>NC_086243.1:27833021-29299271 GCF_036321145.2 Pelmatolapia mariae | reverse complement strand
TAAATGGAAAGGGCTGGTTACCTTCCATTTTACATTTCCATACATTTTTCTCAAGTATACACAAGTTCCCCTGCAGGGAAAATTATGCACTTTCTCCACTAAATTGACCAGCCCAACATACCATGCTTGTCTTTAATAGCACACACAGCAGGAAGTCTGATATATCTGGAGAAAGAAAATAAGGCCAATCTGAGTCTGTCACAGTTATGCATATTTAATTAATTCAATTTTTTTTTCATCTCGACCACAAAAATAATTCCATCAGTCTTGGAAACGGCAAACTATTGAAATTTGGCCTTGTGGCCTTGACGTTGTATCTATCTATTAATATCGGGATTAAAAAAATAATCATTCTTTATTTAATCTTCACAGTTTTGTTTCATTTGAATAAAAAAAAACTTCTTTTATGGTGTTATACAGCTTTTGTTGTGGTGATTTGAACTGGAATACCAATAAATATATCTTTAAAATGAAAGGAAGAAATAATAAAACAACCTCTTGAGAGTCCTTCAATTATTTAGGGGCTTTGGGGCATGGAGCATGGCAGGCTCGGTGGAGCAGTGTTAAAGCTGAGGCACTTTGTGCTTGCAATCGGAGATGAAGAGGCTATTTGTCTGTGTAGTGTGCAAAGCTCTTATCAGGGATTTGTTTGTGGCACAACTTAATTTGCATAAATTTCTTGGAGTGTAAGATGAAAACTCTGCGCTCTTGGCTGGAGCAGGAGGAACAGATTGCCCTCACAATGCACATTCCTTCAAACAACTCAAATCGTTGTTCTAATGTGGAACTTAGATTAAGTTTTTCATCTCAACGGTCTGACCATTAAATATTTCTCCTTTTCCCCAAATTTTCACATGCAACAAGTATCCTGGCTGCTTATCTATCAAGTATTGAATCGTGAAGACTATTTGAAGTTGATTACAATTCCTATTTGTTACAGCTTAGGGCATAAATTCTGTTAGTCATATGTTAACATTGTACTCAGGGATTGCTGAGATCTGAGAACATGATGACATGTAAGTGTCATCATGTTGTAAGTGTAAGTGTAAAGCGCTATACAAAAGACAGGCCATTTACCATTTACCATTCAAGTGAGTCCTATACCCTCACTGAGCACAAAATGTTTATTTGACATTCCTACATTTAAATCAATAACAAAAAACTAGCGATGTGTAACAACATTTTATTAAAACTATCTCTTTAATTTTTATTTATTTATTTATTTATTTTACAAATTACAGCAAAATCATGTCAAGTATTACCAGTAAAATGTATGCAAACATAACTTTCCTTAATTTGGTCAAAGATATCAAGCTGACCTATTAATGAAGTCGAGATCCCAGTCTAGTTGGCCTTTGTGTGCTACTTGTTTGAAGTATTCTTTATACATACATCATTACCCTGCTAAACTTGCAATTAAAAGATGTGCCTGCTGATATTCTGTGTGTTACGGATGTGTGAATCTAAAGCCTGGCATATCTGCTTGTGTGATGTGAAAATTATTCCAGGGCCCTAATGCTCCATCAATTCCCAAAATAAAACAAGGACTGAAGGAAAGTTGGGAGTAAAATCTAGTGAAGTTAGCCTAGTTTACGTATAATGCCAATGATGCCTGCAACCTACAGAGAGATCTTTGGGCTAACGTAAGCACAGCATCACATGCAGAGTTTAAGAGTGACAGGTAAATGGTTTTTAATAAAAGGTACACATTGAATGGATGTGGTAAAGCAAGAAAACTGCAGCTACTACCTGAATGAAAATGTTGCTGCATGGGTATAATTATTTTCTACCAAAAGAATTATGATCCTATACTGAAATATACGTGGGCCATTCATCTTGTCTGAAGCACTGAAATATTGGTGTCGGGACACTGTGAGCCAAAAAGCCATGCACTGTGAAGTTTTAAAAGCTTTTGCAAAGGTGTGTGTGTGTGTGTATATATGTATGTAGTCAAAGGAGCTTGCAAAGAAAAGCGTCTGGACTTCTTTAAGTTGCTTGAAGACGTTTCACCTCTCATCCGAGAAGCTTCTTCAGTTCTGCGTCTTCAAGCAACTTAAAGAAGTCCAGACGCTTTTCTTTGCAAGCTCCTTTGACTACGATGACCTGGATGACTGAGAACCTTCACAGACATGTATGTATGTATGTATGTATATATATATATATGTATGTGTGTATATATATATATATGTGTGTGTTCCTAATATTAGGCTGTAGAGCATTACAGTGGCTGTTTTGGATTCAGATCTATTCAAAAAACACAGGACACAGTACTGTGGCGTGCTGAAAAGATGAGCACATAGACGATTGGATGTGGAAAAAGTATAGTCAGAGAGTTGATAATACAACAAGCAGATTGTTCTCCAAAGCTATTTAAAGCATATGAATGAGCCCTGGGTTACTGGTTCCTTCATTTCCATGAACACATACACATATTAGTGTGTATGTGTTCATGGAAAGGCTGTAGGCACCGTCCCACATATATCCGCACTGCTACCCTAAAGGCTCACTGACCACTGATGTTTATTTTTCTGTCTGTGAAAATGGTCCCAAACAAATTTACCTGTGCAATGTTTGCTAAAAACTACCCAGTTAGGGATGAAACAAACACCATGCAATGTTTTTTGCTTAGGTTTGCCAACCACTGGAATAAGAATTCAAATTTTAATGTAAAAAGTTTTTAAAAAGCGCTTCTCCTGGTTATAGTCACAGAAACCCTGCCAGTGTGACCCTGATGCGATAGTTCACCTGGAATATTCACTGCTGAATATCCAGTAAACACTTTCTTTCTGATAATGATAATAATAATAATGGAAGACAAAACACACGTGTAGAACCAATAGTCTTTTTATCCATTTTCCAATAAAAAATACATTCATACAGAAACTATTTTACAAAACAATTTCAAATGAAAAAATTTCATTATGCCATAAAATGAACAAAAATAGAGCCTCATATTTTCCATGTTTATCCAATAAAGATTCTCTAGCTAAAGATAGGGCATCTTTGCAGGTCAAGTTGGGGAAAAAATGACATGGCAAATAAAAAAACGTAATACTTAGCGAACACCAGAATTCAAAATTATTACAATTCAAGTGTCCAGAACAATTCACGTCTGAAAGTAGTTGTTTTCTTCTTTTTTTTTCTCTATTAAACATGATAGGCCACGGGTCTAGGCGATACTGATGTCATTTTAAAATGTACATTTTTTTTCTGACTTTATTATTTTTTTCCCCAAAAATCAAAACAAAGATGTTACAGAAGCAAATGAAGGAGAATGGAGTGCATCTATTTTACAATAATTCTTCAGCCTTTTATCGTTCACATTTGGAAACAACACACTGCACTTGTTTTTGGTCCCACACCTGTTCAAAATAGAAGCTTCCTTACAAAATTCTCGTAGTTTACAATGTAACATATCTTTGTGTTTCTCAGTGTAAAAACAAAAATAACATTGCAGACAAATGAATGTTCAACAGGTTCACCGGAGACGTGTTGAGTTTTAACAAGGCTACCTGTGATGTTGACAAAGTGAGACATTAAGTAACTGATGAATGAATGAATGTTCTTTCTAAAATTTTCCATCTGTCATAATTTTTGTGTATAATATAGCGGCGCCAAAATATTTCTACAAGTGGAGAAAGTGACCATGAGATTATCCACTTGTGCGCTCATCGGATTTTTTTGTTTCAGCTCACTGAGAAGTGTGACGAAGTCATGTTACCTATGTTGAAACATGTATAGTGAAGTTGGTACAAACAGCTTGTCCTTGTCTCACCTTAGGTTACCAGCACAAACCTCTAGATCTGAAACACAGCTCAGTTGAACTGGTTGGACTGGTTTTTTTGTACCGTTAAGTCAGATCGTGGGCTGTTAAAACTAGAACTGAGTAAAGACACTGACTCACCTTGGAGGTGAGACTTCCCGAAACATCCAATATCAAACCACTCTCGTGACTGAGAATGCGGTCATTAGCCTACTTTAAATGAGTCATCCTTTGCTTTTGAGAATATATGCTTGACATAATGGACCCAATGTAAATGTTGCCTTTGCAGTAAATCTTGATTTGCCACTCTCGGCGGCTGACCACACAACATTTCATGAGAACGTGCTTCCAAGACTCTGTACCTTTGACAGCAAGTTACAGTTAATCTGAAGTGCATCCACGCAATCGTATACTACATAGTAGTAAATCAATATAAAAGTGAATTGCTTTTCCAAGTTCTCCACAATTCTGTCTCAGATCTGGATAATTTTGAAGACTATGATTTAGTTCTGAAATATCTATGATATATTTAACACAGACGTGTAAATGGCAGTCATTATGAAGCTGATATAGTTACTTTTGTTTTAATATTCAAGAGTTTAGAGGAGTTTGTCGCAAGGGAAAAGGGCAAAAGGTGCAACTGTATGGATCAGAGCCTTTATAAAGCTATTCAATAACGCACAACTGCATTCGCAATGGTCATTTGGTGTATGTGTGTATGTATAACAGAGTGATCTATTCAACAGGACAAGGCCACTTACATAAGGCATCGGTAAGGTCAACAGTGCATTTACAGACAGAACAAAAGAGAAAAGCAAAAGTGAAGAAAAAGGAAGAAAAATCGCACAATCAAAATATTTGCTAACAGTGGTATCCCCAACTTATAAAGAGAATGAAAAAAAATATGGCAAAACAAAATGACTGCCTTATGTGTTTTGTACAATACTATGATACTGAGTATTATGAAGGTAGCTGCTCTTGAATGGAATTTTGTTGTCCTATAAGGTGAGCAACACATCCCCAGATCCCATGCAACTTCTGATATAATGGCAATAACTGTGCACAATTGTTGTTGTTTTTGTTTTTTTCCTTTTAAGATACAAAGCTTACACAGTGGAAAACAAAATGAGCTTTATAGCGTGTATGTTTTGAGACAGGCTACGTAATACATTGCACATTTAATAGCTGCACTAAACAAAACAACCTCCCATTTTTAGACAGGGAGCTGTAGTTTCACCTCCAGGCAGAAAGGGGGCGATCTCTATCCAATCAGCCCCATTAAACTACCCCCCTACTCCTCTCCACAGCTGACAGAATCAGTCATGACAGACAGAACTTTTTGCTTGCATTCATTCTTAGAGAGACAACACATAACCCTCCCTCAAAAAGAAAAATAAACCTCCCGAGTATAACATCACCCTTGCTATGTCATTCACTCGCAGTTCCACAATGCAAGCTCCATCCACTCCATAAAGCCAGCACAGGCATCCAGTCGCAGGCACTCACAGTCCCCATGCGCACAGGCAAACACACTGTCAGTGGAGAAATGGCACCCCAACCCCTGGAGTCCCAAATTTCTCCAGGAATAAAGCGTTGAACACCATACAGAAGAGTCTCTTCCCATCTTCTCCAGCCCAGATCTTTCCCATTTTTGAGTCTCTTTTTGCCCTCCCGCTCCTCCATAAAAGCCTTTCAAGAGCAATCACCACAGCGAGGTGTTGGAGGCACTAAGTATGGTGCAAATAATAGCCTGCGTTGCTTCATGTTTTTCCACTGACTGGAACACGACGGTGCCCCTGTTAACGCTCCCAGGACACACCGGCCTCGCTGATCTCCACAGGTCAGGACAATTAACCCGAATCATCCCTCAGAGCTCTCAACATGAAGACCATCTTAGATGTGCCTCTTCATGTGCAGCGCCAGGTGGTCAGAACGGGAGAAACACCTAAGAAGAGGAAAAAAACATCAGATTCAGCCACTAAACTGAAGAACTAAACAAATGACTAGAACTTGTTGAAGGTAAAAAGTTGCTTATATTAACAACTAACTAGGCTACAATGACTAAGCAAACTGCTTCTAAATTCAAAAAACGAAACACTGTAATGAACAAAGCTATCACTTCGACTGCAGGAGATGAAGGGTAAGGAAATGAAAAATCTCATTTTTAATTGAAGGAGAATGTTCACACATCCATCCGAGACGCTAATCAACACAAGAACCCTGGGGTGGTTTGTTAACATGTGAAACCAGTGAAACAAACAATATAAAGCTTCTTTTTCACCCACCAAAGATGCTTGTTGGATTCCATTTAGATTAAAGTACCTATGGCTATGCAGCCAATTTTATTCTGCTTGTTTGGTATCGGATACTATTCTTACTCCCTGTGCTATATAACATGAACGTGATAGATTGAAAGAATGGGCTCATGCCTCCCCCTTCCACCTAGTCCCTTATCCCAGTCTATATAGATTTGGCTGATGTTTTAAATAGCGCCCTGGTAGAAGAGACCCAAACTTCATGCTGTTCAGTCTCCCCACACTCTTCTCTATGTGACATCCCATCCATTGTACTCAACTCTCTTTTTATCCACCCCCTTGACCTCAACCATTTTCATCCTTAACCCTCATTCATCCCTCCCACTAGCATGTCATTTTGATAAACTAATTTGCTGCTTTCTTTGTCAGTAAAGAAGTGCTTGGCACCCAAAATATAAAGAAGGGGAGTAGTTCTTGTGAAGAGGGATTAAATTAATTTACAGCACTTTGTTTTGAGAGGCATTTGCCATTGTAACAAAAAAAAAAGAAGAATGTGACTAATTATGGTGACATATGACAATAAAAACCATCTCACCTGTCGCAGTGACTGCATTTAAATGGCTTTGCTCCAGTGTGCTTCCTGAAGTGTCTGGTGAGTTCATCGCTTCGTGCAAAGCGCCACTCGCAGCCTTCCCATGAGCACCTGTAAGGCTTCTCCCCTACAAGAATGAACGTAAAGAAAAGCAAAATATTAAAGCCAGCCATGTCATTTTTCATCTGAGTTCAGAACCTTGCGTTTACTTAGCTATTCAAGCAGCCTCTGCAGGTTTACCAGAGAGTTAAGAATTTCTAAATCACAATATGAATATTTTAAACTACAACTTCTCAGATATACAGCCAATATTTACAGTACGGGAGGTAACATAAATATGATCCTGTGCAGGTGGTAAGCAGATTGGGCTGACTACTGTAAGACGAAGAGAAAAACAACCTCGTGCCTTGTGGGTCTCAAGAGCTGTGGTATGCAGCTGTAAGAAGCTGTTAGAGTAGAAGGCTTATGTAACAGGGGGAGAGCTACACGAAAAAAATAGAGACTGTTCCTAATGGTCCTACAGGCCATTAACCATCATTAACCATGTGGCTAACGTGGCTGGAGAACGATGCTAGGAATGTGACTTCCTCTGCTAATGGAGGGCCAAGCTGTAAACAGCCTGGCAGAGGTCAAAGGTGACAAGGGAAACTGCTCACATTTGAGCCCCTAACAAAACAGTGCAAATGTCAGATTCCCATAATGTTTCACTCTCTCTCTCTCTGTTTTGGGAAGTTGTATGCAAATGAGCGAGTTTCGGAAGCTTTTCCCATGGTGAAATCTGAGAACTGTTGATTTGTTTTCAGGATCCACATCCTCTGGGTGCTACTCGGCCACAAAAGAACATCCCTCCCCTTTGCGTCTCTCTCCCTCTCTCACGCACTCCCCGCCTCCCTTTGCCCTGCATGAAGTCACGTTCCTCTGTGTGAATTAGGTCATAGTTGAGGGCATTCCTCCTGACAAACTATTCAAAGTATGTGGGAGTATTTTTTCAGAACTTTGAACAATAACTCAGCGCTTCAGTTCGGCTATCATCACTTTTGAAAGGCTCACTGTCAGGCCAGTTTACCTGTGTGTGTCCGCTGGTGTGCTTTGAGGTGCGAGCTCTTGGTGTACACCTTCCTGCATCCGTTGAAGTGACACCTGTGTACACGCCTCCTCCCGTCAGGTGATGCCTCCCCGCTGGTCAGACCTGACCTTTCCAGGCTCCTCTCCATGCCCCCAGCCCTTATTTTCCCTGTTGAATGCATCACTGTCTGTATCCCAATCCACGTCTGGGCTACAGAGCCCTCCTTGCCGAGCTCAGGTGAGGACGGTGGTGTGCTGATGATGCCAGAGGCCACGTCATCGCTGTTGTCGGCCAGAATATCAGTTAAAGAGCTGGAGGTGAAGTCGAGGGTAGGGGAGAGCTCCTCTGAGCTGTCCGAGGCCTCGCTGCTGGCATCGGAGTTGAAACCACCAGCATCATGGTTCTGGCTATCCTGATTGTCTTCCTCCTCCTTAATGTGGGTGATCTTTGGGTCCGACTCACTTGACTTGTCCCCGCAGGCAAGCAGCAGCTTGCTCCACAAGTCCTCCTGGGTCTCAAATTTAAGGTCTGTGGTTGAGACGTAAGGCTCGCTCTGGAGGTATCTCTCCAGTTCGAGACATGTCTGTGTAGATGAAAGACAAGATAGAAATGAGTTCACTGGAGCACAGAGCCAAAGGCGTGTAACAGAACTCTTACATTCAACCTGAAAGTCCTTAAAACCACCAAAAAAGACCATTTGTTTTTACAGGAAACACAAGACTCAGGTATTCTCCTCTGCACTGTATTTATTCTAAGCAGCAGCAAAAAAGGGGGTATGCTGTGACACTGTAACATCACCAGCCCTGTTTCTTCTCTGCCTGCAGGAATGAAGTAAGACATAATGTCCTATGCAGAGGATAGTCAAGTACGCTCTAAGTGTGTTCTCTGAGCCCATATCAGGGAGGATTACAAGCACCACATTTCCTTCTGAGAGACTGCAAGAACAAGGTGCTCTTACCCGCGAACGCAGGCATGGTTTGAATGTGTGTAGGTGTGTGCAGAGGTTGGTCATGAAATTTACATATGCTACAGAGCCCCCCATTGGGTTAGGGAAGTGATTGTAGATCTTTTAAATCTATCAATTATTCAACATAATGTGGATTTAATAATGCATTTGGAGGCATTGCTAGAAATAACATAGCACACCAGGGACTGAGTGGAGGGAGGTCTGGTTCATGGGGGTTCATAAAAAGCCTGGCATGAATACTGCAACAGCCACTGTGGATTGTGGGCCTGTTTTCTGTGAAAAGGAAGTGAGAGAGCACTTCCTTAACCCTCTGCAGTCAGCAAGCACAGGCCAGATACGAAGGCCACAAACAGGCCTGTGCAGTTTCCTAATGAAGCAAATTTAAAATTACAGCCAAATGTTATTATAACAGAACTGACTGGAACAGTGGCAGCCAAAGCTTGAGGAAACCTGGATCCAAGAGGTCATGGGACAAATACATTTTTCGGACTTTTTCCAAACTCCTCCTAAAACTATTTATTCCCTTAGTGAGAAATTGACATTTTCCTAGTTGCTTGGAAGTTTATAGGGTCAAAATGAAAATGAAACTGTCCGAGAGGGGACTATCCCTCTTTGGCTGATCTGGTTAAGGGCAGCACAAGCATCACTTGACAAAACGCTAAAATAAAGGAAGAACGACAAACCTCACCAACAACATTTTTAAAATATTATAAGAATACCATACTGAATAAATAAAGCTTATCTAGAGATGGAGGATGAGATGGAATAAAATTAAACCACAGGTACCAGGCAGCAACTATAAACACCTTTCGTGTGTGTGTGTATATATATATATATATATATATATATATTCTAAAAGAGGACTATCATGGGAAAATCTTCGTGTCTTGGGAATGAAAAAGAAGGCATTGACTTCATATGTTTCTTGTCAGCAGTGCTGGATAAATCCCAGGCGAGCTTTAAATGCCTGAGAGGGCGACTTGGAATGAAGCCCGGCCATATCTGATAGACGGGGAGACAGAGAAGACTGAAGAGTAAGGCCAATTCATTTCCCAATCTGAGCAAGAAGCGACTTGTACCCTTCCCGTCACTACCAGTGTAAAACTCCACTGTTTTGTCAACCAGGCGGCCGCCTGGTCGAGCAACGGTTCAATAGAAACCAGCCTCTCTCTTATTCTCTCTCTTTCTGACAGTCTGTCACTCTCATTTGTATGTGTGGGTCCGTGTGACAGCAAGAGGGAGTGAGCGGCAGGCAGAGGGGGCAGAGAGAAAGTCAGGAGGAGGAGATACGCGCAAAGGCGCACTGCTCGCCATTCACTCGCTAAATCTGCAACACGGCGTGTTTTTCATTTATCACAAACCGATGTGCCTGTATAACCTGCATGCCTGAGCCGAAATTGTCCACAATACGAGCAAACCACCACTGAACAACTGTGCGCGCGCCGTAACACCAGAAAATACTGTAAAAGTACAAGTAATTTAAAGCATATTTTATGAAATGCGCCAAAAAACTAAAGAAGACACGTAATAAGTCCGCATTTTTACAAGCATACTATAAAAATACCTAAGAGATCTGCCACGAGGGGAACTTGCATTATTTCCCCTATAACCGGAGGCAAACCAAGTTTTGAGAAATAAATTTATATTACCTGCATTACTGAATCAAACGCGCGCTCACATCACATTAAACTACTCTGACATTTGCCAGTCGGCGCGCAGCTGTCACTTAAAACAAGTTTCTGGAAATTACGCACTCTGCTGGCACTTCACACATGAGCCTGTGCCACTATCTGTCAAACTGAGGAATCGAGTGTGAGGTATCAGTCGTCAGCCTACCTGCTGCCAATACTCTTCCAGAGATGGTAAAGCTGAAAAGTATCCGGTGTCGTGCACAATTTGGAGCTCCTGGAAGATGCTACACATAGGGATGACATCCATTTCACTCCTGAGATTTAGCCACAAGTAGAAGCGAATTCAAGCTTGTGAGGAAACGAAGCCTGATGTGTTCAGAGAGAAGCTGGAGTCTTAGCTGTATTTGCATGTATACTAGTCTGGAGTCGTGCACTTCCAGTGGAGGTTTTGAGCGTGAGCGCACAACACCGAACTCTGCAAAAGTCCGTCAGCGCACTGTAAACTTCCCCCCCGATTCAAAATTACAGGCAAACCCACCCCCATGTGATTACATTACGTTACGGCACGTCTACCAATGGGCTTGCAGGAACTTTACAAAGGCCTACCAGACCACCTCTGACCAATAACGAGCGAGAGCCGAGTCATCCTGTGTACCGTGATTGGTGCAGAGCTAGAAGCCTCTCTGGCTCCCATTGGACTAAATCAGCGCTATTTTTAGAACCGTATATAAGCGAGACTCCTGTTTTACCACAACGAGGAAGTTGAGTTTTCTACTGATTCGACTCTGAGCGTCAGCCGCTCCGGATCAGCGGCAGGAGAAGCGTCCGCTAGTGGCAGCGGCATCGGTCTCTAAATAGACATGGCTATCTTTATTTCCTCACACACGCACTAGTTACTCTCGTTCTCTTGGCGAGTTGCGCTATGAATCTTAGGAGCGTAAGTCTGTAAAGAAAATTGCTCTCCTGCCTGTAAAACGCAAGTTCATGACAACAATATTCAGACGCGTCTGCAGACTCGGGGGGATCATCAAGAGCCTGATCAATTTCTGTGCTCTATGAAACAAATGTGATAGACTTCATCTTTTCATGGCTGCCCAGAGATCCATGAGCATTATTATGAGTCTCTCTGTGACAGTGTAGACAATTTAATAAGCTATTAAGTTATAATAGAGTTGCCATAAAGATGATTATTCACATAATGCTGTGCGGGTTATTGTAGTGGCAGCAGCTTGAAGCATACCTTGAGGGACAGGTTAGATTTTGCTGGGAATGATGCACATTGGCAGGCGCTGTGTGTGGATGTGTGCGTTTTAATGTCAGTCACCTGTGGCTCTCTTAAGAGCGTACTTCTTTTGCAGCAAAGTGTATGACTGTAGTTGCTTGTAAAACCACATCAACTTATTTCCTCTAGAAGGGGGAAAGTAGAACAGGTTAAAAACAGTGTTGCCACCCATGGTGCATGGTGAGAGTTCCTAATGCAAGACGGCAATATACCTCTCACAGCTCTAAAATGACACGTTATAAATACATCCTGGCACACTCCCAGTAATATATTTACCTCCTTCACTCCTTTGAATGTAAATTGCTTTGCTTTCCCACATCTCTCCTCCCAGAGATCAAAGAAACATGAATATTAATCTGTGTTAATACATGTACAAGTTGGTATATGATGAGATTTATGTCCTCCTTCATGCTTTATTATGTTGTTTGCATAAAAACTCAGTTCATTAAAAAAAAGTCCCATAGGTGATAATTTCCACGTTTTGAAAAACAGTTGATAGAAACTATAGCTTGTGCAAGAATTTGACTTTTATTTTGTTAAGTAGGGAGTCAGATTCCTCACATCCTGTCAGCAAATAAGATTAACTGATACTTAAATCACTTTGAATGTGTCCTCTATCACTCCAAACACTATGACTAACAGTGAGCTATCATTAAGATTATGAGTGCCTAGAATACTGTATACAGTAAATTTGAGCAAAAATTCATACTGAATTACATAAGATGCAAGATTAAGTTAAAGTTAAGCAGAACAACAGCCCCATTGAAAAGTTAAAGGCAGGCGATGTGACAAACAACATGTTTGGAACAGAGCGCCATTGTTTGGCACATCGGCCCGGTCGAGCGCCTCCACAGCGGAGTCTCTTTTGTTGAGCTCTCAGCTGTGGCCACATTTGGAGCACTCAGCAACATCACATTTTCACATGAGTCTGTGGGTTTCATGGACAGATAAGACTAGGATGGGCGCTCTGTCATGACATACATGATTGAAGGGAAGCATCACTGTGAAACTTACAAGCTGTAAATTGGGACAACAGAGAATTTACAATGTTACAAACCATAAAGTCAGAACACCCTGATTATTATTACATAATTTTATAACATTATATGTTTTTATACGTATATGAAAAATGAAGTTAGAGAATGGGAGACTGACCTCTTAAATATTAAGTGATGAGAAACCATGGCCCATTTCTTTACCCTCAGCTCAAATATACCAAGATGTTTAAAACGCGCACAATGAACGTTACAAGAAGGTTTCCACACAATAGATGCATTTACAATGCTGTGAAAAAAGTATTTGCCCCCTTCCTGAGTCCTTATTTTTTGCATATTTGCCACATTACATAAAAGGCTATATGTGATAAAGTAATTACCCCCTAATTGCTCCCCAAACCCATTGACTTGATGTGCCACCCTTGGCAGCAAGAACTGCAATAAAGTGTGTGCTGTAACTGGCAATGAATCTTTCACATTCCTGCAGATGCATTGTTTTAATTCAACTACACTGTGAGGGGTTTTCAAGCATGAACAGCCTGTTTAAGCCCATGCCAAATCATACCCATGTCCAGCTAACCCAAGTAGTTTGAGCTTTAGGGTGCAAATTAATAGCCAGAAATTCTCCTTTAGGATTTTCTGTTAGACAACAGAATCAAATATGGCAAGGTCCTGAAGCAGCAGAACAGCCCCAAACCATCACACTACCATCATGATATTTGACTCTAGCACAAGGTTCTTTTGATGAAATGCTGTTTCTGGACTCAAACCATCCAAAAAGTTCAACTTTTGTCTCATCAGTCCACCGTATATTTTCCTGATTGATGTCAATGACTTGTTTCCAATCTGTTCTTGAGTTTCTTTACATTAGTTTGTTTATCCTGCTTTAATTTGTCAGGCTGTGTTTAAGTGATTTATTGATTCAGCAGGTCTGGCAGTGATCAGTGAAATAATGAAATTGAGCTCAGCTTCCCAGAAAATTAGGTTAATCACAGTTAATTCAAGATTTTATTTCAAGTAATTGAAATAATTACTATTTCCACATACAGCCAAATAGGTTTGGCTAGCTTTACTCCCTTAATGCTGTGAACGAAATCACGTTAAAAAAAATCTTTGTTTAAAATAAACACTTGTTTGATGGTGTGGAACATGTAAGCGTGAGAAATACGCAAAAGATGCGAAAGAGAAAGGTTTCAAATACATTTTCACAGCACTGTATATAAAATGGAATTAATCAAAGCTAAGCTACCACAGAATAAAAATGTAACACTTATAAGCAGTTTGTGGCTGTCTGGATGAAGGTGCAAAGACACATCTGAACGCAATTTTCTTAAAACGCTAACAGTGCTTAGCTTGATGCTAATGATGCTATGCATTGAAGAGAATGCTAATTGGCTGGAAAGTTTGCCTGAACAGGGAAAGAAACAATAACAGAGGTCACTGTGAGGAACAAGAGTAAAAAATAGATTATTGGACATGAGTGGTGTACCAGAGGATGAAATTGTGATGATGATGTTATGAAGAAAATAGAGTAGCAAGAAAATCATATATCTCTAAGGAATAGAGAGATTATTAAACTTATGTATTAACATCATATTTAATGTAAGTGATGGTAGGGAAATACCAGTACCTTAGAGCAGTGGTGCCCAAACCCCGGGCCACGTACTGGTCCGTGAGTCGTTTGGTACCAGGCCGCAAGAGTTGAGGCTCGGGTGTGAAATTTATGGTTTTTATCATTAATCCGGTTTCCCTGGGTCTTTTCCTGTGTTGTAGTTGTGTGTCTTATTTTGAAAGAAATAGTTACACATTACCATAGCGACCAGAGAGCATTAAGGGGCAGAGAGGAGGATGTTACTCTCAATGTTGTTGACGCATTTCAGGAGGACGCTGCTAATATACCACAGTTTTTGTCTTGGTCGTATCATTTTATTTTGTTGTATTTATCCACTATACTATATATTAACTGGTATTACATATGGTTTCTGTTTTGTTTTACCAAGGATGCACAATTCTTTTTTTAATATGCTGCTGTAAGCAACTTCTCTCTGTTAAATACAGCTTGGACCCATCAGCAGCACAGCATAAGCAGATTTTGTGTGCAGACTGAATATATTCATGTATCATTTGCATGTAGCATGAAAAAGGGATACGAATTATGTTAGAAATACATTTTCATTGAGGGGAAATTATTATTATTTTCATTTGACTTGCATTAGTTATTGCAGTTGTGGCTTGTATGGAGCATGTTTTTCCCTTTATTGTACATTGACAATAAAGGGCTATTCTATTCTATTCTATTCTATTCTGTTGTCCCAAGAATGCAGTACAGTCACAATGTTTTAAAGTGACACTTTTGCTGTCATAAAAAACAAACAAAAAAAGCACTTCCTGCATGAAGTCTATATTTATCGTCTCTGTAGATATGTCATCAAATCAGATTCCTGCCAATTTTGTGTTCTGTGTGGTGGACGCTGATACAAAAAAAACGAGTCATATAATTACAGTTGCCATGAGTTATGTTGGCTGCAATGCACGTGGGATGCTGATCTGTGTTAGGATGAATCCATAGCAACAAAATATTGGGCATAAACAACATGCAGGCAAGCAGCACAGATACTACCATGTCATCTATCCTGTGTGTATTTGAATATTTATCTGTCCTATGTCTCAACACTTCATATACTATGGCTTTTCTACCTGACACTGGGCAGGTTTGCAATTATGTAAACAATGCCAACAATACTGGTTCAGAAACAATTTCAAAATATCACATCACATGTAAAACAAAGGGGTTTCCATTTTTTCAGTCTACGCCATAATTATTATTTGATTTTACACATAATTTTATTGATAATAAGACACGCTGCCATTTTGTAACACAGCTAACAGCTAAGAACACAACTTTGTATTCATACCACAGCTGCAAACTGAATAAGCAGCCAGTACATGACACAGGCCACAAAGTCAGGTCTTTTTAAAAAGTCTAACCATAGACAATGACAGGAATCAAGCAGAGAAAACAACCCATTGCCTGTTTTGCATCCACTACACACAATTGAAATCCTGCATTTGGAAAGCATGCCAAAAAGTGGTCACTCACTTTTAATTAGCTGTCCTAAAATTCTATGCACAGCAGATAATGGCCAGTTCTTAATTTGCAAACAGCGTCTGGTGCCTGATTAGAAATCCATGGCTGCAATTAGGCTAAAAAGTTTTGTTGTTGCCATTAGGAAAGAAAAGTCAGATAGCATAATAACAAATGACAATGATTTAGAAGCCGCACATGTTGTGTCTGCGGTTTTGATTGATAGTCTCACAAATGTATGCCATTTAGCGGAATTACAATTTGGATGCATGAGAGACTTGATTTTGCTAACACATTTAGTGTGTAGCACCCCAACTGCCTTTTACTTGAGTCTAATCAAAATGCAAAGATATTCATAGTGAAAGAAAAGTACAGTATGTAAAAGCAGGGAGCAGACACAATAAGCAAAAGTCTGTGGAGTGACTGCAGCAAAACAAGCAGAGTTAATTTAATTGGTTCATTACATCACATGTCCTATTGATCTTGGGTTTTGATGCACTGTGGATGAATCAGAATCATAAGACCTCGGTCATTAAAGGGAGTGGAATCCTGTTTCACAGTTGCTGTGTTTAGAAGAGAAAAAATATCTCATGGGAGTACTGCTTTAAATCCTGAGGAGATAGAACAGACATGCTCTTCCCTTTTTCAACACCTGCTCTTAAAGTGCTTTTGAACAAGCTTTTCAGCTCCCAGCAGTCCAACATTACAATGTAGTTATGCAAGTTATATGACCCTTTTGCTGGATGAGCAGCAATTGTGCTTCAGGCTGTCATTGCCTGAAAATAAAGACCCAAATTACTGACAATGCAACTAAAATAAGTCCTTCAAAATACAAGTGTTACCCCCCCCCCGACACACACACACACACACACACACACACACACACACACGCACACACACACACACACACACACACACACACAACAGCATAAAGAAATCAAAACAAAAAAACTTTGTTAACTTAGGTCTGGGGAAGGGTTTAGGTTAACATAGGGGATTCCCATTGTCATGGCAACATTAATAAACATCCTGATCAGGTTATGAAACAGTGCACGGTCTTTTCATTTTTAAACAGGAAGCAAACAGTACTTCTTCATCATCATGGCTACGCAATAACAAACATGCATTTGAGGTTAGGGAGACCTCATGATGGAAAAAAAAACAATAAAACAACTGTGTGTCATTCGGAAGGTGAAAAAATGTTCATTCATTGTTTTTGTTGACTCATTCATCCTCTCTAAACTTCTGCATATACTGACTCAATGGCTTTATAACAACATAACCTCACTTCCCCCTTTTCTTCTCACAATGAAACTGAAAAATGAGGTAAATAAATCATCCTGTGAAACTTAAAGGCCAGATGGCCCTCTTACGAGTTCTGGGTCTACCCTCATGGCCACCCACTAGTTGAGCGCTCCTGGAAACCCTCCAAAGGAAGGAGCCCAGGAGACATCCTGGTGAGAAGCCCAAATCACCTCAGCTGTCGCCCAAAGTGGAGGAGAATCCTCACCTTATTTCTAAAGCCTAACCATCCTAAAAATGCATCTGACTTAGCCCTCTTTACATCACAATGGTCTGGGACATTACACAAATGACACAATGTGTTTTTACAATGATAATACAAGGTATAAGAAATAAACACATACCCAAGTGTAATAAAATGTGAGCAACAATGACAGGGATTTTCATGGTGAAATAATTCTGCTTTAGCTATGTTCATCTGTCAGCTGTACATTAGGTGAGCCATGACTCTGCATTATCTCATTCAAGGATCACGTCACATGTTCTTCTCATACATGGAGGTCAGATTTAAATGACTACAGTATGTTAACCATTTCTTGGAACGTCTGATTTAATTTGAGAAACCCAGGGGAGCATTAAAGCAATGATCTGAGAGAAGACGTGATGAAAAGGGTTCTGGAAAGACTCAGATAAATGTATGGGGACGGTGAGTGCCTATATGTCTTGCATGGCATATATGAAAAGCTTTTAAGTGACAAAAAGTGCGATGTTGGCAAGTGTTGGTAAATTTGTTGCTGGTGACATCATTTTTAAAAGGGACAAGCGAGAGCTCCAAACACTTTGCCAACCATTAGGAGTCCTGTGTGGAGTCCCAAAGCATTTTGAAAACAAATTAGTGCAGTTGATGCTGACCTGAAAGACGGTAGTGTCCGACGAATTGCAATACACTCAGCCTGCTACAAGCTTGGGAAAAACAGAAGTGGTGTAGCAAATGTATTGATGTGCTAATTAGTGTGTGATGTCATTTGGAAACCTTGTATGACTTGACTGAGCAGCGAACAGCTTCTTTTGTTTTTGTTAAAAGAATAGGCCACATGTGCCCTTGGGCAACCATAATGCATAGCTTGGCGGCTGAGAAATAAAATGTCCTGCACTCCATGTCACGATCATCTGAGTGGCATAAAACGAACGTTAAGTTGTAAAGCTCGTTTTCAGTGACATTTATAAGACTTGTGGTAACACATAGCATGAACCAGTTTAACTAAATTGAACAGAACTGAATTTAATTCAAGTCACGTCAGTTTTATTTCTATTTTGAGAGTTCACACCATCAGTAAGCTCAAGATGCTAAATGTTGTACGGTGTACTGGTTAAGCAAGCGTTAAGCAAGGGTAAGGAGGAAAGCCTTCCTTTTATCTGGAAGACATCACTAGCAGGACCTGCCTTAGAGAAAAGAGATAACAAAAACCAGAGCAGAGAGACACAACAAATGGGATAAAACACAAAATTAGAGAGTAGATAAAAGTTAATGATGCTTAATAGAGGTGTAAAAACACACCGGGAGTGAAAAGGTGGAAGTGGAGAATAAGTGCTGAGTGCATTATGTGAGGTCTTCCAGCAGCCTGAGCTTTTAGCAACATAACTAAGGGTTCAGTGTCAACTAACTATAAGCTTTTTCAAAAAATTAAAGTTCTTGTGTGTGTGTAAACAGACACAAAGCTTTATTTTAATGAACAATACACATTGTTTCAGGTTGTGCCATGTCAAAGAACAAAACACGGCAAAAAACATGGCACCTCTGAAGCAGCGATGCGACTTAATACAGTTATGCTATGCGAGGATTTAGAACTGATGTTAACTCTCTACAGTGAAATTTATCCGCAAATGCCTGCAAACTGCAGGTTAGAGTTTTTCTACTGCATTTTTTCTACGAATTTCTATTAAATGTTGCAATGTCGATCATTCTGATTACAGTGATTACATCACAGGTGGATGCACATATGGAGAACCCGTCCCTTGTGCTTGCCTATATAATTCTCTTCAGTGTGTGCAACTAATAATTTATGGACTGTAATCTTGTTCTACTCTCTTGTATTTATAGAGAAGATGATGCAGATAGTAATCCTGTAGGGCTCTAGCTCAGCTGAAATGGAATCATGCATTTACTGTAACAGGAGTGTTGACCTGTGTACAAAACTGTTCGCTGGTGCATGAATGCACTTATTCCAGTCTCTGTCGGTGAATGCATTCATGCATACGTTTGTGTGTGTGTGTGTGTGTGCGCGCGCGCGCGTGCCCGCGTGTGTGTTTGTGCATATCTGAATTTGTGTGTTTGTGTGCACACACCTGTAATCAAAGGGCCATTTACAGGAATAGCTGATGGCAGCCAGAGTGCTGAGGAGGAAACAGCAACAGCTGACTGTGAGTCATCTTCATCTCATGACCGGTTACTCCATAGAAACACAATCCTCCACTTTACCTTGACCAATATGCTGTGAAGTGTGCAGAATCTCTGTGGTTTGGTCTCTTGGGAAAAGCATCCTCTTGTTGAACACTGTACTTTTGTTGTAGATTTGATAGAGCAGCAGGGTGATCAAATGGCAAAAAGACTAACCAGGAGCCAGAGTGTCACAAGTTTGTTCCCTGTATGCATTACAAATGTGGTTGCCAAAGAAATTTTTCTTTGCAGAAAAAAAATCATATAATTTAGTTGTTTGCATTGTTTTAGTTGTACATATGTGCCTGAATTTCAGGGAGCTGGGTGTATCTTCATGCTGAAATAAAGTGAAACTGAAGAATTCAGCATCTCCGAACAAAAAGAAGCATCCCTTCCACATGATCAGCTAAATGTGTGTGATGTAAAAAATGTAAAAGATAAAGTATTGATTTCAGTTTAGAGGAGCACAGCCCTTATCAGTGAGCGCTGAGGTCAGTTGTTTTAGCTTTTGCTTTAGCTCTGGAGATTTATCACCTCTGTTGAATTGTAGCAGGAGTAAGATAAATTGAACGCTGATCCTTGGTGGAATAAGACAGCAGCTTCGCCCAGAGAAAAATGTGAGATATGAATCGATGAATTTAACTCTTGCGTGTGATTGATGGTCTAAAATTAAAACAACGACTTATTATTGAATAGTAACTTCAACTTTTGGTTGTGATTGAATAAAACCCAAGTACACACTTCTGTTGTTTGTCATATATTGGCACTGAGAACAATCTCTTCAGATGTTTTCAAGCTGTCGACAGATTATTATCACATGCTGTCAAAAACCCTCCGTTGTCCTTTCACTGCTTTTCTACATCATATTAACCAGTGGACAGCTATAATAACACTAGTTAAGTGCATGTTGTGCCATAATGAAGCTACATTTCCACAGTATAGTGCCACAGATTTCAAAGATGGGCGCAGTTTGGTTCCTCATCTCCATTACCAGTCCAGCACTTAGCGAGGGGCTTGAATTAATGAGTCGAATCATCAGAATCTCTACCTGACAAAGCAGAAAAAAAGATGAGAGCTGGTTTTAAAATGACTAAACAGTACCTTGGGAATTTACCACTGAATCATATGAATGAGATATGCATAGGGTCTGTTAATCCTGGTAATGTAATAAAAAAAATGCAGTTTTTCCATAATGGCTTATATTGTACTGCACCATTGCTTTTCTTGTTATAGGAATTATGTTAATGGTTCGGACACTTGGAGATACATTAGTTTAGCAACTTAAACCTAAGTAAGTCCTTACAAGATACTTTTGCACAATACCACAATTTTAAAATGACACTTAGATGAAATGAGACATTCAGTGCTGTGAAAAAGTAAAGAAACGTTTCTTTTCACACTTTTCAGCTCAACAGACAAATCTTAATATTAGACAAAGACGACCAGAGTAAATGCAAACTGCAGCTGATAATTTTTCATTTATTAAGGGAAAAGGTGTATTTTCCCATTATGTCTGGGATAAAAGTGACAGAGCATTTCATAAAAAGAACGTCAAACATGGTGGTGGTAGCGTGATGGTTTAGGATTGCTTAGCCGCTTCAGGACCTCTACGATTTGCCATAATTGATGAAATCATGAGTTCTGTTCCCTACTGGAAAATCCTGAAGGAGAGTGTCCAGCCATTAGTCCCCACCCTGAAGCTCAAGCTCACTTGGGTTATGCAGCAGGACAGTGCTCTGAAACAAGCAGCAAGTCCACCTTTGCATGGTTAGAAAAAAGCAACCAACAGAAATTAAGGTTTTGGAGTGACCTAGTCCTCACCTGACCTTAAATAGGCTGATCCAGTGTGGCCAAATTAAAATAACTGCAAAGAGTTATTACTCTTGTCATTGCTATTTACCAGTATATAGCACCTGTGACTGCATTTCCACTTGGAATCAGAGCTAAAAATGATTTGTAGGTCACAAAAACTTGCACGTACTGTCCAAGTAGCACACATCCTGTTGCTCATGAGAGGAAGGAAGCAGCCGTATCCCCTGTCAATGTGAAATGCAAAGGACACGAACAAATAGTGGAGGATATGGCAGCGATCTGGAGACACTGGATAGTGTGGAAAGATACTCAATGAAAGGAACACATGCCTATGGTTGACTTTTGTCCCAGTTTTGTCAAGTTTGTTTTTATTGGATAGATTTACTTTGAGCTCATATTTCCTTGTGAAATGCTTCCCAATACATTTTTCAACTGGTAAAATCGTTAAGAGGTATTGGAGTATGCTGCTTAAACACACCTCAAATAAGGCAAAAGTAATCATCAGCTTAAGAGCCCCACTTTTGTTCTATATGTGGAGTCTACAGAAGCAGTGCATTCAAGCTGCTGAGTTTTATTTAAACCTTTGTTTATGCAAGGAAGTCTGGCTGACCATTGATGTTTCTTTTTTTGAAACTCATTCATTCATGCCAGGCAGCCACACAACAGTGCTTTAACTCAACTACATTCAGCGGGATTCAACAGAACCACCTCGTCTTTCACATTCAACTCCAAGTCCAACAGGCTTGAGGAGTGTGCATCATGGGAGACTTTCCTTCTGCCCTCATCCTCCCACGCAGCCCTGCCCCAGCAGCTGCGAATGTGATGATGGGAGCGAATGACCCCAGAGGACCTTGCACGACCCATCCCTATTCAGATTTCTACTGCGCCTGCCATCCCATAATGAAAACAAACAGGAATGTGACCCCTTCCTTCCCACTGTAACCTAGATTTCCCACTCTAAAGGTTATCCCCCACCCATTCAAAGGTATTCCATATCCTGTCTAAATGCCTTTTATGCAAAGCAAAACAGATCTTGTGAGGAAAATAAGCATCAAAAGATAAAAAAAAATCAAAAAGAAAAGTATTTTATTTTTTTGTTAACAATGTGATCACAATAAAAAACATAAATGTCCTTTGCTTACCTATAACTTCATTTGCAGTATGAGTAAATCATTTGGTAGCAACATGGCCTCTCCACCATGTCGTGGAGTCCCTTGACAATGTGCAAATATTGAAAAGCTGCCTTGTAGCAGTGGCAAAAAAGAAACAGATCCTCTGTCATAGTTATGCATATTCAAAATATATGTAAATGAAGCCATCCACACAGTTAGCCCAATTCGTTTACTCTTTGCTTCATGACTTCCCCAGTGTGTTGCATATAGGTTTTTCTTAAAATATATATAGATGTTGGGATGGCAAAGCATGAAGATGCCAGTTTTTAAAGTTCAAGCATCTCTCTCTCGTGGTTGTTGAGGAAGAGGACTAATAGCTGACAGACTACTCCCTCTGAAAACGTGTTTGCACCACAATTTAATTGATTCTCTTCTTCTTCTTCTTTTTTAAATTGCAAAAACACTTACACAGCTTAGCTCAAGGGAATAAATGAAAGAGTTAACCGTTAGGTCCTTAACTGTGCTGGATTCCCTTGACGAGGTTTAAAGGCCTTTTATAGGCTCACTAGTGATTTTGATGTCTTTGCAGTTTCAAATATGTGATTTTTACCCTTCTTTTCAATTTTAATTATGAATACCTTTTGAAGCCTTGTCAGATATCTTCTATTTTAAAAGTATATCACTAAGCTTTGCTCAGGAGATTTCCTCAACGTTCTCAGTTACGCAACGTTTTATGCTGACTTTGCGTTTCCTATTAAAAGCCCTGATCACTGAAAATCATCCTGGTGGTATTTCCTCCTAATCTCCTAAACTGTAGACATAATGATCCTTGATCAGCCATGCTGTTTTATAAAGAAAAAAGTTATTTATCTTATGCGTCACTGATGAGTATTGCTATGAGTTTTGCCAGATCACCAAGCTCTCTGAGCAACCTCCTTGCAACTTATAATCTAAACAGAATATTCACGAATACTGCAGAGTGAAGTTGGCAATCCGTTTAACTGGGAATTCCCCCCTCTCCGAGTCCGCTGTAAATGCATGCTTTCCCATTCAGAGCAGTTGCACTCTTCTGGTCACGTGTTGTTACTGTATGAATCACTCCACTGCAAACACTGAATGAGAGAACTCAGTAGGAATAACAGTCCTGTATTTACACAAGCTGTGGGTTATAATGCCAGGGTAATCTTGGGCATTTGTGAGTCACTCTGTCCTTAAACATGTAGTTGCTGTAGCCACACGGGTAACTAGGCAATCATGTCGGTTTCTCGGAGCCCTGTGTGACTCACCCCAGTCAGGTTCGGCGAAGTCTGAGTGCATCTCGTGTCTTGAGGAAAGCAGTGTGGCATTCCAAAGTAATGGACTCTATATTGGGCTCAGGGGATTGTGTGTGTGTGTTTCTCAGTATGTGGGCTGGTATGTCAATGCAATTACAGATGGGAGCATTTTGTGTGCATGTCTTTTTGTGTGTGTTTGATCGCTTGCAAGAATGGTAACCAATTTGTGTTTGTTTGTGCCACCCTGGTTCACGCTGACAATGAACGCTGTGATCATAGGCTTGTGTGTAGGTTGTTCTCTCTGTGTGTGTGCGTGCGTGCATGTGTGTGTGTGTGTGGCCAGTGTATACTGGGGCAACCAGTGTGGCAGCAGGGCACTCCCCAGAGCCACTCAGTCCAACAAACAAGCTCTGCTGTGTTTCAGCTACTTTAGGACACCACAGCTGAACCATCGCTACACAATGGGGAAAATGTGAATGGAATATAAAATACCACCAATATTTCAATTTTATTAGATGAATTTACACAGTATCACCACTGTTTTGAATTAAAACATTAAAAAAAAACCCCAAAACATTCATGTCTTGGTTTTGGTATCTTGACAAAGATCTCAAGAAAAAAAGGGAAAATTAGAAGCTTTATGCATCTCTACTTCCAAATGGTTGATATGTAATTTCCACTTCCAAAGTATCATTTACTATTTTTTAAGTTTATATGTGAATATATTTGACAAGATATGCAGTACCTTTTCTAAAGAAAAAATCCATATGACCTTTCCTTGTAATACTTCTGCCCTGTGGTGTACTACGATTGCTGATGTAAAAGTTTTGCGTGTTTCTTCCACTTTGCCTGCAGCGCACTGAGCTTGTATGTCACAGCAGGAGTCAAGTTGGACTGTGCAGAACTTTATGAATGACAAGCCAGAGCTTTGAAAATACAGGCGCCTACGTACAAAGCTTTACTATATGAAAAAGGTTAAATATATGTCTATATATTCACAGAACTTATCGAGATTACATTTTTCAAGATGAGAAATAGTTTATTTGGATTTATTACCACATTAGTAATCGTGCTTATGAATTGTTTCAAATGAAACCACTGAGTCACTGAGGTGTTTCATTTTGCTCCTTTGATCAAGAATTAAACATTCATGGCAATTCACATTAAATTCACATTAAAGGGCTTCAATAAGCGTTAATTAGTATTGAGTAACATTTACCTTGTTAATCACCCCAAAGCCATGCGTCCACAGTGGAAAATTCATTTTCCGACTCCTGTGGTCGTGTCATGCGGTGTTACCCACAATGCAGCATGACGACAGTGCCAAAGGCTTACCGGGGCAGTCTGTCACTCTGTCCCAATTCCGGGTCCACTCCGAAACCTCCACTCATGTTTTTCTCACACATTCAAAAGTGTCAAACGCTCGAGATGACACGTTTCAACACCTACTGGGTTCATCTCACTTTCTTTTACATCTGGAGGACAAAGTGTTTTTGCCTTTATTCAACCCCTACTTCTTTTTAATTTTGTCACCAAGAATTTATGCGTGTTTTTGCAACCTCTCGCAGCGCACAATTAAATCACACTGACAGAAGTGCCGTTTGTTCCAGGCTTGAATGAATCTCGGCTAAAAACAAAGAAAAGAGCAGGCGCCACGGAATCTGCCTCTAGTTCATTTATAACCAGTCAACAGTTACAGAGACTGGCACTTTGAGGCATTAAATCATTTTGCAGGGAATACAGACTTTCATAAAAAAAAAAGTGTGTGAGCAGCATGTGGTGGATGAAAGGTGCCAGGCTGGATCAGCACAGGACAGAGTGACACCGGTGGTGGGCTAATGACACAAGCCTCAAGCTGTTCTTGCACCTGCCATAGATCTGCCTCATTCACATGACATTAACATTGAGGAAAGGGGCCGTGTCAAACACACATAAATACACAAAGCCGGTCATGCAGATACAGCGATGGAGAATGAAAGCACACACTCTTAACATCTACAGACTGTTGATCGCTCACGGTCAAACAGAAACAAACAAATAAGCCATTATCCTTGAGAGCCCAATTAGGCAGTAAATGAGAGCGCTGACTTGTTCGTGGTAGAGAGCAATGCACACATGACTGAGCGGCATGATCTGGCAAGTGTGAAGCATTAAGGAAACTTTTAAATGTCACTCTCTTTTTTTTGTTGTTGTTAGAAAGTAATGGCAAATGAATTACCTCAAAGCAAATTTCATGTCAAGTCATCATCCAGGCTGCATTATACTTCCTACTCCTCAAATTAGTCTTAAATTAAAAATAACATCTGTAAATTGCCACTTTTGTTAGCTCTCTCTTTATTTTTAACTAACAACCTACATAATCTGTTTTACCTTTTTAAACCACATCCTTTCTGTAATGCAATAATATAGTGCATTAGCATACTATATTGAGGAATCACATTACAGTCATATTACCATGTTGCAGTTGTTACTTATGTTACAAAGGCTAGTCAATCATGCACAATATGCAGATAAAAATGTTCTACACCAGTTAAAATTAGCTGCATCCAGGGAGGAGTTAATTGGTGGAACAGTTTACAACTTTTGAGGAGTGGAGATGTGGACATTATTATTATTTTTGTACAACTTGAAAGGATGAGAATGTGGTGGCAAAGTGTAAACTGCATCGGAGACAGAATCAACTCCTCTGCCGCTAATACGTAGGCTCTTTTCAAGCATCTGCACAGACAGTATGCTAACACAAAACTAACAAAGTACCCAGCATGATATTCAAGCTGAGTGTACGGCAACTGGAGACAAGCACTGCGGCCTTCGTTTGTGCTTGTACCTGTCTTGACAGTAAAATCGCTGTGGCAGTAAAGTGCTTTTTGGGCTTGTTTTCGGCATAGCTGTGGCTTTGTGTTAACAGTTAAACAGCAAAAGAAAAAGCTTGTGTTTGTCCTCATTAGCATAGGAATTTGTGCCAGTGTGGGGGTCTGTAGCCTCAGGTCTGTATAGTAGACTGGTAATTATATTACAGTGCTTTCCATGCTATATTATAGAGTATTGCAAAACTGTGAGAGATGTGTAACAAATTACTCTCTCCAGGGAGTAATTAAGGAATGTCAGGCATCACTTAAAAAAAAATATTCCATGGGAGCTGCTGCCATTGATTTTGAGTCCAGTTCATGCGTAATTTGGCATACATCCGCCTTTTCTCCTTCTTTATCATCTATAAGAATGGCTTTTTAACAGCTACCCTTCCACTGAGACTATTTCTGATGATGCCTCAGTGAACAGCAGATGTATCAGTTGAAGGCTCAGAAGATCTCTCAGGTCTTGTGTCAGGTCTTTGCTTATATTTCTTTTTTAAATTTGTTACAGAAATGACTTTCAGATACTTTTGATCTGCTGTAGATATATGCATTTCTCCTTTTTTCAACCAAGCGAAGACTCACTTGTCCAGTTTAGTTAAATTTTTAAAGGACACGCTGCACAATACACCTAAATCATTTTAACTTCTTTAGAACTCCTGCTCGAGACTGGGTTTTTGCCAAAATATAAGCAAATGAGGGGTGGCTCAAGACTTTTGCACATTACTGTGTTCCACTGGCGACTATCCTTCAAGTCATATTTGTGAGCTTTGTGTCCTTCCCTTTATCTGACTTCACTGTATTGGCTGATTATGTTCATTTTCCCTCCTTTCTTACTTTCACCTTTACACTCTACGAACAGACAGAGGTGCAAGGCACCACTTTTTCTAATGCTGAATGAAATGTCACTTCTTTTTGGCCACTTTGAAAAATCTTGTCCTCCTGGAATCATGAGCTGGAGTTGTGTGTTCAGGTTTTCACCATTTAGTTGCAGTCAAAACCAGACTTGCCCATATGAAGGCTGTTTTCTTGGAATCTGAGTGAGAGGCCTGTTTTCTTTTAAATCTATGTACGAGAAAATCTGCATACAAGCTCAGACAACATCAATTAAAAACATCTTTTTTATGGCTGCACTACATAACACTACATAAGGCTTGAGAGTTCATTGTTAATTAGCTTATTTATAAAAAGACTATATATATATATATATATATTCAGAAACTGTGGTAAGCGAATGAATAGTTAATACTAAGAAAATTTGTGAATAGTTTCCATTTTGCTTCTAATGCCAGGTTCAGCTCTTCCACATACTGGAATGACAACTGAAACATTTGACTACAGTTGTCGAGCTAGCTGCCATAAATATTCAACATGTCGTCAACATATAGTGTCAGCTATTGCCAGTGCCATTTGTCAGATTCCATTGACACTGCAGAGATGCATGCAAAGTGTCCTTTTGGTATGCTGAAAGATTCCTGTTCTGTTTAAAGATAGATGTTTGGAGCTGGTTTTGACATAATCACAGATCCCATTTGTAGCTTTGTGTTTTGCACCTTATCTGGCCTTGGTTTCATTTCCCCAATATTCTTGCTTTCATTTTTACACACTGGAAACAGGCCAAGCTACCACTTTGAATGAAAAGTTCCTTTTTTAATTCTGCTTTGCAACTTTACATCCTCCAGAAATCAGGAACTGGCTATTTTGGTATTCCCTATTTAGTCACTGTCAAAACCAGACTTGCCCATTTGATGTTTTCTTGGAACCTGAATGAAAGGCCTTTTTTCCTTGAAATCCATCTGAGAAGAAACACACACACGCACGCACGCACGCACGCACGCACACACACACACACACACACATCGTATTTGCAAATCACCAGATAAGTAGGAGTCTATAGTAAATGAGCTTAAAAATGGACTAAAAGGTTTAAAATTGTAGATAATCAAAACTCAGGTGATATAAAGACCCCTCTCCTTTTTATCTCAACATGCAGTTTGTTAGTAAAACTGTCGTACTTGCTACACTGTCACTGTGCTGGCATATCTCAGTCCCCAGGCAGTATATACAACATCTACTGAGGTGTTTCGCTGCAATTTATGGGAGTTTGTAGAACTGGGATCCATCATACATCTGCTGGTTTCCCGCTTGAGCTGTTTAATCTGTTCCATGAGAAAATCTCTGTCGTCGTAGTAGTCTGGCAAGCCCAGCCAAATGTTGGCAGAGCTTCCTCAGGACAAAGTTACGTAACACTCCTTCTTTCTTTTTGTCACTCTCTGTCTCAGTTCCTTTTAGTCTGTTTTTCTCTTTCTGGTTTTGGCAGTTATTCTGCACCTTACTTACTTGCAAGACATTTCAAAGGTCTGAGCTCTTTCTCTCTTTTTCCCCATCTTTCCTTCTTTTTGCTCTCGTCTTACTTAGGTTTTCTGTTTATTCGATCAGGCTGGATCTTTAAGACTGAAACAGGAGGCTGTAGCACACACACACACAAACACAGACATTCCTCCAGAGTCTTACTTCAGCAAAATGTCTCAAGCCCGGACTCCAAGCGCCAAGCAAGCAGTTTCTCAATATTTTGCAGAACACAACACAGCATTACATAACAGGAGGCGGCTCATTCATTCACTCCCTCACTCATGCCACATGTATTTTTAATTTGCTCCCCCTATTTCTTCTTATAGCTATGTGTCCTTATATGTTCCAACAGCCACACTGCAGGAGGATATGAAAGCCTTACTGCAATCTTGAGGTTTGTCTTTGTTTGCAGGTTTTTGTTTTGCTGAAACCTTTGAATTTCACCTTAAATAATTTCATACACAGAATCCAATAGTCTTGATAGAGTAGTGTATGAAGTGGTAATCGAAATAGTTATGGAAAACTTAAGATCACCAAATAGGAGCATTACCATCTCCATCTTTTCCCAGACTAACTGACAGTTAAATAACATTTCCAAATAAATTAAAGCCACTTTCAAACCAGTGTTATTGTTATAATTCAAGTCATTTGTTCCAAAACAACTACTCTGTGGGTGCAGCAATCCAATATTTACCTCATTATCTCTCACATTTCCTTCACGGACGACGATATTACCCTGCTGTGTTGTGGCAGAAGACTCGGCTTCGTGGGGTGTAAGCTTGAATTTTATGAGTGAAGGTATAAAAGTTAATGAGGTAAATGTAATATATCTGCTCTATAGTGTGCAATAGTATCTACAGCGTATTTCAGAGTGTTATATGCTGTTTTCCTGTATAAAATAATAATTCAGGAGAGGGTTGAAAGGAAAGTATGTGGGATAACTTGCATCCATATGCGACAAGTAGGAGGAAAGACAGTGAATTTTATTTTAGGGTACACCAGCCCTGTAATTACTTGAGGAATTGATATCATACCCAGGATCTGATCTCCACAGGGGCCACCCATGATAAAGTGAGCTGCGTGGTGCTGTGGAAAATGTGGAACCCAATGAAAAAATATTATCATACAGTTTCTATTTGTGGTTTTCATCTATCAACAGAAAAACTTGCAATTACATTTTCCACATCTTTTTTTTTTTTTTAGTTTACAGTAAGTAAGATGAGTTGGGTAAATAAGGTCTATTTAGTGGAGCGATCTGTCAACACTGGACTGAAAGTTAAACAGCTTGATAATATAGTACATCTAAAATTGGGATTTCTGTTATTTTCACATTTGCTGATTATGTGGCCACTATTGCCGTAGTTGATTCTTTTTGTATTGTTCAGATACAACTCAATAAGACCTCTGTTTTGTTCTTTTTTTTTTTTTTTTTATCTTTTTAAGTAACAGCTGACAGCGAGACAAGTTGCAATCCTAGAAAAATCCTAGTAATTCTTTGAGTAGTAATTAAATTCCATTTTCTCTACTGTTATTGGGACACAAGTATAAATCATACAGAATTTGTATGTTTGCTCACTTACAAAGAAATGAACAGTCTCTATTTTTTATGGGACTTTCATTTTAATGGAGCGAGGCAGAGTATCAACCTAAAATCCAGAAACAATATACATTAACTTGCAAGTCAATGAATGAGTATTCTCCCAATGAAAACATGATTTAGTTCTTGGTGAGAAACCCTTGTTGGCAAGCACAAAGACAAAATGTTTCTTGTAGTTGGTCATTAGATTTCACACATTTCAGAAGGGATTTTAGCCCACACCTCTTTACAGAAACTCTCTGAATCCTTCGGGTTTCTTGGCAAGTTCAAGCTTCAGCTACTTCCACAGATGGGATTGTTGTCTGGAGGCTGGCTAGGCTACTCAATGACCTTAATGTGCTTCTTCTTTAGCCAGTTGTTGGTGGTAAGTTTTAGGTCTTTGTCAATGTTGAGAAGGCTACTTTTAAAATGTATTCCACTACAGATTACAGAATACATGGCCCAAAATGTAGTTTGTAACGTATTCCGTTTAGTTATCCAATGTGAGTAACGTATTCGGAATACTTTGGATTGCTTGATACATTATCATGCTTTTTACAACTACATGAATGTACTATTGCTGTGTGATTTATTACTATTACCGTAGGCTACTCGCCACCAAGCTAACATTGTTAGCTGGCGTTAGCTGAGGTTAATTCATAGACTGCAGACTGTTAGACTTAATGGATAGCATTAACAACCTGCTAGCTGCAAACAATCATGTGCAGTTCTGAAAGCAATACCAACTAGATTTTTAAATCTTACTATAAAATGAGTAACAGTAGGGTGGACATTAGGTAAGGCTGCACTTTTTGCAGTGAGGCCAACATTAGCTTTTAAAAAAAGAACTGACTTCCAGATGTTTCTTTAGGTTGGAGGTGGAGTCTTTTGACGCTGAGAGCAGCTTGGTTGCTTGCAAACAGAGTTTGCATTGCATGGTCAGATTTCGCCCGTCCCTTTCTTTTTTTAAACGTGAAGCGATGTCAGAATTTCCAAGTAAGAAATGCATTCCTGCCCGTGCACTGCTGGCTCTTTTGGCTCCGGGTCCATTGTGTAACTGACGCCATCAACATTAACAAGATGCTTACATTAGAGCCTTTTATTGCATTTTTTGTTTGGGTTTCCGGCACAGCGTGGAATTACCAAAATTAGAGAGGGGATAGCCTAACATATGAAACAGGAAAAGACTGCTGTGTAATCCATTTATTTCAACAAAGTAACTATATTCTAATTATCACCTATTTAAATGTTAACTGTAACAGAATACAGTTACTCATGTTTTGTATTTTAAATATGTAATGCTGGTACATGCATTCCGTTACTCACCAACACTGTCCTTCTTATATATTCTGGCTGAGAGAAGGAGGTCTCAGATTTTATGGTACACGACCCCTCATTGCAGTGAAGTTGTCCTCTGCCTTTAGCAGAGAAACAGCCCCAAGGCATAATGTTTCCATCTCCATGTTTGACTGTGGGAATGGTGTTCTTTGCTTTTCTCTTCCTCCAAAAACAGCAGATCAATTTGATACCAAATAACTCAGTGTTGGTTTCATCACACAACACTTTCTCCCAAGCACTGTCTGAATCATTGAGACGCTCGAGCCTAAACAGACCTATACATGTGCCTTCTTGAGCAGGGGGGCCTTGCAGGTGCTACAAAATTTCACCCCATTATGGCATAATGTGTTAGAAAGCTTTGCCAAGCTTCTTGCTGATGGTTTTGTAGCCCATTCCAGCCTTGTGTAGGTCTATAATCTTGTCTCTAACATTGTTTGACAGCTCTTTGGTCTTGCCCATGGTGGTAAAGAGGTTGGAAACTTTAGAAACTCATCCTCTAGATAGGTGTGCTTCATAATGAGTTAACATCAGAATTATCTGTACTTGATTGATGATTAAATGTAATTTGTGTGTCAGGGAACCTAGCCAATCTGTGCGAGCCAGACTTCTGGCTGGGTTGTAAGGGATCAAATAATTATTTCATTTAATGACATGCAAATCAATTTATAACTTATGCAACATAAACATATTTTTAGTTAATATTCTGTACCTCCTCATTAAAATAACAATAATAACCATATAAATTACAGACTCTCTACAAGTGAACAAACTTAGAAATTCAGCAGGGGATCAAATAATTATTTCCTCCATTGCAGACTTCAAGGCTATAAGGCTATAAGACATAAGGCTAATGACTTACACAAGCGACCTCATTAGCACTCACAGTAGTGACAGGAGGGTGGGGAAAAGATGTTGCATTAAGGCCCAAATACTGCATCATTCTCTAGATAAAACACAATCAGTAACTGCAACATACATTCCCGTGCATTCAGAAAAGAAACTGTGTCTAGAGCTGCTAACTTGGCCTTTTGTAAAAAATTACAACTTTTGCATTTGAATGTGAGGTATTTAGTAAATGCTAACCTGCTTGTTTCATTGTAAACGTAGAAATTTTTAAACATCACGTGTAGTTACCATTGTTCCGTTAGCACGTCAGATAGTAAGCTTATTATAAGACAATTTTAATAATATCTTAAGCATTATTAATAAAAAGTATCAATATTATAAATTACTGAAAAACTCATTTCTTCACTGACAATTTATAATTAGGCAATTTATACAATCTTCTTATAAAACTAGCTGTGGCAAGTAGGATCAGTTTACAAGTTGCACCAAGCATTTTAATGACTAGGAAGATAACGCATAATACATACTTCAAATAACTAAAAGTAACACTGTGTTCTTTTTGTGTGGCTTATGTATAATTGGATTGTCATTTTCTGCTCTGACATGCATGTAGAAACAAAATTACACATGCAGTCCCTCCCACAATGGAAAAAAAAAAGGTATTATTGGCACATGAGTCTTGTTTCTCCAAAGCCAAAACAAACACACCAAAGAAAACTCCCCGCCTTTCTCACCCAACAATACACAGCATCTAAATGTCATCGCTAAGGCAGTCCAGGCCTTTATTGGGATTGATGTGTGACGATGTTCCCACTGTGATACACCATCCGTTGGTGAGGGGCCAGGGAGTTTGCATGGACAGTCACCCACTGCGAGGTCCATCTGTGTGGGAGATGCTGCAGAGCTTGGCCCCCTCGCCTGTGGAGGAGATGGATCTCTTACAGGTGCCTCTGCCAGCATGGATCAATTAGGAATCAGATGCACACATGCACAGAAAACATGCACAAGTGCACACCCACTCAATTACACCAAGACATGCACAAAAATAAAATATACATAATTGCTGTTTCTCTCCTTTTGAATGTGTGGGTTTTCTGCTCTCCTCCATATGGAAAACCCCGATTTTCATTTTTGGTAAAACAATTCCATAACTCTTGACTTTACAGAAAGACATCCGCAGGGCACTAATTATCTTATTATGATTCATTTCAACTCATTATGCCGATGGAATTCATGGAACACAAAAGGTTCGAAGGTTAATTAATAATTATACAAAACCCCCCACATTAAATAAACGTGGGAAATTTTACATAGCTAAAGAAGCACACATGCAGAGACAGAACAATACTTGATATTGCATGAGCAATTTTTTCTGTTAAATTTTGCTGCTTTTAAATAAAGATGGCTCTTTAAAGGTTAGTGTCCTTTTCAGTAATGATAAGCCATTTGTAGTTCAGAAAGTTGAGAAACTGAGGTATGTTTCTTTGCATGGATTGCACAAGTATATGGGTCCCTGCAAATCCAGCAAGATATTGCCTTGACAATTTACATTTTAGTTGGAAGGGTTGGCTCATGCTGATGGAACTATAGAAAAACCAATTGTGTGCATGAATTATTATTATTATTTTTTTTGATAAACTAAAGTGAAGTAAGGTACAAATAAGTAGCTATTAAGCGCTATATAGCGTACAGACTAAGTCAGCTACTAGCTTGCAAGGATAGCTTATCTAAACAGTGAGCCCAAAACAGGGGCAAAAGGAATAAAACTCACTTCACTGACTTCCATGTGTCAAGTTGCCAGAAACATGACTCACAGTTTGTTTTTCCATAACAGTGAATGTGTAGATAAAATCACGCTTTACTAACCAGTTCAAAATAACAACATTAAAAGTGATGATTTGTTATCAGTTAATTCAGCTGTCGCACCATGCTGGACATCTAAGTTTAGCATAAGGCTTTTTAATAAGATGGTGTCAGTAGGTGAAAAATTCAGGGGATCACCAAAAGGGATTTTTGTACATGAATGAAGGTTCATGCAGAGTTCACATCAAACCATTAGCATGTAGTTTCAGTTTTGCTATCTTTATCTGACCATTTATTTATTTATAGCAAGAAGGTGGTTTAAAGAAGTCACAATGTCCTCTAAAGACACAGCAGTTACTACATACATACTTCCATTAAGACGTTGCTCAGACAACTTATATTTAAGGAGGGGATTCTCTGAATTGGGAAAAACAAAATGTTCCAGCGCTGAAACTTGTGGTTTTGTGACAACATCACTCTCCTCTGCAGTTCGTCTACACTTGCCCTTAACAAGACTTTTCCATGAATAGGTTCTACTGTGAAAGCCTCTACCTGGAAGAGCTGAATACCTTGCTAAAGCATTCCATAGCTGTGGTAAACAGGGAAGTTCTCAGAATTCATATTCAGGTTATCAGAAAAAGTTCCAAGAATCCAGCAGACATATGAGTAGAACACCTAAACTTGTCAATTAGCATAGTTACTGCGTGATCATAAAAAAGGAAGAGCAAGACCACGTTATTGTCAAACATGCTAAAATAAGATGGTACAGGGACATCCGAAGAAGTCATTCAAAATTAATGCCTATGCTAAGCCTGGGCGGAGTTGGTCCCGTAGTAAGGTAAACACTGTTCTCATGAGCACCCAAACTGTTCAGTCACGTCACTGCAGTGGTATGTCATGCATATCCAAACACCTGTGATTCTATGCTTTGAACGGTGACAGGCATGTGTATTTAGCAATCAGGTCTGATAAACAAGGCATTTCTGCTGCGAGACAAACCATGAAGTTTCTCATACCTATGACTCATTCCTGCCGTGTTGCCTAACAGACAGTTTTGCTTGCTTAATCTCATGCCAGATTTTGTGACGAGAAATCAAAGTTATCTCAGTAGAACATAAGCCTGTGAATAGCAAATCAGTGCTGGCAAAAAGCAAGCGAGTTAGGAGGTCAATAATTGTTAACTAACTTACAGCAGCACTCACATAGGATATATCAGTGGCTAAGAAGTCATGCTTAAATCCCTTGTTTATCTGAATTAGGTGTTTCTTTGATGTTATTTTTAGTGTTCTATTGTGATTACCTGAGCGAAAACATATCTTAGTTTTGGAATCAAAGAAAAATGACCCATAGTGCTGAAAGTTTCAGAAGACAGTGAACATAAGCAAAACATTTTTAAGCACAACTCTCAAACTCTTGCTCTACTGCTTCAACTGCCTGCAGAGACATTACCTCAGCCTGAGGCTACTTGACAACATTTAACTGACAAGTTTTAGGTCAGGATCTTATATTCACCTGTCACTCACAGAAAGCTCTGCAAAATGCTGAGTAAAAGTAAAACAGATTCCATTGTTATATTATTATGCATTTACACATTTTACTTTGAAATAAAATGTATTTGTGTATTAATATCTGGTTAGTAATTTAGCAATTTTGAAAAATGCACATTATAAAATGTTTTAAGATTGAACATTCCCTTTATTTTTACAGTTGAACCATACAGCATTTAAGACATTTTTCTAAAGTCATTTAACTGCTTAAGCTAAATACCCTCACCACTTTTTGGGGGGAAATTGTGAGCAATTTTGTAAAGCCCTAGATTTTCCCGTAACAGACCTACTAAACATTTTTAGACAGATAAAGTCTGTCTTATCCAAATCATACTTTATTCCTTGGTAGGGTAATTCCCTGTTTGCTTACACTACATGAGAGATGCAGACCAAACTGGACCAGACATGCCCTTTATGAGAATTAGAATGATTATATCATGCACATGCTGGCTGGCAGGTGTACAGCTACAATAAAGTGTTACAGATTTATTTTTCCCATGGCCTGATTCCAGCTTCTGTTATTAACAATGGTGTAATGTGGGTCTGTCTGCCTGTGCCTGCTTGTTCCTGAGAAACTCTAGAGGAGGTGTTGCTGTGGGGAAGAAAAGTACATTGCATGAGCTAACATGCCACAGCTTCTCTGACATGCATGAGATTTGGCTTACTCAATCTGCCGTTCCTCCTTTTGTTAACAAAGTTCAATGTTATGCTTGGCCCGTAGTGGAATCATTTAACCTGCAGACTGCATAATTGTTCCATTTTTTCCAAATTAGATGCACTTAAATTCAATTTGGAGTACTATCAAAGTGTTTCTAATTTCATAGCTGATTAATGTAATGCTACATGCAGTGCACTATGAATATCTGGATGGTGGGGGCCTCGTATAATGGTCAAAAACACTTTATTCCTTTTGGCTGTGTAACAGATGAGAAAGTGAGTTAGGAAACAGAGGCTATAGTTATTAGCTATAGGATAGAAACTACATTTGTTGTGACTTAATTTAGTGTTTATGAATGTTAATTTGTATTTTTTATAGTGAAATCCAATATTATGTGCAGTCAGGGGCTTGGCAAGTTGTAAGTCAGAAAATGAAGAAGCTACCATATTGTAAGTATTACAGTGGCTTGCAAAAGTATTCGGCCCCCTTGAACTTTTCCACATTTTGTCACATTACAGCCACAAATATGAATCAATTTTATTGGAATTCCACGTGAAAGACCAATACAAAGTGGTGTACACGTGAGAAGTGGAACGAAAATCATACATGATGCCAAACATTTTTTACAAATAAATAACTGCAAAGTGGGGTGTGCGTAATTATTCAGCCCCCCTGAGTCAATACTTTGTAGAACCACCTTTTGCTGCAAATCCTTGCCCATTCTTCTTTGCAAAACAGCTCCAGCTCAGTCAGATTAGATGGACAGCGTTTGTGAACAGCAGTTTTCAGATCTTGCCACAGATTCTCGATTGGATTTAGATCTGGACTTTGACTGGGCCATTCTAACACATGGATATGTTTTGTTTTAAACCATTCCATTGTTGCCCTGGCTTTATGTTTAGGGTCGTTGTCCTGCTGGAAGGTGAACCTCCGTCCCAGTCTCAAGTCTTTTGCAGACTCCAAGAGGTTTTCTTCCAAGATTGCCCTGTATTTGGCTCCATCCATCTTCCCATCAACTCTGACCAGCTTCCCTGTCCCTGCTGAAGAGAAGCACCCCCAGAGCATGATGCTGCCACCACCATATTTGACAGTGGGGATGGTGTGTTCAGAGTGATGTGCAGTGTTAGTTTTCCGCCACACATAGCGTTTTGCATTTTGGCCAAAAAGTTCCATTTTGGTCTCATCTAACCCGAGCACCTTCTTCCACATGTTTGCTGTGTCCCCCACATGGCTTGTGGCGAACTGCAAACTGGACTGCTTATGGGTTTCTTTTAACAATGGCTTTCTTCTTGCCACTCTTCCATAAAGGCCAACTGTGTGCAGTGCACGACTAATAGTTGTCCTATGGACAGATTCCCCCACCTGAGCTGTAGATCTCTGCAGCTCGTCCAGAGTCACCATGGGCCTCTCGGCTGCATTTCTGATCAGCGCTCTCCTTGTTCGGCCTGTGAGTTTAGGTGGACGGCCTTGTCTTGGTAGGTTTACAGTTGTGCCATACTCCTTCCATTTCTGAATGATCGCTTGAACAGTGCTCCATGGGATGTTCAAGGCTTGGGAAATCTTTTTGTAGCCTAAGCCTGCTTTAAATTTCTCAATAACTTTATCCCTGACCCGTCTGGTGTCTGAATCCAATCGAGAATCTGTGGCAAGATCTGAAAACTGCTGTTCACAAACACTGTCCATCTAATTTGACTGAGCTGGAGCTGTTTTGCAAAGAAGAATGGGCAAGAATTTCAGTCTGCAGATGTGCAAAGCTGGTAGAGACATACCCTAAAAGACTGGCAGCTGTAATTGCAGCAAAAGGTGGTTCTACAAAGTATTGACTCAGGGGGACACAGCAAACATGTGGAAGAAGGTGCTCGGGTTAGATGAGACCAAAATGGAACTTTTTGGCCAAAATGCAAAACGCTATGTGTGGCGGAAAACTAACACTGCACATCACTCTGAACACACCATCCCCACTGTCAAATATGGTGGTGGCAGCATCATGCTCTGGGGGTGCTTCTCTTCAGCAGGGACAGGGAAGCTGGTCAGAGTTGATGGGAAGATGGATGGAGCCAAATACAGGGCAATCTTGGAAGAAAACCTCTTGGAGTCTGCAAAAGACTTGAGACTGGGACGGAGGTTCACCTTCCAGCAGGACAACGACCCTAAACATAAAGCCAGGGCAACAATGGAATGGTTTAAAACAAAACATATCCATGTGTTAGAATGGCCCAGTCAAAGTCCAGATCTAAATCCAATCGAGAATCTGTGGCAAGATCTGAAAACTGCTGTTCACAAACGCTGTCCATCTAATCTGACTGAGCTGGAGCTGTTTTGCAAAGAAGAATGGGCAAGGATTTGCAGCAAAAGGTGGTTCTACAAAGTATTGACTCAGGGGGGCTGAATAATTACGCACACCCCACTTTGCAGTTATTTATTTGTAAAAAATGTTTGGCATCATGTATGATTTTCGTTCCACTTCTCACGTGTACACCACTTTGTTTTGGTCTTTCACGTGGAATTCCAATAAAATTGATTCATGTTTGTGGCTGTAATGTGACAAAATGTGGAAAAGTTCAAGGGGGCCGAATACTTTTGCAAGCCACTGTATTTCTGATAGGTGATCAGTTGGTGTTAGATTTAGGAGAACAATAACTTGCATGCACTCAAGTGCACCTAGTATCTAGTGTGCAAGGTGTACTAATACAAAGGTCTGAGATACAGTATACGAGCAACAACAATCCAAAACCCATATAATATTATACGAGGCTAAATGACTATGTAATAATTAATGAATAGAAAATGTTATGCTTTGAATATTTCAGATGTCAAGCTCTTAGCCAGTGAACCTCTCATGAAAACTGATGGCATCTAAACAATACCTCTTCATCAGCATCTCGACAAATTAATGCTTTGGGTACATTTATGATCAGCTATAAGGGAAAAAAGAAGCAGATCATTTGCACTGTGTGAAACAAATCAATTTCTCCCTTCAGGGCTTTCCCTGACTTTGATTATGTAAACTGGTTCTCTTGTGCAGACTTGTGAGGTGATCCAATTCATGTAAAGAGTGCTGCAGGCTCTTCTACTGGTGCTGTCAGTGCTTCTCAATGTCCTGCAACCTACATTCCCACAGCACATGCATGTACATAGTCATACTTTTAATTTTCCTTTTTTCCCTCCAGCTTCCCTGCATCTGTCTATGACTATTTGCATAGCTTCCACATTTTTTTACTACTAGTGGAAGGATGAATTTCAATAAAAATTAAGAGCAAAACAACTGTAATGTAAATATGAGATTTTTTATATTTCCCTTAGCCTGAATGGATGTTAGAAAACATGGGATCTTTTAAGTGAACAATTAAAAAAGAAATATATATAAGATAATAAACGAGAGGGTAATGGTAAGGAAAGTCATTGGTTCATGCTACCTCATCACCTCTCCTAGGATAGGCCCAATACACTTCACCTAGGAGGTCCTCCTGCTCTACTCACCCGTCACTCATGAACAAGACGCTGAGCTTCACTTGGTGCTCCAACTTGCCCCCGGTCCACAGCGGGCAGTCCTCCTATTTCTGGGGAACCACAGCCACAGATTTGGAGATCCCACTTCTCATCTCAACTCAGACTCAGCTGCAAGCCACCCCAGTTCAAGCTGGAAGTCATGAATCAACAGAACCAATTCTGTTCAATTCAATTTAATTTTTTTATACAGCGCCAAAACACAATAATGGTTGCCTCAAGGTGCTTTATATTGCAAGGTAGACCCTACAATAATACATATAAAATCACATCATATACAAAAAGCAGAGATGACATCATGAACTCTCCACCCTCCATACCTTGGCTGCAACAAGAAATTCTTATTCGTATCTTATATATATTTCTTTTTCATTCATCCAATACTGTTCATAAATATTATGAACAGTATTAGTGGCAAATGATAGCCTTGTCTGTCCAGTCTGACTTACTGTACTACTGGCAGTGTGAAGCAAGCTCCCACTATGGCTTTACAGGGACCAGCGATTACTAAAACCAACAACAGCTAGTCAGACACTGCAGGCAATGAATTTACCTCATGCTGTTGCTACCTTCCTGCGTGTGATACAGGAACAAAGGTAACACCTTTGTTGAGTAGACGTCCTGCACAGTCACATCAGCGGACGTGTTTCCTTTACTCCTTGGAGGGTAATTGCCTTATCAACTCTCCTTTGCATATGAGGCATGACCAGGTCATGCCCTGACTGGGATCCAAAAACATTTGTATTTTTAAATAAGCACTAATCTAAGCAAAAAATAAAAGAAGAAAAAGAAGAAAACTATGGAGTCACACAATTAGGAATTAAATGACCGACAAAGTCATAAAAAACCCACCTGTGAAAAAATAATATGCCTCTGGGGTCTGTGCAAACCCCAGATAGTAGGATGAGTTTTTTTAGAATGAAGTTTAACTTGTATTTTACTTTTTAGTTGGCAAACAATGAATATGGATTCAGCGTCTACCTCCATTTCTTCGGAAGTTATCAATATGAAAAGATCATCTCTATTGGCAGAAATCTGAATCTGGAATGCCACCAATATCTGATCAGGGCTTCCTGGGCAGACAGCCCATGTACTGAGAAGACCTTATGGAAATTTTAATATCATTAAGATTAAAAAAAAAAAAAGTATCAGACAACCTATATGTTCTAAAGAGTAAAACAGACTTTACTAAGCAGTTCATTATCCCAGAAATGATGGTTTGTGAATTTCTCAGATTAATGTAATGAAGCAACATTTCATAGGTATTGATTAGAAAGAAGTGTTAGCAATGGATATTTAAGATATGTGAACATTTTATTACAGTAAAAGAGTAGATGCTGTTGAATAGACTGAACCTGTGATCCTGCCATAAACCCACAATGCATCAGCTGATAGTCATGTTTGCTTTTGGCTTAGGAAGTTGCTGGCAGTGATTACACAGTGAACACTGAGCCTATGCACAATGAAAATTCTGTCTCTGTCACAATATTAGAAAGTACACGTTGAATTGATATCATTAAACACACCAGCATATCTCTCAGATGCATTAATACATTATTTACATTCTAGAAGGAACTGTGAATTTCCAGTCAAAGCACTGACATAGATGTCTTGATGCATGCTCAAAGCGAGGAAATCAAGAAAATCGATTTGTTTATGAGGATGCAGCATTTTCAGTTGCTGAAGCCAGGAACTCAGAGATGTTGTAGGTAACAAAACTGCTGACAATGTGTCTTGGGATGGCTGTAGCTCAGGAGGTAGCACTTCATCCAATAACTAGAAGGTTGGTGGTTCAATCCCTGGTTGCTGGCCAATTAATTGGTGATATGTGTGAATGTAAGATAGAAATCAGTCAGTGGCAGAAACAAAACAAAACCATAGATGGTGTGAAGTTTGAGTGCTCAAGTAGAATGGAAAAGGTATATACAAGAACTAGTCCATTTACCATAGGTAGACTGTATTTACACTGGGTAATCCCTAGCAGGATGTTCAATCAATAGTGATGTGTGATTCATAAACGAGCCAGCAGTAAGCGATAATTTTTTGTAGCGAACAGCAAAAGCCCACTCCCGTCAAAAGCGGGGATTGGGCAACGCAGTGCTTTAAATCTCCTCATCCTCAAAGACAGACTAGGATCATACCTTTATGTAAAAGCCAGGGAGAGTAATGATACAGAGCGACAGAGAGGGAGCTATAAATGCAAGTGGGTCGAAAAAAAGTGAAATAACAAGCAAAAACAGAAAAGGACCTGCATGTCAATGATGTTGGTGACTGAAAAGCTCAGAGTAGAATTTGTAAAATAAGGAGCTGGCTGAAGCTATACCCATTTCTATTTTAATTTTTCTATTCTGGAGAACAAAAAATGTTAAACTTTTGATCAGGCCTTAATCTCATGTATGTTCACCCTAGTAGTAAATGCATAAAAATATGGCCTTCCAACAAACAAACCATTGCTAAATTAGGGTAAAATAAAAAGCCTCTGAATGAGGAGCCATTTGAGAGCCATAAAAGCTGAATCTCTGAAAAAAGCCAGACCTCCCATCACTACTGGCCAATAATCGGCTGAATGATTCAACTGTACTGTTTATAAGGTTAGGTCAATCTGCAGTTACCTAAGACTGAAGAAGTCACTTGGATGAGTAATGAAATGTTCCTCAAACTGAAAATGCTGCGTCAACTTTCTGGCACTGACACAAAAACATTTATTGGAAAGGAATAGCTCATCGTCTAGATAAAACTCTAAATTGTCATGCAAATCACAGTAAGTTCCTTGATAAAATGATATCACCAAGAAACCACCAAAGGGAAGTAGCATTTCAAAGCAATATACGCTGTTAAGACTTTCTGCAAGGAAAAAAAGCAAAGAAAGCCAGTTTCTAATGAACAATTTCTGTTTAGTTTACCAAGTGAGATGAAATTAAAAGTAATGTGTCCTCATTTGTGTCATTTAATTTCTTAGTTTAAAGTGTTGATATCAGTTCTCTATTTGAAAGATGTATTATCGCATCATAAATATAGAGGTTTATGTGTTGTGTCTGTCTCATCTGCAAAGCTTCAAACTGAAGGCTTTTTGTCAATTCATAAAATATTTGGTTATTAAAAAGCTTTTATTTCCATAAAAATACTTGATTTTCACTCTTGTATTTGAGTTTATTTATAATGCTGGGGCTGGCTGCTTGTTATTATTACTTTTCATTTAAGAGGTCTGAATCAGAATTAGCCATAGTGGGTAGAATGTAAAGATTCACATCTTTAATATTACCAACAACATGTTAAACAGCAACACATGCTCCACCACTACTCACCAGAACTGTATCATTTAGAATTTGAAAGATGTTATAATTACACTTAAAAAAAAAAGGGATCTTGTGTGTATTCAACACAAATGCCTCATGCTTTAAAGTTAAGTGTAACTATATAGTGCAGAAACTACATAATATGCAGAGAGGGTATATTAAATTGTTCATATCATGTTCGAGTGAAGTAAGTCAATAATATAGCAATGTTAAATCTCGCGACATTACTCGTGATTTCATCTCATGCGCTTTGGATCGTGGTTTGAGGAAGGCTTCCATCTCAGACAAGTCGAGCAGCCACCTTTACTTTTTTCGGTATTTTGAAAAAAGGACATTGGGTGGTTGTTACATTTGCAAAATTCTATTAATTGTGGTCTAACCTGTCGAGGACAAAAACGTACAGAAATCATAGCTTTCCTACTTTCATTAGTCCTGGATTGGTGGCATGGTGGATAGTGCTGTTGCCTCACAGCAAGAAAGTCCTAGGTTCAAATCCACAATCTGGCTAGTTTGCAGTAGGTTCTCTCTGGGTATTCTGGTTTCTTCTCACAGTTAAAAGTCATGCAATTAGAGTTAGCTTAATTGGTGATTCTAAATTACCCATAATTGCGCGTGGAAATGGTTTTTTGTTTCTATGTGATAGACTGGTGAGCTGTCCAGGATATACCATCCCTCTTAACCTATCATTTTGGGGTTATGCCCCAGCCCCCCTGCAACCCGGATAAAGATAGGATGGTAGTCGTTGTAAATCCATTCAATTTTTATGTTAACCAGGCTCTAGGCTTTGTTAAACATTATTTAATATGAAGACAACATGTAGTATTTAAGTGACCAAGTAGTATTGGGGTAAAAGTTATAGAATAGTGTTGGAATAAAATGACAAAATTGTGAAGGATTAAAATATTCCAAGAGCTCAACTTACTTCATCTAAACATGTTTCAATCATGTTTTATCAACACAAAATGCACAGGTTTATTGAATATGAATAAATTGTGTTGATTTAACTCAGTTGTTTAAGTTTCTGCCAAAGCAAAACAATTGTGTGGAACCAATGTCCACTATTGAATTAAATAAATCCAACATGCTCTTTTTTTTAGTGTACATCGAATTGTAGAAAAAGACTCTTTGAATTAAAAGAGGCTCTTCAAATCTGAAAGCAAAAAAGGTGATCATCCTTTTTACTAAGACACTTGACATTTTACCTACATGAATCTTCCTGTCTCCAGAGATGTTGCTGCTGCAATCCAGCTATCATGATTAGTGCAAATCAAAAGAATTGTGTTTGCTTGTATTTCTGACGTGTCCATTAACATACTTAATATACACTTCCTTATAGTATACTGTAATTCTTTGGAAGCGAAAATATAACTGAACTTTGAATAAACATCGTAATTCTTGAGAAACTGTTTTGTGCAGTGTCCCACATTATCAGAATTTAGCAAGAATCCAAGAGTACCTCACCCCTTTGGCCCTGCGGGTAACAAAATAACATGTTCAGACACATCTCAGCGTAACCATGATGCGATCCACTCAGCTTATGCGACGCAGGGAACCACAAAACAACATCAAATACCTTTTCCCATGACACCATCAAAACCTTTTTATAATTAATCTCAGACATAGCTGCAATCATATACAGTACGAGCACCGTGTTTGACAATTTGCTGGCACTTCAGAGGGACAGAAGAAACATGGATGGGATTTCACTCAAATTACCACATGCAGGATTTTCATCTTTGGCAAGAACATGGTGATCCAGCGTTCTATCAACATCATGGTTCAAATTACTGTCATTGGGTAGCAATTAGATTTATTGGTTTAGATACCAGCACCAAAAGTGGCATTATGCTTTGAAAATAAAGGGCAGTGAAAGCTTGGAAAACCTGAACTGAGGACTCTGAACATGTAAAAAATGTTTAATGATAAGTTTGTTTTTTCTGATTATAGAAAGAAATATACCTTTTTTTAGGATAACGACCAAGTGTCACTGGGTTTTCCATCTTGTACATGTCGCAAATATTTCTTCCATGCACAATGGTTCTGTCTGTCAGTCTCTGTCACAATCATGCTATCCTATACTCACTATTACTGTCATTTAGTCCCAAGGGCATTTCTGGCTTCTTCCACTGGTGCTGGGAACTCTCCCTCCATCCCCTCCCAGCTCATTAATGAATGAACTGTCATGTAGGTTTACTGTGGGACTCATCATCCCAAGAGATAGCATGTGGGAGAACTTTTAATAATTAATACAGTGTGGTGTTTAGAGGAAGAATGTATTTTTATTTAGACAAACATCTCGTGGCACAAAAATTTATGGATTAATGTTCAAAAGAAGTACATAGTGTTACAAACAGTGTGGCTAACATGTTGCAATGCTTGTAAGTTTTTTGAAGATGTTTATATTGTTGTTATTATTATGAATGAATAATAATAAGGCTTAAGGTGTCCTCATTTGATATAAGTGCCTTCAGTTCAGCAATCTTTATTCTTTTGCTTATCCTACTTATCACAGCTGCTGGCCTTTTATCATTACTTAAAAGATGAGCATGAATCCAAAGTCTTCAGAGCATTTTTGTGAGTGATCCTCTCTTCTGATTTCCCAAGTGAACCCAAAATGTTACTGGACATATGCCAATGGATTTAAATCAAACTGCATACTACTTAATGCTAAACCATAATACTGCATTTATTACAGCACATTGCTTTGTAGTAGGAGTAGGAGTCCATGCCCTGAACTGGCCTGCCTGCCTGCAGTTTTAGACCTGCCACCAACTAAACACATTTGATGCATCATGAATTGAAAAATCTGACAAAGACATTTATCAGCCTGGAAAGGATAACACATTTTGGAGTGGCCAGCCAACCAAAATTACTCCAAGAGAGCATCAACAACTCAACCAGGAGGTCACAAAAGGATCCAGAACATTAAAAAAAAAACTACAGTAATCATTTGCCTCAGGTAAGGTTAGTGTTCGCAATTCAATAATGAGACAACATGGACAAAAAGACAAAAATGTTTTAGGGAGCAATACTTTTTCAGATAGGATCAGGTAGGTTTTTTAAATCATGTTTAAAAAACTGAATTTTACATTTACTTGGGTTATCTTTGTCTAATATTAAAATCTGTTTGATGATCAAAATGTGTGAGAAATATGCAAAAAAAAAAAAAAAAAAGTAATCGGGAAGAGGGCAAATACTTTTTCACAGCACTGTACCAACAGCTAATGCTTTAGCTAAATAAGGAAAGCAAATCATGGTTACTAATAATCATGTTGGGACAGCTAGTTAATCTAGTTCGTCAAGGAGCTAAATCTAAGTACATTCCTGTTTTTCTGTTGAACTGAGTTCATACAGCATTGCCTCTGCACTGGATCACAGGTGGTGCAGTTATAACTTTAACAGGGTAGGTGAAGGCTTGTTGATGGCAAAACACTGAATGCAAGAGCAAACTTCATGCACAGGAGTTAAACAGTGGGTGCAAAATTTTAATGCAAAACACACTCGTCAGGAATAAAATCTCGAACATTCTCCAGATGTTGTGGGGAGTGCAGAAAAATTTTTGTATCCAGTTTTAGGGAGTTGAATATATGTATGCACTGGCTTTAAAAATGGTTGCACCAGCACTTGGCATTTGCTGCCTTTTATTTTCATTCTGTGCCTCTTGAACCTGTCAAGCACAAGCCAAAAAAACTGATTGGTTGCATGGCTCAGGTCACTGAGACCTAATTCAGTTAATGAAATTATTTCTGCTTCTGAGAAATGTTTGAATAACTAAAACACCTTCATAATTCTTGAGTAGCTTTTTAATGTAGTGTGTCAGAAATAGAACATTAAAGTCATTGTATTATGTTGTGTATAAAACATACATATTTAATAATGGCTGGGTTTTCCCCCCCCACAAAAATAGATAAATGAATTTGAAACAGCAAATACGGCAAACAAAAACTGACAGACCCTCAAAGGGCGTGATGAAAGGCCCCTAAAAAAGGTAAATTTTATTAAGTCTGTACTGTCACAGTAGAGCAGATTAAAGTAGAGGAACAAAATATGCAATTAAGTCCATGAATGTGCTGCAGATACAAAGCCTTCTATATTCTGTTATGAGGTGATGTTTCTAAGGCTTTGGGGATTTCTATCATTTTCTTATTATTGTTTTTGTTGTTTACTTTTTTATGTCTCATATAATGTGCCAACAAATGCAGTCTTAGCTTCACTGAGACCTTTTTTTCATTATTTGAGAACTTGCTTTGGTCTATTTCCATCAAAATCTAATTAAACTCTAAAATGTTCACAGTTTGTCGTGTTTATGTTTAAGCACTATTTTATTCTTTCTTTTGTCACTCAATCTCTCACTGCTTGACATGCAGGCAGCTGTGTGCTAATATTATTCAGAAGCTCTTTCACTTCCTTTGTATAGAGTTTTTAAACCTTTCAGTCAGGCTCTTTAATTTTCCTTCTCATTGTCTAATTACCTCTTTTCCCATCATATCTTTGCCATCTCCATTTGGTCCATCCTTTACTTTGCGTCTGTCTAGTCTGTTTCCTTTCTCACAGTCTCTGTCCTTCCTTCTGTCTCTTTTGGAGATCTATGCTCACTTGATTTAGTGAGGTATATTAAGTGAACAGAAAGTGATGTAGCAATGCTACAAGACTCTTCTGCCACTACTTCAAGGGAGAAATCCTTGCTCAAAGTCACTAGCGAATGGCTCCTAAAAAGGACTGTTCAGTTTTACCAACACAGTCTTTCTATGAAGTGAATAATTAAACAGAAATGCCATTTGATAAAACAATGGTTACATTGCACAGACTTCATTTTTCCCTTTATATTCAGCATGCTATGTTTTCTAAGCCTATGGGATGTTTACTATCTCTCTAACTCTATACATGAATATGTTTATTCATAATTAGATTTTCCTCATTGAAAATAAATATATGCTAGCTAAAGTCACCTTAATGTCCTGTACTGAAAAAATGTAGCCAAAAAGCCATGTTTTATTAAACTTACTGTACATTAACCTGCTCTCATACTGACAGTGTGCTTCAGACTCTCCTGTACACATTTAAAAACAGGTGATGCAGTCATTTAACCCTATAATGCCTTTTGTATCATATTTGATACATGAGTTTCTGAGACCTCTATCTCATCAACATGATCAATACTTGCCATAATTTCAAAATGTTATGGACAAAACTCCTTTTTTGTCTAAAATTGACATTGTTGTTAACAAGAAGTTGCCAAAAATGCCCAATGTACCAAATACAATACAAAAAATATATAATAAAAATATATCATACACAGCATGATATAGCAAAAAGAGTTTAGTGGATTTTGTTATAAGGGTTAATAAACATCTCAGTTCCGAAAAATCAGAATTTTCTGGCTATTTTTTGATGGGTCAGGTTTTACAAGGTTAAAGAGTCAAATTTCCATATTACTGAAAAGATGTCGATCTTAAATACATTTGCATTTCTATCCTGGAAATTCAAAATTTCTGCAGTATTCAGAAAATTAAATATGACCTAATCAAGATTAGGATTAGCTTGCAGTTAAATATTCCAATATTAATTTTAACCCCAAACAGAACGGAAACCCCTTTTCCAATCCACACATGTCAAAAGTAAATTGTTTGGAAGGTTTGTATAAAATAATTCACATGACAGGTAGAATATTGAATTTTTATGCCATAGTGTAGCCCAGGGGTGGGCAATCTCAGTCCACGAGGGCCGGTGTCCCTGCAGGCTTTAGATGTGTCCTTGAACCAACACCTCTGATTTAAATGGCTAAATTAGCTCCTCAACATGTCCTGAAGTTCTCCAGAGGCCTGGTAACGAACTAATCATGTGATTCAGGTGTGTTGACCCAAGGTGAGATCTAAAACCTGCAGGGACACCGGCCCTCGTGGACTGAGATTGCCCATCCCTGGTGTAGCCACAGCCTCCTGGGTTGAAATATTTCACATAATCTTATGTAATTCCAACTCGATATTAAAGCGTACTAGGAAAAGAGATCAAAACATGACTTTACACTATTTTTGGACTGACCACATTACCCAGTTTCACAAAGGCTCAGTAGAACTTGAGGAAGGAGCGTCAGAATTGCGACTGCATCTTAGCAAGTCTCAGCGGAGCTTCATACATGTCATCATGCATTGCACAACACACCACAGTCTTAGTGCATAATTCAATATTTTGATCCATTTAAGCACAATGTTCTCTCTATCAATTGTCAAGAGTCCACCAACAGACTAACCACCTCGGACATTTAAGGTGGCACCCGTACGCTCATGTTGCCACGTTCAATCTAAAGGCCTGTGATATGTTTATTGAATTATATATCTTCTCGGTCTCGTTTAGAGTCGCCTTTGTCACCACAGGCGATCGATATCCTGGCGCTGCCGAGGCTAACAAGGGGCTTCGTCTGCTGCGGCCAGCACTCCTGCCTGTCACCAGACGGTATTTATTACGTGCTTTGTTTTAACATCCATTCAGTATGAGTGGAAATCAATTTTTCATTTGGACCTAATTGTCTCTGTGCACTGGCAGCTCAAGGCTCTACGGCCCTGAGCCTCGACTCCCTTTGGTGTTACCGTGGCCCAGGCCCACCCTACCTTCCACACAGCTGTATTTTACACCTAATTACACATGTCTGAGGCCTACGGCGAGGAGTACGAGGCTTTGGGGAATTGTTCCTGCAAAGACAGGCCAAAGGGACTCACTGTTGGTATCTCTCTGGTAGGGATTTAGTCATGCTTACAGTAACTGCAGTACAAAGAAAGAGACTCAGTGACCCAGACTCACTCTGCCTGTGTTGTTTTACGTCACTGTTGTGAGTTTTGAGGAACTGCACGGCTTAATGGATACATGATGAAACTTAGAGAGAACCTGGAGTTAGACTGAGGACAATGGAAACAGGATTTCATTCCCCTGCTAACCCAAAATGCTTAAACTGCATCCTGTTAAGTATGAATAACTGCTATGTTGCATCCATGTGTTTTTTACCCTGAGTCACACTAATGTCCTTCAGCTGTTGCTGCTTTGTTAATGTGGAAGTGGATAAAGCAACTAACTGTGAAGATTCAAATCCAAAAACAGCAATTAAAAACCCATATTTAGCATGGCTTGTTAGTGAGTAGCTTTTACTCTTTGGACCAACTTTTCTCCATTATCCCAATGTTGCATTTCCTTTCATATAGGGCAGCAAAGAAATTGCATGTTATTTGGAATTGGAAATTATTTTTTATTTTTTAACTTCAGCGTCTCAGCATCTAGTTTGAAGTTGCTGCAGCTGCTTCTCACCCACTCTTCTCACAAACTTCCCACAGTAATGGAGCTATAATCATACACACAGAAAAGGAGAAGAGGAAAAACATTCAAGAATTGGCTGCTAGTAGAAGTATCACACATCTCAGATTTCAGCTTCTCTCATCAGCTAACCACGAATATAGTGTATGTGAATGCTTCTAGTCAAATCAGAAATCTTGGGCTGATGCTTCGCTTAATTTAGCTTAGTTAGTAAATGTCGTATCACATTTAATATTCTCTTGCTTTACAGTGCCTAGTAAATGAATATATTCCTTGTTTTCTTTTGTTGTTTTTCTTTTCTTAGTTTTCTTTCTGATGTTACTTACATTTGGAAAATAAGGCATTATATCTATGGCAGTGAACTGTCATAGTGAATAAGTACATTTTTGTAATCATCAGCACCGCACCTAAAGGAACAGCTGCTTTTCTCCATTTCATTCCAAGTTCTGATGTTTTTCTGTGGTTGTGATCAACACCGAACATAAGTGTATGGCAAAAGGAGAGTTAAATTAAACTGGCTGAAGTGTTACTACCTTGGAGCAACTGTGGTAGAAAATCAGTTGCTCTTTTATAGCTACATGGCATAATGAGAAAAATGTACAGGAATTTTTAAATTCTGTCAAGGAGACCTCAATTTCAATTTTATTTATACAGCGCCAAATCACAACAACAGTCGCCTTAAGGCACTTTATATTGTAAGGTAGACCCTACAATAACACATACAGAGAAAATCCCAACAATCATATGACCCACTATGAGCAAGCATTTTGGCAACAGTGGGAAGGAAAAACTCCCTTTTAACAGGAAGAAACCTCCAGCAGAACCAGGCTCAGGTTCTGCCGGTCTCGGCCATATGCTGAGACCTAAGAATAGAATATAAAAAGGAGGCTTTACAAACAAACACATATATGAAATTATACTTAAGCTTTCTGGGTAGAAAACAACAACAGTAAACATGGGAAGAAGGTGCTGTATTCTGGGCTATTAGAGAACATGGAGAATTTGTTGGAATCTGCTAGCTGTTAGCCCATCCTGCCCTTTAAACATCTATAGTCCCTTACTACATCCCAAAATTCAAAGCATAGATGGTTGCGGGACCTTTTTTGGCTCAAACTTGAAACAAACACCTGGTAGTTGGTTCAGATCACAATCGCATCATAAATGAACCACTTGGAACCGTACCAAGACCACCTCCTCCAAAGAATCTTGGTACGATTGTTTTAGTCCACACCTGAGTGTGATTACTGTGTTCACATCTGCACAAATGAACTGCACCAAGGGGAAACACCAACTGAATGACATCCGTATGAGTCAGAGGGAAAAACAAAACAAAAAACCCACAGTAATCATATTTGGAGAGTTTTTTTTTTTTTTAAATCTCTGCAGTATATTAAAATGACCATAAACTGTTTGTGATTGATAGGTCAAATGTTGTTCCATTACACTACTGCTGCTGTCTTGCAATATATCAGATGCTGACTTCAGTTTCCCTTGTTTATCAGAGCAAAAGCATTGACTACTGAGGTTGAAAATAAGTATCATAACCTTTTAAACTAAGTTCCTGATAATAATGAGACCATAAATAGACAGCATAAAAATAGCTGGTGTAAAGTTTGGCTGTAGTGACATTCGAATCGGCCATGTTCAACAGAAACAAATGTATTCAGTCTTTTCTAAGCCTAACAGAGGTTTGATCTGTTTGCTGTGTAGCAATGTTTTTTGACTTTGTTGCTGCTTAGGTTGTTTTTCTATTCCTAGTACAGTGGCAGATGTGATAGGTGCATAGGTACATCTGCACAGGATCTGTTTCACTACTGCAAGACTTCTGTAAACAATTCCTATTTGGGATACTGCAGACACTTACAGCTTCTAAGCATATACAACACAGTGTCTATAAAAGGACTTGCACAGTGTCTACAGTATGCAAACTTAATACATGGAACTTAAGTGTTCATCTAAACAGCACGTGAAGACATTCATTATTTGCTCCTTCTACCTTTTGATATTGAATCAAATTTTCTGTTTTGTATTACAATTTAATGAACATCCTCCATGAAAGCTTTTGCTCCAGTGGATCTGGCCCCCTACAATGCAGATAAAAGTCTTATGTCTTCAAACTGCTCTGATGTACATCACATCTGTAGTGCTCTTTCTGGTGCTTGCTGGTATTCAGCTCTCTTCTTAACATAGCTTCAACAACTCTTTCCCATAGATGCATGGTTTTTGTCATCAACTTTATCCATATATAGTTACTCCAGCTCCTTTCAGCCTCCAAGAGTGTGTTAAACAATTTGTTTACAAAGGCTACTGCCCTATCTCCAAGCCATCTGTATATCTCGACAGGTATGGACGAACTTCCTTCCCATTCTTCATCCATTCATAGCAGCGGTCACGTCCTCCTTTCTAATCCTCTGCTCTTCCTGAGTCACTGTCCTCCATCCATCTTCCTCTCTTTCTCATTTTCTACATTCATGAGCTCCTCAAAATACTCCTTCCAACTTATCAACTCAATGTCTTCACTCATTAGTACATTTATGTCTTTATTTTTAATCATTTCAAACTGCTGCACATCCTTTCCAGCTTGATCGATTTTAACTACCCAGTCGATATAAATCCCTTTCCTTCTTTAGTGTCCAGTCTTACATAGAATTCTCTATAAGCCCTAAACCATAAATGTGATCAAATATACAAACACATATTTCCAAAAACAACCAAACTACAATGTTATGCCCCAAAAAGTTTATTCTGTTCATCTGGACGTGGCGTTTTCAGTGGGAGAAACGTTTTGTCACTCATCCAAATGACTTCTTCAATCTCGACAGTGTTATGTGTCAAACAATATTGCACCATTACTTTTAGTTTAACTTCTGTGGAAGTTGGTCTTTCCTTTTCACAGTTAATAACAAACAGCTTTCAAGGGGAAAGTAACACACACACACACACACACACACACACACACACACACACACACACACACACACACACACAGGCACACTTACTCATGCACACACTTCTTGCAGTCTACCAGGGAAACTGAAAAACACTATCTGAACTGTTACTGGAAATGAATGCATAGCTGGATGAGATCAGCAGTTCTTGCTAAGCTTAGGGGGGGATCTCTGCCTAACACTCCTTCCTGGATGCCAGACTGAGTTCGGCCACAGCAGCTGATAGGAAGCTGAGTCACTGAGCAGCAGATGCTGGCTGGATAGAGTAAGTAATGCAGGGTCAGGGCATTGCTGAGTGTAAATTGTGAAGGGTTTTGTTTATGCACCACAGAGAGGCTCAGACAGAGCTGGGAGTTGATATGTGCTATTGTAGGCCAGATCCATTAGACATACGCAGTTGACTTTTTTAGTGTTTCAACAACTGAATTCCAGGATGCCATACAACATATGTGTAAAGCATCTTGCATACAGCATTAAACTACATAAAAACATAAGGTTTTAGAGGTAATTTGCTCTACTGTTCTCTACTGTTATTGGGACACAAGTATAAATCATACAGAATTTGTATGTTTGCTCACTTACAAAGAAATGAACAGTCTCTATTTTTTATGGGACTTTCATTTTAATGGAGCGAGGCAGAGTATCAACCTAAAATCCAGAAACAATATACATTAAATTGCAAGTCAATGAATGAGTATTCTCCCAACGCAAAACATGATTTAGTTCTTGGTGAGAAACCCTTGTTGGCAAGCACAAAGACAAAATGTTTCTTGTAGTTGGTCATTAGATTTCACACATTTCAGAAGGGATTTTAGCCCACACCTCTTTACAGAAACTCTCTGAATCCTTCGGGTTTCTTGGCAAGTTCAAGCTTCAGCTCCTTCCACAGATGGGATTGTTGTCTGGAGACTGGCTAGGCCACTCAGTGACCTTAATGTGCTTCTTCTTTAGCCAGTTGTTGGTGGTAAGTTTTAGGTCTTTGTCAATGTTGAGAAGGCTACTTTTAAAATGTATTCCACTACAGATTACAGAATACATGGCCCAAAATGTAGTTTGTAACATATTCCGTTTAGTTATCCAATGTGAGTAACGTATTCGGAATACTTTGGATTGCTTGATATATTATCATGCTTTTTACAACTACATGAATGTACTATTGCTGTGTGATTTATTACTATTACTGTAGGCTACTCGCCACCAAGCTAACATTGTTAGCTGGCGTTAGCTGAGGTTAGTTCATAGACTGCAGACTGTTAGACTTAATGGATAGCATTAACAACCTGCTAGCTGCAAACAATCATGTGCAGCTCTGAAAGCAATACCAACTAGATTTTTAAATCATACTATAAAATGAGTAACAGTAGGGTGGACATTAGGTACGGCTGCACTTTTTGCAGTGATCTCATAGAGAAAACTATTTCTGTATCAGTAATCTGTTTTCTTTCTGTCTGCTTTCAGAACTGCACATGATTATTTGCAGCTAGCAGGTTGTAATGCAGCCTTCAGTAATAGTAATAAATCACACAGCAACAGCACATCGAAGACACTGAAGTGGCACATAACCCAGGTAGCTACCCCAACTAAAACAAACTAGCTGCAGTAGGCTAACATTAGCTTTTAAAAAAAGAACTTACTTCCAGATGTTTCTTTAGGGTTGGAGGTGGAGTCTTTTGAAGCTGAGAGCAGCTTGGTTGCTTGCAAACAGTTTCCATTGCACAGTCAGATTTCGCCCATCCCTTTCTTCTTTAAATGTAAAGTGATGTCAGAATTTCCAAGTAAATGAACTGTAAATGTAAACCCCAAAACATCCATTAATATACCTTGAGTTCCACAAAATAAACAATCTATGCTACAACAATCATAACCATAGCCACAATACTAAATTTAGTCCTTTGATAAAGGATTTGTGCACAAAAATGGAGCCTTCAAATCTAACAGATGGCTGGTGGTTGTAAAGGGGATTTATACTTCTGAGGGACAACCTTAAATTGACACTAAATGATAATATTTGGCACACAAACTCATAATTTCTCATCACTGCAAAGTTTCTGTTTCTAAAACCATCTCTATGGGATTTGGGGATCATATATTATAACGTGCCATCTCCCTAAACTAAGTGATTTTTTTTAAAGCCTGAAGTATGTGTTTTACCACAATTTTTCATGGAAATACATTCATACCAGTTTGAGATATCTTGCTGACAGACAAATGAGTGTTAGCCGAATGTCCTTTGTGCAAAATTGGATTCTCAGGTGAATGCAAATACCTGTTCTCTATCTATTTAAAATACACAGTTGAAAGGAAGGGGCTTTGTGACAGTGTATGAGGGAAAGAAATTAGATCTCATTGGAAGTGAATACAGTAAATATCTTCTATGTTTATAGATGTAGATTTCATGCAAGGTAGAAATATAAATTCTGGTAGATATAGTCTGGATATGAGATGGATGCTGACTCCTTCAATCTTCTGGGCACCAGCAGTTGGTCCAAGTACTGGTGGGTGTCTAGATTATTCTGTCTTCATTGGCGGATCTGACATAGAGCAAAGATGGTCAAAAAACACAGCTAGCATAGCAGAACATTGTATTATCACACATGTAAATAATAATAAGCTTTATGATAGATTGTAAAAATAACCAGTCAGCTGCTGTCTGTTACCCTTATCCCTCTTTATATGACAAATAAGGAGTTCTAGAGTGATAAATATTGCTTGAATGTTGTTTTTGCTTGATAATATCATTTTCAGCACTTTAAAAAACTCTGCAGGAAGTGTTGAGTGTAGAAACAAATAACACATGTCAAACACCTGTGTTCGAGGGCTGGCTCTCCTGTAGTTAACGCAAAGAAAAAATATTCACAAACATAACCCAGACATCAGGGAAACGTATCAAACCTCAACCTTTGACCTATTCAGAATATAAATTCACATTCTTGCCACAACCCTAAAACTCTCGATAAAAAGTCTTGATAGCAGATTAAAAAAATTTAAAGTCTCAAACTATCTGTTCAACACATACCAGCAATGAACCATTGTTATATGATGTAATGCAGTGCAATACATTCACTTTCTAATTAAGAGTGAATTGGTCTCATGGTAGCAGCATAAAATAATGTGTTTGGAGATCAGCAGCAGCTGATAACAGCAGCTGAAGGGAGATCACTTTATATCTTTTATGTCGATAGACTCATAAAATTCTAACTCTGTAAGCTCCTGTACGTTGTCTTAATGAACATAAACATATGTTTATGTTACTTAATGTAAAACCGAACCTGAATTCTGTTTTGTATTTGCTTTCAATCGATTTAGAACATATACATGTGTACCTTTTTTCCTTGCAGTGAACTTGCTTCTAAAAAAACAGTGTCACTTTATCAGAGACCAAAAATAATATGCTGTATTGCCTTTAAAGTGGGAATCCCAGCAGGCTTTGCATCATGTGACCCATCCAATGAAACTTTGACATAATTAACTCATCCGTCATGATGTCATGCAGTCGGCCAGTGAATTTACACACCTAAAGACCCTGTGCTCTATAAAAATCTGTGGGCTTCACAATGTTTTACACACACACACACACACACACACACACACACACACACACACACACACACACACACACACACACACACACACGAAGTAGAAAATCGCAATAGACTTGCTACAAGAATTCACACACAAGCAGGCACAAAAATCACTCTAGGACCGAAGCTAAATACACACACATGCAGAAGCAGCATGATGATGTCACTGCACAGACTTCATTTCCAGTGGCTTTAAATCCCCTCCAGTCCAAGTGGAAATGACTGAACATGGAGGAGCCTAAGTGGCTTTGTCAAATTGGAGCAGGGAGCAATATGAGCAGAACAACACTCCACTTAACAATATTCAGCAGCCCAGGATTATTACAGTAATGTGCCTGTAAAAAGCCATTGGATATTACCTGCTTATTATGATGTGTCTAGCAGCTGACACAAGTGTTACTGCATAGCAGGGAACCAGCAGTTCTCTATATAGTTTAAAATGCCAAAGCTCTTTTTAAGGATAAAAATATGTTTAATAAACACATTCTTAAAATTTACAGTTCTTTTTTCTAATGCGTCAGGTCATTTCAAATTTTTTTTGCCACATTAGGTACACTATCTCATGTCTGCCTAAAGATGCTTTGACTCAAGAACAAAACTCGTTTTCAATCTGAGATTCTATGTGTGCAATATCAAAAGCTAAAAATGAAAATGTAAATATAAAAAACAATGTCCACAATGTAACAACAATGTAATGTCCCATTATTGAAAGAAACAAAGTAGGCCAAATTGGAGAGACGGAGAGAAAGACCTAGGTCTAGAAAGGTTTTAACAATATTATTTTCTCCCTGCCTTCACAATATTATCATAAACAAGATGGTATTACTCAGTAATGTTTCACTGACAATCTATTCTTTTGGATTGATTGGAGAAAAACAGGACTAAATGCCTATATATCCACTCTTTGATTAAGCACGTAAAAGTGGGTCATGTAATCAGTCATTCCACTGCTACGTCAAGAATGCCCGATTTAATACGTTCTCTTGGATATTGACAAACTGTAATATGAACATCCGAAATTCTACATGGTGCAATGTCTGCAAAATCTCATTACAGTCTCATGTTTCGCTTGGCCTCCCCTCCTCCCTGCTGGAGTACAAAGGCAAGAGGGTAATGCCAATAAGAATGAGATAAATTGGGCTACAAAGAGGGGCAAAAAAATAAATCCATGTGTCCATTAACCCTAAGAAGGGGGGAGGGTGGGTTTACTTTATTTATTTTTTCTTTTTTCTTTGTCGAGTGTGAGTGCTGAGCCAGACGGCAGGTCATTATCCATATGCTGCCGAAGCTAATTTCTCTCAGCTCATCCAGGCGAACCTCATCCTCCTCACTGTCCTTTAGAAAGGTTATAACTGCACGACCTTATGAATGCTACTCTTGACCTCACACGACCTCAGATTGTTCATAATAGTTCAGTAAGCGATTATTTTCCTTGCTAAAACTTTTGCTAGGTTTTTAAAGTGAGGGTCTTTAAAATTTTTATTAGCTTGTTATAGACACCTTTAGCAAAGACAGAACACATAAATAAAGGTAGCTGCTGCGCTTTTTATAGAATAGTCCATGAATTTTTTTCCATGTATTTGGGGTTGCCCAAAACAAGTGTAAGAAGTACAATTTCTTCTTATGTTGTTTTATAGTTTTATTGTTTTATTGTTTTACATTGTTTTATTTACTGTTATATTGTTTTTATATTCCCATTTCCTGTGTTGTAAAGCACTTTGTGATTTTTATCTGTGAAAAGCGCTATATAAATAAATTTTACTTTTTTACTTAATAAGTTTAGTTTCCTGGCTCATCAACATCACAAGCAACCAGTAGTCAAGGGGGGCAAAAATCAGCACCTAGATGAAAGATGGAACAATTTCTCTGTCTCTGCTGATTGTCTTTGTGTCACTTATAGGAACATCAAATTAAATTCTATAATTTTAAGTAATATAATTTTTTTCAGATTGCCTCCAACATCTTTAAAATCTTCCACATACTGTTTGACTGCCATCTGTTATAACACTGGTTGTGTTTCAGGTGCATTTTATTTGTAATTCAAAAGAGAGTAATCAAAGCACATAACCTTGAAATAAAGAGGCAATTTGGGAAAGTAAAACATCTCTTATTTGCAAGCGTGGCATGCGGGGTATTGAAAGCTACTTAATTAAACTTGAATTTAAAGTACAACTCTGAAACATCAAATAAGACAGAGTTCTCTTCACCAAGAATAAATTAGTTTCCTTTCATGTAGTTTGCATTTTGCAAATTTTGCTGTCACAGTTATGAGTGTTTTGTGGAACAAAAAAAAGCAAAAAGTTAGAAATGTAATTAAACATACAGTTAAAGACTCATTGCTTTTTCCACAAGCTGGAAATGAAAGAGTATATAACTTTATTTTAGAGTGCAACTTAATGCAATTAACGAAAACACCCAGTAAATTGTACAATATGTCCCTAACACCAGTGAATGTGACTGGAAAAAAGAACCAGGCTTCGGATAGATGAGCTGCTCAGGAAAATGAGAGGCTAAAGCCTGCTAAGCAATGTCCATAGAGTGTCTTCTAATATATATTGCTTCTAGCTTTCCTTGATATGACTCCCCTGACAATGGCAATGAAAATGGGCTACAGTGAGCAAACAGATCAGCCTACATCAAACATACCCTCATATATTACAGACATAAAAAGTCATTATCCTCAGTGGAAATCGATAGCCGACGTGGTCAAGATGAAGAGACCCCGTGTGGTTTTCGGGGTCAGCTTACAAAGGAACACGACTGCAAATGATATCATTTTTCTATCATTAACTGGCCCCCAGGTCGATGACCATGTTTAAAACTGAGGGATAACGTTACTTATAATGTCTAGTAATGAATGGTGCCCTGGCTGGGATGTGTTCAACATTGATTGAACATGTGGACTGGTGAGGAAATCAGCAAGGCTGAGGTTAATACACCATTGTTTCCATAGTATAGCTGCAATATTGAGGTGTGGGCAGACCTCCTATATGCTGGAGTGTTTTATTTGGAGATCTTATTAAAGAACTGTGTTATTGTTTGTCCAGACTAGCAGTGTTTGTCTACAGTCTAGCGGCAGCATTGCCTATACTTCCAAAGGGAATCAAAACTGCACTTTCTTTACTGTGATACTCTGCAGACGATTAAAACTGAGCATATATTGATATATATTGATGGTATTTTTACCTAATGACCTGAAAAAATGAAAACTACTATTGTTGTAGTTCTGCTTTTCTTACGGCTGAAGCATTCCTATCAATAATTACATACACATACAATTTACATATGCATATGCAAAAAAAACCCCAAACATTTCCTCTTCATGCAATTGTTGACTGGCTTTTCATATGTGAGTAACTATGTCATCACCTAACAATTTCTGCAAAGGCTGGTAAATATCCCCATTTGAGTCGCTAGCGACTTAGCCAACATCAACGTCTACTAATTATAGACTTAACAACAACAATACGTGGTATGAAATAACTGACATTTTCTCCTTAATCAGTTTTTATGCTTTCTTTTTAAAACTATTTAGTGTCTGAAAGTCCTTTAGAAGCTTATTACTAAAGGCAGTATACTAATAAATACCTTGGGGTCATGTTATATTTTTTGGTCAGTATGAGATGAAATGCAAAGGATTTCAATTAAATTTGGCATACTAATGAAATATATTATATATAAACATATTTCAGATTGACTCTTTGTGTGACTACTTAAATCGCTGCATTGACCTTGCTGTTGGCATTGGATTCTATGATATTGCAGTATATAGTTACACATTTTGCTGATAAGTTTGTTATGTGAGTCTTTCAAATTTTGATTTGTATGTGCATATATATTGTGGCGTGTTGGGGGAGCAGCTAGTTCTCTCCCATCATGTCTTGGGACATGTGATGCTGTTTAGATGTTCTTGTTTTATTGTTATGGTTATGTTACTTTTAACTGTTATCTTAAATGTTGTGTTTATACTGCGGTACAAGGTCACTGACAGTTATTGTTTATAGAAAGAATGCAGTACCATAAGTGAGTTCTGTTATGCTGTTATTGACCATCAAAGCACAGTGTAGCTCCAGCAAGTGTTTAATAAAGAGCTCCCCTATCTACTTGGGGTTAAACAGCAAGCTCAATTTCTGCATGGTGCTTCCATGTTAAGATTCCTCTGCATGCCATAATATATATATATACATATATCAAATTATATTCTATAGTAGTAAGACTATAGTCTTATAGACAGTCCTTTAATGACCAATTAAATCTAATAGCTAGATTAATGTGTATAATTGTCTAATAAATCAATTTTGTGTGTGTTGTAGCACTGCTTCTAATGATGGAAGGGAGATACTTGCTCCGCCTGTGACCCTGAAATGGATATGTGGAAAAGCATGGATGGCTGGTTCTTGCAAAACAAAGTGAAGTAAGGTAATATTGTCTTATTCAAAGATTGCCTGAAAATATTGAACATGGCAGTTTGGTAAAGTTTAGTACAGGGTAAACGTCTTGGTTGCAGTACTTGTTGAAATTGGTCAATATTAGGTTGCTCACCAAATTCTCCCTTTTTCACAAGCTTTACAATGTCTGGCAGTTGGAAATCAGTCTTATGGCTTGTGAAATATCTGCTTACATCTTGTTGAATTAAACTGGCTAAATCCACAATGATCAGTGTAGCAGCACAGGTCAGCTGATCACAGCATGTACACAAAAAAATCTGTGGCGCTCACAAAACAAGTAATTATATGGCTTATTTCATTGTTTGCTCCATGCTGAACCACTACACTCACCTGTTTCATCTTCCACAATACTAAATAATAAAAAACTCTAAATTTTATTCTATTGTTCTTTGAATAATGAGTTAAGTTACTCATCAAATTAAATCAACTTTCATTTCAATCAGGAGAAAGTTGAAAATAAATGCTTTATGAAGAGGATACTTTCTGGCACATTTAGTTGGAAAAACAAAGAAAATAACAGTGGGCTATAATGAGTCTGTGTGATGGCCATAATCATCTAGAACCATATTATTGCGTTTCATTATGCTATTGATAGTACTAAATAAAAGTTGTCATTTGTCAAATTTTGATACACTATTACACTTTTTCTAGTGTGCTTTATGAAGAAATGTACCATCTAATCCTTATTATGACTCTGTCACCAGTAAACATGCACGATCTCAGACACTAGCACACATACACATACTGTGCTTGTGGCTGCTCCATCAGCTAACACAGGAGGCCCATATCCGGCCATCTTTTAGGCACAATGCTTCCATTGCTTCAGTGGAACTGTTCAAAAGAGGCAGAAGGGGAAAAATAACAAGTCAAGGAATGACTTACTGCACGTTGCCTTGTGTGGTGGTGCTCACTGCTCCATTCATGTGGAGTGCCTATCATCTACCAAATCACATCCAAACAGCTTTATGACAGCAAACAGTTGTGAAGATATATTTCATCAAAATGAGAAGGTTGGAAGATCCCATTTTTGGAAATTTAAACTGTTTGCTTTGGTATTTAGAGCATATGTTGAGTATAACTCAGATCTGCACAGATGGGAGCTCATATACAGTCCTGTGAAAAAGTGTTTGCTCCCTTCCTGATTACCTATTGTATTGTGTTTGTCACACTTAAATATTTCAGATTATCAAACAAATTAAAATATTAGATAAAGATCACACAAGTAAACACAAAATGCAGTTTCTAAATAAAGGTGTTTATTATTAAGGAGGGAAAAAATCCAAACCTACATCACCCAGTGTAAAAAATTAAGTGCCTCCTATACCTAATAACTGTTTCAGCCACCCTTAGCAGCAACAACTGCAATCAAGCATTTGTGATAACTGGCAATCACACTTTTTCAGGGCTGTGGAGGAATTGTGGCCCACTCATCTTTGCAGAATTGTTATTATTCAGGCACATCTGAGGGTTTTGAGTATGTCCCTTTAAGGTTGTGCCACAGCATCTCAATCGGATTCAGGTCAGGACTTTGACCAGGCCACTCCAAAGTCTTCATTTTGTTTTTCTTAAGCCATTCAGAGGTGGACTTGCTGGTGTGTTTTGGATCATTGTCCTGCTGCAGAACCCAAGTGTGCTTCAGCTTGAGGTCACGAACAGATGGCCGGACATTCTCCTTCAGGATGTTTTGATAGACAGCACAAGTCTTGGTTTCATTTACCACAGCAGGTCTTCTAGGTCCCGAGGCAGCAAAAACATCCCCAGACCATCACACTACCACCACCAAATTTTACTGTTGGTATGATGGTCCTTTTTTGAAATACTGTATTACTTTTACACCAGAGGTAATGGGACGCATACTTTCCAAAAAGTTTAACTTTTATCTTGTCAGGCCACAGAGTATTTTTCCAAAAGTCTCGGGGGTTATCAAGATGCTTTCTGGCAAGCGTGAGATGAACCTTTATGTTTCATTTGCTTAACAGTGGTTTTTGTCGTGAGCTCTCCCATGGATGCCATTTTTGATCAAATCTCTTTCTTATTGTTAAATTATAAACTTTGATCTGACTTGAGACATGTGATTCCTCCAGTTTTTAATGTTTTGTCTGGGTTCTTTTGTGACCTCCCAGATGATTAGTTGCTGTACTCTTGGAGAAATTTTGGCTGGTCAGTCAATCCTGGGAAACGTCACCACTGTTCCAAGTTTCTCCATTTGTGTTTAATGGTTCACTGAAGTCCCAAAGCCTTAGGAATCACTTTTCAATAGGGATGGGTATCGTTTAGGTTTTATCCGATACCGGTGCCAAACCGGTACTTTTGAAACGGTGCCGGTGCTTAAACGGTGCTCAAACCGGTGCTTAAAGAATGGAGAACACAAAATTGGTCCCAAAACCTCTCATGTTCAGCTGTTTTTTGTAAAAATATAACAATGTTAGCCTTTTCTGCAGCTATGGGGCATATATGGTATCACTCTTGGCTGGAAGCAGTGCTTAATCAATGGAAAAAACACAAACTTTGTCCAAAAACCTCTCATGTTTAACTTTTTTCCACTTTTTCTTTGGTCTTTTTAACCTTTTTGGCCAGGGTGAAGGGAGCATCTGCCGTCAAACAAGAAGACAGCCGCATGTAGCTATGATGATGTTTGCTAGTTCACCTTACATGCATTAATTTAATAACGTGGTTAGCCTACTCAACGTGAATTACACACGAACAACATTAAGCTACTCACGCAGAGAAGAACGGCTGCTGCTGCCATCATCATCCGTCATCATTTCTGCTACACTGGCAGGGCTAGGGGCCAGGACTCTCCTCTTCGGGTTTTTGGGGGATGTTGCTAACTCCGGGTCCGATAACAGGCACCACACCCGCAGTAGATGTGCTCGGTGTGAGGTCTCGCAGCAAGTTATCAAATACGGCACATTTCTCGGCTTTTAAAAAAACGCTATGCGTCGCCAGGTGTTTCATCGGATTCGAGATGTTACCTCCTTTGCACAGTATCACAGTATCACCTTAAAGCACTTGTTGCAGGCTGCTGAGTTTGCATATTTTGCTGTGAAGTACAGCCAGACTTTTGACCGCTTTGCCTTGGATATTTTTGATCTGTAGCTCTGCTCTAAAAGAACGTACGTACCTGGCCCCGCCTACTATCCTCGGAAATGTAAAATGATTGGCTAAAATCTAAAGTCATCACAGCTCAGGAAAAAAAGCACCGAAATAAAGCACCGAAATGTGCGCTGCTTTTCGGTCTGGTTACTACTGTTTATGTCAGAACCGGTGCCATCATGGCACCAGACACCGGTACCCATCCCTACTTTTTAACCCTTTGCAGACTGATGAATGTCAGACAGTTTCTATTTAAGTGATTTCTTGATTCAACAGGTCTGCTAATAATCAGGCCTGAGTGTCTTTAGTGAAACTGAACTCAGCTTTCCAAACAATTTGATTAATCACAGTTAATTCATGATTTCACAAGAGGGGCAATTACTTTTTCCACACAGGGAAAAAGTAGGTAAGTAGGTTTGCATATCTCCAAAAGTTGAATCTGTTCATCTGGACGTAGCGTTTTGTGGGAGAAACGTTTCGTCACTCATCCAAGTGACTTCTTCAGTTTCAGCTGACTGCACGTTTCCCCAAATCTTATAAACAGTACATTTGCACGTTTCTCCCACAAAACGCTACGTCCAGATGAACAGATTCAACTTTTGGAGATTTACTTTCCTGGATGATTGAGAATGCATCTAGGTTTGCATAAATTCTCTCCCTTAATCAAAGAAATCATTATTTAAAAACTGCATTTTGCATTTACTCAGGTTATCTTGAAACATGTAAGTGTGACAAATATGCAAAAGACTTTGAAATATTTAGATAAGGAAAGAAGCAAGGGGCAAAATCTTTTTCACACTACTGTATGTGGGAATCAGGGCAATATGCAATGAGTTTAGATGAATACTGGCCTTTTAATATTTATATTCAACCCTGAAAAACTATTGCCTTAAGAAATAAGTTTGCTTTGAACAAAGTGGAACACAGGACTGATATAGAACAGTGTGTTGTCCAGAAATAACCATGAAAACAGAATACATTTTTTCACAGATACATTTCATGTCCACTGACTGTGGACATGAAAAGCCAATGAATCTTCCAAATCCACATACATGTAGCAGCAGAGCAGCGTCATAGTTTTGCATTAATTTCAGCGCTGGTTTTGAGCCAAATGTCTTTGGAGTTTCACCATCTATGTAGTCTGCATGTGTTTTGTGGAGTAAAAGATGTTCTAAAACATTTTGTCAGTGGTGTGGCAGAACAGGGTATGATTGACAGTGCTATGAGCCATGTGGTCCTTTTACCATCGAACGGAGAGGTGTATCTCTGCAAAACACATGTTTTAGTCTGTGTTCGACTCGGTTTATGACTGGGTCTTGTCTCCAACCCTGTTATTGACATTCATAATTTCAACTTTCAAGTGCAGTCAGAGTGAGAAGGTCAGATCTTTTGGGAACCACTTACATACAGTTTTTATGTGCTTTCTATTAGCCGAGTATAGACTTGTGGGAATGAAAACAGTCTATCTCAATTCGAGGCCAGTTTGATGCTTCAAAACACAAATTACTCCTTGTAAGTTTTGAATGATTTCTAGTCTCAGGGAAATTAATTCACAACAGTTTTTTCTGGTAACACTTTAACAACAACCAAGGGCATTATTCCTGTCCAGTTAAATGGAATCTCAGTGTATTTTGCAGTATCTGAAATTACAATTTAATAATTGTAGAAATTATCTACAAACACTTCAAAGTAGGTACACTAAAATAAGGGGGTAATAAGTAAGTAATTGTAAGCATTCCATAACTTTATATATTTTTCTGAATAGCTACCATTATAGATCAACAGTCACAGCGATGAGACTGTGAGAATTTTGGCTATCCAGAGGGGGCTGGGAGTAAATATACATTTCAAAACAACCAAATAAGGTGCTTCAGACATCTGATTACAATGCATCGTGGTCACCTTCTTTTGGGAGGTTTCCAAGCACATCCAGCTGGGAGAAGACCCTGGGATAGATCCAGAACTCGCTGAAGAGATAAAGTATCCCTCCCCGCCTGGGGAAAGGGATGTCTGGAATACCCAGCGTAACTTTCTGCCACCACAACCCAGCTGTGGATAAGTGGAAAAAAATTGATGGATGGATGGATGGTGTGAGCTCAAACCACCTATTAGCCTTAGTACAGCCTTGAAGAGCCTTTAGTGCTGTTGACAACTCTTAGTCATGTTAGTTCATGAAGGAAAATCCACAGGCTGTTATGCTAGTGGATCGTTGTGTTACCACTGCCAAATAGTCATGCATATCACAGTTCATCGGACTGAATTTGTATGTTACATGCTTTTTCTGCTATCACATAGGCCTAAAACTGGTCTGTGCAAGAGATCAAATCACATTTGCAGCAACTTAAAGGAAACAAACCCAACACTAAACAGCTCAGAGGTTGTTTGAACTGCATTATGTACATAAGGACTGGACACACACTCAAAAAATATCCAAATTTGTAAGATCCCAACAACAAGTTGTCAACAAGATTTCTTGGTCTCTGCATTCCACACGTACACACACACACACACACTCACACACAGGGCTCATTCAAAAGAATCCATTTAACTGCCTTGTGTCTCTCATACACATTGTTTTGTCTATACGTGTCATCCAGTTCAGAGGATGCATTCTTACAGGAAGACACAGCAAGGCTTTACAAAGCAGCCCTGCTCCTCCCCCCCTTCTCACATCCTTCTTTCCTTGCTCAGACATACGCAAGAGGTCAGCGATTAATTTTGGCTCAAAGCTATTTAAAGCTTTTAAAGTCAGTACTAAAATTTTAGAATCAATACAAAAACATAACGGGGAGCAAGGGTAAGGTTGCTGCAGCAGAGGGTTTTATTGCCATGTCTCTCGATTTTTGCAATAATTTGTACAGCACTGCTATGCACCAGTTGGAGACATAGCAGAAGTCTTATGGCGTTCTGCACACACAGCCTCCAACAGTCCATCCATCTGCTTTATGTAGACTTTAAATCTGTGCAAAAGAAAAAACAAAAACATCAGATTATCAAAAGGTTTACAAAAGTTTACATAAAACTACATGTATATGCACTTTCACACTTCTTTGGGATGTAACATTCTAAAGGTAATTATTTTGTATTGAACTGCAGAGTCTGTCATCTTATGAAATAAATCAGTCCAGAAATGTAAATGACTTCCATTTTCTGTCTTGGAACATATCTGACACATGACACAAGCATTTCATTCACGCCTCATTGCTTCCATCCACATTACATCCTTTTGTCAGTGAAACGGTCATACTGTGCAGCTGTAACCCTCCTCTTTTCCCTAAAAGGGCCTGTACAATTTCAGGCAGTGCTCACACAAGAATGCACCCACCATTCTAAATGAAATCATTCTTACTCCTCCAGTCTGTGATCCAGTTAACAACCCAGCTCTGCCAGGGAAAAGACAGAAAGAGATAAGAAAGACAGAGAAGAAGAGAAATAGGAATAAAAGTCTGAGATGCCCTTTGCACCCAACCCTCCCCAAGCTTCCAAAGATCCCTTTTCAAAGAGTTGCAAGCTATGCTGTGAATCAGTAACAATTGGAACATTCACAAACACTGCTCTGCTGCCATTTCCTTCCACTAAGATCTATGATTTGCCAAGCATGCCCTCTGAGTGTTACCAGTAGCCAAGCAAGAAATCCCCCCACCATTTCTTCCCCAAGCAGAGAGAACACCCCTGGAGTGCTGAGAAATTGCTCCTGCCGTGTCCCTTCAAATGCGTGTGAATTCCAAATAATGTTCTACAGCCAAATAGGAGTTGGCACAGTGCCGTGGTGAAGGCCTCAAGAGGGACTCACTCCCACGGAGAACAGGGAAGGGAAGAGATAGTTAGGAGGAAGGCGTGGAAAGTCCAGTTTGAAAAGGCAAACTTTAAAATGAACCTGAAAACAGAACACATGAGTTTTCTGGTGTGGCTTTGAATTTACTCATTCTAGCTGGTATCCTTCTGATTTCTAATATGTCTTGATATATCCTATATATATAATATTGTGTGTGCGTGCGTGTGTGCCTGAGAGCATTATGTGTGTAAAGAATTTGGCCTCAGTAGGAAAGCTGGACATTGAATCAGCCACATGTATGAGATCATATACTTCCACACGAAAGTTTAAAAAGGGTTTGAGGTCAGAGTGAAAACTATAGTACGTACAGCCTCCATATAGGATATATTAGTTGCTTTACTCTAGATTTGTCAAATGTAATGAACATGATCTGAAGTTTTGGGAGTCTTTAATTAGTTTTCATCTTGTATACTAACGAAGGGGTTAACCTTATCACTTCAACAACAGCTAAAAATGTGCATTTTCTGCTGACATAGGCTTAGTTTAATTAAATAGTGAATTATGAGGTTCATGAACAGTTTAGTTGCTGCTTGCAGGCTTTCCATTGCCCAGAATGTTAGCTCATTTTTTTTAACCATGTTTGATATTTTCATCGATGCCCTTGCAAAACAATAGCCTGGATAAAAGATTATCGACTAAAAAAAGTGTTATTTTAAGTTTTATTCTATGTGCATTATGCAAAACAAACAGTCATTTTATACTGGGTAAGTCTACATCTTTGTTTGATTCCTTGGACCTCTATATGGTTTATCTCACAAAAGTTGAATAAAGTTTTCAGAGTAGCAGAACAGCGCTTACAATAGCTAGGGGGAATCCCTGGAGGAGAGATGCGAAGGCCATGTTAGATAACTATTGGCATGCAAACCAGGAACAGGAGTTTACTGGCACTTTCTGTTGGTTGGAAATAGCATACCCAAATCAGAACCGAGACTGTGTGTTTAAACAGAAGTTGTTTTTTCTCTTTGGTTTAAAGCAGCGGGGAGCAGCAGTAGCAGTAACTATAAGCTAATGTGTAGTTTTCTGATCTTGTGTGACAGGATTTCAGTGACTCTCTGCCTGGCAGTTGGTTTCAGTACAGCTTCATACAGTCGAAGCTTTATTGCTTTACTGCTTATTACTTTATTGCTTATTAAAAATGTTTTTGGTTCCTGTGTTTGTAATTTTTGTTGATTTTATGTCAGTTTCAACTGAATATAGCTTTAGTTTGGACCTTTGGCAAGTGGAGTGGTTCTTATATAGTGCTTTTCTAATCTACTTGAGTACTTAAAGAGCTTTATATATCATGCCTCATTCACAGAAGCAGTTTTCTATGGTTTTTCTAACAACTCAGGGTTCAGTATCTTGCCCAAGGATACTTTGGCAGATTAGTAGATTTGTGAACTGGAGCACCTAGGGATTGAACCAGCATCCTTTCTATTAGTAGATGACCTATTCTACCTCCTGAGCTAATGGCAAATTTTTAAAGGCTAACAATTCTATTTATTTACTTTGAGTTTGTAACTCTAGATGTTGTACAGTACTTGTCACATGTGAGACAGGCATGATTAAAAAAGCTTGGGTACACAAAAAGACTTAATATTATTTGGTTGGTGTCAGTAAAAGCAACTATTTAGCTGATGCCAAAATGTTCTCTTACTTATTTGTCATCACAATGAGTTCACAAATTAAAAAGAAAAAAGAATCTGACACACTCTTAATGCACTTGGGACTAAACATGAGCCTTCGAAAACATTACTCAAGGCCTCACTGCACTAGTATATGACCACATTTGTGAGTTTAGGACGCATGCAATGCTTTGTTTGAATTTGGTTCAGCTTCGTTCTCGTGTTTCAGTGAATATAATTTGGAACATGTTGCAGTTTTGAATGGTCTTTTTCCTTAAGGCAAGCTGCTAATATGAACCCCAATGTGCATGAAACAAGATACAACTGCTTTGGAAATTCAATAAACATGCTGTAATAAACCAACCATTGTATCCTTTATTCTTCAGGGTACTGTCTATCTGCCACAAAAGTTCCAATGTGCCCAAAACCATGTGATAGTATGGAAAAAACCTTGCCAACAGCAGCTGCACTGGTGATAAGAATATATTCCTTTGATAAAGTATCCCAGCACATAATGCCACAACTCAGTAAAAAAAATGTTTAAAAAAATTAATGCCAACCTATTAATGTAATGTCTTTGTGTGCGCGTGTGTTCACGCGTGTGTGTGTAATATTGGGGTCAAAAGTAAAACAGAAAATGAATCAATCATATTTACCCATGTTAGGCGGTGCTGCAGCGTGGATGCTAAGTACAATCCTGAGCCATAGATCTTTAGATGAAGCAGCTTGGAAGGACAAAACAAACTCCACTCATGACAAATAGGACTCATACATTAACCGTAATTTTATGCAGTGTCAAGTTAGTAGAAACAGCCACACTAGCAGCTCAGCAGGGGAACAAATTGCTCATACATCTCTGGACATTTTTTAAAAGAGTGGTCGATTTTTTTAGCCTTATGTAGTACAATTGTGTATTTCTGTTTTTCCCTAACAGAAAGCCATTTTTACTTCTCATACTTTTCTCAGTGATTCTTGATTATCCATCAGACCAGTGAGAGAGGAAGGGATTTTTTTGGCGGGGGTGTTAATGGTTTTGTTGGCATCTATTGTGCAAGAAGAAAAGTTAAAGGGAAAACCAACATAAGGAGTCTTAGTATGGTGTTGTGCCACCATATGCCACGAGAACAGCTTTGATGGATTGCTTCTTAGACTCTAAAACACCGTTCTTGTGAAAGATATTGCTTCACATTGAGTGTATCTCACAGGTGACAGCAAACCTGGCGACCACAAAGACAAAAGAATATGATTTACATATTATTATCATTATTTATTCATGTGTTTTTTGCCATTCCATAACTTTTCTTGCCTTACACCTTTTTGCGAGATCATCCTGGAGAAGATCAGTTCTATCTTGATAAAAATATTCCATCCTATGATAAAGGTGATCATTAAGAACACTTTTGTATCACCATGTATTCAGATCACAATTCTGTTTGCAAAGCTGCCAGATAGGACAAAAAAAGAGCAATTTTGATAAGAAACATATATTTGCTTCCTGTCAAACATGTTTGACAGATGGCACTTGAGGTAAGCCTAGCTTAGCATAAAGTCTGGAATGACATCAAACAGATAGCTTGGCTTTGTGACTACATCCAATTTCACACATTCACTGCAGCACTGAAAATTTCTGGACATCACCCAACAGAGGTGAATGGGAGAATGCAAATTCCAATCGATCAGGTCCATGAACATTGGCTGGTGTTTAACTTTCCAGCACCCCACTACAAACTCTGTAGGATAATTTATTGCTAGCAGGTCTCTAGCAAATGGGTGCCATGCTTGCTGTCACCTGCCCATATTCAGATATATCACTTGTCTAAATAACACTGAGTGTTTCCAATATTGTTAATGTGTTTGAAGGAGACAGTTTCCTGCAGCAGTGGAAACTATCCCCGGCAGGTTATTTAAAAATTAATAAACATCTTTGTGGCTATTAGTGATTTTCATACGGATATGCAGGTGCTGGTTTGGGTCTTTTCACATGAAGCAGTATTCAAAATCTGCCACCATGCTCTGAGTTTAATCCATTTTGTTGTCCCTCAAATAATATTTTACATTTTCTTTAAAAATAAGCACAATATCTTCCAAAAAAACGATAAAGATAGAAAGAATCGGTAAACAATTCTATTTAACCATGACCGAATGGTCAGACCTGACCATGACTAACATGCTTTACCTGCTAAAACACAAGCATTATTTTTTATGTGAAAAGGCTGTTATGCGAGAAGTCTTTCATGACCTGTTTTTCAGAGGTTTACAACATTTTTTTCTTGTCTTTTGAACAGATCTGACAGTCGATTACACTGAATTACACAGTAATTACATCCTTGCATTACATTGAGAATAAAAATTCTCAGCTTAAATTCACACGCTTCACTGTGTAGTTTTGCAGCTGCATAATTAGCTCTAAATTCAGCATTACAACATGTTTGCCTTTGCTTGACATTACAACAACCTAAAGCAAGCCAAGTTTGCCAGTGAACCAAAAAGGAAAGGGGGCGGGAGGGTACAACTATAAGAGCTATAAGTGGGTCAAGTTGAGCCTGCTGGGGAGGTGTTCAGTTGGATTCCAGATGCGAATGTGGGGTGGTGGGAGTTCTTCTTACAGGGAAGGGTCAACCCTGCAGCATGTAGCCCCAAATCAATACCACATGTGGCCTGGAGAGAAGCCTCACTCCTAAAACCAGATGTGCACAGACTCAGGTGTCACTCATTTTTTGATCTGCTTCCCAATCTGACTCACTCTAACGCTAACTATTTGCTCTGTTCCATCACACTCTTGCTGGGTAAACTGTCAGTCTGACAGTGCCACCAGACACACTCCCAGCTTAATAAATAGAATGACTAATGGACATGTAACTTTTTTCAAATTGCCAAAAAGGCCTTTTTCCCATCTACAGTACTTTGAATATTGACTCCAACCGATGCTCAGCATGTATTCCCTTCCTGAAAAAACCCTGGGGCAAAGAATGGAATGCATTTCACATTTTCGTTTATTTAATTTTATTTTTCAGTTGGTGTTGAGGGGTAATGAAAAAGAAAACATGTTAAGATAGAGACTAAACCACTGTCGGTTAAATGTGGTTAAATCCTAAATGTGGTTAAAGTTTTCTTTCTTTAGATTGTTTTTGTTGTACAACTTTGGAGAACACCTCTTATATGTACTCTACAGTTTACCAATTTAAAGGCCTTTCAGTTTCAGTAAATAAAGCTGAGTACAAGGCAGAACGTCTATGTGCAGGAATAAGGTTAACTATAATAGGAGGATAGCGCTCATAATAGTCAAAGACAAACAATACCACAGATCTGCAACAACAAGTGTAAAGCATAATTGCTCTGCTGGCTTTGGTCATTCTTTGTGTAATTTGGTTAATTGCTGCAAACATGGAAATGTTATGTAACTTTTGACCAAAAGTGCTCTCATTTTCTATATTTCATAGTTTATTTAATTGTCATTATGGATATTTCAAGTCAATTCAACTCTAGTCCTAAAACACAGGCTCATAAACTCAACAGTCATCACTGTGAAGGGGTAAGATTTTATTTTGAAGCTGTAGCTTGTTCCAGATTCTATAGATTTATTTACATAAATTAAAAATACAAAGAAAAACGGAGTCACCAATCAGTGTAATCATAGCAGGTGTTGGCAGGACGCTTATCTTTCAAATAAAAAGCATTTATATTGACATCCGTGGGGAAGATTGTGACAAGAAAGCTGAGACATGCTCAAAAGTTTAAAATAGCAGAAAACTGATTTTACGATTGTATTGCCTAATTTACATGTATTTAAAATTAGTTATTTTCTATATGCATCCATCTTTCAGTTTACTGCATGTCAGTCATATGCTGTTATGTCTTGAGGTAATCTGGAGAAATTTCAAACTATGCTCCCCAGAGCGCCTCCCATACTTTGGATTGTTTTGATGGGCAAGTCTTGCTTACAATCAAGCTGTTCCCATGGCAGCTCAACAAGGTAGGGATGTGGTAACTGCACTAGTTACCAACTGGTTCTTCTTTAAATATTTCCCGCCTAGTTTGGAATGTGTTTTGGGTCACTGTCCTGTTTTCCTAGGATGAAACTGAATCCATGGCATATGGCGTTGTAATGCCATATCCTCACTTGTTCAATATCCCCATAATACAATAACACCACCACCATATCTGACATTTGGTATCAAGGACTCCGCTAGCATCTTTTCTTTTTTTATGGCACAAATGTTCCTTCTTTTTGAGACAGATATAAACTTTTTCTTTTTTTTCAGGCCTGTGTTTCATTGACCGCACTCAGATCTGGCTTTTTCTCTGCAATTTGACTAGAGGGCCACCTCCACCTCTTCAGTGCTAATGTTAAGAGTGGTGTTTTGTAGCTTGCAGGAACCTGGTAAATGTCTGTTTCTCAAGGTAAGTCTCTGATCACGATCACCTTCCACTTATGTTTCTATTCTGCTTGGAGCCAGTTTTCTTAGTTTTGTGAAGAGAGTACAACTGCATATATTTTTTTCTATTTTGATAGCCCCGCAAAGTGCTTTTTTTTTTTTTTCAAATGTATTATTTTCACAGCTATCCTAACATAATTGCAAGTAACATGTGAGTGTTTCCTATAATCAGCCTTACAACATAAATCTTGCAATACTAGGTAACCCTAATGTCTCCCTGGACACATTGCCATTGAATATTTCTCACCAGTTTGATGGGATTTTAATTTAAAATAAAAGTATTTTACATAAATGATTATATGAGTGACCCGGAACATTTATGTAAAACACTCTTCCTATCAGACAGACAGTTTTCTTTGGAATTTGATATGGGTAGCTCCATTTTGGATTTCTTTCATTTCTTATCTTTTTTAGCCATGCTAGACTCATAGCTTTTGAGGCGAAACTATCATTTAGTCTATGTTTAGTCAGTTGATTAAATTATTTTGAGATTGATCAGATTAACATGAAGTATAATACATATATTGAAGTTTCCAACTTTATCTATCTCATCCAATTTGGCAATCCCTTTCTTCTTTTGTGGTTGTTCTTTTTTTTTTTTTTGTACCTTTGCTCAATTGCACAGGCAGATTGCCCCCCTTCTCTAAGCTCTTCCCTAAAGCCCCAAGGCATAAATTGAGTGGAAATTTTCTTTTAGACAGCAGGGTAATGTAGGTCAGGTGAACATGTATGTATCTCTCTGTGTGTGTGTGTGTGTGTGTGTGTGTGTGTGTGTATGTGTGTACGGGTTCGTACTATCCTGGTGGGGACCAAAATCTGACTTTTACTATCCTGGTGGGGACTTTCTGCACCGTGGGGACCAAAATCCAGGTCCCCTCGGGGTTGAAAGCAATTTTCACACTCAAAATGCGGTTTTACTGTCAGGGTTACAATTAGGTTATGGTTAGGTTTAGGGTAAGGGTTAGGGTTAGGCATTCATTTTTAATGGTTAGGGTTAGGGTAAGGGGCTAGGGAAAGCATTATGTCAATGGGATGTCCCCACGAAGATAGCAAACCAGACATGTGTGTGTGTGTGTGTGTGTGTGTGTGTGTGTGTGTGTGTGTGTGTTACGTAATAGATCTCCTGCAAGCTATAACAGTTCAGGGATTTGACAGTTCTTGGCTGAGTTCCAGTCACTCACATTCATGTAGTTACATCTTCTTACCTCTCAGGCCCCAAACCCCAAACATCACCACCATTATAATTGTCTCTTTGTTGCACAAACACTTCATCATTCCACTAACCCTTCTTCTAAAAGAAAAAAAAGAAGAAAAAAACAAACAAGCAAAGCTACACAAAGATTGCTTTACAAAGGAATAGATTTACAGTTACACAAGCTTAAAATGGAACAGAGTTTTAGGGTCTGGCTCTTTTTTAAATTATGTCATTATGTAATATACATTTATAATTATTTATATTTGAATCATTACTGTAGCTTGCCCTTGACAATAATACTTTACAAAAAAAGTGAACTTTTTTTTAAATTTTGGATTTTCTCTAATCCATGCAAGGTCAAAAGCGATCAAAAGCATAGATACAGTACAGGCTCAAATATACATACACTCCAAATAATTGGTTAAATGTCCCCTAGCAGGTTTAATCTTAACCAGGCACTTTTGGTAGCCATCAACAAGCTTCTGGCATAATTGTACCTGGATATTTGACCACTGTGTACATTGGTTCCTGCTCTAAAACCGTCCAATATGGCTGATTTAAAACAATTTTCCAAAGAAGAGTGAGCCAAAATTACTGTGCACGCAGATGCTTTCTTGCTGCCAAGTGTTATTAGGTTTTTTCACACAGGTCCATGTGAGTCTGGATGCCTTTTTCCCTTAATCAATGCACTGTACACACTCTACATACAGTAAAAAAGATCCTGACATCCTTGTTTTTTCCATAAATCCAGCATTTTGTACCATAAAATAAATAAATCTGGGAATTTACCATATTCTTGTTGTTATTGTCTGTATTATCTTTCTATTTTGTCAAGAAAAATACGTGTACATATACTTGGCCAATAAAGCTGATTCTGATTAGTCTCACCACCATCATCCCACACAAACAAAATGACACACTGACTCAAGCCAGGACTTGAGCTATGATAAACATCAAACCACAGTAGCTGCAAGTCATGCAGGTGAGGTGGGAGGGGGGAATTCACAGATCAAAACAAAAGCTGAGGGCAGGAGACCCAGTGTCACCTTGGTAATACTTGATAATAAGTACTAGAACGTGACATTGATAGATTTAAGTTCATGTATACATTTTAAGATTTGCAAATGACATTTTAATTACAGCTTATTCCTTAATAGAGTTTTAGTTTACCATATATTTGCCTTCTTTTGTTTCTTATCAAATTCTAGTTGCCATTACTGAAAAAAAATAAACAAAACAAAGAAAAAAACCTTCTTGGACTATCCGGTATTACCCTTTGATTTGGTAATAGTGTTGCTTTGTGCAAATCACTGCAATCTAGTTCAAAACTTCACAAAATGCTTCTACTTAACAGATAAAAGCAACATTTTGGCTGTTGTTTAATAGATCACGAGATGTTCAAAAATGACATGGGCGAAATATAAAGCTGTCATCTTTACATTTTGGACCGGTTTATGTCCGACAATATTTTCATGGACTGGCCTTTAAGGTGTCGCGGATAAATACAACAAAATAAAACCAGTACCGGTACCAAAAAAAGAAGATTTATTCATAACACACAGGAAAAGACCCAGGGAAACCGAGTTAACGATAAAAATGATAAAAAAAAAAAAATAGTTTTAAAAATCGATTAAAAAAAACCCTGAAAACCATCAATTTCACACCCGAGCCTCAACTCTCGCGGCCCGGTACCAAAGGACTCAGGGACTGGTACTGGTCCATGACCCGGGGCTTGAGGACTGCTGGTCTAACTAATATGTGCATAAGTAGTCAGCATGTTAACAATTTGTTTTCTCGCTTTTTATCTGTTGCTCCTGTTCATTCATTCGATCATACATTATAGAAAAAGCAGGAATCTATATCCTGGTAACACAGGAAAACTAGCAGAAGCATTAAATGAGGTTAGCATACTTTACTAGAGTGGTATATTTTAACCTAACCAAACAGCACATGAAAAATTATTTGTCAAAAATCATTCTAACAACGCTTGGCCTGATGGACGTTTTAAAGATTACAACCTCCAATACCCAACTTGAATTGTAAGAGAATTTGTTGAAGAGAAAATCAGTTCTCCTCAAAACCTAACCCTAGGAAGGCAGTTTATTTGCAATGGAAGATAGGTTTTTAGAAGAGCGAATGAGGACTGCAAGTGAGTGCTTTAAAAGTTTCAATGTAAATGTGAAAAGTTCATTTCACAACGGACAAGCAATGTAAATCTTTCTGATATACCCTGTGAAGAACTATGCTTTGGCATTTATTGAATCTATAAATCCTGCTGTATTTATCCAGTGTTCATGCAGTAATTGTATAAGTGCTGCAATGTGTTTTCACAGTATGCGGAATTTGAAGCATGTGAAAGCCAGCTGTACATCTTTTAAGTCATGAGTGGAGGCAGGGGTTACTTCACAGCACATTTTTCCTCAGTGGTAGCACATTCTTTTCTATCCCCAGCATGTGCTTTTGTTTCATAATAGACTCTCAAATGAAAACACAATTTGCTTTGTGGTGTTGATTTTAAGTGTGAGTATGGAAAGCATATGGCGCCAGTGAAAGCCACTGTTCTCCCGCTCTTGTTTGTTTGGTCACATCCGCAACGAGGAATTCACAGATGGGACTTGTCGTTCAGAGTGACTAGCTTCTACAGCTGCTGGTGAAGGGAATTTACATGCAGGAGAGCAAAACTATAAAAGAGCATCTTTTAGAAGTGGGCCACAGCTGAGTAGCTGGTGGAGAAAATTGCCACCGTCAAGCTGTCTGCTAACAAGACACAGAAATCTGCATCTGAGGTGTTTAGCTGATGGTCTTATCTAGGGAGACTCTCAGGCAGGAGCTCAGTGTTTAGCTCAGAGTGATTTCATAGCTTGTATTGGACAGACTGGCTGGTGTAAGAGTTTGAACTTGTAACCTCTTACATTCAGGGTGCTGATATGATGGAGAGACTCTGTTGTCATCTGCAAAATTATTTAAAATATATTTGATATAAATAGTCAATAAAGAGTCCTTTTTTATTTCATCATGCTGGTCAAAAGTTTTGAAACAAAGAAGATGAAATTACCCAATCATTTCCATGTCTGCATTATAATCAAAACATAGATGTAATAATTTCTGACTGTCCTCAAACTAGCCCACACCCACCATAGACAAACACCACCAGCTCTTTGAAATGTCAGCTTCAAAGCTGATCTTTGTCCGTCCTCTCTCCACACAGACAGCAGTGGTGGAGGGGCGCCTCCAACCAGATGTTGGCTAGGTCTAATCCCTGAGGTCAGAGGTTGTAGGCTGATACTGAGGGTCAGGGAGGTTTTGCCGGTAAGGAACGTATCAGCTGGAGACAAACAGACCGCGCCCTCCTCAGACCTCTCGTGGTTTGAATTACTGCTGCCATGCTGGAGGCCTGGTAATTGAATTATGCCAACACTAATAAACATCAGGTGATTGATATTTTAAGGAGGTAATTTGTTGCCTGGTAATATTTCACTGATTGTGTTATTCATATTCATATATATATCTTTCAAGGGATATGTCATAACATGAGGGCATTTTAGATGTTATACCGTAGAATCTCTGTGACCATCACAGTCAAAAAAAAATATGACGTTTCTATACCTCTGTACTTTCTTTACACTATATATGAAAATGTATATTCTTATCCCTTTACCCAAAATATTGAGCTAAAGAGATAAGCTTTGGCTCCAGGTTACCTTTGGCATTAACTGCTTTTAAAACTATTTGTTCGCTCTGTGTTAGCTCAGTATTGGCAAATTGTATTTTGCAAAATGTAACATTGTATTAGAAAAGATTTTAAAGGAGACAAATAAAAACAAAAATAGCAACAAATTCTGACCAGTCACCACTTTTATAATATGAAAATGTTTGGTGTGTGGGAGAACTCATTTAGTTCTAGCTGCTATAAAAACACGCATAAGGTGAGCACATCCAGTAAATGCAATCCATTCAACTCAACACAGATCGGTTATGGTGAAAACAGGAAGTTACAAACATGTAATGAGTCATGTTGATGACTGGCTCTGTGCCATAATGAGCCAATCAGCAGTTTAATGCACTGTTAGTGACCATTGTTTTAATTGTTTTGGTCAGTAAGAACTGCGGGAGAGAAGTGTTCAGAAGCTGGCTAAGGACAAAAACCCAAAGAGTTTAAATATACGGTACCAAAGTGTTATTGTGTCAAAATGTATAAACCATGCATGATAAAAAAACAGTTATGTGGTTGTGAAAGAGTAAATCAGATCTTAATCATGTAAAGTTTACTCATTCATCACAAATAAAAGACTAAAACCAACAATTTCACAATGTGCTAGTTCATCTCTTCACATTTTCAAAGGACGTCTATATATGACTCACTGGGTGTCCACTGGAACACCCACTTTAACCCACACAATGGTATTAGTATTCTTTGGTAAGTGATCCACAATGACCTGGGAGATTAAGTTTTCTGATGCACACAAAAAAATAATAATAAGTTTAGAGGCCTATTCCTGTGCATTCAGCATACATGCTTTGGGATGACAGTGACAGAGAAAAACCTGTTTGGCATTCCAGGCTAAGGGCAGTAGAACTGAGAATGACTAAGGTAGTGGAAAGTTACTACAGTTTTGTTGTTGTCAGAGTTTGGAGTTGTCAGAGGAGGGGCGCTGGAAGATTATACGGCAAACAAGAATCAGGGTGGGTTTTACTTTCTGTGAAATCTTTGGTATGACTTACAGCTCTTCCTTGACTCATGTTGCTCAGGGCTTGTAGATATTATTGAAGTGTATGTTTGTACATGTATGTGCGCACGTGTGTTTGTGGGTGCATGTGTCTGTGAAGAACTTTGAGTGTGTTTTGTCAGTCTGTCAGTTTAAATTTCACAAAATACAAAGTTGATTTGCAGGAAACTTGGTGAGAAGTTGTAAAGGCCATTACCCACTACACACATGGCAAAAAAGCAAGACAAAATTCTGAACCTTTCGGTTGCAAACTTGTTGTGTAACGTACATACACACCAAAAGCATTGCATTTTTTACAAAAAGTGTCCTAAAAAACACACTGTGAGCAAAATGAAGTCGACATCAAGCAATGAAGAGCTTGTCCTGAGGTTTCTAAACAATGAAAAGTAAGAAACTGGGATTCTGAGGTCATCCAGTTCTCACAAAAAGGCCGGAGCATTTCATGGTTTGATCCAGAAGTTGAAGCTGTATCACGGCTACTTTCGTACAAATTTCAGGATGTCAGTGGGGCAGTTAAAGCTCCTGTTGGCAGAGTTGAGACCACATCTGAAATCCTTTCAGATAGCAGCATCTAGCTGTGCATCTGAGGTAAAATGTTATTTTCACTATTATTATTCAGTACTGCTGCTGTTTTCAGCTATAATCAGATTTGTTGAAAAATGCAGTGGTCTGATTGACCAGATCTGTGTGTTTGAAATGGAAAATATTGATAAAAAAAATAATGCCAGAAATGTATCCAGCAAAATTACGTGGTCAGTGTGAATGGCTGCTTTAAGAACAAGTGAGTCCTTTGGATAAAACTGCAAGGTATATTTGTGTGTGTGTGTTTCGTGTTTTGTACTTTTGCCTCCCTTTACAAAGTGATGGATGCGAGTTTAGATTTTTCAAATTGTGAGTGGCACGCAAAGTCACACAGATCTCAAGTACAAGGCTGAGAATCCATTTACTTTGCAGTTTACACTAGATAATACTCCATAAACTCTCATAAGAATAGCTAAACCTCCTGTAGTCATCATAATCAAAAGCCAATGCTCACTCCATCCATCTTAGAACTCCATTCAAGCTAACAACATTACTATTCATCATCAGTATTCACACCTGTCCAAATCCATAACCTCATTGCCTGGAGGGAAGAAAGAAAGGGAAAAAAAGTCATCTCCATCTCACTGAGAAAGGAAGAAACCAATTCCCCTCTGCCTGCATCTCTTACATGCATTTGTCATACGTCAACCAGACAAGTGAACTCCCTCCTCTCCTTGCACGCAGCTCCTCTCTGACCCAGCTAGCTTTGTCCTGACTCATAAAGAGCGCTAAATGAAAACCATCCAACCCCCCTCCCCTTTTGTCACTCTTGTCTCTCTGCAACTGAAACTCATTTCCTCTGCACAGTGTATCAGAGGGGGGAAAAAAATACAATATCGAAGACAAAGTTGGCCTGACTGCCCCCCTCTGAGTAGCAAAGAAAAATAGTGTACGTTTCTCAAGGAATTCCCTGAATGTGGGAGTGGGCCTGCAGATGTTGGAGAACTGTCACCCCTTAAGACAACCCACTCCCCAATGTCGTCCTCCACCCATCCCACATTTCTCATTTGCTTCAGAGCTTTGGATTGTGAGTTCACAAACAAATGCATGAATGCATACACGAACAAGACATACATGCAGACATCACTACATACAGACCACTAGTCCACCATACATTCAATCTCAGACTGTATATATGTGTTTATATAAAATGTACATTCTCTTTACTTTCTTTTTACCATACCACAGTCAAATACATGTATGCATATACACTCAAGTACACAAATACACAGTGTGTACCCTTCCGCTTGTCTACACAAGTGTAAACACACACAAAGTACTTGGACAACTAGTGCCTGGACCCTCTGTTTTTCCATTACAGAGCCTGGCAGTAGAACAGTTCAGCACTAGCAGAAACATTAGCAGCAGTGGGAGACAGAACTGATGGCTGAGCTCATAAAAGGGTATGGTGGACATGAGACAAGTATGTGCTGATGACCAAAACAAACAAACAATAAAAAAAAGAACATTTTTCTTATGGTCATAGATGGTAAATGGGCTGGTTCTTATATAGCGCTTTTCTACTCTATCTGAGCACTCAAAGCACTTTATACAACTAATTCATTCACCCAATCGCACCCATTCACACCAGCACTTTTTCTGTCTAACATTCATACACATTCACACTCCGATGGATGCATTGCAAGGGTGCATAAGAGGATGATCTCAACACAGAAGTTAAAATTATATATAATTTATAAACTCAGGAGCTATATGATCACACCTAAAAGGACATATTTGTATTTAACATGTTCAAAACTCATGCTAATGAGGTCTAACTAACACCAAGATAATTAAATGTTAAACGCCAAGATATATTTTTTAAAAAATAAATTCATAAGACATAAAATAACGTCAAATAATGTCTATTTGTACCAAAACTTTATCTATTTCTGCCCATTTTGTTTTCTATTTTGCTTCTTTCTGCTGATTATTATAGTTTGATGTCTTTTCATACTTAAAAAAACAATGTGCCTCTAAAACAGATCCCAATTTCTTCTAGTTTAGGGTTTTTAACTCAGCTCCATGAAACTTTTCACTCATGGATAATGTAAGTTCACTATTTTATGAGAGAAGTTACAATGTGGAACCTCAGCTTTATTGTGTTAAGTGGTGTATTTGCCATCACTTCAGTCCTTTTCAGCGAATTAAATTCCAGTAGGGCATGCAACAGTGAGCTAGGGTTTCAAGAGGTTTTTGCATAGAGCAGTTAAGTGTAGCACAATTGAATCCGATTAGAAGGCATTTTGCTGCAGGTAATCAGTGCTTCAAAACCATACTTAGAAGGCTTTAATTGTTTACTGTTTCCAGAATGAATGAGGATTGTGAGTTTCAGTTAACACATTTTTATGCTAAAGATATTTCAACTGCTCTTGAATTTGTAAGAACCATTAGGATAAATGAGAGGTAAATTTTGGTACCGCTGAATTAGATTACTTTGCCATCTACTCACCTAATCCACTATAATTTCACTCTTGACTAGTGGTCCACTCTTTCTTAAAATATCCATGAAATAGAACAGAAATCTGAATTTTCAAACTAAAACCTGTCACTGGGTATTTTTAAATCACACATTTTCCACCAACGGGGAGAAAAAAAAATGGATTTCTGTTAACGCAGATCACAGCTGCACAGCCATTTCAGATAAAACACCAAAACAAAAATAATCTCAGAAGTGATTTATGTCTTATTACATAACCTGTCCTGACATTTTTGATTGGCCATTTGCTAAAGCCTCCCTAAACACACGATTTATAGAAACCAGGCTCGGATCCAACAGGCCGGCTGTCTCTCTAATCCCCCTCTCCCAGTTTTGTGCTGGACCAGACCAGACCAGAAACAGTTAGTACCATTGTAGATAATAAAAGACAGAACATCAGACTGCTTTCACTGCAGGCAACAAAAGTCAATAACCCTATATAAACACATTTTAGAGGCAGTCATTATTTGAGCTGTGCACTCAGTTACACTAGTTGGTGAATCGTTGTTTTTTGCAGATATGCTGAGGTTTGGACAATAACTACTAATAATGACATGAAATAAGATTCTCAGTCTTTGATGTATTTTTTTGTCACACCCGAATATGTGTGTCATTCCTAAAAAATCTAACAATATAGTTCACAATATATGTTGGATGTTGTGTGTATACTGGTTTATTGCTGCTTAATTTGTGCTTATACTTTTTTTCTCTTATACGGTCAGATACATACATAATCTGCATATCTATCTGTGCAACTTTAACAATATAAAAGCCTTCATGAGTTTTGCATTAGCATGTACCCTTAGTAATAGTAATTTTTCCTAGCAATTATATTATTTGGGTGGATGGACTTTGATCAACAATTATGAAGATTGCCTTGAAAGTTGTTGTTCACTGTTACACAAATGTATTTATATTTATGAGTATTTATATTTATGTGGCGTCAACAGGTGTAGTGATTGTAGTCATGAATGTAGCTCCCCATGTTGACAGATCTGTGTGGACATTTGGGAAAATTATAAAGCAGAATGTATTCTGTGTGACTCTTCATATCTACATATTTCTATCTATAAACAGAGAAATGATCATTTTACAGTTTTACCATGTTATTTAAAAAACAGGCTGGAGTTTCTTAGGTGAAAGTGAAGCAATTGTTCTTACAAGCCATCGGTCTGATGAAATTGTAGGGTCAGCAGTCTATAAATCACTATTTATAATCATTAAGGAATACTTAATATGTGTATGCTATCTGTATTATATACTTTGCACTATATTTCAGTAAAACATATTGCTATGAAAAAGCCAAGTGCAGTTTGTGACTATGAACATGAAATACAAGCTGCACAGTCAAAATCATCATTATCATCAATCCATTTCTGCCTCCTCATTAGTGGGTATTTATTTCAAGTATACTGTCTCTGCACCACTCCCCTGAATATATGCTTCTCCATATGCATTTACTGTGGCATCCAGTGCTGCCTCCGCAGACAGAGTCTCCATGGCAATCTTGGGTAATGAGTAAGCGTGCCACTGCACAATCAGCCGCTAGCTCATTAGTGCATATTTATAAACCCGACCCAGTGGCAGCACACTAAGTTAAACCACCCAGGCTGGCAGAAACTAGTCCATGGCAGCAGCTGAAAGAAAGGGTGGACGAGAGAGAAGTTTGAAAGAGTTACAGACCAGGTCCAAACCAGCATCCAATAATGAACAACAGATTGCTATGGGAACAAGGTCATTCCTGTTATTACCTCGCTGGACAAACAATGAGCAAGCAGTAATTCTAAAGCATGGCATATATGATTTTTCACTGGCCTACCTCCACATTCTTCACTGTTATTCTCAAACTTTAATAATAGTTCTTTTTCATTATAAATATAGAACTGTTATAAGTTTATGGAACACATAAAGGAGAGATTTAGTGAGCTGCAGTCACCAGAGATCGAAGCCTTTTTTCCCTAGTAAATAAAATGTATATGAAAACAGAAAATGATGAGATGTGAGCTTGCTGAGCTTCATGGAGGGAAGAAAAATGAAAAATCTAATAGAATATTTGTGAGTTTTTACTGTGGGGAAAAGTAATTAATTATTTTAAATACACCTAAAAACTTGGCATTTATCTATTTTTGCTTCTCTAAATGAGCTCTTTGTATAAAGTATCTAGACATCTTGATATCAAGCATATTGTGGTAATTATATAGCAAAGGGTGGGGGAACGGTGCTGGTGAAATAAAATCTCTCCCCTCCTGTGCTGTAACTTTATGATAATAGAAATTGTCAGAGCTTTGTAAACGGGACGACAAAGTAATATGATACCATGTGTCCCTCCATCCCTTACATCCCCCTCTCACCACCGCCAGGGTAATGAAAGTGATAATGGTAATCTTTACGGCCCACCATGCCAGCCCAAGACACCAGCGACCCCCTGACACTGATTTAATTAGCTTTCGTCTTCTTCTTCTCCTCCTGCCTGTCTTTCATCAGCCTCAGCACCATAAACTATTAATGGCCTTTTAGGCAATTTAGCCTGATCACTCAAACCAGTCTGCATTCAGCTTGCCTGAAAATGTTTAAAGAGATTAGCGGGATGGGGAAAATGCTTGCCAGCAAAAAAGAAAAAAAGAAAAAAATGGAATAAACCACACTGGGGAAAGGAGGGGGCCTATTAATCTCAATCAAAAGAGCTTTATCATGGTCTGGATACCCTGTGAGAGGAGAGGAGTAGGGTTATTTTCTTTTTGATATGATGATTCAACTAGTACTTTTCAGTGAGGCTTATAATGCCAAACCATGTGGTATATTTGTTGTGTTTGTGTAATGAGTTTTGATTCAAGTCAATAGGCCGGATTATAAATACCAATCAAAGGATCGTTAGTTATAATAATGTTAATATTACTGTTACTAGTGGAGAAAAATCCAATTTTGAGGTTATATTATTAATGTGTTTTGGATAATTATGTATCAAGTTAAGAGAATCTGAAACTATTCTTTTTAGATTGGTTGAAAAGAAGAAAACATTTGAAAAAGGTTTTCATCTAGCTCATGATATTTTATCATGAGCTAGATGAAAACATGCTTATGTTGATGCCATCATATCACACTGATCTATTACTGTGGACTTTGTTGCCTTTTGTACATGTTGCTTCACCCCAGTGTATAGGGTGCAGTACACTGAAAATTTTTATGTATAAGGTCCTGACCACATGTCCATCTTGGCAAAGTCAGATGTTTTGGGTTTAGCACGTTGCTCACAATACCATCAACACTCAAATGACACTAAAGGAAATATTTTTAGGAAACTTGCCAGACAGGCTTCCAGTCACAAACCAACTTTATTTTCCCAAAATCAACTTTTTGGGACTTCCTTACCTAGATGATTGAACATGCCTCAAGAGAACTTTATTGACCATTACAAAATGGTGACGCCATCTGTTTTTGATGGTAACATCTTGGAAATGACACAGTTAATTACTGTACATAAGCAGAAGGTATTACTGTCATCATTATTCATAGAACATGCAGTCTGTAAGTTTATCAAAAGAAATAAACCAAGAAATAATACATTTAAAAAATAATTAATACGGCATCACAAATATTTGGTAAAAACAAATATTATTTTTCATACTCTGGAAATGTTTGTGTTTCAGACTTTTATGTTTCAAGGGTTAAAGTGGTCTGAAACAATCCAGAGCAGCATTCGCGCATTAGGTATTTGGATATTAAATCTAACAAGTGGGTTAATGCATACTGTCGAATTGTGTCCAAAGAGTTATTGTGACATGTGTTGCATTCTGAAATTGTTTCTAGTGCTTGCTCAGTAATAAGAAAATAATGACATCCCACGCTCCACTTGTAGTCGCAGTACAAGTATCTAGATAGAACTACAGAGTAACTTTTTCTACGTTTTTTAAAAAAAAATTGTAAGTAATTGAAATGCAACTTTTCAAATAGCTCCATACATATCTGCAAATATGCAAACCACTTTTGTGTCTACTAGCTAATGAACAGTTAGCTGGGAAAAAAAGTGTGATGCTGAGAGATGAAGAAATTTTAAGAAAGAGAGGACAGAGAATAGGATAAAAGATCTGTTGATCTAAAATGCTGCAGCAAGAATAGAGACAGGAACTAGAAAGAGAGCATGTTTCTACAATTCTGACTTCTCTTCATTGACTTCCTGTTAAATCCAAAATCACATTTAAAATCTTTCTCTTCACATAAAAGGTCTTGAATACTCAGGCCCCATCATATTTTGAAAACCTCAAAGTACCTATACGGGCTACCAACTAGCCATAAAATGAATGTAAATTCTTAGTTTTCTCACACAGCACCTACTTCCTGTATTTATTTTTGTGGCTCTCGCCCCACAACATCTGGCCAATCAGCAGACTGAACATTGTCACGTGGTCTTTAGTGATGCATTTTGGTTTGCTTGGACTTTATTTGGATTTTTCTCAGTGTGAAAACAAACTAAACCATTGCGAAAGCGACAAGTATATAAATTCCTCAACTGATTTGGACCAAAGTAAACAAACTATAGGTGTGAAGATGCCCTAAGAGTTAATGGCGCCACCTATGTCAGTTAGCAACCAGTCAGTTTATTTACCAACTGTAAATAATACTTGGCATTGCTGGAAATGTCTTTAGAAGAAAAGTTAAGTTGAATTAAAGTTCATGAAAACAACAAAAAGCTCCAGTATTTTCCTTCTTAGACACACTTGGACAACACAAGTAGGTGCCACAATGAGAATCTGTCTTTTATTTATTCAAACTATATTGTTTCATAAAACACCGTCAAGATGAAAATTTCAGATTTCCAAGATATCAACACAAGGATTACTATCAGCATTTTCTGATTAATGAGAAATAATTTTTGAATAAACTGTTTAGATACTAAAGCTTTCCCTGTATTCCCCATCAGATAAAGATTATTCTGTCATCAAATACAAATACTCCTCGCAGACAACAGTCAAGCTCTAAGAGATTAGTCATCAACCTGCATTTTGCACTGACTTGTAACTTTAGAGATTCAGACATTTTTTTACAGCTTTCTTTCTTTGCCCTTTATCTTGATGTTGGATCAATGTTATGAAATAACCTTTTTTATTATTAAGCTAGCAATTGAAAACTGAGATTTTCCTCATCTACTATTTCTGCCAAAGCCTCTGCACCTACATGCAACCAAGTAATGAATGACCAGTGTTCCCAGAAATGTGGTATGCTTGATTTCCTGTTGCAACACCAACCAGTCTGTACTGTAAATGCATGATTGTCAATCATTTGTAAGTCAGGAGCAGTAAAGTATCACCTTTAAAGTGTCTGTTTTGCTTTAAGAAGGAAAAAACTGATCAAAAGCTTTTATTTTTCTAAAGAACTAAATTTAAATTCAGTTTAAATAGCCAGAATTAGTGAAAATCCTTCAGCACGTTGATACATTTTTATTTTTCCTGTTGCTTTACCAATGATCCTCATCTGACCATCTCCAGCTTAGCTACAGCTTCCAAGAAATTCATCCCAACCATTTTTTTCTCCCTTAATCACCTAAGGCAGATTCCAGTAATTCAATCAATACCATCAATTCCATTGTTTACCCTTCTGTGTTCAGCTCTGGTTTCAATCCAATAAGTCCAAAATTAGACCAAAATGTCCATTTGTTGTTGAGTTGTTGAGTTAAGATTTATGCATGCCACATTCTATTTTTCACTATGTTTGTCCTTAAGTTAAGATCTTACGTACAATCTTTACGTTAATGTCCATTAATGGCAGATTTAGTATAGTTTTGCTTAATCTAAATATTCAAGTAAGTATGTTATTTTATGAAAATGTTTTCATGTATGAATACCTGGAGGGAATCTACTCTAGTAACAAAATTACCTCACATGTGATGTTTTAAATATTTAAGGGAATGTTATGTCCTTGTAGAATGATTAGCCAAAGGAAAAAATTATTTCTAAAAGTATTCACGATCAAATATGACATGATACTAAAGAATGTCTCGACTCTATTTAAAAGCTCTCACTCACACAGCATGCATGGAAAATGCTAATGGTCTGGTTTTGTATCTAATAGCATGGTGACCTCCACAGAGCAATGTGCCTGGGGATATTAACAGCGGGCCATTTGACAATAATGGGACCTTTAATCTGAGCCTGAGCCAAACACATGAATGACATTTCCCAGTCAGTGTTCCCATTCATAAACAGCGGGGGACCAATCACAGTGAGACAGAGTTCAATTAGATAGAAATGAAGCACATCTGTTGAGGGTAAGGGTTTTTACATGAATAGCATATCATGAGAAATACACCTTTTTTCTTTAACCTTTGGTGGGTGTGTTAACTTAACAGGTTACCTGTGGTCTTAAATGGAACACCAGAATATAGTTACGTTAAAAAAATAAATTGAGATAATGTTTCAAAATATGTGTAATGACAAACATTAGCCACAGAATATCTTTACGTTCAACAAGATATTTCCTCATACACTTTCTACAATTTTTGACCATCAGATGGGGGGAAAGATGAAAAACGTAACCTTTCCTGATAGCACGATTAGCAAATGCTCTAGCCCCAGGCATGGCCTCTTCCTCATGCTAAATAGTCTCTGGGCTGATTGAATTCAGCTCATCACTGATTCCACAGGAAATTGGGAAGGATCCAAAGCAAGGAAGAGAACAGCAACAAACCAAAACTTCAGCAGACCTCAGTCCTATACTAGGCAGCTCAACATAGCAGTGTAAGTGGTCACATGAAGGTGGTTATCAACTTAATAAGTTAACCCAGGGTCTCCTAATTTAGCTACAAATACTCTTACAAGAAAGAGGTGGCAACATTTCAAAAATCCCAAACATGGGAAGTAGAACAGCTGATTTTTTCACTAAAAGCTAAGACGATCTATATTAATAAAGTCGAACGTGTGAAGTCAGAAAGGAAAGTTGGAAAAAATGCCAAATATGTAAGATAATAGACTTAACAATATCCAGTGATGGGAATAACGGCGTTACAAGTAACGGCGTTACTAACGGCGTTACTTTTTTCAGTAACGAGCAATCTAACAAATTACTATTCTTATCGTTACAACGCCGTTACAGTTACTAACAAGAAAATGTGGTCCGTTACTATTTTTCAACAAACAGACGGTTGAAGCTGTGTTCAGCTTACCGCATCATATATCAGCTGCAGGAAGTAGCTGACTACGTAAGTAATCTGGACGCTACAGCTTTAAGCAGCTGCGCGCTCCCGCGGACGGCAATCACGATCACTGTCTAGCACAACACCTGGAGCTAAGGGGCAAAACAATCGCATGAGTGCTGCTGTTTGACTGAGGAAGAATAAAGTAGTCGTGGTAAGCCAATCACATGACCACTTAAAGACAAAGCAACAAGGTGATATATACCAGTTTTAAATTATGTTGATAGGCCACGTAAAACCAGAGTCATGATAAACAATATATACGCGGCGTTTTTTCCTCAATAGTTTCGTCATGTTAGCGCTAGCAGCACTCTCTGCTTATGAGCAAAAAAAAACAAAACGGGAAGTTTTAGGAGTGACAGCGAGAGAGAGAGAGAGAGAGAGAGAGCAGAAAAAGAGAGAGAGCGAGTTTTGAGATGTGAGAGATTTGTGACGTTTAGCGTGTTTGGAGTGTGTAGTTCATGTGTTGTCTTGTGTAGTTAGTGTGTAGTGTTGTGGATAGTTTTGTGTTGTGTGTCAGAACAATGAGGCGACTGCTGTCTCCAGGTAGAAACAGGAGTGATACACCTGCTGCTGTCAGACCTGCAGGTATCAGGCTGTGATGTTCTCCTTTATAGTGGACAGAAATATTTGGAGTGGCACAAATAATTTGTGTGGCATCTTATTGAATGCAGAACAGCTGATTGTTCTGTAAATAGTTTGAAATGGTTATTTAAAAAAAGGATAAAAGGTAAATGGATGCAAATAACTTTGTTGTTTGCAAAACTTGTGCATAGGATTTTAAAATTGACAATTAATATTTGCATTTAAAGTTATGAAATATGATTCATTAAAGATGTTTGTGGTTGTTACAGTAAAAAAATATAACTTTTTCTACTCTGATTTTATGGTTTTTGTCTGATTTTAGATCAATTGTGTTAATACAGTATGTCAAAATAAAAAACATAACTGTAAATTCAGACACGTGAGGTTGTGCTGAAAAGGATGATACCAAACAAGGCAAAGTAAATAGTTTTTAAAGGTAAAATGTGGAGGGAAAATCAAAAGTAGTTAAAAATGGCCAATTATACCCTGGACCCCAGAGGGTTAAACGTTTTTTTTTTTTAAAGTAACGCAATAGTTACTTTTCAAGTAATTAATTACTTTTAGAATATTGTAACTCAGTTACTAACTCAGTTACTTTTTTGAAGAAGTAACTAGTAACTATAATTGAATTACTTTTTCAAAGTAACTTGCCCAACACTGACAATATCACAGATTTATCATTAAGGCATGGAAGAGCAAGACAATTTTGGCTTTTATTTGTTCAGCTGCAACTCCAGTTGTGTTTAATGGTGACTGCAAGTAAACATAAAAACAAAATTCAAATGTAGAATTAATTGTTGTGTAAATTTGATGTAGGGTCTACAAGTGCAAGAAGCATAACATTTTTGTGTTATATATTGATATTTATATATCAAAAGTTTGTAATATATTGCAGTCAACAGGAAAAAAAATCAAGGAGTTTAGGATATCATACATATTACTTGTGTTCATTAGTGAAAGACAAAGACTTTACTGTACATGCTACTGAATACTGGGGGCTCAGGAGGTATAGCAGGTCATCTACTGATCGGAAGATTGGTGGTTCGAGCCCTGGCTCCCCCTAGTCTGCATGCCAAATATTCTCGGGCAAAATATTAACCCCAAGTTCCTCTCCGATGCATCCATCAGAGTATGAATGTGTATGAATAGTAGTTAGTTAGAAAGCATAGAAACAGTGCTTGTGCGAATGGGTGAATGTGGCATGTTGTATAGAGTGCTTTAAGTACTCTGGGAGAGTAGAAAAGCGCTGTATAAGAATCAGTCCATTTACCGTAAAAATCTTTAGACCCTCACCTACTTACTTTGAGAGCTGTGTGGTCATTAGGTAGCAATATCATTGCTGATTGCTAATCTATAACATAACCCGCTTAAAGCAGGTAAGAGTTACCATGGTGATGTACCCTGAGAACCACCTTCATAATTTTGAAAAATCCAGGATTAAACCTGAAGTTACCTTCATAAGCCAAATCTGATTTTTTAGTACAGGCCTCTGGCTAATAAGTGGCTAATGAGCAGCAATAACAATAATAATTGCCTGCAATTACTGTCTAAATGACAAACTTGGATTCAGTCCAATATTAAGGATTTCCGTTCCAAATGATTATTATTATTATTATATTTTAATCATTTATAATGGAGGATTCTCGGAGTGAAAGTTGCTCAGTTTTTAAATGGCACCCTAAAACATTTTACACAAAGTTGATTCAGTCAGTAAATTGCTGGAACATTTAATTATTCACAAACCTTGATTTGTGTATGGGAGTACCACATCACTGGCAAAAATATTAAATGCTGAAATTCTTTTAAGATAAAAGGAATTATTTCTGTAAATGAATTATATCCATAAAATGTTATTAGTAGGCCCAGATCCTATTAAACAAAACGAAAGTTGTGTTAAAATCCAACCACTAAGGCTACGTTCACACTGCAGGTCTTAATGCTCAATTCCGATTTTTTGATCAAATCCGATTTTTTTGTCTGCTCGTTCACACTACAAATAAAATGTGACAGCAAACGCGCTCTAGTGTGAACCCTCAAAGTGGCCCGCATGCGCAGAAGAAGACGTCACGCACAATGTGCTCTGTTTAGACCCAGACCAAACAGTATTGTTTGACTGATGGCCCTTAATATAAAGACTTTACATTTCCCAATTTTGCTTTAAGTTATAAAGTTATTTTGTTATTTACATATGGCCTAATAATGATCCTTATTGCTGTTTTAGAGAGGAGCGGTGCTTCAAAGGATAGTTGGAAATGTCTGTCAGAATCTGCAGATTATACAGTACAAATAAAATGTTCACGTTTCTCCAACATTGTCTTGCCAACAGTTTCACTAACATCTACACTGGATGGCCAGGAAGCGTTCACAATGTCTTCTCGGGCGCTTCTCCAATACACTGAAAAAAAGGCCATGTTGGATTTACTTGATTCAATAGTGGACATTGGTTGCACACAAACGTTTTGCTTTGGCAGAAACTTAAACAACTGAGTTAAATCAATGCAACTTATTCATAGTCAATAAACCTGTGCATTTTGTGGTCATAAAACTCGATTGAAACATGTTTAGATGAAGTAAATTGAGCTCTTGGAATATTTTAATCCTTCACAATTTTGTCATTTTATTTCAACACTATTCAGTAACCTTTACCACAGTACTACTTGATCACTTAAATACTACATGTTGTCTTCATATTACATAATGTTCAACAAAGTCCAGAGTCTGGTTAACATAAAAGTTGAATGGATCTAAAACAACTAACATCCTCCTATCTTTATCCTGGTTGCAGGGGGGCTAGGTTGCGAGGCAGGGTACACACTGGACAGCTCACCAGTCAATCACATAGAGAGAAACAACCATTTGCATTCACATTCATGGTGAATTTAGAATCACCAATCAACCTAAGCTAACTCTAATAACTGCATGACTTTTAACTGTGGGAGGACACCAGAATACCCAGAGAGAAACCAGTGCAAACTAGCTATATTGTGGATTTGAACCCAGGACCTTCTTACTGTGAGGCAACAGCGCTAACCACCATGTCACCAATCCAGGAAAGCTATGATTTCAAGGCTTGATGCAGAATTTTCTGTACGTTTTTGCCCATGACAGGTTAAACCACAATAAAAAGCAATAGCGTACACGTTGTGTGTGTGTAGTCGACTGCCTCTTATAACTCTAGTGATTTTCCCGCAGTTTGAAATCTCGTGCGATCTTGTTAATTTCATGAGTCCAGCAACTAACCACTCTTACTAGATTGTATCATGTCATCTCAACAAGAACAAATTAAGTTGTTGCATTTCATATAGATCCTACATGATTTAACTACGTTCAAGATAGAAACATGAAAATTTTGTGTTCAAATTACAAGGTAGACTTTTTTAATGTAACAACCACCCAATTTACTTCTTTCGGTATACCAAAAAAAGTAGAGGCGGCTGTTCGACTTGACTGAGATGGATGCCTTCCTCAAACCACAATCCAAAGCGTGCAAGACTGAAATCCCGTGCAGTGTCGCGAGATTTAACATTGCTATATCATTGACTTCACTCGAACATGATATGAACAATTTAATCTACCCGCTCTGCATATTATGTAGTTTCTACACTATATAGTTACACTTAACTTTAAACTATGAGGCAATTGTGTTAAATACACGCAAGATGCTTACATAAATCCAAGAGCTGGCCAATCCCTTTTTTTCAGTGTAATTGGCGTCTGTCTTGTGTCAGTGACATAAAAGACGGATTTAATGCGACATGACCATTCAAACAGCAGTCGCTTTCTAAAACATCAGATATGTATCGGATTCAGTACCACATACGAAAGTGACCCAGGTCGGATTTGAAAATATCGGATTTGTGCCATTCACACTGTCATACCATGATCAGATATGAGTCGCATAGGGTCAAAAAAGTCGGATTTGATGCGCTTTCGCGTGCAGTGTGAACGTAGCCTAAGTCATGTGACCTTGGACAGTCACTGCTGTCCACAAATCTCCTGCCAACTCCTGACAATTGTTCTTCTATCAGATCACATAGTTTGCCCATTTGTTTGAAATACATTCAATACCACAATTATTTAGTCACCTTAACTGCTTTGACTTTACTGAAAAATACATAGCAGTCACCATGTAACTGAGAGCCTCACGCTGATTACAAAATCCATGAAGAAGAGCATTTCTCTCACCTGTGTCTGAACATGTATTGATCGAACGAAAGACTATTTGTTTGATCGGAATGATTGCATTCCTTCAAACAACACTGCATAGGGTCTGAGATATGGATAATCTTTCAGGCTACATGTTTTTACAATATTGAATTTGGGAAGTCCCTTCATTAAAGCCACAGGGGATTCAGGGTGTGGAAGACTATGACTTCAATGTGGAAATTTATGTATTGTGTAATAATTGCTTTTTCAAATGGTAATTTAATCCGAACTTGCATTATGAAAACAGATATCCTCGCTGATTTTTCATACTGGACTTCCATATGCATTATACTGACCATAAATATTCTTGATTCCCCTGTAGTATGCTCTGCTAAATGAGGTGTAGTACCATTAGGAAACAGCCTGAAACACTGGTATTGACTGGTAACAGATTAAAGGTGATAATGCAAACACAAGAATTACACTGATTTACTCACATCCAAAAATAAATATTTATTACTGTTTTGCCTATTTATTTCTCCTTGACTGTAAGATTTCGATATAATTTATTATTTATCAACAGGAATAAATAACCTGAATCAAAATCATTAATAGACAACATATATAATACACTCTCTGTGGCATAAATGGGCATTTTGCTGTTGTTTCCCCATGCATAATGTTTAAATCTGGTTTTTTTTCTTTGTTTTTTGAGATCATTAACTCTATAAAAGACAGTTCTGTATCGTACAATCCCAGTCCCGAAAGAAAAACAGCCTGAAATACAGCACAAAATGTAAATAAAAATAGAATGTAATGATTTACAAGTCTCATAAATTTATATTTGTTCACAACAGAAGATAGAAAACAAATATTTAAAGTGAGAAATCTTACTATTTCTTGAAAAACATTAGTTCATTTTGATTTTGTTGCCAGAAACACATTCCAACTGGGATGGGTGTAACAAAATGCTGGAAAAGTTTAAAAAGAAACAGCTGGAGAAATATTTAACAACTAATTAGGTTAACTGGAAAAAGATCAGGTGACTGGGTATTTTAGAGAAGCAAAGTTTGGTAGAGGTTCATCAATCTGGAAAAAAAGAGGTCACATATTGTAAAATAATTCCCTGAATACAAAATTGGGAAGAATACCTGCAGAAGTCTCTGTATGCAAAGGACAAGGCTGAAAATTGCCATCGGATGCTTGTGATCTCTGGGCCTTCAGGCAGCACGGCATTGAAAACAGGCATGATTCTGCCATGGAAATCACTGCCTGGGCTCAGAAATCTTTGTCTGTGAGCAAATTTCACTGTGCCATCCACAAATGCAGGTTAAAACTCAAACGTGACAGAAGTCAAATGTGAGCATGATCCAGACACACTGCCATCTTCTCTCAGCCAAGGCTCGCTTAAAATGGACTGAGCCAAAGTGGAACACTGCTCTGTGGTGTTGAATCTAAATTTGAAATTCTTTATGGGAAACATGGACATGGTATCCTGCAGAATGAAAAGGAGATGGACCATCTGGCATGTTATCAGTGCTCAGTTCAAACACCTGCCCCTCTGATCGTACCGGGGTTTATTAGTGCCTCTGAAATGGGCAGCTTTCACATCTAGAAAGGCACCAATGGTGAGTGGCATATACAGGTTTAGAGCGACATGTGCTCCTATATAGATGGCATCTATTTTACAGAAGGCCTCACAAGGCAATGCCAAAGCACATATTGTATTAACATGGCTTTGTTGTAGAAGAGTGCTGCCTGCCTGCAGTCAGGACCTTTTAAAAATTGACTAAAAGTACAAAATAAAAATAAAAAAGACCTGAGACTGTTGAACAGGTAGAACCCTGTATCAAACATCCCTCTCCCTAAAGTCTACCAACTGCCAAGCTCGAGCTAAAAGACCACTGCTCTGCTACACAGTGGTAAACATCGCCTTGGTCCAACTTTTATTTTAGATGTGCTGCTGCCGTTAGAGTCAGGTAATATTTTTCTTGAAATGGTGCATTTTCTCTGTTTAAAACTTTGATATGTTTTCTATGTTCTAATGATGATATTTGCGAATGATTCTGTTATTATTTGCATATTACATCCTAACTTTTTTCAGAGAGCTGGGTTTGCAAGACTTGTAGAAACATTCAAGACTGGAGACCGTGCAAGTTTTGCTAGACATTCGGTGAAAACCAGCTGTTCAGCTAATACTCTATAAAGCTAAACGAGAAATAGCCACTTCCTCTGGTAAACTCCTAAGTGGTGATGATGACAGACCAATTAGCCTGACTCATTAGCTTTCGAAGAGCATTAGAAAATAAAGCTGTGGCAGGATGGACTTCTCTCTGAGTGTTTTTTGCATTATTGATTGAGAATTAATGGCGGAAGCAGCTGTCATTAAAAGGGTAAGGGATGGCTCCAGAAAACCTTAGTAATGGCAATCTGGGCCATTTAGGAGTAAGCTTGATGGCTGTTAACCACTTAAGGGTTGGAGCATAACATAAGGCAGAAAAATAGAAGGTTAGAGACAGCTCTGGATGGCAGAATGCAAGTTGGATTAGGGGTCATATTTGACATACATTCTCTTTTTCATTAATTTTATTCAACTGTTTTTTGTTCTTTCTATTTATTTTTGTATAGCAGCAGCAATACAAAATAATGCTGTATTTACTTTCATTTATTGATGTATTTGCTACATTTTAATTGTATTTTATGCTACAGATAACAATACTGAGGATAATATTTTAGGATGAGTGTTACAACACAGACAGCTACGCCCTATCTCAATATGCTACAGCCAATTAAAATGGACCATTTTAATGTGATTGTATGATAAGCGATATGGATTGCCGTGAAGTATAGACTGTTCACGATGCTTCTTTTTCAGTTTTGGTGAGCAAAATCTTTATTTCATTATTATTGTTATTATGTGCAACTTACTAACCAGCCTTGCTAGTGTCAGGTGATAATGCAGCACAAACATGGTGGTACCAAAGCTGAGGTCACCTAGCCTAGAATGCAGAATACATAAGAAGCACAGTTTCCAGTATACCTGCTGGGCTGTCATTCCACATTTCAATTTGTGTTTCCATTATTCTGTAAAGATTATCATGTGAATACTTGTGTCAGTTTTAGAAATCATGGGTTAAACATGTGAAACTCACAGAATAATGGCACAATTTCCTTTTCAAGGTTCAGTGTAATCTTTTTTTTTTTCAATCTCAGCATTCACTGATTCACCTTTTTGACTACTTTATATAAAACGCAGGATCAAAGCTGAAAGCACAATCAGATATTGTAGGTAGAGAGTTTCCCATTAACTAGCTATGCTCCAAACAGACTCACTCCTCTGGGCTTAAAAACCAGACATGTTTTTGTGTCTGTGAACACCTAAGTTTGCCACTGTCCCACCCACACATTACTGTATCATTCAATTGCTCAACAATTTGAAAGGGGAATGTGTGTGGTTAGTTTGTATTACAGGTGTGTATGCGTGTTGTTTTAAAGTGAGCACAGCATGGTATAAAGGCTGCATTGAGTCAGTGGCTAGCCCCAGTGAGTAACACGAAAAAACAAAACAGCCTGATACTCGAGTAAAAGATCTGCAGGAAGAGGTATGCACTGTAGTAAGGTTAGCTGTTAGAATCATTCACATGTATAAACATGCATCAGTACTGATATCCACCAAGAATGTGTCAAAACCTACTCAAACCGACTTCACAAATAGAAAATAGATAAGCATCATTCACACATCTAACTTACTCCAGTGCAGACGACTATACAGACACACATGCAAAAACACGCACAGTGTTTTGGTAAATAAACGTCTGGCTTTTATGACACCTGCATTGCTGAGATTTTCTTCTGCATACCAGAAGCATGGGTATCATTCACTCCATAATTACACAGTTGGCTGGAGATGCAAAGCTGTCATCTTCATGTGTTTTTTTTTTTTTTAAGTCTTGAGTAAGACAAAACTAATTGTGAAATGAGGCTCTCAGTGAATGTAGGTTATAATTACGTTTCTGCCAGTTCAACTATTTGTTCACAAATTTACTCGTTAAACCCCAAAAACAAGCCCATTAGAAAGTGATCGTGTGCAATGTTTTGGTTTAAATAAATGTTTATTGAAGCCTGTTGAATACAGTGCACTCACTTGGTGGTTACTTTTTTTCTGACTTCCAACGAGTTTGGCATTTCAGTTTTTATCTTAGAAAGTCAGTAGTAAAACATTATCATGACATCGCATTTTTTATTCATGTTATTTTTTTTGTTTGTGGATTACTACATTGAATACATGAAAATCACAGTTGCTGTCAAAATTGGCTAAAAGCATTATGCTAAAACATCAAATAAGAAAGAATGAAACTAGAAACACAAACACAGCAGATTAACGCTTTTATTTAGACATCATTTGTATTTTTTCTGGCTAATTCTCTTTAGTGCTTTCTCTAATGATTCGCCTTAATTTATACTTCAACTCACACATGACCAAACATCAATTCTCAGTGTCTGAGCACTCGGGGTCTGCCATTTTCATTTGGCTACAAATACTGACGTGTGTCGTTCTGAGCGTACATCCATCCATGACGATCGCTATTTGCACACCTACACCCAGTCACATTGTAAGGACTAATGCAGCAGTACGTGATCACTCCGTGACTTGAGTAATAGCTGATGACTAACGTCCTCACTTCTCACTCCCACATGACAAACAAGTCTCTTTTGCTCTTTTCACATCCTCCCTACTCCTTCACCTCCCTCATGCTATAATTCATCCAAACAACTCTATCCCCAGCTCACTCCTAATAGCTCAAAAGTAAATAAATAAATAAATAAATCCTCCCATTTCCATTCCTGACCAGTGGGTGCACCCTCCAATCAATTAGTTCATGTTCTATAATGACAGCAGCTGTGGACTGGCAGGACTTCTCCACATTTAAGACTCTCACACTGTGTGTGTGTTGGAATGTATGGCTCCCCTCTATTGACCCTGAGGATGGATAGATGGAAGTGTGCATATGTTCATGCATCACTGTGTTTTTATCTTTAAAGCAGCTGGTCTGTGTCAGACCTGGCTAACCACACAACCCAAATGTATGTGAGAAGGAGTAGAAAAAGTGCAGCACAAACTTTGAATTTTGATGTTCATCTTGTAAAGAAGATCTAAATTATTGGAGAAGTTTCTACTTTAGTAGTAGTAATAGTTTTTAGGCATTCTACACAATGTCCAAGGTCTCTTAATATCTTATGTTAGCGTAGCTGTTGAAAAAGAATGGCTATCAATAGTAGATTTTTTTTAACAAAAAGACATTCTTGTTTATATTGGGGTAACATTTTCTTTCTTTCTATTGTCATTTTTTTAATAGATTTCCCCCCAAGGCTGAGTTTGATTTGGGTAAGACAAAAAATACTGCAGACTATTGCTGGTCACATTTTCAATATGTCGTAGGCAGTGTTGGGAAGGTTACTTCAATTACAAATTACAGAATACATGCCCCAAAATGTATTTTGTAACATATTCTGTTACGTTACTCAATGAGAGTAACGTATTCTGAATACTTTGGGTTACTTAATATATTGTCATGCCTTTTACAATTACATGAATGTACTATTGCTGTGTGATTTATTGCTATTACTGAAGGTTACTTGCCATACCAATACCAACTAGAATTGTAAAACTTAATATAAAATGAGTAACAGTAGGGTGGACATTAGGTAAGGCTGCACTTTTTGCAGTGATCTTGTATATAAAACTATTTCGCGCATATATAAAACAGGTCCGCGGCTCCGAACCGTAGTAAAGGGACCTCTGGCTAATACGTCGGGTTCCGTGTCGGGCTCGTAGCTTAAAACTAGCTTTACTTTGTTGTCTGGGTCAACTTTGCTAGCGAGAGACAGAGAGAGGCTTTGAAAGAGCTTATTGCTTTGGAGGAAAACACGAACACAGCGTACAGTCGAGTCTTAATAGCGTACTTACAACTGGGCTCGTCAGGCACTCTTTTTGGCTGCAGTGGTTATTATTATATTTACATGCTTCCAGCTCCCGTTTCTGCTCAGTGACAACTCGTACTTTTCAACTCTCCTTTTTCTGCCTCCCTCGCGCTCACAGACGCATAACGGGTATAGCAGTCCATTCTCGCTGCAGGACGGACTACACTACCCATGAGGCTACATTCTTTAGGGCGATGCCTGTAACACTCTGCCTATTGCCTTTATATTAAATAATTTTTTGAATAATAATTTTAAAAAATATTTCTTCATGTCATTATGCAGCCGCAAGTAGAGGTTACATGGGCCGCGAGATTGAGACACAGGCATTAGAGCCTCTTAAAGTGTGTTTTGTTTGGGTTTCCACTGGCGTGGAATTACCAGAAATAGAGAGAGCATAGCCTAACTTATGAAACAGGAAAATACCGCCGTGTAATCCATTTATTTCAACAAAGTAACTGCATTCTGAACATCACTCTTTGAAATGGTAACTGTAACAGAATACAGTTACTCATATTTTTTATTTTAAATACGTAATGCTGGTACATGTATTCCGTTACTGCCCAACACTGGTCGTAGTGTAGCATTAATATGTAGTATTTCTATTGAAAAGTATCTTTGATTGTATTCTTGTTCATTTAGCTGTTTAACTTTGTTTTTCTTTCTATATATAACTATAACTATCGATATTTATCTGCTTATACAGAGGCACTGTTTACTGGTGGAGTTTACTTCAAGTGGAATGTTATTGGGATGGTGCTTGATTTGTTTTAACTGTTTTGTTTTCTTCTTACCCACCTGTCTGAATGTAATCTACCCCCACCACCCCACCCCTTTCCCCCCTCTAAGCTCTCTTATTTCAGGAGCCAAAACACATCTGAACTCTGGTCACAGCACTAGAACATTCTCCCATTTTCACCGTCTTCTGCTCCTCTCTGTCATCCTGCCGCTGTGGAGAGAGGTTGATCCATCATGCACACACACAGACACACACAAGCAATACATTCACACACACATACCACTATAAACACGCACACACAGGCAGACTCGCCCACAAGAATGTCATTCCAGGGATAGCTTGATCCATCACAGATGCTGTTACACACACAGATACGCACAGACAGACACACTCACACGTGGAGCACATGCCGAGTATGTGCACATACACATGTGTGCATCTCCCTGCCCACATGTATGTCATTCCAGCAGCTTTATCCATCACTCACACCCTTGCATGGTTGCTTTCAGACGCACACATACAGGTACCATGGATATTACTGAGTAATTGGACAGTCTGTTGGTAGGGGTTATGAGTCCTTAATGATTGTCAGATCTGTCACAGACCCAAGAGATTCATCTTTAGCTCAAATCTCCTCATCGGCTGTCAAGAGAGCCCTCTTCAGTGTGATCAACCCGCTGGAATAATGGGATATAATAGTAACCAATAGTAAAAAAAAAAAAAAAAACACAAAAACTTCAGCTACAGTATTTCATGCGTATTCTTTGACGAAGCCAAGAACGAAACACTATATTTTTACATTTTATTTATTGCATTTTTCGTCTTTTCAAGCTTACTTTTTAAAATTAAAATAATTCAATATGCAGTTAAAATTTAGAGGCAGATTTGAATCGGGGAAAGCAAACACCACATCTGGACAAGCAGAAGCATTTTTGTGTACAAGAACACTGGCACAACCAAAATTAACAGCCAACTCAAGACTCAAAGAAGCAGACAAGGATGTCATCCAAACCTGTTGGGACTAAAATCATTTAGACTGACCTGACCTTTTAGATCAGACATTGGTTATTTGGTTACTGAGCAGACTCACGAAAGTCTTTAGCTTTACCATGTTCTCTGTAACTGTCTCTGTAATTGCCCAATGAAAAATTATGACCAGGCGTCTGAGTGTCAGACTATTTTTTTTCCTTCTAAATGCATGTTACTTCCTATAAAAGCATTGAGACATTTAAAAGAATAATCTGTTGGAGGCCAGAGAGAAGGAGGAAGTCACATGTCCCGCTGCTTTCTCAAGGCTTGTCTCTCCCGTTGCCACGAGGCCACTCACCCACTCTTTAAACGCTTCCCTCATACACACAAAACCCACCTATTTCATTTTTCATTTTCAGCTATTTTCTGTGGCTTTGCAGCAATATTGATATAAAAAGACTGCAGGCTCCTGAGCTCATGCTGGGATGGAAGGCACCCATCCGTGGTGCAGTAGGGAGCTCAGTATTCGCCCCTCCCACACCCCCCTCCACAAAAAGACGATATTACAAGGCCCTTTTACCATGGCAATATAACAGAGTGGGGACAGAGAAGCAGACGTGCTGTTTAAATGTCTGTTGAAGCGTTGCAACTGTGTATGTGACAAAATTCAGCCTGGCGATTTTGACTTCATGTAGAGTTGTTTTGATTGGCTGTCTAAACTGACGCCCCTGCCATGGTCAATCACAATTTGTTTATGTAATCTTCACGAATATGGTGTATCGAAGGAGGGTACCCACTGGGAATATTGATGTGAAGTCAGTGATTTATTCAGCACTACAGCATGTAGCCTGCATGGATCGTGAGTTTTTATGCTATATAAAATTATTATGACACTAAAACTAGTACTTATTCAGTTTGATAGAGTACTTTTGCCTCATTTTTGGTTCATTAGAGGAGAAATGAAAAAGAAAAATCAGAGAGCAAGGGAGTTCAACAAAGTGGTGAGAATCACACAAGCTCTTAAGCTCTCATAAAAAAATGTTTGAAAGTATGTTTAAAATACAAGTTACTTGCTTTTTAACCTATTAACCTAATTTACATAATATGCATGTCTTAGGAGGAGAAAGCCATATGCCATGTAGGCACAGGGAGAACATGCAAACCTCATGTACAAAGGAGCCACTGTGCCACCGTGGAGCTATTTATTTCATATATTTTATGCAAGTTATTTGAATGAGCTAGATACAGTAAGGTGCCCCTTTCACACAAGTCATTCCAAAGTATTCACATTTGTTAACTGCTAAACCCACCCTGTGTTTTCAGTTTAGTCTACAGTTGAGGAATGGCCAATTGCACAAGTGATTTTTGTTGTATATTTTTTTCTTAGTGTTTTGGGAAACTTAGACTAATTAATAATTATAAAGTTCATCTGAGGGACAAAATGCAGAGTGGCCACAGTAAAAGTATGTGCCCATAGCTAAGAAAGTATTAACTGCCACATAAGCTAACCCAGAGTCTGAGCTTTATCCAAAAGGAGGCCTTTTCCTAAGGATAGAGATGTTGCCTCCAAACTCTAGTAAGCTAAAGGCTGGATCCAAAGAATAGGAACCTGATAGCCGAAAGCCCTGCCTTCCGGGTAGGTATTTCTTTTTTTACAAATCTCTACAAACTACAAGTAAGTCTAGACACTCGGAGCCAACGTTATGCTGAACATGTGAAAAAAGCTCTTTTCAGTAGGTCTGTGCAGACGAAGTAGCAATGAGTTACAGACAGCGGGCAATGAATGAGAAGCCAATCAGTAAGTGAAGAATTTAACTCAGCTCCACTCTGCAGCAGCTCTGCTCCACCAACTTTGCCAGACACTTAGTATGCAGTATGGGTGGATAATGCCACATTTAATCAACACCCAACATTCTGCCCTAACTCTGTCTTGTTTTCTCTCTTTCGTCTGGCATAATACCAGAAGTTAAACAGTAAAAGGAATGCCGTACTGCTGTTTTCTTGGAAAAATTACACCTCAAACAGTTAAACACCTTGTTTGAGGGCCATAAAATTTAATTCCAGGTTGGTCTCATGCCAGTGCTTCACATTTGAGGTTTTCTGCCATCAGCACAGCATCTGGTACCTACATGCCAAAATCCCACAGTTGGAAGTTGGAAGCTTTGAGCAAATCATACATTCGATTAACCTTTAATATGGGGAAATACAGACACTATGCAATTTATTTTACCATATAATATTCTGAAATTATAAGCGCATTAGTATTATGAGCACATGTCAGAAGTTAATCAGATCAGTTTGCGGTGCTTATCTGCTTATCTGTAACACAGAAAGTCTGTCTTAGACCAACTTTAAAGTTACACCATTTACTTCCACCAAAGAGTCAGAACTGTCATGTTTTTCCCCTTTTTGAAAGTCAGTGTGATCTGAAATCATAATTATATTAACTTTATGGTTTGTATTTTGAGTAAGTTCAATAATTCAGACTGCTATGATGATAAGATTAAGCAAATAAACTCTTTAGATTTTCAGAAGAGATATTTTGAAAGCAAGACAGCTCCCTACATTAGATATTGGGCCAAAGATGCTCTCTTTGCAATTAAGAGCGTTTCCATATACAGTAAAGTTTCCCAGGAGTGTAATAATTACCTTACATCAAACTGTGCAGATAGTCTTTTAAAACAAAGTGTGAAAAAAAACTGTGTGACTCTGATTGTTCCTTACAGAATGGAAATAAAATGGTATTTCTATGCTCCATTCGCACTATTTCAGCATTGTCAGGAACAATGAAATCAACTGCTGTGATGACCTCCTCTTGCTATTCCTGAAGTATTTTGTTCTATTTCCTCTGTGATTTGAGCCAGCAGAAGGAATGTCCTATTTCCTGCATGGTGGGGGATTGGTGCAGCTGGAGGGAATGCGGGTTATTGTTCAGCTACTTACAAAAAGATCCATGGGGGGGTGAATGATGAAAAATACTATCCTCATGTTTTACAAGAACTTAGTCAAGTCAGGTGAAAAAATTGTGAAATAGATAAGCCTGTACAGCTTTACTTGAAATGCAAATTGTCTCATGCCGACTCTATTAGTACACTGTGTTTAATATATTTGGCTACTGTATTTGCATTCAGAAAAACATTATTTTGACCCGGTGTAGCTACTAGTTGTAAAGTTAGTGGTTAATTTCATTTGACACCAATACTGAAACTGCACAACTTCACAACAGAAATAATTATTTTTACAGTCTGATGAATAAAATTGCTTTGGTCTCTGTAGCTATTTTTCACTTAAATGACATGCCAGGACTAGACAACCTGACTGTGTTTTAAGTGTAGTGTTTATTTTCATGAAATTATATTGGTAATTTATTTCAAACATGTAAACAATATACAGGTACATTTAGAAAAGAAAATAAGAGACAAAAAATACTATACAAAAAAATCGATACATTTCAATATAGCTGCCGTTCTGATTAATTTACATGTTGAAAGGGAGTGGGAAGAAGTAAACACTTATTTAATCCCACCACTTTGCCATAAATTATCAGTTAATATTTAGTCAGCTTCCTTACTGATATAATTTGTAATAAAAATAGTGAACAGATTTCTGATATACTATATACTATAATATCACATCATGAATTTTTTTTTTTTTTTAATAGAGACATTCACTTAATTTCAATATTTTCCTTTTCTTTATAGTTCGAGAAGATCATATTTTTATAACTCTTTTTGAACTGTTTTGTGGTTGGACATTGCTTTAATTCCATATTCAGACTGTTCTACAGTTTCACTCCATGAACAGAAACACAAAAGCTTTTTCTTGTAGTTCGTACCTTCCCTGTTTTGAAGTTACAAAAACCCCTTAAATTATAGCTTCCTTCTTTCAAAACAAACATACTCAGAATATTACCTGGCAGTTCTTTATTTTTTGCTTTGAATAGAATTTGTGCTGTTTGGAATTTCACTAGCTCGTCAATTTTCAATATTTCAGACTGCAAAAATAGTGAGTTTGTATGTTCCCTATAACCTGCATTGTGGATGATTCGAATTCCTTTTTTTAGAGTAAAAAGTGAATGTAATGTGGTTTTATAGTTATTGCCCCAGACCTCTGCACAATAGCTTAAGTATGGTGAAACCAGTGAACAGTATAGAATATGAAGTGATGTTCTGTCGAATACCTGTTTTGCCTTGTTTAGTATTGCAATGCTTCGTGATACTTTGGAATGAATATATCTTACGTGAGCTCTCCAGTTAAGTTTTTCATCTATTATTACCCCCAGAAATGTATTTTCACTGACTCTTTCAATATCAACACCATTTATTTGAATCTTTGCATTTGTATTCAAACTACTATTTCCAAATAACATAAGTTTAGATTTATTCAAATTTAATGATAATTTGTTTTAATCTAGCCAGAACTTCACTTTACTTATTTCATTAGTCATATCCTCCAATAAATGCTGCAGATCATCACCAGAGCAAAAAATGTTTGTATCGTCAGCAAAGAGAACCATTTTTAATACTTTGGACACTTTACAGATGTCGTTAATGTACAAGTTGAAGAATTTTGGACCCAAAACTGACCCTTGGGGTACACCACAAGCAATGTCCATACATAAGGAGCAACCACCATTTAATTTCACAAACTGCTTCCTGTCACCTAAATAACTCCGGACCCAATCTAAGCTACCCCTCTGACACCATAACGTTCCAGTTTTCTTATTAATATATCATGATCTATAGTGTCAAATGCCTTTCTCAAGTCTATGAATAACCCAGCCACATATTGCTTTTTGTCTATGGAATTTGTGATGTATTCTATTGAATCTAATAGTGCCAATGATGTTGATCTGCTTGATCTGAATCCGTACTGACTCTCGGTGAGTAGTTTATGTTTATCTATAAATTTTTTCAGTCGGTTTTTAAACAGTTTTTCAAGAATTTTTGAGAATTGAGGTAGTAAAGAGACAGGCCTGTAGTTTGTGAAATGGTGTTTGTTGCCAGATTTGTATAGAGGTGTAACTTTGCTATTTTCATTCTTTCTGGAAATTGACCAGTTTGAAATGATAAATTACAGATGTATGTAAACGGTTTTATAATAGCCATTATATGAATAATTAATGGTCAATATTCAGTTCAATTGCATTCACTTGTATTTATATAGGACCAAATCACAACAACAGTTGCCTCAGGGTGTTTTATATGTTAAGGTAAAGACCCTACACTATCACAGAAAACCCCAACAATCAGATGACCACCTATGAGCAAGCACTTTGGCAACAGTGAGAAGGAAAAACTCAATTTTAACAGGAAGACCTCCAGCAGGACCAGGCGATGAGAGGGGCAGCCATCTGCCACGACTTGGTGGGGTTAGACAGAACAACAGCACGCTGTGGAAGAGAGCCAGAGATTACTAATAACAAATGATTAAATGCAGAGTGATGTATAAACACTTAGTGAGTGAAAAAGGTGAGTGAAGAAGAAATACATCATGGGAAGCCCCCAGCAGGCTAGCCCCTAGCATGTATATAATGTAACGTACAAAACTGTCACCGGCGCTTCAAAAGTGATCCCCCTAAAGTACAAACCACAAGCATACAATAGTAGATACTGCCCCTGTGACAAAGCTTTGTATTCTTAAGAAACTGAGTAAGGTACTTTTTTCAGTCAAAGTGTATGTGTTACTTAGTAGGGTGGTGGCAAGCACTGGCTCATATTGAGAAGGTCCTGGCCTTGAATCTGTCGGCTGGCTGTGCCTTTTGTGGCATTTGTGTAGAGTTTACATGCTCTCGGTTTGTTTGCGTGGGTTTTTGCTGCGTACTGGTACTCAAAAGTTTAAATATATTTCTGTTTAGAATTTGTGATTCTAAATTTTACCAAAGGTGTAATTGTGAGCATGAATAAAATTTCTCTTTTCTAGCCCTGTAATAAAGTGTTTACCTGTTTAGGGTGTACTGAGCCATCTAAAGCTGGGCATACACTGTGCAATTTTTGGCCCATTTTGAGACGATTTTTCACTCGTGCGACTATTTTGGGGATCCGCCAAAGTTTTGCCTTAATCATGTGTCGTGCATTGTGTAGTATGAGGTAATGAGAAGCGATTAACGCCTCACGACCAACTCCCAATCAACAATTGTATTGTCACAAGAAAATCAAACCTGTTTGAAATTCTGGTCGCCCCTCGTGAGGTTAGCGCACAGTTGAAGAAGTGCCACGGGCCGATTTAGCGCAACCTCTCACAGTGCGCGTGCGCAAACACAGAAATGGAAGCGAAAAAGACGGAGCAGCATGCCAGTGCAGCGTGTGTGAAGCTGTGTATGGACGCACAGTGTGAGCACTCAGGTCACATCAGAGCATCAGGCTGTATAGTGTGAGAACATGCCTTGTGACCTACGAACTTCTTACCCCTGCGATTCAGTCGTACAGTTTGAGCAGGAGCTGAATAACGCGACTGAAAAAATCGCAAAAATTGTTTTTTTTTTAACTCTTTGCTGTTAGGGAAGATTTTCTCGTTTTGCTCATGCCCAGTAATTTAATGTAGGCACACTTAGGAAGGGACGAGTTGAAGCTCGCATGTGAAAATTGCATGTTTAGAAAAAAAGTTTGAAAGGCCCCGTGGCAACCAAAGCTACTTGTTCTAAATGACATTCTTTCTTCTTCTTTTTTTAATCTTTAGTTTTGTGCAGGAAATGGAGAGCCATGAGGGGGCGTGGGTGAAAACTGTACACACATTCTGCAGACTCTGTCACTTGGGACCCAGGCTTGTCTCATCACAGCTGTTCCACGCCCACATATGGACACAGAGCAAGGAATATAAAGTATTCAAGCCGGCTATAGCAAACTTTGGCAAAGTTCTCGGCCATGTGTTGCTGAAACTAGAGAGGAGCATCTGCGTCTGAGAGCATTTCTTATGCACATACATGAGAAATGAAATAAATATACACATTAATAATGAAACATACATTTGGTTTGTACAGAAATGGTGGGTGGGGAATAGAAGGGTCTAGAAATTTCAGAGCACAGTTGTTTGTGTCAAATGTCAAAGTTTCAGCAATATAATGAAAAGAAGCCCAAATGATCATAATGAAATGCACAGTTACATTTTGATGTGTGTGGTGTTTTTTTATTATTCCATTGAGAACAACCTCCACAGATTTGAGCACAACATGCTCTATAAACAGAAAAAAAAAGTTAAAGCTGAATTTTCAGACAGCTGATGTCAAAATCCAGTCACTCTGTAGCATTCTTGGCTGACAGAAAAGCAGTAGGCTTAGAAACTAAAGTCAGGTAGCGCAGAATTGTCTGTGCTCTATCTAGGTCTATATAGACCTCACAATAATTGTCAAGACCACAAATAGAATTGTGATTTAGTCAAACTGTACAGCTGGTGAAGTGAGCAACTAATTTTCATTTTATCTTCAGGGGCACTATCAAAAAGCTCTCCATATTCATCCCAAAGTACTGAGTCAGTAAGTACTACCAATCAGCAGGCATTGTGCTTCCCATGCGCCCCTGGGGCCCACCTATCAGTCTCATTTGTGGGAGCAACTGGGGTAGTTCAAAAATGAGTGCCTGTGCCGGTCCTGTTAGAGTGGCGTGTTTCTCTGAAGACAGCAGTCTCCTACTTAACGTTGCTGGGGAAAAGATGTGGAATAGCATTTTCTAAATTCCTGTTTCAGAAATTCAGTTGGCACTTTTTTTTCTCCAGGTTCTAAAGTGGTTTACAAGGATTACCATAACGGCTGATGTCTAACACGGTGCGGTCTCGGGAAATAATCAAAACACTTGAGATACAGCGCATACGCATACATCACTGCCAAATATTATATTAATATTCATATTTAAACTGCTTCGAAACGGAGCTCCCAATTATACACCCGCATGCAAGCAATGCTATTAAAAGTCAGCTCTTTCTGTTTTTCTGTTTTCTCAAATTGAAGTGACTATAAAGCAAAAAATTAAAAACTGATGACACACTGATTGTTCTGCAATGGCGTTGGATATATTAAATAGAAAGTAAGTACTTATTTTACTCAGTAAATGTGCAGCGTAATAGTCTGATCTCAGTCTTATGGGGTGTCTTTGTATGCAGTAGATAGTCCCTACCAAAAAACGACCACTGGTGAGAATTATCAGCACCTAAAGTTCACTGAATTCTGTGAGGAGCACGAATTGTTAAAAACCTTAAGGTGTTCACCACGAACAGGTGAACGAGTTCACGTTGAACCGTTACACCACCAAGACTACCTACATGGTTAGCACCCTGAAGAAAATGTTGTGACTTGATGTGCATTACAATAAGCACTGTACAAGTGAACAATAGAGCAACAGAAGACGATGTATTTGTCTGATGAATCATGCTGCCTTTTACATCTAGTTGATATACGTGTATACGTGTGCATCCCATAACTGTGGAAGAGACAACAACAGGATGCAGTATGGAAAAAAAAGCAGTCAGTGGAGTCGGTGTGACCAGTTGGGCACAGTGTTGCTTGGAAACCTTGGGTCCTGGCAGTGTTGCAGATTAAATACAATGCTATACTTTTCAAAAGCGATAAAGCACCAGTGGAGAAAAAAAACTGTCCAGGAATGTGTTGTAGACTTAGCTTTAAATTCTCCCAATTTCAATACAGTTGGGAATCTGCGGGATTTGCAGGACAAACAATAAAGATCCATAAATGATCCTAAGGATCTCTGCTCAACGCACATGTTCATGTGTCTTATAGCGCTTGTGTCAGTCAGACATCACTTATCACTTTCTTTTACTTTTCTGCGTTTTGTTCACACTAATATAACTATACCTACAGTGTGGATACAGAGGTAGTAATGAAGTTGCTGCTCTGCAAAGATGCAGCTCGAGCTATGCTTTCTATCTAGATATGGCCTAAATCCTCAGGCCTAATCCGAGTTTACTGAGGATGTATAAGATGATTCCCACACACTTGTAAAACTGTTCAAAAAAGCCAAGCTTGGAGGCTCTGTGAAAAGCCATACATAGCCAATATAGAGCTATTGGTGGTGTTGCAGAGATTTTATACCCAACATGGTGGAGGAAATTGTGAAAGGGAAAAAAGAAGCTTAAATCCTGGACTATATCTAAAGCCTGAACATTTGTGTGTGTGTTTACATGTCAAATGAATGTATACTCTACTTTAATGCTGTTATGCATTAAATAAAAGGCTTTTTTATTGGTAATCACACACACACCCACGCACACACTCACATTTTTAGTCTAGGACTGTCTCTGTGACTCTCCCAGACGTGTAGACTATGGAGGTTAAGTGGAGCTCAGAGGGAGAACCCAGCTGTGATGAGGAACCGCAAATCCCATAAGCCACCAGTTTCAGGGCAGGTTGGCACCACAGGAAGCTTTGATAGGAGATGTGGCGAGAGTGGCTCTATGTCAGCCATAAGGGAATATTGGATGTGAGGAAAGAGGAATGTCTTGGCTGGCCTAGCTGACGTGAGAAGAATACTGTATTGTCTTGTTTGGAACAAACTGAGTGCTTTGCACAGCAGAGAGTGCACGCAGTGACATTTCACTCTGAAATATGAAAATGTCTGAAATTCTTCAGCGCTGAGCTAATTCAGAGTAATGTACCCTACCTCATGTAATTTTTTAGACAGCTTTCTGTTCTCTGCAATCAAGACATCAATTGATTTGTAACAGAAGAGTGCGAGGCTGCTTGTTTGTTGTTGGTGCTTAGTGATTTAATTAAGAAATATGTAACTCAGCATATTCTTAACTGATTATCATAACCTCCGTTTAATCAGTTAATGGCACTCAGATTAAGACCTCTTTTGTAAGAGAGATCCAGATACAGGAAAGGATTCAGCACGAAGCAAAAACCAGAGATGATCAACAATGTCATAAATATTACCTTCTGTCTTTTTTAATAATACAGGCTATATGAAACAATCAGTATCCTCGAATGACTTTTATGTAAGTGTTAATATTTAGCCCCAGTGCACAAGGTAGTGTTTGCTTTTGTTCCGAGATGGAAATGTAAGGGAGAGGATGTCAGTAAGATTGATAGGTGTGTAGTTCATTTGACTTTTTGGACAGGACTTCCATCCCATCAGAAAGCTTCAGCTGAAGTATTTAATAATCCTTAACTTAATTTTTAAGTATTGCTGTTGTTGTTTTTGCGGGTGTTTTTTTGTGGGTGATGCTCTTTGGCATCTAGCTCCATACTCGTGCACACTTGTGTGACAACCTCTAAATTGTTATATTCGTTATTCAGAAAATTTCCCATTATTTTGAATTTGTGTACTAAGTGAAACAGAACAACATCACAGTGAAATGCATTCGCTGTTATCATCATTTGACAAATCATTGTTTGTCAGCTTCACATCTGATTAAAGGCATCTGCAAACAGCAACTGCAGAATACTGGCGGTGGAGAATAATGTTGCAGCTCTGAAACAGCAACACATAGTTTCTAGTTCAACAAAAGCTATCAGTCTCAGGTTTATTAACAAGCTTTTTGCTGGTTTTGTGGTGGAAAAACTTGCCATTATCGGCTCACCGTGCAGAGACGTTATGCCAATACATTCAGAGGTGGATATGAAGTAGTACAGCAACCTCTGGAAAACATAGAAAACCTGCAAAATTTGCAAAGGGGTGGCTGTGGACTTCAGTGGGTACCATTGTAATGCTACTTTTAAAAGAAATGTTATATGCACCAGTTTAGCTCACTGGATGCAGCGGCTCAGTTTTGAATCAGATCCTCGCTTCCCCTGCTCTCTCTCCTGTCCACTCCTCACTGCTGAACTGTCAAATAAAAGCAAAAAGCCCCAAAATAAATGTTTTTCTTTTTTTAAAGTTACATTACATCGCACAACATATTCACTTAATTTATTTGCCACACTGACAATGTTAACCTAATTCACGCTTTAGTCGCCACACTGAAGGAAGCAGAACAAATGGTTTCATCCATTTCTTTTTGTAGAATTGTCTAATATTAACATTTTGGCCTGGGATAGTGTCCAGTTCATTGTAGCCAGCTGTGGATCCAATTAAATAGAAAGTAGAACAGGGGGAAGATTACAGCTACTGATAATACAGGTAGAAAACATCAGTTTGTATCATAAACACTACTTTTTTAATAATTCATGACGATACTAAAGTACTAATAAAACTCATAAATTAAAATTCTTTCGTTTGAAAAAATAAAACAAAACTATTTTGTCTTTATAGCCCTGATCTGATCTTTACAAAGTTAACCGCTTGAAGTTCTCTGACATTTTTGTGGGTTATTGAGGAGCTATCCTCATAATGAAATTTGTTTCAATTTACATTCAGACAAATCAATTCTTTCATCACTTGTTGATGTGATGGATCCATCGACCATCACTTTGAATGCAAAGCAGCCGAAGACTTAGTGGTGTCCAGAGATAGCTATGGCTGACCAGATAGCAGACAAAGCTTTTTGTCCATGAAAAGCTCCTGACAAAGGCACTCTCTTTGTATACAAATGCAGAATTTTCCAGTTAATTCCTGTTGCTCTGGATCAAGATTCATTTCTCTGCAGACTGATAGAGTGAAGAATGAGTTCAGACCAAAGCTGAGAGGCATGACTGTCTGAGCTTTGTATTTGAACACCAAACAGCACAGCAGGGGACACAATTTCCAGCCTGCAGGCAAGGAGGCTAATCTCCCAATTAGCTATTAAATGTGCTCATTAAAAACAGCAAAGGCAAATGTCCTGGAATAATGTGCAAACACAAAAACAAAAGATGTCTTTCTCATACATTCTTTGAGGAAACCAGCACGATTCAAGAAATATTACTACTGTATATGCAATTTTTGAAGTAGCTATTTGCACATACCACAAGCACTGTACCATGGCTGTGTATCATTTTACAGGCCACCCTTGGCTCCTGTGGTGCTGAGTATTTTACTTGAGTGGGTAGGCTGTTTGATTCTTGGACTATAACTAAATTGACTCTTGCCCACCATCTTGGAAAAGTATCAATGTATTACATAAAGTATTTTGTTGAGAATGCAGAAATTGCACATTCTACCTCTCTCATTGGTCAATTTAAAAAGGTATTTTGCCTTGGGAGACTGCTATGATATACTTTAGAATACCTTTGTGGAAAATTTACATAATAATCACTGTAAAATCACTTTTAACCATTTGAGGCTTAAACACTTGACATATGAGAGGGATAAAGTTTAAGCAGAATAGCAAAAAAAAGTCAACTTCACTATCGAGCAGGTCCAAGAATACACAATGGCTCCAGGATTTCCAATTTCCAATCTTTAAATGTTACTTTAACACTTTCCAAGAAATGCTGTGAACGAGAAAAAATGTTCCCACAGTTTAACAAGCTTTGACAAGTTACAACAGAGAAATTATACTATTAAAGAGTTTTAAACATAAAGTAGCAGACAAGTTTAAAGAGTGCATTTATAGGAAACCAAAAAGTATAGTCTTTTTTTAATTAAAGGCAATTAATAATTAAAATCCCAACATATTTAACTCATTGCCTTTTCTATACATAAATAGAAGCGACATTTTTATTTTTTGAAAAACCCATAATTTTCAAAAATTTGATTTTCATTAAATTTTTGCAATTTTATTTTCCAACATAATTGAAATAGAAGTGGCTTACACATATGAAAAAATCTAATATTATGAAATTGATAAATTGAGATGTATTGTTCAGTCTACAGGGATGAATTTAAAATACTAGTTAACTAACTCTAATCTGATATTTGAGCTATATGACATAACCATGTGGTAACTGTCTACTTTAGACCATTAGTGTATTAATTAAACCACTCCCATGATTTTGTCATTTTGGGGTTAAAAGTAAAACGTACTGAAAGACTGAAGTTTCAGGTTGATATCAGATATCTTGTGGGGCAGCTGAGGACATGAATGGAGCTGAAAATCAAGGGGAAACAAACATCAAGATAGACAGCTGGACATTAGAGGGATGCACATAAATCCTGGGCCAGATTTGATTATTAGGAAGAGGACAAATTCAATTTAACTGTACTTTTGTGTCTGTTTTGAATACTGTTTGTGTCTGTCTGCTCAAATCATGTCCCTGTCATATGATGATATGTCTACAGCAGAAGGGCATATCATTTAGCTTTGGTAAATACTAGATGTACGGCACAAAAATTCTAGGCATAAAGGTACAACTAGAATATGTGTCACAAAATATTGTCACAACAAGCAGTTCTACCAGCTTTTTCCGGATGGTTTTATTTCCCCTTACAACCTTAATTATTTGGTTATTATTATTATTATTATTATTATTATACACTGAACCAAATAATGAACCTAATAATCAAGTGCACCACAATTAAAATTTCCCATGTTGAATTTAGGCATGCTTCAAGCTCTTGGGAGCAATCGGACCAAAGTAAGAATTGTAGGTCGCGTGATACTCTTAGATCCAAATGTCTGTTAATTCTCCCAGTTTTCTGTCAGAGGCATGTAACAAAAGTCTTAAATCCTCTGGGTTGTAATAAACAAGGCAAGAACCCTGATCTTGACCTGGCTGAGATGCTTTGCCAGGACTTGAAGGGGGTTTTGATTTATAAACATCCCATAAGTATTGTTGACCTACAAAAGTTTAGAGTGAAGTGGTCCAAAATGCATCATCCTTAATCTTATAAGTAACCATAAGAAATAAATAATAGAAGCTGTTGTTTCTAAAGAATGTTATAGCCACTAACTTCAAAGGATTCACTTGAATTCCAGCCTTCTCTTTGAGTAATTAGTGTTCTTAACAGAGGGATAAAAAGCACAACTTTTATACATTACCAAGTCAGACTGTCTTTGTTTATGACTGTTAATAAATGATAAAGGTCATTCCAAAACCCCGAGTATGCTAAATGTTTTGTTCTTTTGTGCTGCTGTACATATTGTTTAAATCACACTGATCATAATGAGACCATGGTAAAAGGGTAAACATGCACTTTGCACTGAAAAGGATCCTCAGCCTGCAGAGGGGTTTGTTCTAAATTCCATCTAAAATTGTGGTTTTCATTCACACGACCGAGTACTGTCATTAAATTCAACAGCTGTCTGTCTTTATTACAATCCAGCAGGCAATCTGCGCTGGAAATTATTTTCCCAGTCACACAGCAGATTTTATTGAATTTGTCAATTGAGGCAATTATTACATTTTCCCCTGACGGTCCATCACAGATAATATGAGCTCTTTGTGTTACTTAAGATGCAACTTATAAATGTAGGACAATCATACCATGAAAGTGACATGACAATGGCAATAATGTGAAAGAGAGGGAGGCGGCCTGTTATAAAGAACAAAAACACTATGAAAATAAAAGCTGTCTTGACTCTTCAATTTAAGGGCATTCTCTTGCTTGTCATGACCCTGCCTCAGGCAGCTTGGGGTCAACCTGAAGTCAGGCTCATAAACCACAAAGGTTGGTGCTGGCCGGCGGGCCTTTGGAGGAGCTGACCCTGCAGTCACAGTCAACCAGGTGAAAGAGAAACAAAGAAACACCAAAAATGACAGGGTGACTCAGTCCCGCCTTTGTTGCAGTCACGTCAAGCCGTTTTCAAAGTCAGATTGACGGCATTTACCTTCCTGTGCCTGACATGTCTATCATTCTGCCGTCAATTCCAAATCCAATTTTGCAACACTGCCATAACTGGGGACTTTTCTCACACTGTCAGTGACAGAGCATTCAAAACCTTGTCTCTGTGTTTGCCCTGAAATAAGTGTTTCTGACTGGCACTTTGTGCTGCTGAATAGCCTGTCTGAGTAACTCTACTCTGTTTGGTGTGTAAAACAGCTGTTAACCCCACATTTCTCAAATTACATAGCAGTGAGGTAATTGATAAGAGCGACAAAGAGTGTGATTGTGGTTTACGTGTGTTTTCAGGTGTATCTAAAAAGGTCATGAAACAATAAGTGTTTGTGTGTTGATGTTCTTAAGTTGTAAATGGAATTTGTTACTAAGTTAGCAGCCTCTGGGTGTTTTAGATAATTTAATTAGCAATTATTACATTTATTTAAAATACTTTCATTACTTTTAAACAACTACAAGGGGGGAAATAGCATTCTCTTTAACAAACTCTGAAAACATAGAGCAACATTAGCATTTATTTGTAACTGTTATTGCATATTTGCTCCTCTTTTAACAAACACATTTTGTTAAAATGTGTGACTCTTAAAGTTCTTAATGGCTCTGCCTTGTTCAACAGCTTTTTGCTCACTTCTGTTTGCTTCATGGTGTGCAGACTGTGTACAGAGGGACTGCAGAGGTTGTTGTCCTGTGTGCTTACTCCAGCCTGAAGCAAGATTAATAACTCAGAAACAGAATCATACAGAAAATCTAACATGAAGCACACCATATAAAAATAAGCTACAAAGCATTTCACTTTAATGTTTACAAGCAATAAACTTTACACAGAAATATTATTTAGAAAATATTGACCTTTAGAGTCATCTTTAACTTTAATTGATTTGAAGCAAAGATCTTGTTCGTCTCTTCACAATAAAAATTGAAGCACTGAAGATTTTTGTTATTTTATTTAAATGAAGAAAGTGACTAGACCTGCTGGGGGTGTACCCCACCTCAGATAGCCTCCAGTCCAAGCCACATTCACTAAAAAGCACAATTCTGTATGCTGTATGTTATACATTGTTAAAAAGCAACAACACTGAGAGGATAAACATTACGTATCAGGACAAAAATCCTCTGCCTGAGCCGAGCCACCTGAAGAATGTTCTGTATGTCTCGACATAGTTTCTACATGCAAACATCATCAGAAATGCTGCAAATATCACGTTTTAGGACAAACAGCTGATGAATGAGGTGGATGTAGGAGCTTCCGAAAATTCCAAAATGTGTTAAAAATGGCAAAGGCAAAAGAAAGTGTTTTTTTATTATACTTTTTGTGTCCTTTATAGGATAACTGCTTTTATAAATCGCTTGTGGTGATTTAAAAACTCTAATGTACTTTGAATATTTTATAATCTAAAATATTTTATAATCGTAGATTAACAGTTAAAGCTATGAACTGCCGAAAGAAGAGCATGTTTGTCTCCTTGTTGCTGCCAGTTTGTCTGTGCTTTTGCTTGGGGAGTATGCATACATGTGCATATTGTTTAAATACTGCATGTTTTCGCAAGTATTCCTTTTATTTAGTGAGCGTGTGTGACAGAAAGAAAGTTTGTGTGTATGTGTGTGTGTGTCTATGTTTACTGACATTTACATCCACACCTGAAAACTTTGGAGAAACAGTAGTCTACACTGCTGCGGTGCTGGATGCAACCTTTGGCCTTGTCTGACGGCTGATTCAGTTGACGGTGAATTGTTGACCTCATCAGGTGAAACCTGTGACTGAAACTTGTCAGCACACCTGTGATCTTAAAACCCAAGGCAGGAAAAAAGCCACGATTAAGCCAAAAAGGAGTTGTGCAAAACTTTTTTATCCTTATTTATTTGTCCTTTCCACTCTACAGATTCCTTATATATCCATATCCCAAATGTATTCATACATACACCTTTTAGAGTATTATATGCAGGATGCTATCACCAATAAGAAGGTGTTTTGAAATCGAGAAACACAGTACAGTTGCTAAATTATTAGCAAGTTAGCCCTGCAATAGTCTGTCCAGGGTGTACCCAGCCTCCTGCCGCCTGGCAACCCTCAACTGGATAAGTGGAAGAAAATGGGATGGATATAATCAGACTATTTCATCAGTGGTCATGAAAGTATGTTTGTCCCTCAAGTAGAATCCCACTTGCAAAAAAAGCTGGAACACTGTGAAATATAAATAAAAACAGAATGCAATGATTTCTAAATCTCATAATCCCATATTTTATTTATAATAGAACATAAAAAACACATCAAATCTTTAAGGCGAGAAAATGTACCATTTTAAGAAAAGAAATTAGCTCATTTTGGGTTCGATAGCAGGAACACATCGCAAAAATGTTGACATAAGGCCACATTTACCACTGTGTAGATTCCCTTTTCTTTTAACAACTGTGTGCAAGTCTTGGAACAGAGGAGACCAGTTGCCGAACTTTAGGGAGAGGAATTCCTGTTGGATATAGTATTCTACCTGCTCAACAGTTCTGAGTCTTTTTTGTTGTAATTTTCAGTTCGTGATGTGCCAAATGTTTTCAAGGGATGTTAGGTTGGTACTGCAAACTGGCCAGTTCAGCAGTCTTCTACTACAAAGCCACGCTGTTGTAATAGATCCAGTATGTGATTTGTAATTGACTTTTGAAACATCAAGGTCTTCCCTGGAAAAAAGATGTAATCTGGATGGGAGCATGCTGTGTGTGGCACTACAACCTGTATATACCGTTTAGTATTGATGGTGTCTTTCCAGTAGCTGTATTTCCATAGACACTAATGCACCCTCATACCATCAGAGATGCAGGCATTTAAAGTGAGCACTTATAGCATGCTAGATGGTCCATTTTCTCTTTAATTCAGAGGACACGGAATCCACATTTTCCGAAAAGCACTTGAAATTTGATCGCAGAAGAGTTTTCCACTTTGTGTCTCAGTCCATTTTAAATGAGCTTTGGCCCAGAGATGGTGGCAACGTTTCTCGATCGTGTTCACATGCAGTATGGCTTTGTATGATAGAGCTTTAACTTACATTTGTGGCTGGCATGGCAAATTGTGTTCTCAGACAATGATTTCTGGAAGTGTCACTGAGCCCATGCAGTGATTTCCATGACTGAATCATGTCTGCTTTCAATGCAGTACCACCTGAAGTCCCGAAGATCACGTACCCGATACCGATTTCTGACTTTGTCCCTTGCACAGAGGTTTCTCCAGATTCTGTAAATCTTTAGATGATTACATGTCCTTGAGTTAATGAGATATTTTTAAAAATTCACTATTTTTAGGAACATTCAAAAAACGCTCAGTAATTTGTAGATGCAGTTTTTTGAAGACTCAGCTGAACCACTGACTAACTTTACTTCTTTGCCTCTAAGATGCTCTTTTTATACTCCGTCTGTTACTGACCTGCTGGCGGTTAACACAGTTGGAAAATGAAATCGGAAATAAGTGCAAATCAGTACCAAAAAAATGTAAAGTAGTTTAAATCACACATAAACATACCATACCCCTTCACTGCTTTCCCTGAAAATCACACTTTTTCTTTTATTTTGGACACGAAACTCCATGTTTCTTTTTTAAAACTGGCCTGAAAGCATTATAATGCAAAACATGAAGTTATTTTCTTGACCCAGTTAAACTAATGTGGGGCACCTAAGGTTATGAGATCCTTTGAAAAGAGCTACTTGGTTAAATTCTGGAAAATACACGACATCTGGAGGCAAAATACTAGCCGCTTCCACTGTTTTAGTCTATTACGCAAGATCAAAAATACAGTTACAACACCATTTTTTTCTCTTTCTCTGACTCTTATAGTTGTAGGTATTGATTGGTTGAATATGCGAGAGCAGGAGAACAGCTGGTTCATGTTGTGCTCTGGCGTCAGGCCTACTCTCCCAGGATTGCGTACGTGGGTGTAAATCTTGGAGGAGATGTACTTTCCAAGTCTTGTATGACCCAGTCATGGTGGTGGGCCGGGCTTGGAGCTTTCCGTCCAGCAGTTGGAGACTGAAAACAGATGGGGTGAAGAGCCAAGTTTGAGTCTGGGGGGATTCATTTGATTTTATTTTCTTTTTCTCATGTCAAATTGGCTATGTTTTCCTGCTCTGGTTGTTTTTTCAGTAAAGCTCGTCTGCTGTCCATGCCTCTGTTTTCCACGTTGACTCTCTTCTCCCCTTTAATTGCATTATCTGTTCAGTGTAACTCGTCTTCCTTTCTCACAGCTTGTACATTCTTATCCTGAGGAACCTTATGTCATCTACTTTCTTCCACCCTTATTTCTCTTCAGTACTCACCCTCCTCTGTTCTTTCTGAATTCCCCTTCAGCCCCCACCCCCTACAATGTAGACTCAACTCCCACTCTCATGGACTCGTATTCAGTCTCTTCCACCTCACCTTTTTTATGTTTCTTCTGCTGTTCCTTCTTTCTTCCACTGCCAGTCCTTTCACCTCCCATGTCCCTCCTTTTTCCTCCTCTCATGTCTGCATCTCATTTGAAACCTCTGCCTTAATTCCTCCGTCCCTCCCACCTTATTCTCTGTCCTCCCTTCCTCACCCACTCCATCCTCTTGTAACAGCTTGTGGAATGACAGTATAACATATGAAGCCAATCATATCTGGGAGCGGCTCTGAAATATTTTCTATTTTCCTGGCCCCACAAGGATTCTTTTTTTTTCCCACTAGCTTCTCTGTTTTCTATTTTCTTGGTATCTTCTGTTACTAATGTTTGATGCTTGATTATGTCAGTTAGTAAGAATGATATGCAATAAAGCCAGGTAAAGCGATGGCCACCTTCAACATAATAGGATTTCAATAAAGCAATTGTAATTTACTCACTTATCTCTTATAGAAACCAAAATCTAAGAATACATTTAAATAAAAGTAGTTTATTTTATTTATACTGATTCCATCATTTTTTTTCTTTTTCTTTTTCTGATTATTGTTACTGACACTACTGAGAAGCTGATTTTATGATTACATTTATGCCAGTCTTTTTGGCTACTGTTCAAACATCATAAAAAACACAAAGTGCAGAATCTCATCGGATTTTTCTTTTCTGTTTTTAAAAACAAGCATCAAAAACATTTTTATTTTTATTCAGATTTTAGTTTATCATCTTCCGAACAGATTGTAACAGATCTCCCACTATGGTAGAAAATATTAATTTCTATGTTCATCTAGATAAACAGGAATTTTCACATATCTTAATCCTTTGTGCCATAGAGGAAGTCTTTGGCAAACTTAATAACATGACATCAATACTTGGTTAACACAAGTGCACACCCTGTAGTTTAGTAGCACCAGCAACCTGCTGTAGTCACTAACACACACTGAATGCACTCTGTACTCTTTGAGTCACACTTGGTAAAAACTATTGTACTCAGCTGTTTGGGGAGACATTCACCTACATGTTATTTAGTTTAATCCCACAGAGAGACTACAGAGATTGCTGATTTTAGGTTTGTCATTGGATTATTAATAAGATCGGCCTTACTAGGCAATGTTAGCCAAGTCACTCAAAATCTTTAAAATCTCAAAGTCTTCATGACTGACACTGAGTTTTATTATGCTTGCTGTGAACACAAACAGTTTAGGTCTTAAGGATTTTTTAAACTCAAAATAATAAATAAGTGTGAATCACAAACTTTTTAATATCCCTCAGTGGCATTTATTCTGCTGGTATATGAAAGTATTATCTGGGCCAGCTAGTGTATGTGCATGCTACAGTACCTTTTTAATGAGAGACCTGGGTTGCTGCACACTCAGCTTCCATATGCAACCCCCACCTCCCCGGCCCCCACCCCGTCTCCTTCTGTTTCTCTCTCCTGACAGGTCGTTGGATAGCAGGTCTTAACAGGGGTCCCTGTTGCCCAGCAATGCAGGCGCTTCATATCGGCACTGCACTGTCTTTTCAAATTCATATCTCCCTCGGGTCCCGTGGGTGGCAGCTTTGGATGCAGCCTAATCAGAATTCTCCTTCTTGTGAGTCCACGTTGTGCTAAAGTGCCTGTGTCTGTGTGTGGGAAAGTGTGTGTGTGTGCTTGTATGGGATAAGTATAAGAGGATAGAGCTATCTTAAAGGTCTCACATGTGGGAGCCGAGACTCCTTTCAGAGATAATTCTTGCTATGTCGTGCAAGATTTCGTCTTGACAGAAAGGGCTGGGATCATACATTTAAGAGTGTGTGTGATAAGCAGGGGTGTGGTGGAGCAGCACTAGCAGAACCTGAGCTTTGTGAAACAAGTTTGTAGCCGTTTATTATAACCTTAAGCATTTTGCTACAGTTCATCAATCACTGTCATCCTGACACTTGAAAATGTTGGTCTGAGTCTTCTCTCACATGGTGTGGTTCATTAGAAGTGAGAAGGTAATCCAATCTTGCCGTAGTAGATGACCCCAAATTGAATTCCTTTAGGGATATTAGATGATTGCTGTTCACATCTGTCAGCCTGCAGTTCCAAGTTTCAAGAAGGCCAAAATTAATTGCAGTATGGACTGGTGCGCATACTAAGGTGTTTCTTCAAAAAATGCCTGAAGAGGAGTAAATATAGTTTTACTGCAAACTTGAGAGATTCTGGACTAAAAGGAAAAAGCTTGTAAATAGTAAATAATGCTAAACAATGCAAGTAAATTGGCTAAACGATTATCTGCATTTGGCACATGAAGCATCAATGCGTTTTCATCTTGCTGTGGCAGTTTAGGATCTCAACCATGAAGGTATCAAGAAGGCTGGTTGGTTAGCATGGTCTGCTTGATCCAGTCGATCCCTTTTACTTTACTTACGTTGCGTCTTTTATCTATGCCGTGGATGAATACTATGAACTTTAAAAAAAACAACATACAGTCTGGGTACCTCAAATTAAAATATGTTTTGACAAATTTAAGTCAAAAGTCCAGCATGCTGTAAAAGCATTTTCACCTAAATGACTATTTTAGGTAGCACTTTCTATTACAGCTCGGTAATAAAGTGGTAATAGTATGGTAATAAGGCACAAACAAGAACGCAATAATGGTATTACGACTCAATTACCTGTGGTAGTTTCTGTGTAATAAGGAGGAAACAGAGCTGCAAAATACAAAACTGCTTGTTTCTATTTAATAACATATTAATAACTTATTGTAGGTCGCACGCTGAGAAGGAAAAAAACAATGATATTGGATCCTTAGTTCATATACATGCTTACCTCCCAAGTATCATCATAGTATATCTATGCAGCAATTTGAACCAACCTACATAACTATTTTCCCTGAATTTAGAGCACAAGAAAAGTCAAAATCGTGGCCATTTACTCATCTCCCTTTTCCTCTCCTGAACTTTTCAGTGGCTAATCGATGGGTGAGCAGCATTAAAGGAGATGTGTAAATGAGTCCAAACGACTGGGCATTCACAGGCCTCATTTCCTCACTGATTAGATCAGGATCTCCTCCCATACAATGATGTTTTCATTATTCTCCACTCCTCTCCTTCTCTTCCTCCCTTTTCTACTCTCCTTTTGTCCATTTGGTGAGATAGCTATATCGCAACAGCTCTGCACACACCTTCATATACTGAATGAGCTGAATTACAGCTATTGATTATGTGCCTGACACGTAACCTTAAAACAAGTCTTGACCTTACAAGTCTGTAATTTACATTATAGATAGATTAGGTATATTTAGCTAAATGTGTTCACTTGGTCATTTTATGGGGATGTATCTGTGCTAATGAGACAAAAAGAAAGTGCCCAATTTCAATGGCGAAAAAATGTGTTGTTTCTTTTTCTTCCTCTCTTCATATTTTATTTTCTTCATATGTTGCACTCAGTCTCACCCCTTCTATCTTTTTACCCAATTAAATGTCCCTTATTGGCATGAGTGTTATTATGTGCAGTCCTGCCAAACTGTCTGGTTTCCTTACCCAAGTCTCACAGTGTTAGCTCCTGGTACAGAATACATTTACCCGACTGTACAACAGAAATACTTGACATCCTCAGATATCTACCATCAGTAGCTAACCTGCTTGGTATAATGGTGAGATTGTTCCTGATTGCATTGATCTGAAACTATATTTAGCAGCTACAGTGTACAAAACATTTATCAGTGTCTGCAAGATGCTTTGCCTCTAAAGAACCCATCTAACCCCCCACCACACATTTAATTAAAAAAAAAAATGTTTTTCCAAGGAACATCACTGATGGTTGTTCAGTGTATATTTTGTAGCTTTGATGTTAGTTACTGTAGGAAACAGGGCAAATTCCAAAGAGTTCTTGTTCTACACTGCTTAAAAATTGATGGAGAAGATGAGAATGTTATAAAGAGAAACTGGCAGCTGGATTGTTATTCAATATCAAATAACAGCTTACTGCTCATATCATGATCTGTTCTTGATAAGAGCTAAAAGAAACAAAAAACTGCTTTAAAGTTTTTGTATCTGTAAGGTTTTTTTTTTTGTGTGTGTGTGTGTGTGTGTGTGTGTGTGTGTGTGTGTGTGTGTGTGTGTGTGTGTGTGTGTGTGTGTGTGTGTGTGTGCGCGTGCAAAAGGACATTCTGTTGCTAAGATTAAAGAAATGGCATTGCTCACATTTCTCCAGAGGTTTACATTGTCCCAAGTGGTTAATTCACTTCTCATCCCTTAAAAATCTAGAGTAAACATTAAATACTGAACATGTTGTATTTTATATTTACTTTACTAAAATGGTATATTGATAAATAAATCTAGCCAATATGTGCAAACACATGCACCTAAATTACACATTAAATTGCAAAGACATACCAGCAATAAGCAGATACATAAGAGACACAATCACCCACAGCAGTTTCATCTTAAATAGAGGATTAGGATGATGAGTTTTGTCTGCATCGTAAGTTAGCATGATTAACCTAATATTAGTCTATTCACAAGAGAGTCATTTCAATGAAGATGTCACTTCATATCTGCTTTGTTGCCTGGACTTCCATCAGAGCTAAGCTTGTATATCTTAATTATTGATTTCAGCTGCTAATGAGTTCCAAAATATTATCTTTAAGTACAATTTAAAAAATAATGATATATCAGTATTAGTATGATAAGTTTGTTGAATATGAAAACCGTAATTTCATATTTCATTTTCTATTTATTATTTTATTACCATAGATCCCATGTTATTTTTACTTTGGGACTTCACTTGTCCATTGTCCACTTTTTAAGGGCACAGTGCACATCATGCTGAGATATGTCAATATCTTGGCATGAGTGTAATTCTTTAGTAATCCCCTTGTTAATATAAAAATACTATTTTATGTCTTTCAAATTGAGTCATCTTTGGCATTTTCCATTGATTCAATGAAAGAAATCTGAATTTTTTTTTTACTGATTTTTAATTTAATATGACCTGTTAGTAATACACTACAAGTTAATTGATAGCGCACCTTTAACCTCCTAGGACCTGGCGTCCACATATGTGGACATCACATTTTGGGTTGTCTAGACCAAAATACAAAATTTTGCTCTACAAGGACCTGATATCCACTTACGAGGACATTATACTGCCACTGTTCTATCGAAATTTAAAATGAATGTCCTCATATGTGGATCTCATTTTTCTCAGAAACAAAAATCAGGTAAAAAACAAAAAACAGGTAATTCTTTCTTTTTACATTCATCAGTTTTAACAGTCAGGGAACATATAAAGGTAGATTTACAGACACTGAGACTAAAACTAAAGGGAAGAAAGCAGGTGATAATAATCAAACACAATGAGACAGGAGATGAAGTAAAAAAAAAAGTGAAACACAGGAAAAAAGTGGCTTCCAAAATAAAACAGGAAGTGAGAAACCATAAATGGTTAACAGACACAGGGCAAAACTAAATATAATGGAATTGACACAGAAGAATAAAATAGGAAACACTGAATGAACAAATGAAACTATAACACTAAGGACTAAATTTTAACTTAGGGCTCTAAAATTATTCAAGAATAACTAAAAATCAAAAAACAAAACTATGATTGCCTAATGACCATTTACTCTCACTGTGCCATCATTCAGTCTAAGCCTCCTTATAAACACACTTCTAGACCAAAGATTAAAGATATTTACAGCAAAGGGGTCTTCTATTGAAATAAGTGTAGAGAACAACCAATAAATGCAGTCAGAAGTATAATGGAGCCCTCAGATAAACTTTCTTCTTAAAAGTCTCCTTAAGGAATATTAAGTCACCTTAATGTATTTCACAACTGGATATTTGAATATAGGTAATGCAGTTTGTAAAGTGTCCTTTTATTACTAGTAATTACTACTTTTGTTCCAGTACAGTATAATACATTTAGCAGCTTAAGCAGCTGTTCGATAAATATTCAACTAAGTGTTGCTATAATATGAACAATAAAATAATTTATCAACTGAAAAGAGCAGGTCTGCATTGTCATATCAAAGAAACCCTGAGTAAAACATACTGAAAGGTTTTTCTTTGCCAGCTTGAAAGGACCTCTTAGGCCTTGAATTTAGCAGATCAATTCAACATTTTATTGTACAATAGCTTAAAGCTACACTCGACACACATAACAAGCATCAATTCAGACATATAGAGATAAGATTCCCAGTAGAATTTCATGCATTCTCTGAGATGTTCTTGTGTTACACTGTTTTTTGGTTTTTTTATAACTAAAAAGACCATTAACTAAAAACATTTGACCTTCAAAGTTTGCAAGCATGATTGCACATATTACTTGGATATACACAACAGATACACACTGTATTCATGCATTCAAGGTGAGGGAAAGATAGTGTGATGTCCTCCTAGACCAGCGAGGAGTTGAGTTACATGCAGTTAAAGTGTCTCCTTGCTGCACAGCGTGTTCCTTAATGTTACTCCTGCCAACAATAAAGAACACAAAAGCCTGGTATGCTGAGCTAGCACTTCTAGTTCCCCCTTTTCTCCTGTATTAAGGAAGAAAGTTCAAACCCAGACATGCACTAAAACATAACAAGAAAAGCTTGAAGTATACATGAGTACTTGGTATAACGGTGACTGCATGTACAATTCTAACAGGTTTTGTTCAATAACGATCTAGATACATTTTGCTAATTTTCATTAAATGTAACCGATGCAACATGAACATAATGTGCTTTTTTTCTTTGAATTTTGACAGTCCAAACAACATCTGAGATCCTGTAAGCACGAGCTAACGTCTCAGACACACTAAAGTAAAAATAGTGGGTGCTAGTGATTGCATTGAAATTTTGTGAATTCAGTGACCCACCTACTAATCCAGCAGCCAACTGGTCATCCAGTGGTTGAGTGTGCAACACCATCATCCTCTGGGCGACCTGCTTTTCATCAAACGATGATTGTAAAGGTCGCTTGGTAGGAAGCAACTGCTCTCCAAACGATCAGTCCTACACGGAGAGATCGTAATCACTTTCAGACAAATTAGCAAAGGTTGGCAAATCTAATTTGTGAATGTAGACAGATGGGCAACACGTTGCTGTCAGTCTGAGTTAGTTTGCACCAGCGAGTCCAACTTGCCTGTAATGGGTCTCTTTGCAAAAGGGTATTCAACTCATCTGCCAGCTGGTTGTTTTCTGGTTATATTCCTATATAAAAGCAAGGTTACTGAGATTCTATGTATTTTGCAGTTAAAATGCCATTCTGCAGCAACTGCATTTGAAATGTTTCCTGTTTCAAATCAGTCCAGCTTGGCAATTAATGTAAGTAGTTAATGTGAATTTCTGCTCAATGTGAATTTCTATGTCTAAAGATGGCAACATATCTGCAACAGACAGAAACAGATTTGTGATTATCACTGATTTCTTACAGCTAATCACCATATTATCACAAACAGATTGCATATAATTGCCAGCCTGACATCATTTAGTTGCAAACTGATAGCAGACTGACTCACTGGAGCTTTGTTGCATTTCTTTGAGGCAACCATTTCAAATGCAAGGAGATTGCAAACTCATTGCATACAGTTTTAGTTGACAGAGGTCTCCAACCATTGTGTTCCTTCATATGACAGTAGCCCAATTCTGTAAATTCTAGGCCAGCTACAGACAGAAAGAAATAATAAGTAACTGTGATGTAGACATGCAAACATAAAGGTCACCCTCTATGCCACAGAAAAAAAAAACAGTAGACTAGTATTGTATCTACAGTTTGTTTGTTTTTTTCACCCTTCTATTTAGTCTAGTGTTTGTATTTTGATGAAAATGAAAACCACACAGTATTTGTTACGTGCCCTCATGGGTATTTTACAGACATTTTTTGGAGACAGAAAAGGCTTATTAACCCCTCCTGTGATGATTTAACTCTTAAAATGTATAATTGGTGAAGTAAGATTATTTCACTGACTGGAGATTTATGCTTCAGTGAGAAACCTACATCACTTGATTTGATCAATGAGAGAATAACAACACCATCTGAATATAAGGAATAAAAAACATAATATTAATACAAGGACTCACAAAGCCCAACAAATTCCTCGAGGGAGATTGCTGCAACTATTGGAATAGACATGAGGGATTGTACAAAGAAGTGGAAAAAATTATTTGTTTTCTATCGGCTGGCACTGCATATAAAACACCGGGACATGACCACAAGATCATTAACACATAAAGCACCACACACAAGCATAACTGCAGGCAGCAATGTAAGCCATTTACATCGGTTACATCATAGACTCTACAAAGACTCACAACATGAGTCCAAATCAGGCCTTACTTGTGATTTGTATTTATTTGTTATTGTATTTTGTGGTTTGAGTATGGTTAACTATTTCTGTGTTGCTTTAGGAAATTTGAAGACAGCTCTTGATAAAGTATCTTAAAATGTAAAATATCTGGCAGCAGGTTTTAAAATCAATTTGAAAACAGCATGATTTATGACTTGTCCATCAATGAGTCAGCCAAACGCTTCCTCTGTCAATGAGTCCAAAGAATCTCAAGTGCAGTTTAAACTGCTGCAAGCTCAAAGCTCTTTCAAGTGATAAATGTGAAAAATGCTAGTTGAAACCAAAATCTCAACCTCTTTGAGAAGCTAAGTCTCTATCATACAAAGGCAGTATTGATGACATCTAGTCCTTGAGCAAGATTAATTCAGATACCTTGGATGCTCTGCAGTGAATTGGATGTACACAATATTGAAGTGAGATGATGTTGCTATAGTAACAACTGAATCTTTCAGCCTCACTCACAATGTATTGTACTTAATGAACCTGACTAGACAGAAAGAGTCTCTCCATTGTTGAACACTGACGCTGACTTCTGAAGAGACCCTGATAATGTCATGGAAATTAGCAGAGTGCTGTGGATGTGGACTTTGTACCTTTTTAATGCTGAGTGCTTATGCGATATGATACAGTGTGATGTGAGATACTTTACAATCCCCATGGGAAAACTCATCTTAGACCGACAGCAAAAAATCAATAACAGCTGTCAGTCAAAAAAAAAGCATAAATTCTGACGTATCTGAACACCTACACAACATATTGTTCTTATTACCAATATATTCCTAAATTTACTCATTAACCTATACCCCTGAAGGTAACAATGTGTTTAGAATTGGCAATGCAGATTTTTTTTAGTGAAGTGGCAGTTGAAGAAGTATAAATGACTAATTTAAGCAATGGAATAGACAATGAGGAACCAGAAGACACAAACCACAGGTAGAAACCCAAAAGCAAGTGACAAAAACATAGTTTTTTAGCCTTATTATAATTGTAGTCTACTTTGGGAAAATTAAGAGGATTTTTGGATTACTTTTTTATTTTATTTTATTTTTTTCTGTGTTTTTACCGTAGCAGATGTAGGTAAGACTTGAAAAGCTACATGCTTTGCTAAATAAGTGCATACAAGAAATCCAATTGTATTGTTGGCATAAAGCTTATCATATTGCTACTTTATGCTGATATGTTACCTAAAGATAGAAAAACTTGTTCTTGCCAAGCAACCTTTGTAAAGCAAAGTGCTTACTATTTAACACCAGAACCAAATTATCTGCTTGTAAAAACTAATTTCTTCAAAAAAAAATTTAATATATATATATATATATATATATATGTAAGGACCTTGGACTAATATTTAAGGAATCAATTTACTAGTGTGATTTAAAATACAACAAATATGATTCCAGTACTTTCATTTCAGACACTTTTAAATACAAGCAGAGTATGTCTCTTAAGGCCTGTAGAACGGTGCCCCCCAGTGTGCAAACATTCACAGATAAACACACAGCAGTCACGCAGTGCACTCAGATATTATGAAACAACCACAGACAATATGACATTTGAATGGAAAGTTAGTGAGTTCAACTGAGACTCTTGTTTCAGGGTTTAGACTGTTAAGACTGCAAGTTCCATCATGCCAGGTCCATAAGTACAGTATAAGTCTTTATCTCAGTTACTTATCTCTCTCAGTATCGCTCTACAACACCCACCCAACACCCCACCACCCATACCCCCCCGATATGACCTCATTCTTAGTCCTTGTCCATGTTTTTGTCACAGTTCCTTTCAGTGAACTTTTTTCCCTTTTTTTGTTCTTTGCCTCTTCTCTTTGTGTTTAGTGTGACATGTTCTGTATTTTCTCTGTATCGTTGTCTTCAAACCAAATCAGAGCCCTAACACAAACGAAAATTTTCTTATAACTCAGACCAGACTTTTTCTGCAGTACTTGGAAATCGATTCTTATTACTATAAAAACATAAGAAAACATGTACACACACACATTAACTCTCTCTCTTTCAGTCACTTTCCATTTCTTACCAACTCTAGCCAAAGCTGGCGTGTGCAGCGCTCAACCCATTCACGCTTAGTCAGCTGAAAGTGCGGATGCATCGTCTGAACCAAAAAAGCCTCTCTGCATTCCTGTGGCATCATCTAAAGGAACATTTCAGTAAAAAATCAGTCGTGCCATCCTAATGAGATCAAGATGGATTATAACCTGCACTGTGCAGGGAGTTGCCAACTCCTGACACGGCCCGCAATGTGCTAGGCTGCTGTTCCCTAAGATGTAAAAGGGCAACTTTTAATCTCATTTCCCCCCTCATAGAAAGGCATAATGAGTAATCGTGTTACCCATCAGCGCAGACTCTGTACTCGAGTTATGTGCATTACTGACAGTGAAAAATGGTCTGCCTGAAATTTAACCCAGCACTTACACTAAGGCGATACAGTATACTATATTCTTGTGTGTGTGTGTGTGTGTGTGTGTGTGTGTGTGTGTGTGTGTGTGTGTGTGTGTGTGTGTGTGTGTGTGTGTGTGTGTGTGTGTAAGATGTAAGAGACCAAGTGTGAGGAAAAAAGAAGAAGAAGAACTACTCATGGAAATTAGTTTACCTCTGAATTTGTCCAACTCAGTTTAGTTATAGAACAGGACAGCAGTGGGCTACACAAGTTGTAAGTTCATGAGCACTATCACAAGCTCTTACAAGCAAAAGTGCATTAGCGTTATTGTTAGCATAATTAGACTCACAAAGATTACAAAGAGACACAACAGTCATAAAGGCTGGAACATGAACTTAAACTGTAATTTTTGAAGTTGACATATTTTCTATAATGATACATAATGTCTAAATGCCCACAAATTGGCTTAAAAAGGTAGAATGTGTTGAAAGATGATGTAGCCACTCCACTGTAAAATAGAAAAAATCCTGTACATTCAGTCTGTCCAGTTTCTCTGTGTGTGTGCAGGTGACTAGGCCTGGGTCTGGGGCTTCCTGGGCCTTGATCCCTCTGGGACATTGTTACTAAGGGTGGGGGATTCCCCTCCCTGCTGCTCCCCACGGGTCACCACTGACCCCCCTCCTGGGACATGGGTCCTTGGTACTCTCGGATGACTGGGTATTTTGGTGTGGTTGCCAGCCAGTTCCCTTGGGCGTTTTGGTCCAGCGGGGTTGGATGCTGTTACCTCTGGTCCCCTGACACCCCCACCCTTGACTGTTGGAACTCTGTCCTGGGCCTCCCTCTTCCCTCAGCTGGGGTGGACGCATGGTTGTCATTGGGACGTGTGGCCTCCCATCTTCAGCTCTCTTGGGTGCCATGGATGGCAGGGTCTCCTGGGCCACTCACTATCTGCCTCTGGCTCTCTGGGGTGGTATTATTGCAGTCTCTCACCCTCATTTTTCAAATACGTTCTGTGACAAACACACACAGAGACACTCACATTCTCTGTCTCTCTCTCTCTCATACACACCCTCACACTCTCCCTGTTTTGTCTTTTTGGTGCTGTGCATCATTTGGGTGTGTTTTGTTACAGAAGCAGAAGTTAGAGACCCATTCTTTTCTCTTTTTTTTTTCTCCCCCCACATTAATCGATGATTTAGAATGATCAGTTAACCTAACCCCGATAGAAAGAAAGAAAAAAAAAGAAAAACATTCAACTCTTCCCTTATTTTCCACCACAGCAGATAGATCAGGTATCACTGCAGATAACTAGCCCTCATATTTATTCATCATGTTGCCATTCCATCATCCCAAACATGACATCCATGTGGAACTGTTAGCATGCAAGTCAGGTGAAAGCTGTAATTTTTGCAGATCATTCAGGTAACAAGTGAACAGGGAATAAGTAAGGACAATGAAGTTTACTTTTTATTTGTATTCCAGTCATGATCAAGTGACCATGGAAAATATTTTTTCCTTGTTTTTTGTTATTCCTTCCCTATAAATAAAGGCAAGGATTCACCGAAACCAGTAGATCAGCAATATGGATATTGACTGAAATGTGGTTTTGGAGAATTGCTACATCCATAACATTAATTGTTTGAATCAAGAGAACCAAGAGAAACATCGTGCATTGATCTTTTAATGGTTTCTAATGCAATCATTTTACTTGATCACATTGCAGCCTTTGATACCACTGACCAAATAATCTTACTTAATATGCTTAAGGATATGGCTGGTATCTCTGTGTTAAACTGGTTTTCTTCGTAACTGATAGGACTTTCTCTGTTAGATCACTTCTAACCTAACCCTAACCTGTGGAGTTCCACAAAGTTCAGTCTTGGGTCCATTATTATTTTCTTTCTATATACTTCTTTTAGGTGTGAATGATGTGGCTTATCTTTTATATGCTGATGACATTCACCTGTATGTCTTTTAAGCTTGAAGCTTGGATAGGCTATCCATCCCTAGTCCACTGTTTAACCCAGGTTACTAATCGGCTGTCTAGTAATTTCCTAGTTTTAAAAGCTGACAAGACTAAGACCAAGATTACAGCTAAAATCAGTCAGGCTCTAACTCCTTTGTCTTGTTCCTGTTTCTTTGATTTAAGGAACATTTCTAAATTGTGACACAAGGTATCCTCAGCTGAACTGGAAAAAATTACTCATGCCTTTGTGTCATTGTGTTTTGATTATTGTAAGGCCCTGTTTAGCAGCTGGGACAAATCATCTCCCTCCACATTAGACAAAATTCTATAGCCAGACTATTTATACCTTGTATCAAGCACATCACTATAACTCCCATTTTATACTCTTTACATTGGGTCCCAGTAGATTTTAGGATTTGCAGAGACATACAGCACACTAAACAGCCAAACTCTGGATTACATATCTCAGCTTCTTACAAAATATACTGATGCTTGTTATCTTTGTTCACAGTCTCAGAATCTGTTAGTTGTTCTCTGTACACAACTAAAGACTAAGGCGATAGAGCCTTTTCACTCTGTGGCACCAAGACTGTGGAACAGTCTACTATTACAACTACACTTAGTTGACTCTTTAGTGGACTCTTTTATCATGTAGTTGACATTTTTGTTGAATTATTATTATTTCCACATTTTAAAAGCTACCTGTTTATTTTATTGTGTCTTGTTGTGTCATTTGATTGGCTATTATGTTACTTAATATTCTTATTTATTTTACTCTTATACAAAACTCAGAACTCGTATACAAAAAGCTTAATAAATAAACTTTACTTACTTTCTTAAATCAGTGTTATAAAATATAATATCACTAACTAAAAAGCAAAAAGGGCATGCATACTTAAGACCAAAGTGTGTTTGTGCAATGTACATTCAGTTTTATTTGAACATTAACCACAGTGAACAAACCAGCTCGAACTTGTACATCTGCTCTAGCTGCAACTCAAAAATGCTTGTCATACAGTTTCGAACAAGAATTATTAGGCAAACCTTTTTTTGTTTATTGCCACTGGCAACTCATTCAGTCTGAGTCAGACGAATTTTGAAACGTTAGTGAGATTAACCATCGTTAGCTGTGGTTTTGAAGATGCAACCTAAGCATTTTGACCATCGCCAGCTTGTTTCGTTGGTGAGACACTGCATGCTTATATGGTAGCAAATTCATACAGTACCCAAGCCTTAAAGTAATCTGTGCTTTATCATTGGTTGTATTATAAATACGGCCATCAAAAAAACTTACTCAAATCTAATTTGCCATTGCTCTGAGCACTAAATATCAAATCTTGTTCATCTCCATTATATTTGAATGGAGGCAGAATCTCATGATTAGCTGAAAAAAGGCTTTTGTGTAAACAATTTGGGTAAAGTGACCCTTAATTTAAAACCTATTAATAATCATTTTTAAAGCAATGTTATATGAGCTAATAAATACATCCAAGGACTAGATTTGATGGCTAAATTGAATGAATGATGGCAGAAAAAAGAAATGAGCACTTCCAAATTAATTATGATTTAATTATGACATTAAAAATGAGTTATAGTACTAAATGTGCAGGTGTCTGCATTATCAGACTTGGATCCGACTGGTTTGTCTGACAAAATGTTTTGTACTTCAACAGACAGAATGTGATACGAAGGTAATGCCTTCAGGAAAATGCCTTTTTCAAAAGGAAAAATGAAAGAAAAACACCTCAATTTTGAAATAAATCATCTGATTCTGTCTTTATCGGCTCATTCAGTACACTGATGGAGTTAAAATCAAATGTACCTCCAGTCTGTGAACACCATCAGATGACTCAGGGACAGATCATCAGTTGCAATAGTTTTCCATTCACCCTTGTTCCCTCCCTCCTTTTCTTCTGTTCTTCCCTGACTCCCTGCAGTCCAGTCATCCCTTCCAAATCCTGGTCCCAACATAACTTCCCCGGCACACTCATAAAGTACAATTAACTTCTATCCCTCTGTCTTATAAATATTCATTAGCGCCAGCGTGTTGTCATTTTGTTCAAAATGATTGCAATCGAATTAGCATAATTAAACATTATCTATGGTAATGCTAGTGGACGAGCAGCCCTGGCGAGACTCCCTAGCCATGTTTCGATGTGTGTCAGAGCTACAGAGAAGCATGATGGATAATACAATTATGTTTGGGAGACAATGGGAGCCCTGTTGTATTGTTATTAATGTGCTCTGTTAATACCATGAATAGGCATGTCTGCAAGATGGTTTCGGCGTGTGAGGAAGTGAGAGAAACAGATAAAAGAGAGCTTCTCTGTCTCTTTCTGTGATAGATTTGTCTTAACTAATGGTATATGCAGGAATGTGTGTGATTGTGCAAGTTCTTGTGGACTGCAAAGGGAGACCAAATGTGCAAAGCACAGTGGAAGTGAAACCTGTTTGCCTGTGTGTGTTTATAGGTTTGCCTGATATAAAGTTAATATTGTCCTTTTATTAAATATCGCATCGATAGCTCTAAAATTACACAGAGGTTGAAAAGGTTTTTCAACAAATGAGAACTTTGCAGTTTGAGAAGTTGTTATGATAGGTTGAGAATAAAAATGTTAGAAAATGATAAGTGATATCCCCCATTTTTGTCATACAAGCTCTAAAGAGAAATGATGGAACCCACAATTCATGTCTAGGCAATAATGAAAACTTTCACCAAAACATGCAAGTGTTAACATGAATCTCACCAGAACAACAAAAAAGCGAAAAATGTGTGAGTATGAGGAAGTACGAGTAACATTTTTTTCCTATTAGTGGAAAAGGTTACACATGCTTTCCTATGGCTTCTTTCCATTGTGTACTGATTTTATTTTTCATTTACTTTTATTTGTAATTTTCTTGTGTTTAGTAGCGCTTTCTTTAGAGACCTGACAGGTACGGTATGTGTCTGGATAACTGGCACATACTGGTGCTCGTCAACACTCCCAGAGCAGTTGGTGAAAAGTTACACGATCTGTTGAACCACGTACATTCAAAGCTATTAGAGTTCCACTGTAGTCTTTAGCGTAGGTTTTAAAACGCCATTTTCTAGATTTTGGGGGTTAAAAGTCCAACATACTTCCAGTTTAAATGCCACAGTTTCAGTTGTGCTGAGTCTAATGAAAAAAGAAGAATTTATGTCCATGTACATGAAAAAATAGATTGTATTTTGCAACTCTTTCATAATTTTCAAAGAAACTGGGGTTCCTTATGTAGAGTCTATTGTATCATTCACTTAAATACAGCAAAGAGCACAAAATCAGAGCTAAGTCATTTCTTTGCTTGTGTTTCTTGATTCCTTGAGCACACATACTTGTAAAGCAGTGATCTTTCACACAGTCTTCGAGCTCCTGAATAAAAGCTTTTAAATCAAAAATATTTTAGATAATCATTTGATTAGTTTTCATTCCTGTAATTGTCTAAATGTTTAAGAATCTTTTCTACTGAGAACTCTTGAGCTAGAGTCGTGTAAAATGTTTTGTGCATCACAGGTTAAAAAGTAACATAATATAATTATCCAGCCCTAAGTTTTGACCTTTAAATGTTTTTTGTCAATACGTGTGCCTACTTGCCTTTCTGTGCCATTCTGACTTTTGCAGAGCTAAAAATATGCCTGCTGTTGCAACTGGATGAATCCTGGGATGAACCCGTCCTCAAATCCTCATGTTTCTTCACGTGAGTTTGGGCGTTTCTGGCTGACAAGAACACTCCCTGTATGACCAAAAGCTAAATAAATAAACAGAGACACTGAATGACTCATAAAAGGGTGTGTGTGGCGGGGTGGGGGTGTATGTGTGTGTGTGTTAAAATTGTATTCTCATCCATTCACCACAATAACACAGACCTCACAGACCAGTGGCTCAGTGCCCACACCCATCCATCGTAATGAAAAGCAGTGTTTACATAGTGATGGTTACTTACAGACAGACAAGCTCACAGGGAAGCTTGATCTATGTTTTATACTTAACAGCAGCAAAAACTGAGAAGCGGGTGATCCAGCAGCCAAAGTTAATCACTTGATCTACTACTGAGTCTCGTTTCGCTCATCACTCTTCTTGCAAGTGGAAAAAAATCTGCCGGTGGAAGAAGAAAATTTGTCACAGTGTGTTGAAATAAGTGAGCCCATCGACTTTCAGCTACAGGCGAAAACTAAAGCATAGTGGCTTTGAGCTACCCAGAAACATTTGTAAATCTATGTGGTATAACTCGGGTAAATCAAATGACGCTTTAACCATAAAAAAGATGGAATGAAAATTTTGATGACATTGTCTGTAAACAGCGAAATAAATGCGTTCCTGATGAAACTCTCACCTCAAGAAAACAAGCAGATGTGTTGTGGGCAGCACGGTGGCAACAGTGGTTAGCACTGTTGCCTCACAGCAAGAAGGTCCTTGGTCTGACTGGACCAACTGGCTGGAGTCTTTCTGTGTGGAGTGTGCATGTTTTCCCAGTGTCTGCATGGATGCTCTCGGGGGTTTCACTTGAGTTTCCTCCCACATACTAAAGACTGTGATTCAAAATTGCCCATAGATATGAATGGTTGTCTGTCTCTCTGTGTAAGCCCTGTGACAGGCTGGTGACCTCTCCAGGCACCTGTACTGGACACCGCCTCTCGTCTTATGGTTGCTGGGATAAGCTCCAGCTACTCCATGACCCTGAATTGGATAAGCAGAAGAGAATAGACAGATTGTGTTGCATGTATCAGACGTTTGGTTTTTTTTTGTTTTTTAAATGACCCATAGTTTCTTTATGAATTGATACAACATCTACTGCCCATAGTGAGAACTGCATATAAAATATTTACTGTCATGGGCACCTTTAGAGGTAGAACAGCTGTTCACTTGCATCTCCAAGCCCCTCGACATTAGTTAAAGTCCAGATAAATGTGAGATTAAAACTTGTATTTTCAATGGGGCATTTTTTTGCGTTAGGATAAAAATGTGGCAGGTTGTGTAGCTAAGCCATTTTAAGCTAAATGAAGGAACAGAGACTACTTTTTTTTAAATCCTCTGGCAAATTTGAGCTATATTCATTCAGCAAAGCCAAAATAGCACGAAAAAAACCCAAAACGTAATGGCACAAAATGTCCCCAGGATTCTGTAAGGGTTAAAAATGCACTCAAGAAATGTCTGAATATGTGTTTCTTTTCTACCGACAGCTTCAGAAAAATGCCAGTGATGTGATTTTAACCCAAATTAAAGTATAATGACAGCACTACAGAAGCACCGCTGTGATTGGTTTAATGCCGACCTATCTGTTTTGATCATCTCAGAGAGAAACGGAAAGCCTTTTCCAAAGTGTCCAAACCCTAACATAAATATGATTATTCCAGTATGACAGCAGATATTTTTACTTGATTACAGAAAAAAGAACATGCTTGAAGATTTTTTTTGTCCAGCTCTGTGGGGAACATTAGGTACGGAACATATTGATCTGATATTATTACTTCTCATCACAGAGCTTATCTTATCTGGCAAGCTGTGACAGGACTGGCAGCAAGACATAAGAAGTACAAAAGACAGAATCATGCTGTCATTTCAAATCGTGTAATTGTCACAGTTAAACTATTCTGGCAGCTGTGACACCTTGAAATCATAGGTCAGTACTATAAAACTCAGCAGTCAGATGAAAGAGGCAGACCGAGCCTGTGGCCCGTTACTTTGCCTCAGAGTTCATAGAGGGCGTAATAAAGGAAATTATACTAATAACTGGTGGGGGGATATGCATAGCAGGTTATGTAATTGTACTCTATATCAATCAATAAAGTCTTGACCTGGGAAATGAGCCCGACATTAAGTCGGGAGTTGGTTCCTTGGCACCTGCTGTGAGCACTGAAATGAAAATCAGCATGCAGTGATGAGGAGAAAGAAAGGCTGAAGCAGAGGGTCTATATATGATTGAATGACAGGACTGCAGTGTGTCCAATGCATGAATGCGAGGGGACCTGGTATATAACATTGTCACAATGCACAATTAAAGCACCCGTTTTTCAATAAATACATGCACTAATTATATCTTGACGCCCCAAGTGATAACTGATTATAACACATCAGCAGATGGATACTTAATTAGTACACTAAATTGTACTTGCTCCTTTTAGTAACATAACACTCCAGAGGATGTGTGAGTTGCTAAGTGGAAAGTCAGCAAGTCAGCAACCAGGAGTCGGAAAACACTGAGGACAAGCACGCTGGATTGAATTAGAGTCTTCAAGCAATTCTTGTGTTGTCATTGTCTGCTTGAGAAGAGTAACTTTTGAGAGCCTGGAAAAGTGTTTTAGTTTAAAAATGTCTTGTTCTACATCTACCATGTAAAAAAGTATTAGATTTACAGTTAAAAAATAATGAATGGTATTCAAAAATGCTGAAATTAATCAAACAGCAGTAAAATAAAGTGAAAAATGCTGTGTTTTCACATAACTTCTGATTAGCTCCTCGCTCCAGTTAATGGAGGCTTTTACATTTATTGTTTTGCTTTAAAATGTTTTTATTGTCCTGTGTCTATTTTATGATTTTAGATTTTATTGTCCTCCTTCTGCATAGCTTTTCTGTTCATTAGTCCCCCATTGTTTTACTGCTTAAAGTTCTACAGTCTTACTTTGTCAGCTACCTGTAAAGCACTTTGAACAGAACTATAGAAAATGCTATACAAGCTTATGTTTAAGGACTCTTTAAATGTTGGCTTTTGAATACTAGCAGCATATTTGGGAGTGTCATAGCAGGAATAATACGTTGTGACTTAATAAATGTATGTGAGTCAGTGAGACAGTGTGGTGTGTAGTTGTATTGCATATATATTGTATATATACATTGTATATTCACTTCATTGAAAGCTTTACATGCCACCTATAAGGCTGTAATACAGTAGTTTGTGTTAAATGCATCTGTTTGGAGCTCTTTTCAAAGTCCAAGCAAAAGCAGAAATAAAGCATCAAGAAGCAAACTTTTTCTGTTTGTATCATTTATGGAAATATTTCAAGGCACAGAAAAGAGGTATGGGATTTGTGATCTTAGAATTTGTCTCTGCTTTTTACAGATGATGTGATTCTGTTGATTCATCTAGCCTTGACCTCCAGCTCGCACTAGGGCAGTTTGCAGCTGAGTCTGAAGGAGTTGGGACGGGAATTAGCACCTCCAAGTATGAATCCATAGTTCTCAGCTAGAAAAAAAGGTTGGCGTGCCCACTTTTTAATCATAAACAATTTACTTGCTACCCCAAATGCAGGAATTTCAGTATCTTAATCTTGTAAGTGAAGAGTAGAGCTGATGACACACAGTATGGTGTAGCATCTACAGTGATGGGGAAATTGTGTCAGTCTGTTGTTGTGAAAAGCGAGTATAAAAGTAAAGCTGTCAATTTACCGGCCAATCTGTATTGTTACTCTCACTTATGGTCATGAGTTGTAGGTACGGACCAAACAAATGAGATGGCGAATACAATCCCGTCTTCCTTCTCTCTCCCCAACCGGTCACGGCAAATGGAACCAACTGAGGCTGATTCTGGGAGGTTTCTTCCTGTTAAAAGGAAGTTTTTCCTTCTACTGTCGCCAATGTGCTTGCACATAGGGGGTGATATGATTGTTGGGTTTTTCTCTATATGTATTATTGTAGGGTCTACCTTACAATATAAAGCACCTTGAGGCGACTGTTGTTGTGATTTGGTGCTGTAAAAATAAAATTGAATTGAACTGAAGTGGCAGAAATGAGATTCCTAGAATGGCTCTCTCTTAAGGATTGGGGGAGGAACTCAGCCAGTGAAGAGGGACTCACAGTAGAGTCACTGCTACTCCATGTCAAAAGGAACCTCCCCCCTTTACCTTGGTGCTTGGATGTTGAAACGTGGAAGTGATATCAGTCCCAAATTAGCGCATTAGAGAAAAAGCAAGGAAAAACAAGGTTTGTTTTGGTTCTTTAGAGAGGTAGAGCTATTCAGATATCCCTAGCAAAACAGCATAATATTCATTTTTTGCACTTAAAAACACAGCTGCAGCACACTCATAGATATAGCATGGTCAGGACTCTACAAATTGATTTTTAGTGAGTCATAAATACACAATATTGGCATTACAGATTAGAATTTTGACATAAATAGTGTTTAGTGTTCACTGCCACCATCTTGGATTGTTAACTTGGGGTTGCTCCAACCAAACTCAGGTTTAAATTCTGACTCGGAACTCAGAAATTTTGACTTATTAAGAAAATCATTGTTAGACTGCTGCCCCCCACGATTTGGACTAAGACAAGTAGCAGAAACATGACACCCATTTTTGTCTACAGTACGATGGAAGAGCTGCTGGCAGGATTTTGTTATGTAACCTTTGGAATCCAGTCCAATCCATCTCCATAACCATGAGGCCAACTGGTTTCAACTAACAATCAAAAACCTCAGTATGAAAGGTTGAAAAAGGTCAGATCTGAAAGGCCCAGCCAAAATGATTGTCATAGGTTTGCAGAGAGAAACTACACACTCCTTCATAGGTCAATGAAGTGTTTCCTTTAAAGGTCAGAAATGTATGTCTTTTCCACCTACTTTCCTTCAAAGGCCCAACACACTTTTCTGATCTCTGTGACACATAAAGGAGCTCTGAAAGTTTCAGCTTCGCAAACCGGCAACCACGTTTAAACTTCATGCTGGGTGGAGACTTTTGGAGTCGATGGTGTGACGATACCAGCAGCGCTTCAGCGGAACAAGCCACAATGCCACCACTACGCAAATGGCAATAATCTCTCCATCAAATAAAAGGAAGAAAAAAATCTAATAAGCATATTAACGATGAGAGCAGAGTGAATTTTAATCACAGATAAGGATTTTATCAGCCTTTTGTGGGCATAAATCTATTCCACACTTCAGCTTGTCTGAAAGATATTACAAACTAGATTGAGCTTGTACGAGACAGGGAGGGAAGAAAAAGTCTTGTTCATTATGAAAACATTAGCTCCAAATCCATTTGTTTTCTATGCTAAAATGGTTCCAGACCAGAATATTAATCCAATCTGCTCTGAATAATGAAATCATTAATATGAATTTATTAAAACGTGTGGACTTATCCTTTTAATGTCTCTGAGCTTTTTCTTTTTATATCAGACTACCTTTTAGTCCGTGCCACACAGAGACAGCCCCGTGAGTCAGTTCTGTAATTAAGACACATTAACACGTAACACCTAACAGACTTGCTCAATTACCACAACGGCTATTAAATTATATTGGAGCTAGAGGCAGTGGAAATGGTGGTGTTCATTATGGAAACTGCTATCCACATATTTCCATCGCTGAGCAGCTTTATGAACTTATAAAAGATGCCAGGAAGAAAGGAAGGATTCTTTTTTTACACTGGAATTCCTTTGAATCCAGGTTTAAACATTATTTTTATAATAACAATAATATTTTGTCACTCTTGAGTAAAAAACAAAGAAGATTATTCAAATATATTTGCATGTGTTGTAAACATCCAGCCCCTTCCTTTGTGTATCTAGGCAGGAAAGAAACTCTTTCACTGAAATTCTTGAGGTTGGATGGCGGTCCAGCCATGAGTTATGCAATGCAAATGTTATTATGCACTTAAAATAAATGTATGCGGCAGAAATGTTCCCTGGAACACTATTTTGGGGTTTTGTAATTTTGGGGTTGGAGCATATTTCAGAAGCCTCAGCTGTACTCACAGTAGGGTCTGTGGATGTGTTTAAGTCATAACAGTTTCATAAACACGGCACGTTCACAGAGACAAGAAAATGTTTTGTGTTGTAGCACCCCCTCCTGGTGGATGTTGTGCTTTACAGTGACGTGCCAGCAATATTATTTGAGAGGTTTACCTAAATAAACATAAGATTAGCTGACGTAATGTAAAAGTAAGTTTTAGATAATATAAAAATGCAAGCAAGGAGCACAAGGATAGTACTTTAAGTAAAGGGGTTTTTGTAACACAATAATAAGCTCATGTAGGCATTACAGTTATATTTAATGAGGTTTAGTTAAACAAATAGAAACCCATTCTCTCAGTCTTGTGGCACATGCGCATCTCATGCCAGTGCTATTTAAACACAAGTATATGCGGTATATATATTTTTTTCTGATTCATATAGTATCATGAGAAATATGCGACTGAGGATATCAGCAAGACGAAAAGGGAAGGTGTGCAGGAAGGTAGTGAGGCCTGCTATGATTTATGGTTTGGATACTAACAAAAAGGAAGGAGGCCAAGCTGGTTTTGCAGAGTTTAAGATCCTAAGATGGGTGTGACCAGTATGGACAAAATTAAAAATAAGCACATCAGAGGGACAGACGGTTTGGAGACAAAGATAGAAAGACAAAGAGAAGGTTTAGATATGTGCAGAGTAAGGATAAAGGATATATTGACACAACAGAGGAAGAAAAGAGGAAGGCCACAAAGAAGATTCATGGATGTAGTGAAGGAACACGTGCAGAGGGAGAGGAGGGCGAGATGGAGGCAGATGATTCACTTTGGCGACCCCTAAAGGGAGCAGTCGAAAAAAGAAGTAGAAGACCAAAGTTTCACATGTTTCAAATGTTGTTTCTCCCAGTTCCCAGTTTCAGTAAAAACACTATGTGAAGTATTATATAAATCCTTTACATATTTCATTTTTGTGTCTGAAATCATTGTACGCTTTATCAGATCTTCTTTTCAGTACTGTAAGTCAGTAAGATTTTGATAAAAGTAGTATGCCATTTGGTATCTATGTATTAAATAAGACAGGTTTTAATTCGTGATTTTGTCTGTTCTGACATATGTGAAAAGTTTGTGGCATTTTCAGTGTCTTCTGCACAGGTGAGTCTGTGTTATGAGAAATCTGTGTTTCAGAACTGCATTGACAGTGCTGAGAACGGCAGTCCTGGCAGGGGTGCAGTCACAATACACAAATAACAAATTGTTATTTGTTAAATCTGTTGCAACAAATGTTTCATGTTCCTATATTTTTTGTGATTTCAATAGATCAAGTGGTACAACAGACAGACTGAATTACTGACTGACTAACTGATTTACTTAAAGGGATGCTCTTGGTTCACATATTAACACCATTAGAGGGCAGCAGAGAAACATAACAAGGTAGATCTGAAACTGCTCTACTCTCCCTCAATACCATATCCATCCATGCATTCTCCTCTACTTATCCAATTCAGGCTCACAGCCTATCCCGGGTACCATAAGGCGAGAGGCAGGACCAGTCTGTCACAGGGCTATCACAGAAAGAAAGACAACTACTTGCATTCACATTCATGGGCAATTTATAATGATCAATTAATCTACTCTGGGAGGAAGCCCGAGTACCCACACAGACATGGGGAGAACATGCAGACTCCACACAGAAAAGCCCCAGGCAGATGGTGGATTCAAACCCAAGAGCTCCTTGCTGTAAGATAATCATGGTAACCAACATGCTGCCCTAACAGACCATGCTCTAAGATAAAACCTTGTGCAGTGAGAATAAACTATATGAATGAATTCTACAGCATACCTCACAGGGAACGCGTGCATAAGTCGGGTGGCCATATTTTATGAGATGTATTGTATATTTCATTTGATCGGTTTTCTAATAAAAGCCAAACACAGTGTGATTGTAAGTCTAGTTTAAACCAATGACTGTAGAATGACTGTTTTCTACAGTCATTGGTTTAAACACATATTTGCAATTCCAAATTCATCACTGTCATTATAACACAATTAGGCTGGTCCATCTCTATTTTATCTGCTTTGCAAATGGTTTAATTCTTATATTTAAACAGTAATGGCACACAGTGTTCTTGGATGGTACTCCATTAAACTAGCAAAAGAGTTTTTAGGATGAGACTCAGTTTTAATATTTATATACATCAAGACTGATGGGTCAAATGTGACTTTTCACATGCAGACATCACATTTCCCTGACTGCAACTAGCACAAGAACATATCTGGTTTAGCACAGCAGTAAATCACTGTTAGAGTAGATATTTGCTGTGGTGTTCACCAATGAGCACTGTGTGGCTGTGGGTGCTGGCAGCACAGTAAAACTTTCCTGCCATCCATTTTAAATACAGTGACTCCATTAAATGGGCATCATTGGTTGTTTTTATTCCTATAGATATCACCTGTAGGTAGCTTCCTATCCTACAGGCATGGCCAGTAAGCTATAATCAGTGGCCAATTAATGGCGGCCGTGCTTTTCTATCTGTCAGGTTAATCTAACAAAACTTACAAATCACTCACAAACAGAACAGATCTTTGGCAGATAAAGTCTTCACAAAAGTGCAGCAAAGCAGCTGAAAAACAGGATTTCTTTACCTAAAGCTGATTTATATGCAATGTAACATAAAACAATACAACATGAAACAATGTTTTAAATAACAGAAATTAATTCTCTGAACTCTTCATCACATTCAAACAATAAATATGTGATGTACTGCAAAATACATTTATAAGTAAAAGAATGGGAAAAAAATTGTAAGACTTTGTCCCTCCATGCAGTGCAAATGAGAGCATCACAAATACAGTTATGATAATGGAGGAAAATTGGGGTGAATTTTGCTGAGGAAGTATTGAATCATGATCACCTCATAGCAATTTCCAAAGAAAGAAAGACCAAGTCTGTCAGCTTCTGTTTGGATAGGTGGATAGACAGCTCGGCTAAATGGTTCTAATTTATGAGCCCGGGGTCTCAGGTGGGCTGTATGTTAACAACTGTCTGGAGGTTCGGAGAGAGCACACTGGCTGTCTGGCTTGGGTGACAGCCAAATGCTATTCATCACACACTCCCATAGAGAAACACACATTCTCTTCCAGCTGACCTTCTCACTGAAGCACAGAATCTAGCAGATGCTAAAGATATCCAGAGGCAGCTCAGTGAGTGCGAGTAAAATGTATTCCCGTCCAAATTTGTGTATGTTTTCGAAACCTTTCGTTTTCTTTTACCTTTTTTGCTCGATATGCCTGCTACAAAACAGATTCACATTACTTGCCTTGACTAAAAAGTGCCACTAAGATTCAAAGCCACAATTACAGCTGGTGTTTATACATTGTGCGAATCTTACAATTAATCTCAACTAATGTATGCATTTGGATACTGGATATGCATTATTTACAGTATCCGTAACAGCCTTCCTAAACAATAATACACATAATACAAAAATTTAAGAATAGTATTTCTGCTGGTTTCAAAAAAGAATATGTAACACGTGAAATATTAGCTGTGTCTAACTTTTAAATAAGTTAGGTAAATGGACTCTTGTTCTATTGACATCTGGACTTTCAATTAAAAAGTATTTGACAAACATAAATAAATACAATCTTCCTTCAAACTCACATTGTGCAAGCGTGTATGTGTATGCAAATCTCAACGGCTACAGCTCTGCTCACAGTCCTCGTCAAGGAGAACTATTGATAAAGGAGAAAGGTTCAGCTTGGGTTGTCATGCTGTCTGCTATCAAGCAACAGGTGGACTCGAAGGTCTGGGTCCAAAGAATGTTCTGCTGTGTCTGGCTTGCAACTTCCCTAATTTCTGTTATAGCAATTCCACTTCATGTGAATGAGCTAAAGGGATGGCTACACCCAGTAAAAGCAAAGTTAAGTTTTTCTTTTCTTGATTGTAGGAGTTTTCTTCGATTCTTAAGCTTTGCTGAAACAGAAGAAAGCAGTGACAACAATTTTAAAAGGTTGCTTCCTTAAAAGTACCACTAGTGTGTAATTAATCTTTCGACACTACGAATAACCCCAGCGATAACTGCCTCACAAACAGTCCGCTGAGGAAAAAGTCCTCGCTGGCTTTAGAAACTGGGGCTGTGGTATTTTTAAGCACCAAAGATCTGTTGCCATAATAAAAGCACAAACTGTGTGTCATCCAAAATGGAGGCAAATAGAAGTAAGCCCAGAGGTGCTGTTGCATTTGGCGCTAAGCTTATAAGATTAGTGTTTTGGTTTCCATCCATTTACTCTCCTACATACTGGTTGTTAATTACAGCAGCACTGTGATGACAAAGAGGTCAGAGCAGATCAGCCACTGGAACTCTGCCTGAGACAAGAAGACTGCTGCTCTCAGTCACCAGGTCAATAGAGCTGCTACTGATAAAATGAACACTGATCTATGGGTTTAAGGTCACTGAATGTGCTTTCAGTTCACAGTGACAGGTTCAAGCTGTTGTGTGGTGGAGCAGCAGATACAAAGGCGACACAACTGTTGTGCGCTCAGAAAACAGATGTAGTGCTGGATGACTGCAGACAATGTCAATGAAGATTTTCTCAGATTTTACAGCAGAGGTTAAACCTCTCAGCAGAGACATCCAGAGGAATGAGTCCTTTAACAGGGTTAAAACCCCTGTTTAAATATCTGTACTTCCGAACTCTTTCTGAGCATGTCAAAAAAACAACCCATATTGCTATTTTGATGCTTTTTCCGGCCTGAACTTTGCAAGTTCAACAGGTTTAATCAACATATGTACTTGTGGTAGAATTACATAAAAACAAACATCTTATTGGAATTCCTGGTAGGAAATATGCCAATAAAAAGAAAGTAAAATTTTGTTTTCCAATCTGGAATCCAACTTGGAACTCGCCAGTTGCAATTAGGAAGTTATAATTATGTCGACAGTCACATCCTCTAATTGCTAACCAGAAACAACACAACTTCAAACTTGTGCCAAACATAAGGAAAATTTGTACTTTGCTTGATTTTGTTTTGAATCTCACAGCACACACGTTCTGCCCACTTCACATAGTGTTTACTCAGCTAACCAACCTTGACCCAAAACCCAACCGGAGCACAACAAACCCTGCCAGCCTGCAATCTCCAACATCTCATGTGGTTTTAGCCGCACAGCTAGCTACTGGCTAACAGGGCATGCTAGGCTACATAAGGCGCAAGAAATGAGTGTGTGCCTGTGAGTGATTATAATTAGAAAATGTTCCACTCACTTGCAATTACAAGGCCCTCCGCAGAGTGTTATTAAAGACTCATTTTGCTTGGTTGTGCCTCTTAAATGGCTCCCATGTGGTGTTTGTTTGCCTTTGCTACATGGTTGGCGTGGACAACAGAGTTTGCTACAGCCAGGAAGAGAAGCTTCTCCTCAAAATGTTAACCTGTGGTAAAGGGGTCATGGAAAATTAAATCTGTATATACACACTGATAAAGTACATTTTTGTTTATTCATTCAAAATAAATGTGGTCCTTCTATCCTCTCTCTTCCTAGACTGCAAATTTACCCCACAGATAAACTCTTGTGTTCCCAACTTCTAACCCAACACAGCTTTCCTGAAAGAAATCAAACTGAGATCTCTGGTTTTTGTTTTCAGATGAGTTCATGATGTTATCGTAGGACCTTTGTCCCACGGCCATGTAAAAATAATCCAAGTACTTTAATTATGCACAGAATAATTACAGGAGGTTAGGACTGACCTTGTCCTGAGGAAGGACGATGGTTTAGTCAGTGGCCATCCAGGAAAAGTAAAATTGTCATTTTTCTATGTGTACCCAGCATTTATGGGAGACGTTATGACTTTTAAAACTCCTTGCGCTTTTTCTTTGACATATTGCACCTTTGATTATGGTTCTTTAACAAATTAAAGAACCATAATCCAAGTCTGAACTTCTTTCAGTAACAGTTTCATCCCTGCTTGCTCGTTGATGCCTTGCATGTGTGGTTATGCATAGGATGTAATACAGGTGCTGTTTTTGTAAGGGATATATATATATATACATATATATATATATATATATATATATATATATATATATATATATATATATATATGAAACCATGAAATTGTGAAATTGTGATTATTAATATACCAAAACCAGCATTATGAGCATATCAAAAAAGTCTTACAAATATTGTTTTCAAGTGTGCACTGAGATGCATGAGACTGCTGCAGCAAAGTAAGATCAGAGTGTGATCATGGTATAGCTGAAACTGTGCTGCATGTTTTACAAAGCAGAAAATAAAGTTATTAATTTGATTTTGGCGATCACCTCCACATATTGCAAAATGGCAATTTGATCATAAATCAGTCCTTTGCTTTTGTGGCCCTTGCTCATAAATCTAAATCTTTACATTCAGCATTTTGTGATGCCTAAATCTGACCCGCAAAGTAGCCCTGTGCTCTGACATTTATTCACCCTATGTGCCTGTCAGCAGTCACAGCTTAATCCAGGAAGGTGATAATGGAGCCTCCAGCTCCTGGTCTGTAAAACGAATCACCATAAAGTGCTTCCCTCTAAGGCCGAGAAAATTTATAGTTACAGATCCTATCATTTCTCCTTCTGTTTAATGTCTTCAGCAGAGCGATCTGTCTTTCATTAACTCATGCACACTTGTTTATTATAAAATAAATCCACAATTTAGACGTCTGACTGGATAAAGCATTAGCAAGAAACTAGGCTCCCTTACTGTGTAGGTGAGAGTAAAATGAACCTCATAGGAGCATTACAGTTTAATATTTTGTTTACTTCATTTACATTTCTGTTAGGGTTTGGTTATGTTAATTTAGTTGCTCCCAATTTTGTAGATTCTGTCTAGTTTTTATTAGTTTTTATTTAGCTTTTCTTTGTTGTTATTATTATTATTATTATTATGTAATGTTTTTTTGTGAAAAAGTCATCCAAATCTGAATAAAAATATGAATTAGTGCGTCCTTATGCATGTTTTGTTGACAAAGCCAAACATTTTAATATACATATTCTATATATTAGATTTTTTTTAGCTTTATTAAAGTAGTTTTAGTTTATTTTAGTAGCAGTAGAAAAGTATAGTAGTATGATAACCTTGCTTCATCAGGCAATAAGATAAGCTATTTTCTGTCCAATCATTTGCACTATGATTTATTTCTTTATCTTTAATTGTGGATAATACACTCATGGTTTAACTTGTCAATGATCTGGTTCATTACTGGACTACATTAACCACTGGGTGGCGCTGTACGACAGCAAAAATGTGACTAGAAAAACTGCAGTTTTCATTTTCCCTCTTATATTTCTTTTTCTGGGCCACTTACAAAAATCTCTAGTTTATGGTGTAGTTGTGGCTGCTGTCATTGGCAAAGATATTTATTTTCATTTGATGCTAACATCCCACCTACTGCTGACAGCCCTGACCCCTCTCCTTAAGGGACTAATTATATTGTACAATAGCCATCTAACATCTCACAAACCAATTTTGAGTGCGCTCCTTCCCGGAGCAGCAGCTGTTTTCTCACTCTACACTGGCCGTCAAGGGTCACGGTCTGCGCAGAGCTAGAATGCTGTTTCCAACCGTGGACCTTCACGGGGCAGTGGGAAAGAATGAGTCAGTGCAGTGGAACCTGAGGGAAGTGGAGCTCCCTCAGCTTGTATGTTTATGAAGAGTAAGGGTGTGTCGTCAAAAACGTTTCTCATCCATTGCAAAGAGCCTTGCTTAAGGGTGAGTCAGGGATAGTCGTGATGGAGGGAAAAGCGTTGCTTCCCGTTCTTGCCCTAGATTCATCCAGCCTGTGGAGCTTAACAACATGCATTGTATCATCACCAGTTATCTTGAAAAGACGTTATTCCATGGAGCCCTTTACTGTCATAGAAGATGATTTCATAGTTGTTTAATTACAAAACAAGCGTATAAGGCAACATTAAAAGATTTATATTTGTATCTTTTTTTCCTATTTAGAGAAGGTCTTTGAATATAACGTTTATACTTATTTTTTACCTCAGATTTGTACCAAATATACAATATGGTTTCTGCTTCATGCTGTAATGTGGTGAGAAAGAGGCACTGCATTGATGCTTGAGAAGTTTCTTTATTGGCTAAACACCACAAGCAATACCAAATGGAGATGGCAAAGGGTATTAGAATGGAAATGGATAATATTCCCTCCCTCTGAGCTCTCCTGCATCGCATGCACTCACATATCTCATCTCCTCTTGTTCTCTCCACCAGTCTGGTTCCCTACATGGGTCTTATTTTCATTGCCAGACACAGCCAGCAGCCTCTGCTTCCATTAACAGCTTACTGCTGTGAAAACATGAAGAGGAGAGGAATAAACTGTGATGCTGATGCTGTATTGGAACAAAAGACACATACTGGACAAAAAAAAGATGCACATTTAATTCCCCCCCTTTTTTTTTTCTTTTTTTTTTTTACCTTTTAGAGAATATACTAAAAATATAAATTGCAAACTTAACTGTATTCTATGCTACTAAAAATGTGTTTAAACTCATAATTATTACCCATATGAGTATGTGACTCTGAATTTCTTATTATTTTAATGTGTTTCTAAGTTGTTCCTGGGTGTCCAGCTTTGGGTAGTCAGATCATGAGAGCTGGACTTGATAAGCTGTGAATCACTTACATATGGTCTGACTGTGTCATTAATGTATAACAACCTGCTGGCCCATGTGTCTATTTGATAGACAGAGCAGAGGTGCCACAGTGTGCAGGATCAAGTGTGCTACATTTTTATAAAAATCTCAAAGGATTCTGCAGAGGTGTGTGGAAAAATAAATGTGTTTACTTGTACTGTAAAACATTACCACCATGAAATGATCTAATTTTTTAATCCTTCTTATTAAACCTATGAGAGGCCTTCAATGAATTATGTTTTAACCTACAGCACTAAGACGTCCTAGGCCTAGGATTTAATGCAAAGAATATTAAAGAAAGTTTAATATAATATATACTCAAAGTTATCACTGAATTTGAACATTTTAAAGAATGAGGTTCTAATAGTGGCATAAGTAATAGCAGATTTACTATTAGTAGAATTGCTGCTATGTCCCCTGCAGGAACACAGAATGCATTTGCCTTAGTCTTGTACATCACTTCCACTGCGTCCATTATGTTTTTGTTGTGATACTCATCTTTCATAACTGTTCCTCTATTCCCATCTAATCTCTCTGCAAGGGTACCAAATGAGTCCACTGAAGCCTCCATAATGGCCAGAAGAGGAATCCCACTGTTTGATGGTTCAGTATGAAGCATGAGAGCTCACGGTGGGATTCACCTCAGCTGTACACCTCATGAAACGCCCAGGAGAGGCAAACCAATCATTCTGGAGCTGCAGGACCTGGTATGAAACCCATCAGAAACTGGTTTTGGCTGTTGTATATACAGGGAGCTTTATGGTGGGAAGGAAGCTGTTTTTAGATGGATTTGGTCTTGCTGGGCACATCATGTCAGATTTTGTGTTGGGTCTAAATATGATATACTGCTGAACGTACTGCTAGAGTATATTTCATTTTCAAATGAAAATAGCTAATGTGGTGTTGGGGAATATACCAAAAGCAGATTTGCTGTATCTAGAATCTTGCTATATCCCAAGGGGATGCAGCTTATTTTAAATTTAGCCAAAAATACTATGAGGATCAGTGTGGCGTTTGGTAGCATGACAAAATGGTTTGAGGAAATGAGAGCTCAGAATGATATGCCTTCAAAACACTGTGCAGTACGTTAATTACATCAAATCAAATTATGCATGGACCTAAAATTGGTAGCTCAGATGAGATGCAATGTAATTTCCTTTTTATGACGTCTCATTTTTATTTACCTTTGGGAAAGTCAAAATTACTCCCAAATTACCTGAAATGATTCTGAGTGGCTAAAAGGAGTGCAAGACAGAACCAAAAGTTCTGGGGTAAAATTTTTAAACCTGTAATTATAGCTGACCCACCTCTCCAGCCCAAGACTTCACATTTGCATATTATTATTATTATTATTATTATTATTATTATTATTATTATTATTATTATTATTATTATTACTTTATAAGTATGTATTTCTTCGAATTGAACAGTTATTTTTTGATGACATGTATTGATCTATATGCAGTTTGGGGAGAATTTTTTTTTCAGTTTTTTTTTTAATTGTATAGCTGCTAGAGCTATTCCTATACCTGTATACATATATATATATATATATATATATATATATATATATATATATATATATATATATAACAAATTAAGAGACTATTATCTGGGCTCCCACATGAATCACGATCTCGTGCCCATATATGACGACAGGGGATACCATGTGTATACCAATAACTATTTATCCAAATATCTGACTTTATTGATCACTATTACTACAGACAGGAATTCACAACAGTGCCTGTATGTTTGCACATAATCACTACAAATGGAGTACCTGACATGTGTTGTGATGTTTGGCTCTGACATGCTGTACCTTAAGTGTCCAGCTGACTCATGTGCATGAGCTGAAGGACAGAAAGTGGGGACAACGGCAGCCCAGGCTATGTGGAGTTGGTGTCTGGTGCCACCACGCTCACAGAGCGTCCTTATCCATTTATTGAAAGAGGGTTATGATTTGGCAGCTTCTCAGGACAGCAAGACTACCATGGGCAGTGCAGCCCAGAATCACAAACCATTGTTCTGCTACTGCTGGACCCAGGGTGTAATTCTATCATTGTCTTGGTAACCCTGTTGTAGTGCCAACATGACTTGAGACAAACAGTATCAGGCTTTCTGAAACTGACTGTCTATGTAGATGGATGAAACACTATAGCTTTATCTTCATATACCTTTTTTGGCATGTTTGGGGGTTTTTTTTAGTATGACAATCAAAGCTCCCAAGTGTTTCACACTCAAAAACATGTAGCAAATAAAATTTGGCAGTAATAGCAGAATGCCATACATGATTCTTTGGAGTGTACAAAGTGAAACCTACTGTATACTTTTCTACCCATTCTGGAACTTTTTGGTTTACCAATTTCCAAAAGTCATTGCAGTAACCCTCCTGTATCTTTATCTAGGATGGGCTGTTAGTGGTAAGCTATGCCTGCTGATTTTCTGCTCAGCACATTTTCCTAGACTTGGATTATTTAAGAGGTCAAAATTCAAATCACACAAATTAATTACGCTCCTGTAACACTGTGAATCACCAAAGCAGGTGACCTGTAGGTCAATAACTACATCATCAGTGTGCAGTGTGTAGTAAGAGAACAAGTCAGTTTCTCATATCTGAGGTGTGTAGGTGCTGCCAAGCTTCCATAAGAGTGGAAACGTATTAAAAAACCAGTGTCTGACTATATGTGTACTATGTGTAATATTTTATTTTTTTTGTGTTCCACCTCTTCATGCAGTTCATCTCTGCTTATTGCTTATATGCTATGCTGAGATTATTGATTTTACAGCTACTTGAAAAGACAAACGCTGTAATCAGGGGCAATAGCATAGGGACCAACAGTTCATTTGGTATATGGAGGATTTAGTGGATATAAAGAAGTCCCCAGAGGACTGAAATGTGACTTTCTTTTTTTTGATGTTTTACTGAAGTTACATTAAACCAGTACAAATTTATTTACTCTGAGTGAATTAAATGGCAGAGTGGCCTAGAACATTGGTCCCCAACCCCCGGGTCACGGACCGGTACCGGGCCACGAGCGCTGAGGCTCGGGTGTGAAATGTATTGTATTCAGAGTTTTTATCATTAACCCCTGGGTCTTTTCCCATGTTGTAGTTGTGTGTCTTATTTTGAAAGAAATATTTACGCGTTACCATAGCGGACCATAGAGTATTGAGGGGCAGAGAGGAGGATGTTACTCTCAATGTGGTTGACGCATTTCAGGAGGACGCTGCTAATAAAGTGAATTCGTGTTTATTATTATATTTACAAAATACCACAGTTTTTGTCTTGGTTGTATCATTTTATTTAGTTGCATTTATCCGCAACACCTTAAAGGCTGGTCCGTGAAAATATTGTTGGACATTAAACCGGTCCATGGCGCAAAAAAGGTTGAGGACCGCTGGTCTAGAACACTCTCGCAAAACACTAAAACTAAAAATAGCTACTCATGTTGCAAGTGATTTTTTTACAACCTCTGACCAGCAGTTATGAAATCAATAAGTGAACCATAACTCAGTGTCAACTTAATTTCATTTTATTCACTTAATCTGTGTCATTCTCCACAGACAACATTATTATAACAGTCAAGTCTGACAAACTGTCACTATCACAGAAACAGAAGCCAACATTCTGTGATTGAAAGCTCAAATGTCTAAACCGTTTTTGGCCCAAAACGCTGGCATCAGGGTATGAGAACCCTTGTATCAAAACACTCCTTTTCATCACACTCCTCGGCTTCTGCCACTGCTGTTTGTTTTAAAGGAAGAAGCGGAAAGCATAGCTCTAAGTGTGCTGTTCCACTGTCCGGGACTCTTGATGGTTGACCGAGTTAACAAATGTGTCTTCAGATGGCAGGAGACACTTAAGATAAACCTGGCCTTGGTGTAGTTCCTGTGCCATCATAAGCTGCTTGACATACACAGGAAGTGGCCTGGTTTATGTCCCTTTTAATGACTATATAGTTTAGGAACAGCAACGTGGAGGAAGTGCTTGGTCGTGTTTACATACCCAGGTAACAAATGGCTAAGAGAAGGTACACAAGGAGGATAGAGAGAAGGGTGTAATGAGTCATCCTTTGCCAGGAATTATGTGCCAGGTTAAGTTCAGGAAAGCAAAGAAATGATGGTGGAGAGAGAAAAAAATAACTGGATGCTTGTATGCTTTGAATAATGAACTGTAACGACCTAAGTAGGAAAACATAAAGACTCCTGAAAACATTCCAGATCTCCTTTGGACCTGATTCAACACAAACAATATTACAGTAACTACCCAAGTGGTTCTGTGGATTTTTAACTAATTACCTTATTATGGAATACTTGGCATCCAAACAATTTGATTTTAAGATATATTTTACTAACATTTCTGGGTGGTGTGGTAAATAGCACCATTGAATTTAAATCTAAGAGCCTGCTGGGGCCTTTCTATTTGGATATTGCATGTTTTCCTTGTATTTGAGTGGGTTAATTAGGTAGGTTAAATGGTGTTAAATCTAAATGTTCTCTCTGTGTTAGCCCTACATTACATCTGTGACCTGTCCAAGGTATTTCCCTCCTCTTGCCCTATAACAGCTGGGAATTGGCTCCAGCTCAGCTGTGACCCTGAATTGGATAAGTGGAGGGAAATGGATGCTAGAAACTTTTGCCATCCACTAATTTTTTAAATTTATGAATCTGTTTTGGTACCAAGTGATTAATAAAGCTCTGTACTTTATCCTTTGTTACCAAAGTTTTCCTTTCTTTGATTTTAGGTAATTGCTGCTCAGTATTTATTGTATGTTATTAAGGATTTCATTCTCTTTAGCTAAATTTGACACTCCCAATTTGCAAAATCACTTCAGATTCCCATTACAGTTTCTAAGCCGAGAGATTCTATTGTCCAACCCAATGTACAAATGAGGTACAATCCAAGTAGAAAACTTGCAAAGCCTCCAGAGTTACAAAGGCAAAACTACTGCACAAAGTTAGTCTGATAGTTGCTTTAAAGAACGTGCCATATAGGGGAAATGGTTTGACAGTTGCTGTGTATCGAGTGAAAATGCTCTGCTCTTGGAGGGAAATGTCAAAGAATCCAAGCAGCCAAAAAGTAGGGCTGAACCTAGCATCCAGACTCAACCCACCCTAATAAGTCCAAGAAAGGAATAACTGTACAATCAAATGCTGATCACAGGCTGTCAAAAGTGCTCCTGCTAACTCATTCAACTGCTGCTCCAATACATTTCACTAGCATCTGTGCATGTTTTCAGTGAAACACTGGGTGGTAAAGATTGTTTTTAATAATACTTGAAGTCGTTATTGTGTCACATCCATGACTGGAATAGCCTTTATTCACTATGAAATCCATTATAACAGTACAAACAATGTCATCCAACTGGGTTCTTGCAGCTGAACGTACCGTGCTGACAGGCATGCATTTTCTGGAACCTCATGTGAATAACTGAAGCATGGATAAGGTCAAAGGGGAATTCTTGCCACATAGCTGGCCCACACAAGCAGAACTGCTAATAGACAGAGAGACTCATAGAAATCACATACCCTCCTGTATGCAGGACTCACATACAGTATGTATTGATAGAGGTATGTGCATGCAGACACGGAGAAACACAAACAGAAGGTACTCGGCAGCACATATCTACACACGCTCAATTCTTTAGCAGCGACAGCAGCTGCTTCATAGATAGTGTGTATGTGTGTCTCCACAGTGCTCTCCACATTTCTCCCATTTCCCAATATTAGAGCTAAGCGGGAAGTCCATCTGCTAATAATGCACTCAGCAAATGAGCGATAGCCACCACTCGACATCCAATACGCAGGAAATGTGAACAGCTGCCGTATGGTGAAGAGTTGCTTTCACCAAGCGGACGTGTTGGGGGGCTCCTCCTTCCTCTCTGCCTGTTCTTGTAATATAAGGCCGTCTGTTGCTGTGGCTTGACATACACTGAGGAACACATGCAGGAATCCAGGCACAGGGCGACATATGGGACGTGAAAACAGGCATGTATCGATTAGATCAAATTCTCTCTTTACCGTCATGATTTAATACAAACCTTTAACTCCATTATTCTGGTTAAAATCAGACACATGGAGATACATGGAGACGTCTGTGTGGTCAGACTGCTCCTGTTTCACCTTTCACGCGTTAAGAAATTTGCTTGTTTCCTCATCCTCTAGTGTTGATCTTTAACCTGCCTGCATCACACTTTGTTGCCCCACCCATACATATATTAGGTTACGGTCCAAAGATGCCAAAGTGATATCGTCATTTCATTCCTGTAAATAACAGAGATGCCAAGGCTTTCAGCATGTATTGGAAGCCCGTAAGTGTCACAGATGGGTGAGGTGAAAAGGGATACCCTCGCACTCTAGCATGTTTAATGAAGCAGAGTGGTGTAAACTTGCTGTAGATGAGATTTTGATGTGAAAATTTTCAGTGCTTCTTCTCTTTCAGTTAAATTCAATATATTTTTTCTTTAAATTTCTTAAATAACAGTTTTATTGAGTTAAGGCTTTGCAGGAATTTCAGCTATTTCAAAGTAGCTGAGGCAAATAAATTGGCAGCAGCAAGAAGTGCATGTATATGGAGTGTGTTAACAGACCCAACAACAAGACTCCTGAGCATCTTTATAGTTATATAACACATGAACCCTCTTCATAATGAAAGGGCAGCATATTTTGTGCATCTGATCGCATCTCAGCACTACACAGAATTTCAAGTAAAAGTAAACAAGCAACAGAATTTTCTGTGTCAACCCAGTAAAATCCATAGCTGCTTTTTTGCCTGATGAATATTCCACTTAGGCTTTTCCAGAGTGCAGTGTGTTCCCACTCTGGCTTGAGCTCAATACTCCTGAGTGTTTGGACCTTCACATGTAAAACTCTTCACCATCGTTTCCCCTTGGCTGCAGGAGAAACATGACAGCGATCAGTGGTTGTTTGCTTTGTGGTCACACATCAGCAGGGTCTGTCATCACCAGGGATGATAAACTAATCTCTTCATCCGACTCCCTGGATTTCCCCCTCAAACCTGCGTGCATGCATGGTTTGTATCCTTGAATGTATTTTGGGTTCTATGGCAGCATGTTCCGTCTTTGTATGTTCCTGCCAGCATGTCCAGTCCCTCTGCATGAGCTGCAGTGATCTTAATCACTACATGTGTGTATGAGTTTTTCTGTATGTGTTTTTCAGCCATTGCAGGCCACCCGGGTAATCAGCCATAACCTGGAAACCCTGTTAGTAATCTTGCCATGTAGTGAAAGAGCCAGGAGGCTTGTAATGTTTGCGGTGAACCACAGGAAGGAAATGATACCAGAGTTGGAGTTGTTGATAGAACACTTGTCTTCATCGGGTCTCATAAACCGTGTATGCGTGCGCGTCCATGCATGTGTGTGTTTCCATTCATTTGCCACAGAGTTTTCTCTGTATGCGTGAATGCATGTCTTGTGTTTAAGGCTTTCCTCTGCATGTTTGTTCATGCATGTAAATATGTATCTGTCGATGTGTAGATTTTGTGGTTTAGTGTTTCCTGTATATGTGAATATGTGTGCTGTGTCCCTTCTGTGTGTACTCAGAGTGCTGTGCATGTGTGTGTACATTATCCCCTAATTCCTTCGTTGATCTCCTCAGCTTCCTGAATCAAACAACCCACCGGATTCTGCACACTGTAAATGTGTAGAGTGCGTTTGAGTGAACCGAAATGAAAAGGTGGCTTTTGGGTGGAAGAGGAGATCAGCTGGCGTTAAGTGATGCAGAGGCCGCACACAGGAAGAGGAACACAGACAGAAAAGGGAGGGGTTGACATATAGGGATTCATTCATTGACTCAAAGACTTAGCATTGGGGAATTTATCAAACATGAGCTTTAGGGGGAATGTGATTCTCCTGTTGGAGTGTTTATTGCACACAAGTTTTCAACAGAATATGTGGCCACTTTTAGTAAGTTTACTGCTACAATGTTTAAATACAGTAAATCTACAATGAAGATATAAAAAAAAATCAAAGCAACATAATTAAATAAGAATCAAGTCAACAGACTTGTATGCAAAAAAAATCATGTTCATCAGAGTATGAGATGTCTACATATTATAAGGCATACAGTACTAAAACCATTAGGCCATTGTCACCTCATTCAACCTCATATTTTCACTTCTTTAAAGAGAGCAGCTAGCTCGTGATCTTGATGCCACAGCAATGCTATAAGGATTTTGTCTTTCTCTCTCGCTGTCTTTTTTTTTTTATTGGAAAAGTTTGGTTTTGTCTGATTTTAATGCAGCTTAAACAGCTTGAACAGTTTCCCAAAGTAGAACTATTTTCTCCTATGGGAGCCTAAATAAACATTAAAGAAAATTTAGAAGTTGTACATAATCCTGAAAAACATAATGAACTGTAAATGTATTAGCATTATTGATAATTCTCCTTTTAACTGTAAACAGAAATGATCTGCTAAATCTGACACATCTTCAGCTGCACACTCATCAATGAAAATGGCAGTGTATCAAAAATAACTTTAAGATAACTTTAAAAGGCCCGCAGCACACTCTACTCAAGTCAACATGTCTCCTTTTCAATGCAACATGCGATGCAGGCAGCATGGTGAACAACAGCACACAAAGCACAATACTACCACCACATAAAACAGATATAGAACCCCAACAGTAGTCTTCTTGTCTTCCTGTGTGTTTACATGCTGGCTTCCTGTGTCCCAGTTAATCAGTGGGATCTGGGTGTCTGCCTGGTGCAACACTGGAAAGACAGAATAGACTAAACTCCTGCAGGAGTGAGTCTTTGTGTTATTCATAATCACAGTCGTGCAATAACAAACTACCAGCCTAAATTATACAAAGGGCCAGACTAGCTGCTCATTATCTGGCACGCAGTGAGAAGGGACATTACTGAATCCAGAAAAAATGTGTATTCTTAACCTTCTCCAAAACAGAGACGTCTGAGTGTGAGTTACAGTGTCCTGCACATTACTTTTTACTTTTACATTTTTAAAGAGTCATAGGTTATACAGGTAATCTGTATAGGGCATTCTGCATAAGCACTTCTGAAAGCCAGATAACTCCAGTTTATCTCCTGAATCTTAGTGGCCTATGTCTATCTAAATTTAGTTGTCACCAGTGTCAAATTGTTTCCCTGTTTGCTGATTTGCCAGGCAGATTGAAAAATAATGGCTCTCACTGATGTTGGCTTTGGGAAGAGCAGAGATTTGTCTTGCAGATTCCACAGCTGATTATTTAGTGGGAAGCAGGTCAAGGCGTGTGTCTGCTTGTGTGCCTTTGCTAAACTGTGTGGCATTTTTTTTGTTTGCATTCGTCCCTTCCGTGTGTTAAACTGTGTGCATCTCGATAAGAATCTCCCATCATTCCTCACTTTGTTTATTTGAGATGAAAGCTTCCTGTACTTGTGGGGGGCACTGGGTTCTTTTCTATAAAGAGATGCAGCATCTAACAGGGCAGATATCCAAGCTGTTTATAGTTTGCTGAAGTAATGAGATAACCTGAATTTAAGAATGTTATTGGCAGATGTTTTGGTCAACAAGTCCTCATATTTGACCGAATAATTCCATAACACCATATATTTCTTTATCCATGTGGTGTCAGAATAATTAGAAAAATTAATTCCTGGTTGGATACATTCATATTTCAACATTTCACTTTTTTAAAAATAAGATGCAACACATATTCATAGTTTCTTATTCTCACTTGTAAATGGACCATCAAAAAAGTGGAAAAGAGCAAAAGAACAGATGTCGTATGTGGGACTGTTTTTCTTTTTTTAAATGGATTTCTTGGTTTATTTTGGGGGGATTTTCGTTGTTTTTATTTTGTTTCTTAGTCACTGATTTAAGAACAAAAAGTCAAGGCTTGAGTTTTTCTTCATTTTTTACCAGGTTGAAGAGTTTGAGATTTGCTAAATGTTTGTCACAAACATGAAGAACAAGAAAAATATGAATTTATTCATGTTTTGTTGACAAAATCAAAATGTTCCTTAGGGTGAGGATTTAAAGACGCCACTTTGGGAAGCTTCTTTGTCACAAAGGGTCGCCACAGCAAGTACGTCAGCATGATTGCTTTGGTCACTTTTTATGGTAGATGCCCTTTTGACACAGCATCCAATGGATTTGTGCCTCGTCCTGGGATTGAACCAAGAATCTTTATGGTTCAAATGTTTAATTCGTCAATGCTTATGGCCATTACATTTGACAAATTTTGTTAAAGATTGTTAATGATATTGCATTTTACAACTGCTCATGTGACAGTTGTGTACAGGCTCTATTCTGATACCAACACTGTGTGTGTTAGCCAACTACAGGCATCAAAAGAAGAATAACTTTTACAGGATTCAACTATAGGATATTTTAGGAACCTGAACCTTCATGAGTACAGAACCTTTTATAAAACACTTAATCACTCTTTCATAGATTATGTTGGCAGTACAAACATGTAGAGCAGTAATCATCTTGAAAAATTACCTAGAAGTCTATGAATTTTATATGACATTAAAAAACTGTAGCACCAATCTAAATACCGTTGATGTCCTCAGTCCTCGTTTGCTAGTCTCCAAACTGCAGACACACATACACATTTCGAATTCTTTAACTCAACATGTTTTTGACCATATGATGACAACCATTCGAGGAACTCTCAAAACTAAAACCTCAGCAGTTGATCTTGACAACCATGTTATGTTTACCTCAGGTATGTGGCATTATTAAATGGATTGGAGTGTGTTTGTGTGTGTGTTTCACTATGTGATTCAGGTGGTTGTTGGGGATTTAACTTCTCTCTTGTGCAGCTCAAGTGCTTCTTTGTGTCCTCTATTCTGGGATGGACACAGCAATGGAAAAGGTGGTTGGACTTTGAATACAGACTAAGCAACTATTACTGCCAACAAACGGTATAATCTGGTTTTTCTGATTATGTGGAGACATATTGTTGACAGACCAAGTAACTGTAGCAACTCTCCTCAACTGTCCTCTTTAAGGATGACAACATGCCACCTTTTTGCACACACACATGCTTTGTTTTTGCATACACTAACACTGCTGGCTCCACACTGCTGTTAAGTTATGGCACGCTCACTGTTCATGTCTTGTTTGAGAGACTCTCATAGCTGTCTGCTGCAACTCCATGTGTTTTTAATGCCTCCACCAGCCCCGCATCTACTATGTAAGGTGAGAGGTTAATGAGCAGGTGCAAGCCAGGTGTGCCACTCTTCTCGAGTGACACACCTGATCCGCCCTTTCCCACCTCTCCCTGCTACAGCTGAGAGAGAAGGAACACACCCCACAACCACAGTAACGTACTGATAGACTCAATTTTCCCAGTATTTTGGAATAGGGTTCCTTGAAATGATCATTTTTCAATTTATATTGACTGAATCTGTTCATCCCTTTTGATTTCCTGTCCTTCCATTTTTACATCTGCCATTCACTGTCTCTTCCTCTTTTAGTGACTTTCTCAGTCTTTCAGTTTTACCTGTTCCTTGCTGTTCTTTGTAGATTTATAGTACAAAGAATTTTCAGTTCATCTTATGAAGAGTTCATTGAACCAGTATTATCGTGTAATATGTTTTTGTCCACGAAAATCTTGTGAAATTTTTCATTCTCTATCCAAACTAGTCATACAAACAAGTCATACATCACCTGATAATATTTGTGATCATTTGTATGCAACCAGTATGATTTAGTGTAGATATCTTTTATTGCAATCAGCTGCACTTGGCCTTAATATAACATCTTAATATAACGTCTGCAGAGTTATCAGATTTCAGCAGCTTATTGTGATGAATAATAAAAGCAAGCAAAAGAAGGTTGAAGATTTTTCCCCCTTCAGTGATTTTTACACAAACTCTTCTAATGTGAAACTAGATACATACAACAAACCTTTCTTCCAGGAAAGTGTTTACTGAGGTTTATATTTAGGAGTTTATAGACAAATTTATAGTATTACAAGGTGCTTCATGAGCTTTTTTTTTATAGAGAGAGAGTATACATATACAGTACTTTTTCAGCTGAAGCTTGTCCTTCTTTTCTTTGCTCATCGCAAGCTGCTGTGTGCATGCCTTCGGCTCTGCTCGTATCCTGTTTATCTTCCAGCACAACCTGTTGCAGTCAGCTTACTAATTGCCATGGGACAGTGCCAGGCACTCCAGTGACAGATGTTTCAGCTGGATGGCTGCTAATGAAGATCGGCTGGAAAACATCCATTGGACTATCCCCTGGAGGAGTCCCATGATTCATTATGCCTGCATTTGTGCCAGAGGCCACTGGATCCACATTATCAGCCAGGACAGATCCCTGTAAATTTGAGGGCTTAGTCATGCAATGAGCTGAAGGTTCCTTATTTAAATGATTAGTGTGTTATTGACATATTTTGTATTCAGTGGAGCAATATTATCTTTTAATTAGCTAGCCATTGTTGTTATTGGGTTTCCAATTAATACCCTTTGGCAGTTTACCATTTAATGACATTCATCCAGCACGGGATTCATTTCTAAACTTATTTAGAAATGAGTGGCTAACACCAAATCCTTGTTCAAAGCGTTTGTCAGTAATTTTTGAAAACCAATTTATGAAACAGCCCTGTTTAGTGTGACAGAAGAAGCTCTCCATGTTCTACTCAGGATAAAATATTCACAGGTTTGACCTAAAAACAACCAAACACTTTGAAATATTCATATTTTTCTTTGCCTGCTAAAATCACCTACAGATGCTGGTATAGTCATTTAAATGCATGTAGAAGCAGATCATTTGGAGTCAGGCATCAGTTGGATATTTAAACACATTTCATATATAGTTTGTATTCCCGATAGTGTAACATAGTCAGTCGTTTCTTTATGTAAAAATCAATACTTTATCTGTTTGTGAGGTGGCTGGTTTTGATTTTATAAACTTCACTTCTAAAAGAGTTTGAAATTATTTCTGCTTATTTATTTTGGAACTTGAGCTCAATCATAATCCCCTAACTAAGAGGATATCTTACTAAAGCACACACTTGTGACATATACAGTAGATTTATAGTGTGTTCTTATGTTTTAAATCTCAGGCTACCTCATTGTTAAGCTAGTGGTTAGAGAGGTGACGAAACAGCCACGCACACGGCACTCGAACAGGACAGATTCAATAACTGTCAAAGCCCTACGAGTGGAGCATGTATGCTAATCACCCCAGAGAATACTGCCAATTGATTCTAATTGGTTTCCTTCGAATGGCAGAAGGGTGGCCAAGGGGTTACTCTCAGGGTTCAGATGAATGGAGGTAGGTCTTATCCAACACACAATGAGGCATATGGGACTGTCTCTTTTGCAAACCCTTGGACAGAATAAGGACTGAAGCCTGAGGTTCTCGTCTCTAAAGGGGCTTAACACTGAATGACTGGGAGTGGTCTAGGAGTCTGAATGCATAATTGACACACTACCTTCCAGTAAAACAAAAATGAATTAATCATAGGTTGGTTTAAAAAAAATGGACACATTTGGATACATGGAGCAACAAATATTTTACAGCTAAAATTAGTTTGGATTAAAATAGAAAAATATCCTAAAATAGAAAAAAGTGCTCAAAAAAGTGAATAATTTATCACCAGAGGAAGGTTATTTTCATTTAAATAATGTGTTTTATAATGAGATTTTAGTGCATTACACTAAAACATGCAAAAATGAGATGAGATAAATATAATAATACTCCACATTAAACGAATTCAGTCAGCCAAGCAACATCTACATGTATTAGATATTTTTTTTTAAAAAACTTTTTCTTCACTTTTTCTTCCTTTTTCTTCACAAATGGATTACATCAGGTACACACACACACACACACACACACACACACACACACACAACTAAGAAATCAAAATGGTTTATCACTGCTTTTCAAAGATAAAGACAGATTTTAGCTAAAAATGGCATTTTTACATTTTTGTAAAATAATAGTACTATATATTAAACAAATGCATCTTCACCTGACTTAGTAACCTATTTTGGTGCAGTTACCAACAGTTATTCCTTGATATCAATTGCTACTTTACTGTATTGCAAACCTGTAAATTATTCTCATTTTACAGTATGTTTTCACCACTTTTGAGGCTTTTTTTCCAGGTTTGTGGGTTTGAAAAATATTTATCCAGACTAAGAATTGGAGACTACACTCTGAAATTTTATTGAAGCCAAAGGACAAAAAGGTCTACTGTAACATTAACCAGCACTACAACTGGTTAGAACTAACCTTTATGTAGTTTAAACTCTAAAATGTGAGCACCAGGGGAAGATGAATGTCTTACTATATCATCAGATGTGTTATATTCAAATTTCAAGGCTTAAAGATTGATAGTAATAACCACCAATCTTTTTTTTCTGCCATTATACTTAATGGTTTTAACAAAAGCTTTCTTTAAAGAATAAGTACACTTATAGAGCTCAATAATGATCATACTTTTCTTAAAGCATGAAGACAATGAAAAGCAATGCTTGCTTTAATCACACTGAAGTGATTGATTTATCAATGTGACATAAGCAGTGGCTCTAATTATAATATAAAACTACTGAATAATATTCTCATCTGTTTCAATTACGCAGACCAGTGTCAGAACTTTACTGACCTTATACTTGGCACTGTGAAAAGAGTGCTGTGAACTAAGATCCTTGACTTGGATATGAAAGTAAATTCTAAAAACATACTCAATTCACAGTTGCCTTTTGTGTTTCTTTTGCCATGCTGTCCTTCCTATGTTTATGAGATCCTGCCAACACAGTGACCTCACTGAAAAGTGAACCCAGTGTTTTCTGGGGGCAAAGCCTTACTCTTCCAAAACTGCTTTGCCAGAAAAGCTGAGCACTTTCTCCTATTTACTCTGGCAAGGCAACACCCTCAATCTGTTGCTATCATGCAGTCCAGAAAGTTTCTTTCCAAACCTAATCCATTGGCTCTCACTGTAGAAGGTTAGAGCAAAAGTCATAACAATCTCTCTCTTTGTGTATGTCAAATCAGTCCGACTGTAGCGGCAAAGAGTGTAACGCATGAAGCACTTTTAAATATTCATAGAGTTCATTCAGCCTGCGTCCATACAGATGTTATCCTTCCTATACAGAGAAATCCATAATGACCTCATTCATGCTGATTCCAAAAAAGAGGGAAGCCAAGCTGATCCCTCCCAGTTTGTCCATTGTCAGGGGGCTAGTAGTAATCTGGTTTCCTGGTCACATTTGGAGGGATGGTGTTGGTTTTCAAGAAAACCTGGCCTCTGCAGTGCAGGTGCCCCAGAGATTTAGTTTCATGCCCTTTATTTGGAGCACTTGCCATCTGCTTGATCTAGTTTAGTAGGAAGGTCTGATGGTTGTGGAAGGAGTCGTGCTCAACTTTCAGATTTGTGTGAGTATCATTTGTCAGAAAAGAGAGAGAGAAAACTCTTTTTTCTTGTGTTAAAAATGTTAGCATCATTCTGTTAAACTCTGTTTCCATAGACCATTTTTGGGTCAAAGTCACAGACAACCTATTTCAGACGCTGATTTCTCTGAACAGTATCCTTGCACACCCTTCCTTTCACCTACTTGAAAACATCCCCCAGATGACAAAAAAAAGCACTCTGACAGTTCTCCAGTCAGAAGACAGAACAAGCTTTGGAAGAAGATCACGCAAGACAGTTCTTCTAGGGAGAGGAATTTAAAGCATCCAGCAATGTGTACAGCGTCAAGCGGAGCGCCTGGGGGGGGGCGAGATGGATGCCAATCTCCCTGCTGTTTTGTCACACTGCTTCTCCTGTCAGCAGACAAAGCTGCCATAGAACCAGCTTGTATATGGAGACTGACACCTCTCACTATGGGACTTGGGTAAACACAACACACAGATGTATGATTGACGCTGAGGCGCTTTTTGCCTTGCTGCCTCTGCAAACCACATGAATGTGGCAGAAGCATGCACTGTACAGACATGTACACTTAATTGTGAGGAGTTCTCAAAGGATAATTCAATAAGGAGAGATCGTTAGAAGGATTTGAATGTGATTTATTGATCTACAGAGATAAATTAAGCTATTAGGTGATTAGATTCTGATGGCCCATCACACCAGAACATAATCCCAGCAGTGAAAGGAATTATGGCAGGACCCCTCCAGAGTCTAGATGCTGGTGGTGGAGATAAAGATGGAGGCTTGGATGGAGCCTTGAGTAACATGGGAGAGGCAGAGATGATGAGCAGGTGGGTTACACGAAAGCTTCTGAAAGGGAGAGTGACAGATGACCAATGAGACTTAAAGTACACGGAGTCATGGCGGATTCACCTGAAGAATTTGAGACGGAAGATAATTGGACTAGACCACGGATGTCAGCAATGAGCTTGCCAGCATGGAAAAGTGGAAGTGATGTAAAGCACAGAATAGCCACGAAACACCTGGGAAGCTGACAGATGTGTGATTACAGAGCTTTCTTATTGAACTTATGCATAAGCTTCATTTCGTAGGACATTATCAGCTTCTCCTTCTACTACAGAAGCAAGGCTGATGGTGATAGACTTCAGCCACCATTACTGCAAGCTGATCTGAGTCTATGGTTTCTGGTGACCCAGTTGGTTCAAAGAAACAAAATCTCTCAAAATCTCACAGGGCTTTGACGAAAGGACCTGAACATGTTCAGCAGTTTTGTACCAGATCAGCTGACACAGAATAATCAGAACCTGTGACATTCCACGTTTTAATGTGCCATCAGACATTTCCTCTTCTTGTCCATACCCTTTAGAGGGAATGTGCCACGGAAGAACTACCACTGAGAGGACCTTTTATCTCGGGTTATCTGTAGCTTACAAGTTTACACTTAAATAACTAAATTTAACTATGTAGCAGCTTAGTATTGTATGCCCACTAGCTAGTTTTTAGCATAGCAACAACTGCTAATGTCTAGCATAATGAAGGATGGCAGATCTTTAATCGTGAAGTTTTTTTCTGTCTTGTCTTCCTTTTTCCAGGTGTTGTATGTGCTGTAGATATGGTTTGTGTCTGCCCGCTGTCAACTAATGAAGCTGTCACCGCTGCTTACCAAACCACTTAGTATGAGTTTTAAGCATTTCTTTAAATGGCCCTATTTGTCACAGTGTCCCAAGGTTGGAAATACAGAGCTATTTTAAAATGAAGATTATGGAAGGCGAAGATCTAGAAAAACAAGTGAGGCTAAATCAGCCCCAAAGAAGCTGTGTTCATGTACTAAACAAACATAAATGTGACAGAATATCAGGATGCTTTTCTTAATTTTACTCCAAAAAGCCTAGTTATTGACATGGCACTCTTTGTTATGTCATGGATATTTATTCGATGTAGTGTTTGGCAACAGAGAAGCTATTCTTAAACTCAGACTAACTAATAAATGAGGGCCTAGTCAGTGCATTTTGCAGCTGTGTGTAACATTCCAATACATGTTGCAGAGTCAGAAAAAGCATGAAGCTGCTATTTCACCACGCTAGAGCGTTGTGCCTAGCAACCATGTGTTTTTCAATCTGTAGCCTTCTGGAGATGACCCAAACACACTGAACATATGTGTGAAAGGTGCTCACATTGAGAGATTTTAAACATTGCTGGCAACCGCAAAAGTAAAGGTAGCGTGGGAAACAGTAGGGCAGACACACATGGCAATTGCATTTTCAGTTTGAGGGAAACAACTTGTCAACTTTGGAATGTTGATGCAAACACAAATGTCAGCACTAATTGCTTCTACTGTTGGAGGAAAACATCGAGATCGTGGCCAGTGTGAGACACATAAATCTGACATGTTTGGCCTGTCTGTGTGAGACTGTGCAGGACACGGTTCGTAGTGGGTGTCTGCACCCTGTCCTCTATGTGTTCTGCCAGTGTCCTCTCATCACTTGATGTGTTGAATGTCATTAGGCTCCTCAGTAGACAGAAATGAAGTAAACACATACAGGACATGGCAGGGTTCCAGTGTGGTGTTTAACTAAAAACAGATGCAGACGTTATTTCAGTTACACCAGGGGCTGCTACTAATAATGACTTCATCACAGCTAACGGGAATGGAAGTTTTGGTCGGTTTACATTCCTGATAACCTCACAGTGTAGACAAGATGATTTATGAGCAGCAAAAAACAACATGACATGTATCTGCAGTTCAAAGAGGTGCTAGCATAGCTATAAATAATAACACTAAAACTAATCATTTTGAAATAAAAATGTCAGTATACAAAAGTGTGCAGCGCGTGACAAGTTGCATAAGTAATTTGCAGAGGTGGGAAGCAACAAAGTAGAAATATTTGAGTAGAATTTTCGTATGTCGTGTGTCTGTACTTGAGTATTTATTTTTCTGACAACTTTTTACTTTTACTCCCTACATTTTAACGCAAACACCTATACTTTCTACTTCTTACATTTTTAAAACAGGCTCGATCATTAAGGTTCATCAGTAAAATTTATGCTGTTATACTTGCAAGTTCAAGTGGGCCGGAAAGAGTGCAGGTGTCTGTGTGTTGTAGTCACATCTAGCTAGAGCTACAGAAGAGGAATGTTTCTACAACGTAACTTGCAAGATAATTCTGTATACTGGTAATTATCTTACTGCACAAAAAGAGCAAGTCTGAATTTAAGAGCAGTAAAACTCATTTTTCTTAGATGAGTTCTTATTTTGATGCAGAAGATAATGGAAATACATTTATAATAAAAATTATAGATGCTAAATTATCGTATAAATTAGTTGAAAGTATTTTGTTTTTTTTGTCGAAAGATTTTGACAGAAGGTTTCTCAGACTTATTGTTATATCGATCGTGGCTCAAGAGTTGGCAGTTCATCTTGTAATCGGAAGGTTGCGGGTTCGAGCCCTGGCTCCGACAGTCTCGGTCATTGTGTCCTTGGGCAAGACACTTCACCCATTGCCTACTGGTGGTGATCAGAGGGCCTGGTGGCGCCAGTGTCCGGCAGCCTCACCTCTGTCAGTGCGCCCCAGGGCAGCTGTGGCTACAATGTAGCTTGCCATCACCAGTGTGTGAATGTGTGCGTAAATGAGTGGATGACTGAATGTAATGTAAAGCGCTTTGGGGTCCATAGGGACTAAGTAAAGCGCTATACAAATACAGGCCATTTACCATTTATATCCTTGTCAAAAGCTAATGAATTCTCAGGTTTCTTGTTTTTCCTCCTTAAACCCTTAAAACCTGAATCATGAAATAATTGCCAGAAAATTCACAATTTGGGGATTAGGGGGTGGAGCCTATCCCAGCTACTATAGGTAAGAGGCAGGGTACACCGTGTACAGGTGGCCAGTCTGTCACAGGGCTAACACAGATTCACACCCACATTCACACCTATGGGCAATTTAGAAGGACCAATTAGCCACTAACTGCATGTCTTTGAACTGTGGGAGGAGGCCCAAAGACATTGCATTTATGAGCATAATTTCTATCATATTTATTGCTTAAAAATGTATTGACCAATTTAAAACATTAATAGTATAAAAGAAGCTATTTCTGCTCCACAAATAGCCATGACGTGGTTTGTGGCACATGTGTCAAGCCCACAAACCTTGTCAAACACAAACAAAAGTAAATTATAACACAGAATATGATGATGAGTTTATGATGATGCAAACTGAAGAAGGAGGAGAGGTACAGGTGCTGCTAGGGCGAGACAGACGTCACTCGCGGAGTCCTCTGGAACTGTTGGCAACGTGCAGCACTGTTGGGTTTGCGTTTTTGTGTCGATGCTTCACCACAGTCTTAAAACTACAGAATCCCATTTCTTCAAATTGTAGAGTATTTTAAGTGGTTTATATAGACTAGGTATCATTGAACTATACAGCGTACTTGGAGTTTTATTATTATTTTCAATATGCCACATTTGTTTTTGATAGGTATAGGTATTGACTTTTCAGGTTTTTTCTTTCTTGTATGATAATTCTTCATAATTAAACAAAAAGAACATGAAGTCTGATGTCTTATATTCATTATGAAGGTATATCTTCAACCTGAGCCTGAGGCTGGAGAGAGTCCCACAGCTCTGGAAAACGTCCTGTGTTGTACCAGTGCCAAAGGTCCCCAAGGACCTCAACAGCTACAGGCCGGAGGCTCTGACATCCCACCTGATGAAGACCCTGGAGCGGCTGGTCCTGGCTCAGCTTCGGTGCCTGGTGAGCTCATCATTGGACCCACTTCAGTTTGCCTACCAGCCTGGCATTGGAGCGGATGATGCCGTCATTCACCTCCTACATCGTTCCCTCTCTCACCTGGAGACTGCTGGGAGCACTGTGAGAATCATGTTCTTTGATTTCTCCAGTGCCTTCAACACCATTCTTCCCACAGTCCTGAAGGACAAGATGGAGAACTCAGGAGTGGACCATCACCTCACTACCTGGATTTTGGACTACCTCACCGACCGACCACAGTATGTGAGAACTCAGGGCTGTGTGTCGGACAGGGTCGTCTGCAGTACGGGGGCCCCACAGGGAACGGTTCTGGCTCCGTTCCTCTTCACCATCTACACAGCAGACTTCTCCAACAACTCCACCCAGTGCTTCCTGCAGAAGTTCTCTGATGACTCTGTAATAGTCGGCCCCATCACTGATGGGGATGACAAGGACTACAGAGGACTGACCCAAGACTTTGTGGACTGGTGCCAGCTGAACTACCTCCAGATCAACACTAATAAAACCAAGGAGCTGGTGGTAGACTTCCGCAGGCACAAACATCCTCCACTGCAACCACTGAACATCCAAGGTATGGACATTGAGGCTGTAGACAGCTACAGGTACCTTGGTGTTCATCTGAACAACAAACTGGACTGGATTCATAATTCAGACGCCCTCTACAGGAAAGGGCAGGACTCTGTGGTGGCCTCAGCCATCTTTTATGGTGTGGTCTGCTGGGGTGGCAACATCTCTGCCGGGGATAGGAAGAGACTGAACAGGCTGATCAGAAGGGCCAGCTCTGTTCTAGGATGCCCTCTGGACCCAGTGGAGGTGGTGAGTGACAGGAGAATGGTGGCTAAGCTGTCATCCCTGTTGGACAACATCTCCCACCCCATGCATGAGACTGTGATAGCACTGAGCAGCTCCTTCAGTGGGAGACTGCGGCACCCACGATGTGGGACGGAGAGATTTCGCAGGTCTTTCCTCCCCACTGCTGTCAGACTCCACAACAAAGACTTTTGCAGCTGATCAAACACACACAAACCCACACATGTGCAATAAGACTAAGTACAATACTCTTTTCTGCCAAAGTTGTATTTTTACTCAGTTGTATATAGCATTTGCATTCTATTTTTATCCTATTGTATATTTTATTCTATTTTATTCTACTGTATATAGTATTTTATTCTATTCTATTCTGTACAGTTGTGTACAGTATATTATTCTTATTGTATTCTAATTTTTGCTATATAACTTTGCACTGTCCACTTCCTGCTGTGACAAAACAAATTCCCCACGTGTGGGACTAATAAAGGTTATCTTATCTTATCTTATAGTTTGAAATACATTTTTTCACTTTTTCTTTTGTACAAAATTTCGTAACAAATCAGCGCCACCGATACCAGCCGGAATTTTACTTGGTATCATCGTCAGAAAGAAATTGAGGTCAAATAGTAACCAGAAAGTGGTTTGAAATATGTCAGAAGCTTGTCAGTAGCCCAGGTGTGACTTGCTAAAAGGCATTTAACCAAATACTAGTGGTAGTGTATATAATCTACTTTAAAAAACACAAAAAGTAGAAAACAAATCTAAAGTCATCAATGATTCTGTGCAATTATTCCTCCTTAAAAAAGAACAAAAAATTAATTAAAAGGCCAAAATTGCCATAGCATTCATATTTAAACTTTTGACTACAACTGTACACATATATATATATATATACATATATATATATATATATATATATATATATATATATATATATATATATATATATATATATATATATATATGGAGGATAAAGAAGATTCATGGAAGTGGGGCATACTGAGGGTTGGTGTAACAGAGACGGATGCTATAGATAGGGTGAGATGTTTTTAGATGATCCACTGTGGCGATCCCTAAAGGGAGCAGCTGAAATAAGAAGAGACAGATGTAAAAATAATAACACAAAAGACATATACTAAATAATTCCTAAATATGCAACGGTACACAAAAGGAGAAGCACTTAATCTGGAATTTGTTTGTTTTTCAGCAATAAGGCAACTATGTTATGTTAACTTTCAGTTTGGCATCTAATCTCATTGCTTTTAGTGTTTAAAATGCTCGTCTCTAGGAGTGTAAATGAGTGTATTCATAGACATGTAAGTTAGGTGATTGTTTTTCCAGTGGTGATGTGTATCAACAAGAATTACTGAGGAACAGCAAAAGCAGTCTTTCTAACCAGTGAAGCCAGTTATTGGTTAATACTCCAAACTGCTGATCCATCCACTCACAAGCCAAATGAAAACACACGGATCCTGACTAACTACTGGTAGTGATGCTGCAGGAAAGTGTCTGGGGTATTCTTAGTAGCCATTATAGGATTTAGCAGAGAGGTTTACCACAGTATCATTTCAACTTGGAAAGTGCCAGAGGAAGCAGTTGAGAAAGAATTTAAACTTGCAGTTTCAGATTGCTGTCGGTGACCTTACATTAGTGTGGGCAAGACACTGTTCGAAGATGCGGTCGTTTTGTCACTAAAGAACACAAGAATGGAATGAAAGTTAAAAAGCAAACATGCATCACAGGGAAAAATGTGACAGAAAGCAACAAGATCTGAATTTAGGGTGACACTGTACAGTTTCACACACTTTAACAGTTTTTAAATTATAAAAACACTTGTAGTAAAAGCTAAGCTTTTCACAGCGGAGATGCAATCCATCTCTGTTTATTCACAAAGCTAGTGACCACCTGCTTACGCCCACTTGACCCTTCCACTCTCTTCCCCTCCACACTGCTATAAATCCACTGCAAACCTGATCTCATCTGTCTCCACAGTGGAAAAACATGCCGACCTAATAAGAGGACCCTGAGTTTACAGTACGAGTCAAATGCCGTTTACAAGTTAATCCATCCTCAGCAAATGACCAACAAATACCAAAGCAGCAGCCACTGGCTGCCCAGCTGTTTTCGCTACAGACAAAAAGAAGCTTGTTAATTGTTTCTTTATGAGATTAATCCCCTACTTGTGCAGTTATGAGAAGAAGAAAAAAGAGAAAAGCACAAACAGCTGAGAAAACATTTCGCCTTTTAGTCGTGTTGGCCAGAGAGGTTTGGATTAACAAGCCATTACATGAATGAAGCTCAACGCAAATTTGTGGTCTCCACAACTCTGAGTGTGCCAAAATTTTAAAAACTGAGCTCACTGAGGTTGAAGTCACATCAGTAGTGTGAACACATGCAGATTACTGTGACAGTAATGCATCTATTTATTATTAATGTAGTTTAAGTTAAGGTCCAAAGTCCCACAATTTAAAAATGTATCGCAACATATAATGAACTGAGTTAACTAAGCAGAACAGAAACCTTATTAAACAGATGGTGATCATCATTCTTTCTTAGGGTGATGATGGTGTTGCTGTTTTAGAGACGCTTGAAAGACACACAGACAGAATGTATTAAAGGCAATTTCCAAAGAAATTTCAAAAACAGCTAATCATGTGTAGACCCTCCGCCAGTCGACTTCACCCTCCTACCCTATCCACCCACTACTTTAAAATGCTTCAGTGGGATTTGGGACCATGTTCACAATGTTTTATGGGTCTGTGGCTATTTTTTTTTCTTTGTGGTCTGCTGAGGCAAAAATCTGTGAATGGATGACACTAAAAGTCTGAATAAACGTTAGAAGAAAGCCAGCTCAATCTCAGAAGTGGAGCAGAATAATCCAGGAACATTTTCAAGATCTCTTTCCAATAGTTCCCATCATCTGTAGGTGCTCTTGCTAGTCAGAGGAGTACAATGGGAAAATGGTCTGTGTTTTAATTTTGTAACAGTTTTAGAACCAGCTTCCTCTGGCTATTAATTTTGTCTTTTCTGATGTGTTTAACTCGAACCTGCAACCTTCCGATTACAAGACGACCTGCCAACTCTTTGAGCCACAATCTCCCCTTAAGATGCAACAGTAACCGGATAAATTTACTTTCCGAGTTAACTTCTTCATATTAACTTACGTTATGTTTCTACCAGTCAAAAACTTGTTTGCGCCATTTAATGTAAACAAGTTTTTGTGGATAATAGCTCAGAAAAATAACCAGTAGATTACACTGGATAACTTCACGTGAAGAGAAAATTTGGAGAGTTTTTGTAGTTCAGTTTAATGTTTTGGGAGTTTCTTGCCACTTTTGGTTCCTAATATTTTTCCAGGTGTTTTTGTTAATTATTCATAGCCTTTACAGAGTTATCAGGTCTATGTTCTCTGTTGTGTCTCGTTTTGAGTTTGTTTTCCTATCTGTGGTTGTCTTTGATATATTGTATTTGGGTCAACTCTCCACTTTATTCATTGATTTTAACCTGAATTGGAATTGTGCATTTTTAGAATTAAGGGAAACAACATCATTAACTACTGCATGTCCTCTACTTTCCATTTTCAAGTGGCAAGCTGTAAGAATATATTTATGAAAAATAATCGCTGTTTTCCACAACTGCTGTAGAGTTTAATGTTAGAAGAGTGCTGTGCCTCCAAATTATAGTATTTAGGCACTGATAGCTCTGCAACATTTGCAAACCATCCTGATGAGCTACACTGTTTGTCTACAGTGGCTGCTTGGATGAAAATGTCCAGAAAGCAACATTAAATATTACTTCAGTGTGGACCCGTGGGCTGCATTCGTTCTGTAATGCTAAGCTGGCATCTCAAGGGTCGATTAGTCTGCACATAGAAGTACAGCACTAATGTGCTTCAGTGTTTTCCAACTGTGACTTCTTGCATCTTGAAGCTGCCGTGTGCACCAGCTAATGGAACTAAGACAAAACATTTCATACAACTGATAACGTCTGTTTGCACAACCAGACCTAAATGGGCGTCAAGAGACCAGAAAAGAAAAGGACATGCTTCAGATAAAGTGTAAATGGAAAAAAAGCTGAATGTATCTGAAGTTAAAAGCTATTTGTAAAAGCATATAATGCAAACTATATGAAGAGGAAGATAAAAGGTTGTATTCATACCAAAAACGTTTAGCTTAAGCTAATGTACAGTAACGACCAGGTAATACAACGGGGATTATTTGGATTAGTAGCTAGGAATGAAAAAGGTCACTGAGATGGAACATCATCAGTGAAGAGAACCACCTGGATTACTTCAATCATTTAGATTATTTAAAATGTGCAGTTATTTTTCACCACAGGTGGACAGTCAGAGCAGCAGAACCTCAGAAGATTGCACAGTTATACATCAGGATGCTGTGCAATGGTGCTTATTTTAAATTAGTGAAGAAAACAGCAAAACTTTGTCATATGAGCATTATATATATATATATATATATATATATATATATATATATATATATATATATATATATATATATATATATATATATATAGCATTATACAGCACAGAGTAAATATTTATTGTATTTGTTGAAATTATTACATGTTGAAAATGACACAGCTGCAATAGCAAGATTATATATGTATGTTTTTTCTCTCCTATTTAGATAGACTTTGATTAAAAAAGAACTTGTAAACATATGAATCAGAAAAATTAATAAAAAACACAAATTGTTTAAAAAGCAATTGATCAAAGGTTTATTGGTTCAAATTAGCCCAGTTTATGGGTGCTATGAAACACTGTGGCTTAAAGTTATGATCTTTTATCCCTTGTGCAACAACACTCCAAGTAAGCACGTTGATAAAGAAGAGTTTCATTTAATAATGTCATTCACGTTAATGAAAAAAGCCCTTTTTGTAAAGCCACAATGGTGACAACCCACAATGGTCACTACTGCAGGTATCAGTAGTGATACCTGTATAATAAATTATGAACCTGATTAAAACTTCGCCTGAACTTGCAACCTATAAAACTGGCTAGCAGTGGGTTCTTATACCACCCACACTGACCACCTATCCTGCAGCTGCCCTTGTGACCTTCGGAGACCCTCTATTAGTCAGGTCACACACCATATGGGCCAATAGTATCAAACAGGCAGAGGGAACAGTGGCCTCCCCTCCATCAATCCATCACTGACATTAATCCCTTGTCTGCTGCAAGATCTGTTCGGAATTTAGTAAAAACAAAACATACAGAAATACACTTACTATATGTGTGCAGACGTTTTTATTTATGCATGCCACATTCCATTACACGTGTGCATGTTTATGCTTTTGTGTGTTACAGTCAACCTAAATGGGTGGTTGTCTGTCTCTCACAGCCCTAACCTGCATTTGTCAGTGGTTGAGACAACCACAGCACAACTCATTTGCAAGTTAGAGGTTTGCTCATGGATAAAATTGCTAGAACAAAAACAAAAAAAGCAGAAAAATACAGCTAGAAGTTATCAGTGCTCTTGTTTTGTTACCCAGGCTAAACTAAAATGAGTTATAGTTGTTGCCGTTCTCAGTTTTTGAAATATCCCAGGTGGCCCTTAAATTGACCCTATTCTGTCAGGAGGATTTGCTAATTACATGTCTTACCCTGGGTGGACCTACAATGGACACTGTGGTAAGGCCTGCCGTTTCTCATAGCCTGTGGCAACACTCAACAATCTAAAGTTAGTACTGCTACTCAAGAAACGAAGTGAGAGCTGGTGATGACTAGAGTTTCCATTACAGTAAACCAACAGAGGTTAAGTTTTATCATCGCAAATCTCAATGAAAATATTACGAAACAATTTCAACAGTGAACGTGTTATGTAATGTAACTGAACTGATGCTGCACAGTTGCAAAGTTTTCAGCTCATTTCAGTTGATGTTGATGTGTTTTTAAAAAAAAAATGTTGCCATGGACAGGAATAGTTTCAGATGATGTGTCATCTGTCCTTATATGACTCTATCCAAACAAAACACTGGCAAAAAACTCATCAAAGTCACAGATTACTTTGTCTTTAAGGTCAAACGTTTCCACTGAGGTGTTCAGTGGTCACATGGTTTCATAACTACTTGCCAATGATTTTACAAAAGCACTTTTATTCAAAATGCAAGTATTTGTTTACACTACCAAGGGAGGGGCATTCTTCAGCAATGGCCATTGCATTTGTAGCTAAAAAGTTTGACTTAAATAGTGAGAAAAAGATGCTGGATTGCATACTGCAAATGACAATGCATTTGAAATTCTATCATAATTTGTGTGGTGCAGTAAATAAAACAGTCATTTGCATGTTAGACATGCACATGTTTCCATGTGCAATATATACATCCGGCGTATGCTATTTCAAATATTTATGATTTGCCAGCATTTGGTGTTGCCTGATCATTGGGCATGCTGACACCAGTATGGTTTTAAGAAAAATCCCTCCCCTTGGATGGCACTGCTTCATCATCTATTTTCCTCCACTTATCCAGTTCAGGGTCACAGGGCGGCTGGAGCCCACCCCAGGGTAGGAAGCAGGGCACGCCCCAGATGACAGACACCCTGACAGACACAGAGAGACAGACAACCATTCACAACTACAGCCAATTTAGACTCACCTATTAACCTAACCCACACATGTTTTTGGACTGTGGGAAGAAGTCAGCGAGAGCACCCAAATAAGCACAGGGGAAGACACAAACATGTCTGGATTTGAATCTAGGGCCTTATTGCTGTGAGGCAGCAGTACTAACCTCGCCACCACTGTGCTGCTCTAAAACAAATTTCTGCACTTAATAATGAATTTGTCTGTAGTACCTTCATATTCTGTGTGAATATGAGTGATGACTATGATTATTAAGCTGTATAAATGTGGTTTCCATCATATTACAAACAAGCAGTTAGAAAATTGTGTCCTACAGAAGACAATTTGTATGTGCCAAAGTTGCTATCGAAACAAGCCAGGACGACACTAGTTCATCAAATATCCCTTCTTGGGCCAGTTTTAATTTCCCTTCTTGCCATGAGGCAACAGTGCTAACTAACATGCCACCATGCTGCCCCCAACGTTACTCCTTATGTATGAAAAAAATGATTTGTCAAATGTTACTGACACCCTCCCCCCAATAATGTTTATTTAGGAAATAACCCAGTTTTTTTCTTATTCCATTCTAATCCTATTCATTACGGTACTTTAATTTTAACAATTGATCTAAAATTCACTTTGAGATTAGTTTCACGTATAAGGTCCCTGGGAATTAGGGATGGGTACCAGTCTGGTTACTACTGCCATAATGGCACCGGTTCTTACATAAACGGTAGTAACCAGACCGAAACGCAGCGCACATTTCGGTGCTTTATTTCGGTGCTTTATTTTTTCCTGAAATGTCATACACTTTGGATTCTAGCCAATCATTTTACCTTTGCAAGCGTAGTAGGCGGGCCCAGGTACGTACGTTCTTTTAGAGCAGAGCTACAGATAAAAAAAATGCCCAAGGCAAAGCGGTCAAAAGTCTGGCTGTACTTCACAGCAAAAGATGCAAACTCAGCAGCCTGCAACAAGTGCTTTAAGCTGGTACTGTGCAAAGGAGGTAACACCTTGAATCTGATGAAACACCTGGCGACACATAGCGTTGTTTTAAAAGCCAAGAAATGCGCCGTATTTGATAGCTTGCTGTGAGACCTCAAACCGGCACATCTACTGCGGGTGTGGTGCCTGTTATCGGACCCGGAGTTAGCAACATCCCCCAAGAACCCGAAGAGGAGAGTCCTGGCCCCTAGCCCTGCCAGTGTAGCAGAAATGATGACGGATGATGATGGCAGCAGCAGCCGTTCTTCTCTGCGTGAGTAGCTTAATGTTGTTCGTGTGTGATTTACGTTGAGTAGGCTAACCACGTTATTACATTAATGTATGTAAGGTGAACTAGCAAACACCATCGTAGTTACATGCGGCTGTCTTCTTGTTTGATGGCATATACTCCCTTCACCCTGGCTAAAAAGGCTAAAATGACCAAAGAAAAAGTGGAAAACAGTTAAACATGAGAGGTTTTTGGACAAAGTTTGTATTTTTTTCCATTGTTTAAGCACTGCTTCCAGCCAAGAGTGATACAATATATGCCCTATAGCTGCAGAAGGCTAACATTACTATCTTTTTACAAAATAACAGCATAACATGAGAGGTTTTTGGACAAAGTTTGTGTTCTCCATTCTTTAAGCACCGGTTCGAGCACCGTTTAAGCACTGGCACCGTTTCAAAAGTACCAGTTTGGTACTGGTATCGGATAAAACCTAAACGATACCCATCCCTACTGGGAATTGTTGCTGCTGAGATACTGAGAGAACAAACCTTATGGGTTGGAAAAAATATAAATCTATTGGTACAAAAGGAGGATTAGTCAGCTTAATACTGAACAGAGAACGGCCTCTTAAAAACAACTAAATAAATGAAAAGGGAGATAAATGTGAAACAATATGGGCTAGTATTCTTCCACCTCACAAACTGATCATAGATGCACATTTGCTTCTTTACCTAAGAAAATGAATTCTCACATATTTGTGTGAAGATGCATTCAATAAAAATTAATATTTTTGAGCAGTTATGGCAAATTCACAGGCCCCTTCTTGCCGAGCTCATCATTGCTCACATATTCTTCCTCCCTTCATCTTCTCATCTGAAGATGTCAGTTTTCAATAAGATTCAGCAGTACCAAGTTAGGATTTTTTTTCCCCCATCTAGAAAAAGCGTCTGCTTTATAATGCTAAAAAAATGTAATTTTTCTAATAATCCTGCCTAGGTTTTATGATAATGACACGTTCTATATAATCTGCCAAACTTGGGACATGTAAAAAATAAACCCAAACTAAAATAGGTAAAGGTCCAAAAATACTGACTGCCTACAGTGATCACACTGGTCAGCAGTTGCTGCTGGTATCATCATATCATAATGTGTGTGTGTGTGTGTGTGTGTGTGTGTGTGTGTGTGTGTGTGTGTGTCACTCTCTCCCTCGTTTTCTCTCTCACATTCTTCTCATTCTCACAGTAAGAGCCCATAACTTCATTCTTGGTCGCACTCCAAGGGACTCATCGCTGGCTTGACCAGGACCTCATGCATTCAGTTAAACCAATCAAAGCTCCATTCATTCCACCATCCCATAATGCCTAATTCATTTGCAGCCAATAATAGAGAATCTGTTGTAGTTTTAATGGAAAAGCTGCTTATTTTTTTCCTGTAAAAGCAGTCGCTGTAAAAAAAAAAAAAAAAAAAAAAAGAAAGACAGTGTGCTGTTGGAGAAAAAAAAACTGAGGTAATGTTCCAATAAAAAATTCAGAGCCTGTTTATTTTGGATGTGTAAAGAACGCAGATATTACACTCTGTAAATTAGCCAGGCCACTTTCTAAATTAACAAGCTATGACTGTTCTCTCCTCAATCCATCCCATGGCTACTCTGACATTTATTGGGAGAGAGAGAGGAAGAAGCTTGATATATTGAATTTTCTTATTTTTTCAACCTTGGAACAACCTCAGGCTGTATGCGGGCTGCAGGTCCAGCTAATTGCCAATGAAATGCTGTACAAATACCCGCTTGTCTCAAATTCTCCAGATAATCCGCTAATTTACTGCCAATATGTTCAGAAGCATGTCTGAGATTTATCAAATAAAATGAAATCTAATTCTTTCTACACAAAAAGTGAACAACATCACGAAGTGTTTATTCATGGCTCCTGTGTAAAACATGGCAGCAGACTCATTTTCTATGGCTGTTTTCCTTAAAAGTTAGTTCGTAATTTTGGTTTTTATGTGCAGTGCTTCACCACAATTAAAACTTTAATAATTTGATCTCTTTCATGAAACTTAAAGTCCAGTCCTTTTTTTTCTAAGCTAAATTCAGACTCTTGACTGCTTTTAGTCACTCTAGAACTGCATTGGTTGCATATCTTATACAACATTTGTTTAAATGTCAGAAAACTCTTTTATGACATTTTATTTTTATACATTTTTATAAAACAAAGTTCTGTTGAACAGTTTTTAAAGGATTCCTTTAATTTGTTTAGATATTCAAGAAACAGCAATCTCAGGCCATGTCACTAATATATTGCATTATTTAAATTGATTTGCTCTTTTAGTGATGACCTGCTATCTCGTAGGTTGGAAACATATAAACACACGAGGGAAAAATTTTAACCAAAAGCAAAATTTTAAAATAAGCTTATAAATGAAACCTTTACATTTAGACTAACATCTGATCTAATTCTGTAAGTTTTCATATTTGCACGAATTACTCACCAGCTTTCTCTGGCCGTTTTTACCAAATCAACTACAGCCAGAGAAAAGGGTTAGGAGGCACATGACTATATGCAAATAGTAGGAAAATGTAGGCATGGATATGTTTCTTGGATACTTAAATACACTGAAAACAAAAAAAAATCTAGGTGAGACTTTACGTAATATTTTTTTTTAATGTTTCGTAACAACAGCAAGAAACTTTTTAGGAAGTAAAGTTTTTAAGGGGTGGGCGTTTAGGTTGATATGGCAATTTTCTTTGTTTAGTTTTGGTAACACATTACACAGTGATGTTTAAAATTTGGTTCTGTGCATGATAATAATGCTTGTGCTAAACTCAAAGCGCACTCGCCAAAGTGGCTTTCAACCACATACCTCAGTATTCAAAAAGAGGCTATAATCAGTTGAAGTTTCTCAGCTCAGACACATTTTGGGCAGATATTTACTGCACGCAGCTCACAGAAATTTTAGGCTGTCCAACCTGAGTCATGTCTGAAAGCTGAGGGGAAAAAAAAAAACTTCTCTACTGCACAGAAAGCCCAAGGGGAGAACTGAGACCAGTTTATGGGTAAAAGCTGAGAAAAACAAGATTTGGTGCAATTGCAATGTCTACAGTGTAAAGAGGTTACATTTCTTGTAAACACTGCAATCAGCATAGTCAAAAACAATAAATGTCCAGGACTATGTCTGCATGGTGCTGTTGGTTAAGAGACATAGATATTTTATAGCAGCCCCATAAATAGATAGTTACTAGACCTCACACACAGAGAAAGAGAAGGTTTCATATGTTCAGCACTATCCACACAATGTTCATTCATTAAACAGAACTGCTTTGGAGCACGCACTGACTGAAAAGTTGGGAGTACAAGCTCTGTCTTCACCTAACTTGTGAAAGTTGTGCAAGTTCATCCCTCTGTGGGATTTGAGGCTTTTCCTCCCTGGGACTAAGGCTAATGCTTACTGATGCTGTGTAGTCAATTCTCTTGCTGACAGAAATGCGCAGACATAGGAAAAAAACACCCTGAAGACATAACCAACCTTGACTCTTCGATGCATTGATTTAAAAAGAGACCACTCACTGAAAGTTTTCAAAGAAAAACATGCAATCAATACGAAGCAGCAAATCCAGATGAAAGCAAGCAAGCTGAATGCTGACTGTCTAGTTCATGCTATTTTAAACATGTGTCTATAAAGATACATCCAGTGGCTGACTGGTCTATGACAGAGATGTGTGCGAATCATGTCAAAAGTTTACTTGAATTAAAATGTGCACTGATATGTACTGACGTTTGGTTTCTCACCTCTGTCTTTAAAAATATAGAAAAACATTAGCTCAAAGGTATGCGGTTAAACACTAAGAGCAGTAATTTGCAGTGTACTTTGAGCTGGCAAGTGTAAATATAAAGTAAATGTTCAAACAAAATGCCCACAAAGGAGACAGAAGTAAAGGAGGACAAAATAAATATGCAGATACCTCCTTCAAATCTACCCCTGAGCTCAGAAAGCTGTCAAATTAAATCGGTGTAAAGCTCATAATGGCAAAAAGTCCTATAAAATAACTGTACTTTCACTATGAAACTGTACATAGCTGTGTATTTCAATGATCTACACTAACTATCAGTCTCAGGGCATGATAGCAATGTAGCTCCATTCGAAGCAGCTTGGATATTGTGTATGTGCTTTTTTTCTTTTTTCCAATCTATTTTCTTTTATTGGAAAAAAAAAGTAAAAGTTATTCTCAGTCTAACTTTCAGGAGAAATGTTTTATTTTTTCCTGTGGGGCTTTTAAGGATAAGTAGCTGAAAACTGGGACATCTACCAAATTTTAAAGAAAATATTTCCACCTAGTTCCCAAAGTCTTTATATGTCTTTGGGCTAATACAGGAGAACTGAAACCATATAGTCCCAAAGGAATATTGTAATTCTCTATAAATTAAATACAATAAACATAACAGCTCCATGGAATTTAATTGAAAAAAATATCCATACTTAAGTGTTCCCCAAAAAGGAAGAAACTAGAAGGTGGAAGCAGCCAGTGAGCCTGATGACAGAGTGATGATGGCCAATGATGGATGACTAGGAACCGTCCTGATCCCAGAGGAAGGTCTAACCTCAGTAATCACAATTAGACCATCCAATAGTCAATCACACTACTCAATGACTCCCAACTGGCAGAAAACGCTCTACAACAGACACGGCAGTTCTGCATCCAGGGGAAACTTAAGGCTGTTTTAGGGAAAAGGAATGTGCTTCAGCTAGGTTCTTTGGTTATTTATTTTGGTCCAGAGAGTGAGAGCCGCTCTGTTTTTTGGGATGGTTCTGGGAAGAATTTGTCTCCAACTTTGTGTGTTGACACCATGATATGTGTGCTGGAAGCAAAAAGCTTCTAAGCCACTGTCAGCACTTTGCTTGTATCATCCCAGTAGCGGTCACTGATGATTATTACAGACACATCTGCAGAAAGAGTCCATGTTTGATTTCACGTTTTTCTGATTATAAAACAGCAGTGACACATTTTGAACTCATTCTGACTTCTAACATGACTGAAATCTTGAGAATCATTTGTGATTCAAGAGTTTGAAGCTCTTCATTATCAGCTCATAATCATTTATTAATCAACGTTCTAGGGCCTAAAAAACAGCTAGTTTGTGTAGTTGCAACTTTCCCTCTTTTACTGGTAGAAAAAAATACATATAGTACAAGCTATTAAGAATGAATAAAACATCTACCTCTCCACTTATCCTGGGAGCAACAGAGCCAAACTGTGTGTGAGGTGAGAGTGGAAAAGGAAACCATTGCACTTCCCTCTCATGGAAAACTGAAGTGTTCCCAAAGAGTTTCATTCACTCACGCAGTCAGTGATTTCCAACAAAATGTCAAAAGTACCTTAAAAGCAGGCTCTTCCTCCTGAACTGTTCCACTTTCCCAGGCAAAATGGTATACCTATAAATTACCAGCACATTTTTTATATTCACATTTTAAGTACTGAAAATGACAACCTCATCCAAAGTAATTTACTATCAGTGCTGCTTACTGTCAGAGTCAAAAGGCAGTAACGTGAACTGAAACCTGAGTAGGGATTATGTTGCTATTAAATCTAATTTTGTATAATATGTTACTTTTGAAACAAAAAATGTTGTAGACTTTTAAACATAATAAAACCAAAATTTTAGTTCCAGGACTCGTCACATTTATGCCATGATAGGATTGCCTAATCACTTTATGCTAATATTTGTACCAGGGAACCATACTCAGTCTTGCCCAGTTTCTTGTGAGAGGTCTGTACACATATGAAGCGTAGGCTGCTGCTGGTAATAATTTGATATCAGTTTAAACTGTAGAGAAATAAAAATATCAGTCAAGTCAGAGAAACAGCAAGGTTCATGTAAACTTTAATTTTTAATCGTTATGCTTGTGCACACAAGATCAGTAAATCAAAAGGAAAGTATTATCATCCAAAAATACACGACAAGGTGGGAACAAAAAGCTGACTTAATGATTAGTCTTTTTTGGAATTCATAAACTATCCTACCATTAGTTATCAGACACTATGAGACACACAAAAAATAATTGTTATATAATTTAAAACAAAAGAATGGAAGGTACAAAAATCTTGCTTGAAAATTACTTTAAATGACCTAAAAACAGCTCTGGGCGGTGCAGAATGGACCAACTACTCTCCAAACCTATAAGCAAATAGCATAACGGCCAGAGCAGGAAATATTCCTATGTCATTGGAACAGTCATATTTAAAAGTGAAAAACCAGCTGAAGAAAATATTTTCATAGCCATTGATTCAGTATAAAGAGAGAAGCTAACAACTTAATTTCCATGCAAATGTTATTGAAGGATTTTCACTGTGATTTAGTGTCCAGGTCAGTTGCCAAAGATGTGGTGGTATAACTTCAAGCTGTCAGACAATTGTTATGTTAGAGGTAAAAGAGTGACAGCAGTTGGAGTTGAACCACTTTCTCCTGACTTACAACTGGGCAGAGACACAGAAAAGGAGGGAAGAAGCAAAAAAAGAGACAGAGGAGACCGAAACTGAAACAATCAGATGTAAATTTTCCTGTGTTTACTTTTTTTTCCTCAATGACTGAAAGCCATTTTTCACTTCCTGATTAAAACAATCCCAATGAGTCCCAAACCTACTTTCTCTATCGGACCTTTTATACAGTATAACCCAGCTTGGATGTGGTTCCAACTTGCTATTATGCAATCTGCCAACAATTCACAACATAATTAAATACGCACAGGAACAATGTGTGTACATTTTCCCTAAGAGTCCAGCAATCCAGTTACCACCTTTACACTGTGAGAGGCAATTTCCTGTGCGGCTCAGCAGATGAGGTTTCAGAGTAGAAACAGGCCAGTAATTAAATCTCAGAGCTCTTGTTAAAAGTGCAGCTGTCGATGGCAAAGCTCTGTGGAAGCAGAGTGTGAATATTTGTGTCATGGTGCAAGTGGGGAACTCTGGCCGCATATGCCAGCCATCAGCACTGGACTGTACAGTATGTTTTACTAAAGAGAATGCAGGAAAAGCCCTGTGGAGCCTTCTCACGCACATGCGAGAACAAATGCAATGGTATAAATGTACTGTGTAAAATGTTTTAGCCTTCATGTATGAACATGTGTTAAAATTTCAAATCAAGCTTGAAGTACTTTTTAAAATGCATCTACAGTAAAAGAAAGTAGTATTTTTAACTCTATATTCCTTTATATATAGCAAAGTTGTAAATTGATAACAAGTAACACTTGATAACTTGTTGCTTCGTTACTTGATACTTATATGTTGTTACTAGAAAACCAAACCAGACTTGCTGTATTCTTAGTAATATGTTAAGAACACACAAACCAGAGTATAAAAATTTGGTTCCAAAAATAAAAACAAATAAATAAATAATTCAAAATGACATTTTGCAAGGATGCTAATAGCTAAACACACGGCTTGGGAATGAACCTTTAATGAATGCCATTTCCAAAAACCCTATAGGGGTAAACAGACGAATACATGAGTAATTTGATGGTCTTGAGCAGAGATGAGTAAATACATGAGTCAGGTGCTGTCCCAGCACCACTAAAAACTGTTGTGTACTCCATTTCTTCCCCCATGGCATTCCATTGTGCTTCACATGGATAGTCTAGGTAAACATCCTGCAGACATTAACTTCTTCACACCCACTACTTAAACTCCAGTTTAATGTTGCTCTGGCCCTCCAGACTTTTTCTTTCGATTGTCAACAGAAAGGTAAAGGTGAGACCGTGGGTCCCATATCTTAGAATATTTTGTCTGGTTGGTCTGGGTACATGTAGTGGACAGATGTAGCTGCCAGAAGCAGTGGAGTGGAGTTACTGTAGTGTTTACTGGCTACCCAAATAGCCCTAGTGTTAAACTGCTAGTGTGGCTAAAAAGCTAATATAGCCCAGAAATAGTAGGCCTGCTGCAGCTAAGGTGTGGCCAATAGTGGCAATAGTGACCAAAAAGCAAAATCACCATACAGGTTATCCTGCACACTCGGGGGTTAAGCACAAACTACTTTTAAAAATCAACTTTTTTAAAAGAACACTGCAGATGCTGTTAACACACTGACAAATTTTAATAATGTGACAAGTTATGATTAATGACTGACTCAGTGACTCATCATGAAAGTTTGGCATACAGTAATTTGCTTAAAAAAACATTAATGGCACATCCATTTCTGTGCCACTCGATTACAAGCTATGCCATCAGTCTGCTCCACTCCAATATAAACTGCCTGGCCCAGCCACTGCCCTCAGAGTCTGTTCATGTAGAGATACATGTTAGAAGGAAATAAAATGTTCTCAGTGTAGTTTGTGCCAAAATGCCAATTCAACTCTAAGACTCGTGTTTTGCAGCTTCACACTCTGCCAGGATGCTGAGTTGGATTATTCCAATTCCTGGTTGTGGTTGAGCTACATAACCCAAAGGAAAAGGCTGTTAAAAACGACATGAATCAATCATGTCCTCAGTACAAAAAGAAAAAGAAATCTCCAGTGATTAAGTTTCTTTGTAAAGGCGCATATGAGGTTCAGCACATAAATTATACCCCCCTTGGAAGTGTCCATAAAGAAAAGAAAAAGAGCTATAAACAAGTCGCTCTTTCTCTCTCTCAAACTCTCGCACACACAGAAACACAAATGAAAGACATACATAGCAGATTCATGAGAACAAAAAGGTTATGAGATTTTAATGTGGAGGGCTGAACTGCTTTTTAACTTAGTTTCCAGTACATGCTTGTTGCAATAACTTGCCCAGTTGGATTTAAACTGGCAACATTTCAGAGTCCACAGTACAGCTGGTCAAGAAATTTGATGGTTATTTGCTACATTAGAGGGAAGCCAGTGACTGGTGAGTATCCTGCTTCATGAATGTCCAATGACGAGGACAGTGAATGTCAACTTGCACTTTTACTACATTTAACTTGCCCTAAAGCTTGTAAACATGCTGTAAACTGTAGATGCCATGTTTGACAGGAAAATTCTCAGTAAGTTGTCAGAGTCCCTCAGTCAGTCTACCTACTTAGAACCTGGAGCCTTGTGCCTTTTGTCCACAAGATTATGTCTTTTCTGCTGAAGTACAGCTGATTTACGATGAGGGCAATGTGCAGTACGCTGTGTGTAAATTACTCCACAGATAACTACATAGAGTCTCCTTAGATCAGTGGGGCCTCCTCACACAGGGAGCATGGGATAGATTGCTTAAGGGGCCAAAGATCAGTGAATGAGTTGAACAGGAAATACCCAATATGGTGAACATCATTATCCTACCCCGGTCTATTATAAAAGTGTTTATCATTGTGCATGACACTCTTAAGTGTAGTATTTCTGTGTATTTAGGAGAAAACTCCTCCCATCGTTCATATTAACTTCTCAAAAGTTGACCACTGCTATGGTAGAGAAGGCAACACACATAAATATGATTTGAAAAGAAAACTGAAAGATATTTCTGGTCTTCCTAAATCTGTTTGCAGTCGAGTTTTCAGGACATCTTCTGTTTTAAAATGAGGAGCCAGGAAACAATCAACACAATTCGATAATCACCCCGGCTGTTTAACTCAAACCTGGGAGGCCCTTCTCTGTTTATTTTTCTTGTATCGTGTTGCATTTCTTTTTAATTTCATGGCCAAGTGGACCTCCCTGTTATTGTGCCCCACACCCCACTATCCCCAAGTCCACTCTCATCTCCCTTTAACCCAACTCCTTTTTATATTCCCACAAGGCTCTGGACCTCTTCATCACCCCAATGGAAAACACTCCAGATCCCCTAAAGGTCACTCAGCTCTCAGACATAGATTTGGCCAATGAGACAGAACTGTCGGTCATCAACACACACACACACACACACACACACACCATACTATCCATTGTCCACATAGCTATAAGCAGATGCACAACTTTAATGAGTTCTGTTTTTTAAGAAACCAGCTTTTTAGGTTTGTCTTGGTTGGGCATGCTGGCTAAATACTATAACACTACTACCTGTAAGGTGCTCAATTATCATAAAAACTGCCACTTCAGGTGGTAAAGGTGAGATTATTAGCATTCTTTTGTTAACAATGCCTCAAATGGCATGTGTTGGTTATTGGTGTTATGCTGCAAAACTGTGATGCAGCTCTGGATTTCCCTTTAGCCCCTCAGTGTCCTCACTGTTTGCAGTTTCATCAAAACCACCTTGATAATCGCCTTATTCAGGATTTTACTCTTCCCACACACAAACTATCACATGAATAGCTTAGATGATCATTTTTGGGACATATAAATTTGCATTCTAACTTAGAGTTCTTTTTATTTTTTAGAAACCAAGACTAAGTAAAATTTCACTAATATTTCGAAAGCCAAAACACAGGATGTGAAGTGGCCTGAACCTGTACAGAAATAATATACATTGTAAATGTCACTTAATTTCTTCTCAGCACACAAATTGTGTGAAATGTTAACAAAAAACTGAACATGCCTGATGGAATGAATGCTGAAAGCAGCACAATTATTGACACGTAGCTGAACTTTTTGTATTTAAATTCATTTGTATGTTATATTCATGTACGTCATAGTATGTCAAATTATGCTAAAAAAAAAACAAGAGATGAATGACTGAAACACACGCGCGGCTGTCAGCAGCACTCTTAAATCACTGTATGTAAAGTGCATCCATTATTGTGTCTGTGTTTTGATTCTGACATCTCCACACAGAAGGTGAATGATTATCTGCACCACAAAGACGTCATCAAACAGTCGAAGTAAATCATTCTGGTAAAGTCATTTCATTCAAGTCATTAATGAGGCCAGTTTAGCTATCACATGACAGAAGTAGTATATTTTATTCAGTCAATTTAGACTCCATATCATGTGATTAGTAATGTGCCTCTAAATGTGGCTTTTAGAAGTTAAATTGTTTAATCTGGCTAAGACTAGCAAAGCCTCAAATAATGCCGCAGTAAACCTTGCATATTAAGTTTCAGTCAGTAAAAAAATAAAAGCATGACATTAAAGAAATCCGAGCATTTTGAGTGTCAGCTTGCACTGTGACAGCTATCAATCACTCATCCACGTCTCCTCTGCAGGGTGCAGCCCACAGCAACCCAGCAGTGGATGTTTATAGAAATCACAAACACATTCAGTTTCTATAACAGGTGAATTAGTTGCTGTCAGGTTAGAAGAGCTGCCAAGCCACAGAGGGCGACTAAAGCTGCCACATTGGACCTCTTTTGTGCACTGCACAATGGAGGCAGGAAGTTTTGATTGTACTGCTTTATGCTTAAGACGTCAGCTGATCGAGCCTCGGACATTCAAAGCTGCACTTTTTTTTTGTTCCTACATTTAAATTCTTTTAGTTTAGAGGCTTCAGTCATTAAGACTTAGTTTCAAGCACAGTTTTAGCATAGCAGAAGACGCCACGAATAATCAAGAAAGAAAATACACTATTAAACATACATTTAGGTCATAGATTGCTGATGACTATCTACTCCTAACTTTTAGATTCCAACACAAAAACAGTACTTAGAATTAGCTGCAGCAAAAAAAAAAAAACAAAAAACCATCAGGTCAAAAGGAAAGAGTTGAGTGCGGAGAGAAAAACTGTGGTTAGGCACAATGGTCAGGGTTTATGAAGACTTAGATATCATCTGCTTTTCTTAGCCAGTATATAACCTCAAACATAGTCTTCTGTTCTGCATTGGGTACTTTATTACTACTGTTCTAAGAGGTAGTTCAGAGCTACTGTTTTTTGAGTCAAATGCTCAAATATTCAGTGAGTAGATGCTGCAAAAGTACACCAACTTCAGAGTTCAGCTTCATTAACCCCTTTCTTGAATGACATGTACATTTGGTGTCTGATAGCGACAGAATACTTTAGTCATATTCCTCAACTTCCAATCCAAAATCCAAAGTGTAAAAGATGGAGAGTCATTTATTTCTGCTTCAAATAACATACAAAATATCTCTAGTTTCTTTCTAATCTTGTTTGCCCTTCATTTGCCTTCTCCCTGGGTGTCCACAGAGTTTGTTGGTTGACTGGTCTGGAAAAGGTCAGTTCTGTTGAAATAGAGCAGCGTTCCAAGCCAACAAAAGCACAGCCATTTTCCTCCAAGACCCTCCTTAGCAAATTGGTCCTCAGCAGAAGGCAGCTATGCTTTGGCTAAATGCTGCCCTCCTGCTAGCATGCTTAGCTGTAGTGTGTGAAGCCAAGAGAAACTGTCGCTATTTAGGTCTAAGGGTGGTGTGGAAAAAGACATATGTGAACTTGAAATAGGTTGATTTCCTGTGCAAACACACAATCCATTATTTGGGTTTCAAGCTGTAAGATTGCCAGACTGTGTGCTGGTCCAATAGAAAACAGAACAGCTATGTGGAGCACAGATGGCACAGCATATGGGGGAGTTTAAGAATTAAATGACTCAAAAAATGATTTCATTTGTCTAAACCCGATTACAAAAAAGAAAAACAAAAAAAGGAATTCACATTAGAAATGTTTATGACATCTGTGCGACTAATTTTGATAGCAAATGTTTTAATTGTGCTGTTTTTAAACGCAGCACATCTTGTAAAAAAAAAAAAAAAAAAAAAGGCGAGGGGGAAATCAAAATTTAAGACACAGTAGTTTTCAAACTGTATCAAACAGTTGGGTTTGTTACTCAAAATCTAGAGATGAAAGCCCCGTTAAGCCTCTGCTCTATGCAAAGCATTTTAGGTGAGAACATCAAGAACTTACAACATTTGAATGGTGAAAATCCCCATTACAAATTATACAGTGGAAAAAAAAAAGTTTTAAAAAGGTCAAGCTGACATACAGTGCTGTGCAAAAGTCTCGAGCCAACCCTGAGTCATTGTTTGTTTGGTTGGTTGTTTGTTAAACCACTTAACACTGACCTATGAATCATTCAAGCATATAAAAGGCACATAACTCAAGGCATGAACCAGTGTTACTAACTTAGCAAAGAACCAATTTTAAAATGTAGAATCAAGGAGATTCAAAAGAGTTATTACCTGAAAAGGTGGCGTATCTCAGCATGGTGTGCAGCATGTAATATATAATATGGCCACTTCTGGCTCGAAACAACATGGTGATGGACAAAGGAAGGATTTCAAATGAGAAATCAAAGACTTCTTGGTCATTTTGTCATTCTTTTATATTTTATATTGTAGACTCTTTTTCACAGTGGCAGTGGTAATATTGTTGTTGTTGTTGTTGTTGTTTTAAATTAGCAACTGTTAGCTATTAATCCATAATATAAAATGTAAAAGTGTATGTTTCAATCACTCAAAGACCTTATTCAAAGTTGCATCTTCGTTTGAACTCTAGAAGCTGTACTGCGTTGAGCACCAGTAATGTATGTATGAAGTCGAGCCATGTATGTATGTATACAGAGAGTGAGACCACAGAATGAGCAAGTAAATCCCAGAAAACTAGCGTTAAGCTGGTTTTTGAGCAAGGATAGGTGGTTTCTTATCTTGAAGCGTAAAGCTGTTTGATCTTACCTCAAAGTTCCCAAACCACTTCAAGTAAAGACATTTCAGATTACATGAAAGACATTCGACTATGCTCCCATGCTAAAAGGAAATCACTTTATAAATGTTTCAGTCAGACTCTGATATGTCAACCAAACCAGATATATAGCTGTGACAGTTGTATTTTTATTATTTTTTTAATGTATTATTCAGTGAAATCTTTACAATTAATAGCTCTTGAGAATAAAGTCTCAACTGAGACTTTTTGTTCAAAGTTGTCTCTGTTGTTACTTGTGCTCATTAAAATTGTATCTCTAACTTGTAAAACCATCTATTAATTTTAACATTTCTAACACAGACCGATCTATGACTGCTCCAGTATTCATGCAGTATTTTTTTGACTAATGTGACAGCCTAATATCTGTTGAAGCAGAATATATACCACAGGGCTTTATGATACATCAGCACTGTGGCCCCATATTTAACATCTTTGTAGGTAGACAGTTAAGTGTCTTATAAAACCCAAAATGTAATTAAAGGAATTACATATTTTAACATTTTTACTATACTTATAGGAGTCAGTTAGATAGTTTACAGTTTTGTATTACAGTGGTGAATGCTACAATAATCCCAGCTTTATAAAGTTAATTAACAGTGTTTCTAGCTAATTTATAAATTGATAAAAATGTGGGACAAAAAGCAGGAGCACTTGTACTGCTCCAGCCAAAGATATTTTCACAACTACATAAGTGCATTATTACATTATCAAATTTGCTAAATCTTTTATTGCTTATAATATGACCTGTACTGGAGTAGCTGGAATCTATTTCATAATTTAATTTAACATGAATAAAACTTTCTTTTTTTATGCTTTTTTTCTGTTTTGAAATGCTTTTCAGTACATTATTTACAGCTGGCTTTGTGGGGCATCTTTTATTTAATATTTGTCCACTGCATCCCAGAAGCATAAAACTAGGACTAGGCTTAGTTCATGTCATGTCATTAGACATGAATTACAACATGTATCCATAAATGTCTTGAAGTGCAAAGCTATGAATGATTTATGTCAAACCTGTGGTTTTAAAAAAAATTAAACACTTGCAATATTAATCTGTAAAAGCTTAGAAAGAGATAAATCTCAACCTGTCTAGCTTACTGTTTTTAGATTTTCTATTACTTTCCATGCTGCCCTACCCCCAGACTGGAGATTTAAGAAAAAAAAAAAAAAAAAAAAAGGCAGATGGCTTCAAACACTAGATTTCCCCCCATGGGAGCCTCACAAGGAGGTCCAGGACACCCCAGGCCTGTCTGAACTCTATGATAGGTTGTGTGGAAAAATTGAAAAACTATATTTATACATTTTCAGGTATAAATATATTTATACATCCCTTAATGCACAGAGTGGCTCAAAGCGAATGTAAAACAAAAAAAAAAAGAGAGTGCTGGGGGAGCGAGGGACAGCGAGTGGGCGAAGGAGAGAAGGGAGAAGGGAGAGGGGCAGATACCAGGAGAGCTGATTTCTCACAGATCTCATTGCATTTGTGTGATAAGAAAGGAAATAACAGCTTCAGATGAGGGAATTTGCAAAGGGACACGTTTCACCTTCCTTTACATTGTGTAAGGCAGATCACAGGAAACACAGAGGAAAAGGAACGAGAGGCTTCTCTTGCAAGGATGTGAGCAGACGTCTTGAAATGTACTCAGCATAGCCTGTTTCAGATGTATAAAATCCAACTGAACATTAACACTTTCATACTTGAAGAGAAAAAATTAAAGTTTATACCAACACTTGTTTTAACATTCTGAATTAATTTTATTTACCATTGCAATAACTCTGCAGGAGCGCGCTTTGATGACACTGATGCAGAGACAAACTGACAGGTCGCCGAGTTTGGAAGTATTCTGACATACATGCTACAGAGCAAACACAGCCCGAGGCTGTGGAGGTGTGCAGGAAAACCTCTCTGTGACTGCAAGTTCACGGGCTTGATCCCTGCTATCGTCATGTGTGCTCAATAGGACCATACCAGTGGGTTTACATGTTTTAGCCTGTTGCTTAGCTGCCAGCCCAGGTTTAAGATTTTATACCACTGAATTTCAGTATTTTGCAAAGGTTTTAGGCATGTTTGATATTTTGATCTTATCCCAATTTACTTTCTTGGCAGCAATCATCTGGCCTTCCAAGCACCATTTGGAGAACTCCATAATAAACACTATTCCTTAGGCCTAAAAAAACCCACCTCATCCTACATGAAAAGGGGCAAAACAGGATAATAAGATCCAAATAGGGACAAAATAAACACAGAGATGCTTCATATCAGCCCTAAATTCATCCTGTGGTACTCGGCAGTAATGCCAGACAAAGAGCCTGAGCATGCACAGGCAATATCAAACATTACACGGACTTTGGACTAAGGGTTGGCATATTAAAGACTGGTTAATGTGGTGCTTCTCAATATTAAAAAGTCACAAAAGTTTAAAAATGGGCAATTAACTGTTCATATAAAGCCCCAACCATCATGACTGAGAGCATTCATGGGACCAGAAGGAATGTAACTAATTAGTAAAGTGCATTTACTAGATTGCTTTTCTCAATTACAGGTTTAATGTAATTCTACTTTAAATATTTCTAATTTGTGCTACTTTGTGGTTCTTTTCTACTGTATTTTGCAATTATTTACCTTAAAGAATGACTCACCCCCCATTTTATTTTACAGACATATTACAATGTTCCAATAGTGTATATGAATGTATGTGAATCCTCCCTTAGTTATGGTGCCATGGGTCTAGGCTGCTGCGGGCATCTCGTGATGCACTAAGTATTTCATCTTCACTCACGATGTGTTTATACTCTCTCTCACTCTGCATTAAATCATTAGTTATTATTCATCTCTGGCTCTCTTCAGCAGTCAATTTTTTATCCTGTCTTCCTCCCATCGCCCCCAACTGGTTGACTGGCCCTCCCTCCTCTTACATAGTGCTTTTCTGATCCACCTGATCACTAAATGCACTTTACGCAACATGTATCACTCACCCATTCATACAAACACTTTCGTCCCTCTGCTTAAGGATATTTGGCATGAAGACTGGAACTGCCAGGTTTAGAATCACCAACCTTCCAATTAATATATAATATGTTAAACATAATATGAGCTACCCTTACAATATAAAGCACTTTAAAACAACTGTTTGTGATTTGGCACTAATTGAACAGCGCTGAACTGAATTAATAATTAAACTTGTGAGCAACTGTTCAGCTTGGAGCATGTGTTTGGAAAAGAGTTTTCTGGAACATTTATTGGATAAAATTGTATAAAACAGGACATACAGTTTATTATTTGTGAAGAAATTGTAATGGTGATAAATTTTATTTTTTGCCTTGCCTTCACTGTTTGAAAAATTGCTCTCTGTGTGAAAAAAAAAAAGTTGGGCCAACCAGTTGCCTCAGATTTGTCTCTTCTAGCTCTCTCCTCCACCCCAGTGCCTCTGCGCTCGTTTCACAGCCACAGCTGTGCAAAAGCAAATTTATTATCAGCCTTGGTATTTCTGACAGGCTATCCGGCAGACGCTCGGGGTCCTTGAAGTGCAGAAAGGCCTTCCCATCGCTGTGCTCCCCTGCCTCCCAGCAGGTCTGCAAAGTGAATTTACTGCCACTGTCAAAACTTCTGTCAGTTCTCAAAGGGAGAGAGGAGACGGAGACAGAGAGAGAGCGCGAGAGAGCAATATGGGGCTTTTTTTTCCCTCCCCTTCCACAGATGCCCGGACATGCAGTCTTCAACCCAGAGGGCCTTTGAAATCATCTCGCTCGTTAATAGTTGTCTCATGGAAGCACGGAGAGAAGGGAAGCTTGACAGAGTTTGAATGGAGACACCAAAGCTCAGTTTTGTCAAGTACTGAAATCCTCATTTTCACCTTACTGTTTCGTAAAAAACTGCTGCAATTCCCTGCCAATGTTTTTCTCTCTTCGTTTTTTTTTTCTTTGCACATTCAAGTAAAGTTATGAGTGGGTTGCTGAGCATGTCTTCAGTGGCTGATGAGAAATGCAGTCTATTCCACTGGAAATTAAATGATCCAAATTTGACTTGTGGTGTGGTGTAAAGAAAGCATAGATTTATTAGGCTTCAGAGGTTATTGTTTACTTTTGTCACGTCTCATGTTTCATTTGGTAATAAAAACTGAATTCCTTGATAATTTTTTCCTCTCCTTTCTTTGCATTTTTTTCAGTTTTTCCAATCTCAGTGTGAATAACGTCCAGCTAAAATTTAAATGTCCCGTAACTGTGTGTGTAAGGGGTATGCTTAAATGTAACAAGGGAGCAGAGGTAACTGAGCTTTTTTCTAAGGTAGTCCCTTACAAATAAACACCATGTTGTGTTGCTGTCTTATAATAAAGAGGACCATTAGACTTTATCATATAAGATTTATAAAGTAATTGTGTGATAAAATGAACTGTAATACACAAAATGAAGAGGCTTTAAGATGGAGGGGGAAGCATGCATACAGACCAGTGACTAAAGGCAGACAAAATGTTTTTCTATTTCTATCAATTTATCTTCAAATTGTTGCCCAAGTAAAGGTTGTCAGCCACATTTTGATATGGATAAAATAAGTAATAAGCCTAAACTTCAATAATCTGGAAGTTTTTTTCACTTTTGCATGAACAATCCAATTAGGCACTAGACTACTGCATGTAGCTTATAATATATAGTTTTCTATATAGTTCCCTGTGTGTCTGTCTTAATTCTATACGCAGGTACCAGCATGACGCCTCGATAATTAACCCACACTGCTACTGCTCTGCTTTGGGGCATCCTGGAGGGGAGGACACTCTGGGGTGAAAACAAACCTATACTTTAAAAACAAATGAAAATGTGAAGCCATTCATCCCTGAACTTGCCCTCTTCCAGCCGCATACCTTCACGTCCTGTCTCAAAAGGCATTCAAACATAAAGGCGGAGCCAGAAAGACGGAGCACAGCTAACAAAGGCTCCCTCAGCAGCCTCTCCCTTTCACACAGGCTAATATAAAACCACCAGGTTCCCTGTCTGAGAAGCGGAGAAGAAAAGGAAACATCTGCACCTCCTCACCTCCGCCCCCATTTTTGCTCTGGGGCTTTATTTACATGATCATTACAGGGTGACAGCAATATTTTGTTGCGTCTGTGCTCCTCTAGAATTAATGATAAAGTATTTTTACGTGGCATATTTGCCGTTAAATTTAGATATTTGAGAGCTTAAAGGGATTGTCATTGCTGCTTTTCAAAATCTTAAAACCTCCACATTTTTTTTCAATAATTCCTAAATTTCTAACTGTTTGGTTGGATGGGTTTGTTTCAGTGCTGTATTTCACTAACTTAAATTGTGGTCACCAGAAGGTGGTACAGACTCTCATTACCATCATTGACTTCCTTGCTGCACCTGCCAGCAAAACATGTCTTTTCCAAATTATTTTCTGACTAAGTGGAACACAGCTGATGAGCTACCATACCTCTATATTGGCGTTTCGAGCTCTTCCTTTCCTGAAAATGACCGTTTAAATTTATTTCTTTAATTTTAAAAAGCCTACTGCATAAACTGGCATTAGCTGGTGCTTCGGTCTGGTTTCATTTGTAATTTGTCAACTGTTCCTCCACCAGCAAAAAAAGCACTACTCTGAGAAACAGGGATGTGTGCCTGATGATTCAGGAATTTACTTTTATTCTGCTGCAGAGCACATTATAAACTGGTCTGGTTATGTGTCTTTGAAATGCTGAATGTGAAGGTTGACAAAGAGTGTTCAGGATAGGGGGAGTGAGGCTTGAGGGCATCCATGGGAGCTACCACAAGAAGCGGAGCCCATTCACTGTCAATAACACTCCAGAAACCTCACTCACAATGTCAAGGCTGGTAATAAAAGTCTTGATATTAAAAGCCTGGACAAAGAGTGCTTTACAGGGTTGCAATTTATGGTTGTTTTTAAAGTGCTCTCTCAGACACTGTTGTTTCTAGTAAAGTGTGGAGGCCTTCACTACTTGGAAAAAAACAACACGTATCAAAGTCAGACTTCTTATTCAGTTTTGGTAGCCTAGTACAAAGGATATGGTAAACCATTGATAGATGATCTGTAATTTCTAAATCACTTTCTTAAACAATTATTTGACAAATTCATGAATGTAAAGTTGTAATTTTGCTGGGGCAGTTACTTAAAATGACTTGCCAGTGGTCAGTATTAAATAAACTTGCTTCATTCTTCTATTTAAGAAAGAAGTTATATTCATCGACATACTCATATCCTAAGTAAGCGTTTGCTGGTTAGGAGGCATGAAGGGCTGATGCTTGCAGGTTGGATAATTTCTGGCAGAAATATGAGGTTTGAAGTGTGGCACCGTCTCATTTCCCCTGTCTTCAATATGCATTTAATAGCAATTTTACAATATTTGTCTAGTGTCAACTGACTCGTGTTTGGCTTTCTCCATTCTAATTCCCCCAACAGATGTTAGACTTAAGTTATGTAGGAGGAAATGTGAAAGAAATACTCACAATAATCTGTCATAACTTTGAGAACACTGTAGCCAGGAATGAGGTCCATTGTATTTCATATTTCATGCCTCCTGCTGTGCTAATGTTTGGTGCATAAATGGGATTCAGCTGTTCAAAAAACTGTGTCTGCAAGATTAGCCTTCTCTTGGCAACTTTTTTGGAGGCCCCAGCATAAGCAAAGGAACTGTCCCTCCAGTATAACTTAATCACTAAATGGCACCCTGGACTAAAGGTCCCAAATTACAAAAGCATGGCCTGTTGTACAAATCCCAAGAATATCTTGTAAGTTTCAGCTCAAATTCCTGCAGAGATTCTTCTTGCTTGTGTACCATTGGTTTCATCCATGTTCCAAATAGGCTTTTGCAGTGTAATACTGTCAAATAAAAACAACCATCTGCTGAACACATCTCTCAACAAAAGTTGCCACGGATGACCGCAAAAGACTAAAAAATAGTAATAATAATACTCGTTCCATAAACAATGTTGTATGATAAGCCCAAAAAGCTTTTGGGTGGTAAAACTTTGCTTTCTAACCATATTTTGAGGTAATATAGCATCAAGGAATGCCAAGGAAAAGGATTATTTTGCACTATAACACAAAACGGGACTGATTTGGATTCAGTCTTGAAGTTTCGAATAGTACGTATACAAAAGGTAATGGTAATGTTAGTCACATTAGCTGCACAGCCTACTAACACTAGTGATGCCATTGTTTTGGAAATCGAACCCGCTGGGGGTTTTGTTCCTTAGATTCCAGGAGTGCATAAGTGAGCTTGTGTTCCCTTCTGTAACCAACAGAACATTTTCCGTTCTTTGCTCATGGCTGAAACATTTTCAAGCTAGAGTTGGTGTTAGAGTGTGACATAGCTTCACACTGCATCCAAAAAAATGAAAGTTGTACGTTGACTCGAGCTGGGGGCATGGCTGAGGGCAGTGTTTCAGACATCTTAACAGCTTGCTTGAAGTAAACATTTCTGAATACAGGCTGAGCTTGTTTTTGTGTTGATTGAATTTATTGATACAGTATTTTTTATACTGAGAGTTCCATTTTCATCAAAAATAGACAGAAATGGCTCTGCACAGTATGGGAAAGTATGCAGTTTCCAGTTTATTCCTAATTTTGCCAAGGTTTGAAAGTCAGTCAGTAGGATTTGCTTGATTGCTGCTCTTTGGCAACTCTATCTTTAAACTGAAATACACACACACACTTTCTGTAACTATCTATAACTATCATATGACTTTGTTTGCAACACTGAGAATGACTCTCAAGCCTTTTAACATCATCATCAAATCTTAATGCAGTTTTTACTAACATGTCACAGTTGAAAATAATAACACCAAACATTTACATTACGCAAAGTGTCACGTCACCAAATTTTCTTTCACCACTGACACTTGTTTTAAACATTTTTGATGAAAACGTAATATATTAGTACCTAAATATATCTATTAGAGATGTCTGTTAAATCATACGAATACTGCTGTTTCATCTTAAGAAACCCCCTTGCCATTACTTAGTATACATATCGTGTGTGATCCACGTCTTCTCAGGTCTGTGTTTCTGTGCTTGATTAACATCACCATACTTATTAACTTAGTTTTTACACTTGAAAACAAGTAAAGCAGTGCTCATTTTTTCTTTATCTCAGCAATATCACAAAACTGTACCCAATCTGTCACTTTGTAGTATCAAGAGACTCATTAAACCACTTGTTAATTTCCTGGTTAGATCACCAATTCACAATTAAAACTTGCATATTTCAGCTGAAGTAACCTTGTTGAAAACTCCGAACTTCCAGGAATCTGTTAAACATTGAGCAATATCAACAGACTGGTTAAAGTTTTACACTTATTAAACTTTGGCAGCTTGTTAATTAGTTTTAGAATCAGTTTTGAAATTAAAATATAGCAGAGGATTTGTACAGAGGTGTCTGTCAAGCACAGTCTTTCACACACCAGTGCTACACTGCGGAGGAGCTAATCAAGCAGCAAAGCTGAAAACGCCTCTTTAAAGGATCACAGCTCAAAACATGTCCTACTGGGTTATTTTGCAGGGAAAGTGCAGATTAATAATAGTTTCTGTTACTATGGCTGTGTTCACTCATTTATTACTCCCTACTTTCTATACAGTTCTATGTAGAGGGCTAATTAAATGACAAACACTTTGAACACTATTGGGATCATTTTCTCTGTGCTTTTAATTACATTATTGCTGTAATAAATGTAATTCATTATTATCATTGTTATCTGTGGAACAAGCTTCCAGTTTGGATTCAGGAGACAGACACCAGCTCTACTTTTAAGATTAGGCTTAAAACTTCCTCAGTTACACTGCATACTGCTGGAGGCTTCCAATGATGCACTGAGTTTTCTTCTTCACTCACTATGTGTTTATGCACCTCTCTGCATTTACTCAATAGTTATTAAATGCAGAGATATCATTCTTAATGTCAGACTCTCTTTGACAGCATTTCATTGTCCTGCCACCCCTCCCTGAGCCTGGTTCTGCTGGAGGTTTCTTCTTGTTAAAAGTGAGTTTTTCCTTTCCACTGTCGCCAAAGGACATGCTCATAGGGCTGCATTTGTTTGTACCTCTACATTTTGCTATACTGTTTGTCTTCAAGACAGTTTGAAAAACCTTGAAGGTTTTTCAAACTGTCTCTTACCTGTGTTCAGCGATTTTCGCAGTATTCATTTTATTATTAATTAATGTCAAAATAAAATACATTTATTGGCCCACTGCAGTCAGACAGGCTTCTGCTTTGTTATCTATTATTTGAAGTAATTTGTTAAATTAACCACGTGGATCCTGTTGCTGTGACAACTTCAACGGTCTGACTGACTGAACAAGCTACATTAATGATTCAAATAATGGAAACTCTGTATACTCCCTGAAAACAAAAGTGTCTCAGATGGAAAAGCTAAAGGAAAACAAACAAACAAACATGCAGCTCTCTGTGGGTGAAGTCACACAGCCCAGATTATAAGTATCTTTAGTTACAGCCTGTCAAAGCTATTGGTCTCCTCCCCTTGACCCAGACCCTCCCCTGGCCTTGCTGCTGGAACAAAGCCCCTGCTGTGTATGGCTGCTTTGGGGAGTAAGCCTGAGAGAACCCTTAGCCATTTCCATCGTGGCTACGATTGAGGCCGCTCGGGCAAGCTGAGGTTAGTAGGGAAGTGGGGGGATGGGTGTTTGTTGTGGGGGGCTGAATGACAGATAGGGTGTGTGTGGGAACCATGCCCTGGCCTGCCTGTCCACCTTTGAAAAGGGCCAGCACAGTGCAAATTTGCAATTCAGATCTCACCCTTGCAGGCTTACGTTGGGAACGGCGCATCAATGGCTGGCACAAAGCAGGCCACCGTTGATGGCAAATGTCATTCCCATTTTGATTCTTGACCCCTTTTTTTTTCCAAACCTGGTCAAAAAAAAAGGGAAACTTCCCACCTCACCCCCTTTTTGTGTGCTTCATTTGCAACCAGTGCTCTGTTTCTGGATTGCCACATTAGCCTCCAACAAGAAAGAAAAGAAAACAAAGTTCAGAGCTCCCTTTCACATCAGGGGCAGTAATTGTCATTCATATTGAGATGGCGTGAAATACGTCAAGATAAGAATGAGAGAAAAGAAGCATTGGAAAAACCCTCCTCTGTTCGATGAGAAGCAAGTGTTGTTAACTATCGCGGTCATTATCGTTACACTCTAATTTGTCACTAAGCCATTTAACTCTAGCAGCTAAATAAATAGATAAATAACAAAGCCACGGCTGGCATTGCTGCAACTGGTGGCCGTGGCACTGAGGGGAAAGAAAGGAGCTTTTCACATAACTTGTCCACTGAAATGCGAATAAGGACAAACTGAAAATGAAGGAAAGGCTCAGTGTTCATCCTCCATGGAATTTCAAATCCTTCCAGGTTCTCATTAATGCAAAGAAATAGACGAATAAATTGCAAAGTTTAGTGTCTTCCAGCTTGTACTTCAGAAAACTTAAAATTTCATTTAAAATCAAATTTAATTAACTGATGAATATGAAATTCTGGTCTAAAATCCTCTTAGCAGTTCTACAGAACAGCATCATTGTAGTTTCTATTTTCTTTGAGCGGTACAAATCTTGTTATAAAATTAATAAAAGCTAGCATTAAATAACATAGAAGGGATCTGACGGAGACAGATGCAGTGTGTCATGCCATGTTTGATTTCAGGTGGTGTTAAAGAGGTAAAGGGTACTACTTGTTAAAAACACTGCTGTTTCTTGTCATTTCAAAATTGTTAGTCAAAATTCTGGGAATAAAAGCCATGCGGTACATGCAGCCATGACCTGACATCACTCTATTCTATGTGTACTGATTGTTTTTATTCTGTAATATTATACTGTCTATTTTATATCTAAATTGGACCTAACTCAAACTATTTATTTGCATAGTTATAATAAGGTCTCTATCAACATTTTTGTGTATGTTTCTCCAGAGCAGTTTAATTGAAATGTCCCAGTTAGCCCTAGAGTCTGAGTTTTCCCAAGGATCTATTACAGTGAATGGCTGGAGCCAAGTTTGTTTTCATTTCAAAATCGGGAAAAACTCCTCATGGAGACTGCTATATAGCAGTTTGTCTCCTTTATTCATGCAGTGAAATGAAGAGTTTGCTTTTTGGTGTCCTCCTCTGAGACACATTTCCGTATGTTTCATTAGGAGGGTTAAATCTCACAGAGTAGAGGGTAGGCTGAGGTCCTCTCCTGACTGTGGGATCCAACTGACAATACCAGGCATCTAGTCTGAATCTGAAACTTTTAAACTCCCCCAGTTTATATGCTGACATATGAAAAGCGATGGTTGATGTCAATATACAAAATAAATTTGATCTCTGATGGGCTATATGATTATTACTGGTAATATCTTACAGTCTTGCCATTAAATAGGATGATTTTTATAATTTTATCATTACACATTTAAAATGACCAAGAGTTTAGCAGCATAAACTTGCTTGATCATAAAATATCACCTTTAGGTCAAGAAAATATTCTGTACTTTTCAACAGACAATCTTTTTAGAACGAGCATTATTATAACTTTTAACTTAGTTTTAATGAGTTGAGCCGTTTGTTACCAAGCTGAAACCAAGCTTAGTGTGTCTCATAGCTCCAAAAGACCTTTTTCATGATTCGCTAGCAGAAATATAACGTCTCTGAACTCTGCGAGAAGGCAGAAGGATCTATTTTCACCTCTTAGAAGTGCCATCATTTGGAAGGTGGAAGTACACGCTCTAAATCGCATCCCGGTGAGCTGTGTCGCGGCTTGAATGTCATCACCGCCAACAACCCAGCATGGCTCTTCAAAACTCCCCTTGCTGCCTCCTGTTACAGGCGCTGCTCAGCACCATTTGGCTTCTGCATCATCATATTCTCTTCAAGTGTTTGTATTTGGCTCAGTTTGTCTATGTTACACTTTGGGTTCTTTGAAGCACTTAGGGAATAGATAAATATGTTTTCCCCCTCATCATTTGGCATCTTTGGCAAGAGTGAAAATATGGTAAGTATTCAGCGTGTCAATAATTTAGTAGACCCCTCACTAAGAGCTTTAGCTTAGAGCTATCATCCAGACCTGTCTTATATTTTGATGCGAAGCTCTTTGTAATTGCGCTTAAATCACAACTTGCTGTATTCTTCTTCACCGAGCAGTTGTGACTTCTTAGTCCTGTCAAAAGGAGTTTAGTCTTCTTTTTTTTTTTTCCCACCACTGAGACATTGACCTCAGCTAATTTGAGTTGCAGGCTTTTCAAAAATAACTCTCAGCAACATATGACAAATGATAGGTTACCCTTTTAAAGCAACACTGCTGTATGACCTGTTTAACTCAATTACTGCAGCATAATTCAGTAATTTCTCCTACTGCCCTCCCAACCATCTCCATTAAACCCCCTTTGAAACCCAGCCCGCCCAGGACAGCACATACACTGACATGCATGTAATCTGGAACTTGTGCAATGGGGTCGTGTGAGTGTTTGAATATGAGGTGGAACAAATTTAAACAATGGTAAAATGGGGAGGAGGTGGAGTTGGGGTAGAGGAGTTTCTTTTTTCTGAACATTTTTTAAAAGTTTTGGAAAGAATAAGTTCATTTTTGTTCCAATGCGCAGTAAGACAAGAAGGGAGGACTTGGTCTCAAGATAATTTTTTTGGAAACAGACGGAGCTGTGCTGTCAGGCAGTTGCACGGTGTGGTTAACATAATGGACCTCAGTGACCTCTGTAATAGCCGCATCACTCCGGAGTCAGTAGGACACCAATAAAAACATCAGTCATGCACAGAAGGTCAGGACCGTAAGGAGAAACTGCAACAGGATGACTCTTTTTCAGACAGCCTGAGGAATGGTGTTAAGCAAGGGGCACTGGTGTCTTTGTAATCAATAGTATGGTTTCAACAGTATTTTAAAAAAGTAGAATTTGCATGACTTGAATTGATAAAAATATGTATAAAAATTATTATTTTTGTTTGTGCTTTAATTATATATTATGTGTCACAAAAAAAACTTTTTTCCTCGTGATTATATAATGGCTTCTGAATATTTGTTTGCTTTGGTGCTAGACTCTTGTTAGTAATAAGTTGTGTTTAAACATCTTCTCATTATGGCACCTATGGCAGAAAGGCTGCTGTGCTGCAGGACAAGATGCGGTACCTCTGAGGTAACATGCAGCATGTGATAATCACAAACAAGCAGACTGGCAAAGAAACCAAAGCACAATGCATGAATTCAGCACATGGTCAGCACACAGCCAACCAGAACTTTTTTTGACATTAGAGGTTGTCACCTGGTTGCGCAGTAATTGGCTCGTAGTATTAGAATTATCCAAACCATTAAATAGAAGCTACATAAACCTTACCTGTCACTTGTGAACTTTTGGACAGGGTTTCATGTCTGTGTTCCCAGAAGGTTCAGTATTATTGTGAGAGAATGCATTAAACATTATTGTGCTTTTCAACCGTAGCCAAGGAGTTTTTCTCTCTGCATCTCTCAAAACACTACATTAAAATGGAAAAGTCAATCAAAACTGAACTTTCTTCTAAAAATGGGTTTCAAACTGTCTTTTTTAGTGGTATTTGCTGCGTGGTCTAGATTAAAGTAAATGTGTTGTCTCTTTCTATAAAGTCAAAGGAATGAAAACCTCTTGGTGCAGCTTCAAGGCGCACAGCTATAGATTCATTCATCACCTTGACCTCCACATTCTTGCTTTTGGCTGAACAAAGAACTTCACACTGCTTCCTTCTTTGCCTCTAAATTTACTGTTGCCCACTAATTCAGAATAGCTGCACATAAACGTAATTCTTAAGAGACTAGGTTGGAGAGGGGGCCAGTTCACGGGCACAGTTCTGCATGTGTACATGACTAGTGTGAATGGTGCGTCACAGTGTTGGCTGTGTGTGTTGACAGGAAACGAGGAGTACCCCAGGGCTCCTTTCTTGCCCTGGCTCAGACTTCAGGACAGAGAGGAAAGGGGGTGGCTCTCTCCTAGTCTGGAAAAACAATTCCCAGAGACCTACAAACAGCCAAAAGCAATACAGCCACAGGGAAACCTTGGCCACGTTCCAATGCTAACAATTAAAATGAGCAATGTGTTAAAAACCATGCGAGAGGTGACTAAGACTCATTAATTTATGACGATATTCTTGGCTTTCAAGAGGAATGAGTGATAGCTTAAAAATACACAGTACAACTCAGCCACAAAACAGAAATGGGGTCCTGAAGAGGTAACGTGTTGTTAAAAAAAACAAAAAGACTTCTTTGCTTGATTGCCTTTAAGAAATGTAATAAAAACAACTCAATCTTGTTAAACATATATTTGATTATCAAAGCAACACAATGATACTTCATGACTTCTTGAGACTCTCAGAAGAAGTTGAATAGTATTGATTCAGCAAAGCGGATTATGATGTGTGTAGTTGTAATTCGTGCAGCAGAAGAAATGGACTCTATGATGTCATAAAGCAATGTCCATGCATGAGTAAGGGTTAAGATGGACCTACACAAAAAAATCATTTACATATTAAGACTTTTGAGAGAGTCCTCTGTTGAGTAGCGTTTTGCACCCTTTGCCTCATATGCACGGTGTTTGCAATATTTCTTGCTATTTCTTGCTTCAGCAATTGCTGTTTATATGAATCGGCTTTAAGTGACTGACACGCAATGTCATTTGGAAAAAAAGGAACCATCAAATCTCTCTAAGAAAGATCTGAAGCAAACCAAGGTTTGAAAATTATTTATTTTTTCAGGTCAGAAATTAGACGTCTCATTTAAATGAACTGCCTTGTAAAGTATGAGTATTTATTTTAAGTCTAATCTATTTGTGAACTGTGCCTTTTTTTTATTCTGCTGTCATATAAATTTAACTTATCCCTAAGTTGCTTCTCTTTACATTTTATTGATCTGCTTAAAATTTCATTAAATTACTCAAAAACAACATTATGTCTAACAGCAAAATTTCCAGATTTCTAAATAGGCTGATTTAATGTCAAAGCATCTCTTGAGCTACAAAATGAATGCACCCTAAGTCACCTTGGTGAGGCAGTCTTGTCTCATGAAAAACAAAAACTGCCTGCTTGGTGACAGACATTTAGAAAAGTTGGCTGAAAACAAAAGTGTTGTCAGTCACCTGATTCGAAAGTGACTTTATGTGCCAAATCAAACCAGCACGCTACAGGAATCTCTCTTTAACATGTGGCAGTTTTTTTCTTAAAAGTGTTTCTGAACCCGTCTTTCACAGGAAGAAGAGAAGACAAAATTTAAAACTACTTTAAAAATATTTGCTTCTTTGTTTTGGTGCTTTTTGAGTAACCTTGGTGATATAACTATTTACCCCTGCTTTATCTGAGAAGAAGCAGGCAACCATTGCAGAAACATTACTCGTTAATAGACAAAGACTTTGGTCATTGTTTTATCATTAAGTTCTTAATGGAATAAATACAAATCTTATACTACTGCAAAGTATTGTGCTCTGTCTAATCTTCGCTTATAAGGGGGAAATGTCATGGGCAGGAAAACATACTAGAGACTTTTGCAAATATTTTAAATGGCACATACTAAATAATTTGTGTGAGTAACCTGTAGAGAAGTAAACTGTTGGTGTACTAAAGCATCCTGTTTTGCTGAATGTCACAGTGAGACACACACACACATCTACACATTTGTGATGCCTTTTTTGTGTCCACAACATCTGTCTTGCTCCCTAGGCAAGCCGTAGTCCAACCAGACACGCTATAAAATATGTATGTGATATGTCAAAAACAAATGGAAAAAAACTCCAGCAGCTCAGCTGTTCATTTATTAAACATGGCTGCTCCATGCATCTTCGCTTTGCTTGTATTACTACCTGTACCTACTGCACTCGCTCTGCAGGCACAACACTCTGTCATACAGAAGAAAATACACTGTGGCTGGCTTGCCCTGCAAGATGTACAAAGTGGCAACACAACTCTCATGTAAAGTGTTCATTAAGTGTCAAATGTTACCAGTATGGTATCAGTGCCTTGTTACACCAGCTGCTGCAAACACTCCCATTTGAAAGAGAGAAAAGTTTGTGTAAGGTGGAAGAGGCATGTGGAAGCCTGTTTTTTGGTCTTTGAATTGTTTTCAGCTTGTTAATATTGCTTTCATAGACTGTTTTGATTAGCTTCGGACATCAGGTCAGGTTAGTATAGGTTAGGTATGGTTTATGAAAAGATGACAGTTTAGTTTAAAATGTGCCCATTCACACTGGTAAACTTTAACATTGAAACATTATGAGAAATTATACCCATCAAGGGGCCCCAATAAAGCACACTGTTGGCTATAATATATTACTGTAATCAGATTACATTTTTCAGTAACATAGTTATGTATTACTCTACAAAATTCAGTAGTCACATTACAGTTAGAATTATGCCATTTCCTGCATGACACGGTATGGCAGGGCGTGGTCTGCCGCGCGACTGCCGGGGAGACACCTGAGCGGCATCCGAAATCATGCTTCGCCGGTATCTCCCTCTGCCTGAATCCGTTCCCGTTCCCCAGAGGAGGACAGCCGAGCCGGAGTTCGGGGCGCGCAAGGTACCTGCTCAGCCGGAGCCAGAGGTCGGGGCGAGCAAGGGTCCTGCATGCCGGCCCCCTGTCAAGCTACCTGGGAGCCTCAAATCATGGCTGCGACTGCTGCGCCGCCGCTTGCCACACGGGCGGCCTTCGCTCCGGCTCCATTGCTGCCCCTGGCCATGCGGCCGGCCGCCGGACCAGCTTCATTAACGCTGTGGGACAAGCGGCAACCAACACGTCCCCGCCGCTGGGCGATGCAGACGGTCCCTGTCCCACTCGGGGGGTGGGGGGCAGGTTCGGGGATATGTGGCAGGGCGTGGTCTGGGGCGCGTTCGCAAGGGAGGCAGACACACCTGAGCGGCATTGGCAATCACGCCTCAGCAGCTTTAAAGTCTGTGCTGGGTCCTGATGTTTGTTGTTGTTGGTGCGTGTTCGGCTGGCGGCTGAAAAGCTGCAGCCGTATCTGTAAAATACAGAAACCAGTAATAAAAAGTATTCTGGAAAAACGTGAATATGTGGTCGGGTCTGTCGTGCATCGTTTACACACAGGTGCTTCCATTTTTCCCTCCCCAGGGCCCAGACATATAGAGGGGAAAAACCCTTATTTTGTTTCTTTTTGTGCACTTCTGCAAGAATGAGAGTGTGGTACTGTGGCATTCATTTTAAAGTTTCTTTGTGCTGGTTTTTAATAGGATAGGTATTTGTGTTGGTTGTGTGGGGCTGTAGCCTATAATGTTAACTAGCAATTATGAGACTATCAGATTATAGAGATTATGAGTGCATTTCGGGTCATTTACAGAGAAAGGCAAAAGTAGTGTAACAACTAGTGTAACAAATTACTTTTTCATGTAAGTAAATGAGTAAATTAAGTAACATACTGCATTACTTTTAAGTGTTCTGTGTAATGTCTAATACAATGCATTTTTGAGTAATAACCCCAACACTGATCACAACAAAGAGTGGTAATACCTCTAAAATGCCCAAACATTTGACCTCACAGAATTCAATTAATTTGCACTTATGCAATGTTTTTGATATGCTGCTTAGAGATGGTGGTGACCCTCGAAAAGTAGAGCCAATGAGAACCTCAATCAGAATCGCGAAATTTTTATCAGTTCCCATCCCAAAGTAGTGTAAGGAATTGCTTTTTCTGGCAAATAATTAAGTCACGGACTGCATTACATTTAAGAAAAGAATGATGTGTAATACATTCCTTTTTTTGAGTAACGGCCCTAACACTGTTTGACACCCTCCTGTATCCATATTTGATTCGCTGTAAGTGCTTTAATGCTGTTTCTACTACATGAAAAGCGGACATGCGTAAATGTTGTTGACATGTTTCCCATTGCTTCAAGCCAACACGCTGCTGAATACACCTAGACTTTTGGATAATATCAATCTTCTCATCTCACTCCCAGCAAAATAGAAAATAAACATATTCCCTTGTCAAACAGATTACCTTCCGTGACACCAAAAAACTATGCAGTTATAAGTACAGAGGTTTGACAACTTGTCGAAAGAGCTGAGGTGTAAGCCGTGGGAACAGTAACAGCTGTAACAGACAAAGAAAAGAGCTTGACCTGCCGAGGCTCTGACCTCATAGCACCAACACTTCATAAGTAACAAGTCACCTCAAGGAAGTGTTGCACAGAGCTGCAATGAGTGTAGAGCAACAAAAATAAATACACACACATTCACATGCACTCGCAGATCTGACAGATTTGTCCAGTATGTCAAAAGTCAAGCACACTCCCTGCAGCTCTGCTGGACAGCTCTGTGTCATTAGACCTGATTATCCACGGCTTCAAATTAGCAAAAAAAAAAAACGAATAACAATTAAAAAATAGCCCTACATCTATTCCTCTGTCATTACAATGATGGATTATAGCCCCTGAATTATGTAATATAGTAAACCATAAGTCAGGTATACTGTTTATCAACTAAGCAGCACATTACATTCCCTTTTGTGCATCTGTTTGTAGTTAGGATGTGGATATAGTTTGCTTTTAAAATAACATTTTTAAAAGATGGTGCATGCAACAGTCTACAGGTGAGTCAACATGTCAACGGTTCTTGTAGCAGATGCGCTCACAGTTTTGTGAAAATGAGGGCTAGCCTTTTTCAAAGGACACACCTTTTGTTTAAATAAATATTTTCAAGACATACCTGCAAAATTTGATCAAGGCCAAGTAAATAAACTAATAAGACTAATTCCAAGGTATAGCTGTCTGTGTTTTTTTTCTTAGTAGGAAAATGAAAGGAGAGATGAGACACCAGTTCAGACAAGAAAAAAAAGTTGACACAGTTTGTCAAAGTTCAGAGTTAAAGGGAGCCACAAAGGCCACACAATGGCCAACTTTTACAATTGAGCAAAGCATTTATATGTAATCTAGCATGCAGCGTGACTGTTTCCACAATGTAGCAGTTCTCGTTTTTTCATATTTTTTAAGTATTTTTTGTCTTTGTGGTTTTAGTGCTGCTGCTAAATAACAAAGTTAAGTGACAATACAGGTTCATGTGATTTGGTTTGTTTGTTTTACAAACATAGCTGGAAACTTTTGGTAGGGCACAATGATTTACATATTAAATTTTACTGTAATAAACCTAAAAATGAAGAAGTTACTGGGTTTAAAAAATGTAAAGCTTTCAGGCTGGGCTAAGTCCCAAATGTTTTAAGATCCCTAATAACACCTAAGGAGAGCATTATGGAGGCACTGTGAGATATGAGAGGATTTATTCCCAGCCCTAGCTCATCTGTTTGCTGCTTATTTTACAATCAGCTGGTGGAAGGAATTATTTGACTCACAGACTCTTAATTTTAAAATTCAACATCACTTCTTTTAGATGAATCAGCCCTTGACTTAAGCAAAGTGAGTCCAAAGTTAGGCAGTTGACACATTTTTCAGAATTTTAGATGTTCATCAAGAAAAGTGTGTGTTTTTCTCTCTTATAGATTCATCCTGCTTTGAGAAAATGACTATTTTGTATCAAGTGTTTGACCAAAAAAACTCAAACTGAGAAATATTTCAACCCAGACCAGGCAGGTGTTACATGTGACTTACAACTCGGAGCTGCAAGTGTTGCATCATTTTGTGAATGTTATGATTAATACAAGTGGGACAGAAGATGATTTTTTTTTCTTTTGCTATCTAAAGCTTAATATCAGCACATGGACCTCCTGGAAAATTAACTTGAGGTTTGTGTGATTGCTTTAGCGAATATATTTTTGTACACTTCATTGTTAGCCTGCAAGTGTTTCCATGCATGTGGTCAGCCAGATTGAAGGACAGGAAATTTGCATCTCAGAAGACTGCAGTGGCGCTAGAATTTAAAAAACATGTATTTGCATGCAGTGTGTTTGCCTTCTTTCTTGTTTGACCAATTAAACATGCTGCAATCAATAAGTGAGAATTTACTGATTGCTACAACAACAGCAATCAAAATAAAATTTTAATTAAATTGCAATAAAATTAAGAGTGTTTTAGTAAACCTTCAAAATTCTCTGAAAACTGAAAAAAGTATCAAATTTAAAATGAACAAAGAAACAAACGACTTCATTTTTTTAGCCGAAGGAAATGTTCACCACTAATGGTAAATAAAGGGTTTGATTTTTTTTGCAAAGCACACTAAACATATGCTTTAAATGTCAAAAGAAAGCCTTAACATCACTCACTGTCCTATAAGATGTGAAGAAAAACTCAATGTGATGACAGACATATACATCACCCAAATCCTCACATCTGTGTGAGTGAGACAGATATATTGTGCAAAATGAGGGCCAAAGAGTCCTTTAACAAGACAAAAATATGCTTTTGTTTCTATTGGTGCAAAATTTTAAATTTAATATTTTTTTTATAATGATACATTTTCTTAATCAGTTTTTTTTTTCACTTAATCTACTGTGATCTTACATAACTATGACTAATGGGTACACATTAATTTCATAAAGGAAAAATGTAATTTGAAAGATGAACTTGATGAGCTAGAACTAACTGTATGAGTCTAAGAGGGATCCCACACTGAGCTATGTTTTACACCCTGAAATTAAAAATGGCTGAGGTTTTAACAGTACAACTAAATTACTTACACAGGTTCAAACTCTAGAACAAGGCTATAGTAAAGTGCCACCCAGTAGAAGTATAAAAGTTGTTACTCCATGCCAGCACAGCCCTCGAGCCTGTCTGCGCCCTCATCCATCATGATATCATGTGCAGACTGTGGATAAGACAGCTTTCAGGCAAAGCTGAGCCTGTCATCGCCACAGGGTTGGGGTCCAAGATACCCGCCGTGTGGTCCAGCTGTTTCTAGCACTCAACGTACCCACAATGGTTTGCTTGTGTTAGGAGCAAAGTGGGATACTTTTGCTCACAACATTTAAGCCCTTCCTCGAGACCTCTGATTGCGTCAGTGGTGCACAGCTGTGCTGTAGTGAGCTGACTGTGTATGCTGCAGAACATGTGAGTAAAGCAGAGTAGACGGCTGCAGAGGTGTATATTTTTTTATCCATTTCCCCTATTTCAGTTGGCAAAACAACACATGCATGCTTGGGCAAAAATCTTTTGCACAAAGACAGGAAAGAAGGGCAAGAGAGGATCGCAGTGTTGTAAAAGTGCTTCCAGTCCCAGTGCAGCATAGTCAGAGTTTTCAATTTGTTAAATACATCTCATTCCAAGTAGTGTAACATAAATTTATCTTTGATCATTTAGCGCCCATTTACAGTTTTTTTTTTTTTTATTTGTTAAATGAGACATTTAGCAAATTTCATTAACAAAGACAAACTCAGTAAAAGCCAAGCATGGCCTATACGAAAACTGGCGTGTTGTTTTAAATACCATTTCATGACACCGGGTTAGACGAGGTTTTCCACCTAAGTTAGAGTCTCAGTTCCCAGTTTGGTTTGTTTTTTCTTTTTGAGAAATCTGTGGTGTGTGCAAAGTTGTTAAAAGGGCAGAAACAGACTGTGGTAGGGAGGTTTGTCCAGTAATTGCAAGGTTAGCAGTTTGACCCTGGGTCCCTTAACAGGCTTAAGTGTCCTTGAATCCAAGTGGTTCCTCATGACAAATCAGCACCATGCGGGCATGTCTGTGCGTGTGTGTGTGTCTGTGTATATAACATTAAAGTGTATATTTACAATTTGAATGCATTTTGCTACTAATTTTTAAGGTTTAAACAGAGATACTTGAGTATATATAATTCAGTACATAGCATGTATTATATATAATCTATATTATATTTAAGAGAAGAGTTTATATTACATATAAGAAAGTGTATATTATATATAGGGCAAGAGCTATACACAGCAGGAATTTTGGAAAGAATGGTTATAACATATTTTGCAAATACTCTCTCAGAAATCTCAAAAATTCTTCTGATTTAAGTTCCTATTCATGTCAGCAAATAGGAAAATGATTCCTATCTGATGGTTTAAAGGAATAAATAGATGGTCCTTTGAGACTGAAGAAGTATATGAACGTAGCAAGTTTAGAGAATTCGGTCACTATTTCTCTGTGTTGTGCAAACCATATGTTTAGCGGGTTTTATGGGGAGGGACTGCATTTACAGGAAACAGGGCAGGGGCATGAGTGCATCGTGTATAAAGAACATGTATCAGAAAGCACTTAAGCACAAACCCAATGACTTCCAACATCAAAATTCAGTGTCACGCAGGGACAATTTGATTAGCAAACCAGAGAGATACCAAAAGCTGATTTGACTAATTTCTAAATAGGAAAAGCCAAGTTAAACACATTTCTCTTTCGTTGCAATTTGACGTTAACTTTCTGATTTCACACTCACCAATCTAGTACAAGAAATGAGAATTTGCCTCCGGACACGGTGGCGAGATGAATTGGACAGATATTCCTAAGTGGATAACAAACCAACGCCATGTCTAATCAAACCTTCGCTCAGTGTAAAAAAAAAGAAGAAAAAAAAACTCAAGAACCGTGACATTCCAACAAATGGGTTAATTACTTTTTAAAAAGCTGGCACTTATACGCATTTGTTTCTTTTCAACTGTGAGTCTCAAGGTTCCTGTCAAGGGTTGTTGGGGCCATAAGATTCACTCTAAATGTAAATAAGTGGCGTATTAAATGGCTGTTAGCCACATGCTTGTTGTAGCAGGAGATAAACTGTGTAGCCTGTTCTCCAAGGGGTCGAGTCCCTAATTAACCCAAAAGTCTTTGTCATTTTCTCATTCGTTTATGGAAAAGAATTCAGTGCGGCACCACACAGAGATAAATGTGGGTTACTTAAGTCTCCTCTGCCTCTTCTTCCGCCTCCTCTCATGGCTGATTTATAACAGATAGTGGTGAATATAGGTAATGCAGAGATAAAAATGCTCATTAAGAGTTGAAAGTAAAACAAAACAAGCTGATCAGAGATAAAAAGTTACTTTCCTCCACTAGGAGGATTTGGAGATCTTAGCCTTGTATGGTGAATGATGCTACTGTATGTAGATATTTAGCAGCATTTTCCTTTATTTGTGGAACACCAGGAAACATGGCATGACAGAGACTGAAGGTCATGAGATGTAGGCTGGACAAAGAGGGAAGAAGAATCGTGAAGAATCGCAAATGAAGGAAGATAGATATGGAAGAAAAGAGTGGATGAGGAATAACTTGATTCAAATCTACAGTTTTGCAGGTATGGTGATGTACAGTTTGTGCCTTAACCTGCTGAAACACCATTCCTCAACCTGGGGGAATAATCTAAATTGCATCAGCGAAGCAGTAGCACCATCGAAGCTGAAATTCTGATTCCAAGATAAGACAAATGGAAAGATTAATATGGTGAAGTAGATTATGTAATGCTGTGTTACTGTTCAAAACTCCGATAAGTGCATGCATTTAACCTTGAAGACATCGGAAAGCAGGAAGGACACTGCAAAGACAAGGTAGAAGGAAAGCCAGCAGTAGGAAAAAGCAACATAAGTGAACAGGAAATAAACAGGTTTTTTTAATTATCAGAACTAATATCAGAACTCCAACTTCCCATGATGACCAGCTTTTCACCTGTTACCAGCAATGTGGCTGCCGACACTGCAGGAGTTTGGGGTTTTAGGTACTGCTGGCCTGTCAAATAACTAGCTACTGTTACAAAAGCTAGTTTAAAAGCACACTTGCGAAAATTCTAAAATATGACAGAACACAATAAATATTCTCGTTTGGCCTTTTGAATGTCTTCAAAATTCAACTACACCTTTCTGAGATGTTACCTAGATGAAAAAAATGATCATATATTTAATATTTACTTGTTATGCTTTTGCGATGTGACATTGTAAATCAAAAAGGCAGTGTTCATGTACAATCTTGATGAGATTAACTAATTTATACTGACTGATTGTTATTTCAGTATTTTATTTAACTAATCCAACTGTTCGCGGCAGATAGGCGCCCCTTCCTGGTCCTGCTGGAGGTTTCTTCCTGTTAACACGGAGTTTTTCCTTCCTGCTGTCGCCAAAGCACTTGCTCAAAGGGTGTCATATGATTGCTGGGGTTTTCTCTGATTTCTTTGTATAATTGTAGGGTCTTTACCATACAGTATAAAGCATCTTGAGGCAACTGCTGTTTTGATTTGGTGCTGTATAAATCAAATTGAATTAGAAAATTGAAAATTTTATTTAACTAAATCTCAGTCTAAACAGGTTCAGTCTGAATTTCTCAATGATACCAACAGTGCTGGCTTTGTCTCCAGCTAACACAACTTCACACAACGCTATTCCAGGCAGGCAGGCAGGCACACACTTCCCTCACTAGGATTCAAACACATGAACAGTTACTGACATTGAACACTGCCATTTTATGGGGAATTTCAAGAGGTCAATAAAGATCCAGTGTTTCAACAACACTGATCTGTTAAACAGTTATGATACATGTTAAGCTGGCCAGTGCAGATATAACTTTAGCTGTTTAGCTATTAGCAATTACCCAGTGGTCACATTAGCCACTTGTTAAGTTATCATTATTGTAGCAGGCAGCGGCTGTGGCTAATAATAAAACAATGCACTGATATTGGAACCAAGACAGCAAGCGTTATCAGTCCTGCCGACATTAATAGACAGTGTTAATTTAATAGCATAACACAATGAGCAAAGTCTATCAGCAACTAGACAGACACCTACCTGAACAACTCTATTTGATCAGCAATGAAAATATGGTACAACAGACGCACAGCACACCGCAGACAACCTAGAAAAAAATTGTCTTTTATGTACTACTTAGGGTAATGTTTCACATATATTTTGCATTTTATGTAAATTTGTTGGGTTTTTTTTTCTTTTTGTCACTGCATCTGACAACTTAAAAATAGTGAAATATTAATAAAAGCGTGTTTTCCTTCTTGTACTAAAGCTTTACTGAAATCCTAGTATCATGACAACCCTATCACATGAATCTTTTTCTTTCTCACTTCAAACTGCAAAAAATACCATTGAAGCCTGTTCAAAAACAGCATTAGCTTAACACAGCCATCACGACCAGTCAGGAGTACTGACACTCTGATATCACGGGTCAAAACATCTATTTCCTGGTTGCAAAAACATTTTCCAAAAGCTATGTGTGCAGTGACCTAACATTGCCTTCTTGTGCACTAAAGGCCAAAATGCCAAATGCACAGAAAAAGTTTCATTTTAAAAACATTTCCATGTGCACGTCTATGAGCCTTCTGTAAATACGGTATTGCATGTGATAACAGAACAAAGGTGTGTGTAGGAGTATATCACGAAGAGCTGTGCAGCAGCAATGCTGTCGCTTCTTCTATCTCTCACAGACACACACATACACAGTCACATTTGTGCAATGAGCCCTTTGGTGGACTTTCCTCTCAGCGGGGTTTCACTCTCCCTCAGCACTGAGCCGACACACGCTGCAGAGCGCTGACAGCAACACACTGATGTCTGTGTCACGGCTTCCCTCCCGCCTTTTGCTTCATTTTGAGTGCTGCAGACTTCCTATACGCTCCAGGTCTTTATCAGCATGCATTCTTGTGATTGTGTTTTACATTTTTCATTTGGTATATGTTTCAGTGTACGATTCTGAAAGGCTGACAATGGATGGACAACCTACCCTTCAGGTAGGGTGCAGAAAATGTAGAATATATTAGGACATTATTAGTTATCACTTACTGAATACACCATATTAAAACAGTACAATATGTTCAATATGCAGATGAACTTGACCAACTAATGAAAACAGTGATTTTATTAATGCAGTTCCAAAAACTGTACTGTTTTGCAAGATCTCTAACAAGCAGCTTGTTGTTTTCAGTCCATCAAAATGAAATGAATATAACCAAATCCACAATACAGGTCACTTCTTGTAAGGTCTGTTTATCTTATGAACACTGCATCCCTCAGTAGTGACTAAAAGCAATGGAAGCTACAATCAACCGGCTTCAGACAGACTGAAAGGAAATTAATCGGTCAGGATAAAAATCATAAGATTTGCTTCTGTTAAGGCAATAAATGAGATTAGATCAGTTTATTTAAAGGGTATGGTTATCTGTGGGTATGTAGTATTCTTGAACTGCCGGGTTTTATGTGTATTCTTTGATTTCACTTGAATAAATAAGCAAGGCAAAGGGATTTGTTGCCAAGATTTTTTTTAAATCAATCTCCTTGAAATAAGTGTTTGAAATTTCTTTCTCTTCTAATTGATTTTTGAAGAGTTGTTTTCATCTTAAAAAGTGCAGGAGTTTGTGTGAGAGTACAAGAGACTTGAGGTTATATTTGTTTTGGAAATCTTTAGGAAATATGACGTGGCACTGATACACATGGCATATATTTAGGAATCCATGGAAAGACACATTGTATGTCTCTTTAGGCTGCATATGACTTTTCAGTCAGAGTAACCAAACATAAGCAGACAGAAAGATAGGCCCTCAGGTGTTCATACATCCAGACTTCCAGGTGGATGTGATTTTAACATCTGTTTAAATAAGGATATCCACCACTAGAGACTGGGATTTCACGCTCAGCTGCTTTAAATCCTTTTAAAGATGCTGCAGCTCCTGCTAGCCTCCCCACAGAGATAGCATGGCTTTAGCGGCAGCAGCGAGGTCGTTTCTCTGTACTGACAGGACAAACGCAAAGCAGCCAGTGGCTCATTAGACAGCAGTGCCCCGAGGGCTCAGCTCCACTTCTCCAACATGATGAGGAAAAAAGAGGAAAGACACTTAACCACATGTGGACTCGCTCCCTGAAGTGTGTATGAGAGACAGAAAGAGAGAGAAATTATGGTACAGTGAAGAATACAGTGAGAGGGTGACAGAAACAGAGATGTGGTTTAGCAGGGATGAAAAACATCAGCTCTCTCTGAGGAGAATGTGTCCCCAACCAAACCCTCCTAATAATCTTCTTGAACAGGCCAGAACAAGACTGTGTACCTTACTAATAAAATGTGAATATTGCCTGTGAATGATATCAGTGATGCAAAAGCTATCAGTGATGGAATGTGAACGCATTATGTTTATGTTTCTACTCTACGTGAGTGAATATAAGGCATACAGGTCTCTACATTATGTATGCTATGCTACTGTATTTCTTTTTTCTATTGGTTTTACATGTTTATTTCAAACATGCTTATATGTAACTTAACGGTGGTCAACAGCGGGTATTCTGGGGTGTGTGGGCAAGTGCTATTACACCTTCCAAAAGGATTATAGATTTTTTTTACTATTATTTTTTGGCATTGTTGCCTTTGATAGTGGAGATTTGACAGGAAAGCAGGGAAAGATGCACAACCAAAAGGTACATGTCAGACTTGAACCCAGGCAACTACATTTCAACCACATGAGCTAAACTAGCACGCAGCAGAATACGGATTTAAATAAAAGCTTAGCAAAAGCTGTAAAATTGAAAAACCTATGATACAGGCACCATCACAATATTAGTCTTGCACACTGAAAAAATGGTTACCCAGTGTAAATGTGATCTTTAAGTCTTTGCAACCATCCATATGTAAAAATGGCAGCTTGTGTATCTGTGAGACATGAGCAGCTTTTACACAACAGAGGTGTAAACTGAGGTTAAAATGTGTTCACTTGGAAATATTTATTGATGTGGTGATGAGGCTGGTCACATCTGACATGTGCTGATTGCTCCAGCTTCACCACGTGTAATCACCTTATCTGTCTTCTTTAAAATGTACTTTTCTGCCCTAATCAACAGTGGACTAATAATCCCTCTAAGCTGCATTTGTTGCAGCTGTTTTCAGCACAAATGGCCTACAAACAAAGAGCACAATTAGTCAGGCAGTACAATACACACCTAAACACACACACACTGTATGTGTGAGGTAAAGGTTGTCACAAACATATACTTGTGTTTCTGAGACTCATTAGATTATGTATGTTTGAGGTGGTAGAAAACTGATTACTTCATGAAATTTGTAACAAAAAGCTGTAAAAACATTTTTTTATGTTGTGCTTGTTCCAATTCTGAGGCAGTCTGAATTATTCATATTCAGACAAAGACATTGAATTAACCACGCCAGAGCCGACGTAGCCTTAAGATGGAAAACTTCACAATTCAATTTAGCATCCGTCTCATGAAAGAAGCTATTCAGCCCTTGGCCAAACATATTTACAAGTTCACAAAAGAAGCAAGGAAGCGTGAAGTTGTAAAACCTGTTTTGCTGATGCACATTTTAAACTTGCATTTGTTTAGTTTAGTAAACTATTTAATGTGTATGGTGACCAAAGGGTGTGTGCAGAAGAAATAGATCCCATACGGTTAGGAAAAGGGTGTCCAGAAATATTATGTAAGATGCATTTTTAAGAATTTAAAAAGTATTATGTGAATGTGAATTCAGATTATATATTTAGGAATATTTATGAGTTTAAATGTGCACAGGTTGCACCATTGCAAAAACACAAGAAAAGAGTTTGCTGAATCAACAACAATCAGCTGCTTGGAGCAGACACATCCATCCATGCTGTCTGTGCCTGGGTCCAAACTGTGCTGCAGGTCACTAAGTCACACGATCACTGCAGCATCACTGAGAGTTTAAAAAACTGTCTAAATTCTTTCATCTGTAATAATATGATCCGTGTGGCTGCTCTACCAGGTGTAACTATTAAGTTTAACATCCAGGCATTCATGAAAACCGAATTTAACTGTGGGTTAAATTTAACGGAGTTAGAAGTTAGCAGGGAGTTAGCTTGCTAGCTTCCATCTAAATATGATATGCCATGTTCTGACTGAGGGATTTCTGAAACAAATTAAGACGTACAGCTCTGCTATCACTTCCGACATAAATGAAGACAGAAAACTAAACAGCAGTGATGTTTTTAGGGTTACTAAAGTTTGGCTAGCTGGTATATCATGATGTGCTACGTGATCGCTAGCTACACAGCTATGTTAGCATAATATAAACAGTGAAACTGGAGGACAAATGCTAACTTTTTTCCACTCAATAAAAGTTGACGTAAGGGTTCCCAGTGGTTAAGGACAAATGCAATCGCATGGCAGGATGCTGTAAACGGACCATACTTGGCAGCTGGATAGTGTAGTGGGAAGACCACACACCTTTAGAGCAGAAATCAGAAGTTTGATTCCCTCCCAGTATCCAGTAAGGGTCCTGGCTAGCCCCCCCCCCATGCCAAACACCAAGCCCTGGAATGGCGCGGCTGTGTCTGCAGCCTGATTGCAGCTCGGCCACAACACATTTCACTGCATATCGTACTTTGTGTGATTGTGTATGTGACCAATAAAGCTTGTTTCTTTCTTCTGCTTCAGTCAGGAGATAATCCATCCACAATATAAGATAATCAATATGAGACATTAATATACTGCTTCATGGGCTGGGCTGTAGTTACATCTAAGGTTTTAAAAACTGAGCTTTAAAATGATTAGCGACAATAAAAACCGAGAGAGGCCGACAGTGATCACTGACTGTTTTTAGGGGCTTGTGGAGATTAAATGGAACAAGATACAAAGCATTAAAACGTGTTTAAAAAAAAAAAACAACAGCCTTATTAAACACAGAGTAGTTTGGGCCCGGAAGCAGGATTCATCATGTCATCATTTAAAGACCAGGTGACTTTTTGGTAAAGGATAATAGGTGTAGTGAGAAAGTTGTATTTGCATTTCCCACATAGCTGACAGGTCAGGCCAGGATCTGGTGTCAAGCAGGCACTGTTGGCTGACTTCTGGCATGGTAAGTGGTATGTCATCCAGATATGGGCCAGGCCTGGCGTAGATGGCACTGTTTATGTGATGGTATGCCACATCTGGCCCATTTGTGGTTTGGTTTATGTGGCCCAGGCTCATAGAAAACAGGTTTGGCCCTGATCCGGCAACAAGCTGGCACTTCTGACTGCCTGGTGTCATGGCAGGGTGTACATCAACCAGATGTGGGCCAGGTCTGGCAATGATGGCACTATTTATGTTCATATTTTCCTGTTTTAGTTAGAAGACCCAAATGCTATGTTGCAATACTATACTGCTATGGTAGCCAACGTTTCAAATGCAGGTTCGACAGGTTTGTGAGTGTACACTTTATCCAAAACCTAGTGAGGGTTTACTCATGTTTATCACCGGGTAGTTGTAGCTCAAGAGGTAGAGCAGGTCACCTACTGATCGGAAGGTTAGTGGTTTGATCCCTGGCTCCTCCAGTCTGCATGTCAAGAGTGTGAATGTTTAGGAAGCACCCAGTTTAATGAATGTGGCATGTTGTATAGAGCACTTGGAGTAATCCGGTAGAGTAAAAAAGCACTATATAAGAATCAGTCCATTCACTGTCTGAATACAGTTTTGTCCTGTTATTTTGCACTATTGTGTTCCGGAACATGTTGTTACATGGCTTGATTGAGGTACACATTAGGCTGACATCTGGGGACAGACCTCAAAGTGTTCTGGGTCAGCACTGGGCCAGCAGTGTGTCTACAACTGGCCCATGGCTGCACACAACTTACACATGGCCCACATACCGGAAAGAATCATGGCCCTTTGGTGGCCCATATCAGTTTTGCCAGAGGTAATCCACACATGGGCCAGCACAGCACCACCAGTGTGTCTGGAACTGGTCTTTGGGCCACCAAAGGGCCATCATTCTTTGCGGTACGTGGGCCATGTGTAAGCGCATTGTGTGGGCCAGATCCGGGCCATACCAATTTTGCTATGTGGGTTTTAACACTTTGTCTTTGTCAGTCATATCTCTCTGCAACCCTGTTCTCCCTTAGGTCATGTGAGTAAAACTAAACAGTGAACAACTCATTAGTTTATTCATCATAAATAAATCAAAATCTCTTCCATGGGACTCGATAAATTATGTAATGTGAGTGCATGTTTTCCAACCACGCTCAGAAGTTACCATTATTAGTGCTGATTATTCAAACACATTTTGCCACATAAATTACTAAATATCAAGAGATGACTAGAACTGAGAATATTTTTTAGTGTTTTTATTTGCAACTTAATGCGTTGATCTTTCTCATGCGTGATTCTGAAATATCAGCTTTTAATGCTGTAAAGAAAAATTAATATAATGAATTATGATGGTAGATTTGAATCTTTTATAATGGCATCAAAATGTTTCTCTTTTAGTAACATTTTAGTGCATTTTGTAAGGAATGAATTAAATTAAATTTGAATTAATTTGACTTGATATATTCATGTTATTCAGTCGTCCATCGTATCAGATCCCACACAAACACACACTTGGTCCTTGCATACTTAGCCACTGTCACTGGGGTCACATGAGCAAGAGTCTTCAGTGATTAGCACTGTCGCCTCACAGCAAGAGGGCACTGAGTTTTACTGTAATGGCTGGAGTTGGAGTTTTCCCTGTACCCTGGCCAGATATTCCAGCTTCCTCACATCGTCCGTGTGAGCGTGAATGGTTCTGTGTGTTGACATCTCTGATGGACTCAGGGTGCACCTCACCTAGTGCCCTCTGACAGCTGGGAGAGGCTCCAAACACTCACCCACGCCCCACTCTCTCTCCCTCGTGATGAGCAATTGCCTGTCATTTGGTGGGCTTGTTTTTTTTTCGTCATGCAACCCTTTCTGACTGTTGCTTCTTTGTAGGCTGAGAAAACATTAAGAAATAAATGTTTATTGGCTTAAAGTGTGAGTTAATTTTTCCTTTACTTTTTTTCCCTCCAGGTATGAGGAACCACAGTTTCCTGAAATTATATTAAATTGTGCTGTAACTACTGTGGTGGACTTGGAACAAAAACTATAACTGACTTTTCAGGTGTTGTTGTACTTTTACATAACTAACTACTGAGTTTGCAAAGTATTATTTTCACCTTACAAAAACAACTACAAGCTGAAGACAGTTTCAGGATCTTTTTACTGTTCTCTGCATCTTGATATCTGTGCTGAGGTTAGCTTGAATTATACACTATATTACATTAATTATACAGAAGTCATATTTCCATGACAAGTGCATTAATTCAATTCAATTTTATTTATGTAGCGCCAAATCACAACAGCAGTCGCCTCAAGGCGCTTTGTATTGTAAGGTAGAGCCTACAATAATACATACAGAGAAAAAAACCCAACAATCATATGACCCCCTATGAGCAAGCACTTTGGCGACAGTGGGAAGGAAAAACTCCCTTTTAACAGGAAGAAACCTCCAGCAGAACCAGACTCAGGGAGGGGCGGGGCCATCTGCCGTGACCAGTTGGTGTGAGAAAAGGAAGACAGTATAAAAGACATGCTGTGGAAGCGAGCCAGAGATTAATAACCAGTGTGATTCAATGCAGAGAGGTCTAATAACACATAGTGAGTGAGAAAAGTAACTGAAAAGGAAATACTCAATGCATCATGGGAATCCCCCAGCAGTCTACACCTATTGCAGCATAACTAAGGGAGGATTCAAGGTCACCTGGTCCAGCCCTAACTATATGCTTTAGCAAAAAGGAAAGTTTTAAGCCTAATCTTAAAAGTAGAGATAGTGTCTGTCTCCCGAATCCAAACTGGAAGCTGGTTCCACAGAAGAGGGGCCTGGGAACTGTAGGCTCTGCCTCCCGTTCTACTTTTAAATACTCTAGGAACAACAAGTAAGCCTGCAGTGTGAGAGCGAAGTGCTCATGAAGTGATCGCACATTAACAATATATGTATGTCCCGTAACATGCATTGTGTTGAATATCTTTGGATTAAGTTCACTTCTCTCTTCATCTGTTCCCCTTCCTTCTCCTACTTCACCTATTTATACATTATCTCCCTCTTCTTCTTGTTTCACTGTCAGCAAATTTGATATAATCAGTTTTTACTCTGTTTTTTTATTAACGCTATCGAAGTTATGATTTGGGTACCTGATTCATGACTTTTCCATTTTACTTTCACCAATCCTTATCTATACTTTTTTTTCTCATATTATTCCTCTCCCCTGGTAGTTCAAGGTCAGTGGCTTATCAGTGGGATTTCCCATCAACCCCATGGAGCGAGGCTCAAAGCAGGGGGCTAGTTGTCCTGATTAGCTCTCCCTGACCTTTGGTTTTACCTTTTCAGCAGCGTATTACCCCTTCTCTTCTCCGCTTTCTTGTTTTCATAATTTATTTCTCTTTTTCCTCTTCAGTTGTTCTTCTTTCTTCACCCCACTGTCACTTTTCTATTATTGATGCCTCCCTTATTGCCATTCATCCATTTGATAAACTTGGGGTTGCAGGGGGTAGAACCAATTCCAGCTAACACAGGGCGATTGGCGAGGTACCCAATGGACATTCCATCGCAGAGTAACACAGAGGGACAAATATAGAAGCTCAAATCTACAATTGGCTGCATCTCTCTTTTTTTTATCTTTTCTCTCTTTGCCATTGCAGCCCAGATTTCATCCCTTCTTCTTATATTCATTTTCACATCCCATTCTGTTCTTCTTTGCCATCCACTCTCTTTGTTTTTCCATCTTTTCTTGCCAGAGCCGTTTACTGTAATTGAATTTGATTTACACACACGCACACTCACACAGTACCTTTCTCAAAACTATTTATTAATGCTGCTTTAGTAAAAGATGCGGTTGATTTTTGACATGTAAATGGCATTCTGTGACTGGCGTGGTTTTGTAATGTGGTGGATTTTGTTTCTGTAGCTGGGTGGTCACGAAGTGAGTTTTGGCTGGAAGCATGTTTAAGGTTTTCCAGAGTTACGTCTGGTTTTAGAATAATTTATAAATTAAAATATTTTTTTTTAAATGAGACACTATAAGTGCACTCAGAATTGTCTGGTATGAGACAAAATGGTTTTCTTCCATTACAAATGTGCTTGAGATAGCACATCTCTCCTAGTAATATATGAGACACGAAACTGTCTTTAGACCCACAAGTCAAGTTTTATTCTGCCTCAGGTGCTTTAACTCACCAGGTGACCCAAAAGGAAGACCACACAACATCACAGCTGAGAAGGGACAACAATCTCTTCCGTGGGCATAGTTTGTCTCAGGATCCACAGGAAATTATGATTCGATCAACCTTGAACTATTTAAATGCTTATCATTGTTACATTGTCACATATGCACCATAGGTCCAGCTTCAAAGAGATTTAGATCCAGATTTTTAAAAATCTTAAAAATACAATTCATAGCTAAATAAAACATATTACAAGAATTACAGCAGAAGACAGTCTGCACAGTCAGTCAGTTCTGAACCACAATTTGCACAAATAGAACCTGTTCAGGTAGGGAAATTACATCACTGTTTATCTTTAAAGTGTTGGCAAAAAGACATGTAATTATTCAGACCTGCCACACACATAGAAGTTGTTATTCTGAACTGTAGTAATTTGGCAAATAGGTTTGAGTTCAAGCACATGATTTTCTTTAAGCAAAACACAAGGCAGCAAATGTAACAGCAGTGAAAGATTTCAGTGTTTAAAAACCTCAGAAACTGACATTTCACTGACTTTTATTTGAATAAAGTGCAAAGGATCGCATAACCTTTCAAAGAAAAAAATCTTGCTGACAGAAGGTGGAGGTTGCCATGAGAGATTTATAAACATGGGAAAATTGAAGCGTTCGAAACCTCTCTTCCCATGTCACACAGACAGCTACAACCAAATTTTCCTGTGTTGCTTTGAATAATTTGTTAACTGTATATCTAACTAGCAGACTCATAATTAAGATACAGATTTTATATTGTAGTCTCTTGTGTTTACTAAGATGAGAACAACAACAATTACCAACTTCCACGAAAGTCAAACCACATCTATGTGTCTGATATTTTTAGAGCGTGCGTCTGTGTGCGTCTGTTGGGTTCAGTCAGTCCCTTTCATACCCTTAAATTTACCCAAATTCCCTTAAATCTCTGGTGCCTGTACGCAGTCTGTCTCCAGCCCTGCAGAGTGACTTTTCATCACATATGATTAATAGGTTCCACGGGCAATTTAATCGTTTACCAACAACCTATAATATTTGAAATTATATGGTGTTTTCAGTATTCTTATTTATATAGGACAAAACTTCATGAGAAGACAAGAATTTCTGTTTTTGATAACCCTCTGGTTCTGTGCATCTACATGTTTTTAAGTTACAGAATTTGCATTATGTGCATTTGTGAATTTGGTTGATGACTGGGGATACTGTTGAATATTTATTATTGGCTACTTTAATTTTAAATGATCGCCAGGTTTTTTAACTGAGGCTATAAATGTATAAAAAAATGCATTTTGAATAAAAGTTCTGCAGATTTTTATACCAGATGCCCTTTCAGACACAACCCAAAGGGATTTGTGCCTCCTCCTGCTCTCAAACCAGGGATTTTGTGAGGTGAATGTGCAAACCAGCACATTTTGTTAAGCCAAAATGATTCTTTAAAATTGTAAAATGGTTAAAAAGAATGCTACATTTGTTGCTCTAATAACCAGGGGGCGTATCCAGTGAGGGCATTGATTGAAAGCTTGCATATCAGTCCACGTGGACTGCACTAATTAGACTGGAGACCAAACATCTACTGAGGATTTAGAATAATTTGCTGTGGAAGAGAACTCTTTTTCAAAAACTATTCGACATTACGCACACATGGCAACTTCTGCCCTTTAATGGACATGTGCAAAAACAAAACACAGCATGTTGGCAGGACAGAAGGATGAAGGCATGGGAGGAAGATAATTGGTTTAAACCCACTTACCACAAAAGGTGGCTCTGTCAGCAGACTGAAACAGTCGAGGCAGTGCAGTCATCATAAGCTTTGGTGACAGTGTATCACTGCACACAAAAATCAGGATATGTAATGATGACAATTTATGTTTGGGATCAGTAAAAAATGTCTGTATTTCCTTTTGCACAGACTAATTCTTGAATCAGACAGTTCATCACCAAGCTGACACTGTAATGGAAAAGTGAGTCATTTAGTGTTTATTCTGCATTTTCAGAACAGCGTTCACATAGCATGTTTGCATGTGGACTCTGTGTGGAGTGTTTTGAGACAGATTTTTTCTTGCCAGGTTGCTAGATGCCAGGGCTAGAGAGTCATATTTTTGGCAGCAGGATAGCAGCAGACAGCTGGCTGACACTGGCGCTCTGAGATGTTAACCTGCCCAGACACTCCTTTTTACCTCAGGCTTAATGCAACCACTGAGCCTCCCCATGGGCGAAGGCCCACTCATACACATGCAGTATAATGAACATGTAATGAACAGCTGAACGCTGAAACAAAAAGCAGATTAGAAATTGTGCCGTTTCTTTTCTCTCAGATGTAGAGCACGTGTTGAACTGAATGCCTGTTTAAACATTTTATGACTTGCTCTTTGTGACGATGCTGTAAATACATGCATTTTAGACCTATTTAATCATCTTTCTAACATCACAGAAATGAAAACGCCTCAATGTGTTTTACTATTTGTATTTATTCTACAAACAGGGGTTAATTTTACTCACTGTATCATATATTATCACACACTTGTATCCAGCAAACATCACTCAGCATAAGTGTCAGCTAACTGGCTTTAAATGTAATGTAAAACATTTCCAAAACTGACAGGTATCTATTGTGAAAGCTTAAGCCTTCAATTCCAGACTTGAAAACATTTATTTCTCATTAATTATGACAACATAACTGACAGACAGGCATGCTGACAGATACAGGCAGGCAGCCAGTCATCCAGGTAGGCAAGCAGAAACTCAGACAGACATGTACCTTCTCTTCTGCACTGTGAAACACCTCACAAGAATTTAGTGGATACAACTAATATTTAGCATAAAATTCATAATAATAAAGGCAGGGCTAACAGGAAAGTTTAGTAACACGTTTAGCTGAAGGAATCCTGAATGCAACACTTACTCGACATTTACAAAATCAAAGGAACAACAGAAAGTAAGAAACAACTCAACTACTCTGTTATAACACATGTATTACTCCTCAAGGCCTCAGTGGCAAAAATGAATATGAATTTTATCACCCAAACAAAATAACATATGCCTATTAGATGAAATTGAACCAGCAACCTAACAAATTCTGCTACAGTCTTCTGCTCAAAGGGTTGTGCTTATGTGCTTGCATAACTTACTGTGTTGTGTAGCCAATGCGGACAGATTATGCACTTGCTCATTGTTTAGCTGTTTTTGCTCTGCAATGCAAATAACCTACTGGATTGTATTAACATGCCATAGCTTTGTCTCATTTAAAATAATAAATTAAAGGAGTTTTTCAAAAGGTCTATTTTCAGTGATCTAAAACAAAACCTATGTGTGTTCAAAAGGCTAAAACACACAAATTAAAGTAAAAAAAAAAAGTATCTGTTTAAGTGTGGAAAGGCACAGAGTGTCACAGTGATCCTGTGTTAAGGAAATCTACATCACTTGGACCCAAGAAAGTTCACAATGTATTAGAGATGGACCGATCCGATATTAAGTATCGGTATGGGTCCGATACTGACCTAAATTACTGGATCGGATATCGGCGAGAAATTAAAAAATGTAATCCGATCCATTAAATATCAAAAAAGCACCTCGGCTTGTAACCGTAGCACATCGAAGCAGTGTGCTCACGTGATAGAGCGGCTGTGTTTATTTGTAGCCTCGCTAGCAATCCAGCATTTCATCTCCGAGGAAGTTATCCCAGAGAGAAGTAAAGCAAGTGTGTAAGTTCATCTCTGAATGTTTGTAAAGCGTACCTACGTTAAGCTTAACAACCGATATATGGAGCCTCTTCTCTCTCCCTCTCTTGCTGCTACTTCAATCGTGAAACTGCTTAATGATCAGCTGATCGGCTTTTCTGTCGCGAGTCCGTCTCTCTTCTTTGTTTTTGGCCCACTTTGCACCAGAAAGAGGAAACCAGCGGCTGAACAACAGCAGCACGTTTAAGCTTGATAAGCTGTTGTTAGAATTTATTTAATATTACTTTCTACACCAGGATCCTTTTCTACGTAGCTGACGGCTGGTAACTGTGCAGGGGCGGATCTAGCAAAGTTTAGCCAGGGGGGCCGATAGGGCATTAACAGGGAAAAGGGGGCACAAAGACATACTTATCTTTCTTATTCTCATTTAAAATGTCTAGCTTTTAATAAATAATTATCTGAATCTTACACCCAAAGTTTTAATCTGATGTAAAATGTATAGAAGTCCATTACTGTATATAGTAACTGTTAAGTCTAATATACCCTAGTAAGCTATAGTACTTTTTCCTTTGGGAACCATCTGTGCAGTCTGCAATTCTGTAGAAGAAAGATGTTGAATATATTTAATTATTCTTGAAAAATAATTTATTTCTGTGCATTTTTTTCACACTGCATCAAATTAAAGTTGATTACGTCGATTAAGCATCATGAGGTGGAGGGTGGGGGTGGTTCCCTTTTTTTTTTTTTTGCTGGGAGTTTGCAACCCTATTAGTTAGGTTGCTTAATATTTCTGCTAAGTACTCTTTAAAATACCAGAATAGGAAGGATGGAGTAGGTTTAAGTTTATTAGATTGATCAGTGTTGCTGAACTATGAAATATTTTGGGTGCAGTGTATTTTTTACATACAGATATAACAGAATAGCTTTAGTGTTGTTGTTTATTTAAACTTGAGTATGAATTTATACAAAATGCAGCAAGATATTTAAAAAAAACAGTTTTATTGATTAAAAAACACACTATATCGGATTAATATCGGTATCGGCAGATATCCAAATTTATGATATCGGTATCGGTATCGGACATAAAAAAGTGGTATCGTGCCATCTCTACAATGTATCTATTACTACTGATGCTGCACATTTAGTACATTCACCCAAACAACATAATACACTCCTTCGAGCCGGAATTGAACCAGCGACCTAAGGATTTCTGTTCACATCACTACAGTCCTCCGCTCTACCAACTGAGCTATCGAAGGGTCGTGTCTGCATGGTTCACTGTGCTTTATAGTCAATGTGCTGACAGAACATGCCCTCACTTATTGGTTGTGGGTGTACCTGCTAAAACATTGTGTTGATCCAGAGGTATTATTGCAACTGATCACTCACATTGTGATCACATGGAATAGCTGCGTCTCATTTAAAATAACAAATGTAAAAAAATAAGAAATACTGACATAAAGGGAGCAGAAACATTGTTAGCATTACTGTGTACCACGCACCAACTACACACTCAGTACTGTGTAAAGTTGGAGAACTTAAGCACTAGACATTTACCACCAAGGTGATTGAATGGACAAAAGCACCAGACACTAATAGAAAGACATCAAAGGTTTTGAAAGTTTGGTTAGTGTCAATGAGTACCCTACAGCTAGTACAAGAAGTACCCTGTGCTGGGAAAATTTCGGTACATTTTGATTCTCGTAAGTTCTTAACTATGAATTAAAGAATGTACGATTTCTCACTTATTGCCGTAGTTAAATTGTGTCTAAGCCAAAATGTTAGACACAGTGCTTCCCTAATAAACATGACAATGCTTTAAGGCTTTCAAAGGGCAAAACAAACTCCTTCAAGCCAGGAAACAAGTCTTCATGTCACTTTTGTTAATCTTACTGTGTACCATACGCCACCTGCACGCTACCCTGTACAGGTTAAAGTTGGACGGTTTCAGCACTGGACATTTTGAACTCTGGTAAGTTCTAAACTTTGGATGAAAGAAAACTGAGTTCTTACTCACACAGTGTTTTTACTAAGATTCTGGAAATGCTAACATCTACACAAGGGTATTCTGAGGATTTTTCCACAATCATTTTGAAAAATATCTACATCCACATGAAAATGCAAAAAACAACAAGCACTTGCACACACAGCCAGCCTTACATCAAAAAAGAAGACAAAGGCAAACACCTCTGAAGGTGTGAGACAAAATCTCTGTTTTCTTTGTCTCCATAAATGCAGAAATTGAGTTTCTGAAAATCTTGACCTTGAAGTTTTTCAAAAGCTCTATTTTCATTGATCTAAAACAACATTTATGTGTGCTCAAAAGGCCAAAACACATAGAACAAAAACAAGCTTATTTTGCTAAGTATCTGTATGCAGACAGGGACTGAGTCTCACAGTGATCCTGTGATAATTTGTGAGCACCATTCTGCCAATGTTGACCATGAAATTCACATTCTTGTGAGCAACTTTACATGACTTAGACCCAAGCACAATCACAGATGTTGAAACTATAACATGCATATAAGACCCAAGAGTAAGCATCACGTTAAGATTTTCATCCAAGCAGAAGAAAATCCTCCTTTGAACCAGCAACCTAAAGATTTCAGCATCACCCACTAGAGTCCTCAACTCTACCAAGTGAGCTGTCAAATGGGCTTTTCTCTGTATCTTTCTGTATTACATGTAAGGGACCAGTTACACTGTGATTAGATGTCATCGCTTTGTCTCATTAACAAAGCCCCAAACACTGATAGGAAGATTACAAATCAAATGGACCTTCTGGTAAAGCAATGTCTATATTTTGCATTTCAAACATCATCTATGTGCAAAACTAAAGGAAAAATGTCAGAATTTGGATATTTTATCTATCTTACGTAAAGCAGACTGTGACCAGTCCTGTTGCCATAACAAAACAATGATCAGTTCCCTGTGTCCCTTAGACAATGTTTCCATTAGCAACAGTCTGTCATGTATCCTTCAGCAAAAATAACAAATCTGTACCTGCTGTTCTCATTAAGTTACATCTGACAGTATCAGCTAAACGTGTAAAATTTTCTCTCTAATGTTCATGACCCTGAGGTTATGGTACGTCATCTTCTTTGTAGTGCAATGCTGGCTCATACTACAGATTATATTGGCTTCATTAGGTTACGTACCCAAAATATAAATACTCTGTAGAATAAAAAAGTTCTTGAACACAAGCATTTTCATTCTAAAATTAAGAAAAAAGTGGACTGTTAGCAGTGATGGGTGTAATCTCATTACAGAACCCAGAATGAGGTTAAAGCTAAGTGCATGCCGACCCTGGACCAGCAGCCACAACATGTGCTTCAACAGGTAACTGTGCCGGTCTACCTGTTGAACAATCAATCACTTTGAAGTCTCTTTGTCATGGTTTGCATCTGGTTTGTTTTACTGGTTTACTGGTTTGCTTTGTCTTGACACCTTTACGTTGGTGTGTAGAATTGCAGCCTACAGGATTATATTGTTAACTGGTAGTTATGTGACAATGCATTTCAGGTCATTTTACATAGTATCAAGAAAGTAATGTACTGAGCTGTGCAACAAATGACTTTCTCCAGTGAGCAATTAAGTAACATATTGCATTACTTTTAAGAAAATGATAAGTTATGTGTAATACATTACTTTTTTGAGTAAAAATCCCAACACCGACTGTGTCATTTCTGCATGGTCAGTTTTGATGCACTGCAACTGGAGGTTGTTCTCGACCATTTATAGGATAGAAAATGTATGACAACTGCTACTTTAGGATTATGTAGTTAAAAGGTACATGTTGTGTAGTGGTGAAACTACTTATTACTCATAAAAACAGTAAAATTGCACACAGTTATTATTACATCCACCTGTAAAATGCGAATTAAACCAGATCTTCTGAAGAAAAACAACAAAACACTGATGCCTAGCTTATCCATGCACTAAAGCTGTGATTTGTGTGAAGGATTCAAATGTCCACTTTAGGCTTCAAGTCCAGAACCTTAAACTCTTGGTGATCACAGCTACAGATACAGAGTTCTTGTCTCCATCCTGTCTCCAAACAATAAGCAGGGAGGATTTGTTTGTGCGGGAGTCAAGAACACTTTGTGAGGTCAGATGACTGATAATGATTCATCTCAGAGCCTTCAGTTCCAGAAATGCTAGATTAATGTAGCATTTCCCAAATTCTTGAGAATGTTTCAAAGATTTAGTTTTGTAGAATAACTGAAAGCATTTACATCAATGATGGTGTTTTGTGGGTGATTTTTTTCTATTATATACACATACTTTTTTTAAAGCATCTAACTTTGTGTTTGCATGTGTAGACAACAAATGTCCATATAAAGTAAGTGGTCATTCGTGAATGCTGTAAACAGGTTCATCCCTGCTTGCACAGAGGATGTTTTTACATGCTTTATGTGCACACTAACATATGATTTTTTTTTCTCATAGGTTTGACAGATGGTGTGGGCTTGCATTGGTTTGCTGTAGAGTGAATGGCAGCAGTTCAGTTATATGTTTATGTTCTCAAACACTTGCATTCCAGATCACACAGTTTTACATCTCCCTCGAAAGCTGATACATGATTGGAAACTTGCTTAATGCTGCAAAAATTGTTTTTTTAACATCTGTTTTACAGCTGATCTCACCGCTTGACAGCCTCTGTGCTCCATCTTTAATAGTTAGTCACTGGAAAATTCATAAATTTATATTTTTGCAGCAGAGATCAAGTTTGTTCTGTTTTGCAGTCGGGCTGGTTAGCCGAATCCCTCGGAAGTGTAACGTCTCTTGAAATATGGTCCACGTCAAACCTGAGCCTTGGAATTCTGGGAAATACATTTAGCACTCCTCTCAGTGTAACAGAACGAGTTTCACTGTATTAGAAACCATCCCTGCAGTCAGTCACCAGCTCCGGTCTGTGCATGGGAGACTGTCATTTCCCCTGTAATTACATTAAGCATAGAATCTCCCAGAATATTAGTTTGAATCAGGAGGAATGCACAGCATTCTCACCCGGCCACCCTAGCATTGTCTATACTTCTGAATGCCATGTTTGTTTTTGATTGTTTTTCGTAAACACTAAAGTTTCTCAGGGAAAGAGAAGATCGGCCGCATCGGGCTGTGGGATCTCTGCTGCTGCAGATACAGATGTTTATCCGATCAAGCAAACACAGATATAAGATTTCATGAAAGGAAGGAAGACACGTCACCAGCAGTGAAGTGAACTGCAAGGTTGTTGTTTTTTTTCTAAGCTCCCTCTAGAAATGGATTTCTTAAAATGCAAAAGAACACATGAGCATAAAACCACCTGCACCTACAATGATTTAGCAGTCAATAAAGAAGTGGCCTTTGCACTGGGGAAATGTAGCCTTCACCAAAAATGATTAAAAATATTCAAGTATATAGAAATGTCAAATTAACATGACAAAGTTGAACATGTTTAAATTTCAAATCTAAAGATTAACATTATTTAATGAAAGCCTCTTACACAATCTATCTCACTGAAACACAGGTCCACAATGAGAAAAATCATATTTTGCTTGATTTATGATTGATTGATGACTCAAGCACGCAAACAGATATAGATGTTCATGTACTGTTTATACTCTATTTATTTATTAGACTCTCTTTTTTCTGTTTTTGTAGTTAGATGGCTTTCTTTGCACCGAATGGGACGGCATATAATTTCATTCCGCTTTTGGCCAAATGACAAAAAAAAGATTTGGATTCTGAATACAAACATTTTCCAAATTACCATATAATTGCACACCTTCTGTTAGCATGAAAATTAGAAAAGCATTTTACAGAATAACTTTCATGTTTATATGTCAGTGAATACAGAAGTAGTATCTTTTAAAGTTTTATTTCCGAGGTGTGAATCTAACAAAACCTGAAAATTAAATGTGATTTATTGGAGAGAAATGCACGTGATTAAGTAGAAGAGGATGCGAGACTGAGAAAGGTATTCACTGGAATATCATAAACTACTAAGCCTTTATAATGATAGTGATTTAATGCTACTTTAATATTGTTGTCCATTCTTTTGCAAAGTGGCATTCCTAAAGAAGAACCAGCAACTTAGCTCCAAGTAGACTGCAACACTTTATCCTCTATATTTTATGTAACTTCAGGTGATGATTAAAGGAAAGTAAGACGTGGTGTTTTGGAAGTGCTTGCTGTCTGGGATTTAATCCATATTTGCACAGAGAGTGTTTTTCACATCACTCCCATTTAATTGCACTGCTAAGTGTTTCAGAAGGAGACATGGGAGGAGATCTGGGTGGTCTCCCAACTTCCTCACTCCCTCATGCACATCAAGCGGAGACGTGTGATTCACCATCATTAGCATTCCACTACACTAAACTACCAGTGAAAAGCAGCCACAGTGTCTCCATGGCTGACCCCCAAAATTTACTTTGGGATTATTGCAACGTCATGATTTTTCCTTTTTTGTTGTTATTTTCTTGAGATTGGATTAATTAAATGTTACCCATCTATGTTATTTAGGAAAAAATTTGGATTAAAGATGGATACATTAAGGCACAATTCACAATTTTATTCTCTAATCCTTTCATAGTTGTCACCAGTAATCATACTGTTAATATATCCAATTTCTACTCATGTGTTGCATTAAATTAGTGATCTAAATTGGTAACAATGTAAATAGATATGTTCTGGGTTGAAATTCACAACATGTTTTAGTCCTTGTGTAATACATTCAATTTGCTATTTTAAAAGCCTAACACCTTTCAAATTTTTCATAAATGTTTCCATGTTTATCTAACAAGGTTGGTCACAGTCATGGTGGAAATACAGTATCAGCCTCTCCTTGATCTGAGCAGAGAACTGACACACTGTTTCTGACCTCCTCATGGCGTTCATCAGCAGACGTTCGCTGTTAAATAATAATATGCCAGAATATTGTTAGCTTTCTCAAAAAGAATATATGTAAAATAAATATTCTTTGCACAGTCGCTGTGCATGCCAGGCCACTGACAGAACAATCATTCCCTTGGTGATTTTGTCAAGTAAGTGAGGCCAGGTCCAGTCATACAAAATTAATGCTGGCTTCATGCAAATCTCTCCACCTAAGCCCTTGTTTCCCATTGTACCATGTGTCTGTCATGTATGCTCACTTATGGCTTGGTGTTTGGATTGTGTTCTTGGGATGTTTTTGCTGAAAATCCGGTGAACGATCTGGGGGTTTAAACTCGGTGCCACTCATTACCAAGTTGCTAGAAAAGAGCATCCTCCTCATTCTTAACATGTAATGCAGAATGTAGACTTGGCTACCTAGAAAGCTGTCTGCCCAGATGCTTTAGCCTGAAGCCACATTGACTCCTGCCTGACTACCGGTCAGCATTGCCAGAGGCACTATTCACACTGGCTCATGCCTGGGCCTGCACAGAGACATCAGTTAACAAAGTCAGTCTCACTTCTGATTCTATGAGTCCAGGGCCAAAAACTCAGATATGACCCCCAGGGACCAACAACACTGTGTTGTGCTAGCTTGCTGATGATCTCAATAACCCTATCTGCTGCCTCTTTTGAGCACTGATTGATTATTTCGCATCTACAGCTGCAGCCCAAGATGACAGACAGTTTGGTTTAGTTCTGTTTTAAAACCAAGTAGACATGTTATAAGGAAATATATGATGACAGATTTGGTGTCTTTGCATTTAAAATATTAAATGAAAACATTGGAGAAAAAAGGCTTTCATTAAAACAGCTTAGGAGAATGACACCTTATGTCTTTCTCAGTTATCAAAGTGTTAACATAATAACATTATATCAAACATATCACAATATTCACAGTGTACCTGGAGTCCTCTAACCTACTGGCTAGTTTTCACAGATTACTTAGGCACTGCGGCTGTGTATACAAGCAAGCCCATTGCTGAGAGAAAAAAACTGCAAAGACAGTAAAGATTTTCTTTAGCAAACTGTTTGCTGTTCAGGCACGTTATAGTCCATGTCTGTGCGGTGTGAGCTTTTGTCCACATGCCTGCAAGTGTTTTTGTGACACCATGGAGTCATCTGCAGAGCTTTACATTATCATGTGCCAACTATGCTTGCAACCTACGCAAGGAGACTTCAAAGAAGTATGACAGGAACGACTATTCAGCCATGGTGTCTCCAGCTGTACATGCCCCCAACAGAGTACATTCATAGGGGTTATTATGCACTTTTTCATCACTACTTGTCAAAGTGATGCATACCAGTGCAAGACCAATGCTTACAAGAATACACTTTTATTGTCACCCACGTACAGACACCTACTCCTTAACTGAACTGAACCACAGACTCAAGGATTTCAGCAAAGCTCTCATACAGCTCTTCATGCCACCAACTGAGCTATCTAAAGAGCTCACACTTAGCTTGTGTTAGTTTTAGTCTCTATACACAGTGCACTGTAAAGTGAGGCAGCTGTTGCCCTAGGGACTGTAAATATTCAAAACTTTATCCACCCAACCATCCATTTTCTTACTTATGCAACTCAGGGTCACAGCTCTCATAGGGCAAGAGATGGGTTTCATCGTGGACAGGTCACCGTGAGTCATAGGACTAACAGAGAGACCACACACTTTTATTTCCACATCTACCCATTGAATCTCCACACAGAAAGACCCCAGCAGACCAAAGATCTGTGCTGCGAAGCATGATTTTTGCCTTGTCTAGTTAACTTCAGGGTTAACCCAGGGATTTTCCTGCTACAAAGGTAGTTCACTTCTCCCATGGTTATATCACCATGGTAACTTATGCTACCAACCTAACCTTTAAAGGACCAGGTTGTGTTCCTGATTGGAGATCAACAAATATCAAATCACTACCTACTGACTAGTCAGTTGTCCAAAAAACAGCATCACCTCGAAGATACCTCACACATGCATGTGGTAAGGATTTTTTAATGACATCCCATGTTTTTTGCATTTTACTGGTGAGCAGTAAAAAATATAAATTCTTAGATGGTTGTCACACCTGCAGTGTTTAGTTCATTTAAACTGAACTCTGGTTCCCTCTTGGTGCTGTTCATTTGTGCAGAACAGTAATCACACTTAGTTGCAGACCAAAAAAACCGAGGCAAGACATTTGGAGGATGTGGTATCACTGCAGCTCTGAATAACTACAGAGTGGTTAGTTTTTGCTGTGAATATGATTTGACCTCAATCCGAGCCAACCGTTAGGTGTACGTTGCAAGTTTGAGCTAAAGAAATTTCCCATAACGATGCTTAGTATTCAAGGATGAAGGAATGGGGTATAGATGTGCAAATGTCTGTACGGGCTAGCAGCTAGTCATGAAATAAACATTAATTTTCCATGTTCTTCAGTAGTACAGAACACAGCACCTTCATCCTGTATTTACCATTGTTGCTCCCGCACAAGACACATCTGGCCATTAAGTGTTCTAAAGATTCTCGAGTGGTTGCAAATGACACATTTTGGTTTGCTTGAAGTTCACTTGGATTTTTCTCTTTTTGTGAAAAGAAAGTGCCCATGTATTCATGCAATGCTTTTAATAGTAAACTAATGTACAGAATGTTTTCTCTCATACCACTGCTCTGTCTGTAGTAGCTGTGTCATAATAAGTGTTTAACCACTTCATTTGTCCCATAGTACAGTTAAGCCCCTTTTCCATTAGTACTTACTCAGATTGACTTGGTACAGTTCGCCACAGTTTCCAGGGTTTTTCATTAGGTCATAGTACCTGGTACCAGGTACTTTTTAAGTACCTGCTCGCTCGGGGTTCCAAGCAATCCGAGCAGGTACAAAATGTGATGTCATCAGACTGAGGACTCCACCAACTGGCTGGTCAGTAGTATCATTGAAAATTAAAACCGCCATTTTTGAAACCTGGCAACAAGGAAAATGGCTACAAGAAACAACGCTGTGGTCCCAGAGTCTAACAGAAAGCCACAGACCGAGCAGCAGGTATATTCTTGCTTTGACGTCCACTTTTTCTATGCGTGTTTCTATGACGACAACCACGCATGTTAAGTAGTACTGGATTGCAGTGGAAAACCAGTCAAAGCTGTGTGTATGGACCAAAAAGGATTTATTTTAGAAACAGTCATATCACATTAGCACTCCCATATATAGAATATTTATTATGCAAAAAAGTTTCAACCACAAAAATGTGGATTCTTGTGATTTTGCTGTTTTCACTTTTTTTGAGATGCACAGCCCTGTAACTGTAGATATGATAAGATTTTTCAAGCAATTTAAGGGAACAGGTAAGAGATAAAACTTGATTTTAAAGGCTAAAATTACCTGTGAAAACTTTGCATTAAACAACACATAAAACATGCTGCTGCTGCTCGTTCACATTAGAAGTGCTGCACTTACTTCTCTGGCTGAAAAAAAAAAAGTTTACATTTTTAGGATAAAATATCTCAGCATGGCTTTTGTGTTCATAAACGGCCATGCTGTTGCAGTTTACTCGAACAAAGCTATCTGGTCTTGACTTGACTTTCCAGGCCAAATGAATTGCGCCCAGCTGTTGACTAATGGTGCACATTCACCACTAAAGAAACATCATGTCACCACTACTTGTGTCCAGAGTGTGGGTGGTGGGGGAAGGGAGGGGGTGGTTGAGTAAATAGGATGGGGGTTGGGGGCAAAGTGGGAGTAGCACCACTGCATTGTTTGGCTGACAGTGGGACAGCAAGGGGGAACGGGTGGTCCAGGCCCAGAGACAATGCCTGTGAACATGCTGCCTCTCTGCTAAGCCCCTTTTGTGTGGCAGGGAGGGAAACCCCTTACAAATAGCCATCACCAGCGCAATTCATGCCTCTATCATGTTTTGGAAATGTGCTCAGTGGAAACATGGCATGGTCTGAGATCTCATATTGTTGTACACTTTCAGGGATACTAATAGGGTATTATGAGATTAGCTCAGGGGGATGTTGAAGCATCTGGCAGTGTTGCAGAGAAAACTGGGTTTGTGTTACAGATGTAAAACAATATACTCAAAAAAATCCCCCTTCGAGAAGTATAAATACCAAAAATTTACCCAAACGGATGTTTAAAAAACCTTTATTTATTTTTTTTTTTTTTAGATTAGCATTTTTTTCCCATTTCCACATTTTGAAATGTGTATTCATGTCTTGCAACTGACAGTTTTTATGTATAGAATGCTATGTAAAAAATGAGATTAAAAACTTTAACTCTAAAGAATATCACTGCAATTCTCTGAGATTTCCACATGCAGTGAAGATCAGCGTTTCTGCCAACATTTAAATGTTCTTGGTTGTTTCACAATTTACTTATCCATTAACCATTAAGCTGTACAAAAACTCAACATTGGATTGTTGGCTTTGTCACAAAGGCTCCAATAAACAAACTTTTCAGCTATAATGTGTTCATTTAACTGCGCTAACAATGTGAAACTCTATATTAAGGCTTTAAGAAGAACACCTCCTGAAGTTGAGGCTGTTTATTCAGGAGCTTAAGACTGTATGCAGCAAGGACCTGTTTGGGGGGGTGGAAAACATGTCAGAGTCTCCACTTACTTTCAACCCAATTAACAATACAATGGTGTGGGGATTTGCAAAGAATCAAGTCAGCCTGTTTGTCAGCATACATTTGTTAATTATTTGTTTAAATTTGGCCACAAACAATAATTATCACCTGCAATTAGGTCAGGGAAAAGGAGAAGGAATTTTCATTAATTGTGTTTAAAATCCTGACAACCCCAATTAGCCAACAGGTCATCCCGGCTGACACCCAAAGACTGTTTTGCCTGTTGTTGAGATAAAACTCATTATGCTTTCTCCGGTATACTGAATGCCCCGCAATACTGGTTAAGCTGGTCAGCCCTTCAACTTTAAGATATAATGTGGATGTAAAGTAATCTGGCATGAGGTCATGAAATTTGTGGGCAGATCGCTCTCATTGTGGAAAATGATACAGTGAGACTGGTGCTGATAGTGAGCGTGTGAGAAAGGACATGACCAGTGAGGGTGCAAATAAAATAGCTTTAGGAATGTCAGTATGTTTTGATGTAGCCAAATATCCTACTGAAGTGTCCTTAACAGCAAACATTTTGCTGCTTAGTCAGACTTTTTAGTCTGTTTTTAGTCTGACTAAAAACAAAACACATATAGCACATACAAAACTTAAATGAGAGCCATAACTATAATGCCAACAACTATAACACATTTTATGATAGGTTGTCTACAAGAGATCTGATCTAAAGTGGACTTTAATGAGAGTAAATAGTATACTATCAGTGTGTATTATACATACATAAATGAACTCTGGTTTAGATTATTACTATGAGACGTTCTAACACACCCAAGTTGACACACTGATCAGGGAGTTTACAGTTTACAAGTAACGTATGTGACATTTCCAACTACCAACATTGACAGTGTCTGTTTGCAGCTGTTACCAAACCACAAAAGCCTCCTCCTTCGAGCCGGAATCGAACCAACGACCTAAGGATTTCAGCACAACTCTTCTACAGTCCTCCGCTCTACCAGCTGAGCTATCGAAGGGGTGAACTTTGGGTTTGTTAGGTTGTATATTCTACACACAGCTGTGTTGTGTATATATGCACAGTACTGTAGGTGTACTGATTACTGCTGTTTACTGCTGTAGACTTTTATCAGTTGCAGGTTGCTGGAAGCACTTGACTGCTGACAAAAACAAAGTTGCTATTGGTAAACCAAAAGAGTAAGACTGTTTGCCAAAACATCAAATAAAAGAAAAGAAGAAGAGCTGAAACCAAGCATGGGGCTCATGTTGGTGTATGTAATATCATGGATTAAAAATTTTCTTGAGGAGAATTTTTCGTTAATTGACCAAATGTGACTTTTTTTTGTTTGTGAATTCACTGTAAAAATCATAGAAAAAGCTGTAAAATGTTTGAAAATACAGATAAAAGTCTAAAATTTATGTCCTCCTTCACATTTTCCAAGTGGGCTGATTCAAACAAGCCTTATGTTTGACATCACTGCACTACACCTTTTCTTACAAACATAGCGGCTTTTGGCTCAAAAGAAGAAGGTGTCAGTTTCCAAAGGCAGTTCACATGCCACTGGTTCTTGATAGTCCATCTTTTATATGCAGTCATAATATAACAACAATATAACAGCATTTTATATACAGTATGGCTGAAACTACAGAGAGACAGGAGAAACTCCAGATTCATTCTCTCATTATAGAAATACAGAGTAACACTGAATATCCATACTGTCATTTGATCTATTTTTAAAACAGGAATATCGTTTCAATATCTTTAAAATTGCTTCCTGCTTCTATGCAAAGTTAGTCAGCTTCAGCGTTTTGCTTGGTTCACAACCGAACGGCTTAGCGAAGGTCATTGTAGCACGTGAAGGCAGATATGTTTCCTGCTGACTTTCCACACCCAGATCTTCCCATCCAGCGAGCAGGTTTGAACTTGTGCCTTTATCCAGTCACATTTATCTCTAGGGATGTCAGATCTGTTATGAACTGATTTGCTTCCCAAGTATAGATAACCTAATGTGAAATGTAACTACTGAGTATCCTCTAAAGTCTACAGAGGTATGCTGAAAATGTTTTACCTCTGCTCCTTACATTCAGAAACATCTTTCTTAAACTTCACCTATTGATGGCTTTAAGGACACGACCAGATGAATCATAAATTCAACAACTGCTCATAAATCCGTTATTGCATTATTTCAGATGAGTCATTTGGCTAAGCAGGATGTTAATATTTCCCTGTAGTCCATAAGCTTTGCATTTCCTTTTCAATAGAAAACAGAATGCTTCCTTTATGACCTTGACTTTTTTTAAGCTGACAAGGAGCTTCCTCTACTGCTTATTAGTCTTCAGACCGTCCATGTTTTGCATTTAGCGCAAACAAAACACCAACGAAAACTCTTCAAAACCAAGAGAGGCATCCATTTGTGACATGATCCCAGCAGTTTTTATGACTCCAAAAAAAAATAAACTGCAAATTACTCAACATTTGGATCAAAGTCCAACAATAACCGTCTATTCTACAGAGGATCAATAGAGCTGATAATTGCAACAATGGGCTAAATTGAATTGAATATCACTTTATTTTAAAGTTGCTACTAATTCCACAAATTAAAAACGAGGCAAAGCACAGTACAATAATTAGAACTGTATAACAGTCATTTGAGTTCATTTCCATTAAATTATAGCACATTCCAGCCATTTTTAAAATATGTGCGTATTCATAAATTCCGGGCACAGGCACATGAACCTCAACCTTTGTTAATATGAATATATTGTGAGACATTTGCATAATCCACTTCATAATCCACTGCAGCACTCGGCAGTAACAAAGATAAGGAGGGGTAGCCACTGTTTCTCCTGGGAACGTTACACAGATAAACGGAGGAAAAGAGACCCACTTTCTGCTCCTATTATGAGATAAAAACAAGGGAAGGCTTTGCAAAGTTTTCACTTTCCAATGCATTTCCCTTTTAGAGACAGATGGTGGTGGAATATCATTATTTGTATGTTTTTTTCTTCTTTTTTTTCTTTTTTTATTTCACAGACACTGAAATTTACTGAATTTCCACAGAGATGAGGTGCATGGGTTATTTATGTATCCACCGCAGACACGGCATGCTGATTGTATTACCCCGCTTCTGCTACACTAAAATATGTTTCTTGCAGGAAGTGTTTTTCACACAAAAATTGAAAAAACTCCTGTGTGCAGTGAGAGGAATCACAGGGTGACAAATGAGCAAACAGAAAGCAAACTCCCAGCTCGTCCTCAACATCACTAATGAGACCCGTTTTTAGCTTCAGTATGGATGGAAAACTGTATGTGTGCCTGCACCTGTGTATGTGTGTGTGTGTGTGTGTGTGTGTGTGTGTGTGTGTGTATACTCGACTTTCTGAGTGCATGAATGTGTATTTCGTGACTGAGGCAGTGAAAAGCTCTCTTAAGTCTCCCAATCGTTCCAAATTGGCCTGTGGGACGATGCCACCACACAACTACATCCATCCCCACTGTGCGGCATGCATTCCTGGTGTGTGTGTCTGCATGTGTGTGTGTGTTTGGACAATGGCAACACTTCCTTTTTGCCCTAATAGGCAGGGAGCCTCGGCCATTGTGGTCTGATTAGGGTTCCCATTCAAGCTCTCTGGGATTTCTAATTGCAAGGCCTTGTGCAGCAAACTCCCCCTCACTTCCCACCCCACTACACTCCCCTCACGACTACTGTAAGACTTAATGAGACACAATTACTGCCCCCTAGGAGTCCTAGAGCAAGCCAATCACAAAGAGACATAGACCCCCAGTGAATGGCCACTCAGCAGAGAAAGAGACAGAAAGGGGGAGCAGGAGGGAAGGGAGAATCATAAGCCCTCATTGTCCAGAGAAAGCACAGAGAGAAGCCTTTTTTTGGAGAAATATAAATGTTTTTATTTAATGCCGGCTCATAATTAGGCCCCTGAGAGGGAAAAGGAGAGCCAGAGGAGTGGAGAGGGCGGGGAGTTCAATAGGAAAAAAGGCCTGTAGGTACAAAAGAAGGAGAATGACATGTTAGACTTGCAGAGGAGGGTGGGGGGAGGAGGTGGAGGGGGGAGGGAAAAGGAGAAAAGAAAAGGGGACAAATAGATACTGAGGTGAAAAAACACAGAGGCAGAAAAAGAGAACAAAACCAAGTGGAAAAACTTGACAGGACTTTCTTCTTTTCTTCTCGTCTTTTTAGCATTTTAAGCCTATTTGGCGTGGGAAATGGCCTGACATTGAATGATTTGTGCCAGGCAAAGTGAAAAGCCGAGGCAGTCGCTATGTTTTGCAGGTTTGGCACTTCACGTTTGGCTTAAGAGGTGAAATATTCCCAGTTTTGAGGAGCCTTTCTGCCAAAACTGTGGGAAGCAATATAACGGGGACTTACACAAGTTTGGATTTTGAAAAAGCTGCAATAAAAGACACAATTTGCAGACACCTCTTGATTGTATGGGAACATTTACTGTATTATTCTTCCAGATTAGTACAGATATTGTTTCAGGATGTCACGTCTGGGAATTTTGAAGTGTTTTTTCATGGAAAGGAGAGTGTAGTGCAAAAGCTGAGCCCTTTTATGATGGTAACACACAGGAATCAGACACAACGGATATCACTGACCAAATAAAAGACTTGTTCTCTTGTGAAATGCTGCATTCTTGGTTTAATTCATAGTGCAGTATAATACCCAGCCACCTGGAGGAATGGCAGGTGTGACCTTCCACAAAAAATATGAACAAACAGTACAAATAAAAAGCTTTTAAAGATGTCTGAGTTGCTTTTTTTCCCTTCAAGATACACTTGTACACAGAACGCACTGTTTAACATTCTCAGAGTGCTTAGAAAAACCTCACGGGGCAGTCGTAGTCTTTTGGCAAGAACCTAATCTGAAAATCTCGCTCACTTTTCTTGCTCTTGACTAAACAAGCAGACGTCGTTAGTGCATCTTTGCCCTGTACACCCATACACACACACACACACACACACACACAGGGACATAAACACCAACACATATAAACACATACACATTGGTTTTCAGTGTTGTAACAGTTTAGAGGTTTCCTGCAAGGTTTCTGAGCTCTCGTAGCTCCATGTAACTGTATTTTTTTTAAGTCACATCCTGTTTTGTTTGTCACTTGCAGAGTTTGTTCCACTGATTCACAGATACCCCAAAGCCAGGGCAATGTAACAGTAAAACACTGATGAAGCAAGAAAGTATGCAGAGTTGTAAAAGGTTATTGTAAAATTTTTACAAACAATTTATGAGGATCAAAGAGTTTAACAGGTTTGTTAACCCGTAAAGACAAGAAAACTACACAGGACACCTTCAACACACTGCTAGCATATATGAGCTTAAAAATGCCTTCAAATATTTAGTAAGTGGTGATCTGGCTGCAATGCAGATGCATCACCACAACACTTTTGTCGACTTCTTGTGAGTATTAAGAAAGAGAAACAATTCTCAGGGTCCTGTTTGATGATATGAAAGCAGTAAGCCTACTACAAACTGCTCACTTTGTCATTATTTTGGGAGTATTTAATTAGTCATCCATGCAGTGCAGCCAGCAAAAGACAGAGCAGCTAAACTGATCCAGCGGCGCAGCCATTATTAACTCATGTCGCCTCTGATGTCACTCTAGAGGCAAAGACGGCTCATTTCACTAAGTGCGCATTTCCTGGATTCCTCTGTTCTCACTTCTCCTCTTAATTTCTTCAGATGAGACATGTAAGATGTGAGGGAAAGATTTAAATGAAGAAAGCAAGACATCTGAGACAAGATACACTAATTTCTCTCTTTAAAATTATTTTAAGCTCAAACGTGCTCACGCTCGCTTTCCCTCTGTGTCACACACACACAAACGGACACACGCACACACCGCCTTGGCCCCATGTTCCTTTCAGTGTGTGCAGCCTCTCAGCAAGTGACTGAACCCCCTTTGTTCAGCAGTGACCCTCTTAAGCGCAGGTTGAAGCCTGCAGCCATTCCACTTTGGATTTGGACCCTATCGCGTGTCACACAGCTAAGTCGACCAGGACCGGGCCCCTTCACTCAGACACATGGCAACAAGTACCCATTCACATCAGCAGGGTTTAAGCTAAAACAACAAATTTATGAGCAACTGTAGAGCCCTTAGTCTGTTTGCTTCCTTTGAATACAACAAAGGAAAAACATCTATTGCCCTTTATTATGCCAAAATACTTTATTAAAAAAATGCAGTCTGGCTTTTCAATAAGCTGTTTAAAACAAATGGGTTTAAGTGAACAAATCTAAGTTGCTAATTACTTATTTATCTTTATAGTGACCGTGCCCCTTTTGCATGTAACCCCAAGCTGAAAACTCGGTCTGTATTCAAACATTCAAGTCAAGTTTCATCGAGGTCAGCTATCTTTAGATTTCATAACATAAAAAATGGAACAAACCAATCTTCATGTGTTTCAAACAAAAAAGAAGAATAGATTCAGATGGATTCAATATTCAAGCATCAAAAACTCTAACACTAATTTTTATTTATATTTTCCCTTACTGACATTACTGACATTGTATATAGGACATTACAGTGTATGCTGTTCCCTTCTGCTATTGGTCTTGACTAAAATCACTAAAAGCAAAACATGTAAATTTTATAAGAGACACTCAATTTTATCTGTTACCTGTCCCAATCCATAGGAATTAATGCACATATGAATTAGTGGTAGTTCCCAAGAAGTCATCGTGAGATGTCTAGTAGGGAGGAATCCTGACACTTTAGAAGGAAAGCATCAGCTTCCAGATTCATTTACATTTTCAGACGAAAGGAGAAAGGGACAGCAGCATGCATGCATGTGGCCCTGTGGCGCAATGGATAGCGCATTGGACTTCTAGTTAAAGACATAGAGATGCAATTCAAAGGTTGTGGGTTCGAGTCCCACCAGGGTCGCTGTTTTCTATCTGAGCAAAAGATTATGGGCTGTTTCACTTAGATGATAGAACACAAAGGTGGTTTTAGATGGGGGTGTAAATTGTCAATGAAAATATTTAAATGAATTGATTTAAATGAATTAAATTAATATGATGCGTTAGAAAGAATAAAATAAAATGTTAGAAAAAAGTAGTTTTCCCAACTGTATCCATTGCCATAAATGTGCAGATTGTGCGCAGGTATCAGGATGACGCCACATGATGCAACTGATTAAAGCTCATTTGCACTGAAAACAAGCAAGCTTAACTCACCTATTTGGCAGATTTTATAAAGCCTTAGTATCAAAGAGGTGTTATGATGGTTTATTTTTGGAGCTGCTTTTAACATTTTTTCATATAAGTCTGTTGCTCCTGGAACAACAGCGTCTTATGCATACAAAGTGGAATGTGTCTTTGTCAGTTTCACGTGGCTCTCTGTTGGTTTCATCAGCTTAATCAGGTCCAACTGTGACTTAGATTGACAGGTCATATGTCAAAAGTGGATGTTTCACAAAGCTCTGCATAATTCGAAGAGCTGCTTTTCAACCCTTTTGTATTTATCCAGGAAAAGTTAGCAAATCCCCAAAGCTTTTTTCATTGCTCTGATTTCAATTATTCAGCACCAGACCTTTAGATCTGGTAGCAGCTCAGCGTCAAATACAAATCTGAAACTAAAAAACTGTATTAACATACATTATAACAAGAGAATTATTTTACCTTTAGGTAACCTTAGAACTGAACTTTGCATCTATACATGCACCGTGGCCTTCTGCATAGACGTTGCTTAATCCATAAACTGTGTTATTTAAAAAATTGTTGTCCTAAAGTCTTTATCAGGTGCTTTTTCAGCAAATGTAAGTTCCCAAGGCCTAGCATGTACAAACCTCACATGTGTAAAAGTTAAACCAGAGCATTTTCAACATCTCCCTTGGTCAAATTAATGAATAAACAAAGCCCAAATAAAATCTGCAGGTCAGCAGCATCATTGTCAGTACACAAGACAATGCGCCTGTATTTGTAGATGGAATTTTTATGATTGTGGTTGTACCTTTGCCACTCTTCACTATCTGATTTGCAATTCTGAGTTATTTTCTCCTGTTTTCATGCAGTATATGCTGTTAAATTGCTCACATTATCCTTGAGCACCTTAGAATAAAAACAAAAGTTAAAAACACAGATATGGAGCACTTCTTTTGACCTCCTTTTTACCTTCATGTCCTGTATCTGCAAGGCCCCATTACTGAAAAAGCTTGCTCTAACTGGTCGTGTGAACCAGCAGCCCTGTGAGCGAGGCACATCTATGTAAGAACTATCTGCTAAAACCTGCAGCTGTAGATGTCTGAAAATACACAGTGCACAATACTTTGGTGCCATGCTCTTTTTACCATTTGCAAAGTGTGAAGTGAAACCTAAGCAGAGCCAAAGCTGCGCTCAAGCTTTTGCACTTATTAGCCAAGCTGTTAGCTATCCAACATGCTAACACTAAGAATTTCTGGCAGAGCATTGCTACAATCAGTACAATGAGGACTGCTCATTTTTTTGAAAGGTTTGGGTTTCATGCAGGTCTAATGCAGAGAAATACTGTTTACTGTGAATATTTAGTTCCTCCATAGTGAGTACTCCCAGAGTGCAGGGTGTTGGTTTGATCCAGCAGGAGTTGTACATTTTGAGTTGTCTTAGGAAGGGTATCAGTTATAAAACTCTGCCAGATCAAACTTGTTATGCGACAACGGGGGCAGCCAAAGTATTCACCGTGTTTACAAGGAGAAGCCTTAACACCTGTTTTCCGAGGGTATTCTCTCACAGGGAACATTTCTATACTTTAAATTGTTTCATTCAACTTTTCTTCACATGGCTGTAGATGCAACTCAACATAATAGAAAGATGCCACCAACAGGTCACCTGTGTAATCCAATCATCATTTTATAAAGCAGAATGATGCCTTTTAAAAGTAAGACGAGCAAACAAGGAAAAGAAACCTGGCAACTTCTCGCTCTTAGGTCGAGGGTGTGTCAAACCAGCTGTTTGCGGGACTTTATTTGGTTGGTTGGTTGTTGCTCCAACCCTGAAAACCATATATGGATCACTGTTTTCCAGTCAAGTGTCAAAGGAAGTGATGCATCTGAGCGATTGTACGCTTATCTGTGCTCACACACCTGAATGTCTGAAAATCCTCTCTTCAGACAAAACATTTGCTTTTGTTGTATGTTACTTTCTCAGGTAATTAAATAAAAGTTAAACAAAAAGTACTTCAAGAATGTCAGACGATCACGATCATAGCTTTCTTTGTTTAATACTGGCAGAAAAATGAAAAATGCTCTCCTGTTTTTATTGTTGCCATGTTACTACAGCGACTACTGTGTTAACAAAACATTAACTGTCTGCGCAGTAAACAGGTCGGTAATTATTATCCAGAAGAACACTACTGTTGAGTAAATTTATTTGGCAGGAATTATATCAAGTCATGTGTTACAGGTTATTGAATGAATCACATGGCATGTTTAATTTCAAATTGTTATATTGTTAAATTGTTAAGTATTTTTATGTGTTTACTTGACTGGTCTTGTTCAGATAAACCATAAACCCCATGCAGTCTCTCTGATATGTATATAGAAATAAGACTGTCAATTTGAAAATAAAAACTTTCATGAGATCTCCTTTTTCAGCATCAAGGAGACTTAAAGGTTTTGATGTGACAGAAGCAAGAAAGGCCTGAAGTCAGTCTGAGGATCAATCTTTCCTTTCACTTGAGAGTGACGTCCTTTGACTTCAAAACAGATGCAGTAGGCCTGCACATGACAAAATGTTACAGTCACATGTCACTCTCAGTGACTTTGGCTTTAAAAGTGGGGCTGATGTCTTCTCTTAGACAGAAAATTCAAAAGAAAATAAATACTTTAAATGTAATAGTGCTTTTTATACACAGGTTGTAATACCTCATATTAGATTATGTTAATGTTGGAAATCTTTGAGACTCAAAAAGCTTCTTGAAGTGCTAATTTAAAGCAACAGTCATGTTATTGCTTGAAGTCATTCAGGGCACATTACTCTTTGTTTTATTATTGCACAACTTTTTAAATCTCTGGATTCCAGGCTGCAGGCCAGCTATTGGCTTCGCTGAGAGTGCTGCCTATATAAAACATGTAAAACATTTACTAGTCTAACTAGTGTTTTCTGCAATCCCAACGGTGCTTCCAATTTATCATTTTATGTTGTCACTTTTGTCCTCTTGCAGCTCAATCAGAGAGATAAGAAGGATAACTTTTAGAGCTTGTGGAATTTTTATTAGGCTGTTTTCCCAGTCCTTTTGATGAGGTGTTATTTTATTGACTTTATAATGAGACTCTTTAAGAATTGAGCTCATATAAGAAAATGATGTTATCAATTTTGCATAAATGTCTTGAAATGTCTCATTTTTAAAAGGAAAAGGGGAACATTTTCTTAACTATAGCATTGTTGATTGTAATATATTTGAAATGTCACATTTTCTGTTTCTGTTGTTTAATTTAAAAAACAAACATAGGCTCATAAATGTGGTTTTGTTGTAGTTTTCACCCTGCAGATTTAGTTTGACATGTCAGTGTGATTCAAACATGTAAACAGTTAGTGCGTGTTAACATTTAGCATTTTCAAACCTATATATTTTGTTAAAATTACAAACCTAGTTCCTCATTCAACTTGATTCTCCAACTGATTTCTAAACTGTTTTTACGTGATTCAAACTGCACTTTCAGTCAAGTGGTTCAATGATTAAATCTTATGATGCAAAGGTCATAAAAGTGCTTTACTAGTCTTGCTCTAGTCCCCGATTCAAAGGTCCTCTCATTACTCTCTTTGCTACACTGCTTTGATGATACAGTGAAAATCGCACCATATATTACTGTGCAATGCAGTGAAGATGTTGTTGTGTAATGGCAACGCAGAGAAAGAGTGTGGATCTAAAAGTTGACCATTTGATTTTGGTAACATTTGATATAATTGATGTATGGCCTTTATCTAGATTGTTAAATCGATTTCCGCTGCAAAACATATTGAAACCATATTCAGGTTTCTCTTCCTCGGTGCTCAATTTGTGCACAAATGAAAATATTTCTGATCATTTATGTGTCCCTAAAGAACTTTCACCTTTTCATTTCAGTTCTCTAACTTAAAAAACCTTGTATTAAATTTAAAAATTGAGGTATACAGGTATCCTGTATTGAGGTTATTTGGGCCTCTGCTTAGGATGCTTCCTGGGTACTTCAAGTTTGGAGGTGTTCTGGGTTTACCGAACTAGAAAGAGACCCCGGGGTAAACCCAGAACCCACTGGAGAGATTATATTTCTCGTATGATCTCGGGATACCCAGGAGGAAATGGAAAGTGTGGGGGTAAGGATCCTGGATAAAAGGATCCATCTTATAGCCTACTGCCACCAGAACTGAACTTCAGATAAGTGGGAGATGATGGATGGATGGATGGATGGATGGATGGATGGATGGATGGATGGATGGATGGATGGATGGATGGATGGATGGATGGATGGATGGATGGATGTGTCCTGTCTGTAAATTATATATCTTCACTTTTCTGATGTGGTGAATTCTACTCCACTCGTGGCCCCCTCTGGTTAACATAGAATATGTTCAGAAGCAAAGTGAGCCTGGTCTGATGCTTGCACCCCCACAGAGGAATACAGGATGAATGACATGCAGGCTTTATACACAGTTGGAGACACAGAAGAAGGTACCACAAGATTTTCATGTGAATATAAAATGTGCATAAAACTAATGTGTAAAGAAAAGTACCTACACTCCCATTTCTGCAGTCTCTCTTTCTTGTTCCCCATATACCCTTCATAATGTATTTCCTCATTGCCTTTTACTTCATTTTCCTTTGTTCTACAGGACATATTACTTCCATCATCATCATCATTATCTGACCACCTCTTCATCCTCTCCCTTATGTCCTCAGGTGTCATTCCCCTTCCTTCTATCGCCCTCTTTTTTGACCCTCCTCTTCCTTACCACTTTCTCTCCCCCTTCTTCATTTGGCTGAAGCTAAATGTCTTGTGTGAGATAACATCACAGTAGGAAATTCCGCCTGTGTTGCCAGACTGCTCAGTTTTCTCCCCAGGGCTGGCAACAATGTGCGCCCTTCATAAGTGCCTCTACAGCACTCAGGATCTCCACTCATCCTCTGTGAGCCCGGTCAAAAGACCCGCCGGCGAAACCCAACGCTTACAGCTCCACGCCAAAACCACAGCAGGTAGCTAGTAGGATTACTGCAAATACTCTAAAATGTCCCTGTACAATCTTACATTTTCTTACATTTACTTCCAAGATCCCCACTTTTACTTTTATTTGCATACAGTAAATTTCCATTTCTTGCATACTGAATGGTATCTGAACATTTGTATAGAATCTCAGAAACTATAAACTGCATTTTCAATGCAGCGTATTAAAATGCTGAAAGAGCTTATAACAATTGTAACAAAATCCAGAAAATGTTTTTGTCATTTTAGCGGTAAAAATTTCATCATATTTCTTTATATTGTTTTATGTTTAATAAAAATGGACGACAGGGTTTCTTTTTGTCAGCTTAACCCCTCTGGTTCAGTTTAACAACTGTGTTTCCTCAAAAACTAGACGCTTATAGTCACTCACTTAATCGTCATCACTGAGGAATTTCCAGCACACCAGTGATGCTGAAAGTCTACAGATTCTTAGAGTGTGATGGCTCGTGGATTAGCAGTGACAAAAACAGATCTTTCTTCTTATCTTCTGGGGTGTCACTCATTCAGAAGACAAAGAAATAAAGAGTAAAAAGTAGAAAAATGTTTTTTTAAACGCTTGCCTGCAGAAGTAAAATCCCTAGAGACAAATGTTTGTTTTGGAAGAAACTCCGGAGAATCGAGCCCACAGCAGTTCTGGCAAATGCACAGAAGCTGCAGATATTCAAAGATTTAGAAGAGCTAATTTTAAAACTTTAATATTGTTTTTAAAAGCAGAGGTTATACAATGCATAGTATGCACACTTAGTTAAATGTTGTACCAAAACAACGTACATAGTAATGGCCTCCAAGGAGTCTGTCATCAGTGAAGGGCCAACACAGCTCTGAGCCTCGATTATTTTAACCGTATCTCGTAGTATTGATCTCGTTCTTGTACTGTAAATACTCATTTAAGTCAGTGACCCTTTATATAGCTCTTACTGTGAAGTACCACAACACAGCGTTACCACAGAAACTAAATAGTTAGCTTCAGCTTGCTGAGATTAGTAGGTTGTTGTCTGGACAGGTCGAGATGTTCGCGGGCCATGTGGTATAAAAGGTTGTATGTATTTAGGACTATGTCTCTAAGTTTGGAATGTCCATGCTATAAGCACTCGAGGTTCTTTGACAGAGAGGAAAGGAGTGTCTCACTCTGTCAACGTCTGTGACCTTTGGAGCTGAGTTCAGGGAGCCAAGTCTGGGGAAAAAACAAAATAACAAATTTCTTCAGTTTGACATGTGTAAAATACACCAAAAAAATTTTATAAAATCTAATTTCTTCCCCGTCTGTATCATATAATCAAGTTAATCTCAGAATATCAAGTTGTGTTACTGAAAATGAGGACCAATTAAAAAGCTGTGGCATAAAACATGGCAGATTTGGGCTACTATCAGATGAAAACACCAACCTAATTTGCAAGCAAAATACCATTAGACCAGCGTACAGACTGGCGTTTTTATAGCCGTCTGAACATTCAGAGCCATTTCTCCTTGAGTGGGTTACCCTTTGACAGCGCTATCTCACAAATGAAGGCTCATGCAGCTGCAATCCTTGACAACTGCAGCTCTGAATGCACCTGTTGTCAAACAAGTTTGAGGTGAGATAAGCTTAATTACACTCTGGTGCATGCTTTATCATTGCTGAGTGACACTGCTAGAGTTTGTACTGGGTCTGCACTCCTTTAGGAATGCCATTCAGTGGATGTAGTATTTTGTGAATGATAAATGAATTGCAAGAAAAATTTTTCATAATCACCTGCAAGGATAATAAAGTCGATCAACTGTTTCATAATCTTGCTTCCTTAACTTATACAATGCATGATTAAAAACAGCTCATTCATTATATACTGAGAATCCATATAAAAATACTATCGCTGGAAATCATAGCTACCTGTCACTTGTTTCACCTCTCTGTACTATTTTGTCGTCACGGCTCTATTTTCCTCCCTCCTCATTCCCACAGTGGCCCACATTTACTTTAGTACCTCATTCCTGCCTGTTTTGTGGTGGAGGGGGGAGGGGAACCGTTGCTTCACAGCAAGAAGATCATTGGTTCTTGCTGTGTCTATGTAGGTTTTCTCCAGTATACAGACATGGGGTTAATTGGTAGTCCTCAGATGACCACAAGTGTTAAATGTTGGTCTCTATGGAGTCACTTTCTGGGTTATCAAAGTGGTAAGACTTGTGACCCATGGTAAGGCATTTGTTGTTTTTCCGTTAATTATCCAATTTTATTTATATGACACAGGTTCACAACAACAGTCATCTCGAGGTATGTTTTAATGTAAAAACCCTTCAAAGTATTCACCAATGGCAAAGGGTGAATAATATGCTAAATAATTTTCTACAAATCATAAAAATGTGCATCTAGATTGGATTAATAAATGCCAGTAGAAACTGTGATATGACTTTGACACATTACATAGAGCTTTCTTGCGTTTATGTCACTCAGCAAAGAGAAATAACATCAGTTTATATTTTCAGTAATCCTAAAAACAAACTAAATAAACCCAGAAAAGATGGAGACACATATTGTTTTCGGTTATTTTGACAATAGCAAGAAGGGAGGCCAAACTGCATCATATGACGGTTGTTAAGATGAGCCCAAATAAAATTTAAATACAATTACCTTCAGTTTAAAAGCATATAATGGGTATTAATACAATTAATTATGAAATGTGTTTCTGTTTATCACTGTGAAGCAGCTCTGTGAAAGGTTCCCCTCAAGGCAGTACCTGGTTAGGGTAACATTAGGTTTAGATTAGGCAAGTTTGGGATTTATCTTTCATAATCACTGTGTGTCTGGACTGAACAATCTAAACATTGTCATGGGTGGGTTGGTCAAGTCATGCATGGTGGTTTCTGCCAAGTTTCATCTGGGTCAAAGTTGATTCATCACCTTCCTGCGGAATGTGTTTCTCCTCCTGATGCAAATAAATGTATGTGCACTGTCTTCAGAGAGCGGCCAACACCCTGTGTTTTATCTAGATTTTAAAGCTGGGTGAATGGGAGACATTTCTGAAATTCATATTTCCTGCACTGTTGCAGACACTTCAAGTAATTTAATCAATATCCTAAATGGAAATAAGGTAAGTTATCATACATTTGGATATTTGCAATCTGAACACAAACAGTACTGTGTAACTGCTTCTTTAGGAATAATTCTCCAGGTTTGTTGTGAAGGGTATGAGCTCTTAGTCCTCAGTTTAGATGATTACATACTGCTTCGATAACATTAAGATTCAGGATCTATGGAGGCCAATCCATAACTGACTGCATTGGCAGTGTTTTTGGATTGTCATACTGAGAAATGGAGCTGGTGACAATCACGCACTTTCTAAATGGTGGATCAACATTTGATCTTTGCCCAACACCACTGGCTGAAATACAAATCCCAAGACAAGGCAGAGCCTCCAAAGTGTTTTATAAATGGCTGTAGGCACTCACTGTTGTACTTCACATCTGACCTCCTCCATTCATACTGTTGATGACTTGAGTCATCATTTTCCAAATTTGGGTTCATCACTCCATAAAATCTGTTGCCACTGATTGTCAGTCCAGTTCTTGCATAATTTGGCATTCCTTAGCCTTTCTCCCTGTTCCCCTCATTAAGAATGGCTTCATGACAAGCATCCTTTTCAATGAGAACATTTCTGATGAGGCTTCAGTGAGCAGTAGATGGATAAGCTGAAGGTCAAAATGCATCTCTCAGGTGATATGTCAGGTCTGGATTTTTCCCTTTTTCTTGAGGACATGACTTTCAGATAATATTCAACTGGTCTAGATTCTTTTCTTTTTTTTCTTTTTTTTTTGTCCATCAGTTGTCCTCAAATTCCTCAAATTGTAACACCATACCAATATATATCAAGTTTTTGGTGAATAGCTCTTTGGGAATAACCTTGTTGGTGAAAAAATACAATTTTATGCCTGTCAAACTTGTTATTGTTTTTTATAGGTTCAGCTAAAGAAATCTGTAGCAAATTATGTGTTTTTGTAACAGGCTGTGTAATAATAACAAGTGTAATAATAAAGTTTCTATAAATACAATTTAAAATTGGTTAATTACTAAACTGTCTGTTATCTGTAGATGGAACATTGGTTCATCCTTTGAGTTACGTGCCTTTTTTAGTCCCTGAATTAGTCGCAGGTCAGTGTTAAGTGGCTTAACAAACAAGAAAAAGCATTCCTGTGAAATGGGCCGGACTGAAAAAGAGTAAAAAAGAAAAACTTTGAAAGACCTTCAGAAAGTCTGGAAGCAAAATATAAAGAAATAAGGCGTGGCTCAAGACTTTTGCACAGCTGTTACAGCAGGGGCAAACAGCGGTAAATATTATTCGGGATCACTTGTACATGGTGCGTGTGTGTGTGTGAGAAAGAGAAACAGTGAGCTTGGCTGACTGTTTAGACTCTGTGCAGATGTGTGTATGTGTGTGGGTCGTCTTCCTGAGTGTGTTTGTGTGTGTGCCTGAGTGTTTATTAACCTGTCTGTACAATGTGTATGTTAGTCAGATTTTTACCAAATGAGTAAAATGAGGCCACTTAAACGCTCCAGGAAATAAGCTGAGCCGTCAGACTTACTCTTTGCCTACATGTTATTTTAAGCCCAAATTACACATCATCTGATATCCATCCTAAATGGCTTTTCCAGCTTCACTGCTCCAGGTATTTTGAGCTAGAAGGACAGCAGTAAAAAAGGGGGCAGCAGGTTTAGCAGCAGTATAAAGAAAAGAGAAAGAAAAACAGGCCCAGCTCCACTAAGATGATGGAAATCTGCCAAATCCAATTCCCTGAGAAGGAGAGGGCAAGGCCCAAGAACTATGGAGATCCCACTTATCTCTTTTTCAAACATTTACACTCACAGCTTCAGTATTTCAGGAAGTTGATCTTCCCAGATGTTAAAGACTCATGTTGATAAAGGGGATCTAGTATAAATTTAAGCAAGAACGGGTTGAATAAATGTCACTTGAGCGTCTCTTTAGTTTTATATAAAATGAGGAATACGTTATCTGTACTTTTTGTAGCAAGCAGCAACTATTTCTTTTAAGAAAGCTGATCTATATGAAAGGAAATCTGTAATCAGCCTGTGATCAACAATCATAATTTATTGTTACCAAGAGCGCAAGTTACACTGCAATAATCAAACAGGTCTGAGCAGACTTTGGTTGCATGCAAGTGAACAGTTTTTGTACAGATCAAAACATGCAAATGCAATCTTGAAATCATCAACTTGTGTCTAGCAACAATTTAATTATCAGAATCAGGATATTTTTACTGTCATTTTAACAAGTGCAACAAAATAAGTGCAGTCCCTGTGGTGTCAAGAGAAAAAAATATAAATATAAGAGAGGTAGAACACAGTCATTCAGTATAATAAATAGAACCTTATTGCACATAGACACTACTGCACAGGATGTCATCCACTGCACAGTATTTGGCAGGTTGAATTGTAGGTGATTACTTGTAATTCAATGCCCTAACAGCTACAGGGTAGAAACTGCTATTTAGTCTATTTGTCTTTGTTCTGATGCTCCTGTATCTTTTGCCTGATGGCAGCAGTTGGAACAGATTATGAGCGGGCTGTGAGGAGTCTTTTATGATATTTCCTGCTTTTCTGAGACAGCGAGAGCGGTGCAGTTCGTCCAGAGAGGGTAAAGAACAGCCGACAATCCCCTGGGCAATCAAGGGCAATCATTAGCTTTATTAATTTATCTGCACTCTAAATAATAAAAGCAAACATAACAGTAAGTCATTAGTACATCTGGTTGCTACACCAGAAACCTTTGCCCCCAGAGCCTGTCAACAGGCTAACTCCCAGATTATACATAAGCCAGCTATTGTCTTTCTACTAGATAAAAAGGTTTGAATATTTCTGATCTTTAGTTTACAAGAACTGAAAATGTATCTGCCTTTTTTGACTAGAATGAAAAAGATAAGATACTGGCTTACCAGACTCATTACTACTGGAAATAATGAACTTTACCTATTATAACTGTATTAATTATTAAATATTATTATGCTGCTGAAAAATTTTACTGCAAAGAATACAGTGAGTTGCAGTTTAAGTGTAAACATAACATCAATATGAAAATGTGCGTTTTGTTAATTCAGTGAGTATTTAATTAGTCCTAAAACAGCTTCTTTTTGTTTATTAACACACTGCTTAATCAAGAACGGATAATTTGTCTTAAATGGCCCTTGACACACATGCCACAGGTTTTAGATATGAAAGACGTAGTGTGTCACCTCTCGTTGCTTCAGCCTACTCCTGAAGGCCAAACTCTAATGGAAAACTAATGGCTTTCAACATGGTTACATTTCTCACCTCGTCACCGCTTCTGCCCTCAGAACAGCCTCACTGAAAAGGTCCCTCTGAGGTTGAAAGCCTCTCATAAAACACAGCCAACGTCTCGAAGTTAAGTGAGCTCTGAGGCTGTCGTCACGGCTCTTAATGAATCCTCGTGCCTGTTCGGGACCAGAGCCGGCCGAGTGTTCGTGTTTACCGCAGGGAAGACGTCATCGCCGCTGAAGAAAGATTGTAATTATAAACATGCCACTGCTGTTTCCAGTGGTAGCAATTTAAGAACAGACCCCTGTCGCCCTAGGGTCTTAATGACGCCAGGAGAACAAGTGGCAATTTAGAAGGGTTCATGGTAACACCCTCAATGCAGGGCTGGCAGCCTCCAAATTTAAACTACAGTATGGAGGGATTATGAAGGGAGACACGCGCAAGTGGTCAGACTCTGGCAGCTGATTTTACCTCCTGTGAAAGGGAAACACATGACTGTCTTCTGTTGCATTCACTTCTGTGTGTGTTTAAAGTGCTGAAATAATTGTTCATGGGTTTTTAATCGCTAAGTGATGTTACAGTTAAGGTACAATAGCGTCAGTTTAAACAGCAACACTCGTCGATTACAACCCAGGAAGTTATTTTAATAGCTCTGTTCAAGCTGATTCATGAGGTGTATGAACACGGCAATATGTCTACAACAGTAGTGCCAAGATATGCAATCAGTCAGAGTGTTAGACAAGCAATCTATCTTATTCTGAATTAAATGCAAGACATGACACAAACATGTTGCCCATAATCTCTAAGAGTGCGGGAAACTGTACTTGTAAAGCCTCTGATTTATTTGTTTACTTGTACCTGTTACATTGACCTGGGTATTTGTTCAAAGCAGTCTCATTAGCAGTCTGACTGCTCGGGTTTACTGTCATGTTTGATGTCTTTTTGCTGCCAAATCTGAGCAATTAACTGGGTGAGGATTTTGCCAGTTTTTGGAAACGATGATTCAAATTATTATTGGATGACCCACAGCAAAACTCCACTCCCTTTTAAGTTGGATTTCACTTGTATTCCCTAAGGTTGTGACCTGTTCAAATCAATGCAAATTATCAGCTCATTCTGTTGTAGTGAAACCAGGTGTGCATTATTGGCTTCAGGCAGTAACTGAATGGGCACAGTTAAGCTGTGTGAGTGAAAGTAAAATTGCTTTGCAGCAGATCGCACATTATTGAAGTTTGTGTGTGTGTGTGTGTGTGTGTCTGTATCCCCTAAGCTAAATTCAGGTGTCAGCGGTTAAAAGGTATTGAGTTAAAGCAATATTACTGCTTTCTTTGTTGTTGTGTGTCTTTGAATTCATACACCTGTACAACCCTGTGCGTATCTGGTCATGTGGTAGCTTGTAGTTTAAAGAGACAATGCCAGCCACTGCTCCATAGTCATTGTATGTACATGTTTTTGTTTATTGGCCTATTTTTTTTTTTTTTTTTTTTTTTTTTTTTGAAGCACCTGGTGATATCAAGCCATGCAGATAGCTTTGGTTTGGGATTTTTGAGGAATTTGTTTTTTCAACACTCAAGGCATTTGGAAAAATGAAATTTGGAATTTGGAAGACTTATCTGTAACTTCACCTTCCATCTTTATGATATATTAATTGCTCTATTTTCAAATCCCAAGCTTCTGAGGAGTTTTTTGGTTGTAAAATCCTGATACTCAGCTACCAAAATAGTGGCAAAGAAAGCTAGGCTGGAGCCAAGACTTTTGGGAATCACCCTATCCATGGAGAAACACTGGAGCCACACAGGAAAGCCTGCAGATAATTTTCCAGCAACCCCTCAGGGTGAGTTTTTAGGCTGCATTAGGAAAGGTTTAAATAAGTTAAAGTCATGTTATAATGAAAAAAAAAACCCTAAATGTTAGGGGTGGTTGATATGCAAAAGACAATATTTCAGCATATTTTACACCTTTTGGCTCCCATATCTGTGTGTGTGTGTGTGTGTGTGTGTGTGTGTGTGTGTGTGTGTGTGTGTGTGTGTGTGTGTGTGTGTGTGCGTGTGTGTGTGTGTGTGTGTGTGGTTTCAGGAGGTTGGTTAACACAGACATGGCTGTCATGGTCCTGCCCAGCAGTAGACTGATTGGATGGGAGGTATTCGTGTCAATGTTTGCTCTGGTTAATGAGCGGAAGGAAGGTGAGTCCATACAATACACACTCATACACACTCTATCAGTAGTGCAACACTGTCAGGGTTTGTGTGTGCACGAGTGCGTGTTTGTGTTAAGGGTGACTGCCCTAAGTCTCCCAACCCACCCCAGGCTGATTAGTAGTTTGTCTTTAAGTAAACATGGAAGAGAACCGCAGAGGAATCTAACCTGTGGAAGGAAGGAAGGGAGGAATCCTCTATCCATCACTGACCAGGAGATGCAGAATGGGCGCACACTGCAAGGAATTCAGATTTCCCCTGGGAAGTGACCGCCTTCCACTCAATAATGATCGCTCAGCCGTTAACAGAAAAACACATTGTCAAAAAGAAACCTGCTTAAACAAAGTAAAGCTGATTTTTCTGACAGAAAATCGCGTTTATCTGAAATATCAGCAGATTCAAATTTGTCAAAACTATTTGGCAAGGATGAGCATTTAAGTGAGTATTTATTGCTGAGTGTTGAATTTCAAGGCTGTTGAGTAATTAGCTCAGAGCAATTGACACTTCCAAAATCAGAGTCACCGCCAGTTTCCCTAAAAAAGAATGCACAGATTTTACTCAAACACTTCCTATATCATAGTTTATTTATACTCTGATTATTTATCCAGCCAGTGAGAACTTGGTGACAGCAGCATTCCCTCTGAGATCAAGGGTGGCGTCTGAAAGACTGCATCCAAACTTAAAGAAAGTAAACATCTTCAGAAGTCAGGAAGGCCTTCACGTCTTATCTTGAAGACATACATCACATCTAATTAAACTCAGGCCTCTTCTCCCATGCACACATGAAGTTTTAAATCAACCAAATTACCCTGGGGACCAAGGCGACACTCATTTAAATATTCATTTAATTGCCAGCTTCAGAAAGATATTATACGCGGAGTTGCAGGTTTCAATGAAATTGGGTCAGGTCGGTTATTGGTGCCTACAGAATGAGACGCTAAGAAAGCTAAGACTTGTTCTTAGGTTATTATATCTGACATGTAATCATGGATACAATTTGACAACATAGCAGCTAAAAGAAATTAATTTGAGCTTTTCTGTTTGTCGTCTTTGTTTTCATTTTTTTCAAAAGTGGATGATGGTGGCAAGGACAAACATTGCTAACAAAGCATACCTGTACATACCTGTATCCTGGCATTTAAGGGCATTAATGCATGCACAGTGGCTCAGACATGTTGCTCTCAGGGGGAATCTAATTTAAATGTTGTAGACATTGGGAAATATGACAGCAATTTCACATGCGCCAACTCTGCCCAAGTGCCATGAGTCAGTGGAGTGTGCTGCCCTTAAAATCTCTTGGCTAACTATTATCTACTGAATATCCAGAGAGGTGGTTAAGAATTACACAAGGGCTTGTATTTATTAATCTGTTCACAATGCGGAGAACCCGGTAATAAAGCTATAGCAAAAGGAAATGTTCCCTCATTTTTCTTTCTATTGAGTATTCCTGCTATTTATACTGTTTGGCAGTAAAATTCCCTTTTATTCCATCACCGTAATCTGAGTCTGAATCAACTTTATTGACCAAGTAAAAGGATTTGGGCTTTTTCTTCTCTTTCAGTGTAAGTAACAGGATAGACAACACACAATACTAACAATTGCAACATGTGTAACATGTGTGAGATATTTATATTCATGGTACACGGTAGAGAGTTCGAAGATGTTGGAATAAATAAGATATGGATAACTAGTTAATAAATATATATATATATATATATACACACACAGTATATACATGAGGATTGTGTATTAACATATATATACACTACTGTTTATAATATGTATAGAACATTATCCAGATACCGATGCTTGTTTGGCACAAATTTAGCCCAAAGCTGTGGTTCTCTTGCGTGCCAGATTTGACCATGACTCATTGCACTGACTCTGAGGTAAGACTGGTTGCTTGACCAGGTTCAGTTTATATAGGCCAGATGTGAGGTGTGTACTGACATCTGGGTCACATCTGTCCCACAAAAAGCTTCCCCTAGTTTATGTCAAGTCCAGCTAATGACATTTGGGACAAATCTGACACAAATGTCCGGTGCTCTGAGCTGTATGTGTGCAAAGACTCCCAGATTATGCACAAATGTGTCTTCTGAGTAATTATTCTTGTTCCTCACCCCAATCAGACTTCATAAACTTCCCTTTAAATATAATTGCAGTTGTGACATTCTGTCTTTCAAAGCTAAAACAAAATAGCACTTTATCATCATTGCAGTGATGATCATCTACGCTCTGTGGGAGCTTATGAACATGAGTTGATTTGTGAGGAAGCATCACATTAACTGAGACTTTATTATCTTGTTTGCTGTTAACCCTAATTCCCTTTTTTCTTATCGATCTAACCACATTTTTCAGACAAACTACTCAAGACTGACAGGGTTGTGGCTCCACAGTGCGAATCAACTTAATTTTACCACATTAAATTATAGAAAGGAGAGGAGTGTTTGAGAGTATCACAAGCCCAAACTTCCCATGAGGAGGTTACAAAGACACAGACATTTCAGAGTTTCACAGCACGCCTCAGTAACTCTGTGAGAAGCCGCCCTCCTTTGCTACCCACCCACCTTTTTCTTTGGCGTCGTGAACTTTGAGAGCCCTGGGAGAATCGGGGGGGAAACCTACCGAGAGTCAAGAAGGGAGGTTAGATAGAGGAGTGGCAGAGTGGGCAGCCCAGAGAATGCAGAAGTTGACTTCTAAACAGATGCAGTAATTCCATTTCCACCCTTTTAAATTTGGTATGCAGGGGGCCAGTGCGTAACCTTAAACCCACTATCGCTGTTGCACACAGAAGGGGGAGGCGCAGTCGACAGTTGGTGGCTGGGGCCACCGAGTCTATCGGCCTTGTTAATCAATACGGGTTCCACTCTGATAGACAGCGATTGGTGTAACCGATGCCCAGCCTGCTATTTTGTTCCCTCTGGCAGGAGGAGTAGGCACCTGTTTCTTAAGACTTTCACCTGCAGTTCACAGCTCAGCTGGAGATGGCTGGCCCAGCGTGAGGCATCTGGATCAGCCCCAAAAAGTTCCTGCACATACATAAGAATGTCTGAGGAGTCTCATTTCTTCATGAGAAAATTGTCCCCCCCGTTCAGACAAAGTGAATGTTGTTTTGAAAGTAAAACCAGCTGCAAAAAGCATCATTTTTATGTGGAAGTCAACCAAAATGAGACACTATTATCTGAAATTAATAGTAAAACAAATTCATTCAGGTTGTTTTTCTTGCTGTGTAAACAAATGCACTGTTTAAAACCACCAATGTTAGGGTCATAAAGTAATAATCAATAAAATAATCAAAAGAATGAACAAAAATTGCATTACTTTTGCATTATTCCATAATGTGCATTGTCACATACTTAACAATATACACACACACACACACAATATCCTTCTATTGGACAGTTATGTATCGGACTTTCAGGAGTGGGACCACGCCTCCAAACACGCTCCTTCCGGTTCTCATCTAATTCCCCCACTTCTGCAAGCTGATTGTTCTTGTTTTCGTGCCTCACCCTCCTTCCCCCTTTCAATTCTTTAACTTCTTGACTTCTATTTAGTACACGGGGATCTGCCAGGCCCGGGAGCCATCACCAGTCCCCCCCGAGGCCTTCCCCAAACCGCAGCTCAATTCGTGTCCAAGCATTCACCTTTACATACTAAAACGCTGTCAAACCTAAAATGAGGACGTGGGCCCACCTAGAGAATTAGCATTTATTTGTTAGCACACAGCATTCATCTAAGTTAGTGAAAAAAAACAAAAAAAAAAACAAAAGTGCTTCAAAGAAAAGCAATCAGGCCATTTCTGCCCACACCTGTTGGAGCAAGGACAGGTAGAACATCCCACAAAATGGCGGTTGTGACTGTAGGCCTCAACGCTTCTCATTCTCTTACCTCTGGAAAAAATCACAGCTCAGCATACACTTTGGTTTAAGATTATTCTCTTTGTCATTAGATCTGATATGTTATTTATGCAGACGTGTGGAAAGAGTTGGTGTGTTGCCATCAGCAGCTGATAGTTGCTTCTGGCCACATCGCAGTATGCACTTTGTCATTGTTTTCATATTTATGCATGCAATTGAACTGGAAGTAATATTCTTCTTGCTACTCCTCGGCAGACTCAGACCATTCTGCTGTTTTTCAACTCCTTCCACGCAGAGTGAAGTCAGCTGATTACAGTGAGCAGGAAAAGGACAATTTGTTTTTGTTTCCTTTTTTCTATCTGTCCATATTGCAGGTAAATGAAGTGCATGTAACTCAAGTCATGACTTGGGTTTTGAAAAGTTTTCTTAATGTGCAAATGTGCTGACACATTTGTAACTGGAAACACTTTAATATGCTGAAATATACTTTAAATTATTATGTGAATTGAGTTGAAGGGTGACTGGGAATTCAGGATGAATCCAGGGGAATTCAGCAAGAATATATTTTTATTTTGAAAAACCGCAATTATACCACTGACAGAATCCTATTAGTTCTGTGCATTCTTCCTTTAGAATAGAAGAACCTCTGTTTTTACATGTTAGATAATCTGAGGGCTAGTTTTAAGTTCTTCTGTATGTTGCGAGGTTAACCTATACGTTTGGACTTAGATTGACTTAAAAGAAAAAAAAATATGTATCTTATAAATAAAGCTGTGATAAGACAACAGCTATCCATATTTAGAAAGACATGTTTGTCTGATAATGGTAAATAAAAACAGTTTTGCTATTTTATTGATTTGATTAGAGGCTTTCTTATTGAGAGTTTAGCCAGAAACCACACAACCCCACACATCCAAGAATCCAAACCCAGCTGAAACAAGCACCCTTTTGCAAATACTGGAGTTTGGGGCTAATTAGTTCTGATAAAACCTGTGGATTGGAAACACACTGCCTGTCTGCCAAACTGTCTCAGCTCCATTTGAAGCTGCTGAATCCAATAAGAAGTGTGAATGACTTTAATTAGTGCTATCACAATGCTGTGTTTGCCCATGTTAGCTTATTCTCTTAGAGCTGAGCTCTGAAACTGTTTGCAAACACACACACACTATCCTGTCTATTAGGCCTGTGGTGTGTTGCAGTAATCGCTGGCCCAGCATGATCTTACTGAAACATTGGCACCAGCATTAAGACAAACAGCCCCCTCCCTTTCAAACAAGACGACCCCCTGCTGTGCGCTAACAAGACTATAGCAACCACCCTTACCACACACACACACACATTTTCCCCGTAGTAGTTCTCCTGCATGCAAGAAGACACATGCAAATGTGCATGTACAAACATTTTCATGTAGGCCACAGAAACATATTTACATTGTAAAATATAAGGGCAGGAGTTTTTCATTGCACTGGATTGTGTCTAAATGACAGACAGCATCAAAAAGGAGTGTTTCCTTGTGGCCTTCACAACCATTTGTTTACAGAAGATTAGTGAAATTAATTTTATCAAGCTTATCTTCAATGTGAAGCAGGAGGTTTGCATGCAAAACTGAGTTTATACTGGTTTCCAATTAAAAACCAGAGAAACTAGTTTGTCCATCTGGCTTTAAACAACGAATGAGCAAAACTGTTTTCTCTTTAGATTTAGACAAGTTAAAATTTGAATGGATCAGGCTCTGATGATTGGGAATATGCTGTATCATCATCAGCAATGACAGCTCTTTTTTCCTACTTGTATAGGTTGGGACTGGAAGATGTTTGATCCACTGATTAACTTGAAAGATTGTCAATGAAACCAGCTAAAGTGCAGAGCAGGATTCACTGGGGGAAGACAACCATATTTGTGTTTAATTCATTAATTTGACAACATTAATGAACCGAGAAATCCTGTGAAATTAAAAAATTAAAAAGCTAATTTTCAGAAACTGCCCAGATATTAAAGTAGCATTCTTAAATTCTAACTTAAGAGCTGTGACAGAATAAAATGATCTGGTGTTGTGTAGGTACAAGATGTAATATTTCCATCCTCTGCAGATCCTGTGAGTCTGCTGAGAATCTGATTTGCTTACTATTTTGGTAATGGCAATCACTACAGCACTGGATGCTCCTTATCATTTGAAGGTAGACGTTATAAATTCAGTAGAAAAAACAGCAAGAGAAAAAACAGCTAACATTTTAGTTTTCGCCTTCATTTCATGTTGCATTTTTGAGAAAATGAATGATTGAGTCAAGTGTTTTGACCTACAACCCACCACCAAGAGAACAGCCACTAATGTATTAAGTCCACCGCCCTAATTGGTTCATTTGTATCCTATTAGTTGGCTGTCTGCATTCCTATTTACATTCCTGCATAATGTATTTATTTTTTGATAACTTTTCCTTGTTTGTAAAGGGCGGTGTGACTCTGCGTCTGTGTGTGTCTCTTGGGGGAGTGCAAACAAGGGCAAAGTGATTATAACCCTTCCACCAGGGTGAACATTTTAAACAAACACCTATAGAAGGAAGTCTTGATTGACTTGACTTACTCTTCCTCTCCGCCCAGGCTGAGGGAGTGTCCTCTTCCAGCTCGTATAAAGCCAAACGCTCCCGTGTGTTACAGAGCATGCAGGCAGAGACGCGGTGCTGCACCGACACAAAGGAGTGAGAGAGAGAGAGAGAGGGAGGGTAGACTGGAAGTATCCACAGATTCTCAGAAAGTAAAACGCCTGTGTTGGATATCACACGTACTAAACATACTCGCAAACTGTGTGCGCATTAGCATGAGTTTGGCACTTCTCCTGGATTAACTGGACTTGCAGCCTGCTTGCAAAAAGCAAGTTCGCTCTGACTTTGGAGGACAAAACGCGCACAGAAAACAACGATGGATAGGAGCATCCCGGGATGGTGCGTGCTGTTAACCCTGGTTCTGCACGGAACGCGCTGCTTGGCTGCCAAAGAGCTCCAGTGCCAGGAGATCTCCGTACCTCTGTGCAAAGGCATCGGCTACAACTACACCTACATGCCCAACCAGTTCAAACACGACACGCAGGACGAAGCCGGCCTGGAAGTGCACCAGTTCTGGCCGCTGGTGGAAATAAAGTGTTCCCCCGACTTGCGCTTCTTCCTCTGCAGTATGTACACACCGATCTGCCTTGAAGACTACAAGAAGCCGCTGCCACCGTGCAGGAGTGTGTGTGAGCGGGCCAAAGCTGGATGTGCGCCGCTCATGAGACAGTACGGCTTCCCGTGGCCAGACCGGATGAGATGCGACCTGCTGCCCGAACAAGGCAACCAGGACACGCTGTGCATGGACTACAACCGCAGCCAGACCACCACTGTCTCTCCTGTGGTGGCGAAGCCAACCAACCGACCATTAAAGCCGTACAACACCAAGAAGAAGAGCGGCTATGGTCGTGGGATCCCCGGTAAGCACAAACCAGCAGCGTCTACGTGTGAAACGGGATGCTTCTGCCGTGCGCCCATGGTGCCCGTTACCAGCGACAGCCACCCACTGCACAACCGCGTCAAAACTGGACAGATCTTGAACTGTGCCATTCCGTGTCACAACCCTTACTTTACACCAGAGGAGAGGACTTTTACTGCCTTTTGGATCGGCCTGTGGTCGGTTCTGTGTTTTATCTCCACTTTTGCAACTGTGGCGACCTTTTTAATTGATATGGAGAGGTTTAAGTACCCGGAGCGCCCCATCATATTCCTCTCCGCCTGCTACATGTTCGTGTCAGTTGGATATATTGTCAGACTGATCGCTGGACACGAAGAAGTGGCCTGCAATAGAGAAAACGGCGGAGAATACATTCACTATGAAACCACTGGTCCTGCTCTTTGTACCATCGTTTTTCTGCTGATCTACTTCTTTGGCATGGCCAGCTCGATCTGGTGGGTGATTCTGTCCCTCACTTGGTTTCTCGCTGCAGGTATGAAGTGGGGTAACGAGGCAATAGCCAGTTACTCACAGTACTTTCATTTAGCCGCCTGGCTCATTCCCAGCATGAAGTCCATCGCGGTTCTGGCTCTGAGCTCAGTGGACGGGGACTCCGTAGCCGGGATTTGCTATGTAGGCAACCAGAATTTGGACAACTTGCGGGGCTTTGTGTTGGCACCGCTGGTTATCTACCTGTTCATCGGTACCATGTTTCTGCTGGCCGGCTTCGTCTCGCTGTTCAGGATCAGGAGTGTTATCAAACAAGGAGGCACAAAAACTGATAAACTGGAGAGGCTGATGATCAGGATAGGAGTTTTCACAGTTTTATATACAGTCCCGGCCACTGTCATAGTGGCGTGTTACTTTTACGAGCAGCATAACAGGCAGACGTGGGAAATTACGCACAACTGTACGTGCATGACGGACCCGAACAGGCAGAGGCCAGACTATGCTGTGTTTATGCTGAAATACTTCATGTGCCTCCTGGTGGGTATCACGTCGGGAGCCTGGATCTGGTCCGGGAAGACCTTGGACTCCTGGAGGACTTTTTGCACGCGGTGCTGCTGGGGGAGTAAAGCCTCAGCGGGCTCCATGTACAGTGACGTGAGCACTGGACTGACCTGGAGGTCTGGGACGGCCAGTTCCGTCTCCTGCCCCAAACAGATGCCACTTTCCCGGGTTTGATCAGGTGGATTGGACGCCCAATCTCATGTCATTTGACACTAAAGACTTAAAACCAGCTTTCTGGGGACAATGTGTCGTAGAGAATGATTTTTGTTTTGTTTTGTTTTTAATGGGTAAATTATTAAACGTCAGTCCCCAAACTGCCAGTTAAAGTCAAACTTTGTTCCTGAGCACTCCCCTAATGTGAAAGTTTAATGGATTTATGCTCCGGTTTGCTTATAAAACTTAGAAGATCGGTTTGACTTATGGAAAGTGCTCTTCCCTTGCCTTATCCCAGTGACGTCCAGGGGTTTTGAATAGAGGGTTTGAGAGGGGGAGGGGTGACTAATTGTGTTGGGATTGTCCATCAGCGTGTTGTAATTAGCACATTAATGAGCGCCTAATGGCTTCTCTTTAAATAATGAGACTGTCAGCAGCAGAACAATGTACCTGGCACGAAGAATGCAGAGTCTTATCTGGGCTTAATTGAATGCACACAGCTGACAAGATCCCCCTTGACGATAGGTTATATGGTATATCTGAGTATCTCCTTATTCTCACTGCAAAGAGCCGCTGTGTCTTAAACACAATATTCACAATGAGACTGTTCTGCTAGAAATGAGGCCATTGCTGGGCTGTTTTGTCTACAAGATGGATTTATGCGTACATTAATCAATGCCTTAATACTGCCTCGTACGGGTTGCATTTGCGCATAAAGTGTATTTATATAATTATTGGTGTACATACATTGTACATTTGTACATTGAATTTTACGAGACTGTAAATATATATAATTTCCATTTTGATAGAAGATTTTATTTTGAGAATAAAACAACTTTTATTGAACGTTTACTCATGCTTCCTGGTTATTCTCACTACTTGTTTCTCCTGGAATCTGACACTGTCAAACTGTGTATTTCTTAGGGGTTTTTTTAAGTTGTTGATGCATCTCAGTATTCAGCAGACTAACGAGCAGAGTGCGCAAGGTGCTAAAGTCTCAGCATCTCTGTGCGCAATGGCTGAGCTATGACAGCTGTAGTTTCATTTATATTTAACTAAAACATGTAAATTGCTTTTGTAGCCACGTGGGATAAGCTCTATTAAGCGTCCCTGGTGCTGCAGACTTACACGCTGTGAGACGAGGAGAACAATATCGGCACGGCAATGGTGAAACTACAGGTGGTCTTCTTAGTTTAAAGCCCCCTGCGCTTAAGATTTGTTATTAACTCTTGACTTCTGTTCTCTGTCGAGCTTAATGTGTCACATTTTACTTTATCCCTTTGGACACACATAGATCGCCCAGTCTTCAGTTATTCGATTTTGGAGCGGTAGTGGAAGTGGGACATTTGTTATTCCCAGTGTTATTTTTGGTTTGGCCATCAGAAGTTAAAGAAGAAACCGTCTGTTAAGCCAGGACAAAAAATACTTATAAGAGTTTTAAGCTGAAGGCTCACATAACTCTTAATAAGATGGATCATTTACAAATGTGATGGCCGAGGCTTCTAATTAAGACGTCAGAGAGGAGAGACAGATTTGTAACTGCAGGCTGACACTCTCCATCGTGTATAACTGAATACGTCTCTGCAGTGTGTGGTCCGCTTATCCTGTTGAACATCATCACAACATTGTGGTTCTATTTGTGTCCATAATTTGGAAAAGGAAAAAAAATGATTCCTGTTCCCCAGCATGATAAATCCACACGCTATTCATAAACTCAAATGTCACAGCAAAACCTTATGTGTTCAAAATTTGGGTAGAAATTGTACTTCGCTAAGAACGAGGGAAACGATAATAAAATGCCGCCATCTTCTGGTCAAATTATTAAAAGCTGTCAGCCATCAGTGGCTCACAAAGCACAAAACTAACAGTAGCAGCTACAAATTAGTTTAGTTTAACATAAAGCCTGAAAATCCTTCGTTTAATCTGAGAGTATGAAGATATGGCTCAACTCTTATGTAAGATAATGCTCTGAACCGCTAAAAAACAATATGTCATCTTAATGAAGCTCCTTTTAAAAAATAGTGCTCATCACACCATTTCTTTTTTCCCAAACACTCCCAGTTAAAGCTGTAAAGTTTCCATACATCTCAAATCATATGGAAAATTAAATTAAATACACATTTTACACATTTTCAAATCAAAAATAAGGAACAGTTGTCTTCACTTATTAAGTGGTCAATGATATTTTTGTGTGTGTGTGTGTGTGTGTGTGTGTGTGTGAATAGGTTTTTATTCTAATGTTTATGGGGTTTTTGTTTTATTAATATTTTAGGTAAACATATGGACATTTCTGACTCCAACATTAAATGGCTTTTAAGTGACCTAATTCTGTCTGCACACAGGGCATCAGTTCGGATCACTTATTTCCTACAGAGGCCATTTTGACATGTTTCAATTTGTCTCAGAACAAATTGCTCTGCCACTACTTGTTAGGCATGAGACAAGTTTGCTTCCTCTTCCCGTGGTGTGTGTATATTTGTGTTGTGGCAGGGGGGTTGGGCATGCTCCCTTAAGCCCACAAGCAAAAAAATCAACAGAGGAAATGGGTCGAGAGGTCGTGCCCGATCCATCTCCTTCTAACGTAAACAAGACGCTGACTTGCCAGTTCAGCTCATCGCAGCCAGATCCTATTGGTAAAACCCAGAGAGCCCAACTCGTCTTCGTTTCCTCCAATTAGGATCTTCGTGAATGCAGTCTTTGTATAATGACCTAATTCGATGTCGAACTGTGACTGGTTGGGAATAAATCATGTTAAGATGTCTGAATGGCTTATATGGGCTGTTAAAGGTCACATAGCAATAGGAACCTTTAATTTCATAGAGTATACAGAGCTGGGGGGAGAGCATTTAGCTTTCATTATCAACCATTGTCATGCCAGGGCTGATTTACAATGCAGTCTTAAGCAAACAGTACTAACTGACAGGTCTGTGATGGACGGATGACCTCACTGCTTTCTGTCTCAGAGCATGCTAGAACAAATGCCACATTACTCTGAAAAGAAGTGTTTAAGGAAAACGAATGACTTAAAAAAATAATAAATAGCTGCATGAGAAGTTTGACAAGCCAATGTGGCCAAATGAAAACCTGCTTTCTAAGCTCTACAGTGTCATAAAATTAGCCCACTGATATTCTAAGAAGCTTATAAGAAATAATTTTTAATACCACTAGGTAAAAGTGAATGTTTTTTTATCTGTGTAGTTTTTGACAGGATTACATAAATGCTATTAAGACCCATAAAGTTTACTCTACCTGCATTTTTAAAATCGCAAATGCCTACATGTCAAGTTATGCAAGGTGAAGGGTGCAGAGGTCAGAGGTCATATTTGTCTGGCATTCTGTGCAGGGGCAAAAAGATCAGCCCACTAAATAATTATTAGCTGTAACTTGATCGCTTTGGACATATCTGATTGGGCAGAATGGATTCCTCCAGTAAATGTCTTAATGATTAAAACATCCACTTTGTTTTAGATGTTTTTAATTTTTTATTTTATTTTCATTTTTCTTACAAACAGGGCCAGAGTGAGCAAAGATTATCTTTGACTTGAAAATCAGAGTTATGACCAGGGTTAATAGAATATGGTTGATGTGGGCATTTGCCGTAAAGTTTATGGCTCATTAAAAAGTGTAGGTACTAGCACTTTTGGATTTCTAATACAAACATGAATCCAAAACAGAGTCCAAGATGCAGAGTAACAAACAATACAAATGGCAAGATAACACAGAGGGAAAGAGGCAGGCAGGAAATCAGTACGATGCGACAAGAAAACACAGGTAAGAGAAGGTTACTTATACACACAAAGGGATGAGAGAGGTGGAGAAAACCAGAACATGGGAACACCAGACACCAGGAATCTGAAAATGCAGGATTACTACAAGTAAAAAAAACTCAACCTACAACAGAGACAAAACAAAAGGTTTGAAATAATAAATGAAACGCAAGCTTGGGAAACAAACTGAAGATATTTAATACTAAACAGAATTCAAAATGACATGACAAATAACTCTTTAATAAAACACTAGAAAAGGGGCTTCTAAGTGTATTATGCTTTAGAAGAAATGATAATTGCATCAATGTCCTTTTTAATGATGTACATAAAGCATAAGCTTTGCTCACAACACAAGCCAGGGAAATGCTGGCTGAAACATTTTCTCCTTTTCAAAAAGATTTTCATGTGTTTACTGAAATTAATTCATGAGCTTTTTTGGCTTCTGCTTCAGCTCTTTAATAAGCTAATCTGCAGACAAGAAGCCGCAGCTACTGTAAGAAAACACCTGAAAGCTATTCAACATTTCTTCGCATAGGCTCGTTGTCTCTCTCTCTCTTTTATTTATTTATTTTTTTACTCTCCAATCCCTGTATCAAGAACATCAAAGGGGGGCAGGATAGATTTTCTCTTTCTCTGTGTAGCCATCAGGGACAACCTTATCCTCCCATTCATCTCAGCTACATCCTCATAGGTGAGAAGGGTGCTGAGTGATCAATATTTTTGATGCCTCTGACATCTTCTCTGATGTGCTGCTGTGGTCAATGTTGAGTTTTCCCTCTTACTTCTCAATCTCCTCCGTCTGTCACCCATGAGATCCGACTGCGTTATAACACCGGAGGCGCTCGCAGGTTGATGCGTCAACTCCAGCAGAGGATCGATGAGGAGTCTAAGTGTCAACTCTTAATTCTCTGCTTTGTACTGATATACAACACAGACTCCACAAAAGAAGAACTTGGTTTCAGAATTAGAAATTTAACAATGAATGAAATATGTATTTATTTATTTATTCTTTTATTAAAATATGGAAACTGACCGGAGCTTTAATCAAAGAAATAATGGATCACACTTACATGGAAATGTAAGCATTATTTATGTTTTATCAATCATTACAGTCTTGTATATGATTTACTTTTATAGGTGTTGAACTAAATTGAATTGAGTTTAAAAAAAAAAAAATTGAATTGACGCTCACTTCTTTCTGTCCTGTTGGCTGTGTTTCTCATTCCTTGACCAGAAGGTGGCAGTAAAAGCGAAAATACTAAATAAGACAGTAATCAGCAAACTATTAAAGAAAATCATTGAGCAGTAACTATTAAATAATCACCCATGACATTGAACCCAAGACCAGAAGTATATAAAGACATTAATGGGTTTCCATTGATAAAGTTCTGTGTACGGCTTTATTGTGACTAATTCCACATGCACAAGCCAGCACTAAAAGAATTTTTCCCTGATTTGGTTGAGAAGAAATTCATTGACCGCAAAGTTCATAATGACAGTGTCCATGTTGTTGGGCCTGAGTGAGAATAAATGTGTGCAGCAAGGTTCCTGAATCTGGAGAAATGCCTACAGTAAGGAAATAATAGATGTCCAGTTATCACATATCAGCATAATGCATAGATGCCCACATACTTTTGCTTTAATCACATTTTTTATGGAGTTTTAGACACTTCTGTAAAAAGTTCTGTATATAAACATCTTTTAAAAATAATTTTAATGCGGATGGACGGACGGACAAATGGACGGGTGGATGGATGGATAATTACTTACTGGGTGAATAAAATGTGCAATGCTGATATCATGGCCAACAACAGACACTGGTCTACAATGAATCTGGGTTAACACAGGTGTGGGTCACCAGGTTAGCTGGTCTGACCTGTGAACCAACACCAGTGACAGTGCAGTCCTTTGTCAGAGCACCCAGCTGATGACGTGCCAGCCTCCTAATACTGCTTTGTGTTTTAGCTGCCCCAAATAGCACAGCAGGACAATGAGAAGGGCACGAGGCATGTGTTAAGGGGTCATGCAACACTGTAGATGCTCTATTGTTTTGTTCACAGTCACTGATTTAAACAGACTGTCGCACATTTACCAGAGAGAGAAAATCTGGAATCTCTGAGCTCAGTAATTACATAGAACAACTGCATGACAATGGACAGTAAATGTTTCTTTGAATGTAAAATGGTGGTTCGCACTGTTGCCTCACAGCAAGAAGGTCCTGGGTTCAAATCCACAGAAAGGATGAGGCCTTTGCGTGTGGGTACTCCAGCTTCTAGGAGTTTAGGATAACTGGTGACTCTAAATTGCCCATAGGTGTGAATGTGAGTGCCCCTCTGTGTTGGCGCTGTGGCAGACTGGCAACATGTCCAGGGTGTACCCTGCTTCTTGTCCTATGGGGCTGGGATAGGCTGCCAATCTGAATTAGATGAGCAAATAAAGATGGATGGAAAGTCATCAAAGTTTTGTTTTTCAGCACAAGTTTAGATATTTATATGGCGGAAATGGCACATAACTGTGTTTAAAAATGACTTCACACAGAAATTGTCTAAGTGCACAAAGAAACCAACAGTTCTTACTGTGAGACAAATAATAAAAGACGCACAACAAATAATCAGTTACTCACAGGAGAGAGTAGATTACTAAAATGATGAAACAACAGCAATGTAAAGCTTGACATTCACAGAAAATATTCATCAAGTGCCCATCAACTACTCCTGTACTCTGTTGATGTTCTCCTTCATTAGAAACAAACTGAACGTCTCTACTGTCAGAAAAAAGCAAAGAATAAATCTAATGTGTCATGATGGCATTATTTCATCTTTTTAGCAGCAGCACTCCCTGACCTGCACGTTAAAATGTAAAAGTTTGCTTGCATGTTGAGCTGATCTTGCTTGATGGAGGTGACTAGGCTGAAGTCTGATGTAACCTGAGCAGGGTTAGCTTAAGTCAGGTCATGGCTAGGTCATCAGCTGGTCTTATGAGAGGTCAGAAGTCAGGTTTGTGTGCATTGGTTGTGGCTGCTAGACGCACTGCCAGACACAGTAATCCAAACAACAGCTGAGCACTGTTACTGCTACTTTATTAAGGTCAGCCTTGATGAAGCAGTCGAGGTTTTTTCCCTACTCATTTTGAACGCCTCCTTTTCTCATAATGAAACACAAATAGCTCAAGGTGTAACATAAACATGCTCAGACCTGCTATGACTGTTTCAGAGAGTTAACAGTGAATTTTGTCGTATCAAGCTGGCTTTGATTCTTAGAATTTAGCTTTTTTTCGTCATGAAAGAAATGTATTTATTTCTAATATGTAGCTGCTCAACATGTAACATTTGACATGCTGAAATACAAAATCTGCACTGTGTGTTTTAAAGCAGCATTAAATGATTTTGAGCCACTTGGAGGAAATTGAAGAAAATGTAAAGCAAAATTCTGACACATCTTCTTTTAATGTTGGCATTATGTACATGTTAGTTAGCATTTGTGTTTACATGTATAGAGCAGCACTACAGCATGGTTAGGACAGTTTTCCTTCTCCTTTTAGCTCTGGTGTTAATCTCCAACAATATCTGTATTCATTAGTAGAAACACAACTTTAGGTTTCTAGCTGGTAACTTTATTTTTCTGCTAAATTAAAAGGATAAACACATTTTATGAGAGTGGAGTGGTCATCAAATCAAAACAACATGCTAAAAGACAATAAAAAAGTTCTGTAGAGCTGAAGGAAGCTGCAGGGCTCTCGCTATGAGGTCCCTATTTCAATTTTAATACAGTATTTTATCAACTGTAAATTTTATTAGTCCATAATTCCCAGAACTTCCTGGTAAAGAAGAACTTATTGATTCACATCTAGCAAAATATTTGGTTTTGTTAACAAGGTAAATGTGTGTGCAGGGCCAATAATGAACAGCCACAGTCAGTCAATTAGACCCATGCTCTCTTGTCTCGAGAGCCTTCGTTAGGACACTGCCGGATTGGTGTTGTTGCTCTGGGGTTTGTTGGTGATCCCTTGTCTGTTTGAGAGAACAGTGGAGGTTTTAAGTGATGCTGAGGGGCAAACTGAGATGACACTGAAGTGCTTGTGGGTGACCGAGGCATCACCTCTTTGCCATCTCTTTCTGGCCTCTTGTCTTTAGCTGCACTAGTTCTAACCATGGTCCCAACACTCCCCTTCGTTTGATAAAGTCCACCATTTGGCACAACTCCATCAGCAGGTTTTTCATCTCTGAGGCCATTCACCTTTGAGCTTCCACTTGGGCTGGATCTTCTGGTTAAAAGAATATCAGTGTCTCCTGTCACCGTTGCCACTGTAAACATGCTGTTTTGCTCTCTATTACTTATCTCCTCCATCAGCATCTCCCTCTTCCTCCTCCACCTCACCATTGCTTTCACAGAGTTCACCAAATCAACCAAACTTAATAGGACTGATAAAAACGCAACGAATAGCATTAAGTTGAGCATTAAGTTCTTTTCTGTTGGTCTGGATATATAGCATTCAACTCCAGATGTGCAGGGAGCCTCATAACAGAGGAAACTCTTAGGAATCGACAAACCAAAGAGAAAGAACTGGGCTGCGCTAAAAATAGCTTCTAGAAGAATCCGTAGAATTATAACTACGAAGTAAGCGCCGTAGAAGCGTGGCGCTCCCCATTGAAGTGGGAGGTCATGAAGCAGGGCTTTATACGAGGACCGCTCTCTCGAGGATTCTGAATTCTCGCTGCAAGGCGAGCCTCCTCGACTCCTGCCCCAGTAGAAACCTCCAAAATAGGGACATGACAAAACTTTGTGCATGATGTAGGTGGCAAACATCAAATGGGGAAGACCGAGAAGAGTAAGGTGGAAGAGCCAGAGACGGAGGACAGAGACAGGAGCAAATAGATCAAAGCACACGTTAGAGCAGCCTGGCTGCATGGTGTTACAGTTAAATCTGTCCTGTTCGTCACTAAAGAGCGTGAAGCCGGCCAGGAGGAGGACAAGCAGACGGAAAACCAACATCAGTATCCACCAGGTTTTGCCTGTAATGGAGATGGTGAATATGTGTGAATATGTGCTATCAAATCTTTTCAATGCTTCAATAAGAAGCTGTATTTTTTATTAAGTAAAGTTAAATACAGCTAAATAAGCATATAATGTATTAATGTTAGTAATTTAAAAATAATAGCAACAATAAATTGTCACAGGAAATTCTTTTGTCGTGTTAGAGTGATAATCATTATAAAGCACCCGCTTATACACAAATAATTCATGAAAACGTTTTAATGATTTCACTCGTTAATTTGAATATTCTGCCACACCGACTTACCAATAAAGGACACATTTTGATTTATAGTGATGAAGAATATCTCTTTTGCCCCCATCATCCTCATTGTTCAACGCCTCTTTTAAACTGGCAAGTCCGACTTCTGATGATGTTTCGAGGTAGTGTCCCCCGAGTTGCTCTCCCCTTTAACTTGCTTCTAAAATCACAATGCTGATCCTCAGCGCTTCCCACTAAACACACTGACCTCTAACGCGCTGATAGTGCCTCTTCCCCTGTCTGCAGAGCACAGGACCTGCGGAGAGAGCTATTCTTACCGTGCTGCCATCAAAGCATTGTTGGGATGTCTAGGTACAAGTCAACTTTACTGGAAGTTGGCAGTCACACTCATACATGGTCAGGTTTGTTATCTGTTAATCATCCGCTAAAGTGAAACAGGCAGTCACACCACAAAATAATTAATTTGATACTAATTAGATAACACCGGAAGCATAATTACAACATGACCATAAAAACATAAAAAATAATTAAAGGACAACGACTTATCAAACGAGAATATTTTGTTTTATTAAAAACACAAATCAGTCACATCCATAAATAACTTAAATTTAACCTGTTTCAGTTTTTGAACTCTTTATACACTGTACAAAGTTAATTTCCAAAATAACTACACTATATTTCTATATTTTACTGGTTTAGCGTTGAGACACTGAGGTGAAAAGAAACATGGAAAAATTCATATCTTGCCCAAATGAGAAAATCCAAATTACAAAACAATGTTTTTAAAGGTGAGTGGAAATTTAAAGATTAAGCAGTAGTACTAGCGTGTCATGATTAAACACAGGGATTCAAGACACCCTTTATCAAGGACACGTTGTTGATGATCAAAGACTACCAATCATACATAACTAGTAGATGAGACTTGTGTTTACTTTGCTTCTAATAAAACAAATATTTTGGGATATGAGATAAGAACTTTGTGGGATTTGAGGCATTAGATATTTGTGAAGTTGCAGTCATACAATTAATACACTTTTCTTTGGTTCATATTGTTATTGAGTTGCGTGCTATCTTACTAACGTGTCCTGTGAAAACTTGTATAACTACAAAAATGACCTCATCAAACACAAGGAAAACAGCTCTCTTTTTTGGCTTACCCCTATATTTGAGGAACTTTGGGTTTCATAGGGTTTGAGAAGTTGCAAAACAGAAACCCTTTAACCCAGACATGTCAGCAAGTCCTTCAAGCATCCATCCAAGGACATGTTAATACTGTAAATAAAGACAGTAGCCAGGGTAGGATACACTGAGCATGAAGCTCATGAGACCGGGGCTTTTTACCAGATTTTCCAGATGAACAGTAAATGTGATATATACAGTCAGTAATGCTATAATACTGAACATATATAAACAAAGGAATGTTGGGTAGCCTCCTCACATCTGCATCCAGTGGTCAGTGCACTTGTCAGACCAGTTATATCATTCTCTTTGTTTGAAGTTAGACATTAAATTTTACTTGACTATAAAACATTTTGTTAGGTAGCAACAGCACATTTGAGTTTGACAGTAAATGGATATTGTTTTGTTAAATAAATGTTCAGTACAAAATAACTTTCCATCTTTTCACCTATCTTTTCTCTTTTTTCCCATTCAGCCAGTGTTCAAATTTTAAACAAACATTACTGTGTATAATTTGACTACAACGTCTAAAAAGACTGTTCACTGCAAGAAATGTGGATTATTTGGGATAATAGGAAACATGTTCTCTGAAACATGTGTTGCAGATACTTTTTCGATGTAATGTTAACACATAACGTAACACGTAACTTCGTCTGCGGTATGGTAGAATTTTATGGTAGTTTCTGTAAACTACTCTTTTAAATGACCGTACCCTGGACTGGCAGCCTTTTTCTGCAACACCTCAAATAACCACTAGATGTCAGCAGAGGGTCGTGCTGGCTCCTGCTTTTGAATTTGTGGAGTCATGTTACTGAAGGAAAACCTGGTGATTTTTGCTATACTGATACATCTATAGGGATACTTTTAATGTATTCTAGCCCTTTCTTTCTATGGTGTTTATTTCATTATCTAATCTCATTTCTCCTCCCAGTAACCGAAATAAGGAGCATTACAGTCAATCGACATATCAACCAGACTACCTGAGCATAAAGAGGTACACTAGAACTGTAAACCTTGAATATTTCCAGAGAAGAAATCTTTATTATTCTTACTCCCATCAAAGAAATAAATAACCAGTAGAAAGTCCTGTGCTACACTACTAATTGCCAAACACGGTTGAAAATTTTGAAAAGTACTTAGAAAATAAATAAATAATACGCAGGGTTATCTGAAAGACAGGTTATTTAGAATCTCTGAAGCTAGTTAAAACCGAGAGATTTGTCTGGACAAAACCAGAAAACCAAACTGAGACTTTTTACACTGAGACAGGTTGACAATGCCATGTCCTCAAAAGTTTCAGACCTTTGTCTTGTCCTGGATTTCCTTTATACTCCAAAACTAGAGTTGTCTCCGAATGTCTTTGAATGGTTGACGTGACAACCAGTAACTCCCTTCCCTCTTACAGTACAAAAATATCGAGGCACTATGAAGGCATTTAAGTTAAAGTAGAAACACGTCTTGTTCGCTTAATCTTCTAAAACTACAACTGTAGTTTGCGATTCTTGACTCCAGGTCCATTGGATGGTGCCAGGTTACACTCGCTGTTCCAGAATGTAGCTTTGCATCCTGGGTCCATTCACACTGACACACTTCCACTGAGCACAAACACACATTTTCTCCTTCAGGCAGCGTCTGCAGTACGATGTCACTCTTCACTATATGACAGCATATTAGTGGTTAAGGGAGGATTGCAGGAACCCATCGGATCCCGCATAGATTGTCCATGCTCGCCGAGCGCTTCCTGGCAGCTTTCCGCACGTCTTTGTACTTGTCATCACATAGCCTGGAGATGGCCTGCAAAAAGGGCATAAAGGAATTTTAAGATATCGTTGTCATTTGGCTGCGTGCAGGGCTTTTATGTGATTGAAGCATTAACGTTTTAGTTTCTAGAAAACTTTTCAAATCTTGTTTAAAAGTAAATAGTGCAATTTGACGCCCCTTTACACATTTTCAATACACCGGAAGATCTGTAAAGGTAATTGTCCTATCCTGGTAAACTGGTTTTCTTCCCCTCGGCCTCTTAAAAGGGAGTTTTTCCTTCCTGCTGTTGCCCAGTACTTTGCTCGTAGGCGGTCGTCTGATTATTGGGGTTTTCTCTGTATTATTGTGGAGTCTTTACCTTACAAAATAAAGCACCTTGGCGCTATACAAATAAAATTGAAAGCCCAATCAGCAATTAGTTGCCCTGATCAGTCAGTGACACGTCCAACATGCACAGTCTCTTTCAGCCAGCAGGCTCTACAGGAGCAAAGTCTCTCCACGCTACATAATTGGTTCTTTTTAGTTAACTAGTTTTAATAAATGCAGTACTTGGCTTATCCCTTTAATTCCCTTCTCTATGTTGCTAACCCTGAGAAATCAATGTGGCAATGGGGCAAAGCTGAATTGTTACAATCTGGAACAATTTATAACTCCTATATTTATTGGCTTTGAGTTTCTTTATTTTCATCGATTACTAATCAAGGGGAAAATGTAGTAATTTGATGGATAGAAAAGAAAGAAAAAGACTCGGATGGAAACCTTAACGGTGACGTCTCACCTCCAGTTTTTGAGCTTTCTCCCTGCTGAGCGGCTCCAGGGGGAAGCTGAGGTTGTTCGACTCTGAGAGAGATCGCAGGTCAAAGTAGTACTTGGCGTAGACGCTGGACGGCACGTTGATGTTGAACTGCAGCAGCTCCAGAAACTGTCGCTCCAATTCGTTCCTGGTCGCATGATCATACAGTTTCTGTGTCAGTGCACTCACCCAGTGACTTTTTAAAAATGTTTTCTTTGTGATATCAAGAAGAAAAAACGGCTCCTTGAAATCACAAATCATCTTTCAAAGTTCAAAGTTAGGTGTTGTTGAGTCTTTCATTCCCATTATGTATTTGTTTGAAACCTTGAGGATGTAAATCCATGACTTGATGAAGAAGCTTATCACAGCAAATCTCATGAGCATCGTTCCGGTTTTTCTCGGGCTGCTTGTCGTTTTCTTTTCTGTCTTTTTTTAAATTTTGACCCAGTCCCCAACCTACTCCCAATTCAAACCTTAACCCTCGAATAAAATCCTAAATTTCAAGACCATTCCCATCCTTAATGCTAATCACTCACATGTCCTCCACTGTGATGTCCTTGAGAATCTGACAGTAGTCGACATTCCAGACAGCTTGATCATCCCAGACTTTGGAAGCCAGCAGGATAGCACCCAGAACGATCCTCTTCCAGTTTCCTGGACATATGTCAATCTCTGCATAGGTCAGGAGCCTCTCCAGATAAACCTGCACAATCACATGGATAAAGACTGAAAACTAGATAGAAAAACAAAGCAGCAGACAATCATTAACATGGAAAAAAAACAGTTTACTAACAGAACCTGATTTGATCTAACTAATAGTGTCAGGAGGTAAACGATTGTTTTGTTTTGTTTTCCCCCTGTATGACAAACTACATTCATCACTGATCTCTCAGAGCCCACAATAGTCACATGAATCACAGTAGTTATGATGCATAGTCTCATCAACAATTTGCACACATGCCTGGGTTGTCTGAACATATCAGGCTGCAATTTCCCGGGGACCTAAACACAAACTGTGTACGCGCAACTGAAAGGTCCATCTTATCTCACCTTAGGGGGGCAAAGTGTCATGAAGATACCTTTTTTTCTAAAACTGCATTATTTAATGGCAATACACAAATAAATGAGCCTCACCAGTGTGACAATTGCACACTCAGCAGTGAGCTGAGCAGCACTGAACAGTGTCCTGACAAAACGGTAAATCTGCTTCTGCTCCGGATCGTGTTGATTGTAGTCCGGTGGAACCTCTGATTTCTGGATAAACGAAGGGAGGCAGAGATTGGATTAAAGAACAACAACCATCAGGGAAAGTGAGAAAAGTGGATGATGGTGAATGACAATTTTGCGAGGAGGAAGAAAAGCCAAAACACAGAGTAGGGTGAGAAAGACAACAAGGCATAAAGAAAAGAGCGCAAGTGAAAATGAAGCAACAGACGGTGAGGGTGAGAGCAAAAATAAAGGGTTTAAAATGGGAGAGAAAAAAATCTTAACACACAGAACCAGACTCTACCAAGTTGCATTAAAAATACAATACAAAATCTGACACAGTTTTGTCAAAACGAGCAGCAGGATAGTCGACAGATTTAAAAATGAAATCGCTTATCTTACCGAGAGAGGGTGAAGCCTCTCATCAAAGATATCTAATAGCGTCCCACCGTCTGTATCTCTGAAAAGGAATAAAACATTTATTTTTCCTCTCTTCTATCCATCCACTTTCTCAAACACTCATCCAATCCAGGGTCAAAGAGCCTGGAGCCTATTCCAGTTATCACAGAGCGAAAGGCAGGGTACGCTTCAGTGTGCTAGCCACAGTGAGCTACTACCGTAGCAAAATCAGAGATGTTCACAAACTGTAAAAGCCATGGAGTTTTGGGTAGAGAGATACATATTAACTATTTTAAAGTAGGCTATTATGGCTACGTTATGGATAAAGATCACTGCAACTGAAACAGTTGTAAGAAGAGTTTGAACAGCTTGAAGCTTCCTTTAATCCAAAAACACAGATCACTGTCACAGAAGTATACACTCGTCAAGGTCCTGCCGTTTGTCATTACGTGGGGTTTGGAATTCTTTACGTGTTATTCTGGGACTTGAAGTTTAGATTTCTGTTTTGGTTTCCAGATTTTGTTTAGCAACGTCCTTATTTTTTCCCTCCAGAATTAGTTTGTTCTTAGTTATTCTTTAGTGTCATGTTTCATGCCTTCTTGTTTCAGTTCTAGAAGTTCTTCATCCTGTTTTATTCTGATAACTCTTATGTCTTGGATCCCTCACTTTGAATCCTTCAACAGTCCAGACATCCTTGAAACTGTGACAAGATTAAACATAAGTGCAGACTTCAAACTGTGCTGAATTTTAGATGTAATTTTGTGCATTCATCATAAAAAGCTTAAAAAACACAGAGAAGCAAATAAACCATCCAGAATAGGCAGCAGTTCTGCATTTAGATTTTGGGATAAACTGAATATATTGTCCTTGATATCAGATGCCCAGATATTAACTGGCAGTCTTTAGGTAACATGAGAATTCTTACCTGTTTTTTATATGGTAGTATATTGCCAATGCTACACTGTAGACAGAAAGAAATGTTTATATTAATAACAGAAAAGCATGTAAGTTTAAAAAAATACAAATTTTTCCTTCCTGGTGTTACAACCATTTGATGGTGTATTTGAGGTTGGGCTGGCTGACTGTGTTGTCATCCAGGAAGATGGTGGAGCAGGAGCTGTATTTGCGCCTCAAAGTTCCGTGCTACAAATACACAAACACACACACAAACAAAAGACTGTTATTAGAATTCACGTTTTGGTCTCATCTATAGCATGCAAGGGTAATGTGCACAAAAAGAATAAAGAAGAAGAAAAAATATCATGTTTCAATTTTTGCAGTAAAGCAGAAAACTCTGTGCACTCACATTAATGATGAAGAGACTCTTTCTTTTCTCCCGCACTGTAAAAATACATAGAAGACATTCAACATCTGTAATTTTTCCTAAAATGCCAGAAGCAAAAAAAAAAGCCAAACACAAAACCCACCAAATAGAAGCCTGTAAAACACACTAAACACTATTAGCAAAGTGTTAATAGCAGCTAGCAAAAAAGGTTGCAATAAATTGCTGAGAAAAGATAGTTAAAGGAAGTGTTAAAGGGTAAAAGTAAAGAGTGAGCTGCGACACAGAGGGGGAAATGTGCAGTTTTGCCACTAGATGGAGACAAAGTTACACTACTCACCAGTCCTGTATGCTACCTCTGAAAAAAGAGGAACCAACAGCCTTATTTCTTTGCATGAGACTCACTGATTCTTTTAAAGAAACAAATGGCATACATTGTAGGGCAAAGCAAAACGTCCTCATAAATGATCATCAAACAAACATTTGTAATGTCAACATGTTAATGCTTAAATATTCTAATATGGTTTGGGTTCTGATAACAGTGAGGGCATCCTAGAGGGTCGTGAGATACATCTAAGGGGTCAAAATAAATCCTTACAAGAGAGGAAATCTCTGATAAAGTCATTTATTGTTGCTTTTTGTCTCACTTGTGTCACACATTTTGGCTTTTCTCTGGGAACAGTGTCAGCACTTCAAGTACTAAAATAAGTACCTGGGACAGAAAGATCACTCTTTAAGTAAACGTCTACTGCAAAAGCAATCTGTCATAAGCAGCTGAGGAACTTGTCCAACATTTTTATGCTCATAAACCAAGTACTATGAATTTTAAACAAAATACAGAGCTGTGCAGTCATGAGCCATCGCTCATTTCTTAATATTTTGCTTTCAAGGAGACAGATGTGTAATTCTTTTAAAGTGGCCTCAGGCAATAGTTTTCCAGTCCTTCTAAAGGTCTTCTTTTTTCTTGTCTTTAGACATTGGCTGCTTTGTCGCTCATTTTTAGTTCAGCCTTTGTATAATCATGATTTTCTGTATAAACCAGTTTTAAATTGTATCTGTAGGCACATTGTTAGTAGCAGTCTGTTACAAAAACGCATACTTAGTTTCACCTAAAATGGGAACAAAGAAACACGCAGTAATAAAACTCTAGTGTTGCACCAACAAGCAGGGCCGTCATTTCCAGGGGGGTTAAGGGGGGTTATGACCCCCCAATAATCAGACCCAACCAATATAACCCCCTCAATAAAATTATGAACTATCTTGCATTAATAGGCTGTTGATTTTCTTTACTCATTTCAGGTATTACCAGCAAAATAGTTGCATGTTTAATCATCTGGGAATTTACCCAGATTTATTTATTTATTTAGACAGAGATCTTGACACCCCCCCCCCCCCCCCCCCAATGTTCAGCACAAAGTTACGCCCATGCCAACAAGGTCATTCCCAAAAAGAGGAAAAGGGGCAATGACAAATGAACAACAAACATAACAAAAGGCAGCCAATATCCAAAGAAGCCTTTTGGAATATCCTTCAGGGAACTTGGGTTCCACTTAAAGAGAGTTTAGGCTGTGCTGAAGAAAAAAGGTGGTCAAATATTCAAACATTGGCTTTCAAGCACACTGAATAGCACAAACTGTTTTTGTCTTATATCCTGTATTTCAATGTGAATTTGCACATTTCAGTAAAATGCTGCATGTTTTTTGCATTTTTCTAACTAAATATTAAGAAATGAGGTGTTGGTTGAGACTTGTGCTCAGTCTTGTATTAAAGGATAGAGCTAGTGTTGCATCGTATTTTTAGTACAAGAGATAATATGAAAAGACCAAAACCAGACCGAGTTAAAAACAAATTGCAAACACTGCTTTATATTTGGAGCATTTCTGGATAATAAAACAGCTCAGAGGCACAAAGGCTTACATCACTCTGTGACTACATGAGCAATATCAGCAAGTATAATTTATTTAACACTGATGTCTTTAGGGGATTCTTTGACTTCAGAAAAGAAAGCTATAAAAGCACCATTTTTTTGTTTAAAGCCACAAAAACGATGGAGTTTGTTTCTAAATGTTGCAGATATTAAGCAATGATTATATTTTAAAAAACTCACACATCTCACATCATTTTATTCCTTCTTTGTTTGGAGGAGGAACATTAATCAAATGTCACTTGGAAGTTCTCTACATGAATAAGTTCATAAGCATGTACAAAAAGAAATTCAATCCAATATAAAATATTAAAAAGCATTAAAAAGCAAGCATCTTTAGTTGTTTCTGAAATTCCAGCAACAACAACAATCTCATGCTGGGACGTTAATGGATCTTAGTAACACTTTAGTATGTCCTCTCTATATGTGCAAGCTTTCTCCAACAGGATGCTAAAAGTCTCAGTCTTAATGCAACAGCACAAATTCAGCTGGCTGCAAACATTTCCGTGAGCAGAGCTGCTGTGTGCACTGTGTCCAGACTTTTTCCACACCCTCTTTATTGTGACTGCATTTGAGCAACTTGCAGTGCTGATAACAGGAAGTGCAGCGTGTCAAGCTAATGTCAATAAAGCCAAAACTGTGTTCTGAACTGTACAACACTATCTGTATGTTTTTTGCAAACTGTGCTTTCTAAATGTTGGGGTTTTGTCTTGTTGTATATAATTACATCAAAACTAAACACTGGAAACCTGTTACATGTCTTTCAGCTCCTCCTTTTATGGATCATCACAGCAGATCTTCTGTCTCTGTCTCACATTGTCCTAACATTGCTCCTTGTCACACAAACCCTCTACATGTCCTCCTTCAGTACATCTATGAATCTTCCCTGTGGCCTGCCTCGTCTCTTTTTTGCCTGGCATCTCCGCATTCGCCATCCTTGGAAATCATAATATGTTCAGCTCCATCTCCTGTCTTCTTTTCTTTTTTTCTTTGCCGTCATCTCCAAACCATACATCGTAGGTCTCACTTCCATCTTGTATTTCATTCCTTTCACTTTTGTTGCTGTCTTTCTGTCATAAATCACCTCTGAAACTCATCTCCACCCGCTCCACCCTCCCTGCAGACTCTTCTTCACCTCTTGTGCACTTTCTGTTGCTTTGGATGTTTGACCCCAGGTATTTGAACACATCTACCTTCAATAACAACTGACTTTCAAACCTTTTCTCTCCACTGCATACCTCCACCTATCCAGGCTCTCTTCCACTTGCTCCTGACTCTCACTAAAGATCACAATGTTGTCTGTGAACATCATAGTCCACGGAGACTCCCAACTAACTATCATCTGTCAACCTGTCCATAACAATTGAGACAAAAAGGGACTCGCAGCCAATTCCTGATTGAATCCCACACCCACCTTGAACCCATCTGTCACTCCTATCATACACCTCACCACTGTCTTGCTGCCTGACTTCTTCATGCAGTACCACAGTTTGTCTCTTGGCATCCTATCATATGGCTTCCTCTGGATCACAGGTGTTGAACTCCAGGCCTCGAGGGCCGGTGTCCTGCATGTTTTAGATGTCTCCTCGATCCAAACACAGCTGATTTAAATGGCTAAATTACCTCCTCAACATATCTTGAAGTTCTCCAGAAGTCTGGTAATGAACTAATCATTTGATTCAGGTGTGTTGAAACAGGATGATATCTAAAACCTGCAGGACACCGGCCCTCGAGGCCTGGAGTTCGACACCCATGCTCTAGATCTATAAAAAGACACAATGCAACTCTTTCTGACCTTCTCTATATTTCTTCCTCAACTGAGTATCAAATGTAATAAAATTATTTAATTACCAGAACTGAAAAACCCTGATAAACAGACAAATTTCCTGTTATGTGAAATTTTATAAAAACCAAGCCACTCACCGTCATTCTGTGATTTGCTGAGGAATATTGTGCTCGCCCGTGGATGGTCTGATGGATTGTACTCCATATTCAACTCTGTCAAAAACAAAGAGCAAAGAATATGTACGCCTTCCTGAAATATCAAAGATGAGCCAAAAAAAAAAACAAAAAAAAAAAAACACGACAGTAGAAAAAACACAATGTTTTTCGGTGCAGCATTCACACATGCTCCAGACATATCTTGTGTTTAATTTGCACAAATGCTAAACCAAGGCTACACATTAATTAGAGCTTGTTGCGATTATTACCATCACCATGAAGCTACTTTTAGCGGATTCACAATGGGGTCCCACAGCAGGTAGCCCTGCATGTTTCATTTGGTAGATTTCTATGCAGGACGCCCTAAATGAGGCAAACCCCAAAAGGGTGTGCGTCTCCTCCCAGGATTGTATCAGGGATCTTTTGCTTGTTAGTCAAATGTGTGATCTACTACATTACCAAGTTTAACCAACTTTGGTGTATAAACTGATATTATTATCAATATATTAGCATGCAAACACTTACATGTTATATGACTATAGATTCCTACTGATGCCTAATACTGCAAATGAAATTAAACTAAAAGGCTGCTCAGAGAGCACTCGCTCCTCCAAGCTCATATTTTGCATTTTTAAATGAATTGTAATATTTTCTCCCTCTGTCCACATTTTACCTCCTTGCAAAAATTCTGACAATCAGCCGTGCACCGTTGGCCGACAAGCAGTCATCACTATAACACACCTCTGGTTGGGCTCCTTTTTTATAGTGGCAGAGAAACCAGCAAATAAGAAGACTCGCTCATAAAGGATGACTAGTTTACTCTGATTTAAATCACAACCGTTACTCTTGTAAGTCTGTGTGCGTTTTTTGTTTTTTGTTCCTCTACTCTAATAAATCCGGGCATGAATCATTCCCATCCAGAGCTAATCTGGATTGCATCATGGCCTAAAGGCATGGGCCAGCGAGGCATTTGTGCGCACATATTATACAGCAGAAGGACTCAGAACAGATGCCAAAAAATCCTTTCATGCCTTGTTCATTGCCGATAACATCAGCTACTCTGACAACAGAGAGCACAGTTGTTATGAGTGAGAAGCTTTCTCTCTTCAGCGAGCGATCATTTCCACACCCAGAACATCTAAAAACAAATCCCGGCATTCGAAATCACGTGCGTATCAATCATGAGCATAAATAATTGAGAGTAATTGAAGTCAAATGACAAAATTGAATAAGCAACACCAAAAATGATACAGGTACAGCATCTGCTATTATTCACTTAACTCGTCACTACAAATCCTGTAGTGTCCTGCATCAAATGAGAAACATTTTACGAGCCTGTTTTTGGTGATGTCAGCTTTTAAACATGCCCAGCATGCAGTCTCCTACAATATGACAGGAAACGCCCCAGATTGAAATCCAGACTATTTGATTATAATGCAGACAGTGAGAGGGACACATGGTTGATCATCTGTCCCAGCCACAGCAACTGCTGGACTATGAATGACTGCTGGTAAATTAAAATGAGAACAAAACAGCTGTGACACTGCAGTAACAATTACAGTAACAATTACACAGCTAATATGTTTTTGAACAGGTCTTTCTTTCTAACAAACCTACCTGTGCTGCAGACTCTGTTCTCTCGAACTACAAACAGCCATGCTGAGCCTTTTTTAAATTGCTTGAATAGTTTTGTACAGGGAGAAACAACTTTCACTTATTACAGCAGTTCTGCAAAACAGCAAAGACTTTGACAAACACCTCCTGTTGTGTGCAATCAAATAAAAAGTAAAAATAGCTAACATGCAGGTAGGATTTACTAGAAGCCTGTTATATAAGTCTGCTTAGTTTAAGCTTTTTCTGTCCATAAAGTAACAACTGAAGTTCAAATGAACTCTAGTTTGATTTTAGGAATCAGCCAAAAATACAGCATTAACAGATGAACTGGTTGATGCCGAAGGGTTAGGCTAATCAGCGATTCATTTCATTCATGTATTCCAGAATAATATTAATCAAATTAGGCATCTCCTAATTAGTTTGGGCTGTGCTGCTGTTTCCCCTGCTGCTTTCTTACAATATACAGCTGCACATGTGATTTGGTCTCGCCAAAAGCCTCTGAAATCCACCAGGGTGAATGGACCCAGCTTGGATTAGATTTGTGTCAAGTTAGCACCTTATGTAACAGTAGTCAGGAGTAGTTTAAATGGTAGCTTAACTGGTTTTCAATTTGTCTGAAACTTAAAAGAAAGCATGCCAAGAAAGCACAAGGGTGCAAAAATATATATATATAAACTTTAGCCCAGAGAAAACAGACACGGGACAAAAAAAACACATTAAAACATAAAAAAAGAAAGAAAAGCGTGTTTGTGTATTTGAGAGTGGGTGAATGAGGCTTGTAGTAAGAAAGAGTAGAAAAGCATTAAGTAGCAGTCCATTCACAATATATTTTAGTCAGGCCATGATGCATGAGAGCTGTAGTTTGACTTTTCGCTCACTTTGCTGCATTTGTGATTACAGACTTTGACCTGTTCCCAGTATGTCAAAGTCATACTGCCATTTCTATAAAGATCAGACTTAGCAATTTATTTATTGCAATTTATTACTATTAGGAACCACACACACACACACACACACACACACACACACACACACACACACACACACACACACACACACACACACACACACACACACACACCTACCTTTGTATCACGGTGGAGTGATTTCTCACATGTACCACTGCTGTGTCAAATATATGATGCATGCGTCAGTCTGAGTCTTCCAGTCACACACAGCTAACTCTGCTTTTTACTGCATAGAGAACAATGGTGGAGCCACAGTCAAGAATCTTTCCAGGAAATCAGTAGGCCTGGGGCAAGGCTACATTAGTCAGCAGGACTATAAAATATAGCAAAAAAAAAAATCTATCCATCCATCTTCTTCTGCTTTTCCAATTCAGGGTCGATGGGAGGCTGGAGCCTATCCCAGCTGCAGTAGGGTGAGAGGTAGACTGGTGTCCAGCCTTCCACAGGGCTGACACAGAGAGACAAACACTTTTACTTTTCTAGTTGTTTCTGTGGTTTAAAGATGATGTAACATTAAACATCGTTGGTCTCACAAGGTCCTTGAAGTGTTTTTTGACTAGCAGAAGCACTTCTGAATCAATCTCACAGGACCTGTCCCTCTAGGCCAACCTGCTGGATTTCCCGGGGTGTACAGTAGCTGGTGTCATGTGTTGACACATGATATTCACCACCTCAAGTAAACTTTAACGGAGAGTTGTGGTCTGCTTTGGCACACCGAAACAGGAGGAGCTCAGCTAACCTATCAGCTGGCAAACCTACCTGTCTGTCTCACTACTCTTACATAATGAATTAAAAACAGGCACCATGCTTTTAACAGGTCAGTCCACTACTGCAACACTTCCAACACTGTGTCTGTTTTGCTACTTTTTAAACCTTTTCGAGGAAATATTGTTGCAAAAAAGGGACGTAATGAACCCTAACGTGTAACTACCTGCATCAATTTTTGTAGAAGTACGTGTTATATTCGGAGGATTGAATGTGGCAGCCTCAGCAACAATGTACTGCTGTTTTGTTTTAAGGATACATCAATGCTAATAATTTCTCCAATTCTGCTCTTTAAGTCCAACAACTTTCTATCTAATAGCCAAAAGCTCAGGCAAAACAAAAATCTTCTGGCCCTTTTCATCCATTCAAGGTAAATATTTATTTTTATGCCTTTAATAATGTTAATTTTACCACCGAATCTAGATGCCAAGGGTTACTGTTTGGTTCTTTTACTGCTCATAAACTGAAACGTATAGGTCCTTCCATATAAAAATGAATTTAATAAATGTTCAGACAAGTTAAGACTGGCTGGGTTTTTGGGTTTTTTTAATTAACTGAAATCTTATTGGACGAGTTCTTCTTGTGAAGCACATACCGATGTTTATCTTGAAAGTTACCTCACAAATTCATTTTGACTTATTTTACTTTACTTCTTATTTGTATTGTGGCATTTAAGCTTCACCCATGACTTATTATCTTATGACCATGTCTACACTAAGAGCAGCTTTGCCTCTGTTAACTTTAGAGCCTGCCTGAGCAGGATCTAAAGTTCACTGTTATGAATGTGATGCCACTGTTATTGTTGGAGTCTGTGGTAGCATGAAAACTCACTCGCTCCCATGCAGAGAGTAATTCTGGTCACTGTTCAGTCATGTGTATTCTTTTTTCCTCTTAGCAGCGTTGTCTAAATTCATGTACTGTACATGAATGTGTTTAATAATAAATAAATGCTGAGGTGAAATCGCTTTCTGAAGGACCTTACCCACGTTTCAAACAGCAGAGTAAGGGATTTCTGAGTAACAGCATCTCAGGAAACAATTAACATTTCGCACACTGCCAAACTCTGCATCAAGTAGGGTATGAAGTTTCCTACACACCTGCTCTTCATCAGATGATGAAACACAGAGCGGCGCCATGTTGAATAAACTGTGATAGGTCATATGACCACGACCAGTGATAATAATATTCAAACAGAACCACGTATTACATTGGAAGAATAGTTAATAAATGAAGCATCTGCGAGTAATACATATTGTCTTTGCATGAGTTATGAGACTAACTAGAAAAACAAAAAGGAAACTTATAAGAACAAGTACGTGAAGAATTACATCTCGACAAATCCAGAAAGATATATATAATGCCTGAGGCAATATCTGACAGTATAATCTTTGATACACCTGATTAGACATGTTTTAAACCTACTCAACCAATTAATGTGATTTATGATGGCGCTGACCATCTTTATCAGGCCTTATCACTGCGTGATGAAGAGAGGGCACTCTTAAAATGTCCAACACCAGCACATGCATTAAATTAAAAAAAATAGAGTTCTGCAGTGTGTGAGCAGTTTATTCTTTTCTATGTTAGTTTTCTTTTTTTGGTCCTTTTTTCATTTTTTTGGTTTTGTTTTGGAGTTTTTTCCAAAACCCGATCCACTATTTGAACAAACACACACTGACCACTGGCTTTGAGTGGTATCAGACCGAGTTAAACAAACAGGACTTGCACACATGCACATGGCTTCATATTCCCAGGAGAGAAAGGGGGCGCTCCCTGGGAAAGCACTGATAAGCTTAAGCATAAGCACACACACAAACGTATACACACACAATCACATCAGTAATGCTATAGGGACTACTATGGACAAAAGTCATAAAGTGAGATTTATTGGAGATAAATTATCTGACTTTCAGGAGTGGGACCACACCTCCAAACATGCCCCTTCTTATCTAATCTATATATGACCCCCAGTTCTACAAGCTCTTTGTTCTTGTTTTCGTGCCCCACCCTTGCTCCCCTTTTTTCAATTCTTTCACTTCTTCACTTCTCGTTAGTACACGGGGATCTGCCAGGCCCGGGAGCCGCCGTCAGTCCCCCTTCCGCAAACCGCAGCTCAATTCTTGATTAAGCCATTCGCCTTTAAAACGCAGGCAATCCTAAAATAAGGATGTGGGCCCAGCTAGTAAATTAAATTTTGAACTTTTTTTGACCATTTTAGGATTCTCATTCCCAGACAACGGTGCATCACTACACTCCCAGTGGTGAGTGTTTCAATTCACTGCAATCTCCTTAACAGAAGTAAAATGAATAAATAAAACCAATGCTAATCACACCTTCATTATACAGTACACCTCGATCTGTATTTCATGACATGCTGGGTTAACGAGAGATTCGTCAAGAAGCTATGCACGCAGCAGTGAGCTTAACCTTATTTTCAGCTTCGTGTAGCATCAATCGCACATTCAAGCCAAGATATCCCAGACTGAACCTAAACATATTGGCATATTTCTTCATCGTAACACTTTTATTTATTCCCTCCTTTAATAATGACCGAATTCTATAAGTACTAGTTTGGGAAATGAGTTACAGCAAGAAAGATAAAACCTTTATAGGTAAACGTGTCATGGAAGCCTTGGCAGAATCTGAAGGGGATCGGTCACAAGGTAAAATCAGGTGACATGTCAGTTTGAAAGTGCTTTTGATTCTGATTAGCTTTATAGTCAAGAGTTGACAGCTTCCTCTAAGTCCTCATTAATTTAAATGAGACTGTCTTTTAGGAGTTTTCTGCCTCAGGAGCTCAAAGCAAGCAGACCTTTCTGAAGTGATAATTAGTGGGATGAGGTGGTCTTGATGTGTAGTGGCAGACAAATTGCTCTCTCATTACTAGTCAGCAAGCCAAACAAGTACTTTCTCCTTCAAAGCAACCCTGAATGGTCTTTTTTTCTCCAAAGGAAGAATAAGGGTGCCTAGTAATCTTTTTCTTTGTTTTAGAATATTTTAACTCCTTTATCTGAGTCGTTTCAGCTCTGCAAACATGTTGAGCTGAGCCAGTCATATGTTCCTGGGGAAACACATGACTGCTAGTGCTGTAAAAATAGCAATGCTTCTTGATGTGGAAAGAAGTGGATATATTGAATGTTGTGCCACTTCAGCAATATTTTGTAATGTTACTTTTCTTACTGTTTTTTTTGTTTTGTTTTTAGTTTTGTTACACAATTTCAAGAGAAAATAGAAATAAAACATCTGAAAACTCTCATTTGTTAAAAATAAAACACATAAGTCCTCTTCCTCTTATGAGAAAGCTTCACAGGGCAAAATGTGCTGTTTGTTTAGGCTGCTGTGAGCACATGAGGAGCAGCTGATTTGGTTTTTTTAAGGATCTCAGTTGGTGTGTGGTAATAACGAGACACTTAATTAAAGATGTGGGTGTATTCATTTTCCTGAGTCCAGTTTATTTATCTTGTTGTTGTTGTTGTTGTTGTTGTTGTTGTTGTTGTTGTTGTTGTTGTTGTTGTTGTTGTTGTTGTTGTTGTTGTTGTTGTTGCTGCTGCTGCCCTGTACCCTTCCCACACTAACTAACCACTTGATCAGTCATCTTTCTCCACAGTTGCTCCATTTTAGACATCAGTGCAAGTATACACTCACCAAATACTTTATTAGGTACACTTTGATAGTACTGGAGTTTGCCTTTAGAGCTATTTTTTGTGGCATAGATTCAAAAAGGTGCTGGAAGCATTCTAAACAGATTTTTGGTCCATACTGACATGACGCAGCTGTTATACTGTTGCTGCAGATTTGCTGCATATCCATGATGTGAATCTCCTGTTCCACCGCATCCTAAAGGCTCTATATTGGATTAAACTCCGGTAACAGTGGAGGACATCTGAGCACAGTGAACTCATTGTCGTGTTCAAGAAACCAGTTTGAGTATATCATCTCATCTGTCCTCTTCTTTATGAGAATAATCTTCTTGTGTCTCATTTGACTGCTCTGGTTTATTATCAGCTGACTTGACTTTACCTTTTTTAATGTTACACATCACTACTGGCTTAAAATGAAGTTAAAATTGAAATATCATGTCTTGCCTGTCTGTGTAGCTGTGTTCTCAGTCTGTGTAAATCAGAAAAGAGAAACAATAGAAAGAGCCCCAATGATTAAACTGTATGGCAGAATAAAAGAAGGGAAAAAGGCTGGAAGACAAAGACAAACTGGGTGTCTGTTGATTACAAGTAATAAATAGAGGTTTAGAGAAAACTAAGGAGGTAAATGGGTAAAAGGATAAGCTTTTGGTTTTAGATTTTCAGTGTTTCCTACTCACCTCTCTAGTGCCAAAATCAAAAGATTAAGCATATTATTACTTCACAAGTGCACACAACCCAAACAAAAGGAGGCTTTATTTCAGTTAGGGCTGTATGGCCCTGCACAAAGTCAAGTCGCAGAGCCACGTCTGTCTGCATTTAACCTTTGCCCCTTCTTGTCATCTTTTCATCCTTTTATTCTATTAACCATTTGTGTGAACCTTGGTTGACAGTGTTGAGTTAAGACCTAAATGACAGCGACCATGATCTTTACCTGCCAAGCCGTGGACAAGGAAACAAATGTTCTGCTATTTTATAGATGTAGATTATGTAGATATAGATGTAAAATGCCTTTGAGTAACAAACACATGCATATTTGCTTTTGCATTAGGAGATATATATTTGATGATAACATAATAAACTACCACAATACCAGGTTCACCAGACTATCTGAATTTGCTCTAAATCTTTAAATATATATATATATATATATATATATATATATATATTTCCTTCCACCCTCCATACTCCTTACCTAAATATAAGCATGTGAGTTGATGTATGATGCCTTACAGAAACAGAAAGAGTCATTTTAACAGAGGAACACAGACAGCTTTGTCAAAGAAAGGCAGGTCACGTGACAGCTTTGTCTCTCATTCTCACTTTCTTTATCTTTTCCCTCCAGGACTGGTGTCTCGCTATAAATGCAGAATGTTTTCACAGCACAAACCACATGTCAGTTTCTCAACATTTTAGCTTCTATTTCAGGCTTTAAGCCAGCTTTATCCCTCGTGAGATCACAACAGCTAAAAAAAAGTACAAATCTGAAGGAGCATTGGGCCAGTTCAGCGTGAATAAGATAAAAAGCAGCAATAATCAGTGTCATGTGACATGCTGGTGTTAAAACTGGTGTTATGAAAGTAGGTTCCTAACCAGTGTAAGGAGAACTGCACCAAAATAAATGCATCTTTGCATGTCAAAATAGCAAAAACTGAAATTCTCCTTAGCTGTCTTTTGTGAAACTAGCTACCGGCTTAGTTTACGACAGCATTCAAGTTCCCAGGTTAGTGAAATGATGGTGTTATGTAGTGAAGCGTTTATCTGTCATTATAAACAGAGCATGCTGGGAGGTCACTTCAGGACTCTAACACTAAAATCCCCCAAGTGACATAATAGCCCACACTGACTCAGACACAACTGTTTAAGGTTGAGGCACTGGAAAAACATCAGTCAAGCTATCAAGATATTTTAATCAAACTGAATTTCCAAGAAGGGCATCTGTTCGTTCCACGCCAACTCACCGAGTTCATGTCATGGGAAAAAAATTACGTGAGGACTTTATTCAGTTAATAAGACCAAGCAAAATCATACATCTCTACTTCAAATACTTTTTTTGGACATTTTTTAATACTTTGGAGATAATTTATAAGACCTTCCAGTTCTATGATTATATGTCTTCCTGCACTATAGACTGTTTGTTCTCATTTGGTGACCACTGAGCCCCTCATCCAGCTTCACAAATCCCAGCACACTTTCCCTTCAGACCCTCTGTTCATCACTGAGTCGCCACCACATCGTTTCCAGACTCTGGGTCCTCTCTCACGTCCATCTAGTTCTCTTATTGTCTAGAATTTCTCCTGATCTCTACACACAGAAGTCAGATGCAATTTTCTCCGAGCAAAACAGAAAAATCTGAATTCAGATAAAATTATTACTCAACAAACATGATTTTCGTATTAGTTGTTCCTCTCCAGATTCCTCGAAACCAAAGTGATTTGAAACAACTCAGGCTGAACTATGCCTGCCAAAGCCTGTCAGTGAAAGAGCTCAAACACTGTATAATAATGGTTTTCTCTTGATTATCTTGTTTTCATAATCAGAGGAAACCATAATCGCAACTGGGCCTAAATTTAATTACAGTTATGGTTTCCTACCATAATAACAAACTCAAGATAGAAACATTACACGTAATCTCCTCTGTGAGTTTATTTCAATAAATTAATTTTATTTACTGTTACTAAAAATCTCCTCTGATAAGATTACTATGCAGGGGACCATGGTGATCTTTTCTTATCTATCTCTAACAGTTTGCATAAACAAAACTTCTAATTCCCTTCTAAGCAGCTTGAAAGCCTCTGATGAAAACCACCGCGCATCCTCAGATAACCTCTGTGCACCAACACAACATTTTCTCATTTCTATGAACTTTGAATTCAAGCACAATTAACTTTTTGCTCAGTAGGAAGAATAATCGGTCAAGGGCTTTAAAAATGGAGACATTCTATCAGCCTGCTAAAGTCATAGGAAAACAGCCACAAGCATGGATGACATCATTGCTGGTTGTTTGTAAGTCAGCTGAGAGAAACAACAATTAGAAAAAAAAAAAAAGCACATTTCTCCAACAACATCAGAGCATTTTGAGCTTCATTCAGATGTATCAAGAATCAAGGGATAGTAGTTTGTTCATGGACAAATGATCCGTCAGATCCAACATTAAATTAAACACCAAAGAAAATCTGCTGGTTCGACAAAGACAACGCGATCTTACGATGTTACGATGAGCTCTGGGAAAATCGTGATAACAATTTTTCTCTTTTAATTAAAAATTAAAACGATAAGTGACCCTGACCTCCCTACATGTACTCCCATTTAATGCTGCAAAGTCAGCCCATTCACTAAGAGGCACGTGATGATTTGAAAGCAGCATGTCGTGCTCTAAATTGAGGCGTTAATTCTTGGCAATCAACTGTCCCTTGAGGCTTCTTCTATCTGCTCTGACACAGGCTCACAGCTGCCTCTTTTTTGGAAAGGGACGAAGACTTCTTTCTTTCTTTTTTTCTGATGTTGCAGATTCTAATGAAGCCCACTAATCTGTCTGTGAATTCATAACAGTCCGAACACATTAGACACGCTCCGGTTTCAATCACCGCACCGCTGAGACAGACGGCCTCTCAGTGCGAGTAATCTTTATCCTCACCAGAAATGACAGTCGACTCTCTGAATCTTCATCATGGCTCTTTTCTTTCTCTGTTAGAAAGAGCATCTGGCTCCACGCTCAGACAATTATGCATCCAATTAAAGCAACAATCCAAAACATATTGGGGGGGAGATTTCCACTTCTCTATGCAATGTTTTCAGTGATCTTAAAGCCGCCTTGTCACAGATACTGAAGATATATTATCAACATTACCCTGCTGTAATGCAAAGCACTCAAGTCAGTAGTCTCCACAAATACCATACAGAACATAAGCTGAATCTTTACAAGAGGAAGTGACAACGCTGATCAATAAAAGGCAGGTCTCTCACCATGCTGACTCAGTGCGGATAATGAAGGTCGATAGGCTTCCTATAGCAAAATATGTAAGCAAATATGGCTCCAAATGTTTTTAATTCATGTGCAATCAGATTTTAGATTTTAGACAACAGACACGGTTCTTCTAATGTGCTGCTGAGATGTTTCCTCTTTCGGGTTGTTTTCTGCTCTTCTTGAGCTTTGCAGGTATGCAAAGATTTGGCAAAAGAAATCAACACATCTAAAACAAGATTAGATCGGCAGGTGAGAATAATTTCCTCTTTTCCCGCCTCACATGATAACCCGTACAAAGTGTTCCTGGGCGAAGATCCTTTATCAGCACAGAACGGTAAACATGGCAAAGAGGAAAGAGGAAAGATGATGCTATCAGATGTGTCGGGGCTCTCCAGCAAGTAGTGGCAAAATGTATGACTAAGAATGAGCACCTACTATGAATGTGGGACTTCTTAAAAAAGCACAGATAATGAGGCTGTATCCTGTATAACATGAATGCAGTTAATGTGGAAGAGGATTCAGAACTCTTTGATGAGCAGGTCAAATAAATTAAAAGTGACTAAAAAGGAAAAAATAGGTCAAATGCATCTGTAAACATGGAAATTCGACCTCTTTACGTGACCCAAAGCAAATCAGGTGAAAATTACAGAGCAGATACAGGATTAAATACAGCTTAATTTGTGCACCAGATAAGTTAGCAGCCTTTGAAAAGAGCATGTCCTTGTGTGGCTATGCTTTGTTAGACTCCATATTTGAGTCTATAGTGGTTGATGTTATGAGAATCTTCCTAAGCCAGAGTGAAAATGTCACAACTTATCTGACAGCCACTGTCTTGTAATACAGTGTCTAACAGTTTCAATAAAACAATGATTAATAAAACAGTTTCAAATAATCTTGCCAGGGACATAGTTTGTAGGGGGGGGGGATTTTGTACAGTTTTTGAGAAAAACCATTTACATGAAATGGTTTGCTGTTGGATGGAAATAGGCAGCCCATTTAGTAGCCACTTTCCAGCGTGAATGGGTCAATTGTAATGCATATTAGCATGTGTCAGTGGAGGGGGCTGCGTACCATGCTTGCAAAACAAAGACTGGCACAAAGACGTCTGCCCTCACGGACAGGATGTTCTCTGCAGCTCCATATCTCTCTGCAGTGCCACATGAGAAGAAAATGCACACAGATCCATGCATGTGCCCGGCTGTACTGAAGGTTGATACGTCTCTGCAGTCAACTCAGTATTTTTTGACACATGAGTAGTGCGAGCAGAGGTGGATATGTGAAAGCTACAGATTAATTTTTCAAGATTTGAAAATGGGTGTGACATGTTTTTAATTATGTTGGGTTTTTTTAGTTCATGAGGGTCCTTTTTGCCTTTAGACTAAGCAGAGTCACCAGAATAGAAAAGGCTCAAAACTTTCCCACAGGAATAATAAAACATTTTCATTATAACTTATTTTCATTAGTTTACTGCACCCAACTGGTACACTTGAATGTTTCACTCCACGTTATTATTAGCTGCATTTCATTTATACATACGTGTAATTAGCTTCAATTAGGCTGTTTGTTTAATTCCAAAAAATTATACCAGCCATAAACTTTTATCTTTTATCGTCATGGCACAAAATGCAGTGTTGACACCTTAAAGGTTTTGTTTTTTGTTTTTTTGTTTTGTTTTGTTTTTACCGTCAACGTTCTCCCTGTCGCTGATGTGCTGCAGGTTGCATCCCGTCTCCTCCCTACTCATATCCGACTCCTGGTGGTACGACTCCAGCCTGGAGTGGGCATTTCTGCGGAGCTTGGGGCTCCCAGACACGCAGCAAGAGGTCGTGCTCCCCATCTTTACCCGTTCACTGCGCGTACAGGCAGGAGCTGTGCATATAATCTATCCTTTCCGTTTGAAACGGAAGCTGAAACGACCCCACCGAGCCGGTGAGCGTAGATCACGAGAGCGCACTTGAAGCATCCATCGTAGCGCCCACAGATGCTGTCAGTCTTTGGTGTCCACAGTGAAGCTGTCACGGGAGATAAAGATGACACTCCTCTAGAAGCCAGAGTAAATAACGGGCCGACCTACCACCGCTACCCCAGGAATTGTACAACCCGGAGTATCCCGTGCAGCTGATGATGTGAGCGACGACGGGCGCACGGTGATGTGTGGATCGGTGTTGAGGCTGGCTGTCAGCGCGATGCAGCGACGGGGAGGGTGTAAATCCCGAGAAAAGGTTCCGGTTCAAGTGGGTGGATACAAATGAGACAGCGAAGAGAGAGGCTAAGGGGCGAGAGAGCTGATTTAATGATTTATTATTGTTAATTAATGATGGTATTTAATCCCTAATGTCGAAAGGTCCATCTATCTACGTCTGTCTATTAATCCACCATTAAATAGATGGATCCATCTTTAGGATACAAATAGAAATTTGCAGGTTTTTACAGAAATACTGTGCAAATGAGGTGTTACACGATGGTTTGTGCCTATGTGTTAATTTTAAAGAGAAATTGTCTTATTGTGACAGAATAATGCTAAATCTTTATGTTATTGTAGGCCAGGTTAAATGAGGCCAAGTTCAATGATCAGATGAAAGCAAGAATTTTATATTCATTACACTCATAAACTGTTTTATCGTTAAAACCTTTGAAGATCGTGTTTCTCCCAGCTCTGTGAAGCATCGGGCTATTTTGAATAAGCACAAACGAACAATTAAAACAATTAAACAATTACATTTAAAAAAAATCGTGTGTGGGTGGCTGGGAGTGAGGAGCGTGGGTGGTAGCGTTGAAATAGGGTCATCTGCTGGCCAGCTCCTGGCAATGCAGGATTATATGATACAAAAAAAACTTAAGATGGTCAACAGTCAAAGCACAATAAGACATACTCATGACTGAAAGGATTTTATTCACAGGTTAAATCTTTTATTATTAAAAACAGATTATTTGAAATAGTAAACCACGCTGTCAATCATTGTGCATGTGTGATGTGAACCACATGTATGCACATTTATGATGCATGTAATGTGTACAAGAATCTAGGACCACTTTTGAGTGTGTACAAAATTAACCAGTGTTTCCACCAGAGTGGAGATCAGGACCAAATTATCAACTTAAGTAGGTTATTATTTAGTCAGAAAAATCACGCTTGAAATACTTTATTACAGCAGCCGAATACAGTAGAGTTCTGCACCCAGACTCAGAGTCCAAATATGTTACATTATGAAGCGATTACGTCGGTCACGGCAGATGGCTGCTCCTCCCTGAGCCTGGTTCTGCTGGTGGTTTCTTCCTGTTAAAGGGGAGTTTTCCTTCCCAATGTCACAGAGTGCTTGTTCATAGGGGGTCATGTGACTGTTGAGCTTTCTTTGACCGTACATTTCTAAAAACTTTCCTTGACAGTTAGTCCTCGGAGAACCAAATGGAGAAAGTACTCGTCATTCTCAAATAACACAACAATTCTTTACTGGGTTACATCTTGTCAGTGATTTTTCCGTGTTATACATTTCTGCAGGTGAAAATGTAGCATCGTAGTGCTGACAAAGTAAGCACCTACAACCAAGCAAGATATAAGAAATGACACGTCATCTTAACACAAAGGTTTAATTAAAAAAAAAAAAGTCTGACAGAGATAAAAAGTGAGAGATAATTTATATACTTTAAATAGCAACACTTGAGATAACAAGCACCATTCCTAGCTATCAGTTGGTTGTATATCACCGAATGTCGCATCTTTCTCCAGGAATACTTTGATTTTTAAATCTCTGTGTTCTCCAGACGCAGTGAACATTACAAATAGCTCTGACTCAGTTACACATGAAAAATGAGGTAATTATTTACAACACATTAAAAAAGGGAGACAGAGTTGAATCTGTGTATTATACATCCATGTACACCAGGCCAAACTAAGAGACTCGTAATTTAGCAAATCGATGATCAGAAACATTATTTCTTTAACGTATACAAGGTATAATGTTTTTGGTGCTAACATTAAAACTGGGATAAGGAAGGGATCACTATTAGAAAATCTGTAGACAAGAAGTTTTTTTTCAGGTGCTACTTGGACAATTACTATGTATGAAAACTGTAAAAGAGTATCACATAGATTATTTGATCGCTGTCAGTAAAATAATTTTGTTATAAAAACTGAATCGAATGTGTTTTATAAGTTCTGGTAAAAAAATTTTAACACATGAGAGCCATCGACATTTTTCAGAGTAAAAAAATATATATTATTATTAGTAGTAGTAGTAGTAGTAGTAGTAGTAGTACTATAATTATGAGAGGGTAGTTGCAGTATCGTGTACTGAACAGCAGAGGTCCGCCTTGACTTCTTCAGTGGAGGCGCTGTTCATGTTGTCAAGGTAGTGGGCCCCAGTTTACTGGTAGGCAGCCAGTCTCTAGGTGGAAATTTCCACTCAAGCCACACTTGACCAAAGGCCATGAAGATGTTTGAAAAGAGTGATAATGAAACATTAAATAGACTCCCACGCTTAAAAATTTCCATTTTGGTTTGTTTTTCTGTAAACAGCATAAAAGTAGGGGTCATAAACAGCTTGGCTTTAGAGTTTGGGTAAATTGTTCCACAAGTTTGACTTGGAATTTATATATTTGCTTTTTAATTAGGATGTTAATATGTGTGTTATCTTTAAAAAATATTTTTGGTGATGCGTCTTTTCATAGTCTTTTCATAAAGTCTTTTCATGCACAGCAGTGTTCAAGGTTTCCCTCTGAGGCATTTTTCTCCGATCCGCTGTGTGTGTGTGTGTGTGTGTGTGTGTGTGTGTGTGTGTGTGTGAGAGAGAGAGAGAGAGAGAGAGAGAGAGAGAGAGAATAAGAACATGAATAACTATGGTTTTATGGTTTTTGGCAGTAAGTGTGTGTAACAGAGAGTGAAGCTGTATTTCAATAGTTGAATTGTCTGTCATTGTCATTGAAGTTGAATTCACAGTGCAGAGCACAGAATACATGTGCATGCATAATTCATTTTGGTGAGTGTATGAGACTGCAACATATAGTATAAGGTGAAGAGATCAATCCAATTTAAATTAAAAATCACACAGAATTATCTGTGCTTTTATCACCATCAACCCCTTTGAGGTCAGTGTTATATTGCTATGAGGTTGCTATGGAAACTGTCCTCATTTGCATCCACTGTTAAGAGTAATTTCGTTCTAAAAATTTTAGTTGGCTCATGAAGCAGCTTTTCAGCTTCATTATTTGTCGGTAGTTTGTTTTTATCTTAAACAGCACACTATAAATATGTGTCTTTAGAAGAAAGGTATTATTTAAATATTTGTTTTCTGCCCTCTTAGAAGATGTTTTTTTTTCTTTACATTCCATCTAATGTGCTTTGACGCAAACAAGGTTTATTACTTTCCAAAGAGGAACTAACCTTTGGTTTGCTTTGGGAAGCAAAATAAAAGCCAAGGTTTGTTACTCTTCAGCCTGCACATTACATAATCTGTGACCTTTAGGTGCTGGAGGAAATTTTAAACAGGTACAAACACACTGTCCCTGCCAATAGTAGTTACAATAGGATATACACAAAGACAAAACTACTACTCTTTTACAAGGAAAAGTACTAAAAACCTTTAGGAATGTCTTGGTGATACAGTAGCAACATGCTTTATTACTTAGATGCTGAACTTAAGTGCAGCATCAAGATGGACAAGGCACTGGTTGCTTGATTTGGTACATTTTAGATACAAAGAAATCACTTTAACCAACAAAAAGATGAAACGACTAACATAAAATCTGCCCTGCAACATTACTGAAAATAGACTACAACACTGAGACTAATGAGCCAAGCTGATCTTTATCACTGTGACCTTAAACTGAGCTTAGTTCAGGCAGGTCAAGCTTCGCCCACGGTCCCAGTATATCAGCTCAGCTTAGCTAATGCTTCAGTCGATCCAGTTTTGTGCATCCTGCTCCCAAATCTCATACTTCACTCGTGTTAGCCTTCTTACAGTTGTTGCTACCTCTGCAAGCCATTTTGCAGCCCTCCTCCACCCCCGCTTCCTCTTTTCACTGAGTTTTCGATTTAATCAGTGTAAAGTCCGCAGCCAGTGTTGCTGATGTTTTCATGCTCCACATGAAAGTGTAGGGAGGTCCCAGAAGAGAGCCATACCTTCAACTGTAAATTACTGCAGAAGGAAATATCAGTCTTCTTATGAGAAAAGTATGCCTGACTAGCACGAATGAATATGGCAAATATTTGCCATCAAGGCTTTTAAGTTTTATCCTTTTATTTGCGAAACTAAACACAGTGCAGATGTTAGCATTCAAGGCATAAGTGCTGTACTATTTGCTAGCACAGCATGCCTGCGCTGCAGAGGTACATGTATGCAGTTACCTAACTGCATTGAATACTTTAGCCTTGAGGCTGAAGTATGTGTATGCCGCGTTCATATTGTGAAACTGACCTTTGTTCTATGAGGGCTTTCACAATTTTGACATACAAAAGCAGCGAGTGAAAGCAAGTGAAGAAATGAATAGAGAAAGTACAATATAACAGCTACAGTGTGTACAATATTCCATATATTACAGCTCTGTGTTGGCTCCTAATTTCTGAAGTAGTCATAAACATCCATAAGATTTCTACTTCAGCTAATACTATGGCTTTAGTCTAATTACTATTTGAGGTTTTAGCTATGCAGCTATTGAAGATCAGTATATACAAATATTCTCTGTTGTTGGCTGCAATAAGTCACATTTGGTGCTTTTATGTCTTGGTCTTCAGTCTGATGAACTGAAGACCAAGTTTTTTTAAAACCCATCAGATTGCTTGAAAATGTCCTAATACAGAAAACACTGGTGTTATTGTCTCTGACATTTTTTGGAAATGGGAAGAATCCCTATTGGTTAAAATTACCCAACAATTCTTAAAATTATTCAAGCTACCACCCATTTTCTCCTCTCCTAAGCTAATAAAGTAATATGCTGCTTATATATGATTATACAATTAATAATCATGCAATAATATAATATAGTTCCCTTCTTTTATTTAATTTATATAGTTAAGCCCATATGTTGTTGTGCAAAGATACAGTTTTGTAGCTTTACCTTTAAACACCATAATCAATCATTTTAAATATTAGGACTGTTTTGCAGCATTTGGCTGCATCTACGTGGAGAGTATAACCCAGTATACTTCATAATTCATCTTTTTACTTCTATAAGCAGTCACCTCATCAATAAACACCATCAATAAAGTATGGTGGTCCACTTCCACTGGCAGCCATACATGTTCGTGCCACAGTAGTGGCTCCATCACGTCTGAGAGACGATGTGATTCATTTCTTAATATGAGCTGTTTCTCTCCTTCTCCATACTTTTCTCTATCTTTATTCTACAAGTTCATCTTAGTTTGTTCTGAGCATAACCAGTGGTTTGCACCTTGTGTTTCCGTTTAAGAAGGCGCCTCTTGATTGTACACACTGACAATAATACGCCTACCTCCTCGAGAAAGTTCTTCACTTAGTTAATGTTGCGATGTTGTTTTTCTTAACCGTGGAAATGATTCTGTCATCATGCACCTTATTTGACTTCAGGCCTTTTGGCTACTCCTAAAGTTCCTGCTTTCTCTCGGATGTTTATTTATATGTTTTTACTCTATTTTCCAGCTTAATGACGGCCTCCCTCACTTGAATTAACATCTCTGTGGCCGTTACATTTAAAGTTACAGTGACCAGCTATAAGTTACAAATTCAACAGTGTGAATAAACTTCAGATTGTCTGCTTCACTTGTCATAAAACATGAGGGAACAGGCTTCACCTGGCCATGAAACCATGTGTCAGTCAACTGTCCAATGAATTTTGAGCCTCTGATTGTCTGCACTTCAATTACATATAAGGTGTTTTGGTGTACAGTGGCAAAACCACAAAAATTGTGGCTTTGTCCGACAATTTATGGACCTGTAAAGTGCGGATTTATCTTGCACAGCTTTAACTGCACTAACATAAGATGGCTTCAGTGTTGAGGGAGTTTCATCAGCAGTATGTGAGCTAAACATTATCACACAATCCATGTCACATTTGTATATTTTATTAGATAAACAAAAATATTTTTTTACAATTCAAATGAGGAAGTACATCAACAACAGAACACCTGGTAGAAGACTGAGCCATTTAAAACAGCAAAAACTAAGTGCAGAAAATATTCAGCTCATCTGATATTAAAGAAATAGAGATATAGAAGGCCTGGATTTTTTCCTTTCATAGAATTTAAAAGAATGGGCACACGTCTGAGATCACAAACAGTAACAGACTGTTTGGGTGGCAACTATCAAGACTGATACTGTTATGACTGAGTTAGTCAGTGGGTAGATCCTTTACTGTTACTTAAAGAGCTTTGGCAGCCGCATTGTAACAGATGTCAGGGTCTGCTACTCAGAGGAATGCTCTTTTGTGCATTTGTCTACATTCTTCATAGAAAATCAAATATTTTAATGAAGTATAATCAGGGAAACAACAGAAACAGAGAAAGCTTTTACATATATTACCAGAAACATGAACACAAAATGATACATTATTTGAGAAAGAATATTTTTACAAAAAAAAGACAAAAGAATTGGCATTACCCTTTAAACAGAGCATTTTAATATTACAATAAGCCATAAATACAGTTTTATTCCAAAATGGATATTCATCATTTCAAAAAGTTATTTAACAGCAGACCAAAACAGTTATTCTTGGGGCCATATTCAATGTAAAATGATTGTTTACAAATTTGATATTTCAATTTTTAAAACATACAACAACTATCTTTGTAGAATATATACGTTTTTATGTGAAATCAGAATCAGAAGACTTTATTTATCCCCAAGGGGGATAAATTCAGGTAACTGCAATATAATATAAACTCTAATATCTACACGTGTCCTTGGTTACTTTCTGTGCTTTGTCCAAAGTCCAACTGTGCTCTTTCGTTTCACTTCAAGTACTGTAACGTCACTTCAGTAATGCAAAAATAAAGATTCTTTTGAACATTATTTGATTCTTTGAAACTATACTCTGATTCAGATAATGCCTCTCTCTATATTGGTATGAAATAGATTTCATGAATCTGTGCAAACGCAACCAAACATAAATGGATTTTTATCTTGATTTCATTGACTTTACCAGTGTTTTCTTTAAAAAAAAAAAAAAGATCTTTTGTAACAAACTAACAATGACGAAAATCCACTTTACAGATAAAATGCTTGATAAATCTTCTTTCATTTATTTTTTACCGCATGAAGGAATGCAATGACCGAAAACAGAAGCATAAATAACACATAATCAGGTAAACACACTCTGAGTTGCCTTGTCGCAGTGCTGATGGATCTGCGTAGCAGCTCGTCTGACCTCAGAGAAACATGCTGGTTGCGGGACCTGGCTGACCCCTCGAAGGATTTTTCGTAATTGCCATAAATGAGCGGCACATTTTCAGGAAACACCTGTATTTCCTCTTCCTGTTCCTCTTCTTCAGCTGGCTCTCATTGGTTAGCCTCGCTCGTGCGCAACAGCAACAGCAAACACAATGTGTACGACACTTGAGTCTTCACATGCAAAGAGCACAAGATAAGAACAAGAGCGAAACTGGCAAGCTCAAGCTATTTGACTTCCCTACGACACTTCTGAAATTTGGCGTAAATCAGGCCTGAGTGAGCAGAGAATAAAAGACGATGAAAGTAGTTTTTGTTCCAGAGTCTTTTCTTCTTTCTTTTTTTTCTTTTTTGGTTTTTTTTTGTTTTGTTTTGTCTTATTTTGCTGTAGAAGTTTGTAAACTGTCTTCAGCCCATGACCACAAACAGCCACTGCTACTCAGTTTTGTGGCAGTAAATGTCCTTTAGTGCTTTTAGCTCTTCAATCAAGGTCTTGTTTTGGTTTTCCAACACAGCCACACGGTTTTCCAGACATTTGACATACTCTTTCTTTTTCCTGCGGCACTCACGAGCTGCTTCCCTGAGGAGGAAATGGAGGAAAAATTTGGATGAGTCTCCAGATGAAAATATAATATAAGAGTCAAGACAAGTCTGCACAATCCATAAACAAAACAATGTCTGAGGCTTTTGAGTTCGAGTTTCATGAGTTCACGAATCTGTTTACGTAGACAACAATTTACTCGCTGCAGTGTTTCGTTTTCAATTTTTTTTTTAAATGTGCCGATCACCTACAAAAGCAGAAATCTTTAGCTTTGACCTTTTGTGAATAGTCGCTTTGATACAAAGTGTGAACAGCAACCTCCAGACATGCACAATAACACTTCAGTCAAAGTTTCCAATATGCATGAATTAGGGGGTCCCCAACATTTATTCCCTTGCTTGCTTGCATCATATTTCCATCACTGACAAGGAATGATCTTACACCTCAAATACAATCTTTTACTTCTACTTCAGCTCCTACCTGTTTTTCATCAGCCGGACCTCCCTCTTGCGGGTGATCTCCTCGGCGTGCTGTGATGAGGGGCTCTGCATGCTGCCTGGAGACGCAGCCATTACAATGCTCTGAGCCAGGCCCGAGTTTGGTGAACGAAGCTGGTAGGCGGGGATGTCTCCAGTAGCGGCTGTAGACGAATACAGACAAAAGAATAGGAGATCAAGATTCTGCAACCTTTTATTTTTTGTTGATCTTTGTTGCCTTTATATTTTCCTCATAAAAACTCTAAATCTGTACAAGAATCTTTACCTGCTTAATTTATCCTTGTACCATCAGACTAACACAGAATACAAAATGTTGCATTTTTTTTAAGAAAAATTCTTGAGGTGTGTCCTAACATTATGCTGTACTTATTATTTTATTACATTAAAAGCAGGAATTAAGAGCTCTAATAAAAAGATGCTGGCTCAAACAAACAAACTTCAAAACTTTGCTGCTGAAATACAAAGTCAAGCAGTTCCCACATTCATCAGCTAGTGTTGCTTAGGGATACTAAGCAACACAGCAAGTGCCATAAAGTCTATTTCTGTTCCTTTTATGCAGACATTAGTAAGATCTGCTTTTGTTTTTACTTAATTTGCCCTCATAAATTGTGAATTTATGCTCTAGGACCAGAGTTAAGTGCTTTTAACCATAGGAACTAAAGGTCAGAGGCCTGCTGTGTCCAAATACTCTAAAACACCTTCGGTCCTGCTATTGCTAATGTAATGCAATGTAACTTTATAGCCTGAAGCGGTGCAGAATAAACAACTTGTTATCAGACTGTCCAATCTAAATAAGCTGCTCACTGCTTGATTTTTGAATAGAGAGTCATTACTGCCTTTATATTATACTAACATTTACTGAAACATATGATAAACTGCAAACAATATGACTGCATTTATTCTCAGTAGAATAAACCCATAAGTCTTGTGAACAATTTAGTTTGTTTCCTCACAAGATCTGGTATCGCTCTAACGAGATAACAGCACTTGCATTTGGGGGGGGGGGGTGACGTTTTTGTAAACCACTGTGTGCTACTGATAACTGGTAGCCTCTCGAATTCTTAAAAGAAAGTGATGCTAATTCCGGAGAAGGCTGAAAAAACAAAGCGATTCTGTGGATGTGGTTTATGAGCTGTTTGATTTGAGTCATCACTTTCATGACTCAACTGTGTGCTGCTCTGCCTGCTGCCTCGTAACATTTCACCCTCTCGTTTTCACTTTGTTCCCGAGAAGTTTCATTGCTCTGCCCTGACCTGCTGTTCACACACACACAGACACACACACTCATTCAGAAAGAGACACAGCAGGTGCGAACACACAAACACGCACAGACACACAGCGTCTGTCTCTTTTTCTCTCATTGTGATAACAGAGTGACTCGGGCTGTGCTGACGTCAGTGCGTGCGTCTCACTTGCCCGTTTGCATTCTCTCTTCCCTGCCTGGCTTCTGTTCCAGGAAACTGGAGTGACGTCAAACCCCCAACTATCTTACCACCCCCTCCCCACCTCTCCCTTACTTATTACTCCCTCCCTGCCTGTCTGCCCAACAACCACTGTAGCGATTAAAAGAGTAGACTGTGTGTGTGTGTGTGTGAACATACTCGCAACAGCGAGAAAGAGTCTGAATGGAGCAACGCTGAGCATACTAACTAAATGCTTGTTTACTTGCTAGATCTGAATTCAACCCTGAACTGTCATGAGTGTTTTTCCTGTTTTGCAACTGCAAGGACACCGGTATGATCTGTGTAAAGACTCATCTTCACTTTCACAAGGCATGAAATTGAAAGTCGAGTAAAAGTAATTTCAATTTCATAAATATGCCCCTGGATGCAAAAGCTTCTGCTCTCACAGTTTACTAAATAAAAGAGATCCTCTTACAATTAGAAGCTCCAAATACCAAAAGCATATTTTTAAGAGGACTTACATTCAGGTATAATTAGAGCTATACATCAAATCAAAACATGCACAAATATCTCTCGAAAAAGCACAGAGAAAAGAGTCAGAGTGTTGCAGTGAACACATTATTAAACATGTGAAGAAGCTCTACCTGACTCAGTCTCATCCCCAGTTACAGCCATCTCTGGTTTCCAATAATCCAGCACCACGGCAGAGAGACACCTCACTACAAAAACTCTCCTCTACCACTATCCTTTTCTGCTTTACTTGTATCTCCTTTGCTCCCGCTTCTCCTTTCCTCTCAGCTCTCTGTATCAGAGTGCTCACTTGCCAACTTTACAGCCTGATTACAATTACAGGCATTGACATCACAATGACATCACTACTGCCCGCTGAAGTCAGTAAAACACCCTGGATTAGAGTTCCTCCCACCCTCCCCTCCTGCAGATGAGTAACTGAAGTACAGAAACACAATGTGAGCCAGGCAGGAACGGAGGGAGGGAGGCAGGGAAGGCGGGGAGTTAATGGGGGGAGGGCGGTAGCTGAGGGGGTGTATTTTTAGCTCCAGTGACGCAACTAGAGCGACGCTCAACAAACAAGAGGATATTGTGTCCCAAGCGGCTGCCATGCAAACTGTTGAGCTCCCTGATTCAAGTTGTGTGTGTGTGTGTGTGTGTGTGTGTGTGTGTGTGTGTGTGTGTGTGTGTGTGTGTGTTTTGGAAAGTGTTAAGGAAGTAAGAAAATAGTAAACATGGATAATGAAGGTTTTACATTTTTTTCAAGTTTAACCAAATGTCCATTACTTATCCTGCTGAATTCTACAAAACAGTTATTTAACCAAATCTGTGAAAACAATATTAACCACTTAGTTGCCTGACGGGTCTTTGGTGGGAAAATCAGCAGCCAGAATGGAAAGGATGTGAGTGAAATTTATGGTATTACTAATTAGGAGGATCATGCATTATTTTATTTTATTTTTTTTTTAATTTGACAATTCTTGCCACTGTCACATGTTTAAATTTATCACAGCTCAGCCTAACATTTGCAGGGCTTTTACTTTAGACAAAAACCTGCGCTCTAGCTCCCGGTAATATCGAGAAAAGAATACCAGAGGAACGAAAACAAAGACAGCAAGCAACATTGATTATTGTTGGTTAACCATTGATTCTGAAATCAATTCAAAAAGGGAAACTCTGAACCTCTTAGTAATAGCAACATGCGTAAAAAAGGTTTCAGTGACTTTTTACCATGGTTAAAACAATCCTGATTAACTATTAGTACATCCACAGCCCTGCTGCTGAGCAGCTCTATTAGCTTTGTTGTTAATACAGAGCTTTTCAGCTGGAAGGAACAAATGAGCCCAAGCACATAGGTGGTTCTGTTTGTGCCAGCTGGATATGGACTTATGGACTGATAAGGTAAATAACACAGTGTCAGGCAGAGTTACTGAGTTACTGAAAAGGCACCTACATGAACTGAAACCTGACCACTAATATCAGACATTCATCAGCTATTACACTGCAAAACTATCAGTTATGATCATAGGGTATGAAACACGATGCCAGTGCATGTGACTCTGTGAAAATATACAACGAACAGTCCCTGAAAAGCAGAGTATGAAGTAACGAATTACAAATACTGTTTCAGGTATGTGTACTTTACTTGTAGTTTTTTCCTGACAACTTTTTACTTTTACTCTTTCTACTTCTTACATTTTCAAAACAGTCTCATTACTTTTGCTTTAACGCATCAGAGGGGAGTTACTGCTTCACGTCGCTGCGGGCCTTCAAACATCAAACCCATTTGAACCTGGTATTTGAACTGCAAATTTAAAGCTTACATGTAAGTCCTCATGCTTTTACATCAGATAAAGGTTGGTCACATGTAACATTATGTCTTCTTCATGTTGCAAAACCTGCTGCAAAACAAACTGAGGTATACTATCTGTGTTATTTAAAGGTTGCATGAAAATATGTTAGTGCAGGATAAACAGGTTAGTGTGCTGTATCGTGATGGATTTAGATCAGCTGATCACAGCCTGTACATTAAGAAAATCTACTGGAGCTCTCAATAGATATTATTGTGCATTATGATTCTTTTCCCCATGATGGGCCATTTCAACTGATTTTAAGCACCCCTGACATGATGAATCCCACTTTAACCCCACATCTACTGTTCTTCTGTTTAGAGTCAAAGTAACCCTCTACAGTGCAGGCAACAGAAAGCATTACTTTTTCTGCTCATGTTCTGCTAATCTGATTCAAGATGAAATTTAGACTAAAATAAAGCTTGTATTCCCATCCATTAATATTATTTTCTTATTACACCAATATGGCAAGTTTCAGTTAGCTTTGCAAAAAAGTAGCTGTCATTCAAAGAGATACTTTGTACTTTCTTACTTTGAGTAAATTTCAGAGCCTGTACTTTTTCCTTTTTACTCGAGAAAACAAGTAGACTCACTACTTCATCTTTTACTGGAGTATTCTTTAACAATAGTATCTGTACTTCTACTTTAGTACAGACTGTCTGTACTTTTGGAACCTCTGCTGATAAGTCAAGCACATGGGCGAGTGCTACTTTGATCTTATCATTGACTGTAAATCAAACTAGAACTTCACCTTCAAATTAACATGTTTCGGATGTTCTGAATGCAATTATTTTCTTAAAGCGTCAATTCTCAAACCACAGATTTACTGTTATGAACAAGTCCATGAGAGTAAATGCATGGGTTAGTTCGCCTTTTGTGTGTTCACCTTAGTATCAGCAAAAAATGATCAGATATTGAAAACTCGTCCTAACTAGCTTAAAATTAAAAGTCAGCAGTTTTATCCAGTTAACTTCAGGTATTTGCAAAGTATTGTGCTCATAATTTCAACAAGCGCTGAGCACAACCAGCTCCTTCACAGATAACAACTTCATTCTGTTCTTTTTCCTATTCATTACTTTGATCTTCAGGTTAAAGGGTTTAGTTTGCATGGTGTTGAGGCTGAAGTGCAACATCAGAAAGACCGTTGTAGCTGAATTTCAAAAAGGACATGAAAGAAAGACAGATTTTTTTTACTCTCTCTAAGAACAGAAAAGTAAAGAATTGATCTGAACACAGAAACGCTTGTTATTTTATCTGTCTGATCTACTGATGGATCCAGCAACTATTCCCTATGGCTTATATGACCTATATTAAAACTTTATTGGCTGAAGATGGTCTGATTTAAATCGATAGCTGTCCTCAGTGAAAGTAGACATTCACATAGGGGCTCATCCAGATCAGAGGCCCCATATTTGTAGATTTAGTGAAAGAGATAAAGATGACTAATTTCACATACGCTAGACCAACTGTCGTGGACGAGTTGTGGTGTGTGATGTCTGCACTGTGGAAAACCGTAACTCCGTAACTTTTAAACCCAATGAAAACAGGAGCCCACTCAAGGTGGTTCAGGGTATTTACTGATGATGACAGAAGTAGCAGGGGGGGAATTCTTCAGTATGCAGAGCTATACTCTCTTCTTAGATTCACTCAAACACTGCAAAACGGATTAGCCAGCACTTCATGGTGCAAAAGGATACTAATCCAAACCATAATGCAAGACCAACCCAAGAGTTTATCAAGCAAAGAAATGGGACATTGTTCAATGGACGAGTCAGTCACCTGATCTCAACCCAACAGAGCATCCTGTTCAGTTAAATACAAAACTCAATGCAGAAAGATCCACAAACAAGCAGAAACTGAAGGCTGTTGTTATAGATGACTAGCAGAGCATCTCAAGGGAAGAAACACATCATCTGGTAATGTCCATAGTTTTAGACTTCAGGCAGCCATTAACCCTTTGTCCAAAAAAACAAAACTGACCTAACTATTCGTGTCCTTCAACAGGTAACAGAGGCTCCAAGTTCTGCCAGATGACAGTGATAAGCTCTTTGCTGAGCTATGTGTTACTTTTGATATGAAGCAAGAGATTAGACCTGACAACACGACATGGTCAACAGCAGCTGGACAAACTTGCTTAAGAAATCACAGAAAGTAAAAGATGAATGTATTGCACAATGAATCCAAGTGGTGTGGACACATTTTTGGAACATAATGGAAATCCTAATGAAAACTTTAATATGGCAGCGTTATGAATCTCAAATGTTTTTTGAGCCACAATTTACTGTCTGTAGAACAAATTATTTTCACAAAGGGTCTTGTATGTTTTCACTGAGAAACATCCCATAATTTATTGAGGCCTTAATCCCACAATGTCAGATGGGGATTACCATATTAATTTTTTTTAACACAGATTTGGATCTCTGCTATCATTTATGGCTTATATCTGTAGAGAAAAGAAATAAAAAAAATCTGAGGTGCCGATAGAAAAAGCCAATACATTCAACATTTACACCCCAACATGTATGCTGCTGTTTCGTAAAGATTTTTGTGATATAAATTCAAAGTTGCACCCTACCTTGGATAAGTACCTGTCCTCCCTGGATAAAGAGCTGCTGTGGAGAATCTCCAGGCTGAGCTGCACACTGTAAGACAGCGGCTCCAGGCTGTGGGGTGGGACTACTTGTGACTGGCAGGTTCTGGACCCCCTGTAGACCTGGAACTCCAGGGCTGGACAACTGGATGCCTCTCCCTTGGGTGATTGCAACTGTGTAGGGGATTCCATGAAGTTAGTATGAAGAAATAGTAACATCTAATCACTATGCTTGAAATTTGATTTTCTCTGCTCTCCAATAGCTCACAGAGCTTTATAGTCCTAGTCCTAATAGGAGCCATAAAGCTCTATAAGCTATTGTTGAGCATTTTGTCTAAACGACTTAGATAATTATTAAGTTAACCCACTGTGAACACTTAAAGCTTCCAAATGTGTACACAGGAAGGAAATGAATACCTTTGCTAATCTCTTCAAGCAATGAAATATTTCCTGTAATTGCATGTACCCAATGAACAGATTACATGCAACAATCTTGAGCCACTCTCACTTCTTTATATTTTCTGGGAAACATTTAAAACATGAATGGGAATTTGGTACACAAGGCAAAAACAGAGTTTATACAAATTTTAAAAAATTGAAAATCAATATTTGGTATGACCACCTTTGTTCCTCAGCACAGCCTGAACTCTCTTAGGCAAGCTTTCTTTTAATTTCTTTTAACAGACTTCATGAATCGTTCCCCATAGCTCATAGGTCAGTGTTAATTGGCTTCATGAAGAAAGAAAGAAACAGAAATGGTCAGGAACAAGGACTGGATTGAAAAGAAGTGAAAAAGCTGCCAGTATCTAAAGAAAATGCCTGGACAACTATTACTCAAGACCACTTTAAAAATTACAGGCTCCTTGCAAGCACGGTATAAATAGTGAAGTGTGGCTAAAACTCTTTTGCACTGTTCTGTAAATGTATGTGCCAGAGCAGAAAATGCTAAAGATGACTCTATAGTGAGTGGACCATTCTCGTGTGTACTGACTGTATTGTCCTGAGCTGGTCTGGTAGATGGAGGTTGGCACTGTGGGGGAGTTGGAAACTGGCACTTCATCCTCCGTCTTTTCCTCTTCAATTTTAGGAACTGCCGGTGAGTCGGAGGAAAGCTCATTCAAAATTTTCCTGCCAAACAAAATAAAGTATTTTCATAAAGACCTTTTAACACCAGCAGACTTTTTATGACATATATCACAATTTAGCTTACTCTTCATATCCTCTCACCGATATGATGGACGCCTGGAGAGAAGCTCTCGCCTTTTCTGTGTGTCTGTTACTGACTCGTCATCCTCCAGTTCTGCTACAGTAGCAATCTGGGCAAAAAGCAGGCAGTAATTAATAGTGATGAGTAATCCACATTGTTTTCTTTTTTTAAATTATTTTGGCAACATCATTTGTGCTAAATGTTGTCACTGAGTGGGTGTACCTTTCCACACACAGTTTGTGGAACACTGGGAGGTGTTTGTGAGAGACAAAGATGACGTCAAAGAAGGAATTTGAGCAGCATTTTTTCAAGCCCTACTCTTTTCAACGCATTGCATGTCACAAGAGACAATAACTGTACTGCGCAAAAGTCTTGCCACTCTTGATTTCTTTATAGTTTTCCAGGGAAAATTATGTATTGAAGTGTGCAAATATATATAGAAATACAGTATAAAAGGCAAAAACTGAGTTTTTACATTTCTAACAAGCTTGAAAACTCTTAGCGAAAGCTTTTTTGTAACTTCTTTAAGTCTCCAGGCTCCTTAAAGGACATTCAAAGCTCTTTTTTTTTAGATATTTGCTGCCTTTTGTTCTGTTCTCGGTCATGATGATCCAACACCGCCTCGGTAATATTGAGGTCTTAGCTCTGGGGAGGCCAATCCATGACTGATATTGATTCATTGTGTCTTTTCCATCCAGCTATATTTTACTCCATTGGCAGTGTATAGAGAGGTACTAGTCTGCATTCTTAATTCCAGCAATGTTGGATCCCCAACACCACTGACTGACGTGCAGTCCTAAACCATGACACACACTCACTGTTGTCCCTCTCTCTTGACCTCCTCCACACATATTGATTATGATTTTAACCAAAAATGTCAAATTTGGATTCATCACTCTGTAAGACTCGCCATGTTGATTTTCAACCAAGCTCTTGTGCAATCTTGCATAACTGAGCTATTTCTTCCTGCTTCCCTTCCTTAAGATTGGCCCAATTCTTCCACTGAGACATTTCTGATGAGGCTTAAACTGACAGTAGATGGGTCAACTGGAAGGCCTGATGCATTGAGTATTTACAGAATTTTTTCCCTATTTCCTAAGGACATGAATAGATTTTTCTTAGGCCTGCCACTTCTTTTTTTTTGTAACCCATCTGTCCAGTTTCCTCACTTTTTTGAAGGACAGACCGCACACAATCCCAAGATATCAAGGACTCAACTCTTTAGGAATCACCTTGGTGAGATATACACATGTGTATGTATGTATGTATGTATGTATGTATATATGTATATATATATGTGTGTATATATATTGATGTCCATCAAACTCTTATTGTTGACATTTTTCACAGATTCAACTAAAGAAATTGGATATATGATTTACAATTGGTTCACTGCTAAGTTGTCTGAAATGTGAGACACAGCACAGCTTTATCCCTTGAGATGGGTGCCTGTTTTATGTTTGAGTGATTCATAGATCAGTGTTAAGCAAAAACAAATTTTAAAAAAACATAAATCCTGAAATTGGTCAGGTAAAAGGTTTGAACTATGAATGAGTGAAAAGCAGTCAAAGTCCAAAGAAAAAATTTGAAAGGCTTTCAGAAACACTGGAGAACTATGGTTCAAGCCATTTTAAAATTACAAGAAAGTCTGGCTTTTTAGAAACAACATATAAAGGGTCAAGACATTTGCACAGCACTGTATATTCTGCACAATTATTTGCAAAAAAAAGTTACCACCTTTCTCCCCTCAAGCATTTGTTTGTTTTCCCAACTGAAACATACTGTGGGAATAATAACAAAGTCAACCTGGTAATGTGTCATAAGCCAGAGGGCTTTTATGACTCACGCTGCTGTGTAATGAATGTACATTACGATAATATCTGTACCAGACAAAGGTGCTGGGTTAAACAGAGGTGTGTCCATTAATTTATAATAGAGTGGAGGTTGGAACTAAGCTTGTCAGCTTTATGCTCTGGAAGCAAATTTAAAGCAAGAAATAACTGTGTGCGTAACAGCACAGCACAGTGTTAGTGCTGACTTTAAACAGGATGTTTTGCATCTGCCTCCAGATGTTTAATGGCACTCAATCAGAGTCTTACGTTAAGACTTACTGATGCAGGATTTATTTAAATAACAGTTATTACTGGAAGCGTACAGCTAATACCAGCAGTCAATCGGCAACAAGTCAAACTTGCTACTGATAGTTTCACAGATAAGAAGTACAGAGTAGTTTGAAACCAGTCAACAAAACCACGTTGTGGTGTAGATCTATGCCATCTGACTGTGCATTTCAAAGATATAATCTATTTTCATGCTAATTTCCTTGAAAAAATACTTTCCATGAGACGACAAAGTAACCTCTGCTTTGCAAACAAAGCTGCACAGTAGAGAAAAGTCTGCTTCTCCATTTTAACCACTGTTTCCTTTCTCAGGCCCTATACTTCTAGACACTGGTCCTCAATACCATAATATTAATAACTTCTTGCCAGCATTTTCACATGACAGATCACTGTTATCTGATGCATCTGCAGCTCTACAGCAGTCATCTAAACGAGACACAACATCTCCTGAGAGTGAAGGTTAGACTGATGAGCTTAAACCTCAGTTCCTGCCGCTCGCTTGAATCCTATTAACAGATGCACTACATTAAACCATAAGCCCTGCAGTGTGCCTTGCACACAGCAGTTACAAGTTCATTGACCAAGATATTGATCTCGATCTAAATTAGTGTACAGAGCAGAGTGAGGACAGTATTTACTGCTTTTCTAGGTGTTATTGTCAGGCTTTGTGGCTTAAATGTTCATCTTACTAGAGCATTTGCATCAGTAGTGCTTTGACAGAGATACTTATCTTGAAACATGTTCAAATGACTTGAGGTGTTACTGGAGGCTCGTCTTGACTTAAGATTTGTCGGGACTTGTTTTCAGTGACTTGAGGCATAATCTGGACTTATCCTAATGGACTTGAAACTTGCTCTGAAACATCTGACCTGATCATATCTTGAATTATGTAAGACCTGAGACCCACCCTGAGAGACTGGCAACTTGGCTAGGAGTTGACTTCCGTCTCCTGATTGACTTGGGTTCTGACTCTGGCATGACCCAAAGGAGCCTCTAACTACTTTGCTTACTGCATACAGATGTTTCATTAGTCTCTAGTTAAAATTTGGAACTGAAATTAAATTTTGCATGTATTGACAAAGCTATTCTCTGATGTGAAAAACTGAGCCATCCATTAAAAGAGTTCAAATGAGTTCTGAGGCAAGCATGTGCCCTCACCTGGACAGTCTGAACTTGTGGTGATTGTATAACAGAGGTCTGCGGGGCCTGGATGACCCCCTGGATTTGAACTGTCTGACCAGGCAGCTGAACAACAGTCACACCGGAAGACTCTTCTGCTAGTGACACCTGCAGGCACACATGAAATGATGAATGTTTGCCGGCAACAGTTAGACTTGAGTGTCTGAACACCTCTTCTCTCTGTGCACATCTTAAAGTTTGTTTGTTCTCTTTCGGTTAAAACCACCAAACACTTCCTAACCGCGCATGTGTGCACCTGAGCAGCAGCTGCAGGAGAAGGGCTGGTTTCACTCTGGTTTTCCTCTCCATCTGTCAATGAGTCATTTAAACTGCTGTCCAGCTGAGACGATACTGAGCTATCCATAGTCGTTCACCTAGACAGACAGATGGACGGGCAAATTAATAATGATACAACTGAAGCAGACAAAGGCAATCCTAATGTTTTCTTCTCTAACATCATTACACAGGTAAAAGACAAATAAATGTGTTTTCGCAGTCCAATTTTCCCCCCAGTATTCATTAAACATTGGCTACAGATAGACATTTAACCTTGGAATATCCGCAAGAATTGTCTTGTATGTGTTTACAAGACCTGTGTTATATTTTTATATTGTGTTATAAGTGTTCTTTCTGCACTTAATTACTTTGTTCAGTACGATTCCATTCAAGCTTAACTGACACGCAAAAAAGATCCAGACAGCCGGGTGCATAGAGGCAGAAATAACAACATTAACTGCACTGTAATGAAGTGCAGAATAATGAGACGGTGAACTGAATGCTCCTCAATCAGTGAGTCTAAAATACAATTTGAGAAGACAGAGCCAACAGAAATAAATGAAATGAAAAAACTCCTGATTTGAGTCAAAATTATCTGTGCTGAGAGTGTTTTTCAGCTTGTGACAAATTTGCATTATATAACTAGCAAGCTCATTAAGTGTGGCAGCCACCGGGTGAAGCTGGCTGACTGAATTGAGGCTTTTTTTTCACACTTTGGGAGACAGACTGTTACAAACTCGAGTACAATTTCGTTAGAGGGCAATAATGACAATGAAAGGCTGTAAAGATTTGTGTCCAACTGGGTTTTAGAAAATTAAAACAGGTTTGCTTCAAATTAGAGGCCGGCTGCAGTGTCAAAACTAAACAAATGGAGGGATTCTAATTCTATTTTTTACAGGGTCTCTGCAACAGAAATTGGGCTGATGTAAACAACCAGCATCATAACTGGAAAGCATTTTTTGTCAAAATATTTACATATTATACACATCAGGGACCCTCATGATGAGCCACAGAGCCCTGCTTTTTAGACTAGCCTCAAACTGTTTATTCTCTGCTACTGATGGCAAACTCTGAAGTTTCTTACTAGTGAAAATCTGAAACATTTCAATAAAATTAAATTAGCAATCCACAGCCGTTTGCCCTAGAAATGTCCTGAACCCGTTCTAACATATTTCGAGATGTGTGAATTTTTCTTAAAGCAGCACCCGTACAAGACAGCCACTTTTTAACGTTTCAAGTAAAACAAATTACACGCAGTTACAACAGATCTTTGTCGGTTGAAATAAGAAAAAATAGGGGGCAAAATGGACTTTGTTTTAGGGGCAACCCTTACGGGGTGAAAATTTGACAAATGTTGGACTTTTATTTTGAGCAATATATTTAATACAATTTTAAAATAAATTGTGTTACACATGACGAATTCAGAACAAAAAACCGAAGTCTTCACATTGGATATTTTAGAATATTTTACGTAGTTGGGCTTAGGATTTTTATTTTGAAGAGGTCACGTCCACTCCACTTCCGACATCTATTCCGCCTGACTTGACGTAGCTCAGTAAACTTCAGAGAGGAACTGCTGACAGTTGAGAACATTTTGTTTAACTCCATGATGGTCGGCAATTTATCAGCTGTGGTTACAAAACGAGGCTTTAATGGAGCGTTTCGCACCGAAGATGTATTTGCACATTTTCCTTCGACTCTGCCCGACTGGCGCTGACCAAAAATGTGACAGCTTTGCAGCGACTTACCGAAGTTTTACGTAGTCTGAGTCGTCACTAATGACAGTATGGGTGAACGGCCCGTGCCTTCGCTCACGTAGTTTCCACGTCAGCGCTGATGATGCTGTGCCGAAAATGTCGACAGGCGAGTCAGTTTAACGCCGAAGAGTGTCGAGGTGGAGCGAGAGCATTCACTCCTTCCTGCTTCCTTGTTTACACTCGGCGGGCGAAAAAACAAGCCGTGGCTAAATTCTTGCTTTAAGTCAACAGAATGCAGGAATTTCACGGGAAGACGCCACACATAACATCTTAGAATCTGGAAATTAATTCAAACTTATATCTTTTTAGTTTTTCTACCGTGTATGTGTTCGCGAAATGTTTGAAATAAATTGTTTCCGAAAAGCAGTCATAGCTACAGCTTAACTCGACCACTTTATGTTAAAGTTTTCAAAAGGGTAATTGTTTTAATTTAGCATGGTAAGAGAAGTGTATTCATATTCATACATTCAATTTTCGGAACAAGGAAATTTCAAATTAAACAACAAAAGTCGAAGTGTGCATTAACCGAGTCAACAAAGACGCTCAACTACAATTCGACAGTGCTACAGTGATAGTTTTGTAACTTGGACACTCATGTTTACAGAGCAAAGTAATGCTGCTGTCTAGTGCCCGTAAGAAGCAATTACACTTTGAAAAGCCGAAGCAGAGGAATGTGTTGCATTTTGTTTGAGAGATTTTTTTTAACTTAAGAGTACACGGAATTTATATTTAAGACTGCAAACTTCATACCCTCCAATAAGAAAGTGATGCTTGTGTAGGCAGTTATATGTCTACCACAATCAACCAAATAACTATGGGCATTTAAATTCTGTTGGCTGTTTGATAGACAGTGATTAAAAATAATAATAATAATAATAATAATAACAATAATAGATTGTAAAGAAAAAACTGACCACACAATCTAAAGAACAAATAATGTTTTAGTTACAAAATTGAGGCTATATTTGGACTGTTAATGGTTACCTCACCTGTTAGCACTACATTATAAACTCAGACTTGTTTCCTGGTGCTAATTTTTCCGTATAATGTTAGTCTGTTTAAAAAAATGTGCAGATAACTGTGGTTTACTGTAGATTCCGTGATGTACTTGCTGGGTTCCTTTATTTAGCACTGACTGGCTGACCCCTGAGCCACCATCTGTCCTCCTGTATGCCTGGAGAGGCTCCACTGTTACAACAGCGCCACCCGATGTTATCAAAGAGTAGTCCTCTTCATCTCAAACGGTGTGGCATAAATTTATATAATTCAAGAAAAAATTATTATGTGTGTTGTTGGGTGCAATGCATTGATGTATACAACAAGAGTGCAACAGGCATTACATTCACTGTAGTGTAAACCATTCTTTCAGCATTATGATGATGATGATTGATATCAGTATTAGTCTGACTACAGTATTTAACTTTTCCCAGTTTTGCTGTCCATCATTTTGTAAAGGTTTTGTGTCATATACTTCTAACTAGCACAGCTTTATATTAAAAAATTACATTGTCTTAATGCTCCCCCACTGCTGCTCCCTCCTCCTCCTCCATCTCCTTGGCCTATCCTGTGGCCAGAGGATGGAGTCTCCAGATGGCCAAGTACCAGCAACATAAGGGGGACCCTGGGGTGACACAAAGGCCTGACAGCAGGGAGTTACATATGACCTGGGCCAGACAGCTCTTTAGCACAAAATTAGCCTGGGATAACTACACAACACAATTTCACGCTGATAATACCATCAAAGAGGTATTTGAGCATCTGCCATGGCCTTTCCAGCTTGACCGCCATATTTCTGGAAAATGTATGGCTTTTTTCGGGAAAGTCAAAGTTTAAAATGTAAGGGTAAAGTAATGTCATCTCATGATAACCGTACACAAAATGATGAAGATGCAGAGGCTTTATAGCTGTGTTTTTCCAAGTATTAATTTGCAGATTAAAAAGATCAATTGTAGCATCTTATACTAAGTGAAAGACTGCAGGTAATGTCTGCAAAGGGGTAGGCCCATCTCATCTGGCGTTTATTGTGCTTACTGTGCATCCTAAAACCATATACTATATTTTCATTGAAATTGCAAATGGAAGATGTTTCTGTTTGGGGAAACACTGATATTAAATAAGTGCAATACACATAGGAAATTCTATAAATGCCATAACTGAGCTTACCAATAAGTAGTATATTTGCTCTTTTAATAAAGGTTATACCAAATAAGATTTAAAATCATCTTAAAGAGGTACCACAGCAGTGCACCACAAGAGGTCACTACTGAAACACATATGGTCCTTGGTTATGTTGACTGGTGGATACTTAAATTTAAATCCTCCTGAAACTAGGAGCTTTTTAGCTTGCGTATCTCAAGACATTAATTATATTACAGATTGAAGTTTGTGGCAGCCCATCACACTACCACCATCATATTTGACTGCTGGTATAAAGTTCCTGTTATAAAATGCTTTGTTAGTTTTATAACAATTGTAACATGACTGAAACCTTCCAAAAAACTTTAGAGTGTATATCGCCAGTTCACAGAATATTTTTCCAAAAGTCTTGGAGATCAGTAACATGTAGCATTATTCATGAATCATGATCTTAACTCAGGCAAGTGAGGCCTCCTTGTTCTTTTGTGCCCTCGTGGATGAGTCGTCAATGCATAATTCTAGTAGGCTGGTAACTTCCAGGAAGATTCAGCACTGTTCCAAGTTTTCTCCGTTTGTCCATAAGGGCTCTCACCATGATTCACTGGAGAAACAAAGTTTTAGAAATGGCTTTGTAGCCCTTCCGGACTGATAGATGTCAAGGACTTTGAGTTTTTTTAACTCGGGCCATGATGTGTTACTTTTTAAGATCTTTTAGCCTGCTTGACTTTGTTATTGTTATAAAATATTAAAATGTGTTTGATGATCTGAAACATGAAAGTGTGAGAAATATGTAAATGAATAAGAAATCAGGAAGGGATCAAATACTTCTTGATGGTACTGTGTGTGGTTACTTGTGAGGGATATCAAATACAGGCTTCCTTGTCTATTAAGAATGGAAGTTAATTTTTGACTTTGGGAAGTGTAATCATCTGAAAAATTGACTCATGGTCAGCTTCTACATCTTCTGCATCTCATTATTATTTTTATTCCTGCTGTTTTTAATATAGAATAAATGCCAGCCGATGACTGTTGCTTGTTTTGTTTGCCAGGATGTCCCTTTATTTGGTGGGTTTTCTAACCTGTTTTTGCTTTCTCTAGAAAGGTTGAAGGCCAAAGCCATTTTCCCCTTCACCCCTTTGCTTGCTGTAGAAACTGGATCCACTGTTGCTCTGCAGCTACATATATCTGTACCAGAACGTCAGTCAGATGTTTCTTCATTTGCCCCCCTCACTATAATTATAGGTTACTTTCTTTTGTTATGACAGTGTGATTGCACATTTCCTCTGTTATGTTTTGTGCAAATGATGATAAACAAGTGCTCATATATCCAAAGGTGAGGTTGTTTAATCCATTGCGACAGCTGCTGTGGCTGTGGTTGGTGGCCTGTGAGTACTCCAGCTGTGTTAAGAGTTAAAATAGCCTCCCAGCTGCATGCTGGCACTACATGATGGAGCGATCCTGTTTAAACACTGACCATATAAACCACACACACACTTTCTGCATACTTCAAATTCAGCAGTTCTCTTTTCTTGTACTAAACCTCGCACTGCATCCTTTCTTGGCACTATAACTCACTGTGTTCAGCCAGAGGAAGGCGATCCATGTGATCCATGCATGTTCTGAGGAAGCTGTTCCTGAAAGCTCCCCACATGGGTTTGGACTGGTTTTTGTAAAGGGGCTTGTTTTAATCCCAGGTGAGGCAGTAGACGAAAGTAGTAAAGGGCTGGGTACACACGAAGCTGAAGCTTTTAATAAGTGGTGTATCATCAAATTAGATGTTGGAAAAAATAAAGTATACGTCACTGATTAGTAAAAAGAAATGTGCACTGGTGGTGGAAACACACATAATTCCCAAGTCTTTAATTACTTATTAAGTCATTTCCTATTACCAAACTTAATCTCTGCCTAATCCTAATTCGTCCTTTAAAACCAAACTCAAGTCTTAACTTTAAAGCAGCTTCTTAAGTCAAAGAAACAAAAGTGTTTCACTTTGGAGGATTTCACACAGCTTTCTGTCCTTGTAAGGCAGAATTACAAACTACAGTAAGTTGCTGGTTTCGGCTTTATTTTCATTCAGTGTGTTGATTCTCATTATTTCTTCCCTCCGCTGCCCCGTGGGCGCCAAACATTACCCACACTGACCACAGCGCGTAGTCACGGTGCAACTCCAGCCATCCCTACTGAAGGTTGCATTTAAGTCCCGCTCGTAAGTCCTGCAATCCTGAAATAGCAGTTCTACCTCTAATAGGTTGTGGTATCTGTGTGTATCATCATGTCCGTGTTTTATTTCAGTTTCTCAAGAAAAACATTTTGGCCAACAGCATTTTTTTCCATGGTCAAAATTGGTTTTTGGTAATGAGTCTGTGTTAATGTACCTAACTGAAATCTGTGCATTTTACCTATTTTTCTGGCCTTTCGGGAAATAAAATTAACTTTATACCCGAGTAAATGAAAATCTACTTTAAAAAATAGAATTTTTAATGAGGTCTTGGTTATTTTTCTTTTGGGGAATGACAAAGCCTCTTTGGATAAGCTTAGGTTTCAATATAAACAGATCAGTAGAATAAACCTTAACTTGCATGGTAAATGAAATAACCACATTCTACCGACTCATAATGCTAGATTGTAACAAACTGGTCCAAGTCGAGCACTGATTACTGAAATAGATTTTTCTTTAATTGATTTAAGTTGGTCAACTTTAGTTCAACTTTACCAGGTGCACGTGAAGGCAACATATGACCGCGCATTAGCTCAGCAGAGAGAGAGGGAGAGAGAGGGATTGGGATCGAGAGAGGGAAGGAAGGAAGGAGAGAGAGACACAGCTAAACAGGTGGTCTGAAAACACGCAGAAAACAATGTCGTCCGGCGGGGAGAGGCGGAAAGACCGTTAGCGCTCGCTTCTGTGAAGGAATACCGGGACAGCCTCGGAGCAGAGCAAACGAAAAACCCATGCTCCTTTTAATTTTCTCGCGGATTTCTCCTCCTCCTCTCTTCTCGGTTTTGCTCCGAATCTGGTGAAGATCTCGGATACTAAACCATGAAAGTCACGGTGTGTTTTGGCAGGACCCGGGTGGTTGTGCCGTGCGGGGATGGGAATATTAAAGTCCACACACTCATCCAGCAGGCTGTCATGAGATATAAGAAGGCTATCGCCAAGGTGAGTGGCGGCTACTTTGTTTTCTTGCGGCTTTTGTTTTCCTGGAAACAATATTGCGCCGTGCAGGCAGGCTCTGCGGGCACGCTCAATATGGCGCAAAGTTCACACAGATGCAAAGAAGAGGGGGTGAACAAAAAGAGGTGCTTGTATTTGCTCTCTTGCGCTTGCATTGCACAATTTGCTCATCTCCAAACCGTGAGCGTGTGTGCATTCGCCCGTGTGTTGGTGCTTTCAAAGAAAGGCGCACCGCCATTGTGGTTCTTGTGTTTGTAAACCCACAAAACTTCCACAGGGATTTCTAACTGCGGCACACAACACAGCGGTCCGCGTTTGGCTGCAACCTCGAAGCATAAAACGTGAATTTCTAACGCCGAACTAGGCACGCACTTTTTGTAGACTTCGCATCCAAGTTGCAAGTCCACGGGGTCGAGCCTCTGAAAGTTGCCAGCAGAGATTAGCCTACTAGCGAGTTAGCCAGCAGGCTGCAGGAGGAGGACTTGCAGGACTGAGGTGATTTGGCACCAGGTCATTGCAATTAGCAACTGGAGAGGCCTAATGTATATATCCCGTTTGAAGAAAGGGACTAAAGAACCACGTTTCTGCTCTTTTATTTGGTTCATAATAGTGGCTTGAAGGTTCAGTTGGTATGTGCAGGTAATGATGGAGCAAATCAGCAATGCAAGAGAAAAGAGGGAGAGGAAGATCACACTCGGGGACTTTTTGAAAAGTTATGTAAGGCTGTAGGTAGAATCATCAGAGAAGGAGCTGTCTTCAGCTGCACGGCTGGGTGAGCAGGCACTGGGCCCTGCAGGACGGACAGGGAAACTGCAGAGCCAGTTCCAGCTGACTGTTGGGAGACGTGATAGACCTGACAAATAAATCATGCAGATAAAATGGAAAGAAAAGAAAATTTGTAGCTGCAGATAACCTTTGAATTATCTTAGTGTTCGAGGTTGTCTAGTGAGATCAGATAAGATGATGCCGGGGAACAGCAGGATCATAGAATATTGTTTCCAGTAGCTCTGACCATTTACATCATCATAATCTGATAAATATTCACTTACAGTGTTGAAATATTCAATGGAGTCATGGCTTGGAGTGACTAAAGCTTTTACATATTCCTGCTTTAAGAACACTTTAAGTGTGTATTGATCCTCATGTCATCCCCTTGATGAATATTATGCCATTAGCTGGTTAGATGTTACAGGCAGTAGTTTTATTATTATTCCAACTATTTCAAAGAATTGAAGTTGCTGCAAATTATTAGTGGTGGTAATTTGAATACTCGTGAATAAACGGGCTAGTCTCCTTTAAGGAACAAACCTTAAGCAGCAACTCGGGTTTCATAATTTATGAATACTTTGCCCATCCGTGTGCTAAGTTTAAGCTCATCTCTTTCTGCTGTAATGATAGTGACCCACCTAGAAGTCCTACTGTATTCTCCTCTCCCTCTCCTTTTGAATAATTCAGCTTCAGCAGCCAGGATGAGATCTCTGCATGTTGAGAGGCAGGTTTAAAGAGTTGCTCTGTGAACCTTGTGTGCTGAAACAATACTAACTCAGTAAAGCGTTATGAAGAAGGTTGAGTGACGTGCAGGATAGGAGCATTTCTTAAATAGTTTTACAACGTGAAACCTTTTTTTTTGTTTGTTTGTTTTTTTATCAGTGGCATTTTTCCTTGAAAGCGGGCGTGGGTAGTAGGGCATGAGCTGCAATGTCAAAGTGAAACTCTGTGTGATTAACATGATGTTATAGAGGCTGGTGTGTGCAGTTGTATTTGTCCCACATGTGATTTCTGTGACTGGGATGTAACAGATTTCCACTGACTTTCAAGTTTCAGATTGCCGCAGCTGTAAGACAGAAAACTAGCCAGCAAATAGGCTGACACTTTACTTAAAATCTAGACACAATCTTCTACACCTCTTCTAGACAAAAAGAAAGGACAGATTTTCCTCGCGAAAAAGTAAAAAATTCGCTACCTAACCCGAAAGCAGTTTGAACAATGTTGTTTTCTTTGTGATTATTGGGGAGATTGAATCTTTGTAAGATTCTGAGAGCATACATTGTGTTATGTATAATGTACTGAACCTAAAGGCTGACTTGACTTCTAACACAATTTGTAAGATCTGGAAAAAATCCCATTTAAATCAGGCTTCACAGTAGTAAGGTTAGATTTATTGCCTGGTGCTACACATGACTTTTTTGTGGTTACTAGCTGAAATTGTTGTTGAGCTTGGCTAGAAGCTCACTTAACTTTAATAGCTATGTTTTTAGACTATTATCACAATTTAGCAAAGGGCGATCGTCTGGAAAACCCGACTTTGCCGCTTTTTAACGCCGGGCGATGGAACTGTGGTGGGAGCGGTGGCACCGAGGCCACTTTTGATCTAAATAAAATAAACCAGAGCTCTTCACGCACTCCTCACCCACAACTTTAAATCCACAACACTTTAGTCACTTTATCCTCTTATATCTGCGTTTATTGCTTGAGCCCCACCCAGCCCTTTTCGTCCCAACTAGGTTTGAGCAAGAGTCTCAGGAAGTCTCTTGGCCGCAGATGTCGTGTTGAAGATCACAGCTTATTTGCTTGACCCACCTTTTAATAAGATGACCAAATTTAGGTTGGGTGTTTTCTCCTGGTTCACTGTTTGCATGGACCTTCTTGTAACTTCCCCTGTCATTAGAGAGGAATGCTTCCTGCAGAAAAGGGAAAAAGTGCACTTCTGAGGGCCTTTTGCCATCTCATAAGCATGGAATTAGAAAGATGAGGACACCAGGATAACTGTTTACATTGTACAGTGCTCTCACTTAGACATCTGACTGCACTCGAGAGCAAAAAGCTTTAATTTCTCTCAACGCCTAGGAGAAAAAATATTGTGTCAGATGATCTTCCACTCTCATTTTTCCTTCCACAGATCATAATGCGGATAATCTCTAATGTTCACCATTTAACCAAGAGTGTGGAAACAGCTTTAAATATTAGACCCTGTGCTGGAAAACTGATAGTGTATTGCTCCAAACCTTAAAGGGGCTGGAATGTTGGCATGTCAGGAAATTTTTTGATATTTTTTTGTTGGATTGTTCCCAATGCCCACAATCCTCCTCTAAATATCAGGTGTCTGTTAGGTCATTTCCACACGAGCGCACAGCCCACGAGCATGTACAGTTTCACACTGCTGATGCTTCCTCTGGCAGTGTCTGGGCTATTGTGTTCATACTTGACCACTGAGGCAGAGATTTAACATGACGTTGACCTGTTCCAGACAATAGAAGCAGATGGCTTAAACAAATTAAAAAAAAAAAAAAAAGGGAAATGTGTTTTTTAATTCTTTTCCCATTTATCTCAACTGCAAAATGCTGATAAACACACTCATGATTATTTCATTACCAGTGGCATGTATGTAAATAGAGGAAACTGGTCTTTAGGGCAGGGCAGTATGGCCAAAAATATTTATTACGATATATATTTGAACATTTGCAATAACGATATACTGACAATATAACTGACACGAGACAAAGTGCTTTACAACTCCACAACTTTATTAGTAAAAAAAAAATCAATTTATTTTCACTTAAACAAGCAGCTGTTTATAGTAGTTTAGTTAATTAGTTAGTTCCCCCCAGCGTTTGCTACTTTTGTCATAAGGCGTGCAGCTATTTAAAGCTACACCGATTGTTTGAGTTCTTTGGTCTCACCACCGCGCTAGTTGAAGCGGACGCCTCTTCAGGTGCTTTAACAGCTTTGTTGTTCTCCAACAACTGCTTCTGCTTCAAACGCATTAGCGCGGTTACCTCGTTAACCCGTCCAGCCCCAAGCACGGGGCAATCCGCGGTAACTCGTTAACAGAGATTTGCTGCGTTAATGCAGTTATGGCATTAACGTCATTTTACCGAGATTAACGCTGACAGCACTAGATGAAATAGGTTTGCGGTAGGGCTGTTCGATATAACGATATATATCGGATGACTATATAAAAACATCTATTGTTTCATTTTACGCTACCGTTTGTTTCGTGGTGTCGCAAAATAAACTGTTTACGGCAATATTTTTTCGTTGTTTTGATGGTGACTGTAGTGGCTATATTAATCTCTTAAAGTTCTCTCTTTCTCTTATATTTAATATAACCACACTACCGACGGACAAGCGCCTGTTTTTATGCGTTGTCCTTAGCAACAATGACGGTAAAACCATCGCTTGTCCGCTTGTTTATTTTCCACATAACCTTTCACAATACAGCTCAAGATCCTGTTGAGACTTTTCAAAATAAACTGAATCACGTGAAAGAGTATGCAGAGTATTTACGGATGAGAAGCAAAAAAGCCGTCAGGTGCTAAAAAATAAACCTTAGACTCAAACGTTAGAACAGGCTTTCCCCCGCAGCACGCTGTGTAATAAATACTCACAAAGAAAATGGCGGCCGTTACAACTTATGTCTAAAAATGTGTAGTTTCATGCATCGGTTAAAACACTCCACTCCAGGTACACGACGCCCAGCTGGAAACACTTCACGCACGTCGAGCTGCCCGAGATTCACAGAATTTACAGAAAATGTTACATTTTTGTGATTTATATCGTTCTCAGGACGATAGATGTCTTATATCGGGATATGAGATTTTGGTCATATCGCACAGCCCTAGTTTGCAGTGTTTCCTCCCTTCGCCACGACGGCCCGCTTGCAGCATGTTCTACAAAAAATTGTGCTTTGGTGGCACAAGCTAACATATGGCCCAGCCCTACTGGCCTTTAAAAATTCTGTTTTTTCTTTGGGGTGTGTGTGTGTGTGTGTGTGGGGGGGGGACTTACTTTAGAAAAAAAAAAAAGGATATAAACAGGATAAAGGGTTTGATCAAGTGTCAGAGTTGACACTTTGGTGGAAAAACCTCCCTCAGTGTGGCTCAAGCTCAGAAAATCATCACATTTGAGCAGCTGTCAACTGCTGTTGACTGAGCCCAATCTGTCAGTTTTTTTCTTTTAATCTTATCCTGATGTCATTTCAATGTGCTTTAGTGTGCTCAAGATATTACACAATTCATTACACAAATGACTGTTTTTAATTAGTGTGCAGCGGCCTTTGATGGCCGACTGAGCCTGGAGATATGCACTAGTGCGTGTCGTGTGAGAGTTAACCGCCGCTGTTCTGGTCATACGCTAATGGATTAAAATGTTTTCCACTAGATGTATTCTTCATCTTTAAAGCGAAAGTTACAGCTATTGAGGCTGGCCCCATTTTTGTTCAAACAAGCAACACAATTGCATGCATGAAATGGTACAGTACACTTGGCATGGTATCGATGAAGGATGGTGTCATGTATCCATTGGAGTGCAAAGTGTGAGCAGAAAAAGCCTGAACGACAAGTGTGCTCTGCTAAGGCAGCATTCACTCAGGGTTTGTTAGAGTGAAGTGTCTCTGGTCTGCTTTTGATGTGGTTTATTCTGTGGGTTGTTTCCATGTAATTCTTATCATTAAAGTTCCTTCTCTTTACCACAGTCGCCAAACACCTAGCACCTGTTTTGACATATAGCAGTTTGCTTGATCACGTTTTGCTTGTACGTCAGTAAAACCTGTTTATTCCTCCTGTTTTCTTGCCAGCTATGCGAGAATAGTGTTATTGATGTTATCGGGGTATTTCCAAAGTACTGACTCAGTTTGACATTATCGAAACATCTAAACAGTACGTGGTTATATTTGTTTGCATATGGGGCGTGTACGTGCCAAGCATACTTTGAGCTATTTATTCCCACTCTGGCAGGAAGATGAGTAGTCCTTCCTATCTAAAGCGATATTATTCAAGTTCAGGTGCCACAGAATGGTGTCAGAGAAACTTATGTAACCTTTTCTATCCATTTCCTGATTGAGGCCGACGTGAGCAGTCAGACTGGACACTAACAGTCTAGCCACTGAGGTTTCTAGTCTCTGACTTGTGAGAGTAATGTGAATGTACAGGGAGCATTAATGCTGTATCCAGGCAGCATCCCTTACCTGAACAATTTCCATCAGAAAAGAACCATATCCTGTTTAAGTTTGTGTGGAAACATCTTTATGCACTTCAGAGATGTTGAACTGATTTTTGTCCTTGGAACTAGCTAAACCTAAAGATGTGATTTTGCAGTAGCTCTCCCTCGTGTCAGGTCACAAACCTTAAAAATTTTACAGTTCAACTGTTTGATCCTCATGTCACCAGGCTGTACCAGCCAGGGTTTCCTGCTTCCAAAACGAGCACAGTGCAGGATTAAAAGCTTCGCTGATGATCCCCGGGCCGCTGACTTTGCCCTTGACCAAACTACTGTGAAAAATGTTCTAAAACATGACCTGGCACAGCATTTCATTTCCTAAAGGAGCCTGTTAAAGACACGCTGGGATGAATGAACGGTTGAAAGAAAATTAGCAAAGTAAGGCTTCCTGTGTGAACGTGGAGTAATAACACAAAAATCAGGTTGAGATGATCCAAATATATAAACAGAGTTTTTGCAATTTAAGAATTTTAAGTATGAAATCACTGGCATTGCAGTGCTTTAAACAGCTAAAGAGATGGTTATCGACAGCAGCTCGTCTTTTTTCCCAGAGGTTGTGAGAAAGTCCGCCCATTCTGCGTCACATGATGACGCTCACGTTACCACTTTTCCCACTGTGCTTCTTTGCTGTGCTGTGCATTCTGAATGCTCCACCCCCGTTTCAAAAACGCTGCTTCACAGTAAGGCATTATATAAGCGAGCTGTTATCCTTATCATGTTGCATATCGTGATACTGATGTGATTTAGAAAAAAAAAAGAAAAGAGTCACTATCGTCAGTTGCCGCTGGGCTTTTCTCAGGAGGAGAAAACCCCAGCAGCATTGGAGTCACTACTGGGGAAGAACAACTGTTTGGGCGGAGAGGGAGAGAAATGCTAAGTATGAGGTTGTAAAGTGCTGACTGCAGAGTTCTCACATTGTGGGAAGACTGCTGCTTCTTTTGAAGTTCATTTACATTTCAGAAGTTAAGCTCATGTTGTTATCCACAGCTGTTTACTTTAAAGTTAACACTTGACTGTAATGACACTTCTTTAAATTGCCTGTAACACAAGAAATCTGTGTTAAGACGCACAATCATTAAGGCATCCCCGACAGAAGATTAAACTATTGCTGCAAGTTCAAACGGTTGTTGGGAAAACTTGGTGAAAATCTTTTATACTGACAAGTTTCAGGAGGCTATTTATAATAATTAACATTATATTAAAATATATTGTCATATAAGTTTTTTTAAATTAATTTTCTTCATTTTCTTAGCTCAGGCTTTATGATGGTTTGGACATGTGTAGAGGAAGGACAGTGGGTATACTGGACAAAGGATTTTGAATATGGAGCTGCCTGGCAGGAGGAAAAGAGAAGACCTCAGAGGAGGTTCATGGTTGTCAGTGTGACAGGATGCTAGGGATAGGTGTGATTGAGGCAGGTGATCTGCTGTGTTGACCCCTAAAGGGAGCAGCTCAAAAAAAGAATATTTACTGTCCTAATATCATTCCTTCTCAACTTTAGGGTCATCTCCTTGTAGAGCTCTGGAGCTATCCCAGCACAGCTGCTACATTTTAGATTGCTTCCTGGAACCACTTGAACTTAAGTGATTGTGTTTTCATCTTGGACCTCAAACTTGCTCACAGAGCAAACAAAAACTTTTGTGTATCACTGAGCAGCCTTTCGTGTTGGGATCATCACGAGTGCTTAGTGTTAGCTCTCCAAAGAACAGTTTTTGTTAAAGAGTTCATGGTCGCTTGTAGTTTTATTTTTTCCCCAACACTGATGGGGTTTTTATTTTGAATTCGTTCTCTGGTGTCAGGAGGCCAATTCCGACTTCGACTGACCATCCTGACGAATCTGAAAAAGCATTTGGTGGAAGGAAAAACCTCAGCTGCGGCTAGCATGCCATTCTGCACAGGGCGTTCAGCCACGCCAGTACAATCTTAAATATAATCAAAATGAAATTCCCATTGAACGGGTGCCATTTCAAGTCAGTGGATGAGATCCAGCGTACATCACAGACATGCAAGTGGCCAGGCTGGCAGTTTCAGGGAATGCAATTGAAATATGACAGCCCCTCTGGAAGCGGTGTGGTGGTGTCCAAGGACACAACCTTAAACTAGAGACCAAATTTAAATAAGATGCGGTTTTTCAGTTTTGTGAGCTGCGTTGCAGATGTTATGGTGCCGCTAATAATCTTCTTACTGGTTGTATTGGGAACATAATTGGTATTCAGGATGTAGAAGAACTGTAGACTTGAGATGTGAAATCTGAGATCTGAACTTCAGTTAGATTTCAAGGCACTAAGATTAATACTTGAATATTTTCAGGTGTCCTTCAGGTGTTCTTCAGGTGTCACGGTGCTTTTTAGGTTGCTTGTTAGGGTCTGAAACACCATTTATCTACACCGAATCAACATGGAAAATGGGGGTGTGGGTGTTCAGCTGCATTGCACCTTTTTGATAATTAATTATTCGACAGTCACTCATTTAACATTGCGATTATTGTGTGTCAGTGTGTGGATGTGAGAATTAATGCAGGACCTGAATTCTGAATGTACGCTCAAATGTAACTATGAACGCCCTTGAGGAGAGTCTGAAAATGTGCATAATCCTTGTCCCAACTGGTCAAGGATTATCACATCATGCCTCACTCTGTGATTTTAGGTTCTTGGGGAGGAGGCCTTTTAAAAGTGGCCCTTGGAAGTACCTCTAACCACTTTGGCAGCTGGAGTGATTAGATGACACAGAAGCATATACTGCACGTGACCTTTACACTTGACTCCCTGAAAACCTGACTTTTATTTTTATTTTTTTATAATTTTCCTCTCGATCACTTGAAGAACACAAGATGAAACTTGCCAACTGAACTCTTGACCACGATGGAGGGAGGCCTTAGTTAATAAGGGAGCAGATCACGAGACTTAATGACACAGAGAGCTTAAAGTTGAGAGAGTGCTATGTAAACAGATTACTTGAACTCTGGCTTGGGTCCAGTCGGCCGAGCATTGGCACCCCAACCATGTGAAGCAAAGTCGGCTCCATATGGAACTGCATCCCTCAGCCGGCCTTGCAGACAAAGTAGGCCATGCAGACACAGGCTGACAGCAGCCTATTTTAGGTGATGGATGCTTCAAAAATTATCAGCAGCACTCGAAGATCTCTTGATGAATGCTTGCATCACAGGGTGGTGTTTAGAGGTCAAGATTTTTCTTTTCCCCGCCCATTCTGTTCAGCTGTAGGCTTTCTTCCATAAACAATGGAAGCGCCTGAATGTAAACTTGTGCATGGAAGAATGACCCGGAAGCTAGTAAAAAAAGTTTCTACATCTGGGCTCATGTTTTTGTCCATCTTTGTCAGTCGAACTTTCAGCCTAATAGCCAAATAGTTTAGTTATGAAAGAGAGTGTTCACAGAAGGATGTTTATGAAAAACCTGATTGTGTGGCTGAGTGTTTTCAGGAGAATAAAGTCCTTGTAGAAGCTGAAATCAAGAAAATGTAATGACGTGAGTGTTAGATTCCCCCCCCCCTCTTAAGTAGAGCAACACTAAAGCTACACTGTGTACGTTTTCTAAAACAAATGAACCCATAAAACATCTGGTATGAAATGAAAACTTACCAGTCCATGTTATTGAAGCCATTAGCAATTTGAATGATTGCTTACAGAACAGTGTCATTGCTTGTACTGAGAACACTGCGCCATATTCATCTTTGTGCCTTTTTTTTTTCATTTTTAAAGAAAAATTTGGTTCAACAGTCGACCTGCAGTGAATTTACACTGGAGTACTTTGGCTTCAGCCTCAGTAACATTCAGACGGTCACAACTGATAGTTATACTAAGCTGGCCAAGTGTAGCTGGGTACTCATCAACTTTCTCCTGTAATAAACGCCGTGGTTTCATAGACGTCTCGTAGAGCAGAAAGGAACAATATTCTCTTTGGACCCCAAGCTGTTTGGGCAGAGTGTGGAAGGACTTTTTCCTTTCTCTGGTTTAAAACTTAGCAAAGATTTTATGTCTAGCACTCTTTCAATTTTGTATTTTTCAATGTTATAAAAGCATGTGAACCTGCCTTTGGAGTTACATCTGGCTGGGAGAACTGGTCGCTCACATCATTTTCCTAATTATAGGGCTGCAAATCACAAGATATTATTCAGTTTCCATGTTGAATTTGCTGATTATTTTGCTTTTCACTTCATTGTTTGGTTTAGGAAAGTAAGTCAAAAATGTTTTCTTTTCACAAAATTGCTGCATTTGAATTTTCTGTCAGTCTGGGTCTTCTGTTCGCCCATTTCAGCTCAGATTCAAGTAGAGCAGAACTCTCTATAACTGCTTATTTTATGATCTATTGCCCTGTTGTGGTGTTTGTTAGCAAGACGTGGAGTCCCCATCTGCCCTCTACTAGCAGACTCTGCATGATTTGCTTTAGAACAGAGTATCAGATAAATGTAAAATGAATGTGCATTTGTTTTCAGCGTGCAGACTGGCCTTGTTCATAGGATGACTGTCCCTTGTCCATTAAGTGGACAGACACCGACTGAAATGTCAAGGACTTGCTGTGTGTGGCTTGCTGAGCACAGGGAGAGGATTGTCTCTGAGGAATCTCAGGACAGTACAGCTCAGATGTAGCGTATCCCTCAGTGCACCGTGCTACAAATTGGATATTTGATTAAGTCAGGAGAATATTCTTACTAAAACTGTTCTCTTGTTTTTCTGCTGTTGACCCTTTATTTTTGTTCTGATTTTCCAAACTCTTGTTTTGCTTCTGTGTGTTGTTGCTTTCCTCTGGAATTCTCAGTATAAGTCTTCTTAGAAGGTAATTTTATTTTCCCCCTCATAACAGACTTTCTCATTCTCAGCCAGATGTTAATTACTGGCAGCTAAGTGAGAAACCTGGTAGTATTGTGATGCAAAGTGCACAGCTTAGACTGCCAGGCATGTTCTCCATGGAAACCCAAATGCATTTCAAAGGGATGGCGGGTACCGCATCGGCATAATTCATATTTTTGAAACATGGTTGTAACCAGAGATAAATGCAAGGTTACGCTTTGTGCAAAAGAAAATTTGATGTTGAGCAGAGGAAAGAGGAACCCACATTAGCATAGCACAAATGATTTATGAGTGTAGATTAATGATGTCCCTTTAAATTGAATTCAGTACTTAGGCTGATAAGGCTTTGTCTGCTAAATATAGGACGGACCAAATGAAAGCTGTGCCTGTGACAGATGATTATTGGCCTTCAAGCAGAGCACAGACACACAAGGGCCTTGAACTCCATTCTTCATCCTCTCCAGGATGTCTGTAGGAGTGTTGCGGTTGCTTCTGGTGCATTTGACAAAGAAAATGGATGGAAAAGTTATCACCTGATGCCTGATTCTAAACTAGCCGTGTAGGTCGTTTTTAAAATAATTTAATCGTATTAGTCCTGTGAGCTAAAGCTGAGGAGCTGATGTCTGTGCAGTAGACTGGTGTCAGTCAGCTGGAGAAACTGCTCTGTGAGATTGGCATGCTGCTCAACTGGAAAAACTGCTTTCTGCCTGACCAGTTGATGTACAACATTTAGATATCGCCACCAAGTGGGTACTCAAGCTAACAGAGGGCCTGCAATTTATTTTGTTTGTCCTGTCAACTTTGTCGACTTGTGTTGAATGCCATATCAACCTTTCTTGTGCTGTTTGTGATTCACAGACATAAATTGCATTGACTACAGTGCATGATCGAAGTGCATATTAAGGTTGTACTAGTTCAGTTGCAGTCTGATTTTTGCCAGTACCAGTTAAGAGTTTGGATTAAGAAAAACGTATTAAAAATACCAACAAAAGCTCTCAAACTGTCACTGAGATGGTTTCTGCTGAGGTGAACAGTAGAGGGATCAACTGAAGGCCTAGATGCATCTCTCAGGTACTGTGTTTGGTCTTTGCAGGATTATTTCTCAAGGAAATGACTTTTAGATAGATTTATTATTTTAAGGCCTGCAACTTTGTTTTTGTCCTCTACTTGTCCAGTTCCTCAAACTTTTTAAGGGCAGTCTGCATACAACCTTTGGAGAATCACCTTATTGGTGTGAAAATACTACACATTTCGGTTATACCTGTCAAACTTAATAGATTCAACTAAAGAATTAGGAATGTTCATGTTACAGACCTTCAGAATGCCTGGAGAGCTATTGCTAAAAGCTACTTTTAAAAGTAGCAAGTTTTTAAAAGTAGTAAGTTTTCAGAAGCAAAATGTAAAGAAATCAAGGGGGACTTAAGGCTTTTGCACAGTACTGTGTTCTGGTTTCATGTAGTCCATGTGACACAGTTTGTTGCTGGAGGAAGCCACCTCAGCCCAGATGGCATAGAATTACTGGTGTATCACAGTGGAAGATGGGTTTTCCTGTCTTTTCTCGTTAGTGTGCAGGAAATTAGTGTTGAGGAAATGCATGGAGGGGGGTGGCTGTGCTCTCAGAGAGACATCAGAGTCATTGAGAGTTCAGTTTATATACTGTAGCCATTTCAAACTCCCAATTTGATTAAAGGTGAATAACTGACCACTGTTTTGCTCTGGAGAGCAGAAGGGAGCTAGGTGTGGCTACTAACAATGAGGAGGATAGAACAGACAATGTATATAAATATCACTGAAAAAATTTAGATGTTTTTATGTAACTTAAAATTAAAGACATTTTTGGTCTGTTGTGAGTTGGTGAAACCAGAAATGGTGTTCTCCAAGACACGAGAGAGAATAGTACTGATGCTGCGGTGAAGGAACATCTGAAGTCATAGAAAACAGTGGCAGTTGTTTAATTGTGAGCCAAGATAAAAAAAACCAAAAACAAACCTAAAATAAAGATTAAGAGAAAAAGAAAAAGCACCACAAATAAATGCATGTTATTTTACACCAGCTGGTGCTCTGTTAGGGCTATTTTAGGAAAACTACAACGAGTTCAATAAGTGAGATATTTCTTACTGCAGAGCCTGAAGCCAATGCAGAGATTAGATATTTTGGGCTTCATTGGCAGGTGTAATATGGTGGCAGTGGATTCTGCTGAAGTTTCTTTCTGCAGGAAGGTTTCAGTTTTGCTTAGTTCACAGAATGTTGCAGAAAGGAAGTGATAAAACAACAATAAGCTGGAAAATGTAGGATTTGCTAATAAAGTAGCTTGAGAGAATCTTCTCTGCACGATGACCAAATGTTCCAGCGTTTCCCTTTGTTGCATAAATGTTGCACGAAGTTGCATGCAAAAAGTAGCTTGACGCATTCCCTCTAAAATGTTGTGGCTTTTACAAGGCTTCCTTTTCAGCTTTGTTTTGTAGAAACGAGTTAAAGCTGAAGAAAATGATTTCTGTAATAAACGGTGCATTCTGAGTACTTCTGACTTGAATGCAGCTTATTTTACTGCTGTCAGCAGAAGCAGAATAGGGCCTTCGCGGGATAAAAAGCTTACTGTGTGAAAGAACTGTGTCAGGTTTGGCCTGGGACTGATGCCTCTTTTGACATGATCGAACAAGATTGTGTGTGTGTGTGCATTCAGCTCTCAAGTTTGCCCTCTCGCACACATGAATTAGGACACCAAACCCAACACGCCTGGCATTTCAAAGAGGAGGCCATTTGTTGAAGACAAGCGCCCCATTTAGACTATCCTGATCCATGTATTGAAGTGTGCCCAGAATCGCAACCCTGTAGGTTGGACTTCAATATTCAGTTGCACTCGTGTCCCAGTAAAGGAATGTGTGAGTTTTATCTTGTTTTAGGAACATCCTTCTCTTCATGCAGAATGAGAGTTTGTCTGCAGACGAGAATCCATACGTTGGCTAAAGGTTTCTCTACTTAGGGAAACAAGCAGCCATTTATGTTGAAAAGTCGTAAATCCAGAAGTGGGAAATTGATCGGCTGTAAAGGCGTGTAACTACAAATCACTGCATAGTCAGCCTTGTTATGGCAGATATTATAATTGTATTTCTCAAACTGTGGTGCTGATGGAAGTGGCACGAGGCTGTACTTCTCCAAAACGGCCTCAGAGAGGAAGTCAAGTTGATGGTTGTGTTGAAAAGCATTGTCTGTCCCATTGTTCCAGCCATCAACTGCTGTTTAAACTTCGGTGAAGACGTTTTTTTTGACCTTAGCTTTGCTATAAGCTCTTTTCACCAATGAACCGTGGACATTTTCAGGAGAATCAGGTTTGGCTATTCTCCACATTTGTTGTTTCTCACATGTAGTACCCAGAAGAAAGGAAGCATTTGTAGCTGATGTGAGCTCAGTGTAGTCTAGGTGAAGGAGCTGCTTCAATAGACCACTGACACTTGCTAGCATCAGAGTATTAGCTGCACTATTTGTACATTGATACAATGTAATTACACAGGTTTTGCACAAAGGAGTCCCAGCACATTCACATTGGAGATTTGGATTTTCACATGCACCTCTTTTAGATTTCAAGTTGAGGCAAGCTTTGGATATGGTTTAAAAAAACTGACTTTAGTCTCATTGTATTTGAATGCCCTAAAAAGTTACCTGTTTTGTCTTCAAGGTAATGTGTGTTTTTAGTACTTCTATCCTTCATTTTCTCAGCGTCATCTACCCTTTTGCCCGATTATTAAAGTGGATTTGGTTGTGGGAATCTTATCAGGTAGTGTGATTGGTGGTGGTGTGCTTTCATTGTTGCTGAATATTATCGCTGTGTTGACATGTGCACTCCAAGGTGAGTGCACATGTCAACAGAAACAGTTCCAGCTACAAATGACTTGATTTACATTTAAAGTGACCCAAGCTTCAAAGTTGCACGCTCTACTTATTTCCCAATTACATGCCCGCTGCAGAAGCCTTTCCTGCTGTGTCACAACAGGAAAACCCTTCAGGCATTCTCATGATGCTTGGCTCTTTCTGGTCCTCACATGTGGTCAGATTCCTTAGTGAACCAGATGACTGCTAAATGTCTTTCATCATAGTCATGGTCAATAAACTAGGGTATGCTTGGATTTATCTACCCTCAATGAAAAGTGCATTTAAGCTTATAATTGTGCATCACGAGAAGCTGATTGGTTCTGATTGGTAATCATTTGTGTTTGCTGCTTGTTTTTTATTTATTTCACCGTCAGCAGCTGCAAGTCTGTGTTGCTCTTCAAAATTCATGTGGCTAACTTCTTTTTCCACGATGCTGTTTGCTGATGTGTCCACCGTTTTAAAGCTTAGTTGAAGCTTAGTAGCAAGTGAAGCTGTGTGAAAGTCTGGCAAAGAGCAGGAGATGCTGCAAATACCTCTATCTCCACCATCCAGACTTCAGATGGATGGAAAAGCCTAACCCCTGCCAGAGTTTGGAACCATGTGTGCTGTAGTTCACTTGGTTCTCTATAAAAAGCTCCTATTCGATGTTTGTAGAGAAGATTGTGCACCCATCAGAGACTCGTAAAGATGAAGCTTTTTTTAAATATAAAAAACCCCGCATTTCATTTCATTGTATGAGTAGCACATTCACATTGGAGATCTGTTGATCTTCATATAGGTATGATGTATGCTACCAGTGCCTTTAGCAACAAGAAAAATTGATTCTCTAGATACAAAACTTTTCTGCTATCATGTATCATGTCCGTGTCTGTTGTCTCATTGGATCAGACAGTGTCCTGACCCTGCGGTTTATCCTCTTACATAACCAGCGTTAGACTTGCAGAGGGTAAATCAGTGCAGTGAGTCCTGCTTTGAGCATGCTGATGCATACATGCTATATTGCTGGTACCAAAGAATAAAAATCTAAATTGCAGTTGGATTAGAAATGCTTAGACTTTAAGTGTTCATGTGATCCTAGTGACCAAAAGCAATGTTTCATTTCTTTGTTCTTCTTTTGCCCCCAGCCCTTGGTGTTTTTTCAAAGATCATATTAAGTAACTGATGTTTAGGAAGTAAGTAGGGATTGTTTTTCCTCGATTGTGTCCTAACAAATATGTGCATACCTTGATTAGATCAAATCACAAATTTTATTATTTTTGTAATGCAGATGTAAATTACAGCCCTGAGTCATTTCTGACCCAAAGTCCAAATGGATGTTAAATACTTCCAGGGTTATGACTGTTATTTCATCATACGTTTCAGAGAGCCAAAGAAAATGATCTCCTCGCCTCTCTTGCTGTAACTAACACCCCCTTCAACTTCTCTCCAAAGGAGGAAACGACTGCAGTTTGCATCTCCGTCTCCCAGCGCTCCATCCTCCCTGCTTTGTTACTTCCCCCACCATCTGCACAACCCACTTCTTGAAACAACCCCCCCATTTCTCAGCTTTGAACCACATGGGCCTGTGCTTGAGCTTTAAACGGTGCAGCTCTGCATCTTTTCTTTACACATATGCACAAAGAAATGTGCATTAGTCCCTTGGAGTAGCTCTATATTCATATATTCTTTCCTCACATTTTCTACATATTGTTTTCTCACAGTCCTTTTGTTGTTTATTTGATTTTTTTGCCAGTTTTGAAAATGCATCCCAAACTTTCTGAGGATGCACTGATCTTGTTTGTCATCATTACAAAATGATGAGCTCAGATGCAGCTTGGAGGCTTATAGCATCTTGCTCATGCACCTGTGGATGTTCACGGATGCGCTCCAGCTGTTGTGAAGAGGTTTTGCCATCTTCGTTGCAGAATCACCTCTGTATAGCCCCGATGCTTGACACTTGGGGATGCACACTTTTTTTTCCCTGTCCGTCTCCATCGCCTTTTCAATGAACTTCTCTCTGTTTGAACTGCATCCATAAACATTACGCAACGATGTCTGTAAACCATCAGTGACTGTACCGTACTTTGTTTTCTGCCTGCCTGGGCCTGTCTGTTATATTTGCTGTTAGCACAAGCCTCTGTAGTCCCCATAGATGTTAACTCCTGGGTCCCTACTCCACACCTTGGCCATGCACTTCTGCTCACACCATCAGAAATGGTGTAACGCATGTGATCAAATTGGAGATGTCCAGAGCAGACTGCATCAGACCCAAGCATTTTTATAATGGCTATACACATTTGACATATTATCAATATTGCGAAGAATATTGTCTCTGTAGATCAGAGACAGTATTCTTGGTTCAGTCTGCTTCTGGGCACAGTTTAAAAAAACAAAAAGGGAAAAAAACACAGAACAGGAAATCTTGAACAGGATATCCATTATTTGATATCTGGATATCCTATCTCCATCGGAAGGCCAAGAAAAAATGGCTGTTGGGTTCAGATTAGGAATCTTAAAGCCTGATCGAGTGCTTCTTTGTCATTTACTTCAAGCCTGCCAACATGGTGAGGTTTCTCTCTCACACACACACGAAAACACCCACACACACAATCAGCTAACAGTTAACAGTGTAAGTTCATGACAGAGGTTACAGTAGAATAGTTTTTTAAACATATTTCAACAATAATTTACAAATCTAATGCATTTGTTAGCCTTATAGGCCACCAGAATAGACCAATTAAATGTGACCTCCTTCTTGCATAATTAAGATAGCTCTGTTGTTAATGAATGCCTCTTGCCAGTAATCAGGATATTGACTTTGCGAACTTATAATCAGATATTTGGAGCACATGTAAGTGCACTGTTTCACTTGTTAAAGCCCCTACGACTTAGTTAATACTGACCTACTCTTGGTCTGTTGGCTTCTCACAGTGATCCGCTGTTTGTTTTGAGCAAGCACCCATAAGCCGAGGTGAGGTGCAGTCACATCTTGGAACTGCCGTAGAAGCATCAGATGGCAGTCCTTGTTTTTGGTTTTGTTTTGTTTTTTGTCTTTTCAAATTTGTCTTTTTTTTAAGTTTAAGTATTGTAACTTGTGTTCATGTTGTTATCATCACCGTTATTATTATTTTTGCTTTCTCTTCAGTTCAGACATTGATTTATCGTGTTGTATATTATTAAATATTTATAATTTATTTCACTGTCAGTAAGTTTCCTATTGTAACATCTTTAAAAATGTATTGGAGTTTGAAAGGTCTTGCTGTGCTTCTCCACAGCAGAACTCTTCTGGCAGCCCGTGCCTCCCTGTGGTGCAGTGAGCTTTTATTTTGGCAGGCTTCCTCTGCATCCCTCTGCTCTTCCACTTATGGATAATAGGACATATCTCAGACTGCTACAAATAAGCCTCCTTATTTTTGCCTTTTCCATTTGGTGAGCTGTAATCTGATACGGCTGAGGCCACTGGCAGTTATTCCTCTCCACTGTCAAACTGTCACATGACGCTGGCAGAGAGAGCGCTGCTTCTGATTCTGTGTGCGAGTCTGTGTTTTACAGAATAATCCCATGCCACCGCTGTCTGCCTATTGACCAACTGTTCCTACTACTTCTGCTCTCGCAAATCCTCTTGTACAACATCTCCCAATCCCCTGGATAACATTCAGTCTTTATAACTGGATCAGGAATTGTATGTGAGTAAGTTGTTTTTATTCAGACTGTTGTCACCAGCTGCTTTTATACCCAAACCACTGATTTTGATGTGACTCATCCCCCGAAAGACTCCTTGTCATCTCCTTTTCATTTGGGTTGGGAAGCAGAATGGCCAAGGTGTGTGCCGCTTTGGTCATAACATGTATGGACCTGCTGGAGCACAGTATGGCTACAGCAGAATTCGTCCACATCATGGAGACGGCATATAAAAACTTTAAATGAGAGCGTTCGTCTGTTAGATCACTGCACTTCAAAGAGGTGTAAGCGTGTGTGCGTGTTTTCTTAAGAGGTGTGAGTTAGATGTGTGTGTTGGAGCTTAACGTGAAACCCAGTCTGGACAACTAGAACTTGCAGGTTCAGAATTAATTTTCATTTGTGGCGATGGTGTTGGTATGCACATGCACATGCACATATGGACAGATGTGGTTGTGCATGCAAAGCACACCCATTGTTTATTAAATGATTTTGAAACTAATGCTATATATACTCTGTGGCAGTAAATAACACCATCTCCAGTTAGTGGATGGACTCGTGCTGCACCTTCTTTGACTGCAGCTGCAGATCTTCTTCCCCCATGCAACTTCAGTGAGCTCGGTGTAGTGGCACATGAGCTAATTCTCCAGCAGCTACAGGTTCTGGTTAGAATGGCCTTCCAGCTCTCTGCAGAGTGGAGCCTCTCTGACCACGAAACAAGAGGCTCTCTGGAGAAGCAGCTGAATGATACTGATACAATAGCAGCCTAGTCGTCAAAGAGATGGTAAGGACCAGAGCTGGTTAGTTGCTTGTAAAATGCTCCCAGATGGCATTATAGTCTGGTAAATAAAATGGAGATATTCATTGAGTTGTAAAATGTATTTGGAGTCATTCATATACATTCATACTAAATCTGTTTTTTCCACAAAACCTGTTGCTGGCACTCTTTTTTTTTTTTTTTTTTTTTTTTTTTTTAAGAGAAGAGATCAAATGATTTCACATGTATCTCTGGCAAACTGGATTGTTGATCTGCTTTGGTCCAGCACTGTTGAAGCTCTTAAGCTTGATCCCTTTAAAAGCACCTTGGAACTATTCCACAAAATAAAAGTTCAGTAAAATGAGAAAAGGGGGGCCTTGTTGTCAAGTAGAGCAAAAAGGTTGTCAACCTTCTTCTATGTAAGGCTTTGGCAAACAGGGTAACATGAGATTGACCAGTTTTATGCCAGGTTCACATCAGTTTTTATAACAGCCAGCATGCTGGAAATAATGTTGTTGGGTGTTGTTATAAATGTAATAAATTGCTAATAAATTGTGTGAAGCCTTTTTTTAGCTAGCAAGAGTTAACATTTCCACTGTTATAAAGCAGTAACACTAATGTAAAAGCAAAACCTTGAGAATTTAGGAAGACCCAATCTAAAATCATTCCTGCTTCCACAAAGGACCTAATGTAGTGGAAACACTGTAAAGAACAGGCATTCAAACAATAAAACAATGGCTTTTATACTGATATCAGTCTTGCATTTCTGCGTTTCTGCAGGATTCGTTTATCTGAATTTTCCTGGACTTTGTGCTTCTGTTTTATAAAATAGTCAGAGGATGTCAGAAAATGTTTTATTGCCTCCGTTGTAAATAAATAAATGCAAGCGAAATGGAACAGATATTTTCCAGCTGGTGATGCAAGGCATATGATCTGTATAAATCCTTGCTTTTGACTTCATATTGCCACAGATGCCAAGTAGAAGATCTGATAAACTCCCAAAACTTGTATTTCCACCCCACCTCTTACTTAACTGACCCTCCACTGCCCCATTATGACTCCACATGGAGAGAGGGTGTAGGGGCCACCCACTTTCCTAGGAAGAGTGGGCCTTCCACTGTTTATTTCATCGTTTGATTGGCTGAAGTGAGAAACGACAGCGATGATGTCATTTCAGTCTCCATGGTTTTGGTTTGTTTGTCATCCAAACCTGGGATGTGTCGGTGTTGGAGATGACCAAAGCTCTTCTTGGCTGAGCTTCTGTCAGTGTTGGAGTGGGGAAAGCCAAGATTGAGACTGAGCTAACAAGGATTTAGAGCTTTAAATGTTCGTGCCTTTGAAGAGCAGTTTCTGAAAACATTGACGCAATGATGCAGTTACTGTTTTCATGAAATCATAATGGGGCTGCTTTGAGACTTAACATAGTTTTGCACCATGACTATTGCCACTTACTAATCTATTTATTGTTATATTGCCCGCCTGATGTGAGTTTAGGGAAGTTTGTCTCCAAAGCATACATAATGCGTAATAGCAAAGCACTCTTTGCAGTTTAGATCTGCTGTGAGTTGTTACTATTGTGGGCCCAACCAGCGTATTCATTTCTCAGCAGTTAAGTTGCACTTTTTGGTGATTTGCCCAGTCATCGGGGTGCCAGTATTTTAAATTAATTAGCCTGTTTATTATGAAATGATAATAATCACAAGGTACATATCTACTGTCAAGTAATTAAAAAAAAATAAATGTTGTAAAAGTTCTTATTTCAAAGAAATACTTCCTGGTTGAAAAGGAAAGATGAGAACATTCAGTTCATTAGATGTGGTGCATGTTATGGCTGTCAGGAGGCGATGGGGTTTTAATCATGCATGAGGGCGTAAAACAGGTTGTTCTGGAAGATAGAAGGAAGTGGCTTTGGTTGAACTGGTTCTTTAAAGTTGCCACAATTTTGTCTGTGAGGCTTCTACTGCTGACAGACAGGATATCCTCCTGTCACATTCCTTCAGAAACCAGACAGGAGCAAACGCGAGATTGTCTGCTGATAGCAGTCAGTCATGGGGTCAGAAGTGATGCCTGTGGTGACAGGATTTTGTAATACGAGGCGGCGGTGACCACAGAAGGTTGTTTGTTTTTTTGCCCTTGCCAGAATTTACAGAAACAAATTTGTTGTCTTTATTTTTTAACTCCATCTTAGAAAAGTTTATTGAAACAATTACTGAAGGCGGTTGGACCCCAAAATAAAACGGTAAAACAGAAGTAAGCGAAACGTGGCACAGACCTCTCTGTTGCGATCACTGAGACGGCCTTTCAGCAGCTGATGCTTTGAGCCTGATGGCTTTGCTTTGTTCGGCCTCAGTAGATTGTTCATCTGATCTGAGTCAGCTGCCTGCAGAGTCTCCTGCACCTGTCCGCCACATTCACTTCTGCTTTACCGATCCTCAACATCTGACACTCGCTTGCTATTACTTTCACAGCTTCGTACCATATGTCGGTGGAAATGAAAGGCTCTGAGGTCATGTGCTTTGGTCTTTTTGTTGTTGTCTTCTAAACATTTAGTTCCTATTGCTTTCAGAGTTTGCAGAACAAAAGTTTGCTTGATGAAATAATGCTGTCGTCCTCTAGAGGTGGATCATATTTAGTAGACCAGATTAAATATCAAGAAAAGTAGCATAACTTCCTAAATTCTTTTAAAACCTTCTTCATGAAGAATTCTAACTGAAGTAATAAGTAGTAGTGATAACGAGGAGACTAATACAATATTTATGGCACCTTAGGAAAACCAGAGTTTTAAAGTGCTTCGACAGATGAGCAAAAGCAGAGCGCTAAATTTTAACACAAAGCTTGGCAGTGGAGCTACGAGTAAGGATAAAGAAATGTCAGGACAGATGGATAAAAACAACATCTACAAAGCACAAAATGACCTGGTAATTACTGGATACTAATAAAGCAATACAGGCAATGAAGCAATTCTAATCAAAGCGATGGATAGGCAAACTAAAAGCAGATTGCTCTAAGGCTGGGGGACGCTGATGGCAAAAGCACGGTCACCTTTAGATTTAAGCTTTGATTTTGTAACAGCCAGAAGGATCCACCTCAGGACGTAAGACTGTGAAATGGCTCACATGAGGTCAGTGGGGTTTTTTTGTTTTGTAACTTGGGGCCAGATCCAGACATGATTTAGAAGTGATCCGTAAAATCAGTTCAGGGAGCCAATGGAGAGAAGCCAAGGCTGGGTTGATGTGACATCATCTCCTGAAACGAGTGTGAAGCTGGTTTCAGAGGCATTTTGAACTCAATGGACTTGAGAGTGATGTTTCATTTATACGGGAGAGGGTAGAGAAAATAAAAGCACAAGTGAATTTTTCCAGGTTGGGCTTCACGACCACTGGTTTTGTTTTGATCTTATTGGGAAGAAACAGGAGTGGAAAGCTTTTCGGATGTGTGGGTCGAAGCGCAGGGTTCAATGAAATGCAGTACTTAAACAACAGAATTTAATTAGCAAGCAAAATTTTTGTCTTTCAAAAATGTAGTGTGTTTGCTACACTTCTGTCACAGCAAAATGAATGTCTGTTCTGGTCATTTATATGACACTGAACCATAACACAGAGATTTGTGCTTCATGAAACGATTATTCACGGCCTGACGTGGCTGTCACAACAAGGCGTATAAATGCAAATAGCATGCAGCTTGTGAAGCTCAGTTATCAACGTAATTTTTCACGCAGTTCAATCTGTACAGCTTCTTGTTACCCTGCTAGAGTATCCATAACCGGCGACACCAGTGGCAATTTGATACACACTGTCTCTGAAGCAAGGAAAGCAGGTTGCTGTGCAGCCGTGTGTCTCCTTTCATGTCCCTTTCATGGGATAGGTTGCATTTGCACACATGCAAGAGAACACCTGCACATGCAACACAATGTGAAATGTCAGATGCACAAATGCACACACCAGCATGTGTGATCCTAGACGAGGCTAAAGCTGCAGGCCGTTTGCAGTGGACGAACAGTGGAGGGTGTGTAGCGGAAGCTACAGATGAAATGTGGAAGCACCACTATGGTCTCAAGAAGAGACTCAAAGTGGAGTCATGCCGAGGCAGTCAGGTATGTTCCAGCGTTTTCTTTACATGGATGATCTTTTATTCTGTTGTATTGCAGCGCTACAGAAAAAGAGAGAGAGGGGTTTGACTCAGTGTATCCAAGTATTTAGTACTGTCTAGTGAATGCTGCAGTTTAATCATTTTGCACTGCTTACTAGGAATGACCCTTGTTGGATGGGATTGGGATTATGTTTGGGATACTGGGATGTGCTCCAGTTGTATTCAATTTCTGATCTTTTGCCAGCTATCAGCATCCAAGCTCTACAATCTATGCTACATTGGTAAATCTTAGTGTTTTGAGGGACAGACGAAGCTAAGATGACAAAGTTGCCAACTGTTCCATTTTACTGCAGGGAGTGTCATGAGCAGAGCTGGTTTAGATGAAAACAGTAATCAGGTTTTTAATTTTAGGGTACCAAATCTTTGACGTGTCTTGCTCTTTGGAAAGGTCCTTGAACAGTCTGTCAAGACTGACACTGCACTTCTACAGTTGTTAGATGTAATAGGCTATCCAAAATCCAACAGGAACCCTAAATATTACTGTTTTTAATCATTTATGGCAGTAGGTATCACCCCTACGCTGGGTATTACTTCCTGAGGACCTTTCAGGGGACACATCCCTTTCTTCCTGTCACTGTAATTTCACCTTTGTAGCTGGACGATAAAGACTGAAAACGACTCCTCCAAGGAATCAATTGAAATCCTAAAACGCACCGAATAACGTTATTGAACTGGTCTCGTGTCACTGTGCGTTCTGTGCCGAGGCCTGCCGAAGCAGGTCAGTTGTGGATGACAGCGCTGAGAAAGAATCAAGTGTCGCAACTGAACTTTTCATCACCGGTTTCTCAAACACCTGAGCTCTTTGTCCCCGACTCACCTTCTGATTATATCTCCTCCTTCCTGTCACACTAGTTGCTGCTCTTGTGGTTTTCTTTTCATTCTCTTCTGCGCATCTCGTGCTTTTCTCTGAAAAGGATAATAAAAATAAAGCATTGCCTCGCTCTAGCAGTGATGTTGAAAGGAAGAAAGATACTTGATAAAGGGCATATTAGTCTATCTTTCTTCTTTTCTTCTCTTCCCATCCCTTGTCGTGCTATGACAAGTTTGCAAGTCAGGTGGGGAAAATGATAAAACCCAAATTAACATGTCCGGCATCAACACTGAAATCGATTGACGGCTAAGTGAATCTGCCAGCGAGTCCTAGCAAATTATCTCTTGAACAGCTTTGTATGCCTTTTCAAAATCTTCCATTGTGTCAATTTGTGGTCTCCTTTAGGGTATTTAACATCTCAGACTCACATAGACAGTTGCCAGTTTTCAGCTTTGCTTTTTTGAAAAAGTGTTTTAAGAGTCTAGATTGTGTTTTGTTTTGAAATCCACTCGGGCCGGATTTCAGTTCTTCTCGTTGTTGTAGGATTAAGAGATGCCGGGCAAAGGGCTGACGTGCTTTCAGGCTAACAGTTGGTGTAACCTTAGACATCACGCCGACGTGTGTCTTCACTTTACCTCTCGACCCTTGAAAGAAACCAAACTTGTGTAGCTTTCTCTGGTTGACCACAATAGGCTTTACATTGGAAAAAAGGAAACTCTTTAAAGTAGTTTTAGAATTCAAGTAAGAACTTAAGGCCTAGATTTCCCCCATAACTGTTGGAGATGATTGCCATCAGTATTTTGTTCTGATTTTTCTTTTGTGATTTGCTTAGTGGAAGAAGTATTTATCCAGAAGACAGTTGACCTACTGCTTCAATTGATGTTGGATTTTTAGAAAACGTAATTCAAATGTAGCATTACATGTGGTAAACAGTATTACAGTTGTGATACTGTAAACCATGTACGTGCTGTTCCAAAAGGAGTTAAATGACTGTAACACTAACCCTCCGGTTTTAAATGCAGCCAAACAGAACTGTTCCAAAGAGTTAGTGTTGTTGAGTAGTGAAATATTTGACCCTCTCTGAAAGAGTAAGTGCAATGTTAATATAAGCAGCTATTTGTAGTGAGAAAATGAACCTATATTAAGGCCATTTTTGTAAAACGCTGGCAAATTTGTTGACACGACCAGGAAAAAAAGAACCTGATGAAATTGAGATTTATTGGCTTGTTTTCCTGAAACCTTCTGTGCTGCTGACTTGTGTGTATTCAAACTTTAAAATAGACTTTAGTTTAGGAAAATGACTTTATTTGAGGGCTGTTGGGATTTAAGTAAACATAGCCGAAATATTTCAGCCTGGGAAATTTCTTTTCTTTTTTTTAAAGAACTCAACCATGGCCATCAGTGTAAATACCAATGACAGATTACTGCTTTTTCCCCATTGAGGCATTTCTTGAATTTCAGGGATCTCATCTGAATTACCTTGACGCTGCTGATGAGAAATTCTTTTATGTGTCTCGTGGCGATGATGCAACTTTATAGCAACAATTGAAGGTGCACACAAAGTAAACAGCGGTGAATTTTAAAAAATTTAAAAAAGGAAAAAAAAAAGTTTCTCACCACCCAAAGACATAGTTTGGGGTTTATGGAGGCAGCACAGGCTCACTGCCATTACTGTGCGTACGTGAGTATTTACCCTCCACCCCCACCTTACCCCCAAGGCCTACGCTAAGCCAGGAAAAACTGAAAGCGTGTCAAGTTTATTAGCAGCCACAAGTTGCTTATTGGATTTCAGTGCAGCTGTGCCAGCTTCACTTGCATCAAGTGTCATGCAGCTTCACTCTAAGGCAGACCTGACTAATTAATCAGATCAATAAATTCTATTGGAAGACAAATCCTCGCCTCAACATTGTACAAGAAAGTGAAACTGCAACCGTAGATGGTTGTTCTACATCCATATCATTAAGGAGCGTGTGCGGTTTTCCTGACTTTCTGGAAGCATCATGGAAAAGGCCCAACTAGATGCACTTCTGCCACTTAGTTTGGTTCCTGACAGCAGCTCAAAGTGACTGTTTTAAAAGTTAGACAATATAACCGAACTAAACAGCTGTTGTCGTTTTAAAATTGTTGGTACTTTGAGATGATCAATTTCTTTTGCGTGTTATCTCCCTTCACTCGAGTTTAACATGTAAACCTTTGCTCCCAGCATTCCCTGTGGTTCCATTGATTTTTTTGGCCTTAGCTTGTTAACGTACAACCAGTGTGAAGGTCATTATAGCGATGAGCTCGAAGACAATGCATTCAATTGATCATGATGAAGGCCCAAAGTCTGCTTTGCCTACTAAGCCTACAATGCTGTAACTGACTGAACTCTCGATGTATGTGTATATTTTTGTGTGACACACAAAATGTCTTACTTTACAGCTTTCCCCCCCCCATTTTGCACCTTATATACTACAAGTAACTTGTGATTTGTCAAATACATGACAAAAACCATGTTTTCATTTAATGGATTTGACTGCACACTTTTCCACTGCTTGATTTCTGTTATTTTTGAAACAGATTAAAATAAACAAATAATTTTTACTCCAAAAATTTGAGTGGGATTTGCAGCCACTTGCAGTGAACTTCACATTTGCATTCACGTTAGTGAGTTTCATAATTGCCATGATGGTAAACTTTCCAAATCGGATTGCATTTTATTTGCATTAACTGTATTGCATTTTTTTAAAGTTACATTTTTACAGCTTACAGTTCATACAGGTGCGTGCGTGTGTGTGCGGGGTGGGGGGAGGGGGGGATCTCTGATTTTGTGGCACAATTTCCATTTACTCTTCTTTCCTCTCAGGCTGCTTTGGATTTTGCTGCATGTGAGGAATTAAAAGATGCAGTCTGCTTAATGATTGTTCATGATTCATTAAATTAATCAGGCTACAGGCGTAAATCTCCTGTGTCTTTCTCTTTGGATTGCATGTGAAATCCTCTTTTGCATTTTTGCACAGGTATCTTTTTTCCCCCTCTGTTAATCAGCTAAGTAATTTATAAGATGGAGAGCTCTCTTCTTGCACGACTCGCAGCAGTGGTTCACACATGCTGTAATAAAGATACCTTTGTTTGGTTTCTTTTAAAGCTTAATGCGCTGGATAAAGTCTGCTGATTAATCCTGCCTGCCTAGTTTTAATGTTTGCTCCCAGACGGTGTAATTTTTGACTATTTTTGGAGAGTAATACGTTATGCTGTCAAGTGGTTGCCTGTTTTGATCAGATATGAGTGTTTCTTTGAATGGCAACATTGTTCTGTGTATGGCTTAGCAACATTGGAGCGCCTGAGTTTTCTGCCTTTTCTCAGTTTATTATCCCTATGTTTCAGTTCCTGAGACAAAGACTTTAACATTAGTGGATTTGAATGGAAGGACAAAGGGTGATGGTGTTGGTGCCACAGGAGTGACTTTGACACAGGGTATAATGGATAAGAAACATAATTCAAGACATTGCTGTAGTTGACCTCTGGTGATCGCTCTATGCTCATGTGTGTCTAATTATAGGAAGTGATGTTCAGGTTTTATTTAAATAAATTTACTGGTAAACTGAGGCATTCGTCATCAAGGTCATAATGAAGTGATTCTGATTCAGGAAGTGAGCGAGTGCACAGAGAAGAACCTAACCTTTTCATTACCTGCACCTCTTTCCATCCAGAATGAATATTTATATGTGAAGACCACAGTTAGTCTGTTACTACATGGTGAGCACTGAGTCTTGGAAACATTAACTCAACTTGACACATAAAGCAGAAGGAATGTTTGGTTCTTGAAGAGGACAGCACCAGTCAGAGTGATGTCATCAAAGCTTTCTGAAAACCTTGAGGACATTTATTTACATATATCATGTAACTCCCTAGAACATGTATCTTGCAAAAAATTTGGGGAAGAAGCGCTGAATTATCAAATGAACAAGCCCAGTTTGTGGAAAACATCTTATTACAACACGTAATGGGTTTTATTGGATGGTAAGAACAAAAGAAAGGAGAAAAATGGCTCTTATTATTTTGACATGGGTAGTGGGCTGGTCTTTGGGACCCCCAAACAATGAGAAAGAAAAGCCAATGGCAACACAACTCAGGGGTTAAAAGATTAATATCAAAGCACGAGTGAGGCTTTGAAATGATAAGCATGGTCCAAGTGCACTGGTAAAGTTAATAATGTCAGTGTTGGTGTTCACTTCAGTGGAGCCCAGCAGGGCACTCGTTCAAATCGAACCCGAAGTGAACTCGACATCAAACTGACAGCTAATAAAATGTATTATTAGATTACACACAGTTCTTACACACACTCGCACACGCGTATGGGTCTGCGTTTGTGCACACGTCTGTCTGCGGTTTTACACACATCGCGTAGCACTTTTGTGGCTTTTTCCAATTCCTGTTTCTCTTCTCACTGATGTCATTGTACTTGAATGAAAGGGTCTTTTGTACCTTACGCCAACCTTACTTTGACCCTACAATCCAGGAAACGTACAGTGTGCTGCCCTACCGTGGCTGTGTACACATCCGAACAACAGATGTGATTGAAAGGGGAATTTGTCAGTCGTCATGAACAGAGCACTCACATTGTTTGTCTGCAAGATTGAGATAGGTGATAATATCTTAAAAGGTGACCTTTTCTCCTTTTTTAAAAAAAGTGAGAAAGTCATCACTCACATTGGTCTAAGCATGTTTTTTTTTTGTTTGTTTGTTTGTTTGTTTTTTTTTATTTAAGGTTTTAAAATCACAGCTCTTATAAAGATGTTCTGTACAGTCTTGAGGAAACTTTTATTTATCCAGGGAGGGTTTGCCTGGAAAAATAAGCGTCTGCTTCCAGCAGTCACCCGCTTTATATTTTTACTGTCAGCCTGAGCTGCTTATTACTACAATAGTCTTTCCTTGAGCAGTACAAAGAAAACATATTAGTACGTAGCTCCTTTTCACATATCACAGTAAGGTTACCTCATCACGTCTTGTACCAACATGAGTGCAAATATATATTTATTCAAACTTTGAAAGGAGGCGGAGCTTTGTCCTGCTTATCGTCACATATCCATCCCCTGATTGTACACTCCAGTTTATTTCCATGCGATTCTTCACATTCTGCTCAATTCAGTTTAATTCAGTTTTGAGTTCACAGCAAGTGTCATCATACAAAGGTTTATATTCCAAGGAAAAACACAAACAAAACAAAACATAACCCTATTAGAACGGGAGCACCAACGATCTGATCTTGATCTTTGAGCAACCATTTGGCGACATTGGGGAGGAAGAACTCCCTTTTAATAGGAAGAAACCTCTGGTAGATCCAGGCCCAAGGAGGAGCAGTTTCCTGCAACTGGCTTGAGAATGTTAAACAACAAACCAGCGCAAGAAGTAGTTTGACTGACCTGAGTGTAGCATTTAGTGTTCATGAACATCCGATGGTGGTTGTTATGGCCTATGTGGGCTGTGTTTCATGATACTTAACCTATATTGGCTATTATTCTATTATTTTATATGTTACCCTGCTGCCTTTTGAATAATGGAGAAAAATAATGGAAACGTTGCTTGTATAGAAATATTATGCAATTTGTGTTACTGGGAGCAAGTTCAGGCAATATACTCATTATACAGTCAGTGTACTCTCCTGCTTATTCTTTCTCAATACTGTTTTTCTCAAGTTTTTCCTCAGCTTGTTTTATAAAGTTTTTGCATTATTAAGTTTTATTTTAAAAACATTTTCTGATATGTTTCTGGAATAGGTTACAGAGTCCGCGTTGAGACATGTTTTCACACTAGTAATCAAAACCACTTCTAGTTGTTGGACCAGTGTTAACTGTTTGTCACAGATTGTGGTCCACAAAAGGTTTGAATCCTGTAATTTCTGGTTTGGAACAATCTGGAAAAATCCAAAAGTATGGATCAAAAATCTAGCTTTCAATTGCAGACGCTAATTCAATTACAGGGAAAGAGATCTCTTACTTATGCAAGCTACACGCATGAATCAGAGTCCTTTTGTTATTAAAAGGAAAATACCGTATACAGAAAGTTAAACTGGGTGAACCGATAAAGTAAGTGAGGTTTATTGGCTGTTGTGAAATGCCAAGGTCAGGGAAACTACAGTGAGTTGAGCGTGCACACATTCATGCACCACTTAAGTGACAAAAACCCCACTGTGTGTTCTTAATCCACTGTTCATTAGTGGAGCCTGCTGTGAGGATAAAGCATGTGTTTGCCCTCACCATAAGATGAGTGTCACGTTGTCTTGATTTTTGGGAGCTTCCACCATCTCATTTCCTTTAAGTGACTTCCTCCCCAGGTCTCCATCTGGCCTGTGTTTAGAATCTACATGCTCTTAAATATTCTTTCAGATCTTCTGTGCTTCACTGCTCTTTCCTCTGCCCCATCTTCCTAAATTAAAAGGGAGGAGGAGAGAAGACTGCAGCAAAATGCATTTTTTAGTGACGGGGAAGCTCTCTGGAGAGTACAAAACGGTGTCACACTCAACTTGCAAATTAAAGTTGACACAACAAATGCTTTTGGATCTGCACTGATCCAGCACCGTAGGCTTAGTGAGTTGGATAGATGTGTAGAAGATTCCCAGTAAAGGGGAAGACTGCGGGCGACTTCTGAAATAATAAACACATTTTAATTCGTGTCAAGCATAAGGCAGCAATCTGTTACTTTTATTAAAACAAAGATTTAAAAAATAAATACGTTAAAAAATGACTGAAATGTTTGACAAAAGACAGAATAAAGAGCAAGGAGGGCTGAAAAGGGAGTTTAAAAAAACAAAAAAGAGACCTCATTTACAGTAAGACGAAGAGCAGACTGGTGGTAAATACAGGAGTAGGTGGGAACATGACCTACAGTTTGTCATGTCTCTTTTGTGGCACAGTAATGCATAACCACTGCAAGAGATCATAACAAAACCCAAACCTTTGGCAAGAACACAGAGTGTCTACAAGCTCTGACACACTGTGTAGCAGAAGGCTGGATCTGGCAGAACAATGCTGCGTTTCTTTAAGGCACACAGGAGTGTCTTTGGCTCAAAATTCATCCCCAAAAAACCTCTTTATGATCTGTGCCACAAAGGGATGATTGATAGAGAGTGAACATTCGAGAACTGGTTTCATTCAGCCCCGAGGTGAACACAGTTCAGTTTCACAAGTTTAAAAATGTTGTAGGTACATGTAATCTGTGCCATTGAAGACAAGTTGGTATCTGCGCATGTCTTTGGATTGACTTTATATGGATTCCCAACATCATCCTTTTTAAAGCCTTTAAAGTGACACAGAGTGAGTTTTTTCTAACTATAGTAAACAGTGCCAATGTCACAAATGCCTGAATACCAGGTAATCTGTGCTAAAACCTCTAACCTAACAGCATAGATTGTTTTCTGTGTGAGAACTGTGAACACACAATGTAACCGAACCAGCTTTTTAACTGGAGATGCACAATGTTATCGTACTTCTTGGTGTTCCCTTTCTTTATTTCAGGTTAGTTTTCTCTTGGAGTTTGAACACATTTTTCACAAGTGTTTTTTTTAAATTATTTAATTAATGTTTTAATCAGAATCGTATCTTTAACTGTTTTTGTTTTTCTCAAAAATACTTTTTTTTTTTTAAAAAAAAAAATCATACGGAATATCCCTTTAAATCCAGTTGACCATCAGAGCCGTAAAGTCGAATAACTTTTAAATATTGGGTGTCGTCATGCATTTATTTGGCTTATTTAAAAAAAGGGGGAAAAACCCTCTTTAGCCAAAATTTAAACAATAAAAACTCTATGGCTTTAATTTTGTCCAGATAGTTTTATTAATTTCTTCAAAATTAAAACCTTTACCATCAAATAAAAAAGCTCTAAAAACTCTTTTCTGGTTAAATCTGGACTGATTTTATTAAAATCTGGACTGAGTGTCATTGGCTCATTTTGGCCTTTAACTCTTCTGGCCATGTGATAAATAAAATGTTAAATAGTTTAACCTGGCAACAAAATTTTTCTTTAAAGCATTTTTGGTATTGCAAGACAATTTACTAGTTCCTACAGAAATAAAATAATTAGCATGAAGACTATGATGCACTTGTTTATTGGATAATTGCTCATACCATCAAGGTTAGCGCTCTGGATTTTCATTCCAAGGTGTCTGTGTCATCCCAGTTGGTCTCCTGTAAATCTGACTCCCTTGAGTCTGATGAAGTGGAGGAGAATGAGGCGAGCATGTTTTGAAACACCTGGACAAAATCTTCTAAATCTTGAAGCAACCTCATAGTAGAGTTCTCCGAGTCATCTGTGTCTGGGCTCGCCGCAGCTTCAGGTGGTACAACAGAAGGTAATGAGGAGGAACTGCTGGGCAACAGCTCTTCAGTGCTTTCCATATAGTCTTGAATCAGAGCGATTGGAGACTCTCTGCTGTCATATTCAAAGCTTTGTCCACCTTCACTCACCAAATAGTGCTGAAAATAAAGAAATCATTTCTACCACCAACATCATTTATCATTTATTGTGGCATAAAATACAAAGCCTATTCAATGTCTCAGCTATAACACTATTTAATCGACCCACCTAAAATAACCTTACCTCCATGTCTATAACTGCATTGTTTAAGTAGATGTTTTCAAAGTTCACCAGATTGTCATGCAGGCAAACAAGATCCCGGTAATTCACCTCGCTGCCGTCGTCGTCAGATTCACCGTAACTCCAGAGCTTTTTGGCCTCGTTGTCACTCTCGTCCGATTCGAAGTATACGGTGAGGTCTTCCAGAGACATTGTGGTGCAAAGTCTCGTACAGCACACTGCTGTGATCAGAATGAGTGTTGCCACGATAAATCCACGTATTGTTTTGTACGCTGGACAACAGTTTGGTGCTTTGATTTGAAAAGTACTGTAGAGTTCTGGACTGCTGCTGTTACTTCAGCTCAGGGTTACAGTTTCCTCATTTAAAAAAAAAAGAAAAAAAAAAAAGAAGAAGCTTGTCCTGATAGTTTTATTAATGTCTTCAAAATTAAAATAACTACCATCAAGTAAAAACACAGCCCTTATTTGCATGTATTATTCACCTTATTGCTATTCTTGTTTAACACGCTGTGCCACTACGTCACGAGAAGTTGCGCACTGAAAGTATTAAAACATTGTTTTTTCTTTTTCTTGTCCTTACCTGCAAATGTCACTTTCTCCTCACACATTTCTTGTTCTGGACAAATTCCAAGGCTGCAACATGTGATGTAATTTATGTCATATAAATGTATTATTGGGACTGTATGAAAATAGTATTGTGTAAGACCTTGAAAGATTTGTTATTGAAAAGAGATTTTTAAAGCCTATATTTCACATCATTTTGATGGCTTCCTGTTAAACAGGCTGCTGTATGCTGTAAGATACATACATATATATATATATATATATTTTAAATTAAATGTTTCAGCATTTTTCCAGGCTTTTTTTCCTCTGTAGTTAAAATTGTAACATTGTAGAGTATCTTGCGAAATACATAGTATCGAGTTAGTCTGCCTCCACAACTTTGCATACAGTGTCTTTGTCACATGTCAGTACACTGAGTACTGTATAATACCATTTGAATACTTCTCAACTGTGGACACTGGCCCTTCCAGACATTCCTTTTCACTGTGTTAGGGAGACCTTGGTGCTCACGACTCTGCATTGTCTTGCTAAAACGTAGTGATGGGCTTCCCCTGCTGCCAACGTGTTTGCCTTGGCCTCCTTTCAAGTCTGCTGTTGGACTGTTGAGGGCTCCAATAGTTTAGATCGGTCCTCCTTTCTTTAGCAGAGAGCTTCAGCAGAATAATGTCGTGAGAATCTCAATGAGGCCCACAGGGATCAAACTAGAGTTTGAAAGAAGATGCCACATTAACTTGTTTGTAATGTTTTGTTTTTTTCTCTCCGAAAGTCGAGTGAGAAGGTTTGAGGGATGATGTGCACAGAAAGTTGTAATACCCACATCAGAGAGCTGTTATGTTGAAACATTGTTTACTATGTGACTTAGTCCCTTGTCTTAAGTCTGGCACTGTGACATTTTGCTGTGAGCTATTTTTGCGCGATGAACTTGGCACCACAGAACGACACACAAACGCACACATCAGTTTTAAAGTCTCTTTGTGCCCAACCCTGGTCTGTCCCCACAGTGACATACTATAGGGGACTTTAAATAGACTGTGCTGCTATGTGCACTTATTATGTGTGACTATCTTCTTAAAGCCTCAACTAAAGAGCAGGCTGGATTAGTATTACTTTTTAAATCTGTATCCTTATTATCTTAAAGTGCATTATATACATTGTATATAAATTATCGAATAAGCTGATGGGTTGTCGGGGTCATTCTCTAATTGGCGTAACAGTTTTTGTAAAGTAGGTAAAATCCTGGCTTTTTAAGTCATTCTTGAACGCTCAGTCATTGTTAATCATAAACAATAAATCAAAGTGTTTAGATTTTATGGTTTTTGGGGAGACGCCCCAGTTGATTCAAAACAAAACAGTAAAATGTGTTTTGGCTGAACTGGCTTAAAGGCAGTGGTTTGTGGCTTTCTTTCCCACAACAAACAAAAAAGTTGGACGTGCTGGCTCTGTTTCAGATGAATACTCTGGACTGAATGCTTTCAGTTATAACAGGCAGCGATAAATTAAAAAAAAAAAAAAGTTCTTGAGCACACACAGAAACCTACAGTAATTTGTTTGCATTGGCTTGTTTGCAGATGTAGTTCTGGTGAGTGCTGGCTACTGCTTTTCTGTGTCAGATAAGTTTTACAGCTTAGCTTTGATTTCAACTTCCATCTTTTATTTATAGTCGCGTACAGTGGAGTGTTCCTAATAAACTTTAAGAATCGCTTCAAGTTTTATTTTGTTACAAACACAAGTTGTGTTTGAGGTCTCCATTTCTTTTTAAACAAGTGTTTCTGAGACAGTGATGCTTCAGGATGGTTCACTGTTAATGATTACTGTTCAATCACTACTAAAGTCTGGTCTGGCCAAACTTTTTTCATTTTTTCCTTTATAAAATCGCTGACATTAAAGGTTTGTGTGTTTGTGTCTGAGATCCATCATTTAGAATCCACAGGGTCTTTGTGTCTGGGGTTGCACAAAGTGACACTGGCTGTAATAAACTATGATATCTGTCACAGCAGCGAGTGGGTGAGTTAAAGAGAAGCTAAAAAAGAGCAACACATGAAAAATACTAATGCAGCTGTTTGAATTGTCGTGTTTTCACTGAGTGCATTTAGACTCAGACTATCAAAACTATCATTGCTGTATAGTTGCATTTTTTCCCCCCAAGAAATCTCAGTTTCCTTCTCCAAGGCAGGCCTGTCATGTAGTATTACTTTGCCAGTTAAACACATCAGACGTGCGTCTGGTGCCCTTTTGCAGTGAGTTGCGTGTGTTGCAGTGGAGTGGAACTGTATAAGTGGGTAATGAGGCTGTAACCCTCAAGGCTGCTCTGTGTGTGTGGGACGAAGCCAAACAGTCACTTCAAAAGTTAATACTTTGTCAAATGATGCCAGGACACTGTGCACTTCCATGCATGTGCGCTCGACTCGTTCTCCCTTTTAGCTTGGAGCAAGTTACATGTGCACATGTTTTTGCATGTCAATACCCTGGGAGGGGGCTTTACAATCATCTGGGAGTTGGATTTCCTTTTTACCACTGCGTGATGGCGGTAATACTCTACCTTTTATCCCTGCCTTATTTTGTTATTGTAAAGCTACATTTTTCTATAATTGTACAGTGTCTTTTTCTTTCCCCTCTCTTTTCTTAACCCTTGCCTTTATTCCCACTTATTTCAATCAAGCGTGACCTTTGCGTGTGCTTTTCATGTCAGACTCTTTGACACGTAATTGAACTTGATTATATAGTAATGGTGGGTGGCATTCCTCGCAGGTCCCGATGACTATGATAGTCTTGCTTTAAAGAGCCAACAATGATGAGATGAGTGGCATGTTAAAATGTTTGGAGTGTCCGCTGGTGGACTTGTGTAAGCTCCAAAGAGCTTTTGAGGGATTTTCAGTCATGTCTACTTTTCTACTAAAACCCTTTATCAGTTCTCACAATGTTTATGCTTTACGGTTGTATGCACTCATTTCTTTGCATTTAAAATATAAAATGAATAAAATAGGTCTTGAAGGTCATTTGCGATATATGCATCTTCTTACAATTGCTGCCCCAAATTTTCATGTGTCAGGTAATCTTAAAACGGCTGTTGATTTTGAATTTAAATGTCTCTTTTTGCCTCCTTGTTCTGCAGGATGCCAGCTACTGGCTGCAGGTTCACCGGTTGGAGCACGGTGATGGGGGAATCCTCGACCTGGATGATGTGCTTTGCGATGTGGCTGATGACAAAGACAGGGTGAGTAATTTCTGGGAACTGTTCATGAAGTCTTTAAAAATGTTGTTTTTTTGTTCTGTTTTCCAAGGCACAGGAAGTGCTCACTGACCAGACAGATAAGAGAATTTGTTGTGCACCAAAGTGCCTCTTATCGGTTTCTGGATTTTCATTAATGCCGTCGTTAACCATCTCTTTAATCAGTTAAACACTCCCCATATATTTACATGGCCACGCCTATCTCTTGGTAAATCTAAGTTAAACAGATCGAGCAGTGTGCTTTACTTTAGAGCTCCTGAACCACGACTTTCTGAGGTCAGGAATGTAAATATTCAGTTGTTTTATTCCCAAAGTCTACAGCTATCAAACTAGGCACTCATCATTTGTGCGTGCACATAAACTCCAACCTCCCTGACTGTGTTGCCATTCTGATTCAGGTCATGGTGGTTGGTGGGAGTGTTATGGTTAAAAATCCCAAAAAAGAACAATGAAAGACAAAAAGGTTGGTCCAAAAAAAAAGATATTTGTATAGATAACTGAAACATTTTTTTTACTGCTGTTATTCATGAGCAGCGTCTCAGCCACTGGTGGTGTGCGACAATTTTGGGAGAGTGTGTCATGATTTATGAGTTCAATCGTCGACTTGCAAATTCTGAACACATTTTAATGGCCACTAAATCACTGTGATTTTGACTTTCTACAATAATTAGTTAATGCAACAAAACCCCTTTCCGCTTCTTATATAGGGTTTTTTTTTCGTTTGTTTGTTTCTTTTGGGGTTTTTTGGAGACCTGGAATGTAAATCTTCCCGTCTGTGAAGCACTTTGGGTCGACTTCTGTCGTTTAAATGTGCTTTAGGCTATAAAGAAATAGATGCGACACTCAACTCAACATTTTTATAGTGAAAATTTTAAGTATATTTTCATTTTTAAAAAAATGATAATAATTGCACATTTCAGTGACCTACATACTAAACTTAAAGGATAGAAAGTATCAATCCTTTTGAGCCAGTATTGATCCAGTACCAATACCAGGATTGGTATCGACGCTATCGATATTTGGATCTCCTACTTCTATTAGCTGCACTTATTTGTTTTCAGCCAATCAATGCCAGGTGTTATTTCTAAGCAGTTCATTTAGCCAGTAATCTGAAAATATATCGAGAGTCTCTGTGAGGTATTCCACTGGAAACAGACTTCTGCACACATAGATAAAAACTACTGATTGTATTTTCAAAGATGAAGAGCTGATTTTTCCATAGGTGCTAACAGTTTTAGAACTCGTAACATTTGGCAGAACTTTAGGGGCCCAAATACGAAAACTCCAGCTAAAGTTAAAGTAAGAATTGAGATTTCAGGTGCACAGGATCTACTTGACTTCTCCCATCTGCTCTACAGTCAGTGGCTCAAAGGAATCTTTGTGCTTTCTGTGGCGCACACTCTCTCATGCAACCCTTTCAATCTTTGTTTATAAGCCCCCATGCCTCAGTGTTTATCTGCACGTTTGTGAGTTCATGTGTTTACGTGTGCACCCTTACAACGAGCTGTCATCATGCTCATCTTTTCACATCCCTCTCTCATTGGTCCCTGCAGGCGTTTCCCGCAGAAGAGTGTGTGTACATTTCATACATGACAACCTGTCAGCCTCGCTGACACACATCTGCATCACAGTCACATCCTTTGCGGGTGGATGTTTTGCTTTTCTACAAAGTTTGAACGTACACAGGCATCAGCCATAAGGGCAGAAGCACCTGTTTAATGTAGCGTAGCAGAACATTAAACAGGTAGCAGAACGTGACATTGTAACGAGATGTTATCCTTTTGTAAATTAGCCCAGTGAGCGCTTGAAGAGATGCTGTTCCTTTTGTGTAATTATTTATGATGATGACAAATAAAAGTGATAATGTTACACAGCTAATACAGAAGCTACAACTAAAATGGGGATTTTTTAATATAAATTGTTTATGTTTATAATGTGGCTTTATCAAGTGGCGCTCATACCAAAAGGAATATCCCTTATATGGATGTGAAACGGCACCACAACCAGCTTTCTAAACATTCTTGCTCTCAAGTACCAGCGATGTCAGTGAACCTTAATATTTTTACTTTTAAATTTAAATTTGTCATTAGTAGTTTTAAATGTTTTCCCTTTGTTTTTAGTTTTTGAAAACTGTGGATTTGTGTTGATTTAACACTCTAACAGGAAGAGTCTGATCCACATTCATGTACACTTGGCGCGAGAAAACAGGGGAAACGTAGGGACATGAAACATGTATGAGTGTGAGTGACTCCGCGTGTCCCACTGAACATGACTGGTGGTCTCCTGGCAGCTGTGACTCATCTCTGCCATTGCACAGGAGCTTTTTAAAGACTGGAAGGAATGTCTGGCCCATCACACAAGGACACTTTTATTAGCTTACACTGGAATGAAACGGGCTGCGTGTAGTGCTCATCTGGGGAATACAAGTATATACAACACAGTTTAATACTTTCCCTGAGTGTTTGTGTCTGTATCTGTGGAAGCACCTTTAAGTATAAAGTGTGTATATAATACAGATACAGTCAGTATCATCGTTGCCAAAAAAAGTGGCAGTTTGAACTCACACAGAGGGAATATTTTTTCAGATGCCATCTTTTCCTTCTTTCATCAGACTTCCTTCCTTTTCCCCCTTCATACCATATTTTCTATGAACTGTAACAACATCAATAACTAAGAATCTACTTTGGCTGCTGACGCTCTCTTTATAGTTCATACTTCAGTTAGTAGTCATTGCTTGTGTTCATAGAAGATACCTGTATGATTGGCTGGATGGTTTAGATTGTATTACTTGGGACATTCACTAGAATAGAACAGAATAACCCTTAATTGTCATTGTACATGTGCAGTGAAATTGTGGGTGCTCCACACCAACAGTGCCGGAATAAAATATAAACAGTAGACACAAGGAATAAGTAGCAAGCAGGGGAAATGTATACAATCAAGAGGGATACATAGAAAAATAAGTGAAGGGCACACATTAGGGAACAAGTTGCAAAGTGCTTGGAAGTAGTGCAAAGAAAAGCCTGACTAGAGTCCATGTGTGAGTGACCCGAGCGAGGTGGGTTACTCGGATCATGGCTCAGAGTGGTGCAGTGAGTGGGCTGGGGTGGGGTTAGGGTTAGGCCCAGGGCAAGAAGCTGTTAGTGAGTCTGGAGGTGCGGGACATGATTGACCTGAGGCGCCTACCAGAGGGCAGCGGGTCAAACAGGTGGTGGACGGAGTGCTGTGATGGCCCAGGTTTTACTGAGACAGGAGGATCTGCCGATGACCTCCAGGGGTGGCAGAGGGCAGCCAGTGATATTTTTTTTTAATTTTTTTTGGAGGGGGCAGTATTAATTATACTGTCTGCAGCCTCCTTGTTCTCAGTACAGCATTACTGTACTATATGTGCTTAATGTAAAAATTAAATTACTTAATTTACTCAGTCAAGGAACAATATTAATTGCAAGTGAAGAGCTAATTATTAAATAGAAACCAAATCTCTCTCTTGCTCTCTCCTTATAGTCTTGTGCTGTGGCTCCCTCTTCCCTTTCTCCCCTTCATGTTGTTCATGCTTATTAGCCATATGGAGGTGTGGTAGTTAATGTGTGATGAAAGCATGATAGGTGTCTACGTGAAGCAAAACTGGAATAATAATGGAGTCTTAAAAATATATATACATGTTAAAAAATGTATGACTTCTTTTTCACTCATTCTAGAAAAGAGAGGACGAGAGCGACCCAACACTGTACACATTGTTACTAATGGAGATTATGAAGCGTCTTGCTTTGATTGGATTACAGAAAGGTGGAAATTTTTCTGCTACTTTACGATGGATAAGTACAGCTGTACAGTAGTAACCTGCAGACACAGTGTATGTGCTAAGGTTTGGCCTGCAACGTAAAAATACTTTGATCATCCTCACCAATCTTTATTGTGTTGTCTAAAGTTCAGGGGCAGTACATTAATAGTTACCTAAGACATGCACACAATCTTCTGCACTGCAACACACGTGCAGTCTTGGCAGCACAACACTACCCAGCATTACCCACCTTATATCTTCCCCTCGTGCTTGCATTGTTTTTTTTCCAGGAGCCCAACGAAAATATGCTAGATTAAAGCTCCCCATGCTGCCCCTGGACAGTGGACCTTCATATGCGAACACTCGGATATCTTTGCTACCTTCTGTCATCCAGTTCTCTTTGCTCTCTTCTGACGCGCACCCACCGACGTACCCCGGGAGTCTGATGACAGACTTGTCCCTACACAAACTCCTGCAGCGATGTCACAACCCTAAATGACGGCACCTGGGCTGTGCCAGCACCACATTCCTCTGAGCGTGTGTGGTGTCAGGGTGTGCCGCACAGCTGCGCTTGCCTTCACTCCATCGCTGACACGTCGGGCCCCGGTCAGCATGGTGTCTGGCTCTGTGACAGGCGCACTGAATATTTAGCTCTGTGTATCGGGGTGTGTGTGTGCGTGTGCAGACATCTGTGCCTTCTTCAAACATGTTAAATTTACACAGCGTCTTCATTGCATCTGTGTTTAACTTGGATGTGGAAAAGTTTGAGTGTTTTTGTACGTTTTGTTATGTTTTGATTAATACGATACACTGAACAGAAAGACCGAGTGATGTTCCTTGTATACTAGTTCTGGCTTGAGTTTGCCTTATGCATGTTTTTGATTTTGATCCAGGCGATATCTTAGTCTGAGCTGAATATAGAAGCGTCTTCCCGTGTAGGAGACGAATAGACACAGACAGGAGGGGCCGCTGGGTTAAATAAACCCAGAGGAGTTTCTTAAAACGACTCCATCAGTCTTCTGTTTATCCTGTCACAGAATATCAACAGACGAGCAGGCTACCACTCACAGTTGGCGTTGCGCGCGCCTGTGTGTGCGCGCGTGCATGTGTGGAATCGGAGCAATATGATCCTTGTGAGCAAGTGTGCTGACTGTCATTCATGCCTTTGCAGGGCTTGCTACTAAATTACTTAGTGTTACTTTCTTTGAAGCTTTTTTTTGTGCATAATTTAAGATTTTAATGTTGACATTATTAAAAATATATTTAATAGCTTTTGTGCAAGAACTAAATATTTAAGAAATGATCCCATTGGTGTAAGATATGATAATAAATATAGCTTGAAAACAAGGCTGCCACCTATTTAAATCAAAAAGAAGCGTTTACACGTATTGATCTAATGTCTTTGTATTTGTTTTGTCTGTGGTTGGTATTGATTTTTCTAAGTGCATGCACTAGGATGGGGAAGTGCTGTGAAACTGATCCCCTCTGAGGCCTCTTAAAGGCAGATGCTGACTGATGCTGAGTATGGAGATTTTTTTTTCCTCAGATAGGAAGCGGGTCATATTGGAAAGAGAGAGGAGCGTTTGGGAATTGAAGGGTGTAGTGAAATATTTTCAGTAAAACTGATTTATGTATTTCTCGCATTATACTCTCATTGCCTTGTTGTTTGGGGAGGATTTTTGTCCAGATTATGAATCGAACCTTAGACAGATACTGCCGATCTGTGCCACCTGAGCATGAAAAAAAAAGTTGTTTTTTTTAAAACCATATAGGGAGCTGGATACCATGGATAGTGCTGCTGCGAGGCGGATTTTGGTTTGGACCACTGCCTGTGTGGAGCTGCTCCAACAACAGTTAGTTGAGATAGATGAGAGGTCATCTGATACATATATGTGGTGGTTAAAAAGTAACAAAAATAGCATCTTACATACTGAAATACATTCTGTAGGTTGCAAGTGAGACTTTTCTTTAATAATTCAACAATTGTCAGCTTCATGCCAGTCAGCAGCAGCACGGAAAAAAGCCCTGGTTGTAGCAGGCACTGTGTACTTTTACTTATACAGCTGCGTGTGTGCTGTTTATGACTTTTATCCTGTTTTTCAAACTCCTGGAGCTGTTGCTGTAAACAGAAAATGCATAAGCTCCGGTGTACTTTCTGTTCACTTCTAGTTCTAGAGAAAGCCCTCTAAGAACTCGTGGAAAACTAAAAGTGCAGGATGCAGAATATGATATGACTATATAATATAAATATTTCCCCAACAAACAGAGAGGTTGTCTTGTTTTGGACTGCTAAAACACATCTCACTTTTACCAAACTACGGCCGACCGGGCCCCTCCTCCAGGCCTCAGTGATCCTCCTCAGGGAGTGTTAGTGGTGACCTCATTTATTCCAGGCTAGCCCTCCTCCTTCTCTTCCTCCTCCCTTTCTCTCTTCCCTCTTTCTAGCCTCCTAATGAGAACAAGATGACAACTTTATACCAGAATCAGATGGGTGACACAGAATTTTTCTGAGCAAGTCTTCCTGCATGAGTCGAGGGTATGAGGGAGAGGAGGGGGTGGACGCAGAAAGAGCAATCAACTCTGGAAATGCTATGCATGAATATATGGAAGTGACTGCCTTTTTCAAAAAGTTAATATAGTATCTTAACTGTTTTCAGTTGCGTTTAAGTGTCAAAATGTTTTATTCGCATTTGTGTTGAGGGGAGTAGACACACAAAAAATAGAGTTTGAATGATAGTTTATTGCTGACGGATGCCAGAATAAATATTCAGAGTTAATAAAATGATTTTATACTGGCCAGTACATACAAACATATACATTTAGTATAATACAGACTGTATATTGAGCCATTGTAACACATGCACAGCAGCCCTGAACTCATCTCGACGTCACCCGACAGAGGCGCCAGTGTCTGGCGCAGTCATACGCATGTTAGTTGCTCTTTAACCTGCCTGCTCCATTCTGAAGACTGATGTGCAAATAATGCAGCTAAAGGTCCAGTACCTAATCGCATGTGTTATTTCTCTGATTGCATTATTGCGGGGTCTTTACCTTACAATATAAAGCACCTTGGAGCGACTGTTGCAGTGATTTGGCGCTACATATAGATAAAATACCAAACACAAGCCCACATGCTCAGGCACGACGGAGAACCAGTATTTATGTTCTCTGCTGACGTTATGATGAAATCTGATTTATGGTTCCTTCATAATTACGTTATGACTCCAAAAAGATCAGAGTCAGATTCTTCACTATGATGAATGTGATATTAACATCGATCAGATTACCTATTTTGGAGGAGTCTTGTCAAAACAGTCGTGCCCAACCTCGCCTTGTCGTTCCGTGTGAAGCAACACGAAGCTTTTATGAAATTAATTTACGCGTACTTGCTAGATTGATGACATCCACTTGGCTTGCCATCAGTGCGGAGTTTAGCATGTTTGTCTTAACAAGCACTTACTCTCTCCCTCTTTGTAAATCGTTTAAGCTCGTTGTTTGGAGCGCGTTTAATAGCCGTAGCAGACGTACTTGTTTAAACAGAAGAAATGTTGCAAATGTTAGAGAGCTGTTTAAACTTAGGAGGTGTGTTTCTGCTGCTGTGCCTGGTCATGTTTCAAACAGCCCACCTCTTGTGTTCTGCAGACAGTGGCTTCACTCACCCGACAGATGAATACAGCCTTATGGGAGCAACTCGTGAGACTCTTGGTTGCGCAAATTTATGAATTTAGGTTTTCTTGACCATAATTGAATTTTTTAGGATGTGTATGCAATCTTTAAGCCTATATCAGTGAAATGTAGGCCTTTTCTTCATACTGTCTTTGAACTAGTCTGTATAGTGTACAAATCATAGGTATACTGTCTTGGTTGGTATACAGTTCTGTCTTTGTGCTTCCCAGATGAAAATCAGCATTAGACTGTTTGATGTTGCGATAAATTTGTGACGTCTTCTTAGGTCTTCCTGCTTTAATTAGCTACAGTATGCTGGCATTGATGCCACACATTTAATAGCCTATTACCTCTAAATCAGGGCGACAGACTGGCAACCTGTCCGGGGTGTACCCTGCCTCTCGCCCTATGACAGCTGGGATAGGCTTCAGCCCCCCCCCCCCCCCCCCCCCCCCCCCCCCCCCACGATAAGTGGAAGAAGACGGATGGATGGAATTACCTCTAAATAAAGAAGTGAAACTCAACATTTTAAACATATATTTTTGCTGAATGGAGTCAAATGTGTGCATGCAGAGTGTCAGTATATGAGCAAGTAAATAAAATCACTTGTCTTTTTTCTTTGCAAGTCCTCCGTTCTTACTGTGCATGTTTATATTACGAACATGATTAAAATAAATAGGATTTATGTGTCACAGTGAACTTAGCTGACCTATTGTTGCTGTTATGGACTCATTATATCATTAGAAAAAGGTTATACTGCCTACGAGCTGCAATAATTGGTGGTGTGTGAAAACCATGGTCTCAATTTCTTGTATAATTAACACCAGATTGCAGATTGCTTCATCATGAATTTGTAAGATTGGACAGAAAAGCAGTTTAAATAAGATTCTTCTATACCTCCTATGTCCCTAATAACCCGTCTATTATTCACAGTGCTGTGTGGAACGATTACTCACCCACACTTAAGCAGTCTCAGCACTTCACCTTGAGTAACTGTCACCCACACAAATCCAGAGTAATGATTACTCAAGTGTGTTTGTGTGTGCATGCATATGTGCGTAGACTTCCTGCATGCTAAGTGCATTTGCACTCTGTGCATTGTGTCTTATGCGTTCATCTTTTGTGGTCCTTCAGCATAATTGCAGGTTAGCAGTGAGGTAACCGTCGCAGACTGTCATCTCCTTCTGTGGTAACAGTGTGGCGAGTCTTCGCTTCCCTGCCTCGCTCTGTGTCTGATACGGTCAGAGACCAGAGAACCGACAACACGGCCTGAGCTCGACAACACCGTACATGGACATGGAGAAATAAATCCATGTCACGCTGAAGAGTGTAGAAAAAAATCCAGTCGCTTTAAAAAGTAGTTTATTACAATGTCAGTCAGTCTATTACTGAGCTCTTAAAGATTCATTACACATAAACGCCACTCTCCATCGCCATGGTGATAAAGTGAAATTGGATTGAAGACTCTAAACTGAGAAAACGGAGCTTACGCCGGCCGTTGTAACGATATACACTGTTTTTGAAGCTAAAAATGGTACTTCGCCTCTATTTATATTTAACACATCGGTTAACATCCGGCATAAATACCTCGTGCATTCACTTAATTGTATCATCTCATTTTAGCACAGCTTTAATTCAGCGTCCCGTACCAGTATTAGTTCAGTGCTGCCTACCAGCAATGCAAGCTCGTTTAACCTTGGCACAGGGAGCTTTCAGCATGGCAACTAAACACTGATGAAACTAAAATAAGAGTGATGAGCTGAGGTGTTTTAGCAGGGCACCGACATGATTCTGGGGTGTGGATGTTCACCCAGAAATCCCAATATTCAAACATTCTTTGCATGACTGCTGCTGTTCAATGTATTTCTGATTTTTCTCACTTTGTGTTAAATTGATGGCAATGTAGTTCACATGACCCCCTGTAAGAAAAGTCAGACTATATGGATTTTTGTTTAGAATAGTTGAATAAGAACTATGCTTTTATAGCAAAAAGATAAAAAACATAAATTACTTCGTTGACTCAAAAGATTTGAACAAAAGGCAGCAGCTGCCAAAAAGAAAAGACTTTTGTTAATCCGTGAACCACACATTTGACTAAAACCTGGTTTCGCTGAATTTTCATTGGCCTTGAGGTTTTTAATCTTAATTTGTGATAGAAAACTGTCAGGAGGAAACAAAGACTACGCGTAAGGAGTCAACAGGAGTGTTTGGATTACAGCGTCTCACAACAGATGTTTTTGTGTCTCTGTGTTGGCGGTAATGAGATTATGACTCCCCTCGCCCCCTCCTCCCCTCCTTGTCTCCTTTATCTCTGCTCCTCCATCCCCTCTCTTCGCCATCCATCTCTCTCTGCTTTCTCTCCCCTGCCTCAATGCTTAATTTCCTTTTTTGTGTGTTTTTTGCTTCCCCACCACAATAGTTTGTTTTTAGCAAGATATTGTCAAGTATTGAAGTACTGGCTCCGTGTTGTACTTAGGCTTTGTGCGGTAATATAGTACTCATATAAAAATCTTCAACTATCATGGTTGAGGAAGAGTAAGATTAGGCCTGTCCTGCCATCTAGTGGTGTTGGTGTGTCAGTGCATCTTTCAGTACTTTTGCATAGCTGTGTGCAAATAGAAAAGTATTCTTTAAAGTTAAGTTGGAACAGCAAAAATATAGACGTGGTGACTTCTGGTTGTTGCTGCAGAGATGTTTGCTTTGGCTCTGACACAGTTTTAAGACTGTTCACCCTGCAACTGTAACTGACAAGTTTATGAACTTTGTTAGTTTCCTTTTTAAAAGTGGGATCTTGTGCTTTTCCACATTTCATGAGCTTATGTCAGCTTATGTACAAGTCGTCCCTGTGAGCCCAAAGCTCAGGCTTCAGACTGCTCTAAATACTCAGACAGGTTATGTTTTCTACTCTCTGCTCGGTATATCAGTGAAAGCAGATGTTCCAGATGTGGTCCTCTTGGGCATACATTTCAGATGTTCTGGTTATGAGCAGCAGTAAATAAGACCGTGATCTTAAAGGGAGAATGGGCTTAAAAGGGGTGATGTCTTTAAAAAGAGAGGAGCAAAAGAAAAGAGAAAAAAGCTTCTCTTTTTTTTTTTACAGTGGATAAACTGATGGTCTGGATCAGAGCCTGGTGTCAGATTAATACGGAGTATTTTGCGCTGTGATTCATGCAAAGCTGCTCAGTCCAAGAATAAAAATACGCAGGTGTCGATGAGCATAGCAGGTTCTTTTGAAGGATTAAACATGGAGCTCTTCAAGCTCTTTAAAAGGGACTGTGAGCTTCTTGTTGTCGCTGTTTCAGGACCGGCCATTCTACCAAAATAACTGCTAACAACAGCCTCTGGGCCACAGAAGCAACAGTGGGAGACCACAGAGACAAACATAGACAGTGATGCTGTGATCGTCTGACCCTGTGGGGGCTCTTTGATTTTGTTGGTCAGGGTCTGATGCTGAGGGTTGTTTCAGTGACCATTGGAGGTCATGCATGCAGAGTGCAGATTTTGTACAGAAACTCACTTTTCAAAACTGAGTCACGTAGTTTTTCCTGATCATTTTTAACTAAAAATTGCAACGTGTGGGGGCAGGTCAGCTCGTTTTTCCAGTGAAGTTTCTTACCGCTTTCAGGAATCTCTGCAGAGATATTTACTGCTGCATGATCCCACGATGCGCCTGGCTTAAATTAACAGGAGTGTTTCCTGTTGCTTTTGTGCATTAATTGTTTCCCCTGCTTCTTTTCTTTTGTCTGTTTCTCTTGTCTGCCTGGTTTAGATATTAAAACTGACAAACACACACTGGGTAGGGTCCTTCTCTAGAACATTTTAGCCCCCCCCCCCCATAAACATTGAAACTGTTGAAGTTGAAACCGCTCACTTGCACTCTGTCTCAGACACACAACAGTTTCAGCAGATCAGTGCCCACAATGACTACACTCGAGCACAATGCACAAATATCGAAATACTATAAAACCAAGCATGAAAAATTCAGTACTTTACAGGTTGTTTTAAACAAAACTATTGCCACTTAAAAATGTGCTGCTTGCTGCTGCTGAAAGTTCGCACAAAGGAAAGCAATAAACTCATTTAAATATTTTCACGTTTCCTTGTAGCAAAATATGCAAACGCCTGCATTTTTATTTTATTTTATCGTGGTTCGAATAGCCATGGCTATTCGGCTTATTTTATCTTTCTTAGACATTTTTCTTTGACTCTTACTTTTCTATGTTAACTCACTCCCTCACTCGTACGTAGACTCTGCCAGAGGGGTTCTCACCACGGTGACTCAGCCAGCCCAGCTGTGGTCTGTGGGAACGGGCTGCACAGTCAGGAAGTGGTGTGGGACTATTTCTGCGTGTTGTGTCTGCATTATGTCTAAAGTTGACACAGATCTGAAAAGAGCCCCAAGGGTTTTTGTAATAGTTCATCACTTGCATGTGTGGGATTTCCAGCCAAAATCTTAAATGTACTCCTGTGAATTTAATCCAGAATATTCTAAGTATCAGGTAATGTAACAACTTATTGTGACAAATATCAGAATATGCGGGATTAAATGAATCCATCCTGCATATTTTTCTTAATAATTTTCGTATATATTTTAGCAGGTGGTTATTTCTGTGTTCTTATATAGGCTGTAACTGCACTTAGATCTCAAAGACCCAGTCTGTCCTGTAGTACTTTCTCATTGCACCAGCAGGGGGCAGTGTGGGTTTAGGATTAACCAGGTTGAGGTCGTGGACTTTGTGTTGCTTGCAGAGGGGGTAGAGCAGGAGTAATTGTGTCTCTTAAAGCTGTGAGGCCTTGCGTCACGCTCCCCCGGGTGTTTTCTGTGCCTGCTGGGACTGTAGTTACTGTTAGGATGCTTGTAGAAGGTTCTTTTAGAGTGTTTGTGGGGGATGGCAGGAAATAGGTGATTTTATGTGTTACTTACACTAATACTGAATGCCCACAATTCTCTGGCTCTGTGGCAGAGGTCAGTAGAGGATGTAGCATAGGATCGATAACACACAGGGCATTCATCTTGCAGTATTAACTGTAAGGTTTCTGTTATATCCTCATCCAAATCTCTCATGACACGTTTTTGAAACGCGTAACACAAATTGACATTTTCAAAATATTCCCCCGATCTTGCAACCTCCACCTTTTACGACCAACAGTCATCATTTCCTCCCTTTTTCCACCAAAGGGCAACTATAAATTTTTAATTCCTACTGCAGGAAGTGGCAGAAAGCAGGCAGGAAGTGAGTGTTGGGGGGAATAAACAGGATGTTGTGATGTGATCGGCAGTGTTTGTGTAGTCACTTCCTTCCAGCATCCGTGCTTTGATGGTCGTCAGGAATAAATCAGAGTGAGAAAATAAATTGTTTTCTCTCATCTGCAGGCACAGACTCGACTTGAATAGAAATATTCTGTGAAAGATGCCATTGATCTTCCCATTGTAGCTGGAATGTTCCATTTAAAATGACATGCAATGAATTGAGCACGTTCCTTGATTGTTTGTTGTTTTGCATCTGAGGCCCCTTTTTATTTTGCAGCGTATTTTAGTTTAGTCATTGAAATCTTTTGAAAGCATTCCCATTCTCACAGTGTTGGTCACCATACATGATGCTATACTATTTATGGGAGGTTTGCTGCCCTTATGTTAAAATTAAGAAAGCAATAAAATAATAAACTGTGAAGTGTGCACAGAAGTTTTAGTGAACATTTATATTATTTGTACAGTTTCCTGCATGTGCAGTACATACCTTCACTCAAAATATAGACTTCCTTTAAGCAGCTAATTCCAATGCCAGAACAGCGTGAAGCACGGAAAACCACCTTCTCACAACAAACTCATTAACCTCTAAGAGTCAGAGTTCTTTCAAATGCACTCGGCACTTCATCATCTCACCTCTCAGCACTTCATCCTTCTATTGTTACACTAAAGACAACCCAAACAGAGCACTGCTACTCCAGAAGAGCCATTTTATGGTTTGCATGTTGTCAGGGTTTTCAGTAGCAGTTCCTGTTGTTTGCACTTCTGCCCTGATCTGTGTCCTGATGACATGGTCATAGTTTTGTTAGGTAAAAAAAAGCTTTAATGTTACACGTATACTCCCAGAATATCGCCGATAATAACAGTTTAACCAATTGATCTCATCTTTTTTCATAATTCTTTCATTAGATTATTACTAATCCAATTCTAAATGTATGTCTTGCCAAATAAAGAAGCAATGACAGGTGAAATGTACAAAACTGCATCCTAGATTGGAAAAATTTAAATGGTGGTGAGGCCAAGACATATAATCACAAACACTCCAGATCCTAGTCAGATCAAGCACCAGACGAAACCTCAACCACAAAGACCTTACTTGGCAACTGCAGCATATAAACAGGACCTTCTTTCAACATCCCAGTGCCGGACACTACAGGGCACCCTTAGAGGTCCTGTGTTGATAGCCCAAGGTCAGAGCTGTCGTAGCGGCACAAGGGGGACTTCAATAATATTAAGCTGCTGGGGGGAAAAGAATGTAAATATGGGACTAAACAGAATCAAATGTGTGACAACTACAGCATTAAAACCTAAAATCACTGATTAATCGAAAAGCTTACTGTTTTTGACGTCATCCTAACATAATTTCTGAAGGAAGTGACAACCTTAAAAAAAAAATAAAAATGAAGCCAGTGTGAAGGCGAGTCTTAAAATGTCACCAAGTTAAAAATCATGTTTTGATGTTACAAAGAATAGCTTTGGACTGCTAGACTGCTAACACACTATTGATACTCCCACAGTTGAATTTTGTTAAGGTTTAAATTATGCACCGTTGCCACTTTGAATGGCGTTTGGAGATCTGCTAGGCTTCACCTCTGCCAGTTCAGTCAACTGGACCTCTGAACCGTGGACCGTGTCAGCTTTTAGAACATCCTCAACCTTTAATCCCCCAAGTGTCATACAGGCCATTCCATTCCACCTTAATAATTCTGTTCTGAAGACTTTTGGAGTAATTAGAGTAGTTTGTCATAAACATGAGCAGAAAAATCAAACGTCTGTGTTTCTGAGATCACTGAATGATGAAACCTGAAGAAATGTATTTTATCAATGGGGTTTTTTGTGCAGTCTACACAATGCAGGCAAAATTGTTGCGTCAGTACGTGATAAGTGGACTCCAGTGCAATTGAGCAGATCTCCTGGTGTCTTCACATATTTACATCTGCCACAAAAGACTTTTCTCAGAATGGCGTGAGCAGCATTTTGCCTGATAGGCTGTGTAAACAGATGGCCACATTATCGGGAGCTGCAGGTTGAGGGGCTGCCGGATGTGATGGAGTGCCCTGATATCCTGCCATTCGTTTATTCCTTCATTCACAAACTCTGGCATGTGGGGATAAAGGCCAGTGCCTCTTTGCTCTCAGCGCATGTTAAATCCATTACGGCTAATCAACAAGTGCCAAGTTCACCCCGGCTAGTCTGGAGAAGCATATGTGTGTGTGTGTGCGTGCATGCTCTTCTTTCTTTTTTCCTTTTTTGATCTGAGGGACTCTACGTGAGTGTTAAGTAAGCAGATTCTTGACTTGCGGCCAGCCGCGCTACTTTCTGGCTGTTTTTATCAGATCTAAACACCACTTCTGAACGCTCCGGTCAGCAGTTGACCCAAGTGGGAAGACATCCTGTTATCGTCTGATATATGAAGTGACTAAAGTGTGGGAAGGATGTAAAGTATGTGTTTGTGGTATAATGGCTCCTTTTGTATTGTGTCATTTCTGGCCTTTAACAGACTTTGCCATTAATTAAGCAGATTTTGGACCTATTGATTCGAATCACATGTGTTTTACATTTTTCTACTATTCTGGTAGAATTTGTTCTTAGTGAGTCTAAAAGCAAAATTTAAACCATACACCAAAAAAAACTAAACAAAACTAAAAACTGCAGACTTGATGGTTTTTGCAAGCAGCAACTATGATTCAGCCAAAACTTCCAAAAACTAATCAAAAATAATTGCTACACAGTCAGCAAAAATGTAACGCGTACATGATTTGTAGCCATGGTGCTTGCACGCACAACTGTTAGGACCTATGAACCAAATGGCTGCTATGTCTGCAGACTGTGGTAAACCTCCAGGGTACAGTCATGTAGGAAAGTGATTGTGCATCCAAAAAAAGAAGAAGAAAACTTTACTATTTCCAAAGTCACAAGGGACTGTGGTTTAGGCAAATGATTTCCAGATGTATTTCCAAAAAGACATTTTTACAAGTCAGATATTACAGGAAATATTTAGTTCTGAAGTTCCAAACTAAGAGGTTTGATTCATCTGTCATTGAAAGTTCAATGCTTGGTCCCCAAAGTCATTTAAAAAAAAATATAATAATTGAGTCAGGACCCATGTGATGAGCAAGAACTCTCTACCGTCTCAGTTACTGTTAACCTCATCCCAAACATTTGGTTGCTATAGCAGAGACAGCCATGAAGACGATGCAAACACAGGCGCGCGCACACACACAGAAACACATTTTTAATCAGCTCGGTTGCCATAACAGAGACGCTGATAAGTCTGACTTTGGCTCCTGGAGCTCTCAGAGGACGAGCAGCAGTAGAATCGTCTGTGAATGTGAGATGCGGATCTGCGGTGTTGGTTCGCATTAGGCTCAAACTCACTATCTGGTACACGCTCGTGACCCTCCTTGCTTCCCGCAGCACAGAACCATATGGAAACTTCAGCAATTTAATAAGAGTAAAGCTCATCATTCATCAATTTATGCAGCATATTGGCACTAACCATGTTAGACATGTGGGACATGGAAATTTCATCTCTGTAAAGTAATGGTATATTTGTTGTTTGATGCAGTCAGCATCTGCATAGTTCTGAACAACACTTGTGTTATGAAACTGTTACCAATTAAAATGGATTTCATAAACAACACAACGGTTTCCACGATTGTTTCTGAGTATTATAGCCAGGTATCTAAACTGTTAGTAGGCAACATGTTTGTTATGAGATTGCACACAGGTGAGCGTGAAAGGTTTGTGGATGTTGCCACAGAGCCCTCGAATGGCAAAATCTGACCTTGCAAACCCTCGTGCATATCAAATGCATCCAGATGTTGAGACCGCATAAGAAGCTTTCTGAAAACAGCAGTGGTGAAATCACTGCCAATGTAAATGTCAGATTGACAGATTTTCATTAAGGCCACAGTGTCCAGTGAAAATGCCTGCAGATGTGTGTAAAGGGTCTCTGGAACGAAAGTAGAATCTGATGATAGTTAGCTTTAACTCTGCAGTGTGATCTAAAACTTACATTTTATGTGAGATAGTGTAATGGCAAAGTCAGCGTCCTCCAGCTTCTTTATTTTTGTTCCAAATGCAACGTCGCTGCAGGCTGCTGCAGTATAGAGTTAGCAGCAGAAATGGCCGTCATGTCCCCGGGGCTTTGGTGTAAATGAGATTTGCTGGCGGGATGATTCGGTCTGAGGCAGGGCTGGAGATGGACCTTTATGAAATAACCCTCGCAATCTCTCACAGAACAGCAGGGGAGAGAGCAGACACACATGAGCACAGTGATGTACTTAAATAAAAAAAATAAAAACGTGTGTGGACACAGTGTCAGAACGTAGTCCGGATTATATTTGGCATACGGTCATGCACAGAGATACACACATAAGCCTTCTTTGGAAATACTTCGACTTCAACACCTAAAGTTCAAATAAGAGAATGTTATCAGTGCCTTATGCAGACTTTATTATTTTAATATACAGAGCCTGTAATTATCTTCATTAACACCTCTTTAACCTTTATCTGCGTGACTGTAGTGTGACTACACTGATATGTAGCAACAATAATTGCAATTCAATACTGGCTCCACACAGCTGGGCCCTACATTTGAAACTGTGACCCTCTCGCCTGTCATAGAACCCGTTTGTGTAATTGTGCAGCGTTATTTCAGACACACAAACCACTCAAAAACCAGTCAGACCCCAGGCATGGGGACATTTCTGCTGCCATTGCTGTTCCTGAGATGTTTTTGCCCAAGCTGTCACAATGAGTTAGAACACACTGTGGCAACTCATAAAAGGCTCCAGATGTCCTTAGTTGGTCTTTGTGAATGTCCTGGTAAATGTGGTCACCAAAGAAAGGAACAAACACGGACCCTTTTAATGTTTTAAGGATTAATTTGAAGCGGGTGAAACATCCCTATTGGTATTAGAGCAGCGGTCCCCAACCATTTTTGCGCCACGGACCTGTTTATGTCTGACAATATTTTCACGGACCAGCCTTTAAGTTGTTGCAGATAAATACAACAAAATAAAACCAGTACCGGTAGCAAAAAAAAAAGGAAAAAGATTTGTTCATGGGCAGGGATAGCTCAGTAGTTAGAGCGGTGGCCCCATGATCGGAAGGTTGGGGGTTCGAATCCACTAAATGGCTACCCTGAGGTACCCCTGAGTAAGGTACCGTCCCTACAGGCGCCCAATGGCTGGCCACTGCTTCACTGAGTGAATGGGTTGAATGCAGAGAGGAATTTCCCCACAGGGATCAATAAAGTATACATTATTATTAACACATGGGGAAAGGCCCAGGGAAACAGAGTTAACGATAAAAACGATGAAAAATAACGCTAAAAACCTTGAAAACCATAAATGTCACAATTCTACGGAATTTCTACTAGAGCTCGACTGATATATCAGCAGGGCCGATATTGGCTGTTACTAATATGTTGAGTGACTGGAAAAGTCTTCTAACATGCCCACCAGAGGGCGCTTCTTTGATGGCAACACCATTTGATCTGAACAAAACTGGGCGTGTCATAAACAAGTAATCCATGACTTTTAAAAGCACAGTCATATTAAATTAGTAAGGACTCATAAATAATGTTAAATGGATAATGGGAAATGCGTTTTTATATTTTGTGTCTGAAAGCAAACGGGAAAAATAATTGGCGGACGCGTCAGATTTTAAAAGCACCAAATATCGATCTTAAAAATCCTATACCAGTTTGGCTCTGAATTATACATATATTTATTCTCCCGTTCCACGAAACGATCCTGTTTCTTTATAGTCTCGTGGGAGTTTAAAAAATGTTCCTGGCTTAACTACTTTTCCGGTGAGGGGAAATCATCTCATTGTACAAGCCGCCTTCAATGTGTTTATATCTCTGTTAGCATCATCATTTGATGATAGTGTCTTCTATAATAACGGTTATCTGTCAAAGTAAGTGCATTACTGACAGCTAAGCTTATAGAGGAAGCCAGAAAAGCTCTTTGTCTGTCCTGTCCTCTCAAAGTATCAGACTTCACATCCTCTTTTCATGCACGTTGAGGACTAGTGATTTCTGTGACACACTGATTTATATTTTCATTTTGACAAGTTGGGATAGTCTTACTCTGAGCTTTTGTTGACAGCTTATAGCCCTCTTTTTGCTTTTCAAGCACTTTTTTGACCTTAGAACCAAGTCTTGGCGTCTTTCCTTACTACTTTCCCATTTTTTGTTTCATATCCTCATTTATGTTCCCAAATGCCTCCTTTTTCCTTAACCTCCTTCCTCGTTCTCTTTCTGTCCAACCACCTCTCTCCCTCCTTTCCCCTTCACTCTCCTCACCCCTCCTCTTCTTGTCATGGTAATTGGCTCAGAAAAATTATGCAGACTTATTTTAGCCCTCTCTGAAATCTCTTTGCTTGGCTCACGCAAGATTAATTGCCTAGTAGAGAAGCAGAGCAGCACTTGTTGTCCGTTTGGTTGAATTAACATTAAAACAGAGCCCCGGTGCAGTTGTCTTTGAACCGGAGCCACTGAGAGCTCCATCTCTCTGCACGCCTGTTTCTTTTTCTCTTCCTGTCCATCTCTTCTGCTTGTTTTCTGCCTGTCTTTCTGTATTAAACTCCTGAGTACCACCCAGGCCTTCGCCCATCATGGGAATTTTAGCCTTTGATACTGTGCAACTGGGAATAGGTTGAACTTTTGGTCTGACAGGGCTGATCAAGACCAATCTAGACCAAATCTGTCTCAGATCAGCCAGAGAGAAAGCTTTTTAATGGAGATGATGAAGATGATGCAATTATTCCATAACGGTTGTAAGAGGACTTTGTATGAGTATTAACTCAGTCATGGGAACTTATTTCTGAAGCTTTTTCAGGGAATTGCGATAAGACTCAAGGATGCAGAAGTCCAACTTGGCCCATATAAAGAGATTGTGAGTGGCAATGTTTGCAAATGAATTCACGTCCATAAATATCACCATGTTTTCTTTCTTTGCTTAGTCAAACTTGGACGTGCACATACAACCTCGGCTTTTGCAAAGATGTGTGTTAGGAATCGCACTGTGAAACTGTGTGTTTCCACGTCTAGTCAGAGTGCACCTTCTGCTTCAGGGTTGGCGATGAATTGCACGGGCTTATCTGTCATGCATGACTAGTGTACCGAGTTCAGAATACCAAGTAGATCCATCCAACATATATCGTCAATATTCAGGAGCACAGAGAGAAAACTACGTCAGATGCTAAAAATGAGTTTCTTTATGGATTATTTTTTTTATCAACAACTTTTTATCTCATGTCAAGACAGCTCTCCCGCATATATTGGATTTACCTTGGGAATGCCAGTTGGACATGCCTGAAATGCCTCATCATTTTAGTCAAACACCTGAACCACACACTTAGTTCCTTTCAGTACAGACGAGTAACAGCTCTACCCCGAGCTTCTTCCAAATAACCAGGCTGCTCATCCTAAAGGTGAGGAAGCTCATTTTCATTTTGATTTTATTTTATTCTTCTCCTTCACAATCCACGGTTCATGGGGAGGCAAGGAAGGTCAAGCAGTTGATAGCTTTGAATTCACGCCTGGCTCTTTTTACAACAGCTGACCAGCACATCTTTGCAATCACTGCACTTGCACTTTGATCTTTCTACAGAAAACAAATAAGTCATTTAAAAATATTGTTTTTTCCTCAGAAGTTGAAATGCTGCTTTTAATCCAGTTTATGTGTTTTAAGTCATTCATTGAGTGTTTTCACTTTAAAGGGAGGATAAATAGATAATTCATACTCGTCTTTTATACTAATCTTTTTGGGGGAAAGGCTGAAATGAGGTCTCAGGGTGTTTCATTCACAATTTAGCATTTCTCAGAAACTGAGTGCTTTCGAAACCACATAGCCTATCTTTCACTTGCAGTGTACATTATTTATCAAACTAGAAGTGCTGCTCAAATCATCTGGCTATACTCGGGCCAATCACAGATCTCCTTAGATGTTTCGTACCCATTCACATTTTAAAAAATATAGACTACAGACAGCTTCTTAAATAGCTTTATTCAGCTTTATGCAATGAAAGTTGAAATTCAACAGTTCTACTAAGAGTGACATATATTTGGATATAACTTTGAATATAACCTTAGTGGATTTCCCATAAAATCAAATGTGACCATTTCAGCTTATGGCCTGTACCATTTACTCTGTAGTGTTATGCATCCCTATTGTTTCAAGGGACGTACGACACAGTGCAAATAGCAGAGGAAGGTGTGCAGTGGTGAAGTGTCAGCTCACGTGTTGTTACTAATAAAGAAAAAAAGATGTCTTTACTCGCTGCCTCTGTAGGAATAAAGGGAAGACAACAAAGTGTGATCCATAAAGGTGACGTGAGGAGTGACCGCCTTTGTTTGCAGCATTTCTTCAGGATGGATAAAGGATAAATGTAGTGAATGAGAGGCTTCTGTTGTTGCTCCCATTATTTTGTTTTCTGTAGACATTTTTCTGTCAGCCACGCAGCGTCTTTTCCACGGAGATCAGAGTCAGACAAGACGGGATCGCACGCTCTCTCTAATCCCCTCTCGCGCCTTAATGCAACAGAAATGTGTCATTGCTGAGCTGTCACCAACATCCTTTTGTTCACACAGCAAATTAGCCCATTTGCTTGCTCTTCCCTTACGGCTTTGCCTCCTACAATGGCCATTGTGTAAGATATCGTTGTCAGGTTTCTGCTGTCTGTGCGAGACTGAAAGTGCTTATTTCAACAACAAGGGCGGCGTACTCGGCCCCACTCTCCTATTCCCTTGGTATTCGGTTAAGTATCAGTGTCTTTTAAGACAAGCATTACTTTGCAGAGAGTGGGTTAATGTACTTTTTATTCCCTAAGTGGTATGGAAAGCATGGGATACTAGAGAAAAATGTTATATTAAATGGGAATCTGCTGTTTAGGTACCGCTAAAGTCAAGAGGATTGCTTTCAGATGCATATTTAACCTCTCACACTTGAATTGCACAACACTTTCTTAATGGTGAAATCAAATCTCCTCAAACCACAGTTAAAACCTGCATTTGAATAGCGCACCATCATGTCTCGTATCACAAGGTTTGTCTTGTTGTGAGGGGAAAAAAATGCCAGACAAGTGTTGATGTATTTCAGCAGAAGAAGTTTCGTCTTTTTACTTGTAAATTAAATCATTAGAATGGAGGAAGGAAAAAAGAGTAGACTGTTTGGCACCCACTGGTTTTTGTATGGAAACAATGCTTTTGTTGTTTGGCGATTTGATATTGTGTAACGTATAATTAGGTTTGAAGCCTGTGGGGGGAGATTAGTTCACACAGCACGAATGAAATCCTGGCCAATAAAAGCTGATGTTGTCTGAAATATCTCTTGGCTCTCTCTTAGTGAACTTTAGGATTCGGGGAGGGGGGGGGATTGCAGAATTGCACCCCAAACATGTGAAAGTGTCAAACACGAGTTGTTATAGTGTAGATGAAAGGTTTTGGGGTGTGTTCTAAGAGGTGCACTGGCTTACTGAAGAAACTCATTTGTATTTTCTGTCTTTTTTTCCATGTTCATGTTTTCCTTTCAATCTCTTCTCGACTTTCATCCATGCAGGTAAGTCGTTCCTCCGTTCTTTAAACTGTTGTTCCAGTTCACCTGTAAATCCTCTGAATTCCCACAACAGTCCACTGAAACCTGCTGCATGCGGGATTCAGTTTACATTATAAGTTCTGTCAAAAATATCCTAATACTGCGCTTTATTGTCTGATACAGTGTGCTAGTTTGTGGGGGATTTATGCAAAAGGAAACACTGAAAGTTGGGCCACTTTCTGAACAACACCTGGAGCAGCAAGTTATGGCTGCACACTTATTAAAAAGTAATGCGCTTCATTTTGCAGGCTTGTAAAATAAATAAAATCCGTATAACAATCTATTTTACAAGAAATAAAGTTTCCCACTTGGCTGTCATAGCTCCCTCAAGTAGATTTGCACAGTTCTCAGAAAAATGTATGGGGTTTTTAAATAGATCAGTGATGCGAACAGACAGTGTGACTCACATTGAGCTATAATATATTAACTTGGATCCTTTGTCAGAAACCCAGATTTTTATAAATCCAAGCTTGTGACTAGTGCCGTTCCCAGAACAGCGGGATAAATATGTAGAGTGAAAAAGTAGCACTTTCATCATTTGTGTGCCCTTGAGCAAGACCCTTAATCAACCGCCTGCTCAGCAGAGCTGCTCAGCTCTTATTGTGGTTACACTGGACACCTGAGTGAACAGAGCGCTCCTAAATTAAGCATTGTTTTTTGGGAAAACAGTTTATATCCCAGTATGTTACTCATGTGAGTACATTATATGAATATATGGAAAGATAAAAAAAACCAAAAACATGACGCACATTCAGTTGAATTTTATAAAGCAAGATCTATATGTATAGCATTGATACATAAATGTACATATACATAAGAATAAAAGCTAGTAGCAGTATGCTAAGCTTTGTTTCGTTTATTTCTTTTTTTTAACTCGATGCTTTTTGCCGCACAGGGTCAAATAATACTTGAAAGCTTCGGCCGGCGTCACGAAGATCCAATAAAGGTGATCTTGGACATCGGCGGCCATGACACAGTGGCCTTATTTTAGAGCAGGGGTAGGCAACTCCAGGCCTGGAGTGCCGGTGCCCTGCAGGTTTTAGATATCACCCTGCGTCAACACACCTGAATCAAATGATTATGTCATTACCAGGCCTCTGGAGAACCTCAACACATGTTAAGGAGGTCATTTAGTCATTTAAATCAGCTGTGTTGGCTCAAGGACGCATCTAAAACATATGGCCTGTCATAACATTAAACCTGCCTGTGGGAAGGAGGCGCTTACTCAATGTGTTTAAGTGTAACCACAAGGAGTTGGGAGTCAGGTGGGCTAAACTTTTACCTAAACCCTGTACATTGTAGCATCAAAACCAAGGGATGTATTGTGTGTTTATTATCGACACACCCGGCAGTAAATAAACTGGGTGACTTGAGAAGAATTGGAAATAAAATGTCATAGATCAGATAACCTTTGAAAGACACAGAACCTGATTCTGTAGTGCGCTCAGGGTGAAGAAGGTGAAACTAATCAAAGTCACACTCTTAATTAAATCTGGATTTTGCTGGGCAGACATAGAAACTAATAGATAGACAAAGAAGAGCCCTTTCTCTTCCCACCTGAGTGGAGTCTGACTGGCCTAATCCCAGCCCAGGTCTGCTCAGGAGTCTCCGGGGTGCAGGGGGATCTGCCGAAGCTCTCAGTCTTATTGATTTGTGTCATTCCGTCCCAGCTGCGACTTTGATGTGACAGTTTCATTTGAGCTCTGCTTATGGAGCCTTTAATTAGATTTCAGTGCTGGGGCTCCTCTCCTGAGGATGGAGGTGGTGAAAGGCAAAGAGATTTGATGATGGGTTTGGGGAGGTGTATGTGTGTGTGTGTGAGAAAGAGAGATGAGGAAACTTTGGGTTCTTTTAAGGTAAGAGTTAACTTCTGCGTTGGTGTGTATGCAGGTTAGAACTCGTAAATTTGCACAGAGTTAACTTGTGGGGGTGTGCGTTTCCTCCTGAGAGTGAGTGTGGGTGTAAGAGATAGACTCGAGGAAAACCTTGACGTCTGCGCTACCTCGGCCTGGATTAAAGCCTAAACTCGCAGGGCTAATACCACTGCACCTCAAATCCACTGGCTCTTACCTCTGACTTAGCAGAAGCACTTCAAATCTCAAGTGCACTATCTGTGGTAATGGGAAAGCTGCCGCAGCCTGAAATATTCTCTATGCAAACTTTAGGTCTCCCATTGTCAACAGTGGTCATAAAAGCAGTTAGACTGACCCAGAAAGGCCTCCCAAGTGAGATAAAGGTTGAAGCAGTCACTAAGTTGGAGGCTTCTGGCCCTTTTTATGAGCTTAAAGTTGAATTCAGACCAAAGCATGCACGTTTTATAACACACCTAGTATTCATATTATAACACAATTCAGTTGATAATTTATAATTGAAGTTGCTTCTACCTTTACTGACTGGCTCAATAGGTAAAGTGTTTTAAAAGCAAGCAGAAAACATGTAACTTATATTTAACTGTAGGTATTTAAGCAATCAAACAAGACTATTAACTGACAAATAAATAAAAACTATCATGAAACTAGGGCTGTTCGATATAAAGATATATATCAGATGACGATATGAAAACGTCTATCGTTTCATTTTACGCTATCGTTTGTTTCGTGATGTCGCAAAATAAACTGTTTACGGGAATATTTTTTTCATCGTTTTGATGGTGACCATTAATTTCTTAAAGTTCTCTCTTTCTCTTATATTTAAAATAACCACACTACTGACGGACAAGCAACTGTTTTTACGCGCTGTCGTTAGCAACAAATACGGTAAACCCAGCGTGTGGCTCCGCCGTCCGCTCGTTTATTTTCCACATAAACCTTTCACAATAAAGCTGAAGATCCTGTTGAGGTTTTTCAAAATAAACTGAAATGATGACAAAATACATTATTCTCAAACATCAAATTTCAGAATATGCATCAAACAAATTACCTCAAATAAAAACATGAAGTAACTATAAATGGCGCTTACAGTCACCACGTGGATTCAGGCGTAGGGACTACCAGCATGGCCAGTGAAGATGAGAGGTTCACAGAATGTACAAACATGTAAAATTTTAGTGATATATATCGTTGTCAGGATAAATGTCTTATATCGGGATATTAAATTTTGGTCATATTGCACAGCCCTGCATGAAATGTATTCATTTTATATAGTGTTATGTCAGTTGGTCTTCAACAGAATCTGCAGGACTTTTCTTCATTTTACTCGCAGATGATTTAATTGAGCCTGCACTGTGCTGTGGATTGAGCACTTACTCACTCACAGTTGTACCTTTCTTTTAGCTTAAACAGCTTCTAAGAAATGCACAGTTTTCAGGAAGAAGTAGATGGGAAATAACAAGAGTGCACAAAATCCTTCGAACCCACCGGAGCCAGTTGCGTATCCATCAAGACTAATCTAATGTGATCACCACCTTGGAGACACTTACTTATGTTAGTCCTGTTCTTCTGTAATGCCACTAATGACTGTAATTTGAGCAAATTGACAAAGCGAAGATAATTCAGATAAGGTCACGGTATTATTTATATATTAATGACCGGTGAATTCCCTTACAAACGCACACAAAAATGAGGTTGTGTGTGTGTGTGTGTGTGTGTGTGTGTGTGTGTGTGTGTGTGTGTGTGTGTTGGGGGTTGCTAAGGGGCTGTGGGGGTCTCGGGTCTCAGATGAGTGTTAATCCCAGCAGAGTTTATCCTCTCCTATTTCAGTTGTAATATTTCCTAATCCAAATAAGGAGCTTGCGTAATGAAACCATATGAGATGTAATTACTATCAAATGGAGTCAGGTTTTCTGAAAGCATCAGCACAACTATAATTTCTCATTAAACGACCGTCACTCCCGAGGTGCTCCCTTGGCCCTCAATTACAGCAAGGCTTACGAGACCTCCGCCTGGCTGGAAAACGGCTGCATATGTGGGTCAGTCTTACATCTTGAGGTTTCAAATCCTTGGACAGACATATGTGCGCATAAAGTCGCAGATGCCGTCTAATGACAGGCACGCAGTTTGAAAGTATCCCTAAATCCTCCATAACACAAAGTGTTTCTGCAGATTTTTTAAGGGCACTAACATGTTTAGTATTAGCACTTTCATTCCCACCGGGGCTGCTCTTATACAGATCTGGACTTTATTTATGATGGGTTACTGCCCACACAGCTCAGGGGTAATAGTTGTTCTGCAAATATTCTTTTAATGATGTCTTCAGAGATTATATTGGTGTGGTTTTTGGAAATCTACCATGTAGTACTTGCAGGCTGAGAAGCGTCTAATAGCAGTACATTTTAGTAATTATGTTCTATTTTGTTCATATGGGTATATTTGATTTGCTGACTTTATGAACAACAGTATATGTAAGTATAGCAGAGTGCAACAAATATATTTCTCCATGGACTTGGAGAACAGGTTTGGGGTAAAGTAGCCTGTGTAGGAGCAGGTCAGAAGAAAAAAGGTGCTCATCCAGTCCAGTGTCTCATTACGAAAGGGTCCAGGGTCGTCCTCCAAGTTAACACACTCATGTAAATAATATTGAGTTGGGTTGTGTCTGTACAGTGTAGCGAGGAATGCTCAGAGCTCTACATTGGAGAGACCAAACAGCCACTTCATAAACGCACGGCACAGCATAGAAGAGCCACCTCCACGGGACAAGACTCGGCGGTCCATCTGCATCTAAAGGACAAAGGTCACTCTTTTGAGGATGCCAGTGTTCACATCCACCATTTGACCCTAGAACTGAAGATGCTTCTTAGATGAGAGTTGGAACGTCTTCAAGAACTTAAAGAAGTCCAGACGCTTTTCTTTCTAAGCTCTTTAGATTGAGTCGGGTTGCTCGAATTTAATCTACCAGTCTTTTATTAGGAAGGCAACATCAGGCTCAACTTTGATATTGCTTTCTTAGCTTTGTAAAATGCAATGTAACAAATAAATATGCCCAGGAATATCAATATACCGTACAATACGTGCAAGTACAGTAGTGCGACACAGCAGCACAGTCTTGTAGTCTTTTAGCGACTGAGCGCGAACACAGGCAAACATGAAAAACATCAGTTTAATTCACAGGCACTGCTGTCATTAATATAAATGGTTCTTTGAGCTAATGCAGAGCTCCTTTTGTTCATTTATTTATCATAATGTTTGAAGTTGTAGAGTCTTTTGATTAAATCTCATGAAGCAAAAGAAAATATTAGAATGCTTTTTCACAGCACTGTAAATGAAAATGGAACCAAGATAACCCTTACCCTCTGTGTTTTCGTTATTGATGTAATTTGTTTGCACTGGACTCATTTCGGCTCAGTGGGAGTCATTAGGCTGATGCATACTGATGGTCATGCTAGTTTCATTTCCCCCTGCTCTCACTAGTGCACCTTCTCACATGGGTGAATGTAATTTTTACCATAATTGCAGTAAAAACTCCCCCCAAAAATCTTATACCAACCAGAAAGAGAGAAAGCAGACAACAAGGGAAGAATTGTCATCAAAGCTTTTCAGTATTAGACTGCGGTTTTCTGTTAAGCAGAAAATTATTGCAAACATAACATTAAAAAGAGTTCGGACCTCTCCTTTGTGTTTGAGATTTTGGAGCATTTTTACTGCAGATATCTGGAAAAATGTGTGGCCTGCTAGGTGCAGCATGTACAAGAAGTTTACTCTGGTTTTTCAGTGATGGCATTCTGGTATTGCATTTATTGCAGGTGCGTGTGTCTGTGCTTAGGGACCGTGCACGGATTCACATTGATAAACAAGCTAGCTCCAGTGTTGGCTGATGATGTGGCATTTCAACCTCCCATCCAAATATGGACAACCCCCAAAAACAATATTTACAAGACTCTAATGCGTTGTCATCGGAAATAGTTGTAGCCCCATTAGTGTGTTAGCTTTATGTGTGAAAAAGTAATTTCCTTTGCTGCTGCCATGCAATGTGTTTGGACTTCTCTTTAGGGTTTTAAAACTTGAAAGGTCTCTTATAAAATATATGCTTAATACAGGCAATAGAGTCTAACTCTTTTTTTCTTTTTTCCAAGTGTGTGTGTCTCTTCAACGTCCTTTCTGCCATTCAATCTCCCATCAACCCCCCCTCTTTTTCCTCCCCCTGCCTCCCCTCACTTCCCACCTTCTTTACCTCAGCTGATTTATTGCTAAAAAAAAGAGTGGGTTCCTCTTCGCTGATGCCTGTTTCATTGTGCAACAGAAAATGCCCCACCACTCGAGCCAGCGTGAGGCTTGCCAGCTGTGTTGCTGCAATCTCACTCACACACACACACACACACACACACACACACACACACTGATTTCAGCTCACGCTACACTAACACTTCTTCCAGCACCACTTGTCCAGGCCAAGGGAGTGACAGAATAATTCCCGGCAAAGAGAGAAGGGAAGCTGTCCAGTTCGCTGTGTTCTGAGCATCTCAGCCAGGCTCTGTGAAGAAACAGCTTAGTTTAAAGCACCGTCGGTTCCATCGTGAGAGCTTGTGCTATTTCCGACGAGTCTTTCTCATGGACGATTGGTCTCGCCTCTTTCCTCCTTTCACCCACTTCCTCTTCATTCTTCTGCTAACCCCATGATCTCCTTGCTCCTTGTCCTTTTCTTATCTATTCCTTCCTTTTTCTTCCTTTTCTCCCCTCTCTAGCTTCTTCCATCCAAACTTATTCTTTTTTCTTTCCTCACACTTCTCTTTTTTGTGTTTTGCATCTACATTTTTACATCTTATGTAGCCTTTTTTTTGCCCCCTTTTTAAAAAAAAAAAAAAAAGCTTTGTTGTACCTGAGTCGCCTCTGTTTACGTCTCTTTTTTTTAGGACACATCCAGTAAGTGTGCTGTCTGTTTCTCATATTACGTAATGGGAGTAAAATGAATAACACGTTTGTTATCCTGAAATAGGCACATGGAGGAAAAATAAGACCTTTGTTCTACACTTTACACATTTTTTTGTCAGCTAAAGGGGAAAAGCCGTTGTTTAAGATGAAGAAATGTGTGTTTTCTCATGAAAATGGAAGCCGTCACAGCAAAACATAAACAAGGAATGTCTATTAATGTCTTTCAAATTTGGATTTAGACCTTTTTATGTAATCTCAAAGTAGTTGTAAGTAAGTAAGTGTAAGTAACTGGTTAGCTGTAAGTGATTGGTGTTTTGATTTCTGTAGCCCTAGTTCATGAGTTTTTAACTGAAGGTCCATCTGACAACCACTGTTCATGATGCCAAAAATGTGTATTCCTTGACCAGTTGGTTGCTGGAGGTTGCTTGGAGTCGTTGTGAAATTACTGCTAAAGCATCATCCAGGTGCTGCTAGAGACCTGTTGGTGATCCCTGCAACCACTGGTGTGTAAATATATGCTGTAAGTGTGGGGAAAAGTGTGTACTCTACAACTGATTAACAAGTGGATGCTAGATGTTTGCTTACTAGGTGATAACAACAGCTAGCAAGTGGGATACTGTACAGTACCAAACACCTCCTTGGGGTTGCTTTGGTTGCAAGTTGCTGTAGGCTGAGTGGAAGACGCCAACTTGTCTGTAAATATTTGCAAATTACTCACTAAGCAGTAATGAAACTGTGAAAAGTGCAACACGGGAAATGGACACCATTTGGTTTCTTAAAGCAAAGTTTGCACACAAGTGAGCGTCTTTCATGAAGATTTTTGGCGACTGTTGCAACCATCTAGCAACCAAAGCAATTGCAAGGAGCTGTCTCAAGGACTGTGTGACTGAAACCTAAAATGACCTGTTAGCTTTATGAGTTTATGCTGAGAGCCACAGGTTCCTCCCAAGAGCTCTTATTTTCAGTGGATTTTCTTACCTAAAACACACCTATAAATGTAAACGTCCACACACAGACAGACTCAGTATCGCCTGCTACGTGTTGCCTACTAAGTACTGATTACCTCTATGGAAAACGGGTAATTAAAGCTAAATGGCTAAATATAGCCCTAAGTGTGATTAACAGTGATAGCATGTGATGTATGGTGCTCATTAGTTTGCTAGCTTACAACCGCCTCAACCCAGAACCCATAACCAACTTGTCTACACACGCACGCACACACACACACACACACACACACACCGTTGTGTGGCCGTTCAATTAAAGGAATCCCCGTTTGATTTTCAACCTCATCTTTATCTCCTTATCTCTCTGTTTGATGGCAGGAGTGGTGATCAATACAGGACGTAAAGTGTGTCTGTGCTATCTCCGTCAGATCACCCAGGTTTCACAAGGATATGTTAGGCTGGTGTGTGCTCGGTTCAGGCTTGGTTTTGTACTTAAGTTATTTAGTCTGAGTCCCAAAAATTTATGTTGAGCTTAAAAATGGAGTGACCTTTCCTTTAGGCTCACAAAGGTAAGAGCTAAAATGATCAGTCGTGGTTACTTTACAAATATACAACTGGTTCACCAGATACGGTGCACAATATATCAGTGAGCATTGCTGAGCAGATTTTCCTTGTGCTATTTTGTATATTTTCTTTTAGCCAGCAGCACTGGCTTGTCTGGGTTGTTTACTCTGGTAACTGAAATGATAGAGACGGATCACCACACAGTTCGGCCCTGAAGCTGCTGTGTGGAAAAACTGTCCATAGCTCACAAGGTTTATTCTGCAGAAACAGCCTCCGGGCTCAGTAGAACTGTGTGGGGATTTCATATCAGAAAACATGATTTCAAGATCCAAAACCTTTTAGTCCTGGACAGCTGATTTTAAAAAAAGTAGGCCAGTTTGGATAAGAATGTTAGTGGGGATTGAATGTTTAGATATCTAACAACTGAATTTATGTATACATTTGTTACAAAATGATTTTATGTTTGAAGAAGTGGTCAGGGCTAGTTTGTACTTCTTCCAGTAATATTGAAATAGAAATGAACTCCTCCTGCAGTCTGTAGTTTACAGTGAACACCAGAATCTGCCTGCTGTTAGTGTATATATACCAAACTTGTCAGAATGGTGGTGCAGTGGTGGTGCAATGGAGGTTTCAGTAATGGGTTCAGCGTGCAGTATCAGGTTTTTGGCCATAGGAAATGGTCTGTGTGTTTCTATTCACTTGACTATCGTGTGGGTTTTCTTTCTTTCTTTTTTTTGTGCTGTATCAACATCTATCAGCTTTCAGCAGCTTAAATTAAACACACTTCTCACCCTGAAAGACTGTCAGCACTCTTATTCAGTGTTGTTGTTTTTTTAAAGCTCAGATATCCAGAATAGTCAGTTTAGTTGTCGCAGGTAAGTGAATGAGCAGATCGGGCTCAGTTGAGAACAAGGCTTCTCTAATTTGACAAGGGAAGATGAGCCTGAAATAAAACTCCACAGTGGGAGTCAATAGAAAAAATCTTTTATTTCATATAACCAGATTTACAGGACGGTAAAAGAATAATACATCAAATAATTGAGTCATAAATAACTAGTTAGTAGGTATTCATTAAGTAATTACTGAAATGAATTTGGAGGGGCAATACGTTTTCACCAAAGTGATTTAAATACAGCAATAAAGAACACACTGACTGGTACCGCAGCAGCATCACTGCAGCCACACTGTTTCTCCTCTGAGGTTTGACTAATGGATGGACTCTCCTCTCCAGCAGCCTGGCTAAAATGTCTAAGCCATATTAGTGGAGAGAACGGGGGGAAGAACGACCAGTAAGTTGCCTCAGTGCAGGTTTAAACCTGAGCCTTTGGAGAAGCCTTATGTGGGTCGCCTGCTTCTATACCTGCTTGGCTTCTATAAACAACAGCATTTTAGTCAGGTTGAGGTCTGGACATGACTGGGTCATTGCAACACCTTGATTCTTTCCCTTTTCACCATCACTGTGCTTGATGGTTGGTATGAGGTGTTTGTGCTGATATGTTCTTTGGTCTTTGCCAAACATGACACTGTGCATTATGTCCATGCACCTTGACTTTGGTCTTGTCTGTCCAAAGAATACTGTTCCATAAGGCCATAACCTTTCCAAACAAGCCATGAACTTTAATATTTTACGTGCTAACCGAGGCCTGCAGATTCTGAGTTGTAGCTCTTGAGTTTTTCCTAGTTTATTTGAGTATCTCACAGTCTGCCAATGGGGTGAATTTGCCAATCCAGGGATAATTAGCAACTGTCTTAAGTGTTTTTCACATGTGGATAATCTTTCTCACTACAGAGTAATGGACTCCAAATTGTTTGGAAATGGCTTTATGACCCTTCCCTGATTGATGGGCAGCAACAATTGTTTCATTGTTGTTAATGTCTTTCCTCCTTGCCATTAAACCTCAATGCTCCAGATCAGATCAGAAGACAAATGTCTTCCAAAACCTGTCTTCAAGTTTGATTTCTTTTCTTAAATATAAAGATAAAAGTATATGGCTATGCAAAGTAAATATTTTGCAAGTACTGTTTCCGTACATGTGGCCAAAGTTCAGTAGAACTTGAGTTGAGTAAAAAGTGGTGTACTAGGGGAGTATCTTTCAGGGAATACGAGTCACAGCTCAGCTCTGCTTTCATTTTGGAGAATGAATTACCTTCAGTGCCTCGCTCCCTCACTCCCTCCTGGCTCTGCCTGATTGCCGTTTTCATTTGTCCGTTTGGCCTCGACTCAGGCTGCACACTGCTTTCCCCCCACATGTTTTCTATTGTCTGGATTAAAGTGAAATGGATAGTAGGTCATCAGTGTGACTGGGATTGTTTCACACTGGTCTGAGCTGTCCCCAATTCTATTACACAGTAATCCTAAATGTGTGCTTTCTCACAAATAAATGTGTTTTTGTGTCAGATTGAGTTTTGAATGAGAAACTGAATGAACGAAATGGCACGAAGGTGTTTTTTGGAGTGGCTGTTTGAAAGGTTTGGGAAGGTTGGCTCGCACCTGGTCAGTGTCGGGTCTCGTTCCCCTGTGTTTAATACATCTCCTTCGCCTTTGTGTGTTTTTTGTTAAACTCATTGAGGTCAAGGTTACTGCGTGCTCTGCCTGAGCTCACCCAGTCTCTGTGGGAGTTTGGGGTTGCATTGCTTGTCTGGCAACCTCAGCTAATCTTAGTCACATCAGTCACACATCCAAACCACTGCCCCTTTGGCTTGTGCTGCTCAGATTAACACTTTTCCACAAAGACTAATTGTTGCAACACTCTTTTCTGAGTACAAAAATGAGTCAAATTAAATTAAAAAGCAAGAGAAAGTTTTAAACAATCAGACATCTTGAACTTTACGCTATTTTACGCAGACTTAAGTAATTAAGGATTGCACACTGTCGAGAAAACAAAGTAAAAGTATGTAGGGAAAAGTGACGTTTGGGGGCAGTAAATGTGTTTCGTATTTGTTTCGTTCATAGTGCACACTTCCAATCTGCTTTACAAAACTTCCTCTGCTCTCTGGGAGCTCTTCTCCAGTGATTTCCCACAAAGTCTTAAATTTGTGTTTCTGAAACTTGTAGATGTGAGTGGATTAGAGTGATATCTGTTGACTGTGAAGGAGTGTTTCAAAATAACTAAAAACTTTTATATCCAGCACTTCTTGCATTAACTGCATTGTGAAGTTAATGCAAGAATTTAGTAGTAGGTCTGAATATACATTTAATTCTCCAAGGACAGCGATGTGTTGAAAGGGAAGCTTTAGAAAAACAAGTGTACTCTGATGTCAGTTATGACGTTTTTAATAGAAATATATTTTTTTGGAGGATAGATTTATTACACACAAAGTGAGATAGGACACATTGTGATACATGAGACTTTCCACTGTGTTTTAATCTGAGGAAGTCGTCTCTGCGTTGATGCACTATTCCTCAAGGCTCCTTGTTGGAAGAGCTACAGAAGCTACGTTAAGAGTCTCAGGAGGTTGTAGTTGAGGAAGGCCATCATTTGTGTCGTGTGTGGGAGCTTTGAACAAACCAGAACTGGTTAGGTTTAGACACTATGAGCAGCTTAGTGTTTATATGTGATGCCAAGAGGTTTGTTTACATGCACCCGTACGTGACAAGTTAGAAGTGACAGGCTCATCTGTATATTGCCCTAAACTGATTAGTCAGGCACAGATGCTAGATACTAATCAAATTTCAGTTTTGCCAATGATTTTTGCTTCTAGCTATTACAAAAACAACATTTTGGTGAGCTTTCTGCCAACAATATGTATTTGGGGAAAGTAAATCTAACATATTTTATACTGCGAACCCATAATGATAATAAAGGATTCTTATTCTTAACAATGTCACCTGATTTACTTTTAGCTGCTTGGAACAGCTAACTCTGTTTGTCGCTCCGTGACTACTGTACAGTTCCCCTGGCACATCCCATGTGCATCCACAGACATCCTGTGGCGAAGGCAGACCAAACGGCATTTGCCTTTCCGAGACCATCGAATACACCTCATAATCGGGGCCTAACTCCCTACCAGATTCCCCACCATCGTCATCCCCATTTTCACTCAGTTCTCCCTATTTTCAGTATTTAATGTCTTGGGAAATAAGACTGTTGGTTCTAAAGGTCTCGGATTCATACCAGAGGCTGTGTTTTAAGCCACATGCTTTTCCTTTTGTTAATAAAAGCTGAGGAAAATACCATATATCTTATATATCCTACCAGATATGTGATAATGTACCTTTTTATATGACCTTGCTGTACAGCTTTCCACCAGCAGCTACATTAAAAACTTTCACGAACCTCTCAGTTTACAAATCAAACGTCTTCTTTCCCTACTTTTGATAAATTGCTCTCGCCGCCTTCATGTATATGTTACTGATGTAGCAGAAACCATGTAGCCATAACTCTTGTCACAGCGTTTTCACCTTTTTTAGGGTTCTAAAGAAAGACATAATGTACAGTCAGTTTCCTGCTTTTACCTAATGAACCTGTCAAGAGTCGTGTTCCTCCTGTTTCCCAAACCTCAGATAGATTTCATGAGTGAAAGAAATGGATGTAATGACAAAATAAGTATGTGCTTCATTTTTAAATATTTAAAGTATATATCTATTTTCAAATAAGAAATGATCTAAAGTTCATCTTTTAAAAACTTGGAGTTTCATCATACTGTCATCTGAGGTTTTAAGTTGCAACCATTCTTTAAAACTGATGGTGTGTCTCGTCTTTTCCCGCATCGCTAGATATCTCATTTTGAAACTAAACTCCTCACATAAATACTGTGGTATACTGACCCGGGAGTAACATTGGTCACTGCCTGTCTGCACTGTGTGGGTTTTGGCTCTGGCGAGCTGATGGTGGGGGCTTTGATGGCTGTTGCTTTTGGGAAAAGGCCTGTTGCAACCTCGCACTTTCGACATAAAGTGTGTAACCAAGAAAATTTGTTCCAGGCTGCTGTTTCTTGACCTGAGAGGAGAGTCGGGACGACATGCTTTGGATTACACAGCTGTGTAGGTGAAAGTTTAGCGGTTACTTCCTTCATTTTGCTGACGATTTCCTTTGTGCCCTCTTACTTCCTGGTCTGAAACTGGTATAGTGCAAGCCAGAGAACTGAAAGGTTTTGATTCCCACAATCAGGGTAATCTTTGATGGCGAAGAACTCAAAAGAAAATGTTTGAGCTCTTTGATTTTGGCTTGAAATAGCCTTCTACCAATATTTATATCTTAAAATTTCAATTTCTTTCATAAGTTATTACATTTTTAGCCTTTAGTTTCATTCTGGACTGTCAGTGCACCAAACCAGCAGAACATAAACACAAACTGGGACCTGTGAAAGTAGATGACAATCTAAGATACCAGTGTCTGCTTGTAATTTGACGAGCAGTGGCCATGCATTAAAGAGTTGCCACATAAAGAGATAATTTGTTAAAATGAAAATCACTAATAATAAAAATAATCAGTTTTATCACCATTTTTAATCCTGTCTTTCATTTATAATTTCAGTGACACATTTGGTATCGTGTCAGGATCCAACGTCTCGTCATTTGCAGTGTGTATGACAAGCTTAATTTCCCCTCTGCTCAAATAATCAGTCGAGCTCACTTTCGTTTTATGTGTCTGCGTTTATTGATATATACAGTTTAGATTAAATAAATCTTATGAAAGAACAGAGGATATGCAACGTGGAGCTTGACATGAGGGAAAATGCGGTCTGTTGATGTAATATAATTCTGTGTGAAACTGTAATGACTTGACGTTATTTTATGTGACGGGGGAACAAATCAAATGCTCAATAGATGGACGCTCAACTTGGAAAGATTTATGTTTTGGAGTTGATAGCCAGAACTAAGGCAAGTGTAACTTTTGGGACGGTCGCACCGCAAAAGCTTGGGGAATTTCGATGAAATAAAAATGGGCAATTGCTGATGTGGCACAAGCGGTGACTGCGTCTTGCTAAATTCAATCCTCTCCCCAACACACATCCGTGAGGATTAATTCCCCTTTGAGAAACCTCTGGTTTCCTCTCTCTGGCCCCGCTGCCAGCATATTGTTCTAGCCAGAGTTATGATGATGATTTACGAGCTGCAAGTGACTGCTGAAAAGTGGACTGACTCACACTTTCCACTGTAATTTGCTCTTCAGTAATTGTTAGTTTTTGAGTATAAAGCAATCTAAGTGCAAGAAAGGGGATACAAGTTGATAAAAGTATTGAAGGACAGCGTTTAGCAAATCTACTTAACATATATTATCTCATTGTTATTGTGATTTTACACTGTGTAAATAAAGTTGGATTAAACTGATTCACCTGAATAAGTTCATACCTGCTCTAGTATTCCATGCTGTGATTTCTACAGTTGCACACAAATTTCCCTGAGACACTTCAGTTAAAATTGTGGGAATTTACTGTTGCTGTATTAGCCAAAGTACTGCTATATTTTTGCTATGTGACATCAATCTGTGCTTTAAAAAGGGATTTACAGAATGAAGAGAGAGTTGCATCTTTCTCCAACATTTCAGAGGCTTTACTTAAATTATGTTAGGGAGGCAGTACAGCCCGTCAGCAAATTATGTTTTTATTGGGCTTGTTTTAGAGAAAATTGTTCCAAAATACCTCTTTGCTAACTCTTAACTGTCATCTGCTTGGGTTTTTTGGTTTTTGAATGATTTGTTTATTTATTGTTTGTTCATATGAAGACCAGAATCAGCCATTTTTTCCGCCTGGCATACACCCATTGTTGCTAACATGATCCAGCTTATGACAAGTGTGACCGCCATGTGTAATATTCCTGACTTGCTAGGTGCTATTTTCTGATTTTTGTAGCTCTATCAGTCTGTGTATAAACTTAGTCTATATCTAGGTCTGCTCTTTGTGTGTGTGTGTGTGTGTGTGTGTGTTGCAGTGTTTACTGTTAGCTCCATCTCTGATTTACTCTTCTCAGCTCAGTGGGCATTAAAGAAGATCAGCAGTGCATAGAAACCTCACGTCAACTCGAGTTTTGCAGGTGTAATTACAGAGCTATGCAGAAATGTAGCACATAATAAAGCTGGATGGATTGCAAATCATTTTCATTTGGATTTTATAATTATGGAAAAAGTTCTTCCCTTTAATCCGAAGTCCTTTAGTTTCATATTTCTTTTGTTATCAATATATTCTTAATAACACAAATGGAAAGTTGCATAAAGGAAAAGTTGCAAATGTAGTTGTGTTTTCAATAAGTACTATTACTTTGAAAGACAACTGAAAAATACACATAGTGCCTCGCAAACAGCAGGTTACATATTTATTTTTGTTGTCTTCAACATATTGACACAGTTCCACAGACCAATCAACACCTAATTCTCACTCTACATCCTCTGTTTTTCTCAGAACCTTGCTAATTGGATGTCACCCTTGTTTTGTGCTCTCTGTGTGTGTGTGTGTGTGTGTGTGTGTGTGTGTGTGTGTGTGTGTGTGTGTGTGTGTGTGTGTGTGTGCACCCTTGTGTGCTCCTATGCGTTTAAGCAGCTCTCCTGTGGCAGGGTCAGGGCTGTGCTTGTCAACAAACCTCAGCAATTAGCTTTGACTCGGGGCTGTTTCTTAGCTCGCAGACAACAATTCAAAACCTCCGACAGAAATAACACGTAACCTCGAGGGAGCATCTGTCAGTCACGACGCTGCCCGGTACTGCTGAAGCTACGGCATATTCACTTATTTAAAACCCATGTTTGGTCAGTTTCCAAGGAAAGTCTGGCAACTGATGATGTTCACTTTGACCTTATTCAACGTGTAACGTAATAGCAGCCAAAAGCCAAATCCACCGAGACACTGAAAGTCAACTCGGATTATAAGTAATGTATTTTTAATTTTTTTTAAACATTTTTACTTTACTGTGCATTTTAGCGTTACATATGACACTCGAGCTGAACGTTAAGCTTGAAGTCTTGTGCTGCATTCAAATGCTGGACATGTTAGTAGGAAATATGACATTCCGAACCACCAATCTTCTGCTCATATTGTTACGACTTAAAAAATTCCACCCTCCCAAAGTTTGGCGTATGCCGCTTGCTGCAATCTGATACAAGCTTTTCATGGGAATGCAAATTAAGACTTGAATGCATATTTTGGGTTTTAAAAAAATGCTCTTGGGCACTTTTCTTGAACAGCATTTATTCCTGACAGTTCCTTCTGAAAGCTTGAGGCGTGTTTGCTAGTTAAAAGGTTTTTTTTAGCAGCTACACTCTTGCAACGTTTGTGTCTTATTGGTGTACCCCGCAGCAACCGTTTGTTTTTGTATTGAAAAATGTTTATTACTATCTACTCATCTGCATATGGATATATTCATTGTAAGCAAATGGTCCCGTACATGCGCAATTTGTATGCCGTGCAGAAAACAATGCAATGCAAATACTTCCAGTGACTGTTTCTGGGTTTCAATAATTTAAATTATGCGAAAAACTTTCGAGGTCCCTGCAGGCTTTTCAGTCGTCAAAGACTGGAAGCTTAATGCCATAGAATAATAATAATGCAGAAAAGCGTCAGGGATAATGGGCGAATGTGATTAACGATCTGTCCAAAATGGCTTTAGCGGCAGATATTTGTGTGGCTCAACAGGTTTTATGATTGCTGCTGTTTTTTGTCAGCGCTGTACGGCTTTTATTTCTGCAATGCTAATTGCTGCAGATTATTTCTACTTCCAGCGATATCAGGTAAGCTCAGCCTGAACACATTTTTAGTGCCCGCTGCAGCTGAACCGATTACCATGTAATAACAGCCACATGGGCTGAAAAAGCACATGGGGTTGAGAGCTCTTCTTCTGTGGTGCCCTCGGGGAGTAGCCCGGGGAGGCAGGGAGTTTGCTGACTCAGCCCTTGTGGCCTGAACTGAGCTTTAATGAGGGAGCAGCAGACTACACTCACAGGTTTATATAGATTTGTACACATAAAACACACAATTACAAACACACAGCACACACTCCCTTTTCTCATGAGTCTCACTAAAGCGCACACACGCTCGCACCTGACCGCACACACCTGCTCTGTTTTACTTGTCAGTCCGCTATTTTCACCTCTTCTCCTTTCTTTTCTGTCTTTATTCGCACTTTCATTACTTCTGCAGCACACATATAGCCTCGCCCTTTGACCTTTGTAATCCTCATTAACGTGCGCTCACATTAGCCTCTGGCTGTAGCGAGCTGTAATTCGAAGTAAATGTGTTTGCGTTTATGTAAAGGGACTAATGGGAAAAATGAGTGTTGAGGTCTGTAAATGTTTTTAAGTGTGCGTGTGTTTGTGTGTGTGCCCTGGAGAGTGTGTTTCTCTCACCAGGGGAGCCTGTCCAGCAAGCTATAAAACTCCACAGCTCTCAGGCTAAATGTGGCTGAAATGAAGGTTTAATGTGCTGGAAAAATGGTCGTTGGATTTGAATGGTGTGTGTGTGTTTTAATGGATTCTGTGGGTGTCTTTGTGTCTCTAGATGTAATTGTGTGTGTATCAATGCATTTCTTTTTATTTGTCCGTGTGTGTTTGTGTGTTTAAGAGTTGTGATTTAGAGAACTTGACGTATTTTAATTTGCACTGTATGCAGCCTGAATGGCCTTGAAGTGTTAATATTTTGTGCTTGTAGTTTCTTTTCATCTTTAGTGTGATGAAGATGATGTTTGGATTTTGATGTTACTTGTGAGAATCATTGAAGCAATAGACGCACAACGACTCCGCCATGGAATTGATTTCATTTATTTTAGTCATACAAAGTCGTACAAATATACTACTTTTAAAAGAACCCTCCAGTCATTTTGTACCGTACGTTCATAAACGGCGAGGTGTGACCCTTAAGTTCCCCGTCTATACTCATAAAAAAAGTCAAAAACCGCATGGAATAGAAATTTGGCTGATCTTCTTTTGCTCATTTCTCCAGTGGCAGCCCTCGACCTTGGTTTGAGTGGCGGCTGTTTTTAAATCGCTTTTTGGATGTCCCAGTGTGACCACTTGCACTTGAGCATTTGCGATGGACTCTTGTCATCGCTGATCAAAATTGGGTAACAGAATTTGACACAGAATTTCTCTCTTGGTTGCCCGTGGTGAAATTAGACCGTGTTTCTACACGGTGTCAAATCAGAACTTCCTGGGATTAGTATAAAAGTTGCAGCTGTGCTTTGGAAAGCAACTTTTAAATGAAGAATAGTCCAAATTCAAATTAGTTATATTTTTTTTTATAAAGTTACTCATCATCAAGGACAGATGTGGCAAAGCTCCATCAGAGCCAAAGCTTTCTCCTCTGACTGCAGTCGAAGCGAGGCTTCTTATGTAGACACCTTCGCTTGTAGTGATTGTTTTGCTTTCATACTCCTGAGTGTTACCTTACTGATTAGCTCTACCCCATGATATTAAAAGCAGTATTCATGATGGATATGCAACTAAAATTGTTGATTAAAGAACTGCTTGCTTCAAAGAAGTGAAATGCTTCCCCTTTTGAATTCCCTCCTCTTATAAATGTTAAACTGGCTTCATTTGAAACTCTTCCTCTAAGAGGAAAATCTATTTCTGACGCTAAATAAAATCGATAAACCTGGAAACCCTTATTACTGATTTTCAAAGAGCCCTTGCAAAAACGTATTTTTAAAATATATATATATATTTTCCTTGAGGTGAAATTAGTATGTTGTCTGTGACTAGCTGCTTTTGGCGTTGGAGGTATTCGGTCAGTTTTTCTTTAAAGTTCAGGCGTTTCCTTTGGTTAGGATCATGTCCATAAACCCAGATAAAGTGAAGTGATGTCTTGAAGATGTTTGAGCGGTTGAGCACGTGTGCTAGTTTTGAATGTGGTTAATATTTTGTGCATTAGGGGGCAAACCTTATCACAGTCGTGCTTCTGCATCAGATCTCACCTCGAGGGACGCTCGGATCACATCCCTCGAATTGGCACGTGTTAGATGGATTTTTCATTTTCTCCTCAGCTAACTGAAGCCAGCTGAACACATACGCCGGCCTAGTGGGAGTCGCAGAGAGATGGCATGAATGTAATCTTTAATCTAATAAAGGGACTCTGCAGAGGCTGGAATTAATCAGATCTGTGAGGGAGAAGAGCTTTGAACATAAAGACGTGGAGTGAAAGACGAAGCTTTTTGAGTGGAGGGAGAATATGATTGGACATAATGAGTGTGTCTCTGTCATAGAATAAAATGGGGAGGGGGGGGGTCTAAATCACCTCAATTTTCCTTTGGACTTTATGTGCGGTCCCCGTGCATTTGAGCCGAGAAGGACCACCATGTCTTCTATTTGTCTGTGCGCTGTTTTCAAGGAAGCTACCTCTACATTTATAGAACACCAGCTATGATTTGGACTTCCTGATTACACCCAGTAGGACTGATTTTTGAGCCAGTGTGGTTCAGTTGGTGTTAATGCCTACCTTCAAAAATCACACAGTATGCTGTGTTTTAATTATTCTCATTTGCCTCTTCCTGGATTAAATGGATTAAAATCAGATTTGCAGATAATGAAGTCTCTCCTTTCCTGTGTAGTTTTAAATATGGGGGAAAATGCATGAATGCTGCTTAATTTCAAGTCTAAGGGAAAATGAGTAGGTATCGCTACAAAAGAGTCGTTCATCATTATCATCTTCTTCTTTTTGGGTGTTTATCATTTTTTGTTTCCTGTCATTGCACCTTCTATGTAATTGTTCTCTATATCCAGATTACAGCTAAGCATTGTCATTCCATAAAGTTAAAAAAAATTTTTTTTTCCTGTGCTATATTACTTCGATACTGCGGTGTAACATTAAGCTACATATTTCTGAAATCTGACCTTTTGTGCTCTCTCCTCTGTTTTTCCTTTTCCCTGCAGTTAATAGCTATATATGATGAACAGGAACCCCATCATGGAGGTGATGGTACCAGTGCCAGCTCCACAGGCACCCAGAGCCCCGACCTGTTTGCTGCAGACCTCAGCGCAGGCAGCGGAGCCTCTGCTTTCCAACCTTACCAGGCCGCCAGCGAGATCGAGGTCACGCCTTCGGCCCTGCGCACCAGTAAGTCACGAGACTGGAGAACACGCGTTTCTGGATCAAATACCATTAGGGTTATTTGCACAGACATGCATTATTTTGACAGAGGTATCATTACCTAAAGATACAATCAGGAACTGCAACATTGGCTGATTAATATTTAATTCAGTTCGTCTTATATTCCTCACGTTATCATCTTCATTGGAGTCAAATGTCATCAACCACAGCAGTATAGAGAAAACACAACAAATCACCTTATCACGTCCCAGCCGTACCGTCGCCCTGTTCATAAATTTTGTTAATTGGACAGGAGGTGCCTTTTTTTTTTTTTCAGACACAGATAGCCGTTTGATCCCCGGCCAAAGTGGCTAATTGGTTCTATTCGCTGCCTCCTAAATCAAATGTGACGCTGAGGCCATTCACCTCTGCAGTTTCGCTGGCCAAGTCGCTTCTTCTACTGCAATTACTCTGAGTTTGGATGGGAAAGTGACTCGTGTAGGTGATTTGTCAATTCGGATCAAGCGAGATCTTTTGCTCAGAAGCAAGCAAACATGTACATGCAAATATACAGAAAGACAACCGTCACCACCCGTCCATATTTTTATCACACTGCCTAAAGTGCAAGAAAGAAGTGTTCCTACTATTTGTATTAGAATAATTAATAATTATGGTTTTATGGGCGCCAGTTTAGCTCAGTACGTTGAGCGGGCGACCACATGCCATGCAGCTGAGAGCTGCTGGCCTGACCTGCGGCCCTTTGCCGCATGTCTGCCCCTGCTTTCCTGTCGCCGCATGTCTGCCCCTGCTTTCCTGTCCTCTCTTCACTGTGTCTATTGAATACAGTTGAAAAAGCCAAAAATATATATATATATGGTTTTATTAATATAAAATAGAATAACAAAAATAGAGAAAATCATAAATTCAAAATATTTTTTTGGTTCAAAAGAAATACGTCTAATTCATACCAAGTTTTTTTTTTAATGAGTAGGATGCAGACAAAAAGATATTAAAGTAAATCTATAGTTACAGACTGTATTAAAACAAATCGAAGCCTCATGTTTGCCTTTCTTTTTCTCTTTGTATTTATTTGTTTGTTGGTGCTGCGTTTTTGCCGACTCTTTTGAAGGCGACCGTATTTGATCGAGCAGGTAGCTCCGGAGTTGTCAGCTAATGCTAATGCTAGCTAGCTTGCTAGCCACTCTGAAGTGGCTAAGTCAGTCTGATTTAAACGGAGAATTAGCATGTTAGCATGTATTTAGTGATCACAGCAGCACTGTAAAGTAGACTCCTGCACTAAACTAGAAGTTTGATTAAGATTTTTCACTTTTAGCATAGAGCTTGTTTACCTCTGGACTGGATGTGTCGAGCACCTTTATGTGTAGTTATCAGAAAGTAAAAGTTAAAAGGCGTTTTTTCATTACTGTCTTTTAATTAGCACCGAAGCCCTCCACTGTCTTATTCACTAATGACCTTTTGAAATAGCATTGACTGACAGAGACGGCACAGTTTTCCTTTTCTCTTGGTCTCAATAACACACACACACACACACACACACACACACACACACACAGTGCGACGGAGGTCACTTTAGCCCTAATTGCGTTTCTGGATGAGATGCTGATTGTGAATTTTCAGTAAGAAATTGAAATCTCTGCTACAATCACACCTGCCAGATACGTCCAATTTAACTTTCTTCATAATAAATTCTAACCCTGCTTAATTGACGACTCAGAATCTCATCAGCTGAATTTTAATGGGTTTTAAGAAAAATGTCTGACATGGAAGAGAAGGAATTCGATTATTTTTTTCATAAGCACCCTAATGAGACTAGCTTTCAATCACTGATTTATGTTGGAGAGAAGAGGAGATGAGAAGCGCTGGACTCTGTGGGGCTTTGCCAGTTTTCTTGTTCGGCCCAGGAGCTCAAAAGAAAAATGATTAAGCTTATTAGACAGAGAGCTCTATTGAAATTCACAAATGGATTGATGTTATTTTCTTGGCTTTGTTAAATTGAAAAACCTCTGCAGATAAGAAAATAATAATTAAGGGACAATACTACTGTTGTGGACGTGTGAGGCTTTCAGATGCCAACTTGAAAAAGATTGTCTTTGAACATAGCAGAAAACTGAGCTTGGTGTACCCTGTGTGATTTTGCGCTATTCCACATGAGAGATGATCAAAGTGGAATAATTGTGATGATATCTTTAGTTTTTTTCTCCAGAGCAGTAGTCTTTTGTTGCACAGTGATGGTCCAGGTTGATTGTTGCAGCTTGTCTTGTGATCAGACAAGCTGCAATGATTTTACTCCATATCACACTGGTGCAAATGGTAAAAAAAAATCCCCCAAACAACCTGATATGAATAGATGGAGGTAAAAACGGAGCTCTGTTTGTGTCGTGGACGAAGAAGCATCATTTGTTTTGTGTGAACTAGCTGTAATGAAGACCAGGAGGGTGTAGCAAAAAATAATTATTTGAACTTTTTGCATACATCATACATTGACATACATCAAAATACGCTGTATGGGGACCGTAATCGTGGCTTAGAGCAGTGGTCCCCAACCCCCAGGGACCGGTACCGGTCCGCAAGAGTTGAGGCTCAGGTGTGAAATTTATGGTTTTTGGGGTTTTTATCGTTAACTCGGTTTCCCTGGGTCTTTTCCCGTGTTGTAGTTGCGTGTCTTATTTTGAAAGAAATATTTACCCATTACCATAGCGACCAGAGAGATTTAAGGGGCAGAGAGGAGGATGTTACTCTCAATGTTGTTGGCGCATTTCAGGAGGACGCTGCTAATAAAGTTACACAATTACACAGTGAGTTCGCATTTATTATTATATTTACAAAATACCACAGTTTTTGTCTTGATCGTATCATTTTATTTTATTATATTTATCCGCGACACCTTAAAGGCCGGTCCGTGAAAATATTGTCTGACATTAAACTGGTCCATGGGGCAAAAAAAGTTTGGGACTGCTGCCTTAGAGTTCCCAAATCCTATGTTTTTATGTCGGGAATGTTATTGCCGAACTGCCCTGCATCCCTTAAATGTTGCAATTACTTCTAAATGACATACCTGCTTTTAATACCTCCTCATTTAATTTGATTAGGTCTTGTACTCAAAGAGTTATGCAGACTTTGGTGTAATTTATTCTGTGTTTTATTGCAGCTGCGTTCATGACATAGGTGCTGTCATTATGCACTTCTGTTTTCTCACTTATGAGATGTCTGAAGTAGCGTGAAATTTGAGCTGGTGAACGGTATCTTAACCGGCACTCATTAACCAAGCTGTTGTGCTGTAGTTAGAATAATTGTTTTATGATCACTGCGTCTGACAAGACGAACAAAAGGTTAATGACTGCAGCTGTGCCGCGAGATCACAATGGCATTTAAGATGAGCGATGACAAAGAAGGGTAGCGGCCTGTCTTTGTTTAAAGCATTGTGACTGCGTGAAACCGCGAAGCATTTTCCACAGCACCGATGCAAATTCAGTAGATGTGGGTTCGGGACACATTTAGTCTTGACTGTGATTCAGTTCGAGGGAAGCACCCCTGCATCCTAATGCCTCCTGGGAGTTGCAGTTTCAGCTGTAGGTGTTGTTGAGACCTGTCAGGCAGCCCGCACTCTGTCCCCTCCTGAACTCCATCCCCCAGAGAGCCACTGCCTCCCACAGCTCAGAGCGATTCATATCCCACGCTCTGGATGACCCAGAAGAACCACTGAGCCAAGTACATGAGTGTACACATTCTCATCAACTACTGTAGCTGTGGGCTCTAGTACTTCCAAACATAAACAACATTGGTCACTGATTTGTGCACATACGAAATTAAAACTCATCATTAATGCGTATTCTTTACACAAGTTGAACACACACAAAGATCCACTTAATGTGAACGCATCCTACTCTAAACAAAAGTATTAGATGATCTCATGTGCATACTCACCAGTTTGTCAGGAAACACAAATAAACAGGCACACTAACACACACACAGACGAATGCAGTCAATCTAGTCTCACAATACACACACACACACACACACACAAAAACGAGCTGTTGACTCAGACACACACTCTTTGGGAAGATCACAGCATTTCCTGTATGAGCACACACCACCATCTCCAAACATCTGAAAGCTTGTAAACAGCAATATGTTTTGGAAGAGAACATGGGAACATGACACTCGGCGTAGTCGTCCCGAGACGACGCTCGGGCTTTTTAAACACTTCTAATCTTTTATAATCCGTGTCTCCTGTGTGGTCTGATGGCTGCCCTTTCAGCTAATCAAATGAGCTCGTGGAAATTTCCAGAGGTTATTTTTATTGTCATAGCGTCGTGTCTTGTGTACAAGCGCGGGCTGCGGTGTTTTCGTGCGTGCTGCCCCTGTTGGAGGTTGTTATTTGGACCTTGGCCCACCGCCCACACACTGGAACTTTTCAAACAGAGTGAAGAGTTTTAATGGAAGGCATCCACTAACGCTGGAGTTTCTCAATAGGCTCTTCCTCTTATTGTTGTTCCCACACAGAGCCTGCTGCTCTGCGTTATGGGTGAGATGCACTGACAGTAAAGCAGGGCTGCCTGATTAGACTTGTGGCGATAAATCACATTAATTCACAATGGGATGATAATGGAATCTGTTTCTTTTATTAGCCCACATTGTTTGAGACGTAAAATTTGTTCCAGCAAATTTACATCAATCATCTCCAAACAGTCTTCTTCCTCAGCCTTTGCCCGTTAGTCTTTAACAGCTATAGCCGAGGGTTTCTTTTGTTGTTTGTTTTTTACATACTTGAATATGAAAGTGGAACTTTTCCATTGAAAAGTACAAAAAAAAATGTTTTTTTTACAACTCTGGGTCTCTAAAAAGGTACAACAATGCTTTGACGCCCTGGTGTATGACCTGTTCCTCAGATATGCCCCTCCACGTCCGGCGCAGCAGTGACCCTGCTCTGATGACCATCAATGGGCCGTTCAGCGGCGGTGAGTCACGGGTCCAACCAGATGAGACGCCATCAAGGAAGAACCCAACCCGCTGGTCGACCACCGCTGGCTTCCTGAAAGCTCGCCACTCGTCTGGCACAAATAGCCTGGAAAGGAAGGTTGGTGCTTGGATGTCAGAACCAGACATGGCTTTGCGCCAGCTAATTTTGAATAATTTGACGGTAATGAAGGAAATTGCACACACGAAACTGCATGAGGGATGCCATTGTCTTTTTAGTACAAATGGACTAAAGGTTCCTTTACATCTGTTATATATCAACATCTTGTTGTCGTCACCATAGAACTCCTTAAAAGCTGCTTTTCGCCTTTTTGTACTTTCCCAAGCTGAAACTGATCACATTGAACATTTGCACCCTTCTGATCGGTTTATGCCTAAAGCCACATACCTCCACACTGTTGTTTAAGATGCACCTCCCAATAAGTGTGACTAAACATCACCGACTAAGAGATGCTCGTTGTATCGACTTGTTTGTCAGTGTGAAGACTGAGCAATGTACACACACCAGCTCACAACTATAAAGTGGTCCGGTCTGTCTTTAAAAAGAGTTGTGAGCAAATTCAACGCAGGTTGATTAGCCTTTATCGTTAAGGTTTTAATGCTTGATGTGCATTTTTCAGTAAGAAAAGAAACATTTACTTAACAAAAAGTAAACATGGCATATGTCTGAGAAATGTAGTAACAGTATTAAAAGTAAAAACAAAAACTATACCTTTTTCTTCTTGTAGGGTAAAGGGATGGACACGTACCGCAGTCTGCCACGAGACGCTGGGACCTGGGCCAATCAGAGAGAATTCCAGAGAGAGACAGCACGGTCATCGCTCAGCGCCAATCATCCCATGGTGGACCGCTGGCTGGAGAGACAGGAACAGGTAGGAGTTTATTTCTGCATGTATACTACCAGGGCTTTCCTTCAAAGCAGTGCATTTTGTCTGTATTGTTCTCAGAGTGTGTGTGGAAAGTGAAGACATGAGGATTAATCAATTGTTCCGGAAGATGGGGTACAGCAGAAAGCACTGCATCTGTTAGACTTTTATGGCTTCACATGACGCGCACACCTGATAAGTTCAACTCTCCAGGTTAAGAGATTTACAGCCAGTTCTACCCTGAGACTACCCATCAGGCCCAGGCTCTTTGAAAGCCTGTCTGAGTGGTCTAGATCCACTCCAGAGCCAGAGCCCAGTTCTATCACTCCCCTTGGATCTCTGCAGAAAGGTTAAAAAGTGAAGAATTTCTACCATAAATCCACAATGAGCGAGCAAGTGAGGATGGGGAAATAACATAATGTTGATATAGTAAATAACATAAGCACCCGTAGTACATATGGTTTTGTTTAACTGGATCCCGAGAACATTGCAGAGTTGGGGGATCTTTTCCCACTGGGGTCGTCTATGCCATGAAGTATAACAAGGAGTTTTTCGGAATATCACGATAAATACTGATGACTCGGTATGATCTGCATGTATCCTTTGGATTGTATTAGGTTTGGAAATGAACAGTTTTCAGTTTCATAGCTTCAGGATGTTTTTCTGTTGGTTGGCCTTTCAGCTTGGCACTAGTAGAACTGTTTAGCTTCGAATACTTGGGTTTAAAGTCGAGTCCTGTATTGAAATAATGATGATCCGAAGGTTGCTCTTGTGTAATGCAGAAGATGAAACGGAAGAAAACAAAGCAGTCGATTCAGCTTTGATCCACAATCGTTGTGAAAACTGTGCGTTCATTAAAATGTTTCACTTTAATGCCCATAGTGTAAACTGAACACATCATAAAGACTTTTTTCGTTTTCATGCATATGTGCTTTACAATTAGCTAAACGTTGCCTACGCTGTGCTCTGGTGGAACCTCATTAAGAAATAATCTGTGATATGAGTGATAAATCATAATTTCCTGGTTCTCGTTCTGTAATAGCCAGAACAATTTAGGCCGCTTCTCAGAAGCTTTAAAAGCAGTTTGAAACTGTTTATGGATTAATGTTGATTTATTGTCTTAAGCACTTAGATTCTCTGCAAAGTGCCATTTAGCTTAAAGTGGTTGTTTCCTTTGTTGTTATATAAGGTCTTTCGTAAACTGGTTGATGGGTTAAATGTACAACAAGTTGTCACCATTTATTAGTGTGGGGCTGCGCCGTTTTCCTCCTTCCGCCTTACAACAGGTTTTAGTTTGAAGGGGATTAAGTGATGGAATAAGTGCAGGATGTGTAGTCGGTATTAATGACCTGCTGAAAGCCATCTGCCCTCCTAAAGTCACACACATGCACACTCGAGCACGTGTCCCCCAACCATACGCTCATCCTGACAGCTCCCACAATGACAGGACCAACTACAATATTCTGTGTGGCCTTGGAGTGTGTGAGTGTGTGTCTGTCTTATTTGAAGCTGTCTCTCTCCTTGTGATGGAGAGAGACAGCTTGTTGACATGGTGTCCTGTCTTTTTTTTTTTTTCTTTTTTTTTGTGCTAGCTCTGCAAGAGCTCAGGTGGAGTGTGTGTGTGTGTGTGTGTGTGTGTGTGTGGCCGAGCAGAAAATAATCCAGTGAAACGGTTTGAATCTGCTACATTACATCATATGTAAAGTCAGACTGGTTTTTGCCAGTGTTACAAACACAGTTTGAGACCTCACGAGTTGCTTGTGTTGGCCGACTCTGCACAGGGAACCCTCTGTGTGCAGGTTTGTATCACATTGATTTAAGCTGCAGTTAGCTTACTTTGTTCCAGGAAGGATGGTGCAACTTTAGTGCATGATGAGAAAAGCCTTGATTTTGTTCCGGACTTTTACTGTAATCAAATGAAAGAATATGAGATATACCAGACCAGGGGGGTGGGGTGGCTTGTGTTTGAAGCTGCTGGTATACACTTGATTATAGACTGTGACTGCTGCTTTATTAAGTTTAAAATGCTCTCGTTTATCTTATTCTATTGTTGCATTGACCAAAACACTGTTCATCACTATACAAATGTCTCCTTTTCATTTTGTTAGTCTGAATTTAAATGAAAAGGAGACATTTTTTTGTTTTATATAAAAATGTAACCCTTTAAATCAGACTCTGCCCTCTGAGAAGTTTTGTCTTTAGACATCATGTCTGAATTATGAAATAGCACAAAGTCTCCTGCCTGTTTAGGTAAAAACAAATGTTCATTTTTAGCTTTGTATTTTTTATGTGGATTCCTTGTTGCTAAGTGCATTTAGCTTTACCACAGTAAAGGCATTTTTGATTAACTTTGAAAACCTGCAGAGTAGCTAGGTCAAAGCAGGAAGTGTTGGATAAAAATTTAAGTCAACAGAACATGTGCTGTGCTTGGGGTGCAGCTCATCTAGTAACCGATAAAGGGAAAATCCAGTCTTATTGAAATCAACCAAAACCAGGAGTGCAAAAAGAGAGCAGTCTGAATCCTTTGATTATTTGTGCATATGCCATCATTATTTTAAACTTTAAAAACATTTAATATGAGCATCTACTTCCACTTTGACTATAGCAAGATGGTACCATTTAATTATCAGTTGTCACTTTCAGCACCATCTTCATACACAGTGTAACAGACTTTTGATTGACCTTTGCTCAGGCTGAAGGAAAGCCATCTCACTAGACTCCATGTGAAAATCACAATGATCAAGGTAAAAAAAATCCCCTCCCTAAAGAATGCAACTAAATAAGTGAGTGACCGAGATTTCAGCTTTAATCCATTTGTACACACCCACACAGTGCTGAAGCAAGAAAAATCACCTATATAGGTGTAACATGGATATGCTTGATCTTTGATATTATAAAAGGTAAACATTTAACTACCAATTAAACATACAACATTTAGGTCCATACCTCTGTGTGCGTATGTGTATGTATAGTGCGAGCAGCAGGAAACATCCTGGGCAGGTTGCCAGTCTGACGCAGGGCTAACACAGCGAGACAGACAACCACTCACACTCAGCTTGACACCTATGGGCAATTTAGAATCACCAGTTAACCTAACCCCACTAACTACGTGTCTTTGGGCTTTAGAAGGAAGCTGGTGTACCTGGAGGGAACCCACGCATACACAAGAGCATGCAAACTTTACACATAAAGATGCTAAAACCCTACATCCTACCCTAACCCCAGCAATCCCTGGCCAACATGTCTGCACAGGCATGTAAGCCATGGGTCATTAAAAAAATAACACCACACATTAGCAGAATATAGACGAATAGAAACAAACTGTAGAGTTTGAAGTTATCCTGGTGGATAAAAACTTGTGGGAGAAGCTGCAGCGAGGGTGTGATTTTTAAGCATCTTCTCTTAATAGTGCTGATTTGGAACATTTCATGTATTTTTAATGGATGTACAGTTTCTGTATAGTTCCTAAACTTCCTCTAACAGTTTATTTGAGAAGCAAGAAGAATCCCTCCACGGCACAATTAGCCCAGAAAGCCATTTTCCAGCAGTTTATAAAACCTTTGTTAACAATATAAAATAGAATGGTGTGGCGAAGAAGAATAGCAGAGCAAGAATAGAATATGCAGTGATTTAATTAGAATAGAGCAGCTCGGAATGATGAATTAAGCAAAGCAATTTCCTCAAGTTAGTTTCATCTTATCTTCCCGGAATGAATAACGTCGAACAGACGAGTACGAAAATGAAGAGAAGAATTAGAATAGAGCATCATATATTGGAGTAGGCCTATTTTACTCCTGAGGAGAATTCAGCCTCTCTCATAACAAAACGCACAGAACAGGGCATAGCTTTGCACTGAAGTGAGCCAGATTGAATTGCATTGAAATGAATGAAACTATTCTCTGTTCCAAAGTGGTTAATTGTGCGTGCCTGGAGCAGCACTGGCAGCTTCCTGACACACAGCAAAAAAAAAAATTGAGCTGCAATAGTTTTGAGCAGCGTTCACAAGCTCCCTAAACTACCAGCCTCCTTTGGCAACAGGTAGGGGGTCGCCATGGCAACAGCGAGCTGTCATTCGAGTGTGTATTAATGAGAGCCGGGTGGAGGTGCCGAGGCTATGCAGAGAAAAGAGGCCTGCACTGTGCTGCCGTCTGCGTTTGTGTGTATATTCATGAGTCATGAGGGCATTTATGGATCTTTGCATCTGTGTGTGTGTGTGTGTGTGTGTGCGTGTGTGTTTATGCATTAATATGTCTGTGGCATCGTCTGTGTGTGTGTGTGTGTATGCGTTGTGTGTATGTTTTGTGTGTCAGCTGTGAGCAGGTGTCAAAAATCCAAACAGTTTTCGAGTGGGTTGCAAATCAACCAATTAAGAAGAAATACCAAAAGCCACTGAACCACCTGCAGTGTTAGTGAGCTGAACCCTGACAACACACACACACTCACACACACTCTCACTGTAGCATGTCAGGGTCAGTCTTAGACGGCAGTCTCTGAGGACTTGCAGGTCAGTGCATGTCTGCTTCTGTTTGGTGCACTGGGTGTATTTCTTTTTAATATCTGGCATCTGTGTTTATGTGAATTGCACTTGTATGTAGTTTAGATACAAAACTGTATATTTGTCTGCGTTTATTTGTCCATTAAATGTCAGCAAATTAATAAATTGTAATAAATTGATTTTTTTTTTTTAAAAAAGAAGATCAGATTGGTGGATAAAAAAATAAAAAGTAAAGAACTCCAACTCACAATTTTACAATTCAAGTAAAGGCTCCTTTTATTTCTACCTAAAAATTCAATAACTGAGAACTGGGATGAACAACTCACAGGACAGCAGTGAGCTTCTTTCTGTGCATGTGTAATATGCCTGGAGCACTTCCCTTGACATTCCTGATACCCAGAGCTGGAGCTTCCATAGTGTTAATGCAGGAAATGTACTTTCTCTTCTTAACTCATTTCTGACACTCATACATATCATTAAACTCAGGCATAATGTTGTTTTTTTGTTGTTTTTTCTATTAGTCAAAGTCGTAAACAATTTTAATTCTTTTTACTTATTTAATTTATAATTAATTGTTGTTGTATCTGCATATTTATGCCACGATTAGAAGGAGTAATCTGCTTACTCCGTATTCTTATTAGGAATGTTTCATACTTTTAGGTGAGTGGTGGACTGTGGGCTAGTTCTTCTTTCCAGACAACTATAAAATAAAGTCAAATGATTTTTGAAGGAAATGCTTTTGATTTTCCTATCAGCAGCTCCAGGGGTGCTAGCTACAGACTATCTACTGACAAAGCTGCAGCCGCCATGGCCTCAGAAACAAGACACAAAAGCGGACTCTGGAAAGTCTGTTATTTTCAATGTGAGATCCAAAGGAAACAACAACAGGGAAGGTAGATGAATCTTGTAGACAAATGAGGGAATCAGTTAAGGAAAAGAAATGTTTTCTAAACAGTTGGGTGTGTTGCATTTATTCACCACCGCAACTTAAAGTGAGCCCCTGAGGGGATTGTAGCGTCTTAGCAGTGAGCACTGCACTCGTAAGTAGCTTTAATGTGAATAACATTTATTTATTTTCCTAATTAGCACCTTTCGAGTACAGACCTCATTAAACTGGATGTAACCTTTATAAAATCTGAGATTTTTATTTATTTTTTTTTAAATGCAATATTAAAAGGAAAAAAAAGTCCTTGGTAGCATAAAGCAGCTCAGTGTATCGCAGCATGTGATGCAGTGATCACAGAAGCTTGCTCTGCTGCTGCGTGTCCTCAGCCATTAGACTGCTGGGGGACCAGGTTATCTTTCATGGTGGGATGGAGGCTTCACACGGCTCACTGGGGATGTTGTTGTTACAGACATTCTGACGGTGGATCTGCTCACACACCTACAGACCTGTGCAGGAATGTTAATGCCTTGGCATATCTGTACTGTGAGCTTTGCTACACACGAGTAACATGTTACATTGTAAGCATGCAGATACTAGCACAAGGTTGTGATTCGTGCACATGATAAACGTACATTAGGATTTCATTAAAACACAGAAGAACGTTATACTGCTATTATGGATTCAAGGCATTCCTTAGCCAGAGTGATCAAGGCTGTGTGCACACCTACACAATAAAAGCAAATTACACTCGAAGTGTGCACAAAAACAAAAATGTGTAAGCACACACACAAACGCACATTCCTCTGCTGCTTTGCTGTTAACAAGCCTCCATGCATTGTGTGTAGTGGAGGGTTGAGTCCCTCAGGTGCACAGTGCAGCTTTAGCAGGATAAATCATGCAAACCTGAGCCGCACAGTCATAAATCACCTCAGACTGTGTGAGACTGTGTTCGTATGTGCATGTGTAATGTGCACTGAAACCTGCATGTTCAAGTTTTGTGGCATGTCTGTGTCTCTGTGTATATGATTTTTTTTTTATTATTATTATTATTTTTTTCCATTTGTGCAGCTGTGTGGTGTACATATCATTTTCTGTGTGATGGTTCAGGAGATTTGTGGGTGCATACTATAGAGTGTGTGTGTGTGTGTGTGTGTCTGTGTGTTAATAAGACAGATGAAAGTGATGGGTGAAAGCAGTACGATCAGTGCAAACAGATTCTGTGCAAGCGACCAGTAGGTGCTGCTGTGGAGCTTAGATTGAAGGTGTTTCCTTCTGGTTTTGTACAATATGTTGGTGTGGTGTAAATGAGTGTATCGATAAATGCTGTAGGTGTGTGTTTGCAGATGTGTGAACAGTGTTAATCTGCTGTCACCTTGTTATAATGAGCCTCTAATCTTTTTTTCTTCTCACTCTTCCAATGTTATTATTTTAATTTGAACTTTGTTATTCTGTCTCATACATCATAACCCTCCTGTCTGTTTTTTTGTGCCACTCTTTCAGCGTCATGCACACTGTAGGTAATTACACAGTCTTCTTTTCATTCAATCAATTTTCTTTTCTTTGTCTCATCTTAACATTTGTGCTCATTAGCTTTGATGTCCACTTGTCAGACATGACATACACCTACCACAGCATACTGTCATTTATACATTTTTCCTTTTTACTTATAGTATTGCTAATTTAGAAAAAAGAAATCTCCGCAGCACAGATAAAACTATGCTTTTCTAGGACTAAATGGCTTCATTAACACTTGTAAAGAGTACTAGGCATAGTATACGTATACAATTATCTAAAAAGAAAGTGCACCCTCTTTCAGCTGTAACATTTTATGTATTAGGACATAATGGAAAATAATAATCTGGTCCTCTGCAGGTCTTAAAGATGATGTAAATACAACCTCAGGTGAATTATTATTGTTAGTTATTTAACAAAAATTAAGCCAAAATGCAGAATCAGTGGAAAAAAGCTGAGTAATACCCTTCCTGCTTCCATAGGAATTAAAGGGGTAAGTAGCAGCCAGGTGCCGCTAATCAGATCTGTTTAATTAATTCATCATCAGCAAGTGTGAGCGCACCTAAAAAAAAAAAAAGCAGGACTTTTGGCAGTTTGCTGGACTGGAGCCTTCAAGTGTTAACACAGTGACATCAGCAATGATCCTAAACAAGCAATTGTTGCTGCCCATCAATCTGGGAAGGGTTGTAAGAACATTTCAGAACTATTTGAAGTGCGTCATTCTAAAGTGTGAGAGATTATTCGCAAGAGCAAAACATTTGAGACAGCTGCCAGTCTTCCCAGGAGTGGATGCCCCTTCCAAATTCACCCCAAGGTCAGACCGTGCATTGTTCAGAGAACCTGCAAAAAACCCTGAAAAAAAACCAAGAACTATATCTCAGACTCTACAGGCTTCAGTTAGCGTATAAAACGTCAGCACAAACGGCCACATATTAAACTGTCAGGCGTGATGGTGGAGGGGCAATGATTTTGGCTTGCTTTGCAGCCAGAGGACTTGGGCGGCTTGCAGTCATTGAGTTGACCGTGACCACTTCTGTATGCCAAAGACTCAATCTGTCTGACAGAGTGTGTCATGCAACAGGACAAGGATCCCAAGCACACCAGCAGATCTACAGCAGGAATGGCTGGTGGGAAAAAGAATAAAGACAGAATCAAGTGAATGGCCCAGTCAAAATCCAGACCTCAACCTGATTGAAATGTTGAGGCAGGACCATAACAGAGCTGTGCAGGAAAATCTCAATAAACTAAAGCAAGGTTGTGGAAAGAGCCAAAATTCATCCAATAATAGCACAGGAAATGCTTACTTTAAGCTATTACTGCTAAAGGGACTTCTACAAGTTGTAAATCATGGAGTGGACTTTGTTTTTCACACACTGCACCTTCATTCTGGCTTAATTTTTGCTAGATAAGATGAAGATGAAATCTTTTATTTGCCTTTTTCACACAGTCACCAGATCTGGGTGCATATCTGGGGGGAATCTTACAGTCAAATAATACAAATATAAAACAAAATGCACACATTTTGGTAAGGGTTATTTTTTAAAGATAAGAAAAAAGAGGCATGTGTCAAGTAATTGACATATTGCCAGTTATGCAATTGTAACTAATGACAGAGTAATATGTCATGTTTACTATCTAAGGACATATCTACCTAATTGTCATACCCCCTCCTCTTTCTTTCACATACTTGTGAACAAAAGATTCGATTCATTATATCTAGTAATCTGGTATTGTGACAAGACTGGCTATGTTTAATTTAAAATTAAAAAAAAAATACAGGAGGCTCTTCTTACACTGTGAGAAGTTGAAATACGATCCAGGAAGTATATGGAATATCTCCATGAGCTTGCAGTGTTAACATACTGGCAGTTATTTATCGTCCATCTCAATGATCATGAGGTTAAAAGCAGAATAATGCTATTCAAGCCAGCGTTGCACCGGCCCGTCAGTCCCATTGCCAGCTCACATGTGCTTACAGAAATATTTTTTTTAAATTCTGTATTTTTCCCATAGAGCCAAAGCTGGCCTTTCTGCAGCTCATGTTTCAACTTTAAACAGACTTGAACTGTGAGAATGAAGTCTCAGATGTTTATGTACTTAGCCAAACATGATCAAAGTGACCTTGAAATGACGATCTGCTGGTTGTGACCAGCTATTGCTCGCTTGTTTAAGCAGTGTGGTTGTTAATTTTGTGTAGTAGTTGTTTCATGTTCCGTGGGAGGAGTTGTTTTTTATTAATTATATTCATACACAGAGAGATGGCTTCATTTTTTTCCTTTTTCTGTATTTCTAAAGGCCTCTGAGGAGGAGTAATGTTGCTGTTGTAATAATAAGAAGGTTACAGTAACAGTTTCTTTCACACATGACTGAAGGACAAGGACATCATGCTTACAGCCTTAAAGCCACCTGGAATAACCGCCCGTGTTTGACTTACATGTCTCCGTCCTTCATTTACAAACGTCTCCACATGTGAAATCCAGTCTCACATATTCATCATTGTTTATTTGACATATGCTTCCGCTGCTGTTGATTGAACAAATTCTTTGCTTAAACACCCCCCTCCTCTTTTTTTCTTCCTCTGCTTCAATCAGGAAGACGTTTAGGAGAGTTGAATTAGCGTCAGCTTTTTTTAGAGCGACACATCGTTACTCCAAAAAACTTTCCATTTCACTTCATCTTTCCGTTCTCACAGATCCCGCTCCTCATCTCTCTCTATTGATCCTCCTCTTCTCTTTGCTCTTTATATCCCGTCCTCACATCAGCCCCTTTGTTTTGACTCCTCTCATTTCTCTTTTCTTTCTGTCTGTTCTTTGGTCCTCCACTCCTCATCACCTTTGATCTTTTGGTTTTAATATGACAGAGAGCTGTGGGAGCCCAGATCTTTTCCAGCCGGGAGGGACGCAGGGAGAGAGCCGGAACAGAGAGACGGATGAGAGATGAAAGACAGCTCTCCCCCTCTTGTGGGTACACAGTTTTCCCAAAGGGAGCTCCATCTTAGGCTGCAAGCTGCTGTCAGGACATTGCAGGCACACACACGAGCATGTAATTCCATGTTGCTCACCTGCTACCAAGAAGTAATTACACCTAAAAGAGACCTGCGCTGGTTGGACAGATGGTAGCTCTTTCTCAAAACTTAATCCACCTGTTGCCTGTTGATGTTCAGGAAGGGTTAGAAACACATACAGCAGAGACTGAAATCCAAGATAAGGATCTCAGTTTTGTACATCTGCAGCGCTCTACGGGCTCCGTGAGCAACAGAGTTTATCGGCGGTCTATAAAACGATCAAAGACAGATGAGAAGGATGACAACAGCAGGTGCCAGCTGTTATCAGAGGAGAATCAGAGATCTGACAAAAGAGGGATGGAGCTGATTATTGAGGTCTGTTGTGCTCTGGAAACGAAACCTGCCCACCGAAGAGTCGGGCAGATTGTTCTGAAATGAAGGACGACAAGTACACATCCAAAACAGCTGATCTCAAAACCTGCAAGCAGGTTCAAAGTGCTTTTTTTTTTTAAACATCTGAATAAAACTGTAATAGTGAATATAGATGAAACCTTTTTTTCATCCCTGGGTTTTAGCCTCCAGAGTGATTTGCCAGTTCACTACAAATTAATTATTTTTGCCCTCATTTGCAAAACATGAGAATTTCAATTTGTTAATTAGCTTAGTTTTGATTTCTGTCCAGAAAGGGTCCAAAACAGGCAGAAAACTTTATAGTAAATGCAAATCATCAGTTGATAAGACCAAAAAATGTCAAATATGTGACATGCTGTAAGGCCTAGGTGGATTTCTCTAAAATGTAAAAAAAAAAAATCAAATTCTTAAAATTGGGGCTTATTTTAAATTACAGTTCCCTGAATTCTAATAGTAAGAATAAACACTCTTATATACTGAACTTTCATTGTTTTGACTGATGCGCTATGTTCAGTCAAGTTTTTGACTCATTAACGGTGCTGTGAGAGTTACAGAAGTTCTGTTGAAGGTACAGAACGCATTGCTGCAGGAAGGAAAAAGCCAGAGGGAGATGATAGAGAGAAATTTTGTTTTTCCCCTTGACTTGTTTATATAGACACGCTCTTCTCAGCAGCAGCCATTACAGTTTGAGTCAGTCAGAATAATGGCTTTCAATCTGACATCTCTACCGCTGTGTGTGTGTGTTTTTCTTGTCACTATTATCTATAGCTCCCTTCCTCTCAGAGGGGTAGTTTGGTCAGCTTTACCTGTTATTTTGCTCTATTGCAGCGGCTCTATCGGGAGTGTCATCTTGGTAAATGGTGCATCACATAACAAGCTGTGTGACTGGCCACGGCTCATCCTGGTCACCTCTGTTGTAAGGGCGTATGGCGAATACACCACGAAGATTAGACCTGCAGTAGCTCTAAGACCTCTGATGAAAGCACACAAATGAAAAAATACTTCAAGTTTGACGTAAGCTCTATAAAGAAAACGCTGTTTGGGTTTTTGTTACTGTGGCAGCTAAAAGGTTGATGTTGTAACATCAGGAAGTACTTGGGTTCATTATTTGATTATTTTGTTATAAATGATATCTACTCTTCATGCTCTAAAACATCCCCATACCCTCGCCACTCCAGCTGTGTTCTGTCTCCAGGTGAATAATTTCAGAAAACTACCAACATAAAAGACGTTTCATTGCGCTAACACCATTAGAATGTCCAGGAAGTAAATATTGCTTCAAACGTGTTCACCACTTCCTTCCTCTGTCAGGGTATTTGTCTGAAATTGAACGTACTTGCAGAGATTTGAACATGCTGCATTAGTGCAGAGCTTGCTCAGATAGCTTCAGTGTAATCAGCTGGTATGTACTGTTTATGCAAAGAATCATGGTATATTTGAAGTTGACAGTTCTTTCGTGACTTTTAGAAGATCAATCAGCAGCTTAATCAGCCCGGGAGGTCAGTTTAAAAGAATTACACAGCCCTCCTCAGCACACTGAGTCTGTGTTTTTTCTGTCCAACTGAACATGTTTGAACTGCTCATTATTTTGAGCATTCATGTTGATTAGCTTCCTGAGTTAAAACCTTTAGAAGCTGACACGCGCAACAGCAAAAACTTCAGTAATGGCACCGCGCCTCGTTACTTTTATGCAGCATGTTTTTGCAACATACGCATATGCACCCCATCCCCTTTATTTGCTCTCTAAATGGAATGTAATTGCACTTCAAAGTTTATATATGCAAGTAAGTGCAATGTGTGTAGGCTTGATCTGTTCCAGTTGCCACATATTTCGACTCTCCATATGGGATGCATATGGTTTAAAGTCGAACACATTCGCTCTTCCTCCTGTTTCTCGTACCGCCACTCTGTGTGGCTCATATCAATGGATGTAGCGTCACCATTCAGGATGGTGACAATGGCAGGTATAACCCCCACAGCAAACATTAGATAGTTAACCCCCTGGTGGTATTTCCAGCTCACTTGTGCGACTCTCCTTTAGTATTTCTAAATACTCTGTTTGAATGATTGACATATCCGGAGAACCTCAAACTTTCAGCTTCTTTTTTGTTTTGACAGCCAAAAGTGTGAAAGTGTAAAATGTCAGAAGATCTCAGAATCCCCTCAGATTTATAGCTGGGAGTTTTCAAAGTGTCATTTGTCATCCTTTGAACGAGCTTTGTCGTGGCTCTCTGTCCCTCGTGTAATGCGTTTTTGTCCGTCTCGCTATCTGCCTCTCTGTCATCCTTTGAGTCACTCCCTCAATCTACTGTTCCTTTTATTCTGTAGTTTTTCATTTCTCTGTCCCATCACTCGCTTCATCTCCCCTTCACTCTCTGGAGGAATACTGATACACCTCTCTGTAACCTTTATATTCAGTTATTTTTCCTGTAGACTACATCTGATAACTTTGGGAAAGGAATAAAGTTGGCTTAAAAGGGAAACCCCCCTTTGCCCTCCTCCGCGTCCTCAGTCAGACTCACAATACAAGCGTTTTTAACACAACCCACAAATTTACTTCAAACGAGACTGACTGAGCTCTTAGGGGACATCGGCTTCTAAAATGTGAGTTTTGAAATTGCTTTGATTCCTGATGAGGCCTCCATTGTCTATTATGTTTGAGTAAATTGCATTGCATATTTTGGTGCGCTGATACCCCTCCACCAACCCCAGCCACTTTGATTGAATTGGATCGGAGAAATTGCAGTTGAATTAAGTGGATTGCTACAGCGGCTCTGCGGTAATTTAGGAAGTGCTGGAAGTCTCATTTTGTGCGCGCCGATATTACTGCTGCCTCTTGTAGTTCCATGAGGTACATGGGAGTGTCGCAGAAACAGTGCTGTATGTGTGGAGCCGGGGCTGTGGAAAGGACGTGCTGTCGCTGTCAGCATTTTTTTTGTCCTTCAAAGACACCTAAACTTTTCTGGAGTGTGATTTTTGTACATTTACCTAGAAAATCATAGTCTCCACTGTTCTGCAAAGGCTTTTCACCAGAACCATGGGGACCTAGAGCTGTTAGGGACTGGCAGTAATGAGTTAACACAATACTTTTGTTCAACCCTTTGAGTTAAAGTTAAAAGTCTGCACTTCCATCACATCTTAATTGTTTGATTTGAAATCCACTGTGGTGGTATACAGAGGCAAAGTTGTAAAAATGTTATGACTATCTCGAGGTTACAGGAGGCACACAGCGCAGCGGAGGGAGGAAGGGGGAAATACATTATAAAAAAAAAAATGGGAAGATTTCCTTCCAGGAGAAAGAAGAAAAATATCCTACCATCAGGAAAGCTGAACACATTAAAATGGAAAATATAAACATTTACACACTCTTCTGGAGGATCAAGTAAGATCAAGGAGGGGATGAGCTTTTTAATGTTTTATTTACCGGTCTAAATAAAGGGCTTACAATCCAGCCCTGTGAGACGTGTGAGAAGAAATAAATCAGAAGAAAACGCACAAGATAATTTTACCTGAAACCATCAAATATAGAGAAGAAATGAGAAGAGTGACTGTTCTGCAGAGTGACCTCGAGAAATCATTTAGTCCGTCAAACCCGCTCCTCATCGGGCTCATCGGGAGACATCAGATATGGAGAGTTGATGAGGATGACCTCTACGTTCAAATAAAGAATTATATTTGCACGGTGATGCCCTTTTGCATTGAAAGAAGGAAAAGTAGCCTCTTTGATAGGGGTCACAATCAGAGACGGTGCAAACGACCTTCACAAGAGAGTGTTTTGGGAGTGCGCTGTATCAGCAGGCCCTTAGAAAGAGGCAATAAGAGGAAGAGAGATGAGTTCAAAGAAGGTGACTGTGGATTGGGAGTGATGGCACTGTAACCTGTTATGAGGATTAATTTCGGCACAGAATTTTCCTGCATAAGGAGTTTTCTTGAGGAATAACGGTCTCTGCATCTGCTAGTTTTGAGCTGGAATCTGTAGTACGGCTGCCACCAGTCCAACTACGCCTGAAACCCAACAGTTTGAAGATGGGACTTACTGTCCTACCATCGTAAAGCTGTGGCAGTGCAAGGATGGGTTGAAGATAATGTCCCCACATCTGGTGAATGGACGTATTGTTGCTATTGAATAGAAGTTAACGCTTTCACAGGGGCCGGTGAGAGAACTACGCAGATCAATCAAACTGATTGGGATGTTTGGCAACAAAGGAAAGCTGGCTGGGACTGAGTCACTGCGAAATAATCCTGAGCCGGGGGAAACTATTCATGCCAGCCTGGCGCTGCAGACACAGAACCCAGAGATAACGGACGGGACCAAAGAAATGCAGCCGAATTCATCTTATTAACGCTGAACCCTGAACTTTAATGTGGGGCCTGGTTTACAATATGTGGTCTAGTTCATCCTAATGGTGTTGGATAACACTGTAAACCTGACTAAGGTCAGGGATAATTCCCCCAAACCAAGAAAAGCATTTCTTCATTTACCTCCCTTTGACATTAAAATGGAGAAGGCACCCCAGAGTCAAATATCACAATTTATTTGCAAATAAATTAGATTACCAATGTGTTAAACAAAAGTAACCACTGGGGCTGAAAAAGTGGAAAAAAACAAGCCTGCAGTTCCTCTAAAGGCCACATGAGGCTGGCTACAAAACCAAGAAGGTCCACGTAGACTCGCAAGAGCAGAAATAAAATAAACATGTTACAGTTTGATACAAAAACAGTGCTAGCTATAGAAAGTTTGCATTATATATGTCATGGTTGCTGTAACTGACAGGTGGATGCTAACACATGCGGCTAGCTTTCTGCTCGGCTAATTAGAGTCACTGTACTGATCAAACAGCCATGTTTGTGGTGTCGGTGTTATAGGATACATTTAATGCAATTATCTGACAAAAGCCTGACCAAGTCTATTTTCATCCACCAAAAGTAGAACATACAGGATTTTATTTGTATGCTGCTCAGCAGAAATGAGCTGGTATCTGTTTTCTGTATGTTAGACCAATACAGTGTATCGATGCACTTTGCCCTCCACCCAGGCTGTAAAAAAAAAAAAAAAAAAAGATGCACACACTAAACCGAGGCTTCAAAGCAGGACTTCAAAAACCACTGGGTGACCTCCCAGTGGCAACATTAATCTATGGGCAGATAGCATGACGCCATAAACCAGTTTAAGGGTCCCAAAGCAACTGAAATGGGCTGAGACCAAAGAACTCAAATGATTGAAGTTAAGGTCGTCTTTGTTCATATTATGTTTAAATGATCAGGCAAAACAAGCTTTTAAAAGTTGAGGAGGACCAGTTAAGTTAACACTCATTGTAATTCAATACAGCAACACAATAAAATATTGTTATTCCATTTTTAACAAGCACCACTCACTAGAACGAGAGAACATTTCCTCCCCTTACACTGGAGGAACTGTTCAGCCATGTCACAATACGGGAAAATCTTACAGCAAATTGTTTAGGACTCATTTAAGAGAGAGAAAAATATTCAAATCCTTCTCTGTGCCAGGATTTAAGAGAAGTGACACCACAAAGATGCATAGACTAAAGATAAAGTAAAGTCCTTGAAAGTGAAATACATTCAAAATCGCACGTTATCTTTTGAAATCTTCTATATTTTTTTCAATATACCCTTCATGCAAAACCGCACAATTCACATGAACACGTAGCGTTCTCCCCTCCTTGTGTAACACCCCGACAGGCTGCCAGGATGATATAAACTCCGATAACGTCCCCTTGGCTCAATAAATCCTCGAGTTATTGACGATGCCGTCCGCCCGTCTGGATCCCATTATCAAAGTGTCTTCAAAGGAGACTAATTGAATTAGTGCAGGGATCTGTAATTGAAAGCTTGCTTTTAATGATGCATTGTGGTCTTGCACGGAGACAAGCATCAGCATTCATTATACGTCTCTGTGTCGGGATGGATTGGACTGTGTGCAGCGCAATATCAAACTTATCAGGGACACGAGGTTTATTTGATCCTGCATCAAATGTTTAAAGCTAGTAAAGCTGAACTTGAGATGAGCTAGTATTCTTTTACTATTTGCTATTTTTATCCTCTTAGCTGGATGTCTGCCTCCTCTCTGCCGTCGATGAATAAGACATCGAAGGTCATGTGCAGCCATGTTTGATCATTACATCCCTTGACGTGATGAAATGTGTGAGTCCATTCAGGTGGCCTCTAATGAACCTTTTGAGTGCTTTCAGTAAATGTTCTGGTGAAAATCTGAAGCTGTCTGTATTTGTTGTCTAACTCACCAAGAAATTGAGTAGATTTTTTTTTTGTTGTTGTTTTTATTTCTTTCTGAAAGGGTCACACAGCCACTGCCCCAGAAACTATTAGTGGTTTTGTGGTCCTGTTGTTATTGTCTGTCTTTAAGGAAAGATTCTCATTGTATTGAAGCACTTTCGGCTTGTGTACGAGTTGCTCTGCTTTAGTTATTTTAGGCAAAGTGCTAATCCTAACAAACCACTTCTCTGTTTTAAAGTCTATCACATCATTATCTCCAACATTACAGGATTTTTCCATGAGGGGAAAAAGAACTTAAAAGCTTACAGCAGCTGTCTTGAGCTCACGGAAGACCGAATGCTGCAAAGATGGTCTGGAGCTTTATTTGAAGTCCACCTTTAACTTTCATCTGTCTGTCAGCCACAGATGGTGTGTGGTGGCTTTCAGGTTAGAGGTTAAAGGTTAAGGCTAATTTATAGTCTTTAGTTCAGTGTTTCATCCGGTTGTGAACATATGGAGTTCTGCTGGAGAGGACACAGATACCAGTTAACACAGATAAATGTTTGTGCGCTTGTGTTTTAATGTAGCATTGGTTATCTTGAAAATGAAAGTTCATTGAAGTAATAGGACTGTGCAATATAACTGCATGTATATATGACATTTTGAAATAAAACAGAGTGGAAATCCAATTCCAATGCAAAAGTACTGAAATAATAGGAGGAAAAAAATCACATATTAATGAGCACCATTCATTTTTAAGTGTTTTTAAAAGTAAAGATTAAGACCTCGTATCATAATGAAACTGAAAATAAAAAGGTGCTATATTTTGACGATATTTTGTGATATATTTATATTTTTATCGTTCACTTTTGAGATTTTAAGTAGTGTCATTTTGAATTTTATTGTGTAAAACTGCATATTTACTGCACAGTAGCCAGTATGTAATGCTAATCATATAAGAGCACCTAAGTTGACGGGTCATGGATGTTGACCAGCGGTTGCAACTGAACACAGGCAGCCTGGTATAGTCTATTTATTCTGTTTTTAAAATCTAAAAAATAAATTGCCAAGAACAGAATGTCTGATTAGCCTGCCTGTGTGCATATAAAGCTTTATTTATACTTTGGCTCTATGATGGCCTTTAGACATTTAATTATTCCTAACCCTGCTGTTTATTTTTACTGATTTTAAAAATGCAGCATTTTGCAAAGATTGATTTTTATGCGAGGCACCACTTTGTATGATTCTTTTTTTTATTTTTTAACTTTGACTTGACTTAATTGGCACTGCTAACAGTCAGCTTGACAAAGCAAATCAGCACTTCTCACCACTGCACCAGTTCAAAGCACTTCCTGTGAAGTCTTTCTCAGAGGTTGTCACGATGAAGGGCAGCTTTAACATCAAACCTAATGATCAAAAACTTTCCGTACTCCGGAGACACAATCATTCATATTTAAACGGGTGGGGATTTTAAAATTTTAATGCGCGTTTCAAAGAAATGAAAGGATCCAGGTACGATGCCACAAATGACTGTAACTACGGTTGTTACTGATTTTAAACATTTACGCTCACCGTCACATTTAACATTCCTGCCACGTCAAAATGTTTGCATTTGGTCTCTGCAGATTTGTGTCAGCGTCTTTAGAAAGTTGTACTCGTTTCTGCAAATAACACTCACTCCTCTATCTGTCTGCGTGTGTGTGTGTGTGCGTGTGTGTGTGTGCATTCGCATCAGTTCGTAAGTGACAGCATGGTCAAAGTGGCAGGACAGGGGAGTGGGCAACACTTCATTAAAGTGCAGCAATACTCCACTCAGTCTCCCTCCCATGCATACACACTAGGTGCAGACCACTTCATTTAGTCTGAGAGATAGAAAGGACAGGCCCCAATGGATTCTCCTATTAATCTTTAATGAGCCCCCGGGCCTGAAAACTGCCTGCCTGCCTCTACTTTTCCACATCCAGGAAACAAACAATGACTCGGCTGGAAAACACATCGGCCGCCGGCCCTCGTACCTGCCTGTCTGCCTGCTAGCCATTAACCCCCCAACTCGGCCCTGAATTATTAATGCTTCTATCCTTTGCTTTGCTCGCTCGGCCCCCTCCCAGCAACGGGAATGGGCGACGTCTTGATTGTGTGGTTTGCAAAGTGTGGCGATGCCTCTCAGAGTGTCTCCAGCTGGACTTCTGAAAAGGATGCCGAAGTAAAAAAAATTTGTTCCATTAAACTGGTCGAATCAAGTTGTCGCCGAAATTGTCTGAGAAAAACAATTTTTTGTTTGTTTGTTTTTTCTTTACAGCGAGTACTTGCTTTTTTTTAATTGCACGTCTCTTCCCTTCATCTCTTTTGAAGCTTTCAGTCATTTCACAGAAAGTTCATCAGCAGATGGTGTTATCCATGTTTCACTAGTAAACTTTCTATTGTGTTGATGTTATTTGACGACAACTGGCAAATCCATCTATGCACATTAGCCCATGGGAGTTGCCATGAATGAATAATATGATGCTGTTAATACATTCTTCCCGGCACACTTTGTCTTTTATAAATGTCTCTCATTTTGTTCCTCTAATGAAATAAAACAGCGTGTGCTGTGATGAATGTGGATCTCATTTGGTCTTCCCCAGATAGCGACTCCTCTCCCCCCCTCTGATGTCCCCCTGCCTCACTTCCTCATCTCCTGATAAGTGTTGAATAGTATTAGGATTAGGCGCTCTGAGGTGCTATTGTTTCTCTGCCTGCTGGATTTTTCTCTTGCTCTGGTTTTTGTGTGTTTTCTTTCTAATGTGCACATGAACAAGGCTGCATGGCTTTGGCAAATATTCAGTGGATGATTAGATCATAGGTTTGCACCATTTTATAGAAGAGTTTTTCTGCAATGTCAAAATGACACATTAGGAATCTTCTCTTTTAAAATATTATTATTACATAACTTCTTTATGATGATGTAAAAACTTGGAATTCGGTGCTTCTCTCCACCGATCAGAGAGAGCTCTTTTAAGAGCCACGCTGGCTTCTTTATAGTGTTCCCCATAGTGCTTATATTATCATCTCTGTATCCAGGAGACTGAGGCAGAACACTTTAATGTTCTTCTTCATTGAGCCATTTTTGAACTAAATTTCTCATTTGATGATGCAGAGAATATTGAATATTATTAGATACAGCCACAGTAAAAGTTGCAAAATATAGCACTGAAACTTTATTGCATTTATGATGCAATTGTCTAAGTTGTTAGTGCTGCACTACTGTAAGGGGGATGGATGGATTAAAAATTGTCTAACAGCATGTCTAACATGTTTGCTGTTGTTTATCTATGCATATGTGATGGAAGATCAGTGGTTCCATTCATTTAAATAAATAAATGATATTAATGTTGGTGGTGGCTGTGTAAACTGCAGTGTGTTTTGCATTTGAGCACAGCTTGTTCACACACAAATTGGGCAAAACAGCGATGAGACATTATAAGACTGTCCTGCACTATTATTCTGCACTGTGTGTAGCATATATCATGTCTCGTACAAAAACCCAGAGAGAGTCAGTGGAATGAATAAAAAGTTGACTTGGATGCTAAATAAATGTTGCATGGATAGGTTAGCTGGCTAATGGCTTCCATGTAAAAAGCACATGTTATTTATACTTTGTGTTATTACACTAACTAATGATGATGTTTTCAATACCTTGTTTTGGGGGATTCAGGGCTTTTCAGAAATAATGTTAGAAGAAGTTGTGAAACCTTTGTTCTGCAGTTAGCTCAACAACAATACTCAATTACAATTACAATTTTTGCAAAGCAGTACTTTTTTTGGTAGGTGATTTTCTGAACAGTTGCTAGAGGGCTAGAAAAAGCCTCTTTCGGCGGTCGTTAAGTTGAAACAAGGAGCTGATGTGTGATGAACACTGCTGTAAGTGGCAGGGAAGTCGAGTGCCAAAGCTGATATAAAGAAAAACTAAATCATGAAACAGAAAGCTGAATGTCTATGGATCAAAAAGTTTAAGATTTATGCATCTCTTCAAATTTAGAATAGAAAACGGTCACAGGTAGCCAGATCTGTGACCAAACCAAATCTTGCTAAAAGCAATGTGGTTAACAGTGGTTTTGCTCATGTGGTGTAAAAGATGCTGTGTTTTTCATCAGTGTTTCCCACTGCACGATGAAATAGTTGTATGTGGTGGTTTGGCCAAAGGTTTTTCATGAGGTTAAAGTAAATCTTGGTGCTGATGGACTAACCCTGGGAAGAATTCAGGGTGCAAAGTTCAGTGCAAAGCAATGCTTATGCTCCTAGTGTGGTTTTGTCTTAATGTATTAGTCAAATCGGCAGCGATTGGCGCTGACATTAAAGTTGGGTCAGTTTGGCACAGAAGTTGTCTGGTTTAAAGCTCCATGGTTAAACTTGAACACACAGCCACACTTTATTAGCAAGAAGACTGGGAATGCACTGGGAAATTTAGAGGTGCGCATGATGAAATGAGCCAAATTTCAATCAGAGGTGCTCAGTGGTTTGAATGGGTGGAGTCCTAGAATTGTACGATTTCACCAAGTATGAGACGCATTAGATTTCAGCATTAGTCATTAGTGTTTGAACACTTATTCCTAACCTGGTCCCCGGATGGCATAGACCAAAACAAAACAAAAAAAGGTGTAAAATAAAAGAAATGTAAGTCCTCAGAGTCCCAGGTGTGTATCCCTGTAAATATGAAAAGACATTTAATTAATATCTAAATTCCTGTAACTTTTCTAACTATCTAGGGTCATTGAAAATTCAGGTTTTTGTCCGTTTGTAAATAATGCGTATACTGCATTTGTCACATTTGTTGACGTTTCTGTTTTCACTGTTACAGTCAGCACTTCGGGCTGGCAGAAGACGACTTCGAAATTAAAAGACAGCAGCCGAAAGTTCTTCACAGTCATGCTTACACTCGTATGCTGCCCTGTAGCTCCATGTCCTCAAGGCAACCAAAGTGTCATGGCAACCGTACGGCAGCCACGGTAACAGCAGGCTCATTTTCATACTGATGAGGCCAGTTGCCGGGGAGGCCTGCGCCTCTGCTGCTGCGGCCGCTCGCTCCTCTCTCCTCTCCAGTGTCGCCCTGAAATTTTAATGACCTTCTTTCTCTGCTTCTCATTTTTCTCCTCTCAGTGCACCTTGTGTGTGTTTGTGCACGCGTGTGTGTCATGAATGTCAAGTTCCCTGTCCAAACTGACACGCACAAAGTGTCCACAGTTAATACAAGAAGAGAACAAAGGCGATGTAATTTTGATGGCGTACGGCTGTAAAGGGCATGTATTTTTATAGCTGTGGAAAACCTCCTCCGGTCTGCTCCTCTTGGCCACATCAGGTTTGCATTTAAGACTTTTTGGGTGGTGGATGGCACTGTTTTTGTGTCAGCATGCAAACAGAAAGGCAGGAAATAAGATGGATGAGGAGCAGCGTTGATCGTGGTCTTATCCTGTTTGTTGTGCCCACTAGGAAACGACACTAGGTCCTGAAGATATAACGGAGGTTCAGTTCTCTAACTGGACACATTTTCAACACGTTGACATGCCGGTTATGCATTCCTGATCTCTGAAATCTGTCTTGAAAACCTCCTGCTGGATCATAGCCGCACATCTCGGAGGTCTGTGAGAAACCATACGCTTCTTGGACTGCGTTCAACTGACGTGAACGTTGGCCAACTCATGGCCGAGCACGAGTGCCCAGTGTGACATATGGACCAACTGGAGTGGCAGAAAATGCTGTGTAGCCTGTTGACAACATCATTTTTCTGTAAAGCATAGATAATGTGAGTGACTGTCAACCAGTTCATTGGCTGGCAAGAAAAACTGGAAAACTGCGTATGCGGTTTCATCGTGGAGACATTTAGTCATGGGTGTGTGTTGCCAACAGTTGTATGGACATCATTCAGTCCTTGAACTAAAACAGGATTCATCTACCTCGCACTTGTAATGTGGTGGCTGAGCTGAATGTTTCAGATTAATCTGTTTATGTAAAAGAGATTCAGACTCAAGTCTTCGTGTGCTTTTTGAGTGTCACTCACTCCAAATTCTTCTTTCTTTTCTCCTTTTGTTTCGTTCCAGGAGGAAGCGGCAAGAGAAGAAGAAAACGGACGGATCGAGCCTGTTGGCCGAGCTGACTCCATTGACCACACTGCTGTGAGGTCACTAGAGTAAGTCACTCGCTGATCAGCGTCTTTTCCTTCGCTAGAATGATGGTTGTAGAGGACGCGCAGCTTTTTCAATCTCATCCTCTCCAAGTGACTCTGACCAGAAGATCATTCAACCTTTGCTGGTCAATAATTGCACTATGGTGTCGCCACACCTCTGTAAGCCAGCGCCTGATGTCTTGCTAATACTGCGATACTGTTTCCGCATCTCAGCAACCTGGTACGTGCAGTGTTAAGTATGATGGACACAACCTAACACGAAGAAGTAACAACTTTGGTTGTTCGAGACTAGAATATCTCTTCAGAGTTGACCGTTGTAAATCTGTTCTCCGCTTGCTTTCTTCACATAATAGGCACTTAAAAGCTAAAGCAGCAGGTTCTATATTGTAGCCGAGGTTTGTTTGTCGAAAATCTCATTTTCAGCCCTGCTTTCTGATTTACATAATTCTCTTTTGTGGGAGCAAAATGATCCTCGTCTCGCCATCAGAGCTCTCCCACGCACTAACCCATTCAGCTTCTGTTATTAACAACTGTGTTTTGTTTTGTTATTTTGCTCCATTGCATGCTTCCAGTTTAATATGCAGGTATGGTATTATTATTCCTATGATTTCCCAGAGACTCTGGTTTCTCCTGCCTCTTAGTTGTCAGTAAGGGGCCCATTTTCCCTGGGCTAATCATAGTCATTGTATCAAAGCTGTGAATGGATTAGATCTAGCATCTTTATAATATTTGCCAGTGTATGGACAGCCTCAGAAATGCAAATAGCTGGAACTGTTTTGGGTTTTCTTTGCTTTTAAATGGATATTAGCACACATATTAATTTACATATAAATGCTTTAACATCCTTAGGAATGCAACTTTCTGTCAGTTCTTTCATTATTAGGTCTCCCCTGTCGCTGTTTTCAGTTTCTACATGCAAAAGCCAAAACATCAGTAAACTTGAGCTTTTTGTACAACTTTTTGGAACATTTTGGTTTGTGTTGCTTACTCAAGGACATCAGACGTGCTTTTTAAAAAAAACTACCTCTGCAGAGATGCACAAACATATCTTTATTGACCCAAAAGTGTTTGTCAAGTCGCAGATGCTCACACCTCTCAAATCTGAGTAACATGTACCATTTGTTCTCAAGGAACCTGATATGTTGATCCAGCATCTTGTCAGGAAGTTGCTTCCTTTCTTTTTTTTTTTCTTGCCAAGTTTGACTGTGCATTTCAGCAGAGTGCTGCCAGAAGAGATTTTCCAGCAGAGCAGAGGAAGCTGAATTCCTCTTTAGGGAACTTATTAGTGCTACAGTGTTAAATTTCAAATTTTGACATATTTCTTTCTTGGATAAGTGGATGTTAAATTTGTCTGTGTGGTTACATTGATTTGACTTGATTGTTTTCTGTACCATTTGGTTTAGGAACTTTCTAATTAACACTCAGTTTCTACCCCACTGTGTACAACTTCAAACAGCACCCATTCGCTTACATGCAGCTTAATTCCGGCTTTGAAAGGGCAATTTTCCACTCCACAGATATTAATGTGTCGTAGGATTAAGGTCCCACGCCCCAAAAAGCAAACACACTGCATTTGTCTCATTACACCCTCTGAAGAGCATCTTAAGTCCGAATTGGGGGTGTGAGAGTTTTTTTGAAAACCTTTTTTTTTTGTTTTCCCGTACATGTGTTTGATTTCTTTGGATTGCTCTGTTTTATTGTGCTTTTTGTCTCCTCTGACTCCTCCTTGACTTCTATTTTTATTTGTTTGTTTGCACCACTGAGCTGTTGTCATAATGTTTCTGTCTTCATTGCCTCATTTCCTGTTTTTATTTTTGCCCACATGGTGTCACCCCTCTCCTCTGATCTCTACCCCCCACCTCCTCCCCAACCCACCTACCCACCCCCGTCTCTCTCTGTCATTCATCCGTCTCCGATCCCAGAGACATTGTCAAACTGGTGGAGGTGTCAAACGACGGTGGGCCCCTGGGGATCCACGTGGTGCCTTTCAGTGGCAGGGACCGCAGGTAAAAATAACCAGAGCAGAACCGCTTTGCTCTTCAGACAGGCTAGAAGAAAATAAATCTGGGGGCCGTTCAGACACGGTGTCCACGGGTTTAACTACGTTAACAGGTTTTTGCATAAAGGTCTTAGATATTTAAAATATGTGTGCTCAAAGGGCCAATTCAGCCTTTTTTTGTTCTGTGACCTGCAGTGCTTTTTATTCATCTAGATTCTTTTGATACAAGTTGCCAGTTCTGGGGTATCATCTGTCTTATTGCTCTTGAATATATTGCAGTCCAGCTGCACTAGCCTTATGATGCTCAAACAGCCAAAAAATACATTTAATGTATCGAGTTTTATGTCGGAACTTTCTTTCTTACCAACTTCTACCAACTTGCATGCATCTATTCATGACAGTGTTACAAGACGTAAATATTGACAGCAATAGCTGTAAGATTAGCTACAGTAGCTGCGCCTTCCTCTCATTAGGCGGATGTATACAGTAAGAAATGAGTTCCTGTATGTAAATGCTCATAGCAAAGTTTGTTGGGGATTTTTTTTGTTTTTAAGTAAGCAGATCATGAATTCTGGATAAAGACATTACTGCTGATTTTCCTTTTTTTTCCTGTTCCAGTTTAAGCATCTTACGGGTCTTGAGTTTTCATTAAATCCAAAAGAAGGCAGACAGAGCATGGGGGAAAAAAAGAAAAGAAAAAAAATCAGGCTAAAAACTAATATTTGCAATTTGCAGTATGTCCTAAAATTGTAAAATATCTTCATGAACATGCCAAAAAACTGCCAAACTGTGTCCATACTTTAGTTATTAATGTGGTTTAGTTTGTGGCAACTTATTTATAAAGTATTGTACTTTTGATTAAAAACGCCAGTATGTTTAAATTAAATTGTGCTATGGCCACAGTCCAGTTTTTCCAGTGTTTCCAGTTTGGCCTCACTAAGAGGGGACAGATTTTGCTGGCTGACTGTCCACTTTGCACCCGAGCCGAGTGTTTTCCCTTCATAGATGAGAAAGTTTGCTGGACAAGGACTTAAGAGCAAAATATCGAGTTGTTTATTTGCAGTTTATGCATCAGAAACTGTTCAATAAACCATTTTTTGATCATAGTTTTGAGAGAGAGCTGCAGACAGTGACGTAAAGAATGTGTTTTTTCTTGATTGCGTCATTGCTCGGCTGTTTTTGGATTCTCAGTCTTCATGCTTGGCTGGCTTTTGCTGTGCTGCATCACATTTCTAAAGCCAATATCTCAAAAACTGGCCAAAGCACAACATAACTATCTAGACTGATGAATAGCACTGCAGAGCACACAAAAGCACTATAAAGATCAGACTCTTATTTATTTGGGGTTCCACAGGAAAGTGTTAGCAACATAATGCTACAATTTTAACATGTAGCATTATGTTAAATTCTTTCTGCTAATCGCCTGTGTTTAATTAGGATTTTTTGCAAACATTTGGTCTCTGCCTTTCTTTTCTTTTCTTTTTAAATATATCTTTTCACTTCTAGTTTTGGTTTTTGCCACTGGCACACGTCTGACAGGTTTTATATGTAAGAAAAGAAAATAGGAAAAAAGAAAATTGCCCACTTTAGCTGATGACTTGTCAGCCTTATTGTAGTCTCATAAAAGAAATTCTCCTTGGTTGAATTTGGTTTCTGGTAACAAATGTCACGAAATGTGTTAATTTGGCCTTTTTGATTTTTTGCAAAACCCCTGGAGAGAAACGGGCTGCATTACCTCAGAAACACTCCCACACAGTAATGCCAATGCATGCCACACATTCCACTTTGGTGGCAAAGCCTAATAACTTCATCACTCATACAGGCTGAATGACAAGCACGCACACACACACACACACACACACATGTGCGACCGCAGAGGTTTTCATGCCGGCATCATGAAGCAATTTGCCAGTTTACAGTGATTAATCATGGCTGTTTGGTGTTTGCAGGTGACCGTTTTATTTCTCTGTGGCTGCTGTCACATCAGCTTTACATTATTTAAAGAATACACTGAGCAGTGCACTCACACACACGTCTATACACTCGCATTCAGAAGCACACATGGAACAAAACTCTGAAGGAATTAGTGGAATTTCACATCTGGTTTTTGAAGATCCACATCATGAATGCCTTTGAGGTTATAACGAAACTATAGAGCCAACCTCATGCAGCTAGCTGTCTGCGTAGTTTTAAAGCTGAAGTTTACATGTAGACCTTAAAAAAAAAAAAAAAGCATAAACCCCAGCGCTGACCGGGTTATTTAGGTTTAATATAATGTCATAGTGCTAAGGTATTTCCTGTCTCAGATATTTTCCCACCAGCACATTCCCAGACTTCCTCTACGTATCAATCTAAACTAAGACTCGCAAATGCCATCACTGACTGTAAAGTCTCTGTTGTACTTTATTGAAAATCAAGATCATATCACTTTTCTCTCTGCCCAACGTAATCAGCCTAAAAGCACATTTATAATGTGCTTTTCTGCTATTGGGGAAATGTCAGTTTGGGTGGTTCACCAAGATTAAGATGCCCAGCTTTCATCAGAGAAATGGGCCCCTCCACAGCAAATCACATTGTGTTCTCACTCAAATTCAATCAGCCGAATTGTCTCTGAACTTTTTCAACTCCTGAACTTTTCTGCCCCCCGGAGTAATCACATTCTCATTCATATTGAGTTATAAGCCCGAGGCGAGGGCAAGTATTAAAGCCTAAAATCAACCCAATTTACCTAGGCAACACTCGCTCACACTACCCTCGAAAAATCCTTGATGCTCTCAGACACGGACTATGTGCCGAAGAAGACTCGATTAGGGTCGCGCCGTCTTCCCTACCCATAGCTGATTTTCTTCCTCGTTCTCTGGTCTATAATCCAAAAAGCGCCCTTTCAGGTGAAGTTAGCCCCTCGCTGTGGCTGTGCGGGGAGGCATAAGCCAGTTTGCCACACTGGATTACAGAGCGACAAGCATTGAAGCTCAGCATGGCTGAAGAGCTACAGCGTGATATACCAGCTACTGTCTGCCATCAGTCTTTAATACTGTTGGTTTTTTTTGTTCCTCTCAGAAACCACTTTGTTTACTTTGTATTCAGAAAAAGGACAGAGGAGCTTAAGAGGTTCGAAAATTAACACATGCAAAGCGTCAACCCGACCAGAACTACATTTGAGGTTTTGAATGTGTTGATTGCCTTTGAATAGATGCCTCCCCCACACACAGCCTCTAAAGCACCCTGATGTGATGCGACTATTTTCTCTCATAAGCCTCATTGGTACACTGATGATGCAAATGACAGGACCACACTGTACTCTCTTCACTAGTACTGCATGATGAAGCAGAGGCAGCAATTAGGCATAGTTGTCTTTTTTGCCAAAAAAAGGGCTTTTCATTAGCTTCACATTGATGATTCTTGAATAACCATCTGGCCACGGGAAGAGGGATTGTTAAAATAAAAAAGAGAATTATTTTCTGTGGTCAGAATAATCGAAACTATATTGAATATCAAAGCGTGGTCAAAGATTTTATAACCCCACACAAGGACAAAGACTCTTAGCCAGCTTTTATACAGTGTGCAAAAAAGTCCTAGTGTATTCTTCACCCGGCTGTGCAGGCCACAGTGTTTTAACAGCCATGTTGAATCCACAGACACTGCATCCTCTTGACATGAACTTCTGAACATTTCAGGACTCTTGGCTTGTTGGTCAAGCGTCTGGAGAGAGGAGGGAAGGCCGAGCAGCAGGGCCTCTTCCAGGAGAACGACTGTATCGTCCGTATCAATAACGGAGACCTGCGAAACATCAGATTTGAACAGTAAGACTGCAGCTCACGGGAGCCGTTGTTGAGCTCTGATGGTCCCTGGTCTTCCTGTGTGAATGGCTTTTTCGCACCATCGCCTCTTCCCTAGCTTTTTATACCCATAGTCTGAAACATTCTTCTTCTTTTTGGCTGCTCTCCTCATGCCTATTTTACTCCCTCTCCTGCCGGCGCAGTCTCCTCTGCTGCCTGTCACTGTGCTAAGCTAACCTTTCCCTATTTAACTCCTGTAGGTCAGAGCCTCAATTGCTCAAGTCGTCCCTGCAATCCTCTTAGCCTTTATTCCCTTGTGTTTCAGTAACAGTAACAGCTCCACTGGACTCCTACTCTCGCTACTTTCTCTTTTCTTCTGTCAGAAGGAATGGGAATAAATCTCCTAAAATTCACAGCTTCTCCTTTTCAGTGCTGTTCATGTCTCCTGCTTTTATTCCCTGCCTAACCAAACTCACACATCCACCCATTTTCTAGATCCCGTACGATGCATGCGAACCTATATGCTGTGTATGCAGTACATGCAATATCAGCAATGCAACAATGCAGCGATGCTTTTTTGTTTGCGATGTTCTTTTGCCAGCATTAAATTTATACAAAGTATATGCATGTTTTAAATGCAATAAGCTGCTGCAAACTGATGAACATTATGTAAGACACCTATTATGCAAAGTACCACCCACACGTGACCATGTATAGATGCATCTTGGTGGATTTAACCGTTCCTCGAAACGTAAAGAGTCAAACATATATTTCCCCATTTAACAAACTAATTAAATCAGAATCTAGTCACAGGGATCATTTTGGTTGGTTTCTGATAAGTTCAGGCTTTGAGACTTTTGCTACCACCTCATTATAATGGAGATTAATGGGATTTTACTTTAGTATTATCTCTTACATGACACAGAATTCCTGTGTTGATAATACAAGGAATGTGCTGTCAGATCTGTTTACTGGGTAGAAACTGAGCAGTTGCACCAAAAGTATGAGTGGGGGTATATAAGAATAATTTGGGTGAACCAACCAACTTCTGGATCCCGGTCATGTTGTCATGTTCCAGCCATTCCCACAGTTGGAGCCACAAGTTATGTGATGGGTGGGAATAAAGCTTCCATACATAGTGTTGCAACAAGTGCATTAGTGCAACAGTTGCTCTTGTTATTTATTTTCATAAGGGGGCAGACTACATCTCCTCTGACACTCGATCCAGCCTGAAATTGTAAAGACACCGTGACGAGACCATCCCCCTGAGGGAAGGTTGTTGGTAGCTGGGAAAAGAGGCCCGGAATTTCACAAAGAAATTCTTCGGCAGCGCGACTTTTGGTTATCGGTCTGGGGGTGGAGGGGGAGCAATAGAAATTCTCGCGGCCTAGCATTTTCTCAAACGTCTGTTCAGCTGTCAGGGGACCCACGTTTGCTTTATTGAAACAGGTGGCGCTAACAAGGCTTTGGTTTTACAGGGCGCTGACAGCCAACATAAGTTTCCATTCACACCTAATGTACACGAGCTCAGACCGAAGGGGTTTTAAAAGAGGATTTTCTGCAAAGTATTCGACGACTGGAGGTCTCCTTCATCTGGAGCCAAATGAGGGGATTATGCGATGGAGCTGTTGGGGAGGGTTCAGTCACTTTCTAGAGCCGCTCACGCTGGCAATGAGTATTAATTAACATGTCAGAATGTTCAGGTGGGCGAAGATGGATTTTATATATAGTACGAATGGGTGTGTGTGTTTGAGAGACACTGGGTAGATGGAGTGCTCCACTTGGCAAGTTTGTACAGACAAGTATTGCGTTTGATTGTTAAGTATGTTGAGTTTTGCCTCTGTGTCTATCCTTTGTTCTCTCCATGTCCTTAAACCAGCGTAAAAGTCGTAAATTTCCTCTCACTGTCTTCATCCCAGAGCCCAGAATATGTTCCGTCAAGCCATGCGCTCTCCGGTCATCATGTTCCACGTGGTGCCGTCATCGATGAAGGCCCACTACGAGCAGCTGTCCTACGCTGAAAGGAACCCCGCGTACGCCTCGGGCCGTTTCAGCCCCGACTCCCTCAGCGGCAGCACTGTGTCAGGCATCGACCACACGCCACAGCGGATGTCCCGGCACGGTTCCCAAACGCACCCACACTCCCATCCGCACCCCCATGTGCTCTCAGAGCCGACTGACGGTTACCCTCCTCTGCTTCACCCCGCGGTTTCTGCGGCCAAGCCCCCGACAGGTCACGCCCACTCACCGCAGAAGGGGATGAACTCCACTCCAGCAGGAGGCTATACGAAAAAAGTCGGGAGGAGGCTCAGCATTCAGCTAAAGAAAGGTGAGGAGAGGTCTCCACAAAAACGCACAAACTTTGCTTTAGTGTTCGTGGCGGTTTTGGTTTCAACTCAAAGATGATATATCATAAACCATAACTAGTCTCATAAGCATATTATTAACATTAATTATGTCTTAAGATGTCATGAGGTTAGGTTTTTCATTGTTAAGTAAATGATCCACATGATTTATGATGCAATTTTAACAGTTAAGTTACCATAACTTGGGTCATATCTCTTTAGCTGGGGCAGTCACATCTCAGGCAGTTTAGCTTGTGTTTTTCATTCTGATTGGCCGTAACAGTCTTTTTTTTTTTTTTTTTTTATCCCAGAAAAACATTTGGAGCTTTCATTATCAGGAAAGATCTTTATTGTTTCTGAGGAAGAAAAAAGCAAAGTCATCCTAGCCGCTGTAAAAGGGTTGGGTTATTTCATTTTGTTTGTGAAGCATACTCAGACTCTTTCCAGAGGATCTGTGAGTCTCTTCTCGTGCTGTGCATTTCTCTGGCTTTTTAAGATTTAGAGGAATACACAGCATCAGTCTAACCTTTTTATTTCTACCCAATAAACAAGCAGCTTCCTGATTCCTTGCAAACAAGTGTAGGAACCCTTTGTTGGAAGATGGTTCAAGCACGGAAGCGTGGAATATGTGAACGAGGATGTAAGAGGCTTAAAAACCCCATCCAGAGCTATCCGTACTGATGCAAGATGTGAAAAAGTGGGTGATAAAAGCAAACAGCATCTGGTTAGATGGAAATGTGGAGCAACAGGCGACGTTAGGACTGCAAAGCTGCAGGGATCCTGGTGTACGCTTTGACTGACAGTGGACACAGGTGGTGCAAACCTCTGCCAACAGGATTCCAGGTGTCGGTGCCAGGTCTCAGGGCCAGAGAGCTTGTTGCTAAGCAGCCGCTCGTCCCCGTGCACTGTCAAATGCCACAGCAAAGAGTCTGACAGGGCTGCACCATATGCCCGTTGAAGTTTTCACCCAAACCTGTCCTCTCTCATGGGGCAGGAATCAAGCCAGAACATAAAACATAAAAACGTCCAGCTGCTTTTTAAAAATTCCTGACTCATAGTTCTTACCATCCATTCTTCTGTCAGGTTTTTTTTCACTCTTCTCATTCTCATCTGCCCGCTCGCTGACAAAACACTTGTGAAAACACTGCATTCTGTGCGTGATATGGCAGGAGATCTGTTATGTTCACAGTCAAAGATGTTATCTTTTCTCATTCCACCTTTGTTTGCTGTTGTTGGAGCAGACACTTACATGGATTAACAGCGATTCCCAAGAGGCTGTTTGGCTCATCTGTTTTGTTTTGAGTACCGACTTAAGCCTACAGCTTTGAGCGCAGATTAAGCTCCTGCATTTCTTATGTGCTTGAATCAGACACCGGGCTCCTTGCAAATCCCAGGGAGTATCAAAATCAATCACAGAATCTTATTTCTGCACAGGAAATTGCTTAGGTATGTCTTAATCAAGCTAATGGGACTTTTAAAGATCCTCCTCCCTGTTTAAAGCCAGGAACTCTACAAGCATTTACCGGTGAGTTTAATGCCGCACCTCGAATGCCTGCGGGAAGTTGATTGGCTCATCAATGCAGGGGATTAGGTAGAGGATGTGAAACAGGATGGCTAAGTGTTGTGCTATTCTTTTCATCGGCTCATTCAGACAGGCAGGGGGGGATTAAGGCCAAAACCCCTATACAGCAAAAATGTTCCTCATTCTTCTTATATTAACTTTTTTTTGACGCACATATCTGTTCAAATGGTTTTACAGAAACATATCACATGATCACAAGTTCTGAGCACTTGTACAGTAATCTTTATGTGGGAGAAGTTACTCAAGTATGTTGATTATCTGGAGAAATTGTGCTGGCATTGACATTGTGCTGTTTTTTCCTTCATACATGCTGCAGAGAAGAGCAGCCTGTGTCAGACATCCACTCACGACCGTAAATGCTCAGTTCAGTTTTAATTCACTGCTTTTTTACCTGCAGTATCTGCAGTTGTCTGGTCCTGCTCATTTAGATGTTTCTGTTCTGGACCTGCAGGTTTTGTGTAGAAAGGTTTAGAGTTGCATTGCATTTGCAGATGAAAAGTTCTGGTTACCTGCTCCCTAACCCTGTTGTGTAATATGTGTTATGTTTTTTTTGACCCAGGTTGTTTTTTTAATTTCTGGCTCCAATTAAAAATCAAGCAAAAGTATTACATTTCTTCAGGCTGAACTTTCTTATTGGCACAACATAATTGCGTGTAATTATTGACTGGTTCAAACTGAGACTTTAAAAGCATGCAGTTTCATTGCCCTGAAATGTACAAACTACTTTAATTATTCACCACAAACCTACTTAAGTGCTGTGCTGACAGGGTAGAGGATTTCTCTTCATTTCCTGCAACTTCAAGTTGCCCAATAATAGGAAATAGTTTGTTTGTCTGCTAGGAATATGGATAATATGAGACAGAGACCTGCATTCCTAATGGCTCATAATGATGCACTCGTACGAGGTTGCAGGCAAAACTTACAAACGTACACAAGCCAAATGCAATCCGCCCACAGAAACACAGGTTAATGAGCACATGTAGATCAACAACATCTCAGGGTACTGTGTGCCTTAAAGGCCAGGTCACGAGGGAAAGGAGAGACTCGTTAGTGTATTCTTCTCAAAACACAGAGCTCAGATTTCATAAATGATGGTGTGAGAGGCATTTATTGTGAAATTTACAGCACCGGTTGTCGCTGTAATGCTGATTATATTGCCTCTGGTTTTTTTCAGCATCGTGATATGCTACTGATTATTTCCTGAAAGTATGATGTAATCATTCAGCTGCATGCTGAGCTGAATCAGACAGAATCAGGCGGATCATGTTTATCACGATGTTGCAGTAGTATATTCACAGTGGCCTAAACAACGGCCTCATTTATTAACGTGGATTACAGTTATTTCCTCTGACACTGGGGGACGCACTCTTTAATTCAGGTAAGGTGGGCCACTTTTTACTGGATGATGGTGCTGGAAAAACTGGTTAGGAGTGTGCTCTATTAAAAGAGATGAGGTACTCATTGTTAATGGGTCAAGTGTTCCCCTCGGGTGGGACAACTATATTCATACCAACCCTTTACTCCTAATGAAAGAACCCACTTGACTCTCAGCTAAATGTCTCCCAAAACACCAGCCAATATTATTGCCCTCTCAGATACAGGAGAGTTTTATCAGTTGAATGTTAACATATTTTTAGCAGCTTGAGATCCAGAGGTACAGAGGAGACTGTGCGTCAAGATAAAACCAGATCCTATCATTAGATTTTGCATCCTCACTTATTCACCCGCTCATCCCGCAGGCCCCGAGGGACTCGGCTTCAGTATAACGTCACGGGATGTTCCCATCGGGGGCTCAGCACCCATCTACGTGAAGAATATCCTGCCCAGAGGAGCTGCTATCCAAGATGGCCGTCTCAAGGCAGGAGACAGGTTGCTAGAGGTAAGCACGGGAAAGTGCGATAATGCTTTACAAGGCATGTGTGAGGAGGCTTTAATTTAGTCATTTAATAAAGTCTTAGATGGTGATTGTGATCTGCAAAGTAGATGTGCATCACGTAGGAACGGTGATTTCGTTCCAAAACACGAGAAACTGCAATTTTAAATATGTGATATACGCTGCTTACCATCTGCTGAAGTGTAACAAATTCCTTTCTCGTAACTGTTTTAAATGGAAATGGGGATCCTGAAATTAAATCAAAGACTATGCTTGCACACGCTATCTCGTGCAGCAAAAACAGAACGGCTTTTGAAGTTGCATCATCCCACGTTGCAAACCATTTGCATAAAGGATTACACTGTGCAGCTCTGAATGTATGGGGTTATTCCACCAAAACTTTCAATCCTTTTATCCTCATGTTTTTCTCATTTTCAAACTTTGTTTGAACTAGGGCTAAAGCGACTAGTTGATCGACTAATCAAATTAGAAAACGAACCATCTGCCGCTTTGATAAAAATGTAAAGTGTTGCTGCTTTTCGGTCACGGCCAAAAGGCGTAATTAAGAGATTTGAGTGTTTCACCTTTTTTAAAACAAGCCTAGATGATAATCCATACAAGATAATGTAGAGTTTAACCCAATTACTGTGCTTCCTGTTCAGGTGAATGGCGTGGACCTGAATGGGCGGACCCAGGAGGAAGTGGTCTCCTTGCTTAGAGCTACACCCATGGGCGGGGCTGTGGGGCTGCTGGTTTTACGCCAGGAGGATGCTTTCCTACCCCGAGAAGTGGTACGTTGGCTGCTCGCCACCTCAGTGAAGCATCACTGCAGCTCTTCACCCTGTCACCATAATGCATTAGATATCATGACATATATATGTAATTTATGTATATACAGAGATGGTGTGTTCTGGCACATGTGTGTGAGCGCTTCCGTGTGTGATCCTGAGCTGTCACAAGCCCTGTTAATCCTTCCAGTGAGGGCTGTGCCGTCTTCTTATTTCCCAGCTAACACAGCACGCTAGCCGAGCATGCAGATTGATTGTCCTGCTCCATCGCCGCACCGCTCTTTATTATCAAGTCGCGGCTAGCCTCGGTGGAAACCTGTAGAGCTGTCTTTTCACCCTCTCCTTTCTTCTCGATTTCACTTTGTCTTCAGTCTTTCATTATCCATCACCCTCCTCTCCCGCTCTTTTCATTCTACTTCACCAGCTCCCTTTCTTTCTTCACATTTGGTGGGTAACCTTCTCTGCATCTGCATTTCCATCTCCTCTCACTGTGTTTTGCCTCCAAGCTGACTCGGTAGATTGATGGATGTGTGGATGAAAAGACAGACGCAGGGCAGGTAGCAGGCAGAGAGTGAAAAACACACTTGGCTTGAATATCAATCAGGCGTAGTCCACACACATTACATTTTACAAACTGAAATACAACTGTTTGTGAGCAGTTTTTGGATGCTGCTGCTGTCACTCAGTCTTGGCAGAAGCCACTCTCAGTGATTCATGCATACTGATGCTAATTTAGTTTTCATGTTTGTTTATGTTCATGAAGTTCATGTTTTTACATGGTGCCAGATGTTGTACTTAATTATCTTTGCAGAAACATGTAATAGGATGCTCGGCATGTATGGCGTTACCTCAAAGTTGTGTTTTTTAATCAGGAAGGGAGCTTATAATGACCAAGGCAAAAGCAAGATGGCAGAACACAGAGAATTAAGTGGCTTTTTTAATGTGTGGGAAGTGAACAGTGGAGGCTGTGGGTGCGCTTTAAACCACATTGGTGTTTACTCTACAGCAACAGTCAAGGTTTCTCTGCTATCTCCCTACCTCTGCTAGCTGGCTTTAACACACAGCTTATCGAGTACTAACGTGAGTAATGGCACCAAACAGCCTTAAATCTCTGCTCTGCTGTAGCAAAAATTTATTTCTCCCTCTACCTTCAGAAGCCATGACAGCCAGTAGAGCCACAAACAGCTATTCACTAGCAAGCGGTGCCAATCAAACGGCTGATTGGTGACAATTATCACAGTGAGCGATGCAGATGAGGCTATTGGCTGGCTGTCGCCATGGGTGAAGTTTGATGAGGCAAACTGCCACACTGGTCGATACTCATCTTTAGATTACAGCAGAGCTTTAAGTCTGGCTGACTCTGCATAGCTGGTAGTTAGATGGCAGGATTTATTTGATCTGTGGTTATCAGCTGCAGAGGGTGGAGAGTGCGATGTGAAAGGGCTGAGATGGGACTCGAGGGAGATGAGGTCCAGTGCACAAAATGAGCAGCTTGAGTCTCTATCTAAAGCTAGACTGCACTTTTTCTTCTGCGTTTTAGAGCCTGTAGAGACGAAACAGTCTGTCAGTTAACAACAACATACGGGTGAAAGATGTTCTAAATTCACAGTAGCGCATTACTTGGGTAATTTAAGCTTAAAAAAACCCAGATCGAGCTTTCTTGGCACATAGTTATGAATTACAAATGGCGATTACTAAGCCTAATATATTAAATCTAATGTAGAGTAATGAAAAGAATTAAGTGAGCAGCTGTTGTATTACAGGTGACATAATTCTCAGCAGGTATAAAAGCCCTTAATCTAAGCTGAACAATCTATTTTATCACTAATGTGAAACTACATCAGTGTGACACGTAATACGCTGAGCAGGAAATTAAGCTTACACTATAATGGTAGGATAACAAAGAAATTGGAAATGTTATTCAGATTTGCTGTATTATTATTCAAATTCCTGCATCACCAATACAAGAATCTGGCATAAAATCACATTTAGTTTCACTCGGAGAGAAGCAGGATTGTAAAAAGCAGCTCTGTCCTTTACAGTTTTGAATGTAGTTAAATTCAGGCAACTTTTTCAAAGCGGTTACTAAACTGTGCCGAATGCATTTGACGATCCTTTTTTAACCGCGCTTTGGGCTTGGCCAAATTCTGGTGCTCACCAAGATTTGTTGTTGTTGTTTTGTTTGATGACTGATGCTGACTTTTTATTTACAGTCAAAACTGTGTGAAAGTTTCAGAATCTCGGTCTACACGGAGCATTTTACTTGTAAAGATTGTGGCTGTGAATTTATTCAGGTCGTTTTTCTTGCGATGAAAGCAATCTGGATGTTTGTCTCAGCTTGCGATAGGGCACAGCTGGATGGTTAAAAAAGTCTAGAGTAAATGAAAGTGAAACTGTAAAAGTTTGTGTGGATGCAAAGACAGCATTTCGATGATATGACATTTTGTCTTTGCAACCGCTTCAGTTGTTTCCGAGCCACGGTTAATACTCAAAGTCTCTGCACTTGTCAGATTTATCGTTTTCATATCCTGCATGCGCATTTTCTTGAACTGCCTAACTTTATCCACTAGTTCGCACTCCCTGATTACTGTTATAGTCGAATGTTCACTGTTTATGTAAATAAGTATATTTTATTTCCTGATTACTTTTGGTTCTTCTGTCCCTCCTCCATCCTCTAGAATGCTGAGCCCCAGATGCAAATCCCCAGAGATTTGGTAAGACACCACCCTTACACCGACCTGCAACAAACCTCCACCTCTCTTCTTTAACAACTCCCTCCTCTTTATTTAGCCCAAACTCCCCCTCCCGCTCTTATCACCCATCTTATGCATCCATCCAGCCTCTGCTGCTAAACTAGCTGGTTAATCAGAGTGCAAGTCGGTACCCTACCTATAGTGTTAGTCACTAATTTAAATCTCTAGCTAGAGTCGCTGTAACAAGTCACAATTTCATGCTTCATCAGTATGTGGCTGTTGAAGCTGTGCTGCAGTATAATTTGCTCCATAACTCCCTTCAGAGCTGTTTGCCAGTGAAGGTGGAAGTTTGCTGTATTTGTTGGCTGTGGCTAAGGCTGTCAGTCTGGCCTTGTTGCTGCAGACCCGCTCCGATATGTGAGGGGAATAACAAACCCAGTTTAGTTTAGGGGGAAATGCAGACAGTGCAGTGAAAAGTGCACAGACACTTTGACAGCTTTAATAGATAACGGCTTCCGTAATTGAGGAACTTAACATAAAGTATATAGCGTGCTATAAATGTCTGACAGAGATTCTTAATCTTGGGATCGTACCCTATGGAGTGTGTTTCAGAATCTACCTTCTGTGAATAATCAGCTCTCATCAGGATGTACAGTGTCTCCAACTGTTACAGTGTGGTCTTTATGGCACACATTACCCAAAAAGGCTCTCTATTGCAGCAGCTGTTAAAAGCTCATCTGTTTTTACTGCTCGTATTAAAAAGCTATTCAGATTTCCATAACTCTCCATTTACATGCCAAATTTGATTTGTGATTTAACAGACTTCACGTCTTCACATCTGGCCTTACCTTCAGGTTACATCTGGCTGAGTGCAGGTAATTGGTTAGGTTTTTGCGTGGCACATTAGAAGTGTAATTGCCCAGTTAATCTGATTGGCGGTTGTACCTGCCAGCTGTGGGGATGATCCTCATCGTGACGAAGCGTTATGGCGGGGCGTTGTTGACTATTGTGACTGCAGCTGGCACATTTCATATGTGTGCACATGTGCAGAAAAGATGACGCGTATCATTCCAGAAGCATTAGAATAAGTGCAGATAAACACCACTGCCATTTCAATGTCACGTTTCGAAGTAGGAATTGTATAAGCCCATCCTTGGAAGCATTGTGCTGTTTTCCTTCCAAAAGTGCACTATAAGTTTAAACGTTTGGAATATTTATTGGGAATTAATTGCTTTGCTTTTGCCTTTTACTCACATTTCTTTTTTCTCAGTAATGTAAAGAACAATCCAGGTGGTCTGTGTGGTTTGTGTAGCAGTTTCATGTGGTTTTGTCTCTTTCTGACTCTATCTTTATAGGAATTGATGCTAGCCTAATTATTTATATATATATAATGTAGCAATATTGCAATTTGCGTCTTTAATGCAAGAAAATAATATCCATTTCCTCAATTTTGGATGTTTCCCACCCTAAAGATCGATGTGAACCGGAGCCAGACGGATAAGAAAAAGCACCACAGTCCTGCTGTCTCCTCTCGCTCCCGTTTTCTCTTTTCAACTCCCTTCTTTCCTGCTTTCCAAACTCCAAACCTCCAGATGAGCCTTCTCCTTACCCTTTCCCGGAACATCAACCGCCATAATGGATTCAGTGCCTTTCAGATGTTATCTGTTGTCAGGCGCCTCATTTTAAACATCTCACTGCCAATAACAGCAACAATAGCAGAGGCACCATGATGGTGTAAGGGGCAGGGAGTGGGTCCGAAAGAACATCTTTTAATGGACATGCAAGTATTAGATAGCTTTCCAGTGGAAAAGGCGGGATAACAGCAGTGCCCCTGGGACAGCAGCTCGTTATTATTGTCTTCATTCTCGTATTATTTTTCTTAAGTGACCACATAATAAAAACAACTATAGAACATTGTGAAAATTCAAATCACTCTCAAATCATTAATTTTGTTCAGCCAACTGTCCAAAGTTGAAAAGCATTTAATTAAAACAAATCTAAAGCTTTCACTTCTTTAGCAGTAAGTAAAAAGCAGGCTCAGCGCGCCGCATGGGGAGCTTAATTATATCTGTTGATTTTCTTTAACTTTTTGAAAAAACGATTCTGTTATGCATCTCTACAGTGCAGTTAGTAGCGTTAAAAAAGCTAACAAAACTTACTATGTAGACAGCTTTTAGATCCGCGGCTTTGCCGGCACTCAGCTGGGTTTTTGGAAGCTGGCACAGCATGACTCATCCTTTGAGAGAGCTCTGTCAAGGGTTACACGGCAGACAAAATGCAGCAAGTGAAGTGGAAAAAGCACTCGCTTTATGAAATCGGTCCAATGACCCAAAAATCACACACGATTTTACAGTAGTGCTTTAGAGGTTGGCTAAAACTTTTAGTTGTTTTGTTCTGTTTTTTTACGCGGTAAAGCCAACGTGCTCTCCATCATTGCAATAAAAATGGCCAATGATTAAGGAGACTCTGTTTCTTTTAGCAGTTCATCCATGGCATTAGTGCCCATGACCCTCTTTGTTACATATTTGGCCAAGTCACTTTAAACTTTCTGGCCAAATAGGTTCTTTATTGCAAGTAGTGTCTTGGAGTCAGTAAGTGGTCCATGTCTAAGGGGCTTCTGTGTCTAACCTGTTGACTTTGACTGCTCCCTTTAGCATCCACGGCAGCCTGTGACAGCCGGGAAACACCATTGGCTGATAGAGGTAACTGCTGCATGACATCACCAGCGTGGGCTATTATGTGCTGTATAGGGGGGAAAAAAGGCATGAAAGGCAAATGAGATACTTTTGGTGGCTGCACAAATAGACTGGGAGTCATTTAAGCAATCCATTGCTTTCCCAATGGTCTGTAAAAACAAAAGACTTTGTTGGGTTTTCTCTTCTGTCTCTTCCTCGCCCCCTTCTTCTCTTCAGTTTTCATTGTTTCGTCTCCTGTCTCTGTCTTTGTTAGTTCTCCTTTTCTTTATTTCACTCCCCCCCTTCCTCTCTCTCTGCCTCACACACGCACACTTAAGACACACTTTAAGACTTAAATCCTCTTCTCTGCACCTGGCTGCTACAATAGAGTGCTGATCAAAGGCATCCGTCTTTACATGCCTGCTCTGATAGTTTCATAATGGGCCCATAACGTGAACATTCAGCTCCATTGTTTATGCCATTAGTCATACTGGCTTATGGAAAATTACTGCAATGCTATATTGAAAAGCCATCAGCAGGAGCAGCAGTAATGCTACAGCAGCGCCGTGCCAAGATGCTATCTATCACATGTGAATGTTTCTCTCTGCACACAAAGCTGTTATGAAATGGTAATTTGTTAGCACATTTTGGTGTAATGATGAAGGATTTTTTCACAGCGTGATAAAGCATTCAGCATACGATGTGCGTTGGCCGCCCATGACACGGCATATATTTACAGAAAAATTTGGCAGTATTATACTGTATTTGTCTGTGAGGAGGTCAGAAGTGTGGTGCGGGTGTGTGGGAGGGTTTGTATTTTTGTTTTTAAACTACAACTTGCATGACAAACCAAAGCCATGCATTAGTGCAACATCGTTTCATTTGCAGCTCGTAATAACAAGGTCAGTCGGTGAAAACTGTGAGCGCATGATGCATCAAAGCTTCTGTGTTCTGCTCTTTGTTTCAACGCTTCGTAACACACAGCACCCGATATAGCAGTTGTTACATGAAGTAAAGTACCGAACGTGTCCGGGTTTTTTTTTGGACTCATCTAAGGTTTTGCAAAAATATAACAAACATTACGCCATATTTCATTTAAACAACTGTGCACAGTTTATTTGTTAAGCAATAAATGCTGTCAACGGTGGAATATGGGGTCGTAATTCATTTTTGATAAACTGAAAGAGAATGCATAGTCAACAAAGTTTTCATTCCAGGAAGTTAATGAAATTATCTCACATATTTCTGGATCATAACTGCAGACTCCATGGCAGGCATTCAGATTCAACCTTTGGAGAAACTAGCACTGTTAAGTAGTTTTTATAGCCACGAGTCAGCTCTACTGACTTGGGTAATAATTGCATCATATCTCTATCTCAAAAGATCTGATCTGATATTCCTCACTCTGCATTTTCCACATTAGGTGGCTGGTTATTGCTGCTGCCTGTCTGATGGCCTACGTCAGCATAAATCTATCTGGCAATATCAGTGACAAGTATTCTTATTTAAAGTCTAAAATGCTGGTGTCTTTGTACAAAGCAAGCATAACTAATAAAACAAAGCCCGACTTTAAAGCAGTACCTATTGTGCTTTTCCTATTATTTATATGTATTCAACAGTGGGGACGCTGAAGCCTGAGGGTGATAGGCGGAACAAAAGGGCTAACACAGAGTGACTGACAGTCATTCATGATCACAATCACACCTATGCCCAATTTAGAATCACCAATTAATCTAACATACTGTGGGAGGAAGCTGAAGTACTCAGCGAGAGAGCATGAAAGCTCCACACAGGAAGCTCCTGGCTGACCAGTGGATTCCTGATCCCAGTCACTCTACACATGTGAGGCAACGGTCCTAACCACTGTCTGTGAAGGTTCTCAGTCATCTAGGTTATTGTAGTCTAAAGAGCTTGGGAGGAAAAGCGTCTGGACTTCTTGAGGTTTCTTAAAGACGTTTCACCTCTCATCTGAGAAGCTTCTTCAGTTCTAAGAGCAACTGGTGGAGAGTCCCAGATTTCAAACCCTATGGGAGTGGGTGTAGATCACAATCAGCCAAGGTTTCAGGTGAATCCATTGGTGAAACCTAGCCCCACCCTATCATGTGATTTACTGAGATCAAATGGCCCAGGATGTGAGTGGGCGTTAAGGCGTCTGGGAAGGGATCTTGTTCAGTTGCTCTTAGAACTGAAGAAGCTTCTCGGTGAAACGTTTCCAAGGAAACTTAAAGAAGTCCAGACGCTTTTCTTTCCAAACTCCATAGGTCCTAACCACTCAACCACTGTCCAAAGCTCTAAAACTGTGCCCAGTGTACTCAGTGTGCAGGTGATCCTTAATGGCCAAAAGCTCAGACGTGACAATGCTCTAAACATTTTATTCCAGACCGTTTTTTGCACTCTGTATGATGTCGGGTAACATGGATCTCCATGAGCTCAAAAGCGACAACCCACCTCCTGTTCAGACCTCCTGTTTGCAGTGAATCAAAAGAAAACTGTCCTAAAAGAGTTAAAAGGACACATTTCAGACAGAGGATGAACTGAGTCTCTGTGTAAGATAAATAAGTCTGTTGAAAGATAATATGTTACTGTACCTAACTGTACTGCTTTCAGCCTCAAATAATCTTTGCATTTCAATTTTTGTCCTTCTAGTCAAATACATTGAAAGTCAAATACTGGTGGACAGTTCATAACTTGCTAACCCTGTAAACTAAAATGTACTTTGAAATTGGAGTTTTTCTGTTGATGGGGTATCTGTTGCTCTTACTAGTGTACATGATCTGAATATTGGTGTTATCGCCACCTCAGGTAAATAGCAGCTTAGTGGGGTTTTTTTTTAGCTGTAATGTAGCAAGAAGTCATTACTGGAGTTACATAACTTGTATCATTATTAGCACAGGAGAATAGCAGCAGTGATTAATGGTTGCAGCTCGGTGGCAGCAGGCACAGTGGTGTTTCTGTGTTTTGCAGCGGCACGGTGGTGACACATACAAGTCAATCAGAGAGGGCCATTCTACCACAGAACAGGCTTTTTGGCTTAATTAAAGTGATGTTTCAAGCTGCCACCTGGCCTGTACCCTCACGCACACACATTACAGCCACCCATACAGCACATTATACACACACACACACACACACACACACACACACACACACACACACACACACACACAGTATGCAGCTACATAGAGCCTTTTGCACATTGCAAACTCTAAAACGCACGAGCCATATGGCACGATTTACACAAACACGCAACACCTCAGATGCACACGCACCACTACACATTTGCACATAAGTATTTGCGCACTAGCACACACGGGCGTAGAGTGACTGGGAGCAGCTGCTAGTGTAATTGCTTGGGGTTGGATGAGGTTATAAATGGTTTCTAGTGGCCGAGGGAGAGGGAGAGGTAGAAAGAGGGCAGCTGATTAGTTTTGGACTGCAAGTTGAACATGTAACTGTGTGTGTGTGTGTGTGTGTGTGTGTGTGTGTGTGTGTGTGTGTGTGTGTGTGTGTGTGTGTGTGTGTGTGTGTGTGTGTGTGTGTGTGTGTGGATATCAGCCTCCATAATGCTGTAAAGGAAGTGTCTATCAGCATAGTCATATCATAGAAGGATAGCATTTTTTTTTTTTTTTTGTTCACACACACACAAATCTTACTAACACACACACTTCCTCTGTCTTTCCCCCTGCCACTGGCTTTCTCTATGACACACATACACACTCCACACACCTGCCTTCCTCTCCTCCTCCGTGCTGTGCCTGCCTCGGGTGCGTCGATCACACAGGTATTTGATATTCATGGTTTATCAGCATGGAGCTACAGCGAGACGCATCAGAAAGAGTGGGAGAAGAGAGAGAAGGTGAGGGGGAGGGGGGACAAGTAGGAGTCATGAATAGAGGGGAGAAAAGGGGGAAGCAGGAAAGGAGGGTGGGAGAAGGGGAGGAGAGTGGAAAGACGAGGGAAGAGGCTATGAACATTTTTTTTTTTTTCACTGGAAAAAAGGATCATAGCAGAAACGTCAGGCACTTTTTGGGTATAGTGTGGATGTAAAGGGTGAGATGGAGTGACGCTGATGAAGATACAGGAACAAAGCGAGGATGGCAGTGTTTAAAGCAGCAATAGAAAGTCAGGAATATGAAAAGATTTGGAGTATGAATAAGCAGAGATGGACTGTGCTACAGTAGGCAGCCAACAATGCTCTCCATGCCCGACTTCTCTTGACCAATTACACCCTTCACTGCCCCCTTTTTACTTCTCTCTCTTTTCAATCATCACCTCCAGCCCTCATTTTCCCCCCCCCCTTAAAATTCCCCTCAACTGACTTTTCCAGATGCCATCAAATCGACAGGTTTGTACAGCCAAAGTCAAGCTAATCATTCCAGGCCCCGTAGCGGAGAAGGGAAAAGCGGGAAAAGAGTCTGATTCCTCATAATGCTCAAGTTTTACTCACTGTAGAATACAAAGAAGAGCAGAGGCTTTGAAGGTGTGAGACTTGCATTAGATGTGCTGGACTGGAGAGGTTTGGGGGGGATGGATGGGAATGAGTGAAAAGGAGAACGCGAGAGGGACAGAATGCTTCAGAAAGCTGGTGTGTGTGAGAGGGCTTAAAGACGAGAATCTCATGCGTCATCTTTTCCTTCTTTTAAGTGTCAAACTATAAAGTTTTATGTTACAGCCAAAATTTGGTCAGCAGTTAACAAAAAACAAAAGTTATTGCTCTGAGTTAAAGCCTGTTAATCCTCAAAGCCTCGTCCAACTCACTGTCATCACCTGTGCTGACTTTAAACACTCCAGTCCCATCAATCTGTGGTTGTTCTCATGTATAAGTTCTTCCATTTCTTAAGTCGGATAACTGAGAAAGAAGGAGCTGCTTACTTTATGGATGCCACCTGTGAACTAGACAAAAAGCATTTTTCCTGTGATTTCAGAGTTTTCAGACTTAAGCGGTGTTTATCTGAACTGAGTTCAAATTTGAGGCTCACGTTTTCAAATGCATCTTTCTGCACAGTACTTTGAGAAAAGCTCGTTTTCCGTGAGGCACAAACACTACTTTAGTGTCAAGGATAAAAGCAAAAACGATGGCTCCTCAAATTTAGATGTTTTAATGTTGGGTGTGCTCGTAGGAATAAATGATAAGAGGGGGAACCGAAACGAGGAGCTGAATAAATGGGCGAAGGAAGAACAAGTACGTGGGAGCTGGGGAAGGGAGGTGGCACAAAACGGGGAGGAGATGGAGATTTAAAAAATAAATAAATGTGAAAGAGCAGTATAAAAATATGAGAAGCAGAGAGAGTGAGAGATACAGGCGCGCAGTGAGAGAGGTGGCAGCGGCTCTCCTTTTGTGTTCCACATGGATTCATCCCTTTCTGTCGGCCTTTCATTCACACTCCCTCGCTCGCTCACTCTGTCATTGTCATGCTCGCACTCTCTCATTCTTCTCACCCTTTTCTTTTCGGCTCCTCGCCTTTTCACCCTCTCCGTTTCCCCCCATCGCTCCTCAAGCCCATCGCTACTTTTCTTTCCATCACCTTCATTCAGCTCCTCTCACTTTGTACCTTCTTTGCCTCCTCCTGTGCCTGTGTGGGGTTTTTTTTCTTCTGATTTTCTTGTCGGTGTATTTTCTCTGTCTGGTCTTAATAACAATAATAATCAGTTAGATAATTCAGGATCTCAGAAAAACAACAATTAAGCTTTATTTAAAAGTTGGTACACTGCGTCCAGTTTAAGATAAATATTTTGGATCATGACTAAAATTTTGATTATAGGTTATCAGAAGGTTGTAACTTTGTTATACATAATAACAAAACAAGGATCAGAATGTTACTTATAATTTTGCTTACACACTGTAAACAGGGATGTAGCAGGAGTGGAGCACATTTGATGCCCACGGTTGGCCTTAGTGGTAAAATCATGTACTTCAGAACTTTTCCCAGGCTGACCCACAGCTCCTTTCAAAAAAAAGAGAAAAAAGTAGCCACTCTGGCGGTTTATGCTAATCTTAGCTTCACAGACTTCTCTCCACAGATGGTACCATACCTGATCTGTGGCAGGCCCACTCGCTGCCTGTTAAAGTGCTGTCACGCAGGATGCCTCGTGAGTGGCACGCTCTGAAACCCATTATTTACACTGCTTCGCTCAAGCTGTGACTGCTGCCCTCGCAGCCAATGGAAAGACGGCATCCACACAGCAGTGTGCAGGGATCGAGGGAAAATTGATATTATAGGTGTAAAGTAACTGAATTATATAATTGAGCTTTGAGATTGTAGTAAGAGCATCAGAGAAAATCTTCTGATTTGTTCCTCCAAGTAATGAAGAAAAGAGGTGCAGGGCACAGACTGAAACACTGCTGGAAGTCTTTAATTGTTTTGCTCTGACCTTTGTGACTGCCTCAAACAGCACATTGAACCCTGTGGTGTGAAGTGCACATATTGCATGCTGAATGAGAGTCTCATCAATCATTAGGTACCAGAAAGATGGCCCAGAAAGAAGAGCAATGAAGTTAAATGGCAAAAATAAAATTTTGACATCGTCTTCAAAATAAAGAAGCCCAAGGTTTCATTTTTGCAAAGATAATATTCATTATATTTCCAGATGAAACCATAATTGTGTTGGTTGGTGGTGGAAATTCTTTGCTAGTGCACATTTGATGTGTAAAATCAACATTGCAAATGCTGTAAATAAGCCTGCGATGGTTTGACAACTGTTAATACCTACAAAAAGACACAATACTAAGCCCCCTCCCTAAAATTTTATTAGAAGCATCTTTAGCTTCAATGACAGCACGCATTTGCTGTGACATGATCTTGCTAATCATATGCAATATCACAACATTGATTTCCATCCAGAGTAGCACTGATTTTGACAAGTTCTTGTATTAATGTTGGTTGGGATTTTGGACTCTGTGGAGGCCGATGCATGTAAGAAAATGTCTCGTGCTCTCAGAAGCGATCCTGATGAATCCTGGCTGGAGCATGCCCGTGCCATTAGGGAAGAAAAAGTACAATTAATTGAAGCAACCTCTACCCTCTTTTATCAAAAACTGGTGGTACCAGCTGATGAGCAAGCACATTTTAGCTAACAGAGACCAGCATTAGCTAGAAATACAGTGAGTTATAGCATTTAAAATAACAGGCTTAACTGATTAGTTAATTAATTAATTGATTTTTAGCTGAGTTTGCCATCTGTGGATACAGTATCAGTCTTAACTATGTCTACCAGACTAACTGCCGTTGCTGGAAGGCTCTCCAGTCTCTTTTGTGTTTTGGAAAGGCGAAAAGACTTTGGAGCATCTCCGACGTTACCATTTTTTTGCTCTCAGGGTTACCAGATATACTTTCCAGTCCAATTATCTTGTAAGTTTTGCATAACGCTGTATGAAATATGGCAGTTAAATTCAATCAAACCATTAGATTTAAATCTAAAAGGGAACAGGAGGCTATTTTCAGCCCTGAAATAAAACCTCATTTACAGATCACTTCTATATTGACTTCACTTTTCTTCTTATTCACTTACTCACAGCTCAGGAGTCACTTTTTAATTAGCCTTAAATTTATTCCAGCAGAATGAATTGCACCAAATAATTAAATTCCTGTTGTCTTTATTATTCCGCAGCACTTCCAGTGAATTGTGCCTCGTATCAAATCGACTCGTGCTCTGTTTTTAATTTTGTCTCAACTTTTTTCCAGGTAGCATTCTTTTGTCTTTCTGAAACACGCAGACACCCTGACGGTGCTCTTCGTGCTTCCTTGTCCTTTATCTTCCTCCTCCTTCCTTCCTCCCCTTCCCTCCCCATCCTTTTTACTCCATCCTCACTTTGCCCTCCTCCTCCGCCACTTTGCCTCTCCCTCCATCCCTCTTTCTCCCTCCTCGGTTGCACCCAGAGTAATTCCATCTCTCTCCCAGCAAACAAAGGGAGCTAATGACATGCTGACACCGAGCCCGATGATTGAATTCATTAGGCGTGCACAATAATTGCCAGGCGCTAGCGTGCACGCACCCATCTATTCAGAGGACAGCTGTCAAATAACAAGCAAGAGAGAATAGCTTTTTATTGTTGGAGCTGGAAGAGAGAGGGAGAATGAATTTAGAGAAAGAGTGAGAGAAGCACCTGTTGTGGAGGGGAAGAGAGAGAGACAGAGAGAGCACTCAGCATGTCAATTAGGCTGCTGTGTTCATGCAGGGTTACTGGGAAGTTTACTGCCTGTTTGACGCACTTGGCATCGTGATTCAGGTGCGAGGTTTGTGCTTTTTTTCTATAGGAACACTTTTAGTCAGACATTTTTAGTGGAGACATTCAGCTGTGACTTAATATCTAAGCCACAACTCTTAGTTCTGAGGTGAGGCCTTAGTCCTGAGTATACAGGGATGTTTAAGAAGAGTACGTCTTGACATTTGTTGGCCATATTTGGAGTCTTCGTGTCCTTGAAACACTAAATGTAGTTGTGGCGTTGATCTGGAGTGCATCTGTGCTGTAATGATTTGAAATTAACAGGAGATAATCATATTGGACTAAGCTTGAACACCTCATAAGGCTGACATTAATCACAATATAGATGCAGTATATACCCAGTAATCTAATCAGAAACACGCACTGGCAAATTTGCAGTTATTGAACACTTCTTAGTTGTGTACCTGCAGATGCTTCACAGTAAATGCTCTCCAATTGCATTTGCTTTGATTCACGCTGTGCTTTCAAGTACATGACAGAAGTGTTCAGTTAGCCAAGATATTGGCTGTTGTGGAGCTTCATATAACCGCGCGGTAAAGAGACTCAGTCATTAATGCAGTGTTTGTTGTTGGTGGATGGGAAGCAGGTTAGTGTTATGTCATTTCTCATTTGGCGCAGCGGGCTACAATTCTTCTCCAAAATTCTTCCAGTGTAGGAGACGGGATTGCAGAACTTACTCAGACTTGCAGCTTATTCACTGGCACCAAAGATCAAAACTAACACATCACATCCCAACTATTAGAAGATGCCATTTTGATGTCAGAATGGATATTTCCTTAATTTATCTGGTTCAGTGTTGACTAATGAGAGCCGTGTGCCTTAATTATACAACAGAAGTCTCTGCCTGCATATACTAAGCACCTGATTTAACACTTAAGACTGGTAGTCTAACACTAATAAATCTGTTGTAGATAATGAGCTTGCACTCTGATTTACCTCCCTGCTAACTGCCCTGCTGCAAATTATATGCAGGTTCTTTTCATTAACCTCAAGTAGCCAAATGAATGTCCTTTTAACTTTTGTACTTTTGCTAACCCCAAGAAGACGGAGAAAGTGTGGCAAGGCTGAAGGGGTGTTTGCTTTACTGCTTAGGCTAAATGCATGAATGTTTTTGGTTTGGATGATTAAATATTTATTACGGTGTATGAGCATTTAGATGTATTTAAATGTGCTTCTGTCTTGGCGGATTTTCAAAAGTTCTTTTGTAGTCGCTGGTCGGGTTGCTTTCACTCTGTAAATTGGGCTCCGTATCTCAATCTTTGCTCCGCCTCTTACAGAAGACAGAGGAGGACGAGTTGGTCCTGACCCCTGATGGGACCAGAGAGTTCCTGACCTTTGAGATCCCCCTCAGTGACTCGGGTTCTGCAGGGTTGGGTGTGAGCGTCAAAGGCAACCGCTCCAAGGAAAACCATGCAGATCTGGGCATCTTTGTCAAATCCATCATAAATGGAGGTGCAGCCTGCAAGGTACAGTAGCCTCTCTCATGAATAATAAAGCGTCTGAATGGAAATGAAGAAGAAAGATTAAAAATGTGGTGTTCATTCATGTAGGCAAGTTTTTTTTTAATCTGAAATTGAAATATAAAGATGCTGATTCAGTTAAATCTGACTCTAAATGTTATGTACACCAGCAAGTCCTAACTGACACCTGGCTGGCGGCAGAATCATTAAGTTTAAAATTAAATCTGTGTGTCTTTACATTACATTAGAATGTCTTTGCCTTAAAGCTTTTTATATTTTAGGTGTGATTTTTCGGTATGCCAAACTTTAAAAAGTAACTCAAACCTTCTAACAGGGAACGTGAGGTAAACGACTTTCCTGTTTCTAAGAAACACTTAAGCTGTGATGAGCTCTATGAGCACAAAGCACCCTTTCTTCCATGGCTGTCTGTAGTGCTGCAGTCAGTTTCAATAGTCCTTCAACTTGATTGTTTTTCATACAAACAAGCTTGTGTTGACAGCTCATGATAATGGTCTTGAAAGCACTGTTTTCTCCAAGACATTAGATCATGACTAGAAACAGGATCCTCTTAGTGAGTGAGGTCGTTTGTCTGATTAGATCAAGGTTATTGTTAAACCGGAGGTGTAAGTGCTTTTAGGTCTATTTACAGCGTTTATTGTTCAGTCAGTAAAAATGCACAATGCACTTTTTCCATAGTGTCAAAATTTTAAACAGCATATGTAATTGGTTGTTTATTCAAAGGATGGGCGGCTGCGAGTAAATGACCAGTTGATTGCTGTCAACGGCGAGTCGCTATTGGGCAAAACCAACCAAGACGCTATGGAGACGCTACGCAAGTCCATGTCAACCGAAGGCAACAAGCGTGGTATGATCCAGCTCATCGTGGCAAGACGAGTTGCCAAAAGAAATGAGGTAGGAACCAAGGTGAAGGATGGATTTGAATGTCTGGTTCTCAGCTGTGTGAATTTATATATATATATATATATATATATATACCAGGACAATCATTACTTTTTAATTAGAACCTCTGCTTTGCCGATTTTGCTAATGTGTCTTACTGATGATTAAGCCCTCTCAGACTCCCATTTAAAGCCTCAGTTTTAGAACGTATCCAGCATATTGGCCGTTACATTGCCTGATGTTGGCTGTTTGGAGATAAATCAGTGTCAGAATTTCCAGCGTTGAAAAATTAAAAGTGGAGGTGGAAGAAACACCCTTCAACCATTGACATTGCTTAATTTGTCCACCAGGGGGCAGAGCGTAAATGACTGATTCATAACTTGTAAAACAGTTATTAACTTATTTTTTTAAAACAGCATTCACATATCACCTTAGTAAATGCGCTGATTCTTATATAGCGCTTTTCTACTCTCCCGGAGTACTCAAAGCGTTCACCTTAGTAAGGACTCATAAATGACTACACTAGTGCTGTCAGCGCTAATGCTTTAACGCGAACTGACCCATGTTAACGCGTCAAAATTGGCAAATCCCCGTTAACGAGTTAATGCAGATTAGTCCGTGTGAGGGGTTACTCGGCGTTAACGCGTTAATGCAGCTTAAACGCGTTAACGCCGTCATCACGACTAACGCGATTAACAATTAACTCATCTGGAGCATTTTGGCCAGCTTGTCCGATTTGTCCATTCTGCACTCCAGATGGGTTGAGTGCGCTAAAATTTTAATTGCGTTAATCGTGATGACAGCATTAACGCGTTTACCCATGTTAACGCCGTATTAACGCGTTAAAGCTGACAGCACTAAACTAAACATAACAAATGTTAGGGAAATCCATACATGTGTCCCATGAAAGGAAAAAAAAAACATTGGCTCTTATTTTGGATTTTTAAGTGACTAAATTTCATATTGGTCTAAAGAATGCTGTATTAGTCGGGATCTACTCAAGTTCAGCATCATAGCTGTGACCAGCACGCTTTTGTGTAAACCATGCAATCAGAAGATTTTACAACTAGTACAGCAACTAGAATAATTTACTGTTTTTGCTCACTCTGAGCATATATGACCTTTTGCAGTAGCCGACTTGGCTTTCACAAGTTGAAACCTCAGAGTTTTGCAGAGTTGAGCAGTTTCATTGGGAAAACTGTGGGGAAACATCGTGCCCAAGGCTGTGTCAACATTAGTTTTTGAGCAAAAGAAGGTGGCGTTCATTCAATATTAATGCTCGGGCTTTTTTGTTACCAGCTGTTCTGTTTTGAAGCAGTGTAGGGAGTTCTTTGACTGCTGCTGCTGATTCACAAAACATCCAGATTTAGATGCAGACTGCAGTTTGGTAAAGAACTGCTATTTCAGTCTGCTAGAGTCCAACCTTACTTTTAGTATTTTCAACTCTAATGGGGCAAATTTCACTTTCCAATCTGATAGTATTCAGATCAGAATATCTATAGTTGCAGTTTTCATGTTGCTTTTGTGCTTTTTTTTTGCTTTTGTTCCTGTAAAATTTGGCATTGCTGTTTCTGAATATAGCCACTTAAGTCGTTAGGCCTGATTTCTGTGAGTTCCTTTCTGTGATAAATATATAACAACCCAAAGCCAAACCACTGGGAAATACCCTTATAAGCATCAATTAATTATTTCATAAAATAAAAGGAAGCAGTCAGGTCATAGCATTTCACCAACCCCTCACATTCACTCCTGCCTCCCTCGAGGCAGGTGGAGGAAAAATACACGGCTGCGAACTGAGCTGCGCAACTTTTCTCCTCCCCTCAATGTCATGTTTTTACATTCTCCGTACACCTTGGCCTGTCGCCTGCTTGAAAGCTGAGGCTGAATCTGTGTGCACCGCTGCTGCGTGTCTGCAAATGGGCGCGCACGTCCGTGTGCACGTGTACGCCTCTGGCAGTGCCTGGCTTCTCTGCTCTCCTTTTCCAACCTGGTGTGTCAAAGTTTTGATTTCCCCTCGGTCCGCCTCGTAATTGAAAGCAGAGGCTAAGCCTGGAGGTGTGTCTTGTGTGTGTGTGTGTGTGTGTGTGTGTGTGTTTTATCAGCCTGTGTGCGTGTATATATGTGTAGTGAAGTGTGCAGTTTGTGCTTTTGTACATCCAGCTTATGCACGTATGCATTTATTTACCAGGATATTTCTGTGTGTCTGTTTGCCAAGACGTCCTATGTATATGCACACGCGTGTGCGTGTTGCCGACATGTCGAAGCAGTGAGACTTCACAGAGAGCGTGGTGGATGAATAAAATTCGAGCGCTGGGAGTCTCATCAATCTTTGCTTCACATGCAGAGCTGGAGGCATGGCCTGAGGCTGTCCAAGTGTCTAGCTATTTATAAAAATAGAGTCCATGACACTGAGAAAACAAGAAGAGGAAAACAACAATTTAATACACTTTTTCTCAAAGAGACTGGTCTGAGCTCGAAGCCCCATAGGCTCAGTATAGATTAACGCATCATAACCAGCCGTCAATCAAATATTACTTAAAATCTAATAACACCTAATTACTATAGGATAAGAGCTATAGCTCATTTGACATTTAGCGACATATGGGATCAGATAAATCTCTATTTACTCTCCCTCCCGTGTCCCCGTCAATCTCATATCAATCTCAAATGTTTGCTTTTGCATAAATCACAGGCTCCACCACTTCTGATCTTTCCTCCATCCCCATAGAAACGCAGTGAACTCCAACCAGCCAACTTCCACATCACCGCTGGCACCCGAAGGGATCGAGACCTTCCAGGAGTTCAATTATCAGCCTGAATATGCAATGAGCTGCGGTGTGATTTGTCCATGTGCCCTCAGTACGGCGAATCCCATCGGCTATTACCGAGGCATTTCACCCCGGCCCCTCAGTCGCCCGATTCATTAACTACCTCATTTAAAGTCAAGAGCAGCTGCATGCCGGCAGTCACAGCACCATATGGCGACCTTCGAAATGAGTCGGTCTCCGTAGTTGATTTGTTTTATCCATGTGAAGTTTTCATTAGTTATGTTTGCCATCATTCAAACTGTTTAATTTGTTCAGCAAATGACTTTCTTCATTTGTAGTGCAAGAAAGGCATCCAGAAAAATTAAGACGTGTTAGCAGTAAAACTGGTAGAAACTTTTATTGGCATACTAACATTTTTTTCTACAGGAGGAGTTATTTAAAAAGGAAATGTCTATGACTTTCTTACTGTTCTACAAGAGCTATTATGGTGTCTTGCTTAAGGGTTTCAGGGTTTAGGTCCTCTTAATTTACTCAAGTTCTCTAAAAGAGTTTAAATTTTAGGTGCTTGAATTTTGCCTTATTTCCAATGTGAACTTATTGTATTACTCTACATTTCGCAGGCCTGTGCTGTATTTTTACTTGCGTACATTTATTGGAAAGTTATAGGTAGGGATGGGTACCGGTATCCGGTGCCATTATGGTTCTGACATAAACGGTAGTAACCAGACCGAAAAGCAGCGCACATTTCGGTGCTTTATTTCGGTGCTTTTTTTTTTTCTTGAGATGTCATACACTTTGGATTCTAGCCAATCATTTTACCTTTACAAGGATAGTAGGCGGGCCCAGGTACGTACGTTCTGTCAGTGCGCCCCAGGGCAGCTGTGGCTACAATGTAGCTTGCCACCACCAGTGTGTGAATGTGTGTGTGAATGGGTGAATGACTGAATGTAGTGTAAAGCACTTTGGGGTCCTTAGGGACTAAGTAAAGCGCTATACAAATGCAGGCCATTTACCATTTACCATTTTTAGAGCAGAGCTACAGATTAAAAATGCCCAAGGCGAAGCGCTCAAAAGTCTGGCTGTACTTCACATCAAAAGATGCAAACTCAGCAGCCTGCAACAAGTGCTTTAAGCCCCACGCCCCCGGTACCGCGAGCAAAAAGGAAGAGATCACGTTTAATCGGTTATAACACGGGGTGAGAAATATAAGTCCAGACATGTGTGGTATCCACAGAAACCTCTGAATCTCAGCTAAAATGTCATATAAACCATTTCTACAACCACCAAACTCAACGAAAACAAGCCATGATTAAACGAGCAGTTATGTAAATGCGCAAAAGTCCGCTAAACAAACAAGGCGAACCAGAAATTCTCCAGACTTCATGTAACCGGCTAAAGAAAAGCTGGTTATCTTCCAGAGCTATCACCAATTCCAAACACCAAGTTTCACCATACTCTGACCAAAATTCACTGAATGAGCTGCAAAAGAAGACCACAAAAACATACAGCGGCGCAAATGTGCTAAGACAGAAATTGGCTTACCGTCCAGATTTCCTCCGTTATTTTCGCCGGTAGCCGGTAGCCATGTGATTATCAGCAGTTACCACGCCTACATAGCCACATCAGAGTCGTTTTCCGTCAACAACCTCCATTTTAGACCCACCTATAGACACGTGACTGGACAGACGTCACATGCAGTAAATTTGGGCCCACGTGGGTTTTGGCCTTGGAACGTCTGATTGGTTGAAGTAACGTGAACGTGGCATCGTTACTGTGACTCTATTGGCTCAAACAATTAAAAAGAGGTGTCAATCATGCAAATTGACCAAAAGAAACCAAAGTTACAGCCCCTCAGAGTTTAAAGGGCCAGAGGCCAATTAAGCGCTCCATGGCAGAAAAGGCCCATTACCATGTAAATGTATGGTTAATTCTTCAAAAACAGATTTTTAATGTTAAAAGTTTAATGTTAATAAAATTAATTAATGTCTGCTCTTAAATACCTAAAAAAATCAACTGGCATGGTGTCCAATTGCCAGAATTGGACATTTTTGTACAACGTCTGGATATTCATGTATTGACAGCGCTGTAATTTTTCACTGTTTCACTTTAAAAACATAAATCTTTGCACAGATGATGTTTATATGTTGTTACGGTTCTTATCATTTTGCAGAAAAAAAGAGACTGCTAAAAATAAAAACATGAGAGGTTTTTGGATGAAGTTTGTGTTCTCCATTCTTTAAGCACCGGTTCGAGCACCGTTTAAGCACCGGCACCGTTTCAAAAGTACCGATTTGGCACCGGTATCGGATAAAACCTAAACGATACCCATCCCTAGTTATAGGTTTCTGTGCTAAATAACGTTTTGCATTCACAACACAGGATCGAGTTCAGGGCTGCTGCAAGGGTTTATTTATTTATTCCTTTTTCATAAACAGACTTGTCTTGTCTAAATGACCCCAGTGAATCCCTAACAAGAAAGAAAAAGCAGTTTGATCAATGAGCTAAAGGTGATTCAGGATGTGAACATGTTTCTAGTCTTGCACAAAGAGCCTTCTTTTCTGTAATCTGCCTCATGACACTTTTGCCAGCATCCTAATATTACCACCATATGTATGCTCTCATAAACTGAAGTATTCTGTTACATCCCTATCTATTTGGCAGTGTTTATAGCAGCACAACCATTCACTGAAGTGAAAGGGATCATTGGGCAAAGACCTTCTGCCAAACTCAAATCCCAGCCAAGCTAGTCATAGTCATTGATTGGAGTCATTTGGTCCCAGTATTGAGTCAAGTTTGATAGTGTCATGTCCTGATATGTGTTGACATTTATGACTGTTATCTTTAGAGCTGTCATCACCTTCAGAAAGAAATGCAAAAACCATACCGAAAACATCAATACATCAGTACATTCAGTGATCCAACGGACAAAAGACACACGTGCACACACCTTCTCAGGCAGTAGATGTGTGCAAAAGGGTAACGGGGCATGCAAATGGTCTATTTGTCCAGCAAGAAAGAGTGTCATCATGGGTCTTAAGGGAAATGTCAAGATGCTAGGAAGCTAATCTTCCCCAGCGGGGGACCGCCAGCTCGGTAACAGCCTGTGGCTCAACAGCCGAGTGGAAATCCATCCTCATTTATCCTTGTTACCACATTGGTAGCATTAGCATGGATCGCCACCCCTGTGTCCAGCCATTACTATTGAGCAAATGTTAGCGATGCTAGTTCCCTTCAGAATCATTCTCTCACTTTTGAAAAAGACTTAACTTCTAGCACTTCACTCTGTCCCCGTTAAAAAGGATTATTTGTTCTTTGTTAACCTTTATAAAAGCACTTTACAGGTGATTCAAACAAAGGAAGGAGTTAGTCTTTGATGTAACATCAGCTTCCTCTTCATTCAGGAGACACCAGGGAGCCCACTGGGACCCCAGCAGATTTTAAACACCTCCCTAGATGACCACGAGCGCCGAATCTCCCACTCGCTGTATGGTGGCCTGGAGGGCCTCGATGACAACTTGATGCCCCGGCAAGGCATGCTGCCACGCACGATAGGTGAGTTCCGGCATAACTAATTAATTTTGACCTTTTTTTTGTACTCAGTCATTGGCAACTGGTTATAACATTTCCTGCCTTGTTGTAGTTTATGGCCATTTTCAGGTGCAATGCGATTCCCTGTTTCTTCTGCTTAAGGATGTTTATAGGGTCACAACTGCAGCATTTTACAGCAATTACAGCATTTTGTTGTGTGTGTTCTCTAAGCTAACCTGCCAGGTTTTGTCAGCATGAGCCAGCAGTATCATCTGGAATCAGTGGTTTTTAATGTCTCTGCAAATGTCAGGCAGCAGGAGACAGAGATGGACAAATGCCCCCTCGACAGTTTGTTGCTTGTATGTTTTCTGAAAGCGTGTCACGCGTGCATTGGTTCTCAAACCTGCGATTCTCCCTGTTTCTAAATAACCTATTGCTCAAACATGCTCTGAGCTGGTTTGAAAGTGACTGCGTGTGTGTGTGTGTGTGTGTGTGTGTGTTCAAGAGATTAGCAAGCATATTTTTATCTGTGTGTAAGAGCTTTGTGCGCATCTGTGCAGGATTGCATTTGTGTAGCACTTGAGTGATTGATGGATGGGTGGTTATGTTTGTTAATGTCAAAGAAAGGCTTCTGTGCACCAGATGGTAAAATCGCCAAGCTCGCCTGTTTTAATTTCAAGAAAGAACAAAATGACCCGACCATCTTCCTACATCTTGTCCTTTGCAGTTGTTTATTTGCTTTGAATTCTTCAATTTCTCTTCTGCTGAATCATTGCAAATGAGCCCAAATGGAAAAAAGACACAGAAAATACTTTTAATGTAAATGAATTAAGTAGAAAAACAGTAAGAAGAGTTGAAGTAACTCTTATCTTGTATTTTAAAAAAGTAGCTCTAGGCAAATCTGTCTCATTAATCAATGCAACTTAAACTGAAAGTGTTTTCCATTTATGCAAATCGGTTGACTCTGACACTGTCAGTATAAACAAAAGTGGAAGCTATGAGTGACAGAGAAAGTGTTAATAGGTGAAGCTCCTCCATGCTGCTACAGTGGCTGCGTTCATCCATGCTTAACAAACAGCAAGCGCTCATAATGAGCGTACAGGGTCGGGAGTGAAAGCACGAGGCAGATTTACGGGAGATACAGCAGTTGTCTGCTCAGCAGTGGCAAATGAGATCGCTGTCACTTTGCCGACCAGACAAACGGATGTCTGAATCTTTTGTGAAGCTGGAGTTTATCCTAATGCTTGATGAAGTTAATACATCACTTTGTGTATACAGTTCAAAATCAGCATAATCTGCAGGGGCCTCCAGAATGTACTGACCAGATCTGGCGTGTTTCAACAGTTGCCTATCTTTAGTTTTGTTGAATGGGAGAAGGCTTTCTAAAGATTGCAGAGTCTTTTTTTCTGCCTGAAACGAAAAACAAAAAGCAGTAAAGCTGTCAAGGTTGAACTGGAGCATAGAAGAGCTTTCTGCAAACAGTGGGTGGTTAATATGGGACTTTGTTAAACTTTAAAATCGAACCTGGCAGAGGATCTTTTACAGAAATTTGAAAATAATACAAATAAACAGTTTTGATTTTTCGGGGGTAGCTATTAGATAGATATACAGAAGTTTCCTGTGTCCTGTTAACTAAGCAAATATTTGAGCATGCTTTGGTTGCAGGTCAGTCTATCTATGTCGAGAGCAAAACAAAAGAGGGGGTTTTGAACAGATCTCTATTATCCGCAGTTTGGGTATCCTGAAGCCCTGAAAAACTAGCCGTTGCACTTGGACGCCAAGTCAGTGTACTAGCTGATGGGTTCTCAGGTTGTTACCAGAGTGGCACAGTCGTTGCAGTAATACTTTAAGTGTTTTTTTCCTCTTTCTTTAAGCAAGAGATTCGATCCAAACAAATGGAAACTAAGCAAACAAAATAATCTTCCAGAATAAAAATCAAAAGTGAAGTTTGGCCTGTCGGTGAGGATGAGATTGTTAGGTGAAATTAAAGGAAGGCTATACTAAGAAAAAAATATAGAAATTGTTATTAATATCTGCTTTTCTACTGTCAGTCTCCCTTAAATATGATTAAATATTGTCCAAAATGTGGAGCTGCATCCAGTCATAACCTTTACAAGCGAGAGATGGATTTTGTGAAACATGATGAGGCTCAACTTAAATTAAATAATGTCACCGCAGTGCTGCTGTAGTGTTTGGTGGCATGCAGCTCATGCCCCATCAGTATTTGTGTCTCCCAACACTTGTGCCACGTGCTTTTTGATCCTCTGTCACGTGTCTTGTTTTTGTAATTTCACTGTGAACTGACTGGGCTAAGCAGGGAATATCTGATATCAAAGCACCAAGAGTGGTCCGTTTGTCCACCAGGATCAGACACCGCATGCTTGAAACCTCCAAGGCTGGCCTACGAGGGTTGCGCACTCTATAATTGCTATGTGTCACAGACACGTGACTCTTTTCTCTGCTTATTAAACACTTAATCAGCCCAGTGGATTTTTTCCCTTGACCGTTTAAGGAGGCATTTCAGCCCCAATATATCATATAACATATTCTGGGTCTTCTTTTTGACACGTGGTTTTAAAATCAAGTGGGTTATAAAATGATTTTTTTTCATGTACTTGAATCACTACAGATAAGCAGTTCGGGATTTTTAGAACATTGCTCTGTGGTTTTGTGAAGATTGGGAGAGGTAGGGAAAGGATTAAATCCTTATATGAACTCTTGTTTAATTTTCCACTGTGGACTCGGCAAAGAGGATAAAGGCCAGCAATCTCAAACTTTAAGCTGGTAGACTCTGCTTTTCTTAGTATTTTCCTCATAAATTAACATTTTAAAGGTATTTTTTATTAAGGGAAATGTGATAAATAAATGTCTTTTGTGTTGTCTATAACTACATTTTTATAGCTCAAGTGTCTAATCTAGGGCTATCTTAAAAATAAGATTTGATGGGGACCATACCTGATACCTGGATTAATTCAATTCCATTTTATTTATACAGCGCCAAATCACAACAGCAGTCACCTTAAGGCGCTTTATATGGTAAGGTAGACCCTACAGTAATACATACAGAGAAAGACCCAACAATCATATGACCCCCTATGAGCAAGCGACAGTGGGAAGGAAAAACTCCCTTTTAACAGGAAGAAACCTCCAGCAGAATCAGTTACACTGATAGGACTCAGTTTGAACTTTATTCCTCTTCACATGAGGTTAGTATGTATATACATCTAATAAACTGTAATAATTATATGATTGTTGATCTCAATCCTGTGAAAATCACCCGACAGTAATCTGTAAAGTAAAAAATCCAGTGCAAATTACCCACCTGCTTAAAGTGAGTCTTGCAAAAATCATTAGCTGAACATTTTTTGTGTCATCTGCATCTTTCTTCTCCTTCTTTCTAGCATGAGAATTATAGAGGCTGTGCTGGCAATTATAAATAAACATTGGATGGAGGACCGATAGTCCAGCCAAACCCATCATAAACATCAGATTTTTTCTCCCAAACAATTGATCTTTCATCCCCGTTCTTAAAGCTATTAAAACTTGGTTTTTTTTTGTTTTTTTTTTCAAACATTCATTCCACATCTAATTTTTCCCTTTATTTATGTCTACCTATAAAATGACTGTTTTGGCCCTCAGACCAGGTTTGCCAGAGTCGATGTCAAAGTTTCAGCAGCTTTTTGATCATGACTTGACTTTAGAAGGTCGGTTCTATAGAACCCTTCTTGTTTGGATTGGAACGGTTTCTTTAATGAAAGTAGCGCTGGTGGAATCTAATGTTTGTCTTATAGAAAGATATTTTAGAGCTTTTTGACACCGTATTTGAGTGAAAGAAGACACCTCCAAGAATATGTCCAAACATGGGCGGAAAAACCCAAACTTTGGACATGGCTTCACACCACTACAACATAGGGTAACAATCGTGGCGTCTTTCTGTGTAATTTGGGTCAACCACCACTTTTAAAGTGCACGTCTGGGAGTTGGACGAGTGCTCTGGCCCGTGCTTACGTTTGTCATGATGGACCAGCTGCAGGATTTGCAACTTTGAGTTGTAGTAACTTCTGATGATTGCACGAGCTAACTTGTCACCCTTTGTACTTGAGTCAATTCCCTGTGAATTAACATAAATGTGGTGATTCGCCAACATAGGCAGCTGTGTTATGACTGATGTGAATACAGTGGAAGGGTCTGGAAAAGCAGATGCACAGCTATGAGCTGCTCCATTGCTGCTAGTCAGGAGCTGTCAGGAAAAGACTAGAAGCAGGTCCCAGATGGGAACGCATGTGAACACAAAGTAGAGCTTTGCATGCTCAGCAAACCTTCTTAAGATAAATACAATTGTGTGTCTGTGTGTGTGTTTGAGTGCTGGAGGGGTCCTTCACAGTTCCTTGGAATAAGCCTGTTCTTGCGTTGTGAGGGTGCAGCTAAACATAAATCATGCATTAAGCTTTCTTAGAGGAGAACTTGGTTTCGAACATATCAGCTTGAATTTCGGACCGCGTGCGCTCTTAGATCGCTTGCTGAAGATGCCAGGGATAAGAGAGCAGCTTAATTATTCCTTCAGGCCAATAGCTTTCAAGGCCCAGCACCCCTGGCAATAACCTCTTTGCTAATTATGCAAATACATTGAGACAAGACAAAATTAAAAGGAGGGAGGGGGGAATGCTCCGCATGGCTTTCACCTCATGTTATTCTCCCCTCCTGCTACTTCCAGTTTCATTCAGAAAGTCTTTTGTACCCCCTCCTTCCCTCTTGCCAGTTCCATGTCCCCCTTTTTTTGGCCTTCAAGTATTCAGTAGTTGTATACAAAAATAATCTAATAATACTGGAGACTCACCAATGAAATGCTGCCTATTGTTCCACTGCAGCGCTGTCTAAAATTATTACAGCCGTTGGGAACAATAATGTGTGTTTATTGGTTCGATTCTCAGGTGATGTTGGGTGTGTGCTGCGTCCACATGGCAGAGCCATTGTCGCTGGCCGACGGCTGCCCTCGGGTGCTGGCACTAAAACAAAGACGCTTTTTTCCCCCTCCTTATACCGAGCAACTGAGTTGACAGATTCATTGGTTTCCTACTCAGTAGCTGCCAGTTGATTGTACTGCAGTGATTCAAACTGTGACATTGATGGGATTCTCAGTGTTGCGCATTGGACTGCTTAGGGAAATGGGATTAAGTGGTTCTGTGAATGCACATGTGTGCGGACGCTTGTGTAAAATGTGTGTGGCTGTGGTCTGAGAGAAAGAAGTGGCCATGCTGTGCTGGAGGACCCGCCCGGACTCCCAGATTCACAGTGAATAACAAACATGCACAGCAGGAGGCGGGGCTGAAAGGAGGGCAAAGACACACACTAAAACCACTATAACAGTTGTAGTTGTTCAGGGAAGGTTAAGGCCGTGCACTTTGCACACTTCTGCAGATCCAGCACAGCACATTCACACTGAGTGTGAGAGAATTCATGCTTGTACACTAACATCTATATATATTCCTAAAAATGTGTGCATTTATTCCTTATTTCTGCATTTCTTATTGTCTTTTTTCTCCCACTAGTTTTTTAGTCACTACCAAGCACAAGGAGGCTGTAAATATTAACTATTTCATCATTGGCTTCTGAGCTCTCAATTTTGAAACCAGAACCATATTTAAAAGGTGGAGGGCAAAGTCATCAGTTACTGCTGCTAACCTTGATTTACAAGCAGCTTCCCATACATCCCTTACAGATAACTGCTGAAATACTAGAATTTCAATCACCAAAACTGCAGCACAAACATCACTATAAGTCATATTATTTGACAGATAATTCCTTTAAAATAACACTCTAAATAGGGTTTTGTGTGGCACAAGCTTTACTGCCTTATTATGTTTCCAAAATGGGATTAAAAAGTACATTGTGCATCAGTCAGTTCACATAAATAAGATGCCACTTTGAACATTGACCGACGACGTTTTAATTGACCTCTACACACAAATTTGCATACCCTAACACACTCAAACCTCCTCATCGCTCCTTTGTTGTCTCCTTTCAGCTCATTTACATCAGGTCATTCACCCATGCTAGCTGGATGAAGCAACATCCAGCAGCCCTGCGGTCCCCTCGGTGCCTGGTTAAGAGAAGCAAACAGCAGGCCTGGCTTAGACCGCCTGGTCTCTGGCTTTTCTAAAGACAAACAAACCTCTCCCTAAGCTCAGTACACAAGGCTTTTATGAACCATTGAAGATACCCTTTTTGATGCCAGTTTCAAAATACAGATTAAAGACAAAGTCATGTGCTGCATATCAATGAGAGTTTTTAAGCTGTGCTTTTCAGAGGCGGAGAAAGGAGACTATTTAATTTTTTTTTCTGCCTCAACACAGAGACTTTTTTTTTAATCTTTATTTGCGAGGGCACAGCTTGAATTAATCATAGTGTTTTGACATAGGAACACCATTGTGCCTGCTGCCAGACTCCTCTTGGTATAAGCTGATTAGCCAGAAGCCGTTTCACTCCGTTTTTAAACTTCAAAATATGTTTTGTGGTTTCAAAAGTTACCCGTGTTTCATTGTATTTTGGTGTCGCTGGCCAATTAAACTGTGACTGCAGTCTCACGCTTAATACAGTAGTTGTCTTCTGTCACAAATAAATGAATTCCTGAGGGTGTTTCTCCATTCAGTGTGCTCCTTTTTTCAGGTTTCATGATTTTCACCTTGGCGCCAGTATAAATCGCGGATGGTGTTTTCTATGTCGGAATTATTCCAATAAAATGAAATTGCTGATGAGACATAGTGTCTTCTCAACTCTCAGGTTCTCCATATTGATAAATCGCTGCAACACTGACTGATTAGGAAGTGTGGCTCAAATGTTCTCTCTGGAAATAACTCCTGATTTATGCTCAAGCACACTGACGGGGATGCTGTGTGGTTTGTACAGTAGACGGCGGCTGAGTACCAATTCATTCGTTGAGCTGTGCACTTGTCGCATACATCTTACTGAACTGTAAGAAGAAGCAAGACTCTAATTGGAGTCGTGTCAATAAAACATATTGTTCTTCATTAGTGAAAGTCATGAGAAATGAAATCAGTCAGAAGAAGCAGTATAAATGTAAACTAACTGATTTTGTTAGATTACTTTACTCTGTCACACCGAGCTGTAAGACTGTAACTTTGTGTTCTGGCGAGTTGATTCTCGGTCCTTTTCTCTCTTATTATTGACTTGAGAAATGCTGCTGTTGCTTTGAGTCACAAGGACTAACATAACAACTTGGCTTTAACCTTTTCATTTTTTCTACATGTATATTTATGTCTTTGTCAGAGTGGAGACATAAAAAGTCTTCTTTGTGAAGTTGGGAACACAGAAAACTTTAGATCTGAAGGACCAAAACACATAAACACAGCGATGAAAACATAAGAATAATGAAAAGCATATTTTTGTCCCCTGCAGGAAACTATCAGCTCTCACCGACCGTCAACATGCCGCAGGACGACACCGTGATCATAGAAGATGACCGGCCGCCGCTTCTTCCACCCCACCTTTCCGACCAGTCGTCCTCGAGCTCGCACGATGATGTCGGCTTCGCAGCTGATGTGACTCCACCGTGGGCCAAAGAGCTGCCCAATCAGAATCACAGGTAGGCAAAGTGGAAACTGTTGTTTCTGGTTAGCGTACAGTTTAACATGTTTTCCACAGAGCTACTGTGCCTGCCTAAATCTAACCAAATGGCATATAATAGCTGAAAATAATGAGGTTTGTTGGAGAAAAACTTCTCCTGCAACAGGTTGTTAGTTTTTACGGCTATTTGAGACCTCACAGTCATGCAGTATCAGGCACTAGATGTTAGCAGCGGGCTCTTTAAGCTCTGTAAACTGTGAGATGGTTCCTGTTCGTTCGATGCTCTGAACACTTGTTCTGGAAGCTGTTCCTTAAAATTTTACATTATAGCCCAGAGCTCAGTCAGGGGGCTTTTCCCACAGTGCACCCCGATGCAATTTGTGTCTGACAAGAGCAACAGAAAACATTATTATTCTAACAGATTGCTGCCGTTACTTATTTAATGATTTGCCATTAGAAGGGCTGCACTATACTGAGACCTTCCTGTCTTATTCAGCATGAAGTTTTTCAGCAGTTTATTCTGGAGTAGCTCTTCTGTAGCATCAGACTACACAAGCCAGTCTTTGCTAACCAAAACGCTGTCACCTGTGCGGTTCCTTGGACCACTTTTGTTGGACCCAGTTGTCGAGTCTGACCTTTGTCAGAGTCCCTTAAATCCTTATGATTGCTCATTTCCCTGTTGGCTCAACTTCAAGCACTAACTGTTCACTTGCTGTCTAGTACAGTATATCTCACCCTTTTGTGAGGTGATAATCAGTGTTTTGTCTGTCAGGGGTTTCAGTGTTGTGGATTATCGGTGTGCAGATTGTTTGTATTTTCCAGCTGATTGCTCTTTGATTGTAAGCTATGTTTCCTGGAGCAGCTACTTTTCTTTTTTTCCCCTACTATCCTCTCAGCCTGATGTCCTTTTCTGCCACAGTGATGATAAGGACATCTTGAGTGTGTCAGTGTGAGAAAGATTAACAGATATTTTTTTCTGTTTTTGTCTGTTAAGTTTTTCTTCCATTCTACTGCTACCTTTATCTCCTCTTTTACTTTCTTCCATCCAGATAACTCCTTGTCTCCTGCTGTCAGCCTTTCTGCCCTCTCAGTTCTGCTGTTTTTATTTTAGTTCTCACCGTCGTGCTGTCTTCACCAACTTTGCTCTTTCTTCCCTGTTTCTCTCATTGCCCCAATCTATATTCCACTAGTTCCAGTTGCTCAGCTCCCATACTTTTTTCTTGATTTTTGCCCCGTCGCTCCCCGATGCCCTTCATGTCTTGTTCAGCCTCGTTTCACCTCCTTTGAAGGCCTCGAGTTCAAAGAGGACAGCTTCTTTGAATCTCTTTGAATCCTTCTTTACTTATACCATGTTCAGCTTTCTTCTTCCCACTTTTCTTTCTTTCTTTTCTGCTTTCATTTTACATTCCTTTTATATAAAAAAAATATGACAACTATTTCAAAACATTCCTGTTTTTGGAGTAATTGAATCCATTGAAATGACTTTGAACACATATTTTTCTGTGAGGTTTTCCGTGTGTGAGATCAGGTCCAGCTCATCTTAACCTGTCGCACTCTCCATCCAGCTCTGCGACTCCAGATGAAAATCATCCAGATGGTGCTTTCCAGAGGGAAGGTTTTGGACGCCAGAGCATGTCAGAGAAGCGCACCAAGCAATTTGGAGACGCCTCTCAACTTGAAATCATCAAGACACGCAAGTCCAAGAGCATGGATTTAGGTAGAGTGTTTAAAAACTTTCTGCTTCTCTCCATCATTCAAGTTCGACTTAAGAATTCAAGGATTTTCCAGATGCTACAATAATGCCTTTTATATAGACTAAAGCCGTTTGTACACGCTCCTCTTTCATATTCATATAGTGCTAATACTTTTTAAAACATAGTCAGTGTCTTGCATCAATCATCTTTGACTCAGAATATCCCAATGAAAGCTTTTTAATTCCATTCACATTAAAATCCAGGTTATGCTTATAAAGTAACTGTATTTAGACCTCCTAAAGTTTAGAAATATCGAGTTTAATACCCATTGATACATAAAGTAAAAGCAAATAATCCACGAGGACCTGTTATTGCTAATTCTAATAGAAAATGTGAACAAATTAATAGTAAAGGCATATACAACATGAGCGTTATACCCATGCTTTGTTTGTTGGTTAAGGAAAAGTTTCATATGGCTTATGAAACTTTTTGGTGAAGTCAGTGTTTAAAAGTAATTTTGATCAGGTCAGTAAACCTAGTTAACTAGTTTAACTGGATTTCATTTAACCTTGAGTGCGTATCTTTGCACGCTCCTCGCGTTTCAGACATGTACCTCGTATTTAAATGTATTCCACCCCCCTTGCCTCTTGGTTTGAAAACACACTCTGCATCTCTCGCCAAAGTCAAGAACTTCACTGTGTTGATTCACCTTGAAATGGCTTCGAACAGTCGCTGATTGCTTTGGCTGCAACAGTCTCTCTGCTCGCACTCTCTATAATCATATCTAATCTTCCCGACCAGATTGCTGCTGTGTGCCATGTTGATATCACAACAAGTCTGATTGCTATCCTCAAACCCTCTTTTCATTTCCCATCTCCCCCCACTCCGACCCCACCCCCCTGGTCTCGCATGGCTTCCGATCCTAATTGAGATGAGGCTCGTTCTGATGTTTGCAGCACTACCTGTATGTTGCATGTGGAATGTCGTGAGCACTAACTGAACCCCAAATGTTTGTATCCCTTCTCTCTTCCCCCCCTTCCTTTAACAGTAGCCGACGAGATTAACCTCACACCTCATCCTGAGACCTACACAGGTAAGGAACGGTGCACTGAAAGGTTGATTTAAAAGCCAAAAAACAAGAACATCTTCATCATATTTTCATTCTTGAGCTGCATCTCAGAAGTGTGGTACTGAAGGGTACAGGTGGTACCGTATTTTTTGGACCATAAGGCACACCGGATTATAAGGCGCATTAAGCAAAACAAAAGAGTCAGATAAGTCAAGTTTACTCAACTCATTCTTCTTGCTTCCTCCACTTCCATAACATTGATTCATACATGTTGAATTCTCTCGCAGCTGCTCTATTCCCATGTTGTTGCAGTATATTAATGACTAACCTCATATTGTGGATGGATTATCTCAGTGGTTCTCCTGACTGAAGTTTAAAATATCCTGCCATGCAATTGCATTTGTCCCTAACCATCTGGGACCCTCTTAGTGTTCATCCTCCAGCTTCACTGTATTTATGTTATGCTAACATAGCTGTGTCGCTAGCGATCACGTAGCACATCATTATATACCTGCTAGTCCAACTTCAGTAACCCTACAAAAGTCACTGCTGTTTAGTTTTCTGTCTTCATTTATGTTGGAAGTGATAGCAGAGCTGTACGTTTTATTTTTTTCAGAAATCTCTCAGTCAGAACATGCTATATCATGTTTAGGTAACTAGCGAAACTAGCGAGCTAACTTCCTGTTAACTTCTAACTCTGTTAAATTTAATAAATTCTGTTTTCATGGATGCCTGAATGTTAAACTTAATTGTTACACCTGGTAAAGCAGCAACACTGATCATTTTATTAAAGATGAAAGAATTTAGACAGTTTTTAAATCTCAGTGATGCCGCAGTGTTCATTTGACTTTGGGACCTGAAGCGGATGGAGTTTTGGACACAGATTACTCCGAGTCCGCGAGGCTCCTGACCACAGTAGCCGTAAGCCGGTGCAGCTTCGTAGCTTACCAAAGTCGTACTAAAACATTTTTTGACAGATGTTTGAGCGCCGTGTACCACATAAAATCGGTTCGAGGTCAGTAAGCACAACCAGAATTCATACATAAGGCGCACCGGATTATAAAGCACACTGTTGATTTTTGAGAAAATTAAAGGATTTTAAGTGCACCTCATAGTGCGGAAAATACGGTATTTGGTTTATACGTCATATGAGGCAGTTGTGTTTAATCTTATAAATGTCCTTAAGAATGGTTTTTTACATTTAAGTTACTCACATAGTAATGTGTGCTTTCTGGGGAATAGGCTTTCCAAAACTGGAGAAAAAAGAAGAACTGTCTTCATTTGTTATAACAAAAGTTCAAGTTAATGTCCTCCAGCAGCAAAGAAGTTTACTCAACTCTGTTAGAAACCAGCTTAAGCCCCTCTGATCCAAGTCCTGCATATCATCTTCCCCTTTACTCTTTCCTTTATAAAACAGATCGCAGATTAGTTTAGCAACACATTATTCAACCTTCTTGGAAACGCTTTAACTGCAGATTAGAGGTGGTTTTATAACTACACCCTTTTTTCTTTTTTCTTTGTACTGGAGAGATCGATTCATAACAGGTACAAGGCAGGAATCGCACAGGAGCTACAATGACAGCCATTAAATTAAACATTGATCTACAAACATAGATTCTGCAGCTTGCTTGCAGGGTTCGTTCTGAAAGTTTACCCACTGCACGAGTCTTTATGCATTTGTGTAGTGTTCCCCGTGTTTGGCTCGCTCGCTGGCAAGACAAATTTGTCAGTTTGCAAAGTGAAGACTCGTAGCCCTCGCTGCACTTTAAGGTCACTGCTGAACACGGTTGTGAAAGCAGTCGGGTGACTGCAGATTAGATTTTCTCCCTTTTTGCCTCAAATGCCGCTGTTGCGCTAATTATTTTGTGAGCGTGTGGCAGTACAGGGAGTAGAGAGAAAGCGCTCTGTCCTTGGTTAAGGCAGTGAGCTGACAGCGAGTCATCAGTCACTGTCAAGTCTTGTGTATTTTCGCTGTCGCTTCAACTGAATGAAAGGGTCTGCCTCTGAAATTGGTGACATGGACGGAAGGAAGATGTGCGGAGCAGGAGCGAGAGGGATGAGGCTTTAGACTTTGAGAAATAAAAATGCGGATTGATACCAAGGCCACCATTGTCATTCTTTTATGCAACCTCTTGTTTTTTTAACAGCATGTGGGTAACAGTGATTTTGTTCCCAACTTTTAATCATGTTGTGATGGCCTGAGTCACCGAGGATGGGAGTGCTGCATATTTTATAAGCTGTGTCTGCCAAATGGTGGCAACAGATGAGTCAACTGTACTTGTTGCATAATCTGATAACAGCCAGAAAAGTAACAACTTGGCATGTCATCACATCTTAAAATCCATCAAGTTCTCATGCCTAAAATGACAAAATACATTATTCTTAATAGTTTAATAACAGGTTTCTTTAAGTCGCACATATAACTGTTTGATTATGGTTGGGGGAAACATCAACGTCAAGCTAAAACACTGGTTGATTGAAGCAGGAGGGCTTTAATGTCAGAGTTAGATGCTTTGTACGCACAACTGTCCGTCTCCGCTTCCTAAATGACAACCAATGCAGCAGAGACCACAAACAGTCAAGACACAGGCTGTTTTAAGCATAGAGAAGGATGCTGTGTAAATGTAAACGTTCAAATCCAGATGTAAGCTCGTTTCGGCAAATGACTTCAGATGACTCCAGAAGAATGCTAGTGGTGACCGATAGTATCCATTCTTCTAAAAATCCCTTGGATCTGAAAACAGTTTACCATGAAACTGGTTGTGTGGTTACAGTTTAATTACCGCTGGCTTATCTTTTTCCTTTTCACTGAAATTTTGAGATTCTAATTTCAAAGACTAAATGTGCTGAAATTATCATAATCTAATTGATATTTAGCGTGAAATTCATGAAAAATAAAGTGTTTTTAAAGGCTGGAATCAGATTCCCTTTCCATTCCCCGATTGGTTTGACTAATAGATTCCACCCTGCTTTTTTCTTTAAGTGCTCAGTGTTTCTTTTTAGCTTGTTGGCCTCTGGTGTCACTTTACCGACTTTTTTTTTTCTTCTTCAATATTTGAACTCTCCACTAAGTACAAGCGATCCATGGTCCATTTAGCAAAGTCAAAACACGACCATCCTGCTGAAACCAAAGACTCTGACAGCTCCGAGAGGGGATACAGCGGCCCTCCTCTCCTAAGCAGTGATTGACTGAGATGTTTGTTGGCACAGGCCACTGCCACATGTTGGACGAGGACACTCCATTGACAGAGGACAGTACTGGACTGTTGGCAGTCTCTGAAACTGCATCCAGATTTCTTGCAGGTCTAAATCTGTGAGAAAGTGACCCCTGCGTGATATCTGAAAAGTTCACACTACAAGCTCATTTATATTAATTTTGGGAGGTAGGAAATGTTTCCCAGAGTGAACTATGGGCTATTTTTGAAACATGAGTCAGTGTTTTTGGTGGGGAGTGGGCCTAAACTGTTGTCTCAATATTGTAACACTGACAAAAAACCTCTTACAAAAGAAAAGGCTGGTAACTAAAAACCTGACATGACTGCTGCCTTAATCTACCATTATGCCACCAACTGGGCTAGTGTGGCAATATAATTAAAACAGTATAAATGGAAATATAACGATTATCTTACTCTCACTGGTTGCCAGCATGTGAGCAGTCCTCTGTATGATCTGTATGCTTTCTGAGTTGCTGACTGAATAAGACGAAATGTCCTCACCAAGTTACTTAAAAGTCAAGTCTTATATAAAGCAAAAGTTTTTTTCATGTTTGTGACTAAATGCCATTTGTCAGATCTCCAACTCAGTGTAAACTATTCTTTCTTTTTTTTTTTTTTAAGACTGCTGCTGAAGTGTGACTTTTGTGAATGGCACTGGGCAAAGCTTTTAAATAATGTGGCTGCGCAGCGTGAAAAGCCTATCAGGCCGGCTCTCAGTAAGACGTTAAGGGAACAGGACAGGCTGATGAGAATGAATGGGAGGCTGCTAACCCACAAGCTTGTTCATTCTGCATGCATTCAATTTTCCAGCTCTGTCCCCCCCCCCTCTCGCTCACTTTGTCTACAGTTTTTTATTTTGGATTTTTTTTTTTTTTGGGTCCGTCTCAATGTGAGTAAGCTGCCTGGCAAATATTTTTTGCTTGTTTCCAGACTTGGCGTTTGTGAATATACTACAGCGCTGGCAGGTCATTTTAATATATTACAATAAATTTTGCCCAAATTGATTTTTATGAATATTTGCTTTGTTTAAAGAATGCCAGCAACATTCTGCCTATAAATAACAATCGAATTCACAAAAGAAATCTTTGCAGAAGCTTAATGTGACTAAAATAGGTTGAAAGTAATCTCATTCATATATTTGAATGTTTGAAAGAAGGCCCGGTCATATGCTAAAATGTACAGATTCAGTGCTCTGCTTACTGTTACATGTTGACTCGTCTCACTGCTCTATTTTCATCATGTCTTTGGCTTTTATTTGTATGTCACTTCCTACTACTCCAAACTTTGTGCTATTCTTTTGTAGCCTATCGTTTTCATTCAGCCTCCTGTGCCGTGACAGCTCGTGCTATTCTGTTAGGATTTGTGTATTTTGCAGCCTCCTCATACACTCTGAAGTGACACCACCCAGGAGATTAGGGACTATTTCATTTACCTCCCAACCTCCTCACCTTATCTTTTTTCCACATTTATTATTCACTGTACATGTTCTGAGCCTGTGAAAGGTGCCATATGGGAGAAAAATTATACCTGCACCACTGTCTGAATAGTCTTAGTTTAATTAAACTGTCATGTTTCTCCAATTTTGCTGATGGTTATTTTCATTTAGAGCCACATCTCGTAATGAAATTTGTACTCGGTCAGTGGCGTTGTCACACGTGCACACAGGAGAACCTGCGCACACAATCGATAAGCCTCCCGTCTTAGTGAAACGAGCATGCCAGGTTTGATTACGGTGCATTGTTGTTAGAGGTTATTGCTTATTGTCCCTTAGGAGACCGCTCATCTTCAGGTAAACCAGGTGTTTTAGTCACGCTTCAGTAAAGTAGTAGTTGGACTAATGAATTATTAACCAATTATTGCCAAAAGATCAAGAGTTTTATGTTTTATGATGTTTTTATGACAATATGACGTCAGCCTATTATACTGTCAGGGTGTCATATTTAAAACACTGTTATACAGCTATAGCTCACATGACTACAAACAGTTTTTTGTTTTTTGTTTTTTCTAACGATCCCGTCTTTTGTTAGCGTTAACAAGAAATTAAGCCTTTAATCACACATTGTGGAAAAAGACGTAACAGTAGACACGTAGCATCAGCTGTCTGTGTATGATGTTCCTGCAGCCTCTGCGTTTCCTCATCGTCATCATACACACACGTGTGTGTGCGCTGAGGATGCTGCTGTAGATGCGTTCACCTTGAGGGAATGGTGAGGCTGGCTGGAACAAATCCCAGACTGCAAAAAGTAAATAAATAACTAACTCACGTACTATACACAACAGTACTGCGGCTACATAAAATCAAAGCGGACACACTGGGGAAGAGTCTGAGGTCATAGTTGGACAGCTTTAGTGTGCTGCTGTTGTTAAACATGTGTGACGTTGCTGAGTCAGTATTTAAGGTGGGAAAACGAACACGCTCATCCTCTACCTCTGTCCTCTGAAGTCATCCTCTCACATAACTCTCCTGTTTTTGTTTCATATCCTTTGCATCATCATTCACCATCCATTGTCCTTCAGCATATTTTAAACACAGTTGTCTATTCTTTAAATTTTCAATAGCAACTCTGTTACCTTATCTTCTAAAAAAGATTTGGGTTTGGGTTGCACATTAGAGCAAAAGCCAGCAGCTCACACTCAGCCCTTGTTTGTTAGTTTGAAATCAGCTTTTAAGTTTCCAACAGTTCTGATTACTGTGACCATGCAGTCAAAGTTAATTATAGCATCAGCTCTATGTAGCCACAGTAGCTGCTTAATGTACCACCTCTAATTCCATATTGTTGCAGGGACATTGCCATCAAAAGTAATCCTCTGGGTCATCAGTTCCTCTGATGGCAGGAGTCCACGAACAGTCTTGTGATCACTCCTAAAGCGATAACGTAGTGAGCTGTTCTTTGCTCGTGGCTAAAATGTTTTTAGATCGTGAAAGACTGTGAGTCAGCTGCTTGTTGTTTTGAAATTGTCAAAAAAGCTGCTATGCAGGGATTATACAGATGTGGTACACATGGATAAGTAAAGGATAATGAGCGCTACACTACAAACAAGGCAACATCTTAACAATAGAGGTGACATTTATTGGTAAAAAACATTTTTACCTGTTGTAATAATACAGCTGACTCCTGAAGAAAGGTTTGTTTTCATTTGTATAAGATGTGTTGCCTGTATGCTAAACTTATATCCTCATATGTCAGCATAGAGATCCATTCTAGTGTATAGTACAATAAACGATACTAAAAAGCATTAATGGGGTCGTTTGAAGGCCTCTGCTGTGGATGGAGAGGTTTTGGTCAGAGTTGTTTGTTCATGTCATTCACTTCGTACTGCTATATCCCCCGTTAGGTTCTTCCACAAAGGACGTGGGGCCATCGCTGGGCCTAAAGAAGTCCAGCTCGCTCGAGAGTCTCCAGACAGCAGTAGCAGAGGTAACTCTGAACGGGGACGTCCCCTTCCACAGGCCTCGCCCTCGTATCATCAGGGGGCGGGGCTGTAACGAAAGCTTCAGAGCAGCCATCGACAAATCCTACGACCGACCGGCCGCCACGGAAGAGGACGACGAGGGCATGGAGACATGTAAGGCATCAAACGGTCCATCTTAATGTGACCGTCTTTTCGCAGCATCACAGGTTTGATTCCCACAGCGACCACGGTGTCCCCCTAACCCAGGCGGTTCCTTCGCCTGCAATGTGTCATGTGAAATGTTATGTGGCATTGCATTGGGTTACTGAAATGATGCCGACTCACACTAACAGCAATGATGATTCCCAGCAGGGATCATTATTGAAACGGATGAAGTGTCAGTACCTAAAATTTTGACGTGGCTTTCATGCTTGTGCATGGGAGTGACGGCATTCTGACTAATGCTCAATATCTGGCAGCTGATATTATCACTGCTTGTGGCAATGGCATCTGGGTGAGTCAGGATGTAACCTGCACTGTATCAGATATCACAGGGTCACAGTGTCACTAAGGGGCAGCTTAAGTGGAGTCGACAGAGGAGCTTCCATCTTTTGGGAAATCTGTTCAAATTTTAAACTGCTGTATATTATAAAAAAAACAGCTTTTTAATTTATAGTAAAAGTCAAAATGTCTCAAAACCTCTCAAGCATACATTACTTTTTGAGCAGTGTTAAGTCAATTTAGGTAAAGATTACACAGGGTAGCCTGATAAACAACCCTCCTTCTTTGCTTTAGTCTTTTTATTCTGTGTAATGAATTAAACATTCCAAATATAAGAACTGAGAAGGAGACAGCAGTGTAGCTACTGTATCTTTAATCTGATGTGCTGATTGTCCAATGACTCATTAACGATTCAATAACCGCAGTATTACAAAAGTATGAAGATTATGTAATTTAGGTAGCGTACCACACCATAGTGACATAAAACTGTACAAATGTGTCGCCGTTCACCATAAGTCTGTGTCTAATAGTCTCTAATGGTTTCTGTCTCGTTTTAGAGCAGAGCTCTTTAAGCACTTGTAATATGTATTTAAATTGTATTAGTCTCTTGGTGCTTAGGAGACATAATTGCGCGTTTATGACTTATAGATTTTCATTTATTAAGGTTATTGATTTTCACATGTGCTACAGTCCATCTTAAAACTTACCTGTTCAATGGTTAACACGAACGCTTTCTTCGTTCCTTTCCAATTTTCTGCCCCTGTCGTCTTCTGTTTTTATTGCTCCCTCCCTTTAGTGGAGGAGGACACTGAGGAGAGTTCACGGTCGGGGAGAGACTCTGTGTCAACAGTAGCGGACCAGACGCCGCTGTCGATTACCGAAAAGCCACTGGTCAATGGCACAAACCGCACCAAAGAGGAGAAGAAGAAGGACAAGGACAAGGGAGGGAAGGAAAAGAAGAAGCCGGAGGGAGGGAAGGACAAGGACAAGGGAAAACCTAAGAAGGGGATGCTGAAGGGACTCGGGGACATGTTCAGGTGAAGTTTTAAAACTTTTGAAGTGAGTAACAGTAACTAATCAAAGACTTGTATGACTTTATGGTTTCATTTAATAGCAATCAGAGCTGTAAGCAGACAAGTCCTCATTAAATTTTACAAAGTTCAGTTTAGTTTTCAAGACATTTCTGTGCATGCAATGTCAATATTTTAATATATGCAAACAGATTTAAGCTCGTGAGCTTATAGGGCAACTAGGGTCATCTTATCGACTGAGTCTGTGTATGTAGTCAAACACACACTTGCATTTTTTTTGTATTATTTTACTATTTTTACTTTTTGGTTCAACTTTGCCTGAGAACAAAACATAAGCGCACAGTTACGGTGGCCCTGAGAGGCCAAATGGACTGGAACTTAAGAAAACAACAGTAATAAGAAAAACGCTGCAAAAGCACACAAAACACAACGGAAATAGGAAAAAACAGATTTCCAGAAGCACAAGGGAAGTTTTTATGGGGAGATAATAACCCGACGGACCAGTTGCAGGAACCCAAAACTTAATTGGTGTGTTTTATCATGATTCATACAATACTGATGACAGATTTTTAAAACAACTTTATTTATCCCCAAGGGGCAATTAAGATAATAGTTAGGCTAACACACTTGCCTCTCATCTTTTCTTTCCTCACAAAACCGATAGATCCTCCACTTCTTTTAAGTGTCTCCCAGCGCAAATCTTAGCATATTTTGGTTCCTGCAACTGGTCCGTCGGGTTATTGTCTCCCCAGAAACACTTCGCTTGTGCTTTTAGAAATTAGTTTTTTCCTATTTCCGTTGTGTTTTGTGTGCTTTTGCAGCGTTTTTCTTACTACTGGTGTTTTCTTAAGTTGCAGTCCGTTTGGCCTCCCAGGGCCACCGTACACAGTGTGTTCATATTTTATCTTGTGGTGTTGTAACTTGTGTCTTGCCTTGTGTAGCAGACAAATCCGCCTCCAACATGTGCGCTTGTCCCCTTAATAAAAGCACGACGGCAGCAGATGATTTTCATTTGGGGGGAAAAACGTCATATCTTTGAGGGTTTCTGTTTCCTGTACCCCGCCTCCGTAACTTTTTAAGAGTGGAAAAAGAGAGAATCTTGTGTTCAATATCAGAGCTCGTGTCAAAGCCACAGTGATCGATGCTGTGAACATTGAGCGAGCTTTGTGTTCTGTCTGCCTGCGTGAAGAGCAAGAACCCTAAATCACTCATTACAGGTCTAGACATGGACAACCTGAACTTTCTGTTTTTTTTATTGTTGTTTTTTAGACAGATGTAACATTTCGCCTCATTTTTGGAACGCTTGGTAGAACAGAAAGACCTGCATAATGGAGACGATTGACAAGCCTGTTATACAACCGTGGCACTGCTAAATAGTCTGTGGAAACCTTAATTAGACTCCCAGACAACTTGACCTTTGTGGTTTATCTCCCTCTAATTAATTTCTTTTCAGCCTCTGATATTACAACTGTTATGCTCTCTTATAGCTAAATAGCACACACAAACGCACTCTCATTAGCGTGTTGTCTACATATTCCCTCCCCTTTCTCTGTCCCAATCCTCATTACTATTGGTGTACAGGTCGTTTGGTCTGAAGGTCTTCTCATCCGATTTGTTGGAAAGCTTTAGATCTTGCCAGTAATTTTATCTGTCTGTGATATTGACCAAAGTGACAGTGACACAGAGTGGGGAAAACAGCGAGTATATCAGACAGAGTATCAATATTTGATGGGGAGAAATAATGAGGTCCACAGAGATGAGGAGATAACGAAAATATGTGCGAAAGAAGGACGGGGTTTGGAGCAACAGGTAGCAAAAGACAAACGCAATCTTCTGAAATAAAAAGTAGATGAGAGAATAAAAGGAGCTTTAAACTCATGAGGGTGAGGGAAGGGAAGTGGATTATGTGGATTTGAGGGGAATTTTAACAGTGAACGGTCAACATTTATAGATCCAGTTTATAAAATGGAGAACCAAAAATTAACATTAGAATGCTTTTGTTTTGTTTTTGTTATCAGTCAACTTAAACAGAAAAATAAATAAAAGACGTAAACAATAAGATCCTCTTGCATAGTGTTTCAGGGAGTTTTTGCAGGTAGGCTGGGCTAGTAGTTGTTCTTTTCACTGAGATGGTTTGTAATTAGTCCAGATGTTGCCGTCATGTTGCAGAATGAATAAAAAGACTAATCAAATGCCAAAAATCATAAATACTATTCTATAATCACAGATCACGGAGGTGAGCCAACTGAAAACACATTTAAAAAAAAAAAGTCTATTAAGTGGGTCTTCATTGAAAATAATTTTTGTCAAACTAAAGACAAATCTGTTTGACGTGATGGCTTAATTAAGTGTACGCTAATCTTCAGCTCCATATTTTTATTCTTGGATGCTACTGTAATAGCTTTGTGTAATTTAAGGTTTAAGTTGATCTTTATTTATCTCAAACTGGGCAGAGTGTAAAACAAGCCATTTTAATCTCTCTTTAAGCCAGCTTTGTTCTGATTGGCTGCCCCTTACAAACAGAGGGGCGTGTGCCTTAGATGACCATATTGAGAAAATCCCCTCTCGGTGACATCATACAGAATTAGGAGCAGGAAAGTCTCATTTGGAGCTTAAATTAAACTTTAAGCCTTTTTTGGGCATCATGCTGTCCACTAATACATCCACTGTAACACTACAGAATATATTTAATGTGATATAATATTTAATCCTCAAAACAAGAATAAAATGCAACGTACAGAAAAGGGGGATCATTGGTTGAGACAGTGCAGTAAGACAATAGAGTTGCATATAAACGCTACATTGTTATACACATCAACAAATACTGTAAATAATTCCACTATATACATTTGACCTAATTAGCTCCAACATACACAGACTTGAAGATATGCATTGCACATACTGACATGCAGAGGTTTATAGATATGCACAAGCTGCAAATACATGCTGGATTTTGGATTTAAAGTGACAGGGAAGCTCACGCGTACAATTTTGGTCACAGACAACCGCACACTGCAGTAATCTTCTTTCCTTTCTTACAGATGCACATGCACTCACACCGACTTAGCACTAGTTTCCTTCTTATCCTGCCATATGTTAATGATTGGCGTGTATTGTCAAAGCATCAATGTTATCCTGCTCTGATTGGCTCAAATATAGCCCACATCAGATCTGATCCATTAAAACGGCGTCTGGCTGCCTGTTTGATCCACGCCTAGTGTTTACTGGCCGAGACAGCTGTGTGCCCCAAAATAATGATGCGAGATGCATTCAATCCATCTGTCTGTGTGTGTAATCTGGACCTCATACTAATTTTAAAGGGCACATCCCAGAAAGTTTGGCTTCAGTAAACTTGATATTGAAGCAAGTTCCTGGAGAAGTTCAAATTTTGAGGGGACCGGTTCATTTTATGGATGCAAATTTTTAAGTTTAAACAGTAATTCCTCCAATTTCATCAAAATATAAAATATAAATATATTTAAACTGTTGTGTCTTTACTCTATAATTCATACTACTGGGCAAGAAAGTATTGTATCTAAGAGGAAAATTAATAAAGTGTATTATTTACATCACAGTTTGTTGTTTATTTAGATAAATGACACTGGTAGAGACCTAATCTGAATATGTATCACATCTGAACAGAGCAGGAAAAGCGTACATGTAGCTTTTTTACTTTTTTCAATGTGCTTTAAAGACACACAAAAAATACCACATCCAGATTCCAAAATAAGCATAAAGAGAAAATCCAAAGGAGGAAAAAAAGTCCCATTAACACCCACATTGTGTGACTGAAAGGTGATATGTGGGAGCTACAGTTTAGCGAACACCACAGCAGTGAGCATTTAGCAACAAATATGTTACTAAGAGGGGGAAAAGCATCCGAATTTATGTATTCCATTTGTCAGTGTCAACACGTCGTGATGAAACTTAAGGCAAAGGCTGGCTGTGTGGAGAACAATGGCATAGGTTTTTATAAGTGTGCCCGTGTCACTCTGTGAATTGGGAAGTTTGATACCAAGAGTGGCTGTACAGCATGTTAAGAGCTCCCGATGAGTGTCGTGTGTTTGAGCGAGGCAGCGTTTGTGAGTTAAGGTTTTATGGTGCGCGAGTGTCCGGGAGCTTTGATGTGTTAGCATGTAGGAGGGGTGGATCAGGAGAGGGAGGCCCTTAGAAGTTGGAGGACCGTGTGTGTGTCTGTGTACGCACTCACGCACACGTGTGTGTGATCAACAGAGTTGCCACTGCCTGACCCTCTCATGTCTCGAAGGCCTCACACTCAGTCCCAATCAAAGCATCATTACCATCAGCCTCTGCCAACAGTGCGGCCTGCCAACTGTAGCCCTCCCTCCCCCTTTCTCCCGCTCCTCTCCTCTCTCGCTCTCTGATCATCACTTGGACACAGAAGCAACACCCAGTCTATGGGCTTGGCATCTGCGAACGTGGTCATTGCCCAGAAATTTGAGGGCTACACTAAATTTGCAGTGGTTTTAGTGCATGTTTGTGTGCGAGTAAGCGGAGCAAGCTTAGACTCGGAGATGGCTTGAACAGCGACGAGGAAAGATTAGTCATGGATGAAGGGACGTCAATGCATCGTGCTCTGTTATTTTGGTGCCCGCAAGATAAAATGCTAATAATTGCGGTCCTTATAGTCGTAGCTGTAGGTAATAATATGTTTATGTTGAGGTATTGCATGTAGTGCTGGGTGTTCCTGCAACTTAAGACATGGTATTCAATCTTGCAACACTACACCAGCAGTGATGCAGCATGAGTAGCCTTAGGAAAGCAGCAGCATTTTCAGTGATTTCACTTTGATTCGATTCTTTATTGATTCTCTTCTTCATTTTCATTGGGTTCTCATTGGCTCTGCTTTGAGAGTCACCACCATCGCTAAGCAGAGACATTACATTCATGCAAATTAATTGCATGCTGTGTAGTCAAATGTTTGTGCATGTTGGAGGTATTTACCCTCTTTGTTGTGGCCAGTGTTGGGGTCATTACTCAAAAAAAGTAGACATGTTACACAGAACACTTAGTGATTCGACTTTAGAAACACGAAGACTGCAGCCTGACTGCTCATCACTGCTCTTTTGTTACCTGTTGAAGTTCAGGGTCTGGACGCTGGGCTGGGGTCGGCATTCACTCAGCTTTAGCATCCCTATGGCTACCTTAGCATTAGCATGCTGTCTGTCCAGGTGCTTATAAAGAGCCAAAGATTCATTAGCAGCATATTAGCAGTTGTTTCTGTCTTAGTTTGCACTTTAACATCGTGCTCTCATACTTTTGTACATTAAAAATAAAAGTAATGTCCATATCCACGCTGTAGAAAAGTACCACTGTTCCTCCTGGTGTGTGCATTAATGTGTAGTGCAAATGCAACCGATGACCGGAATCGATAGGCAAGCAAACGAACAATTCCAAGGAATTGGACTGCTGGGAACTGGTTCTCGATTTTATCCTTAGTGGTTAATTGTAATAACAGTCCTTCCTATAAATCTGTGTACCAGATATGGTGAGTGAAATTCTAATGCGTTTCTGTTTCTATGTTACTTAGAGCTAATATGCAAGTATTTGTAAATGTGCACCCATGCGGATTATGGGTTGTGCCTTCCCTCGATGAGGGGAAATTCCACCCTGTCATCTAAATATAATCATTTCTGGGTCTTAAAAACTAAGATGGGGCCAAATGACGCATCGGGTGACATCTGGGTTGGTACATCGATCATTTATATGGATATATATTTATATATAGTCCATGGTTAATCTGTGTATAGTGTAAGACAAATGTGAGGCATTCTGCAGACTCAGTATACAGCTGGATTGATTAAAATATTTTAAAACGGTGTAACAGTTCCATCATTGAAATAAATGACTGAAAAATTCCGATGAAACACCTTCCTTGGAGACATGAATTTATATGAGTAATTTCACATCAGGAAAAAAAGTTGGATTGATGAAAACTTTTGCAATAATCTAAATGTGGCCTCGATGTGACAGAAGACAGCAAGGCCACCTTAAAAATCTTAGTTGTTTTAAAATTAAAGGTGTACACCTCAGCTGTGGATGTAATTCGATTAAATTAGGTCATCACTAAAATCACTGGGCAACCAAGTCCATTCATTGGTTGTTGAGATGTTTTGCTCATGACCATCTGGTTGATAGTGTGTCTCTGCCCAGTGGAAATCAAAAACAAGTTACTTGGCAATTAGCGTTGCTCCTCACGCACATCTGATTATGCGAGTTCCCGAAAAACTGCGGCACGCTACCAAAAACTTGTTTTCACTTTTTGTGCTATTAAAAGGATTAACGGTGTTTCACGGGTGGTCTGCTGAATTCAATCAGCTCAGTCCCTGACATTTTGAAGTGATCTTTTCAAACCGCAGAAAGCAGTCAAAGCCTCTTTATCGATGCTGTTGCACTCACAAGACGAGGCGGGTCTAACTGTGCCTGGAATATAAGATTATTAAAAGCCCTGGTGTCATGGTTAATACTCGGTCTCCTCCTCAAAGTTTTCCCTTTTCAGTCATAAATCACACCGTGCGGGTATTTGCGCACGTACGTGTGTGTATGACGAGGCTGTTTTTTAAAAGGGGCTGTTAATGAAAGTTAGTGGTGTGGAGAAAGTGTCAACCGTCTCTCGCCGTGATAGATCACTCCTGCTCTTAGCATTAACGGCAGGCTGTCACTCTGAGCATTTCAGACAGCCGTAGTTAAATTAATCAAGTAATGGCCCTTAGTCTGCGCCCCTCCCCCCTCCAGCTGCAGTTTTTCCTCATTCCTGTCTCTTAGCTTTTCTGTTTGTCTTTTACACTCCATGGTATCAGTATATGCTCTCTTTGGGGTTAGTACTTAGCACAACATTCAAGGAATACTAGGGAAGCTGTGTAGATGGTGTGAAAAACTAATTTGCAAGGCATTTTTTTTGTGTGTTGGGTATTAGATGGTAAAGACGTGACAGGAAACGAGTCGAACTCTGAGCAGATCGCTCGTTTACCAGAAAGCAGCTTGCTTGTTCTTTAATCCATTTATTCCCTCATTTTGTGGAGAAAGTTCACAAGCATTTACCCAGTTGACATGTTATGAGCATATGGATGATGCAAACCTATATTCAACTGTACCCCGGTACTTGGTCCAGCGGTCCCCAACCCCCGGGCCACGAACCGGAGTCGTTTGGTAACGGGCCGCGAGAGTTGAGGCTCGGGTGTGAAATTTATGATTTTCAGGGTTTTTATCGTTAACTCGGTTTCCCTGGGTCTTTTCCCGTGTTGTAGTTGTGTCTTTTATTTTGAAAGAAATATTCACGCGTTACCATAGCGACCTGAGAGCATTAAGGGGCAGAGAGGAGGATGTTACTCTCAATGTTGTTGGCGCATTTCAGGAGGACGCTGCTAATAAAGTTACACAGTTACACAGTGAATTTGCGTTTATTATTATATTTACAAAATACCACAGTTTTTGTCTTGGTTGTATCATTTTATTTTGTTGTATTTATCCGTGACACCTTAAAGGCCGGTCTGTGAAAATACTGTCTGACATTAAACCGGTCCCTGGCGCAAAAAAGGTTGAGGACTGCTGCTTTAGTCCAGTGGAGCAGGAGTTGATCCATCAGTTTGAGCTATGCCTTCCTGTATGATGTCACCTTTATAGGTGCAGCTGAACTAGCGTGTGGTATCGAAGCGGTTTCTCCTTTTTTAATGTCTGTGAATCTACTGAAACAAGATGCTAGTAGCATTGCAGTGCAATAGCAGGGACACAGCATTAATCAAAGTACCCTTGGTCTTGTTTTTCCTTAGAATTTTACATATAGGAATAAAATCAATGCTACTCTTTAGTTTCACAGTACCTAAAACAGCGTAAGGATATAACTCGCCAGGAGCAGCAGAATATTGTCACATAATTAACCTGAAATATAATTTATATCTGGGTTGTTTAATCTTGGGTCAAGCTTTTTAACCAGATGCTTACAGTCCCGCTTTTCCTTCTTGTAGCCATATCAGGAATTTCAGCTCTCGCTCTCAGACTTGCTGTTGTGTACACCGAACATAAACACGCGGTCTCGCTATAGCTGTGATATTGTGACACAGTTTTTATATCACAACAAAATGTATAACTGTATCATCACATATTATGTAATTATGGTATAACTGCTACTAAACTAGTAGAAATATAAACAATATATCAGCGACTTCTTAAAAATGCCACAAACAGAAAAAGTCTTGGAAAGTCTTTTTTTCTCTCTCATAGTTTATTTATGTTTTTAATGAACTATGACTTTGATCCACATCTTTTACTAATTTCCATACACTTTTTATCATACTCTTCTTTTTTCATGTCTCATTTCATTGTATTTTTCCACAAAGAGAATTACATGATTCATATGACTTTAATTTAATTTTGCATTATGCATTTTTCTCTCAGGCCTGCATTCATTTATTTTTCTCTCTTACCTTTTCCCCCGTGCGCTGCCGTTTTCTTCTTTCTCTTTTATTTTTCAGTGTTTAACTCACTCCTACACTCTCTCACCTCTGGGTTTTATGTGCAGCTTCATTTGCTTGTTTTGTTGGTTCTTGTGCTTCTCTCATCGATTTACTTTTGTATTTACTTTTATTGCTTTCAGTTCTCTTTCTTCTGTATTGATTTCCATGCAAACCACAAATTCACGTACCTGTCATCTAAGTGTTTTTCTTCTTTCTCTTTTGCACTTATATTCAGGCAATTTACACTCATCCTCTTTATTCTTTAAGCGCACTCTACTTTCGGAGTTTTCACTTTCTTTTTTCCCATCGCTCTTTCTTCTGAAGCTTTCTCACACAGACGCTCACACATTCCTTTCAAGGTAGTCTTTGTGCTCTTCGCCATAGTTTAGTTTTCGGTCTTAATGGTTCATTCAACGAGTTTCTCTTGTGCGTGTTCATTTTTTTCCTCTTGTTCGCTGTCTTCCTCTTTCATTAACACACAGACACACCTCTTTGGTTTTTTCTCAGCGCTGTCTCTTTCGAAGTCGTAGATATTCTCTGCGGACCAATTTCTCTGTGAATAATCACGGCAGTTCATTGTAGAAGCGAGCGCGCTGCCAAAGTCATTTCTTCAACAGGCTGCAGCTTTATACTGAGTCAATCAAGCTGAAATATCTTTGCGGTGCCTCCTATTCGGTGAATCGTCACTCCCTCCCTATGAATATAATTACTGTGATGGGCTGCGTCTACGCCTTCTCCACAACTTTAAAAGAACTGAATTGGGTTTGAATTTGTGAGAGCTACTTTTCAAATGCTTCATTTGTGGGCTTGATTAACTGTTAAGTCGTAGCAGTGGGCTGTTTTTGTGATCGCAGACAACATTTCAGCCGTATTGGTAAAAGTTGGGTTATTGTCAGGGTTCTGGCAGACACATCTGTGTTTACGAGGACAGTTTTGCATCACATTAGCTGATATAGAGTTTTTTGAAATTGCACCGTAGCTTCTGACTTTCTGTCTAGTCATGCAACTGCAGCAGTAACTTGTGACGAATCATAATTTGAATACAACAAAAAATATTAAAATGAAGTATAGCAGCATTAATGAAGTGGTGGATATTAATTGTTTATGTACTCCAGGTTTGGGAAGCACCGAAAGGATGAGCGGCCGGGAGAAAAGATTGATCGTAAAGGCTCCAGCAAGTGGAGGCCAGAGGAGACGCAGGTGTCAGACGAGGAGACCATGAAGATGAGGATGGAGCAAGAAAGGTGAGGCAACTTATGGTCACCTATTCTGACAACGAGTGGCTATTAATGACATTAGCAAATGTATATAGACATTTAAACAGATCAGTGTTTCAAATAAGATTGAAAAGCCTGGTTCTGCCAGAGCTTTCTTCCTGTTAAAAGAGAGTTTTTCCTTCCCACTGTCACCAAAGTTCGTGCTCATACGGGGTGATATGATTGTTGGGGTTTTCTCTGTATGAATGATTGTAGGGTGGACATTACAATTAGGGGTGGGTTTTGATTATCAGTTTATCGATTAAAATCGATTCTAGCTTGGATAACGTGATATCGATTCATTAAAATCCTGAATCGATTTTTTTAATAAAAATTTATTTTGCCCGAAACGCCAGAATCTCAGGTGAAACCTCACAAAATTTCAACAACCACCAAACAGCTAAACAGTAAATGAGAGCAGGTACACGGATTCTGCACAAAGACGTAAACACAGAGCGCGGACCTGCCGACGGATCAGAATCAGCGAGATGTCGCCTTTCTCACCCGACGGCACGGACACGGTCAGGGCTGAAAGCCGGCAGCTCGCTGATTCTGATGTTTCGGCGGGTCCGCGCTTTGTGTTTACGCCTTTTTTTGCGCTGATTCTAAAGCTGTTAGTTTTATCTCTCTCCAAACTATTTGACTGAACCAGCAGCAAAAGAAGCAGCAAACTACGCTTCACATGAACATCGTCATGAATTCCCTCTTACTTTTGCTGTTTTGCTTCCAACACGATAAAATCACACTTCATGCACAGCTCTCTCTCTCTCTCTCCCTCTCTCTCCCTCCCTCCCTCCCTCTCTCTCTCTCCCTCTCTCTCTCTCTCTCTCTCTCTCTCTCTCTCTGTCTGTATACTTCAAGAACAGTTTCCCGTCTAAAATTCTGTTTTCTTTATTCGCTTGCTTATTACGCACAAGTCTACAGTGGTTTACAGCGCTGTCGGTGGCTGTTTTTTTTCCTTTTACTCACTTCCGAAAAGAAAACCTAATTTCTGCTGTTCATTACTGAACAAATTTAAACTTTTGAAAATTATGCAAAATTGCAAAACGCTTACCTGTGTCTCTAATAAAACCTCTGTAACTTTGCTTTGCTTCCACTTCAGCAGCATCAGGTAATGCTCATATGTTGATTAATGGTTTTCTTTCGTTTTTGATCTACTGCAGAATATTTTTATAAAATCTCAGGCCTGGAAAATCACCTTCACGTTTTTCTGTGTTTTATCTTCAGCTACTTTGACACAAAGGCATCTGCTGTGATGCTTACACCTTTGATAAAGTCTCACAAGTGTCAGCTTTCTTTTTATAGATATAAAAATATGGAAATGTACTGATGCATGATCTGAATTATAATATTTCTGACTCTCTGAGGCAAAATTTCCCCGAATTGAATTGAATCGTGGATCGAATCGATTCGGGACCTTGTGAATCGGAATTGAATCGATTCTAGAAATCGGTGACGATACCCAGCCCTAATTACAATATAAAGTGCCTTGAGGCAGCTGTTGTTGTGATTTGGCGCTGTATAAATAAAATTGAACTGAATTGAATTGATAAGTATTTAGCTGAATCAGCAGTTCAGTGCAGGCGAGTTGAGCTCTTCCTCATTTACATTTATAGACCCAGTTTCTGCAGGGTGAAAACAAAAAAGAAAAGATTTGAAACAAACTGTATGCAGAAAAATTCTCAAAGTCTCCTCACTGGGAAAAATATGAATAGTGCCAAACCCAAATTATTCAAAAGTATGTGGACACCATTGTCCACATGTTATACTTTACTGTACTTTTCTCTGGTGCTCAGCTAAGCGCGTTATTATAGTTTTCAAGGTTCTCTACCTGAACAGTCAATATTTGAGCATCAGCTCGTTGGACACGTATTGGGTTTTTTAGTTTGGGGAATCAGAAGACTGATTCAGATGGTTCGTTTGGACATGCATCTCACTCACAGCAGCCATCAGGCTTTGGTTCACCTCACTGTTGCCAGCTAAGCAGCTTTGTTGCTAGGCTCAGCTGCTTTTCATACCTGAACCTACAGAAAGTACTGCTTTGCAAAGGTCTCACTGCAGCACTGGAGGCACAGCTCTGTTCAGCAGCGAGCTCATGCTCACAGGTCCCGTGGGTTGCATGAAAGAAAAGAAAAAACACTCGCAGTAATCATTTAACTTGTAAAGATGACTCAAACTGTAGCACAACCATTATCTTGATTACATCTAAAGTTTCAGAGCCCAAAAAAATGATGGTTGAAGCAGCACGGGTTTTTCAGTTTAGTGTAAAAAATCTGAATGAAGCTGCATAAAAATTAATTGAAAGAGCTGCTTTGTCTGTTTAACTGTTTAATAAATCGATAGTCTCTGTGTTTAAATAATGACTACACGGTTAAAGAACCTGTGCCTTCTTTCGCTTTTACTACGTGGGTGCCCAAAACCAAAAAGCCTCAAGTGGCAAGTCCTTTTCCCACTGCAACCCACTCTTTCCTCACCAAAGGAAATGTCAGGCAGGCACAGTGCCAGGTTTTTGGGGGGGCAGCAGTTTATAAATGCCAAGGCCATTACAGCCCTGCCAGCTAATTAAATCCCTTGCTCTTGGTGTAGGGCAAGAGTCATTACTCCCCACAGTTGCTTGTTATGAAAATTTGGTTTGTAGTCTTCCTTTGCGCCTGCAGAGCAGATAGTCTAATAATATGATAATGGCTGAGTCTTTATTTTTAATTGGTATAAAGTTAACGCAAAGGCCACGTCAGATGATTTGGTTGTTATGCTGGATATAGTTAAAAGTTCAGACTGGTCCTTTTGTGTGTTAATCCCGTCCAAGTGTTCTCTTATTTCTTGCCCTTAAATATCACTGTCACGTGTGTTTGTTACACACAACTTGGACTATTTAAGCCTGTTCAGGACTCCATTATGTTATTTCACACACATAAGAACATGGATGACACAAATTACATGTAGCCTACTGTAATGCTTTTGCAATAACGTTCTGATTCAAAGTAGATTAAACTGCGTTTGCTTTTATTTCCAACTCTCAGACAAGAGGTGAAGCTTTTTGAGCTCAAAACAGAGCTAGAAGTTTCCAGAGCTTAGATTTTTTTGTTGTGCTGTTAAATGAAATGTAGGTTACATTTTTTAAACTATATTAACCTTGATTTATTAGCATCATAAAATGTGAATTAGTTATCAGCCTATTTCTAGCTGATAAAGCACAAGTCTGATTAAAAGTCATACTAGAAGTAGAGATAGCATATTCTGTTTGTTTTTTTTCCTTGGGTTTTTAGGTTGAGTTATAGGTTCTCAGTTCTCTTTGCTGGTGTGAACAATTTTAGTTGTGTTGAGTTCTTGGGGCCAAAGAGCCAAAAGAAATCTGGCGAAATGGTTACAAGAGAAACCAAAAAATGTCCAGAGAGCAGTAAAAAGTTCCTGCTTGAAGCAGAAAATAAAATAAGATCATAGTATTTCTTAAGTCAATGTGTTAATTAGTTTATAATGTGTTGGTTCTTAGAGGCACTCCAACCAAGCGTGACTCATCCCTGAACACCCCAAAAGCACAAACACGCTTCTTGTTTATATTTAAGCTGAGAGATGCTGATATTGACCGAGAGATCCCTCGGAGCACATGCTCAGACTGCGGCTACTTTGGTGTTAAACAACGATCCAGTTTGCTGTACTGCCAAGCCGCTCTGCACAGGTTCCGTTGGGAACTTCGGCACCTCACTGCAGAAGGTATCGATTGACCACTGCCAGAGGCTGTGGTTAATCCAGCTGTGATTGACTAGATGAATGGATTTCCTCACAGGTTTAATTCTCAGGTCTCAAAGGACCCTAGCCCCAAGGCAGACAGACAAACCTTGACAGACAGTTCAGATTGTACGCTACTCGTGGAAGTTATTTGAAGAAAAGATAAATATACAGGTATGCGAATAACTGTTCAGTAGTGTCATAAATTTGTTACGTTATATTATGTTACTTGATCTAAATCGAATGGTCTTTACTAAAATTACTGTACTCGCAATACTAATGCAAGACCTCATAGTGTTGTACTGTTTTAATAGAGCACCTTGCTCTCAGACTTCAGGGTTACTTGTGGTTTCTAAAAGTAGAATAGGAGACAGAGCACTCTCTTGTGGAACAAGCTTTCACTTGACACCCTCTGTATAGTAAGATCAGCTTTAAAATGTTCCTTTTTGATAAAGCTGTAGTTGTCGCTCTGTCAGGTGACCCTGAACCATCGCCTTAGTTATGCTGACATAGGCTCAGGTTGCTTGGGGTCTTTCCGTGATGCACTGAGCATTTCTTCTCCACTTACATCTTTTCATTCCCTATATACCAATACTGCTTATGGTTACATTTTTTTCTGTTTTTTCCTATATTTGGTGTTTTGTCCTTGCTGCCCCTCTGATCATGCTAGAGGTCTTTTCCCGTTAAAATGGAAACCCTTCTTCCGACCATCGCCAAGTGCTAGCTCACAGGCTATCGTTTGATTGTTGTGCTTTTTTCCAGATAAACGTTTTTCGTTGGGCAGCACAGCAGGTTTTGCCTTAGCCATCTGTAGACTAAATCAGATCATGCTCTGACATAACTGTTTTAAACAGCAGTCACATGACCAGAGGTTACAAGTTCAATCTATACAACAGACTTGCTGTATATGAAGTAATTTGTCACAGTGAACTTCCCTTGACCTCAACACTTGCTCAGTACTGCTACTCTTGTTCAAGATGAACAGCATCAGTCTAAGTACAATGCATTTTGTGTGTGTGTGTGTGTGTGATTCTAAAAATAGATATTAAGGCATGCATTGTCAAACGCTATTAGTATTAACCTTCAGAAATCACAAGTGCTTTAAAACCAACTGCAGCTAGTTGTCGCTAAATCATAAAACATTTCCACGTACCAGTGTTATCAATCTAAAAGGTCTTTCAGCAGCCATCTTGTCCTGCTGGACCTTCTCCCTTCATGTATTTCCTGCCTTTCACTGTAGTCTGTCAGTTGTGTCAGCAGTATCGGTAAGAGAACGCTTTATTACACATTGACTACAATAGCACATAATGGACCATTGTTCTGGCTTGATGTGGTAGAAAGGTCACTTGTCAGAAATTTCTTCTACCATAAAATCCCATTCTGCCATTTCTATACCCTTTTATCTGCCGCCTCTTCCTCTCTTTCTGCTCTACATTGTTTTTATTCCCCCTCTGGGTCTTTTGCCACCTCTCATTGGATTTCTTAATGATTTACTCTACATGGTAAGAGTTCTTTCATCTGTCATTAAGGTTATTTTTTAAGAGAAACCCTTGTCACATGCAGGTATTTTGGGATTAAGGGTAATGATATGGCCAAGTGTGGTTTTCCTTCCTGTCCCATTTCAGTCAGCACTGCATTTGTGTTTGTGAAACATTTTAAGTGCTTGTCATGTTGACACAGACAGTCATGGTCTTTGTCTTAAAGTAACATTTCCTGCGCCCTTTAAAAGTAATTCAGAAAAGTTGGACACCTTGCTGTTTTCTGGGCAATGACAGCTATTGTTCATGTATATGTAGCTTATGTAGATGAAAAAAGATGGGTGCAAAAAAACAAAACAAACCCCAACACCACAGCTTGAACTCTCACAGACTCTGGGGAGGCCAATCCATGACTGATGGCGTTCCACTGTGTGTTTTTTCCTATCCTGGTATGCTTTCATTACATTGGCAACGTGTTTGGGATCCTTGTGATGCTGAAAAATGAAGCTGTTGCTACTCAGTGACTTTCCAGATGGTTTTGCATGGTGGATCAAAATCTGGCTGTACTTTCCTGTGTTCATAATTCTGTCAGTTTCGACAAGATCTCCATCTCACTGGCTGAAATGCAGTTCCAGACCATGACAAACCTACTGTCATGTTTTACAGATGGCTGTAGACATTCACTGTTGGATTGATAACAACTTGAGCCAAAAATGTCCATTTTGGATTCATCACTCTGTGAAACCTCTGCCCACTGATGTCAGTACAGTTCTTGTGTAATATGACACACCTTGTCAGGGTCCGTTATGAATGGCTTCTTCCTTTGAGGCCATTTCTGATGAGTCTTTGGCCAACACGAGATGGATCAACTGAAGGGCCAGGTCATTTCTCAGGTCCTGTGTCACATCTTTGCTGGATTTCTTCATATTTATTAAGAACATGACTCTCATCTGCTGTAGATATTTTTCTTTTTGTCTTTGAGGGGTCCAGTTTCCTTAGGGACATACTCCAAGCTTTCAGTTAATCAAATGAATATGAGTGGAAAAACCAGCTAACATTAAAAAAACAAACAAACATTGAAAGACTTTTACAAAGCCAAGAGAACTAAGTGGGAAGAATAGTTTTGAAAAAGTTTGACAATGTCAAGGAGGTCTGACTTCCTGGAAGCAAAACGTAAAGTTTGTTCCGTAAGCTCATAAGAATTCAGAGTTTCTTTTTCACACAACACAGCACGAGTGTTTCAATGATGCATCCTCCCTAACTCAGCAAGTGGCCTTGTTGACCCATGCAGTGCCTTGTTATGGAAAGGGGCTGCACAGAAAAGGCCGTGCGTTGGATTGGTATGTCTGGCCTTATCTTATCAGCCACTGTGCTTGTGCACACAATCAGTAGTTGCTCCCACTACTTCTGCTGCTGTTGCTGTTTCACTGATGGAAAACACAGTTTTTCCTCTGGGTTTAAAGATAGATCCCTCAAGGGCCTCACTTCCTTCTGCGCTATTAGATAATCGCTGAGTCCACAAATAGCAAAGATACAGCGTGCGACTCCGCAAGCTTTCAAGTTAAGTTGTTGGAATAAGTGTACGTTTTTGCCAAAAATGATTGTCTACCTCCTGACCAGATTCAGTGGGGAGCCGTTGAAACCATCAAGTTCATTAACAGCCTACTTTGTAGTAGTGAAGCATTTCTACCCACTTGGCCTTGATTTTTTTTTTCTTCCTTTTTTTAACACATTTTGTAGTCTACGGCAGGGAGCCCTCCTTATTAGAGTTATTGTTTCATTATGCACACCATGCAATTTTTCTGGAGGAAATGTTTCAGATTTTAGCCCACTGAGTTTTCAGTGCACTTGCACCCCCTACCTTGTCACCACGGCGCCTGTCCCATTCACTTTCCCACTGCCATTAAAAAGAGGCCTGCAGAAAAGAGAGCAGTATGATAATTGGTAGTTGTAAAGCTCTGATAATTGGCAAGGCTGTAATTACGGGGGCTGCGTGATAGGTAGTCCCCCCGCTATAGAAAATAGCGTTGCCAGTTATTCACAAGATAATGGCCTGAAGAGAAAGAGCGAATGTGTGATTTTTGTGTGTGCGTGACAGACAGAAAGATGTCAGATGTGTGTCTGCGTGTGTTGTTGAGGGAGAAAGAAAGAGAAAAGCATGCTAGCTATATATTAGCACTACTCTGTGAATACAAAATGCTTCCCTTGTGCTAGGTGTTATTGGGGGCAAGAGATTGTCATGCATTGTTTATGGTATTATTCAGTGGGGAAAATTGCATAAATAATAGACTCCAGATCTTCTCTCTGTTTTGTAATGGAAAGTTAAAAAGTGCAATAACCAATCAGCAGATGTTACAATGGTTCATCTGGTGTTTTGTTAATGTGACGACTGAGATTTACAGCATCTCTCATTTAGATTGGACACGCTACAGGACTTTTTTTATATACAAAGAAAAAAGTAAGGCAGTTTTCCATGTAGCCCTACATCCGTTCTCTTTTTTTAGTTGCAGTGTGCATTTACAATTTATAGTTGGCTACTGTCAATGGCCAGTGGAAACCAGACAACTGAAAATATCATACTCAGAAACCTGGCAGTTAAAAATAAACAAATAATTAGTGAAACTGCTACTAGTAAGTATTATTTGGATTATTAATTATTCAGTGAATTGGGTTTGTTGTTCTGAAAGAGTGCTGTCTTCAAATGTCTTCCCTTTTTCAAACCAAAAGTCTAAAGTATCCCAAAAGGCACAAAAATTGTGTTGAAGAATTTTTCAACTTTGATGGCATTTCTCTCTGCCTATTGGGGACTCGACATGCACTTTTATTGAGCGAGTATTCTACATCTTCCCCAACTATATAAGCCTACCCATGGCTCTTGAGCTAGCTATGAGCTAGAAGATTATTATATCTCATTTAGCACATCTCTATTAACCCTGTAGACATCACTGGTGTTTAGTTTTCCATCTTTATTTACATCCACAGTTGTGGTTTTGGAAATGCTTCAGCTAGCTAGCTAACTTATGGCTAACCATCATATAGTCCTTGTTTTCATACAGGTCTGAATGTTGCTTTATTGTAATGCCTTTTAGATTAGCCATCTTATTGGAGCAAAAATGGCTCTAAAAGGTGCTTCAGGGCTTGCTTACTTTTGTGAAATAAAGGAGCATTAGGACCCAGAAATGTAATTTGAGTAAACCAGCAAACACTTGCCAGAAGAAGCCAAAGAGTAAAGTTTTTCCCTTGAGCCGAAGTTTAGCAGATAAGATCCCCCTTTTTTTTTTTTTTAACCTTAAAGTTTTTAAAACAACAACAACAACAGCCCCCAGTCTTCTGCCAGTGGGTCACAATAGATAAACCTATCACCCAATAGTAAATGTATAATAAATACATTTCCTGGTTAGTTTTTTTTAACCTTGATTTTTAAGAAAAAGTACAAAATGCAACTGATCAGACATTGCCTAGATTTTTACTTGGGAGAAACTGCAATATTATGTCTTAATATGATCATTTCAACCACAAGATTGTTATTGGATTTTAATATAAACAACATCATCTTTACCATCAGGATCCAAGCTAAGACCAGAGAGCTGAGGGAGCGTCAGGCGAGGGAACGAGACTACGCTGAGATTCTGGATATAAGTCGATCGCCGGAGAGATCCTCTGAGGAGGACCACCAGTACGCTGGCATCAGCCAACTTAACAGCTCCATGGACAGTGGCCATAGTCGCCCCCACAGCCCCCGTGATGAGCACCCTCACATCCATCCACAACACCAGCACCAGCACTCCGATACCCTCTACACCCAAGTTAGCAAGGCGCGCAACGAGCGACCTCCGTCTGCAGACAGGTAAGAGGTGAACTGATGCATTTCAAGTGTTATGTGAATCATGTGAATTTTATTTTATTTCTTTATTATTTATTTTAGTCTTGGCAAATTTAATTCACGAATACCTCTGGAGTCAGAGTCCCCCTCAGAAGCCACTTTCCTCTAAGCCAGGTGACGGGCTGCCAGTCACAGTTCAGCAACCTTCTTACCTGTAAATCCAAAGTGCGGCTCACCTGTGGTATTTCAGTAAAAGGTCTGTCCAGGTCTGATTCCGCCTCGCCTTCCCAGCTCTCGTAACTCTGAGGCGGCATTATTGCACAGAGACGGCAGGCTAGCTATCACACCTGGAGGAGAAAATAATCACAGCAACAGAAGGCAGGCGGTAAATGTCAGCTCGCCGACTGCTAGACACCATGAGCTGTTCTCAGGGGGATGTGGGAATACTCGGCGGAGGCAGTGAGTGAATGGAAACCTTTGAATATCTGTCTCTTTTTCTGTCTCTCTTGACCTTTCTACCTCTCTTTCGCTGTCTTTTGTGCTCTTGTTGGTTTCACCTTATTGCCACCTTTTCACTTTTATTGCGTTTCCATCATTTTCCTGTCTTCCCACAGACAATACTACCTGAGCTACTGGCAGCTCAAACCTTCGGTCTCATTAATTGAGAGCTGTCAGTCATTTCTAAAATAATCACCCAGGCTTGACATAAAGAGCCTCTTTGTCATTGACACGGTTTTATGTTTCTGTAGAGCAGCCAAATGGCACCACGAGGCTCCCCCGCATAACCAAACGCCAACTCCACAGCAAAGAGCAAACAAAAGCCAGATTGTTTTAAAAATCATGCAGGTCATCAGAAGCAGAGTTCTCAGCACTGCACGCCGGTGCTGAGCTGCTCCCCAATCCTGCTCCGATCGATGAACGCGGAGATTCGTGGGCCTAAGATGGATTTGGGGAACTTGAAGCAAATTGAGGAAAACCTGCTGTGCAGCAGAAACGTAGTCTGTGCGGGCAAGTAGCTCCACAGCTGAATGAATGGGTTTGTCTTCCTTGTGGTTTTCACGCATCCCCAGATGGCCTCAGCAGCCTGTGTCTACTTCAAGAGTGCCGTAGCACGTATCGATTCATAATTCATTGTGCTGCTGTTGTCACTGCACACTTCCCTCCTTTTTTTTATTTTTTTGTGCAGTCCCTGATGTGGCACTGTATTAAGGCATGCAGATGCACAACAGAAGATAATATACTAGCATTACAGATACGAAGCCTTATTTAATTAGGTGATGGAATTCACTCGTGATTTAGGCTTTAATCATCATCATCTTATTAAAATCTGTAGCCATTTCACTCATTTACCACATAAGCAATTAATGGTTTTTTTTTCTCCTCCCTCTCACTCGGACTACTGGGATTTTCTTAGTTTAATACCTCTTAGAGATGGGGAAGCATGAGTTTTGTGGAAATGCTGCTGCAGTTTAGGATCGGCGACAGGCAAATGGATTAGCCTGAAATCATTTTAATAAGCAGATTTTTTTTGAAAATTAAGTCTCTTTCATCAAGCAAACATTTTAAGTTTTCACTACTTACAAATATGGAAATATGAGGATTTTCTGATTGTTTCTTTGTAAAGTTGAATGTGGAGATTCTGGGCCGAGAAAGCAAATTAAGGACGTATCTCGTGATGGAAAGTTTACGTGTTCTTACAAATAAAACTATGAATCGATTTGTAAAGAGACGGTCACATTTGTCAACAAATAAGGAATTAAAACAACAAATATATCCCTAAAATCATGCTCACAAAGCTTTTTTCGTTGTTTTCTCTAAGACATAACTGTTTAAAAGAGACGTAACTCTGTTGGACATCAATGTAAGGCAACACAGAAGGATCAAACTAAGAAAATATTGGTCTCTTCTGATAATGTAAGTGGCTCTGGCAGGTTTCAGAGCAAATAATAAAGTCTTTCCTTGCTTCAATAAAGAATTTTCTATAATTTTGCACATAGCTGATACACTGTTTCTTTTCATAATGTCCTCCTAGCTACCTATTCTCCCCCAGAACACTTGCTCTTTTCAGGAAGCTTTGATTACAGCAGTGTAGGAGCCAGGGACACAAACGTCTGAAAGATATTGTGTTCCTTTCTCATCTCCCCCGAGTATTAGAAGAATATACCTTTTGAGAGATTCGGGAAGCACGTTTCCTGTTTCCTGTCTGCCCCCTCCGCTGAACAGGAAGTGAATTAGATCCTGCAACGCCAAGCACATCGGGGTGGGTGGCAGAGTGTGTGCGTGGGGGGGCTCTCACCTGACAGAAGGGGTGTTTGTTATTGTGGGATTCAAATGGCAGTGTGAGCTGATATCAGAGCTTGAGGATTGTGGAGATTTAATCAAAGCAATAACATGTCCTTAGAAGCAGGCAGTGAAGGAAAATGTTATTTTTCCTCCAACATTAACACTTCTCTCTAAAATGGCACACATGTAAAAGGTTTCAGATTTCATTGTAGTCAGCGTAAATACTCGACGTGCACAGGATGTCGCTCTGTGTTGCGTTTGCTGTTTTTACATTGTTCAAACCAGGAAACTATTTTATTTGCATGAGAAAAGCAGATTGATCTCTGACCATCTGTTAAGTTGTGCCCATTACACGCCCCAAATCATGGCTTTCAAAATGTCACAGTTGTGTTTTCTGCTGTTTGTGTGCGCCTTTTGTTGGTGCCGCAATGTTGTGACTGTCACAAGATTATGACTCGCAGTAAAACTGAAGAAGACAAAGCTGTGGCAGAGAGATCTAGTTTCAGCATGTTAAATAAATATAATAATTATCTTCGCATAGTATCCTTTTTAACATGGCTTCATTTTGATTTACACTGAAAACACAAAGCACAAATTAAAACGCTGATCCCTGCGAAAACCATAAGATGCAAAGCAAAAACAGAACTGCATGCATCGCAATGCTAAAGTATGTAAACATGCATAAAAAAGAGCATAATAAATCATGTGAATGTTCATGTGAGGCATGAAAATAATGTGTTGCACTAGTCTATATGAGGCCTGCCAGCTACAGTATGGTAACCTTTATCCCAGTTGTTCTGCATTTCACAGAATAACACAATGATTGACAGGCCATAAGACTAATAATAACACAAAAAGGGGCAAAACAGCTTAAATACAAGGCAACAAGACACAAGTCTTCCTTTTTCCTGTTACCACTGTTCCTTCTGCTGCTACTAATAGTTGCTGATCATCAGCATTGTCACCTTGATCTTCCCAAAACATGTTATCCAAATGCGTTCTAGCCAAAAGGAAATTCATCTCTAACCTTGTCTGTCACTTTGAACACAGCGAACAATAAGACTAAAAATATTCCCGAGTGTCCAGATTAGAATACCAGAATCCCACCGCCCCCGTTAGTCTCTTAATTCCCTCTGGGCCTGTAAAACGTACTATTGCCTTCCTTAGCGCTGTCGTGCGGGGCACTCCAAGGGGAAACGCAAAAAAAGTAGCTGCAGCTGCATAAATATCCAGTGGAATTCATTTTTAATTGCCTCTTTTTCCTTCAAACAAAACACTGTCAGAAATTTCAATTTAACCACAGTGGTGTAAAAACAAAAACAACTAAAGAGGCTGGAAGGAGCTTCGTGTGTGCCTTTGGGAGCCGTCTACCGTTTCCTTTGCTTTAAGGAAAATGACCACACAGTCCTATAGGCTCAAGCAGTCTGCTGCAACAAGCCTGAAACAACATTTTGCTGCTTTCAGGATAAATTGTGTTTCTTAGATGTCTCTTATTTATATCCACAGCCGCATATTTTAGCGAGACAGCATATTGGAGCACATGATGTTTTAGTTGTTACTCTGTGGTTTACCGCGTAGGTGGTACGGTGTAGTATCAGGTTGAAAACAGTCTTTTTTTTTTTTTGTGTGTGTGTTTTTGTTTTGGCTCTCAACCAAATTGCATAACCTCACTGCTGAGACATTATTTTCTTTCTTTTGCTTTTCGAAGCCTGCCAAGCTAAATATTGTTCAAAGTGTGGTGATTTTATCCCCTCTCCCCCAGTGTTTTCCCCACTATTGCGACTAGTGCTTTTAGTGTGTATACTTGGCATCTGGTAACATTTGTAGCCTAGGAAGTGTAATTAAGAAGTAATGGGAGACAATATCCCGTGAAAGTTTTACCAGCTCACTCACTGGGTGCTTCTTTTGTGTTTACTGAAATTAATTACCTGAATTCAGTGAAAACATAATGTAGACGGCATGTTTTTAAGCAGCTTTATTAGCCCTCGACGTTTGCTGTATCACACTCTGTCCCTGTTGTGTGAGAATAAGTGTGCAAAGAGCCGAGTGAATTAGCAACCATTGTTTTATTCCCCTCCCAACTACGAGGCAGCAGTGAATGCTGGGAAGGCTCCGAGGGATTTGGTGTGATTTGATTCTCCGCATTTTCCGAGGAGGCGGCGCTCTTATTGAATCGGCTCCATTACATTTCATCTCCACCGGGGGAATAAGAGGCCGCAGAGGGAGCACACGCGGCCGTGTTGTATCACAAACACACCAGAAACGGCAACACGCACAAACAAATAGACAAGTACTCACCTTGCAGCTTTTTATAGGTTGATAAGATGAGGTGTGTGTGTTTGCACCTGCGTGCATGCATTTACTGTTGACTTCATGTGTTTTCTGTGTACATGTTATTTAGTAATGTGAATCTCTGCTGGTGGTTTTGTCTTTTGCCTAGTTTAGATGCAGGTGCTACTCCGTCTGTTGGGTTTTGCTCGTGTGCACGTGTGTTTGCAAAAAAACCCAACTTTTTTTCCGAAGAGTGAGGGTGACAAGTCAGAGCTGTGACTCAGAGATAGAGAGTGATGGCAGGTGTGCAGCAGCATGCAGTGAATACAAAGCCCCTGCCTTTTCTAAAACTCTAAAAGGATTTCTGTTGTTGGTGAAGTGAAACCAGAGCTAGATTAACCAGCATTGTGGCCCCATTGTGTCTGCGTTCCTGAGTGCATATGACAGCATTGTTACATTTTCGTTACCACCCGGGGGTTTTGCACGAGTCCCTTAGTCATAGTTTGGCTTCAAGCATACATTTATGTAGGAATAAACACAGATTATGCTTGATGTTGTCTAAAAAATGCTGAAGAATATCCTTATTAAGTAAGCATGGCCATTTTTGCCCAGTGGTCAGTGGAGACCAAAGGGAGATCAAAGGAAAAGAGTTCAAATTATAACAAGTACAACTCGAGAGTCATAGTGGGATGGGTGCCAATAATGAGAAACATTGCTGTTAATGTCTTAGAGCTTGCCTAAGGTGTAATTTGTACATCTTATAAGGACAATGGAATATAAATGTAGGGTTTATTTTTGTTGGGCTGCTATTCGTTACTTCAACTTTAGGGGAATTGTAACCACGCCATTAAAAGTAAGACTCAGTTATGAAATTGGGTTCCAAAGTACTTGGAATGTTATTATGCTTACCGGTTCATCTAAACACACTCGCCTTTCATTCTCTTTTGAGTAGACGTGCATCTAATCCAACATTCCTGTCTAGTCGGGATCTTGTGATTCTCATGAGTTTAGAGTACAAAGAGATTTAACGGGATTTTAAAAGCTTAAATATAATTATGTTACATTACATACAGTGTACAATGTAGGATGGGACCATCAGAAAACAAGTCTTTCTTTCTCATTACACCCTATAATTACCAAATGACTTTGTCAGTGATGTAATCACTCTGTTTGGACATAGAGGAAGTTGCGTTCTTTGACTATTTAACCCATTATTGAATTGTCTTATTTCTGAGTAATGTAAAGTTTACCCACCAACGTTTTTACATTTTGCTATAATTTATACCCTAAATTAAAGTCAGTAAGTAAAAACGTACATAGAAAAGTTTTACTCCTTCTGCCAGATCAACCTGGATTCGTAGGAAGTTGCAGCTGTGACTTTTCCCATGTTCGCAACCATTTAACAGACAACCAACTTGAGAAAAATCAAGCTCGGTCACATCTTTCCGCACCTCAGCTGCTGCACTATCACAGTCAAAATGTTGGCTTTCACTCCGATACGGCATATGAATGTGCGTTCTCACTACTCACTGAGCAGAACAGGATGTCTTACTACAGCTTGGGGAACGTCTCTGCTTGAGGGTCATCATGATTGCTTGAATTTGTTGCTGTGAATGTTGATCCAGAGCCTGGTGATGAGAACGGGGACAGAATTTTGATAAGCTGCCACCTTTTTTGCCTCGAGTAAGACACGTCTACATAACACAGACATAACTGAACTTTTGCACCTGAGAAAACTCAAATCTACAGCAGAAGGTAGCTGAGAAAATTGGGGATCTGATCGTTGCTAGCATGTATTAAAACTATAACTCAACATGTGTAATTGAGCGCTGTTTGGAAAAAGGAAGAAAAAATGTACCTTCACTATCACTTAAAGCTAGCAAGGTTTGTTTAACCTGTGAAGACTAGAATGCAGGTTTCTGTAGGCATGGCAGGTTAACAAACTGTAGGAATAAAATTGTCCTTACTGAGCCCATAATCATCATTATCTGGCAAATACTGGTGATAAAACCCAACTCTCTTTTGCAGGGAGTCAAATACTGATATTATGCCAAATGCCCAGAGTGTCGATAACGAGACACACCAGGTTTATGGCGATATTTAGACAAGTCTGACACTCAACTCATAGCATTTTAAAAAAATAAAATAAAATAAAAATCCTTCGACTGCACATTTAAACACAGATTCAGTGCCATTTTTCTTTGCTCAGGGATAATGTTTTTGAGCGGTATCGTTTAATCCAAGATATAATTGTTTCCTAAATGTAGCCAGGGAATTTTTGTTGCCAGACCCAAACAGCGAGTGAAAGTAAAATTAAAATGAAAACAACCTCCAAATTTGCACTTTATCACTCTTTAAATGAAGACGTTTTAGTTCTCTGTATCAAATATCAAGGCATCATGGCCAAAGGACACATTGAGCATATTTCTGTGGGAGATGGTGGTACACTTTCTTTGTGGTTTCCAAGTGCACACAGCAGGTCACGCATTACAGCTTAACTTTATTTTTTCCCCTCACACCCAAAATTAGGTCGAAAAACTCTCTTGACTAAAATTTGAACTAAAATCATTTTGTAATGATACCAGTTTTTTTGTTTGTTTTTTGATACTCTAACCTTGGGGTCTGAGGCTCTTTATATTCAGTCAGGGTTTCTGCAGGATACTAATCACATCTTACTTTATGAATTTGGGACTGCAAACCGTGGAGCGATCATGAGTTTGAGTTTCACAGTGACTTATGATGCAGACAGATGGAATCCAACTGATATGTGTGAAGCAGCAGTGGAAAAAAAAAAACACTGATACAGATGTTCATTCATCACCTAAAAGGATGCATTCATCTAATGAGTAACAGTTTGGAGAAAACCAGGGAAGTGATTGTACTTAATGTGGCTCTAAAAACATTAGGACGTCTCATTTTGATCTTAAAATGTACTGGGGTTTTTTTTTTTTATTTGGTTCTTTTAAAAATAACATTTTTGTTATGCTACAAGAAACTGGCAGGCTCATGTATCAACTATTTAAGTGCTTTAATTTTTCCTTTTTGCTAAAGCATATAGTTAGGGCTGGATCAGGTGGCCCTGAATTCTCCCTTAGTTATGCTGCAATAGGTGTAGGCTGCTGGGGGATTCCCATCATGCATTGAGTACTTCTTTTTCAGTCACCTTTCTCACTCACTGTGTGTTAATAGACCTCTCTGCATTGAATCATACGTGTTATTAGTCTCTCTTCCACAGCATGTCTTCTGTCTCATCTTCCTTATTTCACCCCAACCGGTCGCAGCAGATGGCCCCGCCCCTCCCTGAGCCTGGTTCTGCTGGAGGTTTCTTCCTGTTAAAAGGGAGTTTTTCCTTCCCACTGTGGCCAAAGTGCTTGCTCATAGGAGGTCATATGATTGTTGGGGGTTTTCTCTGTTGTATTATTGTAGGGTGTACCTTACAATATGAAGCCCCTTGAGGCGACTGTTGTTGTGATTTGGCGATAAATAAATATATTGAATTGAATTGAAATTTAATTTCTGTAATGCCATGTTTTAAAGCATTACGCGAAATGCATACTTTCCATAGTTGTATTGTCTAAATCTGCCGCTCATGTAATACGTCAACTTTCTGAAGCAACAGCAGGATTAAAAACTGCCTGTTCTACACTTGCAGCTTTCTGTCTATTTAATGCAAACCGCTGAACAATGAATTGCAATGAACAAGCTGGGTTATACCACCACTCCTCATGCCTGCTGTTTTGCCAGCCGGCCTTCCATTTAAAATAATTTGAAATGGCTTCCACCGTCCTTTAATCAGAATATTTCATATATTAATGATTATGAATCGGAGTATAGCGTGAGATGGGTTGTATTAAAGCTAAGGCCGGTCAGGAACCATCTGCTTCTATATGGGAGAATCAGTTATACTGTAAATGAGGAGAGACAGGCCAGTCGTCTTGCACTCCTAATCCTTGGATCAAGGCCAACAGCTACAGAAGAAAGATGTGTTCTGCCCCGGGGAATCCTTTATGAATGTGGGAGAGGACGGCTCTGTGGGTTTTTAGGGGTCATCTGGGTGTTTTCTGGGTTGGAACGAAAGCAGGCAGGTGAAAGCTTTATTTCCACGTTCTTCTTTTTATTTATTTTGGAAGAGCAGAGTCATCCTGTTTAAAAACGGTGACTATGTCACTTGTGTTTTATAAACCGATGATTTAACTAACATTCTTACATTCTTATGCTGGTCCTGTTTGTCTTCTCCTTAGAAGGGAATAAAAACTTATTGTTGGTTCTGAACAAAGCAGCTGTTGGTCCAAATCTCTAAAGTCTCGTTATTTTAGATTGTAAAATATGAGTTGTTTTAAATAGCTTTAAGACCAGGTGGATTTGGCCCTGTCAGAATACATGGAGGCCCTGTAAATCAAACTTAGTATATATGGTCTCAACATTCAACCCTGTGGAGATGTAGCTGGTTAAATGATTGGTTCTGACTATTTCCTGCAACAGAAGACTGTTGAATATGAATTTTACTGATTGAAATAGCTACATATCACACAAGTGAAGAAAACTATGACAGATCATTCCCCTCTGTCTTTACAATTCAAATCTTATTAAACCCTTACATTAGTTTAAAAAAAGGATTTAAAAAAAAGAGGTAACAAAACCCAAATAAAAAAGATAAATTCAATCAGAATTAATTGAAATGAGCAAATATTTGTGCACTGAAAAGAATGTATTCATTTTTATACACTCTTCCCTCCTTTCTGAGGCTGCAAGTCTGTGAACGTGATGCGTCTGCATTGTTCACACGGATTAGTTCTCATATTTACACATCGAAGCATTGACAATAGACCCGACGCATTTTTAAGGCGAATTTCACCACAAAAGAGCCTTTATGGCCATCATAATGTAACAATCGGTGTTAAACAATGACGTTTCCTGCAACACTAAAATATTAATATAATTAATATCCTACCAGCAGCTACCGTTTAATGGTCTGAGAAGTGTGACGTCAAGTAACAACATTCTCAGATTCATAGTAATCCCTCCACAAAAATAACAGCTGTGCAGAAGCAACAGAATCCCCCCCTTAAGTGCATTGTTGATTGATACAGTGATGAGGATTATGTCTCATATTTATGTGGTGGATATCGATGCTCGACATTCCAAACATTTTAATGACAGACAACCTGCTGTGATCGCACTAAACACTGCCACCCTCTGAGTCCTAATCAGAATTAAGTGTTTGATCTGAGCTTACGTGAATATGTACAGTAATCCAAGATTATACTGTCATCAAAATAATTAGTGGAGTGCAGTTCAGAGTGCAAAATAATACAGGAAAAGGGAAATGTCTTTAATATAAGTTTGATGCACTGAACTTTTATTTTTCCTTTATCCCAAATTGACAAGCTATAACCTGTTTATTCTTGCCGTTTAGGTGAGATTAGAAATTAAATTTTTTTTTTAAACCTGCATGAATAATTATTTATTTATTTATTTATTATTATTTTCTTTTTTGAAGCAAAGCCCACACCAGGAAAAAATATTTGAAGATTCATAAAACAAAGATGGTATTCTTAATTGGCACCAAAACCCGATATAGATTCAGATACTCGATCTGTCCTCATAAAAAAGCTTTTTCTTCTCATTTTTGGGTCAGTAACTTTATCTCAACCCTTTCCATTTGTGAGTAATGTTTCTCACAAGACCGCAGACATGGGGTGGAAGCCCTTTGGGACACTGGAAGGTATTAGAGTGAACAACAGAAAGCAAGGAGTGGTTAGTATGGAAACTGCAGTGCGCGCACACACACACACACAGATAAATATTGTGAGATTAGAGGCGAGGAAGCTTCCAAATAATGGTAGCTGGAATTTATGAGTATAATTGAGTTTGAAGGTTTTAGAAATTTACTGTGTCAGTGTTCGACTCTATGTGTGCGCATGTTTATTGTCAGGGACAGTCTGAGGGCCATCTCCACCCAGTATTGACCATGTCTGATGGCGTAATGATGTCATTCCTTCTTATTTGGAGCCAGACTGTCCGTCCATCTGAAGACCTTTAGTTTTAGTTTTTCTGAAAATGCCAGCAATGAAAGAGTGGTACAAAGTACAAGAGACTGGATGGAGAACATATTGGGAAAAAAGTAACCATTAACTATTAACTGCTTACTGTTACTATATGTGACATTGCTTATTGATTAAAAAGTTGTTGTACATGAACTAACCTAAGTAAATACATTGCTCAGTTTGACCCTTATGTGCTTCTTTACCACAAGAATAGTGCTTAAAAGATATTGTAGTTGTATTTTCTTATTTTATGTAAAAAAAATAATTAAAAAAAATAAATTTTTAAACATGTCCAAATAACTCAAAATAAAATCCCCATTCTTAATTCAGTTATATTTATATAGCACCAAATTATTTTGTAATGTAAAGACCCTATAATAATACAGTGGAACCCCGGCTTACGAAGACCCCATTTAACGAAAAATTCAAGTTACGAAGGCACTTAACGGCAATGTTTCTGCCCGTGGTACGGCAAAATGCCTGCGTAACGAAATCCGCTGGCTGAGCCCAGAATGCCCACAATGCCTTCCAAATCATGTGATAACCCTTTGGCTTTCGCTGTATTGTTGTTGCAGTGCGCTATTTCGTGTGCTTTACGTTTGCAATTAGAAGAAACATAAAGTGCTCTCGATGGAAACAAAGAGAGAAATTATTGATAAATATGAGCGAGGTCCTCCTCCACCAAGAACTTCGTCTTCAGCCAGCATCGCCTCACTCAAAAGGCGATGGAAAAAGGTGCTTCGACTTATGAAAATTTTGACTTACGAAAGACCCTCTGGAACGAATTTATTTCGTAAGTCGGGGTTCCACTGTACAGAGAAAACCCTAACAACAAGATGAGGGGGTCATCTTATTATGAGCGAGCACTTTGGTGACAGTGGGAAGGAAAAACTCCCTTTTAACAGGAAGAAACCTCTGGCAGAAGCAAAAGTTATTAATAACAACTTAAAGGTGCTGTTGCTTATAAATAATTTGTATTAAGTTTAATGCATATTAAAAAGTAAATAGTTAAGAAATTATGGAGCGAATGGTCTTAATTTTTGGAATTGTGATTTTAGAATATCTTAATGCCAAATAAATTGATAAGTGCTTCATAATGACTGAGGCTGCAATATGCTCCTAATATTTACAAGCCAATAAGAAAGTAAGTACTGGCAAATACATGTGCTGTTTTCAAAAACTGTTAATGTATGCGAGGAATCACATCTTGCCTTTAAACCTGACAACAAAAACCTTATTAAGCAATACAGGTTTGTAGTAAATCAGCATAGCAGCAATAAAAGGATTTTATGAAACCGTAACATCATGATGTTCCTCGAAACCACAAAGTCGCATTGCATTACTTTGTGACTATTACAACGAGAAGAGTTCTTCAACCAGGCAAGTTGAATAATTGTTTTTTATCAACACCCCAGGGAGGTCGTTATAAGTTAAAGAAGTAAGTCTCTCATAAAAATATAATGTTTAACATTGCAGAGAAAACTGTTCTCACCATATTTCCAAAAATCTGAAAAAGGTTTTTACATTTAAGCTTTTACTGGGTCAGATCAATTATTTAGCACGATTAGCATCCCTGTGTGTTTTGTTACTAAGATTCTCACCGATTTCTGTATTTCTTTTTGTGTGTCCTTTTTTTTTTTTTTTTTTTTTTTTTTTTTTTTGGTATTATTATTCATTCAGTTCAAAGATTAGAAAGAAAAATGTTTTTCATTCACTCCCAACAGTTTTCTTTAAGCAATAGTAAAAATTCAAACTGTCAACTTAAAGGCACGACTCGTCACAAAACCTGGAAGCAGTGAAGCCATTAATGTCACAAATGTCTCTGCAAAATCCACTTAAGGTATTTAATATTCATCAGATCAAGGAATTTGCCAACATTTCTAATAGCACTCAAAAGCGCTTAACTGCAGCTGAGCCATCTCTGACAGTATGTTGCGCATTAGTGTAGCGGTAATGGTGCGCTGCCCGCGCGACATATTCTGCTTTATTTCCCACTGTGAATGGAATGCAGTCTGTCATAGTGGGAGCACGAGTAGACGGGCAAAGCAGAGGTGTAAGTGGGGAACTCTTGACCATCTGCGTTTTAGCACAAGAGCGGGGTTCAGAGTCTGGTCTGAGCCTAAAAGGCTGTTGACCCACATTTTGTGTCATGGATGGCACTTTGTATCACTTAGCTGTCTGCATGCAACTCCCCGTGTCCCTGTGTGTGTATGCGGGTGTTTAACTTGCAAGCATCATACAATAACTTTGGTGGAGTTGTGTCAATTCTTTTTTACAGCATTTTATTTCATTTTTTGTTAACTGTACTACAGTGTTTGTGTTTAACAAAGAATCATTAGTTGCATAAGAGAAAATTTGTGTAAATGAAATCTCTTTGGGACCGCTGAATGGACAAAACAAGCAGTTAAAAGATGTTTCCTCTGTGCTCTTGTAAATTATTCATTTTCTTCGAGATGTGAAGGCATAACAGAATAATTTATAATTTTCATGAATGGAATCAAACTGGAGATGTTATTACATGTCAGCTTTGTAATTACATATACTACTTGACTACTAGAACAATCGAAAAAATTGCCCCCATTAAAAATTAATAATTTATTCAAATCATGATAATAAAGAAGAGGGTAATAAATCTTAGTTGAAAGACTCTTCAGGACTACCATTACATTCCCCCTGGAGACACCAACCCCTATCATGACTCTGTGCATTAATCCATCCTAAACTGGACCACACTGGGAAATCCTTGGCAGGTGGGGTTATGTATTACCTAATTAGAGTTTTGATTTAAGACTTATCTCTAAATAATGGAATCACACACACACAAACACATGTGCGTACTGGGTGGAGAGATGTGGAACATATAAACGTAGGATGGACTGTGTTCGTCTAATAGTAGCAGGTATGTCAAACTAGCAGAGTAGGTCACTTGCAAGTTATTGCAAATGTGTGCATGCACTTGCTAGAAAGACGGGACCTAAAATGACCAGTTATTCAAATATGTGCCCTTGGGTAGACAAAGCATGGCTCTACCTGGGTTGTCCCTGTTTTTTCCATTTTTCTTTTGATTTAAATCACAGCAGATCCTGAGAGCCTGCTGGTTTTCATTAGAACAGCCTGTTCCCTCTTAAGCCTCCCTCCCCTTCCTCTAAACCATAAACGGCTATGTCAGTCGGTCTTCAGTACACGCTAATCCCACCAGCGCAGATATATGGTCGAGATCAACTTTCAAGTAGCTCAGTCATGGATTTCACATTTTCCTTTTCATAATTCCTTCTTCAAAATGACCGCGGACGTTAAAGTGCTCCCATCTTGCAACCTGATGACCTCATTACATATGGCACACGGCATGTAGGTAGATGTACAACAACAATCTGGGACAGTGTAAGTGGGGACTTTGGTTGTAAAGAAAGAGAGGAAGGAGGGGGACGCGAGAAGTTGTTTGACAACGAAACAGTTGAGCCATTAGGGATGTACCGGCTGAGTTTGCTGGGAGTTACAGCATGTTGCAACATCCTCGGAAATTTTCACGCTCCCGTTCCTCCCCTCTTTAGACCTTCTCATGCTCATCCCCTATTCAGATGCTTACTCCCCAACAGCATATGGCATTCAGTATTAATGTATTTATGCTTCATGTTGCTGCTCTCCTCTCTAGTGTCAAACATTGTCGCTTTCGTTTCTTTTCTTACAAAATACCTGGAGCAGCAGGAGGTTGGGAAGTTAAAGAGAAAGCGAAGCTACTCCAACTTTTCAAGCTTTGCAGTTTGCATGCGTACGCAGAGGACTCCAGAGTGCCTCTGCTTACAGCTGCACCGCTGTTGGAGATGCATCACTTCTCAACTCCGCGATTATTAGATCAGAGTCAGCAGGAAAGACGGGGGAAATGAAAAAACACACAAATATGCACACGACAGACCACAGGGCATCAGAGGAAACTTTTTCATCACGCTGTCGGGAGCATAGTGTCCTCTTTGAAATAAAGATATTTACGATTATCCTTCCTTGGAAAAAGCAAAGCGTGACTGGTTTTTGATTTCATTCTGGGCCTGTCTTCTTCTTCTTCTTCTTCTGCAGCTCATTACCAGAAAACACGCACTCATGCATTCGATCTTTTCTACATTTTATCCAGCACGTCCGCAGCTCTTACATCCCCACTCCCTTCTCAACAAGACTTGTTCTTGCACCACATAAAAATTACATCAGGGCTCTCATCTTTAAATGGCCTATGACATTTATAGATGGGTTGAAGTGTGCATTCTCTGTGCCGTTTCGGCCCGGGGCCTATTAAAGCAATTGAATCGTCTTTGCATTTCGTCTTTGAAGTGTTGGGAGAATAACTGTGCTGTCCAAGTTCTGGTTAATCATTAGTGATAGCAAAGCGCTCCATGTGAAAAGCACTGCTTTTATAGCAGCAGCAAGCACAGCATGGGGTGTCTGTTAGGCCCTCATAGATAATGTAATCTCTAGTCTGGTAAGGGGAAAAAGAGAAATGGGGAGAGATTTTGATGCAGCAGGGAAACTGTTTTTATGTGTGCATGCATGCTCTCTTTATGCCTCTGGGGTATCAAACAGAGCTTTGGTTATAAGAATCCTTTATTTGTGTGATGATGTAGCCATTAGGGCCCTGTGTCGTGCCTCTCCGTCTCATAATGTTGCTCTGGATGTGAACTTCTACAAAGGGTTTTGGCCTGTATTCATTTTCTGATGGTTAGATACGATGCCCGCCTGGAGGCTTCTTGTCTCATGTGATGCGCAGCTACGAAGCAAAACAGCAGAGAAGCAGAGCTCTGTCCTCGGCTGGGAGTCACCTGCCACGTGAACTGCTGGATTGTTGTGTTTAGCCTCAGGAGACATGAAAACTTATGCTTTGATTGCCTGACCTGAACATTTGAAAACTGGGAATCGTACTGGCTTGGTTTTCATTCCACCAACACATCATTTTTTATCAAAAACTATATCATGACTGGACAGGATGAGCTGGCCTTTGGCGGATTCCTTGTGCTGTCGGGATGTTGCGTGTGCTGAAAGATTTCAAATGCGTTTTTCATATAGTTTGCAGATGAATTATCGAAATCTGCACCACTTAAGTGGATATTTTCACTACTCATAATAAATCTCAAAATAAATCTCTCGTTCTGTTACAACGTTAGACCATAATAGGCAATCTTACAGACGAGCAGGGCTTATTAAGAGTGTTTTTCTTCATCTGATGAAGTATGATGATTTGTTTTTTTTTTAAACTTGATACCATGTCTTAGCCAAAGCAGACAATGATAATAATAGAGAATGTTTTCACTAAGAGAGCTTAATGTTTTGCACCTGGCTTTCATCATACATGAGTTGCATGTGTGCTGCTTGGAAAGATAAACGTGAGCTCACTGATGATGAGTGACTTTGCACCTTGCGAGACCCTCGGAAACGTGCGATGCATTAAGATAGTGTCTCACAAAAGCAGACAGACACACCCATCTCATCTGTGTGTTGATAAACTGCTGTGTATGCAATTCTCAGAAAATATACTGTTTACTCACAAAGAGTTCTGGGTAGCCCAGTTGCTTATCCACTGTTTCATTCACATATGACCTGATTCCAGGCTGTTGTTGATCATCATCCTCCTGTCTGTCTTCTCTTTGCTCTTCTCTAAGAAGTGTTTTACCCATGACATTATGGCGATATAAAGGCTGTCCATCTGAGTCATTTCAGTCTCTGATGCTGATTCACTGCAGCTCTATGGATGCATAAGTAAATGTCAATCTAGATGTGTGCGGTTGGGTGTGAGTGTGTAATTTCAGGAAATGGACGTCAGGCCTCCCCGGCTTGTCTTCAGCTCAGCGTGCTGCCCACAATGCTGAGGCCTCAGGTTTCCCACATGGAGGGCAGAAAATAGAGGGCGTTCCTCCAAAGCTGTCGGCAGAGCTCAACCAGCAGGAGCTGCAGCCTGCATCACAACGACTGGTTTTTATTTAGAGGAGGAAGGCAGGGATGCTGAGAGGGAGGGGGAAAGGAAAGGAGATGATGAGGTCTGGGGTGGTCAAGAAAGGACTGGAGGAAAACCTAGAGAGGAGGGAGAGTGGAAAATAGTGTGGTACTTTTTCTGTTATGTAGGGGAAAAGAACAGAACATCCAAATTAGGAAAAACTATCCACTGTATTAGTATTCAGTTTGATCTAAATTCCAGCAATTTGCAGTCAAAAGAATGACAGAAATATCTTATTTAAATGAGGATGCTTTGGTTTCAAGAAGAAAAACAGAGCAGTTCCTCAAATGGCCATTTTTTAAAAATACTCTCATGTTGACATGACCAGCTATAAAGTACAAATAATCATCGTTACAACCCAGGACAAAATGTGTTTTGGGCATCTGCAGCTTTTTTTCTGTTGGTTTTTATTTTTGGAAGTCACCCATTTTAACTATATTTAACCCTAAAGTTGTGTTTGGTTCCTTTTGGAGCATATTGTGTGTGACATCCAGTCTACAGACCTGCCTAGCAACAACTTTCTAGGGTTACATGTATAAAAAAAACTAAGAAATTAAATATGATCACTTCTAACTCACTTCTAAAGCTAAGATGGTGACGGCCATTATGACTTCATTTTAGAAGTCTGGTATCATGTTAAGCCAGACAATCAATCACCTGACATTTGACTGCTGTTGATCCAGGTTACTGTGGTGCAGTTATTAAAATAAGTAAATAAATAGATATCTGAGTATTTAGTGCATTTTCAGGACTATCTTAGCCCAACACAAATAGACATTTATTTAAATGCATAAGATTGTTGGGAGAATACGATGTTGCCAATAAAATAAATCTTCTTTTGAATTGAATCGGGCTGCTGTTGTTTGCAGCCCCCTCTCTCCTCTCTGCTTTAATAAGTGTAACTGCATTTGGGATTAAGAGACCCCCTGTTTCAACGACTTCAATGTAATTATCCTTGGCCCCTTTCCACGCACACAATCACACACACAACTATAGGGCTTTTTTGTTTATTTAATTAGATGCAATGATTTTATGGTGGTGGGAAAAAGAGGAAAAGTCATTAGACTAATTACCAAAGTCTCAGTAGCAAAGTGTGTATCTGCACTTTGAATCTTTTATCCCGATGACAATCTGTCGTCCTTTTATGACACCAGAGAAATGACTGGAGACTGCTGCGAATGATTTGCCAAACAAAATCCTTCCTTTATGCTTCCGTGTTTTTGCAAATCTCCAATAAACTTGGCTTCTCTGCTAAGACACCAGGCACATGGAAAGTCACCAAGTTCACTTTCCATGTATGTTGCTTATTTTCTTAAGATCTACATGGTTGGGTGAGGATGTTGATTTGGGTCAAGAAGAATTTAATATGTTTTGATGTTGGCTCTAAAAATAGGGGTTGTGTTTGGTCAGCTTTGAGTCCACGGTAGAATTAGAGTTGTTAAAAAAATGTATTAAATTCCCTTTTTATTTAATGTCTATAAGTAGGGCTGTGCGATATGACCAAAATCCCATATCCCGATATAAAACATCTAGCGTCCCGACAACGATATAAATCACAAAAATGTAACATTTTCTGTAAATTCTGTGAATCTCGGGCAGCTCGACTTGCGTGAAGTGTTTCCAGCTGAGCGTCGTGTACCTGGAGTCGAGAGTTTTAAGCGATGCCGCCGTTTTCTTTGTGAGTATTTATTACACGGCGTGCTGCGGGGAAAAGCCTGTTCTAACGTTTGAGTCTAAGATTTATTTTTTAGCACCTGACGGCTCTTTTTTGCTTCTCATCCGTAAATACTCTGCATACTCTTTCACGTGATTCAGTTTATTTTGAAAAGTCTCAACAGGATCTTGAGCTTTATTGTGAAAGGTTTATGTGGAAAATAAACAAGCGGACACGTGATGGTTTTACCGTCGTTGTTGCTAACACAACACATAAAAACAGTTGCTTGTCCGTCAGTAGTGTGGTTATATTAAATATAAGAGAAAGAGAGAACTTTAAGAAATTAATATAGCCACTACAGTGACCATCAAAACGATGAAAAAAAAATATTGCCGTAAACAGTTTATTTTGCGACACAACGAAACAAACGATAGCGTAAAATGAAACGATAGACGTTTTTATATCATCCGATATATATCGTTATATCGAACAGCCCTATCTGTAAGTAACCATATTCTCATATAATTCCACTTGAATTCATTTTGATATTCACTTTGGGAGCTGAGAAATACACTTTGTTCAGTATGACAGTGAAAGCGATCCAGTGCTGTTTTTAGAAAGCAGTTAACACCATGTGGGTATCTTACCTAGCATGGAGGCCTCGATAGCTGGTTAGCTCAGACATTTGCTGACGTGGGAGTAAACTTTGTTCTCAGTTTGCTTTGTTCTTCTTCTTTGGACTGAACACTGACCATCTAATGGCAAGTTTCCATAACATCTGCTAGTCATGCAGAAGTGTCTGTATGCAACTCTCAAACTGTGGCTCGGCAAAGCAAAAAGAAAATACAACTACTAAAGATGTAATGTAGCCAAACTGAGTTGCAAATTAATTATTTACTGATGTTCTGAGAAAAGCCACTCTAAGCAAACTCAAAGAAGATAAATCACAGGAAAAACGTCCTTCCCCACTATTGTGTACTTGGATTAAAACCACATTAACTTTATTTAAAAATCTGTGGTGAAATAAGTGAAACTGTACCGCCTGTGATTGAAACCATGTTTTTAGTTTCACCACACCGCCCTACTGTGATGTCAGTCAGATGGTCTGTTTTCACATGATAGATGGGCTGAAGAGGAGCCTCACTGCCATAAGACACTGTCATGTGTTTAACATTTGAACAGATAACCAGATTGACAGAAAGATCCTTTTGATTCCTCATTAATTTGTCTTTGTCCTCACACAAGCAAGACTCAAGTTAAATTATTGTCCTTGTTAATGTGTAATGACTACTTGATGACAGGGGTGGCTCACACCAAGACGCCTCTTCTTTGATTGGTAATTGGGTTCTCAAATCACCTTAAATCACACACACAGGGGAAACATTCTAGATTAAAGGGATCTCAATTAGTCCTCATTTACCTGATATTTTCAGGACGTCAGGCCACAACCTCCCCTCTTTCTTCACATATCCTATTCCATGTACTGTCCACTTAAGGACTTCTGACAAGAAGCAGACATCTGCAAGCAGTGGCCCTCTGCCCCGACACACCGCCGGTTCCAAAACTACTAGCCTTTAGTTCTCGTGGGTTAAAGAGGGAGAATGTAAGGATAAGAAATTGAGCAGTGCTTTTTAAAAAAGAAAAAGAAGTCCCAGAGGCCTCCAGAAACATTAAGAAAGGAAGGGAGAGATAGTTTAGTGGAAGAGAAGGAAGAATCTATGAAGTGTTGACAGCTTTGTTGCTTGGCGGTGAAGAAGGGAAACTTCTTTTCCAGTCTCCCTTGATGAGCCATGTCAGTATTTCTTAATATATTTTTCTATTGGTTGTGAGTCTTTTTTTTAATAAAAGGATTTTCCATATTTCCAGTAAGTTTTTTTTAATTCAGTTTTAAAAGATTCATAAAGTTGGAAAGCAAAGAAACATTTCTACTGCTTTTTCTTGTAAAATACAGACGAGTGGTCCCTCTCGAGGCCCTGAAGATTAGCCAAATAAAGAATAATTGGGGACGGAAATCTTAGCGATTACGGCTCATAGCTTCGTTCTAAGGGGTCATAAGCCGGCCAGCCTAGGACCATTACTCTACTAGTCATACCACTGTAAGTGATTTTTTTCCCCCTTGTTGTGTCTTAGTGGAACTTAAAAGGGGAAGAGCGTAGTCGCAGCCAGACCCGTGCGAGACCTATTGATCCCTGCCAGCGTCTTTCTCTCCCCCCTTTAGATAATGGATTGCCAGCACATCCACTCCTACCCCCATCCCTCCTCCCCTCAGGCCCGTTAGTACAAATAATGTCTAATCAATATGCGCCGCAGTCCCCGCGAATATCCTTTTAACACTAGATTTATGTCACAGCAGCGCACACTCTCTCTTACTCATTTCACTTACCAGCCAATCAATTTAACCAATCACAGCGAAGACCCGTTTCTCTTCATCGTATGCAGTTAAATACATTTTTATTTTAGTTTAGTTCTAATTAAATGCCCTATATCAGCATGTCCTCAGTGGCGTGCCTTGATTGGGTTAGATTGTGCAGTAGTGGGGCAGTTTGGTCACACATCTGAGGCTTTATTGACTATTTGGAATCTATTATGTAGATTTGCATTGATTGGAGATTTCAGTTCATCACTCACTGTCTGCGTGCAGTTGTCGGTGAACAAGTTGTAATGGCAGCTCGCTGCATCAAGAAGGGATTTTTCTCTGCTTTGTCACATCTGTCACTTTGGCGGGTTTGACACGTTGTGTATATGTCAGTGTGCGTGTTACATTTTAATGAGCAGGAGGTCTGGTGTCTTATTTAAGGAATATATTAGCAGGACACAGGAGAGCGGTTCTCATAATTAAATATTTAGTTTAGAAAATCTCAAACTGGTAAAAGGCCAGTATTGTTTCTTTGTTTTCACTCGTAAAGAAAAGAGTGGAAGAGGCTATGTGCTGTTCCATGCTTTTCTCTCCATCGGTATAGATATACATATTCATGAGTGGGTGAGGAAGAATGTGGGGTAAACGATGCTCCTGTGGCAGCAAAGCCAGCACTTAGTGCACTGAGGCTCGGGCTGCCCTGACCTTACCCTCTCAGTGGATCTGATTTCCGTGGCTGTACGTCGGAAGCAGTGATGACAACCACATGGGCAGAAGCTGTCTCTCTCCCTCGCTTGCCTGTTTGAACTGCATTTGACTCAACAGTTGTGCCTTTTGAGGAAATCAAGTGTTTCCAGGGTTATGTGCGTCCCCCTTTAATCAGGCTAACTCAGACCTTCCCAAAGTGTGGGGCCCGCCCCCTAGGGGGGGCACAGAGCCATTGCAGGGGGGGGCGCGGCATGAAAAAAAATACAAAACAAAACAAAAAAACAATTCTTGGACACTGCTAGCACGGGGCGCCTCCACAAACGCAAATCAGGAGATGAAGCATTGCTGAATATGTTTCCAAACCAACTTCATTCTAAGCCAAAGACTAGAAAATATGGTGAAGCATATCTTCCCTCTGGTTTCACCTGCACAAGTGCCAAGGTAGGTCTCCCCTGCATGTCGTGAGCACGCGCTGGGCAGGGGCGGATCTAGAAGGGTGGCATGGGGTGGCAAGTGCCACCCTAAAATGATCCCTTGCCACCCCAAGTGCCACCCCAATTTTGCATATGACAGTGTTGTTTATTAAAATAAGATAGCATTAACAGTTTGAGCGTAGTTACAGTCAACAGTGAATATAAATGCTAAAACTGAATATATTGCTTAGTGTTCCCCCCCTCCACCATTAACAAACGGTTCAGCCCATAGCAGGACCGGCTTTTTTCTTGTTTTCAGTAGCAAGCGATGTTTATGATTGTGCCAGAGCACATTTTGAACAACACCATGGGAATTTCACTTTTAACACAGGTGGATGGATGTTAAACTCTGGAAATGGAAGGAAGGTGAGTGTTATTAACCCTCCGTGGTCCACGGACACCCTGCACCTCCAAATCACATGACTGATTTAAGCTGACATAGCAACAAGCTGCAGCCACGCTGAGTCTCTCAGCCCACATTGAAAGTTCGGACTTCAAAGTTTTTTAATTTTAATTACAGGCCAGTAAATCCAGAGTTATGATAATATATATAAGCCATGCTTTTTTCTAAATACTGTCGTCACGTTTGTGTGTGTGTGTGTGTGTGTGTGTGTGTGTGTTTCAAGCGTTTTCTAAGGACAGCGCGAAAACAGTAAAGAAAGGGGAAAAAACACCTCTTTCCTATCCGTGGAAAAATGTACCATGTCGCCCAATTTAGAAAAAGTCAACACGTGGGATTTGGTTGTTTAGGAAGAGGGGAAAGTTTTGGGGGTGACGGTAACGGCAGCGAGACAGAGCGAGCGAGTGAGTGAGAGAGAGAGAGAGTTTTTAGATGTGGGAGATTTGTAACGTTTAGTGTGGAGTGTATACTTAGTGTGTTGTGTAGTTGTTGTGTTGTGTAGTCGTTGCTTTGTTTTGTGTGTCAGTGAGGGCACTAATGAATGTCACAAAGGCACATTTGCAATGTAAACACTGTCACTAAGTAGAAAACCAGCGGAGTGATACACCTGCTGTTGTCAGGCCTGCAGGTTTATCCCTGTGCTGTTCTGTCTTTTGGTGGACAAACTTATTTTTTACTGGCACACATCATTTGTGGGGCATCTTATTGCGAAACCTGATTGTTCTCTCATTTTAGTTTTAGTAATATTTTTAAATTCTAATACAAAATGAAAAAAAAAAAACGGCAGGTGTAGTGGCTGCATTTTTAGATAAATAGTTGTATATGTTTACAAAATGTACATTTTATATTTGCATTCCAAGTTATAAAAATTTACTCAACATGTCTGTGTGTTTTTTTACAGTAAAAAAATACTACTAGGATTTTAAGTTATTTGTGTGATTTCAGATCAGTAATACTAATGCAGTATGTCAGTCAAAACAACTAAATTCAGTTGAGCTAAAAAGATACCAAACAAGGCAAGGGGAAAAAAATTAAACAATTTGAGGGTGAAATACAAACGTAAACTCAAAAGGAGTCAAAAATGGCCGGTTGTATTTCAGACCTCAGTGGGTTAATCCAACAAATCATGAAAAAATCAGGTTTAAATTTTTGTTCATGACAGTGCAGATTTCTGACATTTTGTGTAATTTAAGCTGTAACAATGTGATAGTTTTCTAACAAAGAACAGTGTGAAACTTAAGTTAGACTTGTGTTTGTAAATGAACCGCCCCATGTTGTGTATCTTTCTGGATTTTATACATATTGGGCTACATATTTATTTATTATACAGGCTATACAGTACATAGCATCAAAACTCACGTTTTATGTAACTAAAGTGTTTAATTATGTGGGCTATAGACAATAATTAAGTTATAGACTTTATTTATATGAAAAACGTGTATGCTTACTGCATTTGGATTATTTTAACCATATATAACCACCTGCATATGTGTATGAAAAAAAAGGGCTTCAATTTTGCCACCCCATTTGATTTCTTTGCCACCCTAAGAAAATTTCTCTAGATCCGCCCCTGGCACTGGGTTCTTCAAATCACGGACAAACAGTATCCCACATTCTTGATTTTTAGTTCACAAACACTTGTTGTAATTACTAACTACTCCTGACATTTTGGAGATGTTAGCTCTTTATACAGTAAAGTTACAGGGGGATACAAATAATATCAGGCTGATCCTGCCACGATTTGTTCCCCCGGTTCAAATCACGGACAAGCAGTATCCCACAGCTGTTTATGTTTTTGAACCCATTTTGCACGGAGAGGCATTTTTTGAAAAATGTATTGATAGCAATGTTGAATATTATTACACAGGAAAAAAACAACTACACGTAAAATAATCACACCGTGAGGCCTCTGCCTTTCTAAATGGAGGGACAGTAACTGCGTGTGTATATGTAAGCGCGTAAAACCTGCAGACAGTCAGATTAACAGTATTTTGTCTCTACCTGCCATTCTGCAATTCATCTCATGTAAACAATAACGCGGCGCACAGCGTGACGTGAAAAAAGGCACATACCTTTGACGTTGCGTGACGAACTCTGTATTCCTTGTCCACACGTAAACGCAAAGAAGGAGGTTTAAAAATCTCCGTTTTCGGTGATTCGAAACGCTGTTTACGTGTGGACGAAACAGCTGCGTTTTCAAAAATACCCGTGTAGGTGCGGACGTAGCGTAAAAGAGTTAGTAGTTTATTTTATTACTACCTGTAATTTATTGCAGATTACTTGTATTTGCTTAATTGTTTACTAAATGTTTGAGGTGTGAAATAAACCGCAATGGAGCAAAATATGGGTGTGTGCGGTTGGAGGATGTGTGCGTGCGTGTGCGCGAACATTTTTCTTGTAAAACAAAGGGGGGGGGCAGCAAAAAAAAGTTTGGGAACCACTGGGCTAACTAATACAGTAGTTTGGTCTTGCAAGGGAAGCCTAAGTATGATTTGCTCTTCGGATTATCAAAATCATTTTGTTGTATGCTGCTGTTCTGCTTCTATCTTGCAGGATGTGACCTCAAAGTCGCTGTGTTATTGTGTTTTTTGAGGTGGCACTGATTTGTTAAATAAATCAAATATACACTTTCCAATTACAGCAGAAACACTCGAAAACTGGTTTTGAAACTGTAAAAAAAATTAGCTCCTGCTGCGATTTCCATAATTTGAACCTGAATGTGCTGCGTTTTTCTCTCTTGCTCATTCCCTTGTTCCTTTTTACATAGGTCTCTTACTTAAGGCCTACACTGTGTCATTAATTGACAAGTAATCCTCGACAAAAGGAAGCTTATGCATTTTTATCAGGTATTTCCGTATATTAACATTTAATGCCATATGAATTACGTCCAGATTTCGTGTGCTAATCCCCTTCCAAAACAGTAGATTTGGCTGTAAATGTTCCATCACTAACACTAATCCAGAGTGTATCCCTATCATGTTCCCCGAGCTATTTTAAGAGGGCACGTCTGTCATTTTACTTCAAAAAAAAAAAACCAGATGTTGGAATTAACTAACCCTTGTATCCTGTCAAATTTTGTGGATTTTTCACGCTCCGTGGACCTTGACAACCCAGTGACCGCACACTGACGGAGGAAGGTAATGGCAAGTGGTATTTATATGTTAATAGCTAGCTTATTCCTTAGTTTAGTACAAAGCAGTTTCTTGCCAGAAACCAGAACTGGATCATACAGTATATTTGCCATTTGCAGGTGGTTAATCATGGTTAATCACAGCAAATGGTAATAAACTGACTTGTATATTCACAGTGCTTTTCAGTAATTGTCCCGTCGTTTGTGGCAAATTCTAAACATCTGATCCTGAAAGGGTAATACAAGTTTGTCTGTGCAGTTACTTTGATCCAGTGTCTGGTGAGCAGCTACACTTCATGGAAATGACAAATACAGACAGTATTTGACTGGAGTTTCCTATGAAAGTAAAAATGAAAATATGCAGTCTAAAACTACATCCTGTTAAGTAGTGCATAGTGGTGAAAAAAACAGTTAGAAATACTGCAAAAGCTTTTTGTTACACAGTTTTCGTTTTCATTTTCTTTATCAGATAAGCATCAGATGCCCAAGTCTTCCAGTGCAGCTAATGACCCTCAAGCTTAGAACGAAAGCTTATATGCAGCTGTGAGTGTGTCAGGTGTGGTTAATGTAATTAACAATATTGATGTTTAAAGGAGGTGGTCAAACCCAGGAATACATTACAAAAAAACAGAAAAATAGGAATATTCTCAGAAGTGTTGATAATACTTCTTAGTTTCCATATAATCCTCCATCTAGTACAGCGGTTCCCAACCCCTGGGCCATGGACCGGTCCATGAGTCATTTGGTACTTCGAGGCTCGGGTGTGAAATTTATGGTTTTTATCGTTAACTCTGTTTCCCTGGGTCTTCTCCAGTGTTGTAGTTGTGTGTCATATTTTGAAAGAAATATTCACGCGTTACCATAGCGACCAGAGAGCATTAAGGCCCATAGAGGAGGATGTTACTCTAAATGTTATTGGTGCATTTCAGGAGGACGCTGCTAATAAAGTTACACAATTACACAGTGAATTTGCTTTTATTATATTTACAAAATACCACAGTTTTTGTCTTGGTCGTATCATTTTATTTTGTTGTATTTATCCGCGACACCTTAAAGTCTGTGAAAATATTGTCTGACATTAAACTGGTCCGTGGCGCAAAAAAGGTTGGGGACCGTGTGCAATGTAAATATGTTAAACTAAGTAGTAAAGGTCAGCAACTGCAGTAAAAATACTCATTTAGCACAAATCTATAAGTCAATTACTAGAAAAAGTTTCCCTGTGAATTTACAGTAAAGTACTGTGTACTACATATGCCAGTATAATACTGCTAATTGTTTGGTTGTTATTGCAGTGTTGCTTTTATGTTTCTACTCATGATATATTATTCCATTCAGTATTTTTCTATAAAATCATGCTTTATTTGACATAAAAAACCACACTGGAAAAAAATGCTGGGCAGATACGATTAATTGCTGTAGTCATGGTTACCCATTGTTAGGTAAACCTTAATACGAGAAACCATAGCATACATACACGCAAATAGAAACACTGTACCAGTACAGCACTTGAGAATAAAGTATTTAAATGTAACTTTTAGATTACAGTATTTATTTCAGCCAATTTAACTGACAAAGAAAAAAATACTGTATTAGTGTAAGATTTCACAGTAGTTTGCTGTTAATACATTCAGTAGTATCTGTATATAGTACAACATAACAATAAAACAGTGTAATCGTCCTGTTTTACTTCATACAAATACCAAAAAAGGAGGAAATACAACCCTGATAATATGTTCAAAAGTCGTTTATGTTTAAGCTGTGACCTAGGATATACTACATGTACAATATAAATATACATGTAAAAGGCACGTTCCCTTGTTATTGATTTCTAAGTGTGTTTATTTGGTGCCGGTTGCACCTGTTTGGTCCTGGTAAGGCTGCTCTGAGGCGCAACTATGGTTGGGAGTTTGCGCCGTATAAATAAAACTGCAGTGAATCACAATAGGCATAGTTCCAGTACAGTCACTACAGCAGTACAACTATTTCTGATACACCGAGGGATGGAGGCAGCTACACAAATAAGAGCTGATGGGAAAGATGAAGAATGGGGGGAGTGAAATGGAGAATACATTACATTTCAAGTCTCATTTGTGGAACTCTGGCAGATATGAAAATGGTAGGAGATTAATAAATGAAGGAGAAAGTGTTCTAATATGCACAATCAATTCAACATCTCTTGCCTCCACAATACAATGTAAAATATATTACAAGTGATTGAAGAGCTTTGTTCCATGATGAGATGGCCACCATTATGCACCATTATACTCCAGCTCTTACAATATGATTAACAGCACAACAGGCAAGGAAGAGGGGAATCATGATCTAGAGACAGGCGGATCCCTCAAGGCCTCCTGAGTTGTGTCTCGTCTGGCCGCCTAAATTACGGTGCTGCCATAGTGAGGTCACTCCTACGGTTGCAAGTGCGTGCACGCATAGGCCTATCACGCCAACCAGCTTGGACACTCAACTAATGGCAAAAAGGCCTTTTAAAGTGGCACACTAAAACCCAGCACACACCCACGAAGCCTTAATGTCTTATTTATGGCCCCCTGGTTTGCTATAAAACCAGCCTGTGTCAGCAGCTAGTTGCAGGACCTCCAGGGATTCATTCACTTCATGCCAGTACGTAGACTGCACCCTTGCCTGTCTTCTTCCTTATTCAATTCTTCAACCGTCAGGGGCTAAGTCTTCTTCAGCACTGCGACACAAACTATGTCTGCAATTTGGCCGGCTAAAAAAATGCTTTTAGTGATAAGAAAAAGTTGTTGTTTTTTTTTTAAATTTAGCTAGCTTGGTGTGGATATGGCCACAGCACTTTATCTCTGCTTCCCACTTTCCCATGTATCATCTCCTCTTCTCCCCCCTGATCTCTTTGAAGTCTTTACAGAAGGCTCTCACCGGACTCTGCCTTTTGTGCTGTCATTCAGTCTTATCTCTGCTCTCCTTCTTACTGTCTGCCCTTATCTATAAATATTTCTTTCCCTTCGGCCATCCTTTTAGCATCCCTTGACTTGTCGCTATCTCCCGTAACCTTGTCAGCTCAGCATCTCTTCCGACTTAAATGAAAAATTATCCAAATTTTACTTTCAGAAACCCAATCACTACGTTTAAATTTAAGGCTTAATTTAAGACAGACTTGTTTGCTAACGTAAAAAGAATGCATTTGAACTCCTGGTTTCAGTCTGCCACACCTTTTTTTTTTTTTTTTTTTTTTTTGCCTGCCTTTGTCTCTCCCACCACCATCTTGCCTCCTTTGTCATCTCCCTCACTCATCCTTCCTTCACACTTGGCCTATGAACCCCCATCCCCCCACCTGCTTTATCCCCTCATCCTCCCTTCCATTACTGTCTTCCCTCTTTGCTCCTTCATCCTCCACCCTCAGCCTCACTTATCTTTCTCATCGCAGCTTTCAAAAAGAGTTCCCATCTTGAGGTCTTGACAGCATTCTCTAGACAGCAACCAGCCTCCCTGAGGGATCTGAACCGTGGAGAGATGTGTGACGGGTACCTGCCAGAAACTCTGTGACTCCCTTTGAGTTTTCCATGGGGGCTCTTTGATGGGCTGCACTTGTATGTGTTTCGTGTGGGTGCATGTGTGTCGTTTTGTTGCATCAGGCAGCGCAGAGGATCTGTGCAGGCCTTGAAAAACAGATTTTTTTTTCCTTTCTTTTTTTCTATTCAAACAAATACGTAAAAATAAAACTTCCTAATTAATTAGAGTCTTTATGTGTCTCCATTTACAATATTAGGTTGGCGCCATTTACGACTAGAATTTGTTTTAATGTTGCAAGTGTTATTTTACTTCCCACTTAAGTTTAGTTTGCCTCCCCATTTTGGATATTGGTCTTAAATCATAAAGTAACAATGAAATACAAGGACAATAAAACAAGCAACAAGTGTAGCTCAAAATTAGTGTTACTGCATTACATCCAAAACACAAACATAAAAAAAATGTTTTAGATTTTTGCCTCATAAATTAGTCTAAATTTTAAATTATTCTTTCTTTTCTCATTTTAGAATCACTGTTTAGATGCAGTGACAATTCCATGCACAAAGATGCACTAGAAACATATTAAATAAAGCAGACATGTTGCACCTATGTGCAGGAGGATTGTATGTAAACACCCTTACCCACACACACAGACCTGATGTAGTCACCCTGTCAACTCCTCTGCTGCTAGGCGTCTAACTAAGCAACCACTGAGCCTAGGTGGATGTTTTGACAGGGGTTGTGAAGCAGAGGGGTAGCCTGAATAGAGACCAGACAGTTTGTTTGTTTGTTTGCTTTCCCCTGTGCTCTCTCACCCTTAGGCAATGAGTATGACCAAATCTAATTCTGAATGCAACATATGATATTCCAGCTAAGTGGAAATTTTTGCATCCGGCAGCTACAAAATTAATTTTCATATCGATAATTCTGCAGCTTGGAAATGTGTTTGTGAATTTTGTGATCTATAGCAACAGATTTTTTTAAAGCAATTTTTCTGGTTCTGCAGTGAAGACTGAAACAATTTTTTTCCTATATTTGTTTTCAAATCTATCATATAATTGAAAAACATAACGCCTGCAGCGGGAAAAGTATTGCTGGGATTTGTCACAATGTGGGTCATTACTACACAGCTCCCCACAATCCAACACAGCCTAGACACACGCAGACGCATCCAGGAGAAAATAGTGAAAAAATTGTAAACTAGTCTAAAATAGCGCCTGAATTTTACTTCTAGTACAAATTTGCATGCGACTCACCAAAAGCCAGAGAATTTCCACCTGTTTGGGGAGTTCATGCTGCTTAGATTTGAATGGCAGGAAAAAGTGGAAGAGGGATTGATGAAAGGCAGGGGAGAGCACGAAAGGGGAAGCGTCTGTACCCTGCTGATGCTATGGGTATTTTTCACGGTGGCCCTGCTTTGAAATGTTTGTCCTGAAGAGAGGCAGGAAAGTCTGTATGCGCGCCTGTAGAGCCTCTCTGTGTTCACGGCTGCAGCTGGTTGTGTGGGAGCATTCGGTAGAGGACTAGGAGGAGGTTACCCAGGATTTCCTGTTAAACAACTTCAGCTTCTGTTTTGCTGGGAGAGATGAATGGCTTTAAAAACATTACTCTGTGCTGCTAAAGGGCATTAATATCTGGTGTTGATCTGAGACTTAACACTTTTCAAGTAAAGATATAAAGCCATAAGAAGGGACAGTTCCCAAGGAATTGCATTGGAGGTTATTGCAAATTTTTATTATTGCCACAATGTAGCCTTCTACGTTCACTTTTCTGTTGCCATATTATAAATGATTATTCAGTCTTTTGGCCTTTGAGTACGACAATTATGAGTTTAAACTGGACCTCAAGGATCATATTTCAAGGCTCATCACTATCTGAAGTAATAAGCCCTGACTCGTTGAGTATCTGACTCTTTATTGCAGTGTTATTAAAATCTCAAGCTTGCAAATATCAAGGAGACGACTCGGTCTAACCTTTAAATTTGTATAGGGAAAAATAAATCCAAGATATTTCTGTGTGCCGTCTCTGCTTAAAATAAAACAGACACATGATTTCATGTTTCTTTTGCTCAGAATGTTTTTTTTTTTTTTTGTGGTGGTCTGGAAATCATGTCCTCCAAAAGCTCCTATATCCTGAATATTTCATGAGGCTGTTGTGTAGAGTCCCAGTTTTTAATGAAGGCTTCCTGAACCACTGCTGCACTTTAGCTTCATTCCCAAGAGTGATTTGGAAAAACAAATGTCCTTTTTTTTTGGTTTTCAGCTAATGTGAGATACATGGGTTGATTTAGTAACAAAAATACTCATTTGATACATTTTTTATGTCTTTCACAGAACTAAAACAAGCAACTAAGTAACAGATCAGTAACAACATAGATCATATTCTGACCTCACCCGCTACCTTCTAAGTGTATGCTTGGTGTGGAGCAAAGTTTAGATGGGTCGTATGTGAACATTTAATACCAAGTGGCAAGACGTAAGGTTTCCCATCAGAACATTGTAATGAGCTGATCAGTTTCAGTCAGCAATGGTAGAAAAAGAAAGAAAGCAAACAAGTCCGGCCTTTGAAATGTAATATTGCAAATATAGATGGTTCGATTTAACACAGAAGCACTGGCTGTTTTCTTTTCGATAAATATGTTTTACAGGAATCGCTGTCAGAGACTTACATTTGTAGAAAGATGTTATCTGGGTGGTTTAAGGGCATACGAGACTGGGGATGGGTTCATGTTTAGAACATGGTTTTGTCAAAATCCGGCCTGAGAGTGAGCATTCTCCCTGGCATCCAGGACATGTATTACCATGGCAATTATACATCAAATACTCAATCTTTCTCTCTCAAAATTGCCTGCTGTCACAAGATGCCTCCAGTCTCATTTTCTTCCAATGCTGCCCTGAAACGGGGAAAAAGGCCCCCTGCCTCCTGATGATAATGGATCCTAATTTGACTTAGATTATGATTTATCAGATGCTGCTCATGCTTCAGTCGGAAGTATTATGCAGCTCTCTGAGAATGGGAACCATTACAAGTGAGACATCCATCCATCACCCACCGGTCGCCATAACGGAGAGAACAAGAGGGCCATATGAGCTGGACCGTGATGCCTGCCCCAGAAATTAGACTGCTCCAATTTGATTTCTTTTCTCTCTCTGTGGTGTTCTGCCTCTCCTCCCCCTTCATTTATGACTGCTTCCCTTTCTCCCAGTCCAGGTCAGGGCAAAATTGTCAGCCGGCATTGGACACGAGCATCAGTCAAACCCTAACGCTTGCTAATAAAACGAGCATTGGAATTGTAATGTGTGCCTGCTCGACTTACTTTAAGTTAAAATTGTCTCTACTCTGCTGCCATAGATGGGATGGATCCTTTTGTAGTTGCCGTGAATAATCTCCCACTCAGAGTGTCCACTTCCTAATGTACAGATCATTGTGACCACTAGCAAATTTACTGCACTGAGTAACTCGGTCTTTGATACATGCATAGATAAATCATTTTTTGAGACCTTAGGATATCTCGCCTCTCATGCATATAATAGGTTCAAAGTCATTACTATCCATTATTGAAGTTTTATGTGTTCTCCCATTTTACTAGTCTATTTTCCTGGGGTTTTTATTAGCTCCTTTTTTTTTGCCAGTTTTGAGGTTTGTCCACAAGGGGTGATGCCCTCTGATGGACGGTAGAGTGAGATTTACCGTTATCTGCAGTGATCCCATCGAAGACTTTTATTGTAAGCCCAGGTTTTTGTTTGTTTGTTTTGGGTTTTTTTTTGTTGTTAATCCTGATCTTGATACAGAGTTTAAGAAAAGGTACTAAGATGGGGCATCTTGTCTTACTACTACTACTGAAGCTAATAAATATTACCAAATAAATGCCAAGTACCGTATTTTTCAGACCATAAGGCACACCGGATTATAAGGCGCATTAAGCGAAACAAAACTGTCAGATAAGTCAAACTTTACTCAACTCATTCTTCTTGCTTCCTCCACTTCCGTACCATTGATTTATAAATGTTGAATTCTCTCACAGCTGCTCTATTCCCATGTTGTTGCAGTATATTAATGACTAACCTCGTATTATGGATGGATTATCTCAGTTGTTCTCCTGACTGAAGTTTGGTCCGTTTACAGCATCCCTAACCCTATGCGATTGCATTTGTTCCTAACCACTGGGAACCCTCACGTTGACTTTTATTGAGTGGAAAAAAGTTATAGTTCATCCTCCAGCTTCACTGTGTTTATGTTATGCTAACATAGCTGTGTCGCTAGCGATCACGTAGCACATCATTATATACCAGCTAGTCCAACTTCAGTAACTCTACAAATGTCACTGCTGTTTAGTTTTCTGTCTTCATTTATGTTGGAAGTGGTAGCAGAGCTGTATGTTTTAATTTTTTCAGAAATCTCTCAGAACATGTTTAGATGGAAGCTAGCGAGCTAACTTCTCGCTAGCGAGCTAACTTAAACTTAATTGTTACACCTGGTAAAGCAGCAACATTGATCATTTTATTAAAGATGAAAGAATTTAGACAGTTTTTAACTTGCAGTGATGCCGTACTGTTTTGGACCTGAAGCGGACGGAGTTTTGGACCTAGATTACTCCGCGAGGCTCCTGACTACAGTAGCCGTAATACTCCGACAATCCATCAGGCGGTGCAGCTTCGTAGCTTACCAAAGTCATACTAAAACATTTTTTGACAGATTTTTGAGCGCTGTGTACCACATAAAATCGGTTCAAGGTCAGTAAGCACAACCAGAATTCATACATAAAGCACACTGTCGATTTTTTGAGAAAATTAAAGGATTTTAAGTGCACCTTATAGTGCGGAAAATACGGTAATAGAAAAGAAAGTGTCGGTCACAGCTCTCCTTTCCAGTAGCGCTCTAGACTTTGAGTCACTGAATAGCAACCCTACATCCTAATTAAAAACCACTGGTAAATCTGAAATCCTCTATTCTCACCTCAACAAAGAAATAATGTTTGAGTGAAACTCTGTGATGCTTTGCCAACATGAAAAGACAAGAGCCAAAGAACTTGTTCAACTGTAGTTTCTCATTCAGACTGAACTTTATTCATGAGTATGAAAAAGTCAGCCCTTGTTATCAATGTTTAGTTTAGCTGAGCCCTCATAAAAATGTAAAAAAGCCAGTCGGACTCTTTAATGCTTCCCTAATCCACCGCTGATAAGACCGCGTACTCACCCTGCTGGTTTGAAAATCCTCTCCTCTTCCCCTCACCCTTTCATCTCACACTTTGCGTTCTCAAACTCTGCCAGTAATTTGCACAACCTGTAGGAAAACGCTGCTCTTGTGGGCACAGGCAGGTTGAAACTAGTTTTCGCTTCGCTGCAGAGTTGTTAAAGCACCACTACAAGTTAATAGCCTAGAAGAGTGTACTTTACGGCCGTGTTGACACAGAAAGGAATAATTAGTAGGATGCGATGCTGCCAGCGGTAAAGCCATTAACTCGGACGACCCTTTCTCCAAACCCTGTTGCCTGGTTACAGTTTCCCCAGGTGACCAAATGTGCTGAATCATAGTGATCAGCTGTGACTCACTAAGACAGTGGCCTGCAGGCGTTAGTTATGATTGGTGGGATTGTAACGGCAATGTGAAGCTCAGATATATTACAGTAAGTGACTTATCTGACAGCACAGATCTGTCTGTTGACTGATTGAACGGTGTGGCCTGATGGATGCCGTCTCTGCTTAACCCTCAAGTCAGTGTCAGTGTCTGTAGGGGGGAGAGAGAGCAATGAAGCAAGGTGTGATGGAGATGGCGCGAAAGGGTCTGCGAATTTATATCTGAGATGAATAGACTCTGAAACAGACGGGCGGTGAAAGCGACGGAAAATGTGCTTTGTGTTTCAGAGCTGTTTCAAATTTCACAAAGGAAGAAGAGTCTAAACACGAGTGTCTGGAGACTTCCACGGTTTTAAATAATCTCATTTTCATTACGCCTTCTCTGCACCGAGGAGATTGTCATCTATCATCGATGGATGAGATTAGGCTCTTTTCTCGTACTGTTACATCAAAGCACTACTGATGGTACTGCGATGGCATCTACAGGAGTTGCTGTTAATGTGGATAAGATCAGATATTCCCTATTTAGCATTTCAATGCGGAGCAGGGAGATGGAATTGAAACCTACATGGGTGAGACAACTTGTGGTTTCATATCACATACCGCCAGTGGGCTCAAAAACCCCTTCATCAACATTTCTCATGTCCAAGATGTTCTAGATTGAGACTACTTTTAGCTTATCAGTTATGCACAGTAACCAGTAAAGATGAGGGTGTTCACACAGTCTGCCTGTTTATTTCGTATTACTCTTTGACTCATTGATTTAATTACTGTAGCTACAACAGCCAGTCATTATGATAAGGTGCCAGTTTTAACTATTTATGTATTTATCCATTATGTTACGATGTAACAGCTTCATTTGTTTATCCATCAGCTGCTTTTGCATTTTTAGCAATAGTTTAGGCTGTTTCCAGCATCTGTGTTTTAACCATTCATGCATTTCCTTTGGTTAGTTTAGTTAGTTTTGCTCCGATCTGTTGAGATGCACTTGTTTAACTGATGTTTGATTGATTTCTGTGTATCCCCTCACTACTGCAGAACCTGAGGGTGTTTGTATTTTTGAAGGCCCAGAGGTGCAGTGTGTATCAAAAAGAATCATCTGATTTAAAGAAGGCTGTATTTTTTAAGTAATGTATTTACATCCTAAACATTTGCGACCATCCTTGAGTCACTGCAGCCATTGCGGTTGTTAAACTACCTACTGGCGACCAGGTGAAACTCACGAATCCCCTTTTTCTAGCAGTACACGTTTTGGTCATTACTGGTGGATGGTTGTGGAATTAGAGCACATTGGATTCTTTTTGATACACCCTGTAAAATACAGACAAGGAGCACAATGAGCATTTTGCTAATCGGCCTCTTGTGACTTTGAGTTGCTGTTTGGATGTAAAACATATAATGAGATAACTTATCACATGTCATTTTAAGATTTTGAGTTGACTGCAAATGCAGTCTTTTTCTTGATGGACTGTCTAAAATGTAAAAGTGGTGTTGAGGCTAACCACAATGCAGACAAACAGCGGATGCCTCAAAGCAGTGATGTAAATACCAATATGTAGTCAGCTTTGACAGTTACACGGAGAGCTATTTATCTTCATATAAGAGGCACACAGTTTACAGTAAATTTTGCTTTTCTTAGAATCACTTTTTATTCTGAAAGAGTAAGTTTGATCCCGTTGTATTTTTGGCATCCATCAGATTAGATCTGACGCCATCCCTGTTCAGTTTAATCCGGGGATGAAGTTTAATCTCAGAAAGCGTTGTAAAGAAAGCATTTGTTAGGAAAAGGAAACGGAGCTCCTGCTGTACCACGTGTGAAATGCTCTTGCATATATTACACTGACATATTCAGAAGTGGCTCTACCACGGAGGGGGGGGTTGGGGCTGAGTAATGAAACCTAAATGGCCCACATAGGACATGGCATGTCCCTCACCTTCATTAAAAGTAGGGCAGAATTACAGATATTAGAATCGCAGAGCAATTTATTTGCTCTTAACTGAAAAGGCCGGCATCGATACGCTGATGTGTGCAAGCATGAAATTGGCCCATGAATTAAAAGGAGGCATATTTCTGTGTGCCACGCCATTATTGCTTCCAGTGGCGCCACGGCTTGAAATCGAAGAACTGTTACCCATCTTGCTTTAAGTGTGTGTGTGTATGTGTGTGTGTGTGTGTGTGTGTGTGTGCTCACCCTTGCATTAATATCAGTCAAATATTATATTACCATCACCCACATTTCTGACCAGCAGTTCCCCTGGAAAAATAGAGACGCCTTATAAAACTGAAAGCCAATTAAATTCAATCCGTTCCGTCAATGGATTCCAATGTTTACTGTCTGCTTTGCACAAGTGTTGACACCCGGTGGGATTGCTAAGGCTCAGAATGATTGCTACTGTAAGTTGCAGGAGGGTATCTGTGTGCTGTAGGAAATTAGTCATTTCTTGGAAAGTTGTCTTCCGTCATTTTGAGGAAAACAAATGAAGCGTTTCCTCCATTTATGTAATGCATAAAGTTTGGGGGGGGGAGGGGGGGGGGGGGTGGCGCTTTTAGTCTTAAATGATGAAGTGACCCAAAATGAATCTCAGTAAATCAAGTTAGTCATTAGATCGGCTTCTGTATCCATTTTTGGTCCTTAAAGTTTACCTAAAATGTGACACGTGTGAATTCATCACGTGTATTCAAATCCATCTCCATAGCTGCAGCTCTTAATGCAGCCCAGTGACCGCTTCTTCTGTGGCAAAAAGTCAACTAAAGAGCCATGTTTCTTTCCCGGTGAACACACACACTTTTGCACACTCATGGCTCTGAGCTTGGCACAGCATGCCGGCGCTGTGCCCATGCTGTGCACTCTGAGAAGAGAACGGTTTGATCCGAGCCGGGCCGCGAGCGCGCAGATGGTGTCTGCTTCGGCCTGGGTTACAGAATGTGTTAGCTGGATTCATTAGCCTCTTAACTTCCCTGTCAACACGAGCTTTTCCATAGAATGAGACATTTTACTTGGCTGTTTCTTCCTCTACATATTAACTGATTTGTTTGCGCAGTTCATCAACATGCAGTTCCTTTAGTCTCACTTAGTCCATTGACATCATGAAGTAAATACCTGGGGGTTGATAATGAGTTGCTAACTGTGGTGATATTGTATCGATTGGTGTCTAATTGCCATGTTTCTGCAGATCAATTTGTTTCAATGTTAAACCTGTGTAATCCAGAATAAAGGCAAGATGGGACTAATAGTGCCTAAATGGCACAGACTCGATGGCCTCTTGGAACCTCTAATCTTTCCAGTGCATCAGCAGACACCAGCGAGGCTGTGAGTGGTCAAACATCTCAGCTAATTCTCTCTTATCCTCTGTCTTGTCAGTAATGCCACGTCATCTATATAGAGTCAGCTTCTTGGAAAAGATTTGGCATCACAGAAAAATATAGAAATCTAGATATTAAACTGTTAAAAAGTAAATCAAGAAAATCTTTGAGAATATTTTATTTCATCGACCACACAGCCTACATGGGCCCGTGAGACACCATTTACACAGTAGCAGCAGTGAACAACACTCAGGAAAGAAAATTACTTTCAAAACAATAAACTTTGTCTCTCCTTAGAAGCTCTACAAATAAGAAAAAAAAATGCCACAAGAAGGGCTCCCTTGTTAAAACGCGCTTTTATGAGCATCCAACCAGAACAAGTCGACAGAGATGGCATGACAGTTTATTTTTTAAAAAGTAAAACCATTTAAATCATAAGTAGAGCAAATCAAGGCATAAAATTGGGTTAGCTCTTAGTCTTGTGATAAACCACAAGAATAAATATGGGGGTGTCATGAATGTTGGATTGTAATCAGAAATACACTTAGAAAATTACATTTTTTAAAATCGGAATAACTATCTAACAGCTATCGCAGATCTGTACAAGAGTGTAAAAAGAGTCGATCCCTCTTGCTTTATTGCAGTAGATAACAGGGACACTGTCATACAGTGGCTCACAGATGGAGAGTTAGCTGCTAGCAGCAGTTAGCAAGAGCATCAGTCTCCCTTCTAGCTGTCTGCGAGCCTTCGATCAATAGACCTGGATTATCATCTCCAGCATCTCAGTTCATTTTTCACAGCAGAGAAAGCCGCCACCAGCTACTCCCTCTTTGTCAGAGGATGTAGGGCCTAGTTCACCCATCTGATAAGATTACAGAAACTAACCACCACATCTGCTGCGTTCAAGAAGGACGTGTGGGCACTTTTTTTCCTTACCGCGTGTATCGGTACATCAGTAAATGTTTATTTAAGAGGCTGCCGAGCTAGTCAGTACAACAGTCACATCAGAGATGGGAATCCCATGACTACCCATGCTTAATTAAATGTTTAATTAAGATGGTGTTTTTAATTAAAAAGTTGATTATTATGAAGTGAGGATTTTTGCCAAATTAAATAGATAGAATATCACAGAACGCAACCCCTATCGTTATTAAAAGGGAGGTGAGATTTCTTTTTGAGTCAGCAACTGTTAATTTGCTTAAAGGGCAAAAGATGCCCTTTAAGTTAAAGGAGTGTAATGAAGTAAGCCCGAATTGAAGGCACTAACATTTAAGACACTGAGTAGTCTTGGCTGGGGTTTTCGTTTGCATGGTGGTGCATTTGGCTCAGGGCGATGCATTCATCTAATACTTTGAAGTGTGAACCAACAATGCTGCTCTTGTATCTTCAAGGTCACCCCACTTGTAACCACTCACCACAAGGGCCCTCGTCACAAAACAGACACAAGATCCACTTGAATCTTCCCACCATGTAGGCTTCTGAACTTCAGCAGGCTGTACATGCTCAGATGGTCTTTGCGGGCCGTGGGGTCGTTTCCAGTTGTTTCTCTTTTAGTGCTCTCAACTGCGCGGACACCCGCCGCTTTGCATTCATCTCGAGAGCACATCGATCCACTAAAGGTTGCCAAGTCCTCTAAGCGATGGTTGTAAAATTTATGCCCAGTTGCTGGTAGGTCTGAAGGATGTTAAAGACATGGGAAGAGCGCACATTGTGAATGAGGCCATTCATTTGTAATCTGCAGGATTAAAGCGCTGCCTATCAGCTGCCTCTGTCACTTACTGTACATTGCACCTTCCCTTTGTCTGTTGGCATGCTTTGATTGGGATCTGTGAAAGCAGTGCCAGAGTCATGTGGGATTTTGAGGTGACAGCCCATATCTTCTAATCCTATTAGTTTGGAAGTCCTCTTCCCTGCCAAATGAAGCAAAGGCTTTGTATGCCTGCCTTAAATCGATCTTGCTCATAAAGTTTGGGTTCTTGTTTTGAGTTTTTTGGCTGCATTTTTCCTTAATATTGTGGCTCTGAGATCAAAAAGACTGCCTGTAACACAGGCCAGATTTCAAGAATAAATTGTGTTTATTAAAGACTTAAATCTTGAATTTGTAGTTTTGATCATTCCTTAGCTCTAAGACCACAGCATTGTCACTAGGGCTGGGCCATATCGGACCGTTCACGGTAATACCGGTATAATGTTAGGCAATGATAAGAAAATGAAATATCGCGATAGAATATGTGTAAAACGCGCATGCGCAATGCCTTTGTTTTCATACGCACATGGCGGAAAAAGCATGGCGGCGATGGAAAATGAGAAGGGTGAAATCAAATCGTTGAATGAAACAGATGAACCAGAATTGGTTTGTAGAAATGCTGCAACTTCAGTGGTGTGGCACTGGTTTGGCTTTCGTCCGTTAAATACATGGTTATGCTGAGATTATGTCGGCCAATTTCCATTGAAAATGCCTTTTGGTTAAACTGTCAGCAAGGAATTTGCATTTGCACTGTTAAATTTTTCTATAGCTTTAATGCACATAAAAAACAGCTGCTTGTTTAAGTGAAAATACATTGATGGGGGGTTTTTGCACTAATAAAGTTGTGGAGTATTTTGTCTCGCGTCAATTATATCGTCAGTTATATCGTTATCGCAAATTTTCAAATATATATCGTGATAAATATTTTCGACCATAATGCCCTGCCCTAATTGTCATTAAAGGGCACCAAGAATAAGTAGTCACAGATACAAAGAGCCCATCAAGTTCTGTTTCAGTTCTGTGAAATGCTTTGACTTGCTTTAGTTTTTTTGAAGTATTTTTGCATTACCGAGTGCCAATATTCTTGTTTGTAACCTGCAGGGTTGCTTACTTCTGTTTTTAAAAAAAAAAAAAAAAAAAGATTATATGAGCTATAATTAACGTTAATTCTGATGCATCTTCTGCAAACTCTGGTCTTTTGGTAATGATCACTCCAAGCTGCACTTTGTAATTTGCTAAAGAATGTTTACTAAGTAGAAATGACATCACTCTAAGTCGTCACTGCCAGTAAACTTAACAGAGTGATACTTAAAATTAACAGCTAATCGCAGCACATTGAAGAGAATAATCTTACGTCATATCATTTATGCATTGAATCAATATTGTATGCTCATTAAGCTTACAGTTTGGACTCGGGGCCTCCATTATCTGGATCAGTTAAAAGTAAAAGTCAGTATTTTCAAGCTGTTAAAAACAGCGTAATCGATATCTGCTACTTGCAGATTACAGATTGTTCTTAGTATTGTAATGTTAATGTCATCTCTCTGACCAGTGATTGAACTGGATTTAGCACTTGATTTAGACTTGATTAGATGCCGATTTGGCAGAGAAAGGGTCAGCGGTAAACCTTTCCCCCCCAAACATTTCTTCTTTTTAAGCATCTGTCAAAGTTACCACAGAGTTTACAGACTTCCTGACCCACATTATAGCCAAGGATTTTAAAAAAGACACAAGTTTTGATTTTTTTTAAAAAAAATCCTTTGACTGTTTGGATTTTATTCTCAAAGCTTCTTTTTGAGCAATCCCTCTGCTTGAACACGCCGCATTAGGGCATATTGTAGTAGTGTCGTCAAAGTCTGCCCACAGTGCAGACATTACATCTTCCCAAAGCTCCTTCCTTGCCAGGCTTAAGGCAGAGACAGACAGCTTTTCAGGAGGCACACCCGACCATGAAAGGCAGGGTGCATCTCAGCGTAAACAGCTTTGCTGGCAGCCCAGTCAGCAAGCCACAGTCCTCTTATTGAGTCCCAGAGACACTCCACTCCACAAAGCCTCACAGTGACCTTTCAGCCTCATACAGTAGTGCCAGATATTGAGTGAGTCTGTCCAGATGATGAAGCTCATCTCAGGCTAAATTTCAGCCTGCTGTTCTTCCTGGTCTCTGGGGTTTTTTGGCAGTACAGTTGTATTGTTGTGTTGCTCTTTCTTTGATTGATTTACAGCGTTTTGTCAAAGATTGGAGATCTTTGATCCCTTTATTTGAGTTCCTGTTTTCTTTAGTCTCTCGGGCAGGATTCTGTAATATCAGCTGATACGTTTTTTTATTACAAGGTTGAGCCTCGGAAGACTGAAGAGCTTCCATCTGACAAACATTACATTTTTTTTAAGTATTTTTTTCTTTCTTTTGTTTGGACAGGCATCTGTTTACATACATTAGATATGAGCCTTTCTGCTAAAGCTGGCATTGAATCCTTGACCCATAGTCAAAAGGTCACACATCAGTTCAGCTGAGTTACAGAAAGGCCAAGCAGCTGTGTTACATGTCATGGAGATTAGCTGGATTGCATATGGCAGGTTCCTGGTCTTTAACAAGGCTGACCGCCTCTGGCTCTTCTATTGTGTGTGTCTGGAGTTGATAGCTGGCTAAGTTGGTGGTGCTGTTGTGTTTTAGGTTATGCCATTAGGGCTCACTTTCTGGCTGTTTTGTGATGGATGAAATGAATTAGGCAGTAATTTTATGCTACATAGAGTCATACGTTGACCTAATAAAGACAAACTGCTATTCTAAGTCTATTCTAAATGTGCAGCTGCTCTGGGATTTCTTCTTCTTCCTTTTTTGCATATGCACAGCGTGTATTTTATGTTTTTTTAACTTTAGTTTAATCATAACCCTTACCAGTTGCAGTTTGGAATTTTTTATGCTGACCCTAACGCTCCCCGTCTTCAGTCAGGAGAAGATTTGAAAAAGCTGAAAAGGTTGCAGGCTGGACCTTTTGAGTTTGAGAGATAACAAAGTCCACAGGAATTTCCTGGCAAAAGTTGGAAAGTTGAAAAGTCAAGCTCAGAGTCACAGTCACCCGCTGCTCCTTCATTCAGAGCCCAACACTTCTATTCATTCACACTGTGTGAGAGGGAAAATGTGTTAATTACTTTCCTCTGTAGGAGGCCATGTGAATTTAACACTAACCTGTCCCTTCGTTTCTATTTAGGTCTATAGATTTCTCTCCATTCTGTGTTCATGAGGACGCAGAAACCTTTATGGTGAAATGCAGAAAAATCAGTGGAAATAAAATAGCTAAATTTTAGGACTGATTTATGACGCATGGTCCAAACCGTTGGTGAAAGGGAGTAACTTTCAAAATCTAAATTTCACACAATTTATATATATAAAACTATGAGGAGAAATAAGATAAGATAAACCTTTATTAGTCCCACACTTGGGAACTTTTTTGTTAACAGCAGAAAGTACAAGTTTAAGAGTAGTAAAATTTAAGAAAACACAATAGAATAGGATAAGATAGAATAACATACTGTACAACAAGAATAAAATACTATATACAGTAGAATAAAGTACTGTACAAAATAAAATGTTCAGTTATAGTAGGAACAAACAAGAAATAAATACAACACATGAGAATAAATAAACATTTTTGTAAATATACATATTTGTATCACTCTATTGTTATCTATCTACACATTTTAGTTTTTACATATAATGTATAAAATGATTTTCAGCGTAAAGTAAATCAAAACAATATTTTTGTTCCCTAAAATCGTCCTACACACTTCATGGTGTTATATCTGAGCATTTCAGACTCTGTAATTCCTAATATAGTTGCAGTTGTAGAGTTATTATGAATGACCAGTGTGAGTGTATTTACTCGTTGTACCATGAGGAAGTTACACTGACAGCAGCGTTGTCTGATGTAAACAGGGCTGCGAAAGACAATAGCAGCGCAGTGGATGAATGATATAAGGCTGCGATGGGAAGGATGGGGTGGGGGCGTGGGCATGTTGGAGTACTACTCACCGTTCACCACTAGTCTTTGTTCATTGTTCTGAATAATACATCAGAAGCACATTAGTTTGATTCATATTGCTGTTGGCTCAGCTGTAAGCTCGCTCTTGGCTCCGGCCTCACTTTATCACATTTTTTACATTTTATCTGGGTTGAGTAAATCCGGGTGCTTTGCCAGTGTCAACAGTGCATTTGATCAATTCATGGACAAAACACGCTGGACTTTAAAGAACATCATCCTGCAGGCCATTTCTGCCTGCAATGATGGAATCAGGTCACTTGTTAACAATGGACCTTTCACACTCATCCATCTCCCTCCACCCTCTCTCTTTTCTCTCCCTGCTCTCTCCCTAGTAACCGACTAACCCCCAGCAACCACGACCGGATACAGAGGCTGAGGCAGGAGTTTCAGCAGGCCCAGAATGTCCCGGACGACCCAGATGATCGCAGGAGGACCTACAGCTTCGAGCAGCCCTGGGTGAGTGTCTAAAATCACTGGGGCCTGTAACTAAAATCCGCTGCTGGGCCGAGAAGACGGCTAAACTGTAAGACTGTCCAGAAACGAGCGCTATCTACCAGGCCGAGACTCAAGTGCTAGCCTGAGGAGAATGCTAACAGTGTTTGCACCTGTGGCTAATGGTGCTTACCCTCACTAACCCCACTACTAGCAGCCATGAACAAGACTGATGGTCCTCTACACTTGAGGATTACCATTAACCTCCATTAGCCTTCATGGCTAATTGTGCTAATGCTAACACCGTCTGCATGCAGGAGTCCTCACACCTCCTGATACAACCATCACTAACCCCACCCACCTGTCACGACCTGCTGTACTGATCCATCGTCTTCATTTTCTGTGTCAGTCATCCACATGGACCCGCCCACCACCTCATGGATTTGGGTCATTTCCATTTTGTTTCTGTGTATAGGGGGTCACCTGTTTTTCGACCTGTGCCTTCTTACAGTTTCAAGTGAGAGCTATGTGCTTTTTAACGGACATTGCTTTAAATCAAAGTTGCATTAGCTGAGGAGAGGGATAATCAGTGCATTCTGAAGCAACAAGGGGTAATTATAAGCGAACAAAATCTGAATGCCTTCAAAGTTTTTTTTGAGCTGATGCAATCACTTGTCATATTTTTAGTATTTATTTTAGTCCTCCTTGCTTCCTGGCACTGCACCTCAAGTGTACTTGGTTTTACATGAACTCTAGTAGAAAACTGTTTAAATGAACAGCCAGCTGTAGCAGATTTTAAACCTTATACATCATCTTTTTTATTCCCTTTTTTCTAATTGGTAGAATGTGTATTATAAATGAAATGTCTTCACATACTTGCGCTGAGTGCGGGACAACACACATTTTGTTTTGTTTTAACACACAGTCCCTCCCAACTTATTCTAATATATATAACACAATACATATAATTTTAAATAGTGTGTTATGGTGGTAGGTAGCACAAATGTGGGTTGTCCCATACCAGACAGTGTGTTGTCCATAAGGAATAACATTGAGCGCCCTTGTTAGCGTTTTCCCTCTACAAGGTGTTTTCGCACAAATATGTTTTTGTATATTTCTGTATGAACTTTTTTGTTTTTTAATTGTTGGTGTATAAACTAGAAATTCCCACTGTAACTTTGCTCAGTCTTTTGATGTGCAATGGAAAAACTTTCCCCTTGTGACTTATAATTGAAATGAATTGATAAAGTGAGAGCTCATGAACCATATCCTCTGTGTTCTGGCTCTTTCTTTTCTAACTAATAAGCCCAACAAATGTGTGCAGCAGTGTTTTGCATTTGGCAGTATTAACCAGTGTCCTGCGTGTAAATGGGATAGATGAACTGGTGCACATTCCAACCAGCATTGTACAGGAAAAGCAGCAGCGTGTGTGGGAAAGAAGAGCGTAGGTCATCTCTCCTTTTGTCTGAAAAACTACTGAGCGTGCTCTTGTTTAAAGAGCTGGACAGCGTTGCAGCGTTTTTTCTTTTATTAGTTGCAATGTACTTTCTATTGCCATCGAAATCATGGAAAGTAGTGTTAGTTACCCATAAAAATTACATATTCCATCAGCTGCAATGTTTTGTTCTTTGTTACCCGATAAATTGGTACATGAAAAAATCTTTGTGTCAAGAGTATTATTATTAAAGCTTAATTAGTCCGGAAATAAACCTGACAAGCACAGATTTCTCCCAGCAATCCTTTTCAGTTCCACAGCCTGTTAAATCCCTTTTACTTTGTCAGACTGCAGCCCACACTCAGGCTTTCTATAGTAATTGCATGTTATTAGACTCATGCTCTGGCCATACTTGTGGGCCATATGGAAAACAGGAGAACGTTTCTTTGAAATTCAATTACCTCTGCCTTGCATTTATTACGTTTTCTTGCTTCATCCGAGTGATGTGCTGCAAACCTCAAGGAGCCACCGTCCTTTTTCTTAATTCACCTACATCTGCCCCACTTAGTCTTTGCCAGAACAGTGCCGCATGTGAGATGGTGCCATTTGCTACTGCTCTTTTTTTCTTTTTTTATAGTAGAAAATTGTAATGCTGTATGATGCAAATGAAAATAGAGTTGCCTTTGTTCACCATATGTAGATTTATAGGGGCAGCAGTGGTTTTCGGTGCTGGAATAATTAATAGAGTAGATTTATTGAATTAATGGACAAAAACTTGGCTCAGCGTTTTAACATTTTCAAGCAAACTTGCCAAATATAAATCGTGAGAATCTGGTTTTTAACCATTGCAAATTTCAAATCCTAAAAAAGAAGACTATACTTTTGGTTATTTCATGAAATAATAATCTACAAATTAAGGCAAAACAGAGAGATTAGTTGGTGTTAGAACGATCATGAGTTCCAGCCCTAATTCACTCTGTTATCTCTCTTCTTTAAACTGGGAGTTATTGACCACAGTGTCACACCATACTGATACGACTGGTATCTGCAGCCGTCTTTCTCATCCACCCAATTACACATTTTTTAAATATGGATGGCTAAATAAACACTTATTTCTTAGCCATCCATATGTAGCCACATGCGTTGGGTCAATATATCCATTCTTTGTGATGGGTCCCCTCTCCTCCTTTTTCTCCATAGTTTGGGGAGCAGGAGAGGATTGTGGGTAGAACGGTCTAATTCCATCAACGATGACTGATGCTCACCCTCTCGGCAGCACCGCGCCAAGCTTTATTGCACTCATTTATACCACTACGGGAACTGAGGAGTTCATTCAGTTGATGTTGGGGGTTTAGAAATGGTACGATATTGCCTTTTGTATTTTACTGTAACATTTTAATGCTGCTATTATCTGGCCTCCTTCGGGGTATTTTCCACTCCCCTCTGCGATCACTGTGTTTAGGAATGAGAAAACATTCCCAAGAATATTCAGCACTCCCTGAAGGGATTTTTCTTTTTTCTCGAGTAGGGGGAAAAAATGTTAAGCCAGAACTTCTCCTATGAGCATTTTTAATTCACATGTGGAATACGGGCTATACAGGCACTCGCTCCTCCTTTATTGTCAGCCGAACCACAATCCAGCGCCACTCAGTGCCAGAGATGATTGCCCCGGCTTCATTTGGTATAAAGGCGAGCCTCGTTAGCACTCTTAATCGTTTTATGGCCTTCCCACCAACTGATGTCCACACTGCTCCCACCAGGCTCTCAATACGTTGCGCAGCCATAAAAGTAATTAGATTGGCTTTGTGTTGCAACTAATCTGCACACAGTTATTGCACCCACACAGCTAATGAGCATTGCAGGAAGAGGGGTTGTGGTACAAGTGTGGGCTGAACCTCGAGGTGAAACTTGAGGTTTCTGAGAGAGATCTGTGTGTATGCATTCTTGTGTGTATGCCTTTGTGAGGTCCAGTATGATCTGCACTGCCCTTGCATATTTTAACAATGTTTGGGTTATGATTACGATCAAGTTAAGAATATGGATTAGGCTTGTAGTTGCAATAAAGGGGATTAAGGTTAAAAGCTAATTATACTCCAAATGAAGCATTTATCAGATTGCTGAATGGCTAAAAAGGTACAACCTTTGCAACTTCTGAATTAGTGGGGGAAATATCCGCTAATCAGGTGTGTACACTTTCCTAGGCAAATTAGCGTGGACCAACATGCAAAAATATGCAAGATTTGAGCTTCTGTCACAAGTTTGCAACTGCTACCGTCTCTTTTGGTGAGTGCTTTTAAGGAGACGGTGTATCATAATGTGTGCCATTATCCCCGTTTGAACTGCAGCAGCCTAGGACATACATCTCTCCAAGAAAAAATGGAGAGGAATTGCAAGGCCATAATGTCAGGGTTATTTCTTCCCCCTGCCTGTAAGTATCGCTACTAGGGAACAGATATTGATACTTTTCTTTGTAGGCATGCCGGGGCAACAAATAATATGAAGGCATTTGTTTCAATATAGTCAACCTCTTTTGGGCTAAGAAATTCTCACAGTTTAGCAGTAAAAATGTGTATGTGCATATCTGAATCACGCCGTTGTATGCAGTCATGAACTATTTGCTACCACAAAATTGAAATTTATCTCAGCTGTCTGTGTCTGAGTGCACATACCTACCACAGCCCGATAACAGGAACACAGGAGGTGTTCGTGTATGGGGAGGACTGTCACGATGTCAGGTGTTGTCTTTTTCATTAACACCCACTAACATCCATCACATCTCATTGTGTAACCCTTCTGAGTCTCCAGCATGGCTCCCCCTCCTCTCTCACATCACCTTCCCTCCCTGTCTGTCTGTGTGACTCACCTTCATTTTGACCTGAGAAGAGACGAGCTCAGGGTGTGTCTGCCCCACTAACTGCTGGTAAGTGTCTGCGGTTTGGGCTTGGGCGGGTGGAGGGGTGCGATGGGGAGATTTTGCGAGGGTATCTTGTGTCAGGGATGGCTGCTAGTTTTATTGGGCTACTGTGAGGAAACTCGAACTCCAAGTTGTGGTGATTTTCATGCTTTGAATTTGTACCGAGGGATCGTGTGCTCTTTTCTCTATTTTAAGTCAAGATGTCCGTGCAAATATAACTCGGTGGCAGTTTAGTTTTCAGAACAAAACGCCATTTTCATAAAAATATGTATTGATGTGTGCTATTATACAGGCAATGTGGTGTTTTCGCCACACTAATTTATGAGAGGCCTATCAAGAAAACAAAAACTCTTTTGTTGTTTCTTTAAGGATTTTGCATATTTACAGCATGAAATTCACCACAATTTTGTAGCCTAGCTACAGCTGTATATACATGTGTCATGTATGTGTATTTGATGTGTATAGTTTGAGTTTCCAGTGATTATCAGTTCACATTAAAAACGAAATTATTCTACTTACTTCACACTTTGGCACATTAGAGTCTTTCTTGCGTTCCTTGAGGCTCTTCAGCCCCATAAATATTTAACGGGACACAAAAAAGTCATCAGTATTTATTTAACACTGGGAGTGTAAAACTCCCACAAGTCCCAGAGTCATATTAGCTTTTATGAGTACAAGCAGCGCTCTGATCAACACATCGTTACTGACAATTTTCAGCTTTGTCACAAGGACATTTCCAGCAGCACTTTTGCTCATGTTAGAGCCACAAAAGGTGATACAGAAGGTGGTAAGACATTTTAGCTCTTATTTATATTTCAAAACACTTTGATACAGGTTGATTGTGTCCATAACTAATCTGAGAAGAAACAGTTCTGTGTTACTTGTGACACATTTGCAGTTAGACAGTGTCCTGCACTGAGATCAGCAGAATATCTCTGAATTCTGTAAGTTTCCTATACATCTTTTTTTAACCAAATTTTAAAATCTGTGGATTATCTAATTATAGTACATAAACAAAATGTCTTTATTAGTTACAATATGGTGCAAAAGTCTCAAGCCACCACTCATTTCTTTATATTTTACTAGGAAATGGGCAGCAGTCAATAATTAAATGAAATATGTACAATCACAAATGGAAATGTAGTATTTAAGGCAAACATAGTTGGTACAATTGTAGCAAGCTTGAAAGTCGATATTTGGCCACGTAATTTCTTTGAATAGTCTTCAGGAATAGTTTTCCAGGCTTCTAGAAGGACATTCAAAGCTTTTTCTTGGATGTTGGCTGCCTTTTGTTCTTTTCTCAGTCGAGATGATCCACACAGCTTCAGTAATGTTGAGGTCCGGGGTTTGGGGAGGCCAATCCATGACTGGTGTTTGGCATCAGTGACATGCTGAATCAGAGACTTTCTAAAACAGGGGTGGGGGAACTCCAGGCCTCAAGAGCCGGTGTCCTACAGGTTTTACATGTGTCCTTGATCCAACACAGCTGATTTAAATGGCTAAATTACCTCCTCAACATGTCTTGAAGTTCTCCTGAGGCCTGGTAATGAACTAATTATTTGATTCAGGTGTGCTGACCCAGGGTGGTATCTAAAACCTGCAGGACACCGGCCCTTGAGGCCTGGAGTTTCCAACCCCTCTTCTAGACGGTACTGCGTGGTGGATCAAAATCACCAACACTGCTGGCTGAAATGCAGCTCCAAACTGTGACGGAGGCTCCAGTGTATTTTACACACACACTGTTCGGCCTCTCCTGACCACCTCCATAATTATCACTTCATAAGATTGTCAGTCCAGTTCTTGTATAATTTGGCATACCTCAGCCTTTCTCCCCATTTTCCTTCCTTAAGAATGGCTTGTTGACAGCCACCCTTCCACTGAGACTATTTCTGATAAGGCTTCAGTGAACAGTAGATGGATGAAGGGCCAGGATGCATCTGTCAGGTCCTGTGTCAGGTCTTTGCTGGATCTCTTCCCCCGCCCCATTTTCTTAAGGACATGACTTTCAGATACTGCTCATCTACTCTAGGTAGTGTTTTAGACTTACCCCTTCTTCTTTTGTCCTCTACTTATCAGTTTCCTCAATTATTTTCAAGAACACACTCCACACAGTGAAATAGTTTCATCTTTAGCAGTCTTTTACACATTCAGCTAAAGAATTTAATCAGCTTTGCTAAATTGTCTGTTATGTGTAGACAAAACACCGGCCCATTCCTCGAGTTGGGTGCCTTTTAAAGGTGCTTGAATGATACAAGGACTGGATTGAAAATGAGGGGGAAAAGCAGCCAAAGTCCAGAGAAAGACTTTGAAAGACCTTCAGAAAGCCGGAAGAACCATTGGCTCAAGACCACAAAGATTACAAGAACGCGTGGCCCCTTGGAAGCAAAAGGGCTGGTTCAAGACTTTTGCATTCTATACATAATGTTTTTGATTTCTATGCAATATTTTTAACCCAATGGACATTTTCTGTGATATTCATTAGTTAGTATCTTCTGTGGATTGGCATCAAAGTGCAGTAGCTAGACAACTAAAGTATGTCTCTGATTATATGCGCGGTGATTGTGTTCTCACTGAGACTGAGTTCTAACTGAGCTGCCGCTCTCATGTTTTCAGTCAAACACCAGCAGCAACGGTCCAGGCGGGTACAGCCAGCCAGGCCGTCACTCGGTGTCGGTCGAGGTGCAGATGCAAAGACAGAGGCAGGAGGAGAGAGACTCGTTCACCCAGGCGCAGCGACAGTACAGCTCCCTGCCGCGGTAAGATTGACGGATGTAGAACTTGACACGATTGTGTTTGATGTTTATTTCTGTTCAACAATCGATACGTACCAAGAGATTTTCGTGCGTCTGTCTAATATGAAAAGTGTCCTGGAGTTTGCGACTGTTTGAGATCCGGTGTAATGGATCTCGAGCAGTGACGCATGTGCGGTTTTACGTGTGCGCGTTCGTGTACGCGCCTGTCTGATTACGTCTGATTCATCGTAATGGCCCAGTGACAGTAGTGATGGCAGATTAAATTTATAGATACATATATAAACCGTCTGAGTAAGAAAAAGGGTCATAGCTGGTCAGCTTCAGACCACAAAGCTGCACACACACACTCTCAGTGTCAGGATGGACAGATCATGTTACCCTCTTCCAAAGATATGACATGATTGCTTTCCTCTCCCTTAATGTAATTCCCTTTGATCTGCATGAGATGCGCGTCTCTTGTTCCAGGAAGTGTGCTGGGGTGTGGGTGTGTTTTTTTTTTCCTCTATTCTTTTTGTTCTAAATTTGAGAAGTTCTGGTTATTGCTTTAATGCTTTTGGTGTGAGTTTAGGGTTGATTTTGGTGAAATGTTTACGTCCAGGGTGGACATTTTCAGCACCCCTGAACACATTACATATATTTACATATTTGTATCATATGTAGAGTAAAAATGAGCCCCTCTAAAAACGCTAAAGCACTTGGAAAGTCAGGAAATAAAAATGATCGTTTCCCTTCCTCAGTATTGTGTTTTTAAAAAAGAAAAAAAACTATGTTAAGTAACAATGACACCTAGTAATGAGATTATAATCATAGATTTGATGTTAATTTAAAATCATAGCAGTACCCTATTATGGATATTTTTTAATTCTTCACTTTAAGCATGAAAAGTCCAGAAGGAAAACATTGTTCACAGCTACTGTCGCCTTTCCCGAAGCCATCTGTGTAATTTCTCCTTCAAACTCATTTTAAGGCCAACTATGTTTAAGCAGACACATCCTGGTGCGTGTCGCCTCACACTTACCATACATATACAACATTTAATACATTATCTTCTCTTACTTCACCGTAGTACTCTAATCCACTGTTATCAACATAAATCCCTTCCTTGATAAATATTGCAGGCAGCTTTGCTGAAAGATTAATGAACTACCGTCGCGCTCCAGCGGTCAGAGGCAACATCCTGTGGCCGCATACCCTCACTTTTACACTAATTCCATTAATAAACTGCTCTGTTTGGATAAACACGGCTGCAGTTTCTCCAGAACACTAAGTATTGTTTGACTGAGAAGCATAACATCCTTTGGAGTCAGAGGCTTTACATTTTCCATTTGGAAGGTCACGGCTCTGTTGAGCGTCAAGTGGATGAGCATAGCTTTTTATTTATTTTTTAATAACAGTATCATTCCATAAAAACAGCGTTTATTCTCGACAAAGGCCAGTTCTCTTCTGGATGAGACCCTTTCCTAAACAAGGAGGCATGAGTGAAAATAAATGGCCACCATTGGAAATAATGATGGGGAATGGGATCTTTATCACAGATCAGCACCATTGATCTGTGAGCCAAAGTAATGCCATTTCGGAACGCCAAAGGCTGGCTGCAACAGCTGGCATTTGGTTTTACTTGTGTGTGCCTGCGTGCATGCGTGGGTGTCGCAACCACATGTCATGACACCCCTGCCCCATCTCCCCTTTTCTCTGTCAGTCTCACTCTGTCACCTTTTCCCTCTCTCTTTCTTCATGCTTCACTGTGTGCATGAGTGGAATACAGAACGGTATACATCTCTCTGTATTTACCACACATGTACACGCTCCCTCTTGGCACAGCATAAGACTGAGGCGGTGATCTGGTTTGCATTTCTCAGCAGGGAGGCAGACCGGCTTTGGCCTCTTTGTCAACAATATGAAATGAAATCAGATCCCGGGGACGCCTGTCTCTGAAAATTGGAAGCGCTCAGGCGTGTGCAAGAATAAACCTGGGCTATATACTCCTATCTTGCCGATCGAGGAGCGTATCCATTCCCAATCGCATTCAATCCCCCTTGAATAAAAACAAAAGGTCTTTTTTGTTCTCATTAAGGATTTTTTTTCCCTCCTCTTCCTACTGAAATCCAAACACAGGAATAATACGATTTCTTCACAGCTGGCTGATAAACCTGCTAATTATGCATGGCTCACAGTCAAATGCCCATTGATGTTTTTGTGTGTCGCCGTCTTCTATGTCTCTTGCTCCCGTTTTGCCCTCGGGATAAACGGGTGGAGCTGTTAGACTCGGAATACTCATGCATATCGTATAGGCTCACAAACACACACAAAGGCAAGGCTGCCACAAAGAGGCCAGCCAAGCAGAAATGAGAGGTGATGTCACACATCTGGACCCCCCCCCGTCTGTCTATCTTTCTTATAAAGGCCAGGGCAGTCCCCCAGAATCACGACAACCAACTGCGCCTTTAAGACTGTTGTGTCAGGTGTTGCATATCAGCCCGTATGAATCCATAGGGGACAACATGGTCGCCTCATTTTTCTAGCTGCAAAAGGTCTGCTATTTGTGTCTGTCAGATCCAATGCTCTGCTATTACTGTCTGTCAGATCCAATGGCTGTTTCAGTCCGTCTCAACGTGGGCCCAATGTGCTGGAAGGAGACTCTGACATGGTTAGGTATCCCTGTATGTTGTCGCTGTGGGTTGATAGTTGCCCAGAGGCAGTTTGTGAGGCTCTAATGGTGCCTCATTTTCATTGAATGTGATGTTTTGGCTCCTGTGCTACTGACACTATCATTTTTTTTTCTCAACAACAGAAAAAATAATCCAAACACTAGTGCTTTGCCTGGAGGTAACAGGTTCGGTTGTTAATAAACCCAAAATTAGTTTTTGTGAGAGAATATTTGTTCATTTTACCTCAAATACATAGTCAAATTATTCAATTTCAGGTATGTCAGTAATTATTACATCAGTTTAAAAAATAAATAAATAATCAGTTCCATCATGTCAGTTCAGTCAAGTTAATTTACTGGTTGTAATACAACCATGTCAGTTGATGGTTGGAAGGGCACCGACAAAGAAGCATAATGTGGCAAAGCCCCTTCTTGATTTTTAAAGAAACCCATCCAGGATCCACCCTAAAATATTCCTTTGAGGAAAAGCGGACAGAAAAATGGCCCAGAACAGATAAATCCACCTTAAATCTCACCTTAATAAAAGAGTTTTCTGTGCTGATCTCCATGGCAACATTACACCTTATGTTTGCATCGCCTATGTGAAGTTAGCTGTAGCCTAAAAATACTAACTGCTTTTAATGGCAATAAACATAGGAGTGACAAACGTAATGACGGTAAACTTTTTTTCCTCTCTTAAATCTGTCAAATGAAAACCTCGTGACATAATTTCGAGTCATTGTACAAAAAATATCTCACCTAACGCTCGAGGTGGTAGATTTTTCCAGAGCTTTAAACGTCGCGTCTTAGTCCCACTGAAGAAGAACCAGAGAGTAAAAGCTTAAAAAAAGCTGACTTTGACATAAGACTATATTTTACACTCAGTTTCAAAAAGTGCTTCCCTTTCTATGTTATCAAACCTACACTATGAATTGCAGCATTTGCTACAACTGATGAAGTCAGTTTGTAGGCAAATATATTCAGAAAATAACCACATGTGGCATGATCCCTAAAAACAGATTGTGCATATGAATATCTTGACTCTATAGACAAGAAAGCTTTGACTGAAGGGGAGAGGAGGCTTTGTGTACTTGCAGGTAAACGGTCCTTGTGGAGAACAAAATAGGGATCGCACGTGCCAAGATGAAATCTCTATCGAAACTGTCAGCTATCATCTTAGGACAATGTAACAGGAAGTCACAGCCAGGATATCCAAAGGCAAGGACTGGAAACTGATAGGTTTCCAGATTGCTGATGGCGTGATTAACTAAATAGGGAGTGAAAATGAGGTGATAAAAACAACCTAGAGTTAATTATTTATGAATATGTCAAAAGCCGTTTCACATTTACCCTTGCTGTATTTTTCTTTCTACTTCAGGCAACCCAGGAAGAACCCTAGCACCATCTCCCAAGACTCTTGGGATAAGGCATACCCACCTGGTGAAGGGTTCCAGACTGCTAAGGACAACCCCAGGTACTCCAGCTACCAGGGCTCCAGGAACGGCTATCCAGGTGGAGGCGGTGTCAATGCCAGAGTCCTTCTGGAGGCCCAGGAGCTCTTGAGGCAGGAGCAGAGACGCAGAGAGCAAGAAGCCAAAGGGAAATTAATGCAGGAAAGTGCCGGCAACAGCAGCTATGAGGGGTACACGGCACATCTGAAAGACCCCGCCTCTCCTAAAGGGCCGTACCGACACGACGTGCCACCTTCGCCTTCACAGTTAGCGAGGCTTAATAGATTGGGTTCTGAGAAAGGAAGACTTTTTTATTCTTGAAGAGCATCATTGGACTGATTGATGAAGAGCCAAACGAAACGATTAGAGCCAAGGGGATTGTTTTGAAGAAAGAAAAATGGACACTATGAATCTTGACAGGGGACAACCTAGAGGTCTTATAGTTTAGCAGTGATCTTATAGGTAAACAGTTGTGAAGTGTACTCGGTATGTGGGTGTTTGTGTTCAGTCCTCGTGTGAGGATGACCTATACTAGTCAGTCATTCACCCTCCTACAAACAGTGCCTTCTCTGCATTCACGGACACGAAGCTTGTTCGCAGTCGTCCAGGACTCTGATTCATCGAGATCTGGCATCGTCGTGTACTGACAATCAAATGGGCAGACAGGCAAGTGAGTGGGCGCTTTTTTGAGCCCACGGGGAGGCGTAAGTTTCTGTGTGGGTTTTGTATGTGGGCATGTGACAAGGTACATGTTTCACTATCAAGAATGTGTCCCGCGGATGACTCTGCCCACCTGTCACGTTCAGCCCCGACAGATGCTGCCGGTGTTTATCAGCATTCTGTTTTCTCTGCTTTTAGTCTTCTCTCCACAGCAACACAACTCGCACAGTACTCCACAGGGAGCACAGAAAACAAGGCAAAGTGTGTAAAAGAAAGCGGGGCGCATTGTGTGTGTTATTAATAAAAAAGACCCCCTCATAAATGATTCATATTTTGTGTTATCTCCATGGAGGAGGCTCAGGCAGAGAGGGTAGACAGCTCTGATCCTCTGCCTGGCCCCTCTGCTTGGCTCTGGGCTTGACTTGCCGGCCCGCCCGCCTGTCTGTCTGGAGCCCTCATCCTCTCTGCGTTGTTCTCGTCTTCTCTCTGTTCATTACGCTCCTATTTTCTTTTTCTACCTCAACACCCCTACCTTTATCCTCTGCTCCCCTGCTCTCCCTTCTTTGCACATCTCACACCTTCGCTTCCCCTTACTCTTCCTCCTGCTACACGGTGCCACCCTCCTCCTCGTCTCCCGAGTCAGGCTCTGCACTGAATTTTTCATCACAAGCCACCTGCTGCCTGCCAGAGCCAAAGAACGCTGCCACCGGAGGCATCGACAGAGGGCCCGGCTTCTGACATAAAGAGTGGAATAAAAGCCAAAAAAAAAAAAGACAGACAGAATAAAGATGGGAAGAGAGACAACGAGCCTCCGAGTGTGAGATTAGCTGGAGCTTTTTCCCAGTTTTAACAAAAGGCAAAACTGTCCTTGGGAGTTAATTGCTTTCAATTGCTATAATTGCTTTTTGTATTTTTTTGCAGTTGTTAGCATTTAGTCAGCCCCATTCTCCATAATAATTTAAAAAGAGGGAACAGGTAAACGGGCTATCATACTTTAAAAAAAGCATCAGTCAATAGATAATCTGAATGCCAAAAGCTTTTATAGGGCAGAACAAAATGACAAAAACAGCTTATTTACTGGCACATCATTTTGTTGTTATTTTGCAGTGTCTAGCTCTGAGTTTGCTTTTGCTGCCATAAGTCGATGAAATAGGACTTTTCTCTTGACAATAGAAGAAGGAAAGAAGCCGTTCTTTCCAAACAAACGTTTAAAACATTTTTAACTCCCTTTTAACCATCCTGAAATGTTTCCCTTAATATGGCAATTAGGCTTAGTGGGTTATGCTAACTTCGTGTTTACCACCTCTTTCTCTGTGCAGCTGGTACAAATATGGAATCTCTCCACAGGCTCACAAGTAAACAAACGGGCTTTCATTAATCATTATGCAAGGTGAGAGGGTCATCTGGCTGTTAGCCCTGCATGGAGTTCCCATGGAAGTGGCTTTTCCGGGCAGCAGGGGTTTTGTGTGACACAGGTGAAGATTCCACAGCAATCTTCAGGCTGGAATAATGCTAATGCACACTAGTCACAATAGCGCTTCAGTTTATTTTGCTTGCTGTCGAACTGTCTATTGTTAGCTAACTATTTACATTTGATTTATTCAAATGTCTTCCTCCCCTTTTCTCCCAATGGCTCCGCTTAAAATTGAAGGAAGATTGTTATGAAAATGAAAAGGTTGCACACAGATTTACGTCGGACCTCTTGGCAAACCCACTGATTCTGTTCAAAATGAACTGGTTTCGTAGGTTTTTGCTGTGACAGCCTTGAGAAGGACTTTTATTCTCGATTTGTTTTGTTGTTGTTGTTGTTGGTCTCCATTTTATGAGGAAACAGAACTTAAAAAAACCAAACCGGAACAAATTAAACAAGAAATATCTGCAAGACTAGATAAAAATTTCCATTCTGGCCCAACTCTGCAGCTGCTGATTGAAAACTTTCTGTGAGGCACTAATCACTGAAGCCAGCTGTTGTAGGTGTACTGGGAAAAAACGCTTGGGCATCGATGACACATACTTTAAAAAAAATAAAAAATACTGCCACCAGCCCACTATTATAATTGCTGCCGTAGGTGGCAACCTCTTATCTTGTCTTTCTTTGACAGCGCTAATGTTTGTGACGTGATTGTGTCTGCCTCCGAGCTAACAAATGAAACGGGACAGGGGTCAAATTTTAAACAAAAGGGAAATACAGAAAAAGCTACAGAGAACAAATGGGCAGTGCATAATCACCCTTCACTCCCACACCATCTCCATATGCAGAGGGAAGCTGCATGATAAACATTATCTCCTGCTGGTTAATGAAGACCCTTGCTGGGATAGATGCAGGCCTGGTAAGGGTAATGAGTGAGATGAAGTAAAATTGAACCTTTAGTTGCATTGTTCCAGGTTTAAACTTAGCAAAGCTAACAATATTGTTCAGTGCACGTATTTATGTGTGCATGGGTGCAATGATAGAAACTGATTTTGGGGAGGGGGGCGTCTTCCCAGTTTGAAGGTTTTTAAACCCACCTGAGAATGAAGCTGATGAAAAACTTACCAAAAAAATGACACAAGCTGTGCAGATGAGAGTAAAAGCATTCTCCATTACGCACATTATTTTACCGAAGTGTTTGGTTCCTGCTGTGAACACAAATTGCAGACCAGCATATTTAGAAGGATGTATTTGACCTGTGCTCTAAATACAGTGGATTTAGCTGCTCAGCTGTTCCTGTTATATCAATAAGTGCCTGAGATAATATCACAAAATGTTACACAAAGAAGGTTATGATGTGATTTTTTTTTTCTGTCAGTGACACTGCAGCACACAAATTACAGTGGATTTTGTTTTTTTTAACATTTTAAATCCATATTAAGGGTACACTTTCCTGAACGTTTTTCTTTTAATATTTGTAAGAGCCAACACTTGCGGACAGTTATCATTGTATTTGTACTCTGTTTGATATGCCTTCAACCATACTGCACCACGATGTGTTTTAAAATATCTCAAAAGAAATGGAAGTTATTAGATGCTGATGTGCAATTGTTTTGTTTGTTGTTGTTGGGTTTTTTTTTTCCAGAAAACTTTTACATGATCTATTAAGAAATGTATGCAGCCACTTCTTCCTGTACATATCAAATTTAGAATAAAACAAAAGGCTGTTCCATCCTGTTTACAACCTCGCCTTGCCTCTGTCTCGCTCCACCTCCCTAGCTTTTCTTCCCAACCCTGATCAGACGTGTCGTCAATTAACCATGAGGGACTCTGCAGTCAGATGTCAAACCTGTCAGGGCTGCTTGCTGATGTCTTTTTCAGAAAGACAAACTGAGAGAGTTTGATGGATAAAGAGGAGATAACATGATGAAATCATTCATTCCCGTGGGGGGAAATGGTGTAGCAGTTGATGTACAAACATAACTGAAACAAACATTTGGCTAGTGGGTAACGGCGCTGTCTCCCCCCGTGTAACCGACCTGGTGAATACAATGAGATAATCTCCCAAAACACCACTGCGTTTCCTGTTATTAAGTCCAACTTTATTCCCACTGTGACTCACAGGGGACCTGTTGAGCAGCTCCCTGCTACTGTTTTTGTTCTTCAGGCCAAAGGTGACATCCTAACTAAATACAATTAATGCTGCTTAAGACAACAGCCTGCATGTGTTGAGAGAAACTAAGATATAGGTACACAGGAAAAAGAGCTGGAAGCAGTTTGATCCCTCTACCTCATCCTGCGTTTTTTTTATTATTCACAGCAGTTGTTCTTTTTGCTGGGTTAATAGCATGACATTAAGAAGGAATTATACATGTCATGTGTAACAATGCCACGATCACAGTGAGACAACAGAAGGGATTTTGTGTGCTTATTTCTTCTTTGAAATTTTGAGTCGCAGACTGTCGATGATAACCTTCAGACCACATCCTTTAAGGTTCACTGAGGAAGCTCGCATGAATACCCGGCCATTCACGCTTGCATTTATGAGGGCATTTGGCACTGACAAGTGTGGATTTACAAGAACACAGGATGCCGTTTCAGCTGTCTCATTCCACATTGGTATTCAAATACAGCTGAAATATGGAACATGCACAGCCCTCCCAGGGTTTACTGCAGTGCACTGAGACCCAGTCAGAACTAACAGGTGCTTTCAGGCTTCAGCTCATACCTTGTAGGCTGGATACTTAGGCTTATATACTGTTGTTGGATATTGTGGTTTCCTTTATCCAGGGATGGAATTTGGTTCAAAACCATAAATGTTTAAAAATAAAATGAAAAAAATAAAGTTGCTTAAGTAAAAAACTTACATAAACATAAAAAGATGAACAATAAAAATGTCTCTAGAAAGTAAAAAAGCTCAGAAAAATTAACACGGTACTAACAAAACCAGGGATTTATTCTAAACTGTTTAAGTTCAGTTTCACATTCATATTTTATCCACTTGTGCTTATCAGGGTCATCGGGGGGCTGGAGCCTGTCCCAGCTTCCATAGGGCAGGAGTCAAACCCAATAGTGTTCTTTCAGAATACGTATTACTTCCTGACTTGTTTGAAGCCTTTAGATCTCCATGCATTTAGTTTAACTCAGTGACTTGCAACTATGGCCCAATATTTCTTCCCATACAGCTGCAATCCTCAGAATGGGGCAACACATTGTAACATAAAGATTTATTTCCTTTTTCCTACAGCATGCTATCAGTGACCAAATGTAGTTTTTCTTGGGCATAATAATAATAATAATCAATGAAACAATCAGTCCTTAATATGTTTTGGCCAAATGTCGAGAATGTCCATGGACAAGTTCCAGTAATTAAGGAGTTATTTCTCTTGGCTGCGCAAAACATAACTACACTTTCTGTTTGCCATTAATAATTCCAGTACTTGCGGTTCTACCACCTTGCTGAAAGGCTCTCCAAAAATCCTCTTTGGGAAGAAAAGCTCTGATCTCTTCCCAGCAAACCCCCCCGTCTTAAAGGTGATCGTCTTCGTGTAACCTTCATCGGCTTCAGTTCTCAGCCAAAAGCTGCATAATGAGTTCCAAAAACATCTCTGAAATATGGAAATGGCACTTCTCCACTGCAAGAATTAACCTCAATTAAATCATATCTCTATTAACCGTAAACATCAGGCTAATGTGTTTCACATAAAAGCTTTCATCACTGTATCCTACTCATAACAGTTTGCCAGGTTTAAAAAAATGCCAGTGGAAAATTTTAAATAGTCCAAATGAGTGCTGGCACTACTTTGCATTTACAAATATTTAACACAAAAACGGCTATATGCAGACATATCTTTAAGAAACCTGCTTGTGTGGAACCTACAGTTGGCTGATAGTCTGTAAACGAATAAAAATTTGCATTCAGAGAATCTCACACAAATTGGAAAACTAAATTTAGTTCTTAATGCATGATGAAGGGAGGGACTATACAGTAAATGTATTTCCTGTACATATATAGACATTTGCCAAGCAAGTTTCCACATTGCCAATAAAGCCTCTTAATGCCGTCTCAATCTGTACGAACTTCAAAGCATTCCAGAGCTTTAAATCCAGTATCTGTGGAGACATCTGTACACTGATGCACGTGCTTCACATCAGCCAGCAATAGTTGGCTTTCCACAGCTGAACGACTAATAGGAACAACAACTAATAGCAACAGAGTAAGCTCATCCAGCTGAGACCATGTCTGAGTCTACAGTGTTCAAACACCGGAAGCATCCAAAAAAAGAGGAAGGAAACTCCGATCTCACTTCCCAATAGAGACAAAAACTCTGCACTACAGGTCTAAAGTTTAAGAAAAAAAAAGTTGCTGGTTAATTATTCTAGTTGCTTATTCTGTTTTTAATTGAAGTAATAATTGGTTTTCAAAATGTAATCGCAAGTCTGTTTATAAAAAGGGATTCTTTCATTTTTACCTTTTTCCCCCTCATTCACTAATGTGTCTGCTTATCAATCATGCAATTAATTTGTTTTCTGCTGTTTATGTTTTCCATTTTCTGATTGTCTTAAGTTAATTAGATTAAGTTTATTTATTGGTGTGGTCAGGGCAATCAGAAACTGATTGTTTTGCTACATGTTTTTTCTTGAGTTTTTTCATGAATTATATAAATGCAAATGTAATTAATCTGTTCATAATCGTTTTGTTTTTCTTTTTTACTTCTGGGAATATTAACAAATTAATTGTTTAAATTGATGTAATAGTGAAAAGACTTTGGGTTCTACAGTTTGCGCATGCAGCGCCTTTTGGGAGCAAATAAACTGCACCTTATGTTATTTCTCATTTTCCTTTAGCAGCATTACAACATTTTGATGCACTCCGCATCAACCCCGGAGCGTTGTCACGGATCATTTCAACCACCACCCTTTCTGTCAACACCGAGCCAAAACAAGAAGCTGCTAAACCTTTTGTTTTACAGCCATCCGTGCACCGTGATGCCATTAACAAAGCCTATCATTTTGTTTAATGTCATACTCACCTTGTGTAGGGGGCAGCCAAGCAATTTAGCTCCTGGGAGGTCGTGTAAAGGCCTATTCAGAGGTGACACCTGTTTTTGCTCTCCCCCCCCCCCTCCTCCTTCCGCCGTAATGTTTAGGAAGGATCGTTCGTAGATGATGCCATCCTTCTGGAATTTGGGCAGGAAGCTGGAGAAGTCGCAAAAGGAGGGCAAGACATGAGAGCGTAAATCAAGATGGGGGACAGAGGAAACTAACTGAGGAAGTTCTCCAGATTTAACATCCTCTCCATTTGTCAGACATCTGGAAGCAGGGTGTGAAGTTTTGACCCTCATAAAACTAAACAGACTCAATAACTCCAACATTGTTGACATGTAACAAATATTATAAATGAGTAACAAATATTAGTGTTTACTACTGTAAATCTGCAGCATTTGTTCATTTGAGGAAAAGAAAGGCTTTAAAGAAATTGAATGTATTTGTCATTGTCCTGAGATGAGATGTTGCTGTATGCAAAACAATGCGTATTTATCACATAAAGTGCAAGTCTCTCCCAAAAGGTTGACTCTGTTCATCTGGAGGTAACGTTTTCAGTGGGAGAAACGTTTCGTCACTCATCCAAGTGACTTCTTCAGTCTCAGCTGACTGCAGGTTTTCCCAAATCTTATAAACAGTACATCTGCATAATGACTGAAACCAGCACCACTGGGCTAGTTTCAACAATGGGCTGGGAGATCAGTTCCTTGATCATTAATATGCAAATACTCATGACCATTGATCAACACCACTGATCAACAACCATTAATCAACAACCACTGATCAATGGCCATGAGTACCATTCACAGAGAGTTGGGGAACGGCTGCAATCACAGCATTGTAAGATGGTGAAAGATGTACCCTCAGTCCCCCTCCTCAATTCAGAGATGGTCTTTCCCTTTTCACGTAAATGGCCTCCTTGACTCTGTGAATGGTACTCATGACCGTTGATCAAGAACCACTGACCAAAACCCACTGATCATGAGAAAATTTTGTCACTACTCAGTGATGAAAATACTTATGAGCCCCTGAAACGAGACCCAGGAAGTGGCTACAGGAAGAGGGTGATAGACTGTCTGAAGCAGTTAGAACAAGACAAGGCTATTGACCGGACCTCATACCACAGGCTGTACCCAGGGGAGTCTACACCAAGTCTGTATGGTTTACCGAAAATACATAAACAGGGTGCACCTTTAAGACCGATTGTCTACATGATCAACTCTGTCACCTATAACATCTCCAAGTTTCTGGCTTCGCTCCTCAACCCGCTGGTGGGCAACTCTGAACACCACATCCAGAACACACTGGATTTTGTTGAGAAGGTGAGAGATGTCATTATGGAGGCAGATGAAACCATGGCCTCGTACGACGTTACATCTCTCTTCACTTGCATCCCAGTCACGGAAGCGTTGGAGGTGGTCCGTAAGAGATTACAGGATGACACCAACCTCAGCAACAGGACCACTCTCAGCATCGACCAAGTGTGTTTGCTTTTGGAACTGTCTTCATTCCACCTACTTCACATACAAGGGTCAGTTCTACAGGCAGAAACATGGGTGTGCCATGGGCTCCCCAGTTTCACCCATCGTGGCCAATTTGTACATGGAAGAAGTGGAAAAGAGGGCTTTGCTATCCTACCCTGGAACACCACCAAGCCATTGGTTCAGATATGTGGATGACACCTGGGTGAAAATCAAATCTCAGGACGTACCACAATTCACGGATCACATTAACTCAGTGGACCGACACATCAAATTCACCAGGGAGGATATGAAAAGTGACAGGTTAGCCTTCTTAGACTGTGAGATTTCCATCAGTAATGGGGGACATCTAAAAGCTGACGTGTACCGTAAACCTACTTAAGCTGTTAAGTGCCAGGAGGAATGCCAGGATTTATACATCGGGGAAACCAAACAACCTCTGGCGAAGCGGATGGCACAACACAGAAGAGCTACCTCGTCAGGCCAGGACTCTGCAGTCTATTTACACCTACAGGCCAGTGGACACTCTTTCAAAGATGAGGATGTACACATCCTGGACAGGGAGGAACGCTGGTTTGAGCGCAGAGTCAAGGAGGCCATTTACGTGAAAAGGGAAAGACCATCTCTGAATCGAGGAGGGGGCCTAAGGGTACATCTTTCGCCATCTTACAATGCTGTGATTGCAGCCATTCCCCAACTCTCTGTGAATGGTACTCATGGCCATTGATCAGTGGTCCTTGATCAATGGGTTTTGGTCAGTGGTTGTTGATCAATGGTCATGAGAATTTGCATAATTATGATTAAGGAACTGACCTCCCAGCCCATTGTTCCTTCAGTGGGCTGGTTTCAGTCATTATGCAAATATACTGTTTATAAGATTGGGGAAACCTGCAGTCAGCTGAGACTGAAGAAGTCACTTGGATGATTGACGAAATGTTTCTCCCACTGAAAACGTTACGTCCAGATGAACAGAATCAACCATGTGGGATTTACTTACCTGGATGATCGCGCATGCATCAAGACAAAGTGCAAGTCTGTTTTAATTGTTATTAGTTGTTGCTATGTAACTAGTAAATATAAAGATTTACTGGACAATAACTTTAAAGTAACACTGGACAAAGCAAAATTAGATATGGAAAGGTGGGCATCGCTCCCCTTATCATTAGCAGGGAAGATAAATTCTGTTAAAATGAATATAATGCCACGGTTCCTCTATTTATTTCAGACGATACCAATTTTCATTCCTAAATCATTTTTTAAGGAATTGAACAAATGTACATCTGCCTTTATTTGGAAAAAAACAGTCCCCAGGATAAGAAGAGAGTTTCTTGAGAGACAGAAAGAAGAGGGAGGCCTGGCTCTGCCGAACTATATGCACTATTATTTTGCTGCTAATATACATAAGTTGTTATTTTGGGTCAAAGAGTTAGATGAGGATGAAACCCCAATATGGGTTCATATGGAGAGGTATGTCTCTAGCCCAGTGTCCCTGCGCTCCCTGGTCTGCGCTCCTCTACCCTTGAGCAAACATCTTTACACAAACAACCCGGTGGTATCTAATTCTTTGAAAATTTGGACTCAATTCAGATCACATTTTAAAAACAGAAACGCCCTCCTATCTGCTCCCATCTATGGAAATCACTTGTTTTCCCCAGCCCTCGGGGGAACAGCCTTTAGGGAATGGCATAGAGCTGGGGTGGAATGTGTCAAACATCTTTTTAAAAATGGTACTTTTATGTCTGCTGCTCAACTGGAAAAGGACTATGGAATCTCCTCCAAGACTAATTACTTTAGATATTTCCAGGTTCGGGACTTTGTGAAAAAGTCATTCAGCCCCTCCCTCGAGCTTCCACAAAGCGGATGGATAGACGAGCTGATGGACACAGATCTGACTGCTAAGGGGACAATCTCCACGCTATATGCAAATATTCAGAATGTGGCTTCCCCCTCCCTGGATAATGTAAGAAGGAAATGGGAGGAAGAATTGGGGTTGGACATTTCAGAGGTTGACTGGGGAGGGGCAGTAGATCTAGTACACTCTGCTTCTGTATGTGTGAGACACGGATTGATACAGTTCAAGGTGTTACACAGACTCCACTTGTCAAGGGAGAAACTGGCAAGACTGTACCGGGGGGCCGATCCGACCTGCCCCAGATGTAAACAGGTGCCAGCCAACTTATGCCACATGTTCTGGTCTTGTCCCAGGCTGAAAGACTTTTGGGCTAACATTTTTAGAACATTCTCATTCATTCATAATAAAGATATGGAACCGATGCCTCTGACAGCCATCTTTGGTGTGGCACCGAGGGAAACTCAACTTACAGCCTCTCAGAGGAAGGCAATAGCATTCACCTCATTGTTGGCTAGGAGACTGATTCTATTCAACTGGATAAAGGCAACACCGCCATCCCATAAACGCTGGGTGGAAGAGGTGATGGCACACCTCAAATTAGAACATCTCAGATTTACTATACAGGGCAACACCAAGAAATTTTTTAAGGTCTGGCAGCCTTTCATTTCCTATTTTGAAGATGAGTTTCCGTCTACTCCATAACTGGCAACTTTTTACCCCCCCCCCCTTTTTTTTTTTTCTGTCTGGGTATAGTTTTGTCTTACACTGTGTTGTAGGACTTGAGTTCGAGCTTTTCTGTATGAATGATATGCTTTTTGAAAACTCAATAAAAACACTCTGATTATTATTATTAGTTGTTGCTATTCCATTGGTAACCTCCATAATTTCCCCTCAACCTTTTATACGTGGTGTCAAAATTGCATTTTAAAAAGATCCTTCCTTCCATTTTTTTTTGATTTATCCAAATTAGCGGTGTGGGAGTGCCGAAGTCTGTCCCAGCTGTCAAAAGGGGAAAGACGGGATAAACCCTGGACAAGTTACAAGCCTATTGCAAGGCTAACACAGAAAAACTAAGAACCATTCACACCTGTGACTAATCTAGAATCACCAATTAGCCTAACCCTAGCATATCACTGGACTATGGGAGGAAACTAGAGTACCTGAAAAGAACCCACGACTTTCACTCTGTGAGGCGACAGTTTGAACCACTGCGTCATTGTTCTGCCCAGAAGTGCAAGTCTATCTCTTAGTTCTTGTTATTCTACTTGTACTTTTCCCTCATGCTTTTATAAATGCATTTTAAAAAATGTTCTTGTCGTTTAGTTAGTTTCAGCTGTTTTCTAACTCAAACATCAAGGTTCTCGTGAAACCTGTTTGTTGAGAAAAAAAGCCCCTTTATTTATTATTGGGAACGTCGCTGGTGGAGATTTGAGAATTCGAAGAGAAACCAAACAAATATCACAGAAAACTGTTTGGATTTTCAAGCCCAAAATAATAAATACAAGTTAGTACTAACACAGAGAAAATGTAACAGGCCCAGAGGAAACATTGCAATGCTAATTAAGTCTGTAAATCAGCAAACACAGACATGGACCTCCATCAAGCATCACCAGCACAGATTGGGAAGGACTAGGAGCCTCAAATCCTACGAGCATGGACTCCGACAGGATTCTGTCCAACTTCCCGCTGTCAAATGCTCCATGAAATGGCTCTAACACACCCAGCTCTCTTCTGCTTTGCCCTGCTTAGCCATGAAACCCCCTTCCCGGATTTCATGCCTCTGTAGCTGGACATTGAGCTGTCTGATGCTGGCGGGTTCCCAAGTTTGCCTCTGAGAGGATGAGCGGCTCTTATCCCTGCAGTATCCTGCAGAAACTCTGATCTGATAGGCATGGCGTGTATGTGAGTCACATAAATGTTACGCTCTCAGTTCTAGCAAGGCCACTGACTACTAATAAGACTGCCAAGTGTCACATAACAACTATTAACTGTATATATATATATAAGGAATCATAAATGGTTTCCAATGAAAAAACTTTTTATCAAAAAATACTTAATCTTATTTTTTGTCTACAATTTTTGTTTGCAGAGCTGTTTGAGTCAGTTTTTGAGAAAAAGCTGGTAAACTCTACTTTTTTTCCTTCCCCTGGTAAATATCAGCTCATTCTTGTTTCCAGAGCATGAAATACTCATTTGGCATCACTGCTGTCACTAACCATGTGTTGCATATGGACCCCTTCGGCGTTGCATTTTATTTGCGCCTGGGTTCAATTTTCAACATGCAAGATTAATAGGGCCTTAGGTTAACCAAAACCCACAAACTCTGACCAAACTAAGTTTTTTCCTGCACCTAAACCAAAGCAGAGCATGAAAACAAGGTGCAAAACACAAAGTCCCCAATCAGGACACGCAGCCGCCGGCATGCTTGGGGTCTGTGGTCATGTTCTTTGTTCCTCTTTAAAAGAGGCCCATATCTTGACATTTAATAACACCACAGCTGAGACTTCAAGACACAAAAGAAAACTTTTGCAATTGTCTTTACTTTTAATCGATAATAATACACAATTGCTTTTTATTAGGTACATGGTGTGTGTGTGTGTGTGTGTGTGTGTGTGTGTGTGTGTGTGTGTGTGTGTGTGGAGGATGTAGCCTGCACCTGTTCACAATCAGTTAAGAATCACCGCCTGCTGAATCTTTAAAATGTCTTTATTTTAATTTCAGTCCACAGGTGGATGAGGTGAGTATTTACTATTTGAAAGAAAGTCCGTCGTGTTTGTTTCCTTGAACCAAATTTAACAGTGTGATTTGTGATTACATCGAGCATAGGAAGCCTGCTTTCCATTTTCTTCCACTAACATTAACGAAGCTCATGTGGCCCGTGTGAACAATTCGAAGGCTTGCTCAATGATTCCTGAGTGCAGATGGATAGATAATGATGCTGTTGGTTCAGGCCTCATGAAATGGATTACTTTGTGGTTTTGTAATTACGACACACGATTGATGATCGCCTGCATTTGATTTTATCTTGTTAATCACCGAGGACAACAAAGTTGAGTTGTCATTTTTCTTCCTGGCATTTGTGCAAAGAAACTTATGAGAGAGATTTCCTTCACCAGCTCACCTGTTACTTATTTGTCCTTTTGTGGGAAAATGTACTTTCACTTTAGTTCTGTCATTATTTCGCTCTCTGATTCCACCTCCAACTGATATTGGGCGTTAATTACGGTTCTATGCTTGACTGACAGCTCGATTTTCACTTCTCTGCCCGTCTCCTATCTGCAAAGGCCTTTGCCCTTGAATTTTTGACACGGTGCTGCTCCATTGCCTTAAACTCTCCTGCTGTTTCCTGTCCTAATTTTCAGTTTGCTGTAAGGAGGTACAAAAATATTGCAAATGAAGGAAATGACCTCAGGGTTGGAGCCACAGTTTTATTAGAGAGAGGCAAGAGTACGATGAACCGTGGAACCAGATGTTGTGTGATCACAGGGTTGAGGAGATGAGTGGAGGGGAAAGTACCGCCACCTGTGGAGGGAGGTGCTGCTGTTGGTGACCATCTGGTGAAAGTGCCGAAAGACCAAAATCAACGAGTTGCTCTTCAAAATTCTCTCACTTCAGACTGCTACTTTTCAGACCCTATCAGTTAGAAAAGGGATGGAAACTGAAAACCAGTTCCAACCAGAAGTGATACTAAACTGTCCACTGTTGGAATGATGTTATTGTTGTCATGCTTCTAGTGGCCTAATACAAACCTTTCTATTTACTCTGTATTGACAGCATGTTCATGTTTCCCTCAGGAATCAATAAGTAAATCCATTAAAGAATCAAATCTGTAAGAAGAATTAATAAAAGCATTTGGTTACCAATACAATCTTACAAGTATACCCCTAATGAAGACATTATTATGTTGTTAAATGTGCTTAATATTTTTCATTATTCTTGCAGATCCCATTTATAGTTAAAAACAAACAAAGAACAACTCTTTTTGCTCCATCCCCTTTTTTGAACATATGTTAAAAAACAAAGCCTCCAGTAAATATTAGTATGTGTTGACAGTATGTGGGAGTTTAATTTTAGAGAGCATAGAAATGTTTCTAAAAAGGTACCTGCGTGTTCACTGGTCCATGTTCAGCGCTTTCGCTTTGCACACATCTTATTATTTCCTCTCTTCCTCCCACCTGCTGATTTGAGTTGCTGATAAAAGAAGACTGCCTGATGATTCATCATTTTTCCCCCACCCCTCCAACCTGCTTCTGTTCATCCCAGCTTTTTATTTCCAGGGAAGGAGCGACAAGACGGGGAATGTCTTTATCCTTTTTTTTAAGTTTAATGTCAGAAGCCGCAGTGTGGCACTCACTGTCAGCGAGCCTCCTCGTACAGGTTCATATTCCTCCTCCTTTGCTGCAATAGACTTGTGTGTCAACTCCAAGCAGAGTGTGATTAATTCTGAGCCACCGGACAAGGTGTCGTCCTCTCTCTTTGTCCCATCGCTCATCTGATACTAGTAGATGTTAATCACTTCTCGCTTCTCGCTTCTCGCTGTGACCCTGCAGATGGTCCACTCTGGTTAAAGAGCCACACAAACCCCATCAGAACACGGGCAACTGGTTCTGCATCCTTTGTCTTATTGATAATGGGACGTGTAGATGTGGCGGGTTGATGAGAAGTGAGTCCTGTGATGGTGCCAGTAAGGATGAAGATTAATGGCTCCACCAGGCCTCTGTCTCCTGTTTAATAATGCTTATTTATCACTGTCACCACACACCGATGGCGTGCACCGGGCAAACCGTACACAACAATAAGCCAAACGCGCGCATAATTCCAAACACACATGCCTCTCAATAGCAGATTGAGAGGTTATTTTTTTCCACTTCATATTCACCACCAACACTTTAGGCAGGAGTGTTGGAGGAACCCGGCATGCCGAATCACCAACTGTGTGTGCTTATAAAAGTCTCTCCTCTCGCTGCATTGATCCGGGTTTGTGTAGATTTGCATACAATTGCGCAAAACACGGCAATCACAGGGGCTTGTGGAGCATGTGTAAACATCTTTTATGTGATTTGAAAATGCTGCACAACAACATGCCTCACAGACGAGATGAAAGGAGGCGAGAAATGAAGAGAAAGAGGAAAAATAAGGGACCTCTGGCCTTCTACTGCAGCGCGAATGAAAGCCATTTTGTCTTCTGTGTTTCTGCTCAGCTCCTTTCTCTCTCTTCCTCTGTGTGTGTGTGTGTGTGTGTGTTGCCCTCGTTTTCTCTGTGCTTCCACTTTTCGTCCACAGGCATTTCTCTCCCTAATGGAAAATAAAGACTAGAGAGTGACCAAGATGGGGGCTCCAAATGAAAAACACGGGGTCGGTAGCCTGAGGCCAAGGCCTGTCCATCTAGGCCCCCAAACCTGAAAAGGCCATCTCTCTTCTTTGCTGCACATGCTTTCAGAATATAGATGTCATAACAATGTATGCAAATGAAACTGGAAGATTTTGGGGGCTTTTCTTGGCTTTTGGCGGGAGTCTTTTATTTTTTAATATTATATCTAAGGTAAGTTCTAACCCACTTTAATATCTGATGGAGGCTTTGCAGATCTTGGTGTATCATCTCTTGAGTACTCTTGTGGGACCATCTCTTGTCATTTTATCTCATGAAATAGGAGCTTGTTTTTCCTTTCAGTGTGCCACTGTTGTTTTTGCCACTGTGGAAAGAGAGGAGCTGATAAGATTACCGTGGATCCACTGAGTTTTCAATCAATAGAATTGCACATTGTTGTAAAAATGTTGTGCTGCAGACTTGGCAGCATGCTGCTCCGGGTATCCACAGCAAATCTGCAGACTTATAATAGCTGAGATACAATGTGTATGACCTGTCGTGTGTTTCATAAGTAAATTGCAGAAAGCCATGTTGTTCTTTTTGTGGTCCAGGAGGACAACCTCCCCCACCCCCAAATTCGAGCTCTATATAACATGTTTTCAGATAAGATGCCTCTGATTAAAGCAGTGTTATCTGCAGAGATTGCTAACCAATTGAATTACCTTCAGTTTCTTCATCCATACTCCATTTTATTCTGTACATCTTTCTCCATCCGGCCTCTAGTGTTTTCACAGACTGCCCTTCAAACATAACTGGTTCTCCCAACACACCATCATTGTCCAGATTTGGCCACAAGTCATGGCATGTAATGGCTGAGAGGGTTAGTCTGCGCTTAGCCCACACATCCAGCTTATCTCAGACTGCAGAGACTGAATGAAACAAAAGTCTAAATAAAGCTTTTGGCGCTATCAAGACTGTGGCTAACGATTGTCCCCTACGAATAAAAGCTTTCCCAGATAGCTTTTTCAATCACTGTGTTTAAGCTACAACAGGGCTGTACTCTTGTAACTCCACTGATGGAATTTTGCCTCAACAATAGACTCCAGTTTGTACCCTCAAGCAAAACTGTTGGACTAAAGGCTTTTTCCTCACTGGGGTAAACAGGGGCTGGACTTGAAATGCAAAAGTCTGGATAAATCTGCTTTTGTACTGTCAGCTCAGAGTAAGAAATCTTAGTTATTTGGCAGCGATATGTTCCAAAGCTCACAACAGTACCTCTGCACATGTATCCAGCTGCCAGCAGGTGATCCATGCATACGTTTTTTTTCTGTCCCTGTCCACTGATTTTTATTTTGTTTTGCTTTTGTGCTATTATCATGCGATTTGTCACATTCTAGCTAAAAAGCAAGGAGATGCTCTACTCTCTGAAGGAAGATCTTCAACACTGGCCAGCTCAGCTGAACTCATGCAACGAGGCTGAAAGCTTTAAAAAAGAGAAGGTGCTCCAAAGTCATGCATATTGTATTTTCTATTATAATATCATCATATAATGGAATCCTGTACAAACAAAAAATACAGTTATGGTCAAAAGTTTACACACACTCATTTTGAGTAATTTTAAGCTTTTAATGATTTCTTTGAAATGTTATTTTTCAAGAGTGGAATGAATGGACACCAAACATCTGTAATGACTAAAAAAAAAAAAACAGGAATTTGAAGCACAAGTTGGAAATTATTTTGAATTTTCTCTAATCTACACAGACTACACACATGCTTACTTATATACATACATGCTTACATCAATCTTTGTGTGCTGAAGGTTCTATAGTGTCTTTTAACTTCAAAAGGCCAAGACCAATTAACTTCCAATTAGAGATCATGATTGATTTGTTTAGCAATGGTACAGTCCAAGGGACTGTCCAAATCTAAGACGGAGAATTGCAGATTTATACAAGTTGGGAAGGTCTCTTGAAGCCATTTCTAGACAACAGAAGATTCCAAAATCATCAGTAAGTTATTCATATATGTCACCAAGGTCTGGAAGAAGACTCAGAGTGTCATTCTTAAAGCAAAATAAATTGGCTAGGATGTTCAAGAACAGCCCAGGAAGCACTAAGGCTCAAGCCTGCTATGAACAGGAAAATCACCACCACTGTCTACAGTGAAGCGAGTTTTACATCGCCATGGACTGAGAGGGTGGTGACCAAGGAAGAAGCCCTACGCCAAATGTCGATACATTTAAGCTTGACTGGTTTGGTCGATCGAGATGGAGCTAACTGGCCACAATGACAAGGTGCTGTTGAAGGTGTTGATGAATTTTACAAATTCTCCCCAAAAAAGTGCTCAAATATTCAGCCAGAATTACACTATAAGCTTGCTGATAGCTACCTAAAGTGTCTGGTTGATTTGCAACTGCTAAGCAACATTAATAAACATACACAAAGTATGCAACTCAAAATAACCAGTGAAAAATCTGTATATAAATCTTTAAAAAATAAAACATGCACAAGAGCATCTGCATGTTAGACAAGACATTTAAAGAAAAGGGATGTATAAGACTAAGAGGCGCATAGAAACAAAAAGGTAAAACTGAAGAACAAATGCAGATGAATCAAACAGCTCCTGTTGGGGAAGCTCATGATGCTAACATTTGCGAGTGAACTGCTACATATGGATATTAACCTGGTCAACGAGGAGCAGCAAAAATAGCATGTATAGCGAGCTATTTGTGTCTGTAATCAAACTGTGGTAAAATCCCAGTCTGTACTCCGAGATGAGTTTATCTCCATGTGGAGTCACACTCGCAACTCCTGAAGGGCCCCTTAATTAAAGGGTAGATTATAAATACAGCAGTAGGTTTTCAGAAGCCTTGGTCCTTTTTCAGCTGAAACAGGACCTTCTGATTATTTCATTTTATATCAAAATAACCACACAGAAGTCATTTTTTGTAAGCGTGCTTTTATTCCCTCCATTTTTGGACACAAGTAGGTACTACACCTTCAAGGAATGTGGTTAGTAAGCTGACATCATTGTTGACTCTGTGTTGGAGCATTTTATGACCCACTCCCACTTAAGGTTAGTTGGTTTGGAACAGCACTTTCCACACGAACAAGCATACAGAGAGAAAGTGTGTGGGGAGGGTGCAGGGGCCAGACTGGAACTGGGCCTCTGTTTGATTCCAAAAACATGTGGGAGGGGACGCATGATACATCTTGTGTAATTGTACAGGATTATGCTCTTTTAAAGGTAGGAGACCCCAATCAGGTGTGCTAAAATGCCACTTACCATATTAAATAGATTGGGGAGGGGTTGTCTTTCTTTATTTGACTGCATGTTCATGGAGAAATGTAACATTTGTGTGATCATTATCTCTTCAACCTGTTGTGTGCGCCGTCAGCAAAAACAATTAGGCTTTCTGTGGTCAGGCATGATAGTAAAACAGCTAATTACATTGTCTCTGCCACTGCCAGCTTTCAGCTCGGCCAATTGTTGGACAATAAAATTATCCATCCAGTTTACTAAAGCTGTGCTGTGGAAATTATTTTGTGGGAGTTGTGTTGTCTGTACTGCGAGAGATGGGAACACAAGTCAGCTGTACGGCTTCATGTTGGAAAGCTTTTTTTTAATGTAAATATCGACATTTTCTCCAGTGAAATTGTTTTTTTCTTCCTTTGAATTTCATTTCCCTTCTACAGTCTCTCTCACTCTCTCTCATGCTGAATTTATGAGATACATTTGCCAAGAAGGGAATTCCACACAGTAGATTGTGGGAAGTAGACTTCAAATGTCTTTTAAGTGCAGACTGTGCTGTGGTAGTCGCTTTTAAGCTTTCTTTTCTCTCATGTCTCGCCTAATAAACAAAGCTGCCAAGCACCCAGCGTCTTGCAAAGTCTCCTGTGTTTTCTTTTTATGCAACAAGCATATATTTGGATATTTTTTCTTCTGTCTTTCCTAGACTTTAGCTCTGAATCTAATAGAGCAGACTGTGCAAAAACACATTGCCAAAACCTTGATAGAAAATAGATCCACTGATTGAATGATGATGATGGTAAAGAGTTGCCTGTTAAAAATATCTATCAGAACCTAAAGAGCAACTTCCTGCTTCTTTGGCCTTTATCAAGCTTTTAAACCTTCAGGGGAAATCATCATTTGTTATGCATGTCTTGCATCATTTGTTATGTATGTACATTGGGTCAAGGCCAAAGTGCATTGCTAGTGCTTTGCATCCGTAAAATATTAACATGCACAGGAGAAAAGTAATGCACTCATGCTGTCACTGCAACGATGAACAGCTTTATAGGATATCCCAAATTTTCCTCATCATGCAGATAGTGATACAATGTAGCACACTCATGAGTGGAACAAACCACAGTTTGGATAAACCATTGGCTTGTTTAAAACCCTTTTGATCATCTGACTAATCACGATTTTCCCCCATAAGAACTTCTCCTGACCTCGGTGAGTAAAATAATACTTTAAAAACCCAAGTTACTCAACTGAACCAGAGTTACATGTCAAATACTCGGGACAACTGTTGAAATGTAGAAAATGAATTTGACCTAGTTTTAAATAAACATCTTGCCACAGGGCATCTGAAAATCCTCTTCATTGACCAGGATTTTCCATAGTGGTAAAAACAGCAAATGAAGTCTTCAACCAATTTGATGGGCTGTTTCATATCTTAGAACTCCACTGTCCACGGCTTCCTTTGACCTTTGAGTAATGACATAGAGCTTGTATCCCGCTGTGAATATCTCTCTCTCAAAGAGGGAATGTTTTGCAGTGCTTTGACACTTAACCTTTGCTCACATCTGCTCTGGTCCATCGGCTGCCAAATCAGCTGATATCATTGATTTTTGTGTCACGTGGAAACTCTGTGCGTTAGCTTCTGGTTATTTAGACATCCCTCTGAAAAGATATCATTTTGCACTTTGTCTCGACATGTAAAGTGACTCCTGAACTTTGTGACTTTGTGTTCTTTTATGTTCTGCTCTGCACTAACTTTGCTGACTGTGCTCTTTTGAATATCTAAGGGTAAAGTGAGGGGAAGCAAGTTGTGTAGGCTGATAAAGCATGCTGCAAAGAAACAAACTCTGTATGCCATAACTGGTCGATATGCAGCTGTTATCTGGTATTTCTGTATGTGTGCATACATGCATGTATCTATGATTTGCAACTTTAACTTCTTTATTAAATTTTCACTGAACGAGAATGAAAGAGGAAGAAAATATAAGCATGGAAAGATGGCCAGTACCAGCATTTACAACAAACTTTTAATTTAGACTGATGATGTGTGCTGCAGTTTTCTAGCTTCTGGTTGTTTATATAAAAATCCACCATACAACTAAATATTCATGTCCATGCTTAAGAATACAAGAGACGTTGGCTAGAAAGCTAATGTGGGTTTCAATGCAGAGTTGGTGGCTTGCTTTGCATCGTTATAGACCTGGATTTAACTCGGGGTAAGAGCTTTGCATTAGATAATTACTGCTGCGACTAATATTCCAGCTGGAAGCAGGTTATTTAACCTTAACTGACATAGTGAGTAGCTTCTCCTTTCTTGGATATGGAAGACACATCCCGTGCTGTGGAAAAGTTACCCTGTTATTCTGTTTCAATAAGGTCAAACTAGTATCCTGGGTCAAAAACACAGAAAACAACTAGGGAGATTACTAAAACTGGAAGGTGGAAGAAATATTATCTGAAAAAAAAAGTTGAATGATCATAAGTGGAGATCACTAAAGTAAAATTGTAAAAGTAAGAGCAAGTCTACATGGATAATGTGAAGAGAACCCAGGGGATTGGGACTAAACAGCTGTGCAGCCCTAAGAAAACAACTTATTAGTGAGGCTACTCAGAAAAAAACAAGCTTCTGTTTGCTGCGGAGGATAAATATTTAACTCTGGGTTGAGGTAAGTTTGTGGGAAAAGGTCATGCACTCTAATGAGTCCAGATTTACCCTGCTGCAGAGTCACTGGTGCATCAGCGGCAGATGAAGTGATGCACCCATCATGACTAGTGCCTAATATGCAAGCTTGTGGAGGCAGTGTTATGAGCTGGGGTTGCATCAGTTGGTCACATCTAAGTTCACAAAGGGTATGTGCCCAGTAAATGAAGTCAGCTGACTATCTGAATATACTGAATCACCAGGCTTTTTTTCATCAGCAGATTTTTTTCCCTTCCCCGATGGCATGGACATGCTCCAAGATGACAATGCCAAGATTCATCGGGCTCAAACTGCCAAAGGGTAGTTCAGAGCACGATGCATCATTTTCACACATGGATGGCCACCAAAGAGTCCAGACCTTAACTCCACTGAACTTAACTCTGCCAAAATCAATGCAAGGTCTTGGTTTTAAAATGAACAGAAAATAAACTCTGGATAGAAATAAATGGTGTGACATTGTGTAAGTTTACTGAAACAAATGCATCCTGTCATCAAAACTAAAGACGGGCAGTGTTATCTGCTAATCAGATTGGTGGTTTGAGCCATGGCTGCTCCATTCTGCATGCCAAATTGTCCTTGGGCGAGATACTGAACATCAGAGTGTGGCTATGTGTCCATGTTCAGTAAAAAGCACTTAGATGTAAAAAAAAAAAGAATATATGTGTGAATGGGTGAAGCAGACATGATGTATAAAACACTCTGAGCCCATTTAACATTTGTTATGTTGCTCAGAGATGTTCCCACGCAGGTTTTAAAGGCTGGACTGATCATTACAAAAAATATAATTTCTGTGTGTCTATATAAGGAGTCAACAAGCAGACCGGTTTCAACTCAACAGATATTTTGGATTCAGAGCCGACAGTTTCTGCAGCTGATTGCTTTTAAGAAATAACACAAAAGAAGAGAAAAGATAAATGTGTAGCCTGATGAACCTGCTTTGAACAGGCTGAAAGCCAAAAAATGAAACGTGCATTGCTTTTAAGTGCGTAGAAGTGTTACCTATATCATAATATAGGCATGATCTCTTTTGTAAAAACTTGTGTTCAGTTGGGCTCATATCCTTACAGCCAATTCCACTTTTTGTTATCGTGTTTTGAAGCGAGGCTGTTTGACATGCATTAGATAGTCCTGTCCATTTATACTCTATCAAAATAAAAGCCTGGGCCCATCTATCCTCAAATGCTGCAGTTAGGGATATAATATAGATAAATCTGTCTGCCTCGGTTTCTCTGAATTGAAGCAATTTTCTGATCTCGTCTTGCCGAAAGCCTCTAGCATACAAAAGTGTTTTTCTTCTCTTAAGAGAAAGTCTGCTACAGTTTCTTGTCACAAAGCTTTGTAAAGTACATGCAGTGAAAGATGAAAGAATCACACAAAGATTGTCTTCATGTTCTAATCCAAAAACATGTCTGACTACTTCTGTTTCTTGTTCTGACAGTAAAAGCTGAAAATCCAACGTGACAGTTAAACTTCATGTCGGTAATAAAGATTGATTGATAGACTATCATGTTATTAAGTCTCTACTATATTTTTCTATAAAATACTAAAACAATGTAAACAAACTTAAATGAGCCTTGTCACAACTATAGCACCAGCCTCTTCATGTTTCCCCTTTGAATCCATGTTGCGTGTTCCCCATCTTCCTGCCTGTTTGTCAAACGTTTTCTTCTGTCTATGAAATGCTTCCGTGGGAGCCACTCAATCATTTCCTTCCCCTTTGATTGAAGAAGAGAGCACATTCATTTTGCACGGACTCTGGGGTGAGGAGGCGGGGCCTTCGGCGGGGCAGCTGCGAGCTCACACAGATATTATATCATGTTTATCTGTGCAGCAGTACAGACTCTTCCCTGACCATAAGTGCCAGTGTCCTGCAGGACAACTTTGATGTTGACCACCTACTGCCCTGCAGCCTCCCCAGGGTCACATCCAAGTGAAGGCCATAACTTCTCTTAGATTAAAGCTGCTAAACCTTCCACAGGGGCCACAGATGCTATCGGTTTCCCTTTGACCTTTGACCTGTCCCACTTAGGTTGAAATAATAATTAAAAAAGTCCCTGCTACTGCAGAAATGTGGGAAAAAGCCATCATGTAGCTTTGAAGCAAAGGGTGATATTAACGTATCAAGTAAGCGGGAGACCCATTTCTGTTTTTATCCTCCTTTTTATATCTCTCTCTGACCATTTCTTGCTGTCAAGGTGATGTTGCTGGGCAACAGCCAAAGGGAAATAGGATTCAGCATGGCAAGGTCAAGACTAAATGCCTCACACAGTTCTCTCTCACACACACTTGACACGCACACACACCTCCAGCAGTGAACCTTGAGCTAGATGCTGCAAGTCCCCAGAAATCCTGCTTGACTTTTGATTTTTATCTGTTTCCAGGCTGCCTGACTCTTTGCCCTGCCTTTACCCATCACAGGCATTTCATTTTTTCCAGCTTCTTGTAATACAGCTGAGGAGTCAGCTTTATTTATTAAAGAGGCATGGGAGCCAGCTAAATGTGCTAAGGGGCTTTGTCCAGAGGTGTGGTGGGGTTAGTGTCCTTGGGCTAACCTTGAGTGGACACATTTTGCAAAGACAGTCACCACAACCATTTATTCAGCTTTTATTTCTGGAACTGTAAAAAGCAAATATTTCAAATCAGTTGAGTTCAATTTATTTTATATTGCGCCAAATCAAACCAACTGTCACATCGAGGCACTTTATAATGTAAGGTAAAGAAGCTACAATATTAGAAAGTAAACCCAAACAATCAAATGACCCCCATGAGCAAGCACTTGGCAACAGTGAGGAAGAGAAGCTCCCTTTTAACAGGAAGAAACCTACAGTCGAACCAGGCTCGGGGAGTGGCAGCCATCTATTGCGACTGGTTGGTGGTGCAGGGAGGAAGACAGGGCAAAGGACACACTGTGAGGGAGCCAAAATTTCCAATCAATTACTAATGATTAAATACAATAGTGTTGCAGTGTAGCGTCTTTAAGAGATGATGGGGGTTGATTATTCAAGACCAATTCTGGATTTAACTAGTAATATATGGTCTGCCTTTTAGTCCTGTCATCACTCTCAATGCAGCATTCTGGTTTAAATGAAAGTTTTAATGAGCTTAAACATAATTTATTAGGGTGTTTGAAATGGAATTTAAAGAACCTGATATCGCTTCATGGTGTTGAAATACTGGGCGCTATGAGAGTAATTTGAAGTTCTGCTTGGTTTTGCTTGTGACCCTTTGAAATGAAGCCTTGTGTAATTACATGTCTGAGTTGTGATCAGTTCACTAATTTAATTTTTTCAAGTGGTTGAAGAGTTTTAGTGAGTGAAGTTCTCACATTTAAAAGTTTGGAGTCCTGTGAAATTGGTTGTAGCTTAAGAAATCATGTAAATCTGCAACAGAAGAAAATGAAGGAACATGTTGTTGTAGGTTGAGTGTTATGGTGCTTTACAGTCAGATTATTCTTTTAGATAAAACATTTGGATTATTTAGCTTCAGTGCTCCCAGTCAATATTAATTACTTGTCTACTTTAGCCTGATGGATGCCATGGTTGTATGACCACTTTGTACAGTGGTCTTTATAGGTACACACCATCTTCCATGTGTCTCAGTTTCCTTTTGATATCATAACAGCACATTTAACAAATGATTTGAAACAGTTTTCCTTTATATTAGAAAGGTCAATTTGCCAATGTTTTCCAGCCCTGTTAATTAAAAATAAAAAAGTACCTGATTTAAATTTGGCACGGCTCCGCTTCAAAGTCATGTTCTTGTGCACCTCTGGACTGGTTCCAGCGGTTCTGAGCCAATATTTTTAGATCACTCACTGAAAATCCCTGTCTCACCGCTTAAATAAACAACTACTTTTAACTGGACAAAAGTGCAAACATCAACTGTTTCAAACTGAACCACAGATCATCATTTTGGGTTTGAGGATGATGAAAAGCTGAATCACTGGCTACAACTCAGAGACCAAACAGCTGTTTTCAGTGGAAGGATCCACAGTATCCATCCCTGACGGCAGTGTGTCAGGTCAGGATTATGCTTTTTTTTCTTTAATGACATTCACATGGTTTTGCATTGTGAATTTGGGGTTTAGTGTAACATCCTAAAGTGTCTGAAGAGGACCGTTCGGCACAAACAACCTCAGCTGTGCTGCTTGCCGGTGTGCAGTGCAGTGAAAAAGGAGTTTTGAGGGTTTTTTTTGATACACTAAAACAGCCATCACTCATCTACAGCCCCACTTGCCAGATCTGGTATTATTCAACATTTTTTATAATACTGAATTAAATCCAAAGCATAAGCCCTGCACTTTATGCCATATGCACACAATGATTTCTGAAAAAAAGAAACGTGCAGGAACATTTCAAACTAAAGGTGCAGTTCATGCAAGTCTTTTCTTGTCTTCAGTGTCAGTATGTCATGTATTTCTTGTCTACGTGTGTCATGTTGTCTAGTCTGTGTCATTATATTTACGTCTCTCCATGTTTCCTGTTTTATTTTGAAAGTCTTGTGTTTCTATGTTCAATATGAATATTTTACTCTTCCCCTGTGGCGCTATTATGTTTATTTGTGTCAGCTGTGTCTCCCCAGGTGTTTCCACTTGCCTCATTACCCTTCTGTGTATTTAGTCTGTGTGTTTTCATTCAGTCTTTGTCAGGTTGTCTGTTTTCCTTCCCTCCATGTCATGTCAAGTTCCATGTACTTGATTCTGCTCAGTTCATGTTTTTCCTTATAGTTTCTCGCACGTGCCTGTTCAGAGTCATGTTCGTGTCCGCTGACATAGTTACCTCAGTTTAGTTTTTTCTGTTTATGTTTCAGGTTTATTTTTGCCCCTGTTGCTTTATTTTCTACTCATGTATCAGCCATAATACACAGCTCGCTTTTTGTTTAACCTTAGTTCCGTCTCCCTCCGTGTGTGCAGTTGGGTCCTGCTCACTCCCCACACAGTCTGCTTCAGTTTGGTGTGAGTTCCCTGTCTGTACGGACCAGGCCGTGTAACAATGTGAGTACAGTAAAACCCAATGACAGCAATGTGTTTTTGACAAAATCATGCCAGATCAAGCCACAAAGGAATGAAGAAATCCACACGTGTTAACTAAGTCAAGCACTAAACAGCTTCATGTACAACTTTTTGTCTTCATCACTTGAAAGAGAAAAGCATCCACCACCCCCGATGAGGCTTTTGCTCGATATAATGAGAATACTGATGGTGTCTCTTTTGGCAGCGTTAAAGTTAGCTAGCTTCATGCTTCTTGGTTGGAGGATGTAGACATTTAACAGAAAAAAAAGTTCCTGCCTGAAACATTTCTCAACAAGCTCTGTGGATTTTCAACAACACTGTCATGACTTCTGGAAAGAGACATTGCTGCTGACTTTTTCAAATGTATTTTCTTTTCTTTCTTTTGTTGTTCTTGTTGCTTTGAGCACCAAAAGACTGTTTCTTTTCTTTCATAAAAAAAAAAAAATCCTTTTCTAGTGCAGGTACTTAATTTGTCTAGAAGGTATGCAGGGAGCGGAGGGGAGCATAGAGGTCTCATGGGCATTAAGCAGCAGGGTAAACAAGCTTCAAAGCTCAAGCAGAAGCCTCAGACTTGACCTAGGGTGAATCGCAAGTCATTAGTTACATGCCAGGCAGCATCTGGGGTAATCACACCAAACACCATGGGCTTTATCACTCTGAACTCCACACACTACGAGCAAAAGCAACAGGGCGTAGCATGTTGGAAGAATCCTCTTTTAAAACGAGAGAACACGTCCTAAAATAAAACAAGGAAGAAATGTTACTTCTTAAATTTAGCAACTTTTTTTCTGCGCCTTGCTTCCAGCAACAGTGTTTCTGTTTGTTCACTGATTAAAGGAAACATAGAATGTCCTTTCTGATACCCGCAGCTCAAAGCTCATCTCTTGAACACGACAGCGCAGCATTTCTCCAAATTTGTGTTTCATATTTTAAATGAGATTTTTGTTCAGAGCTCTGATAGGTTTCAATTTTATTGAAGATGTTCGCTTCCCGGGAATAACTTCCATGCTCCGCGTAGATCAGATAAGATGTGGTTGTACAGCATACCGAGACACTTTCATAGAAATCCATCACCACATTCTCTTATCATTACAGAAAATCACTGATTTATTACAGGTGGAGAATGCGTGCTAACCTGTCCCACTATCATTTTGATCATGTAATGACAAAGTACAGTGATGAAAAACTCAAAAGGTGCGCTTCTACCTCCAGCCACACAAGCCTCACAGCTGAGCCCATCATTCCCCACTGCAGCTTCTCTGGTCATCTGATGATAGATAGCCATGTGGCAGATGTTTCCGGAAGTACCCCATTGATAACAGTCCCATAGGAGCCCCTTGATTGGAGTTCATCCCCCTCCCTCTGTCCCACCAGCTCATTCATCACTGGCTGAAATTAGAGGCTGCCCTTGAGTGTCAGCAACCAAAGTGTTGATGGAATGGGTGCTGATGAGATGCACTGATTTGAGTGCTGCATGGTATCCTGAGAGGGTGAGGGATGATTGTTTATGAATTTATGTACTTGTGCAGTAGATGGGGTTGTATTTTCATTTAATGTAATACACCTGTCAATCTGGAACAGCAAACGGTTATAGTTTTAGATGTGCATTTATGTAAAGTCTGATGTGGCAGTTTCACTTATCGGCAGCTGGACTTGGTGGAAAAAAGTGAAAAACAGAGGAGCTACATTATATGACATGTTTCAGCTGAATGTACTGAATGTGTAGAGGGAGCAGTTCAAGCACAAGTGAAATTTGAGTTTGTAAAATTGCATAGAAAACAATAGAGGGGAGTGATTTGATGGATTGTTCCAGCATTAGCACAGATGCATAGGTTGTACTGAATCGTGATGGTGAAGTGGGAGTTCAACCAGAAGCACAATGCTTTCTGTTTACAAGCCAACACACTTTCCACTTCTGACTTCACATGGTCATTAGTTTTAGCCAATTTAATTCTGATGTCTATAGAAAGAAGATCAATCATGAGTTACCGAACTAATTTTCCTTTACAGGCCAGGTGGGGGGGATGGGGTTTCATGGCGACTTGGAGGGATTCCTATTGACTTTATTGGACTCTTGCATACAGGTCCCTATCAAGTGCAAGTATGGGAAGATAAGAGAGTGAAAATGGTTGGTCTACAAATAATGACACGAATCATTTGGTGTATTTTTGTGCATTTGTGTGTCTGCTTAAAGCATCACTTTGAAAGCTTTTGGAGAATTCTCAAAGGAGAAATGGCATAAAAGAAAAGTCATATTTCATCTGCCTTAATTTGATGGAGGAAGTTAGTGGGCAGATGCCTGTTTGTATAAAATGATGCTGTCTTTAGCAGACCAAAACAAAGGCACAAAAAGGCTGTATGTTGTAAAAAGGAAAATCATCCTTAATCTGACTTTTTGATTTTAAAACAGTACCGTAAGAATATGACAGAATAATCCAAAATTCAAACAGAAAATCTGAAGGAAGCAAGAAAATGAAGCAGTGGGAGACATGGGAGTAGGAGGGGGATAGCCCGACAAGGTCATTAAGACTGAGGAAAGGGACACACTTACCAAATATAATAAGACACAGGTAAATTCAATTAGATAACAAGACAGGGACTCAAAACACAGCAAGCCACATAAGGAAGTAATATGAATGGGAAGTAACTGAAAGGAATGTGGAATACACACAGAGGAGAGTGGGGAAAATGGAAAAACATGAGGAAAGAATGAGAAAACAATAATGAACTGTGTAAAATATTAATTACACTATAAACCATGACACAAGATTAACAAAACTAATCAATTAATTTATGTATATATATTACATTGATTGCAACTGTCCTGAGTGCAGCAGTCAGATGAAATTAGTGGGACTCTGTGCCAGTAAGTAAATATTGGCACAGTAGCCCAATATTACAATTTTATCTTGGCAAAAAAAGTAGGTACAAAAAGCAACAGGTTGCCTGTTTGGGGTATGACACACAGTTTTCCATTTCAGTTTTGTATTTTTATTAAGTATCTCCCAAATGGCTCTCTTGTACCTGTCTAGATGCCAACGTGCCCTTTTGATTGGGATCGAGTACAAGCTTGAGGCAGAAATAAAACCTAACCCTGTCTATAACGCTGCTGTGGTTGTGGTCTGTATTTTTGTTTCTCCCCCTCAGGGGAGTTTTACCACACCACTGCACTGAATTACCATTTTATTGGGTAGGGTGGTTACCAAAGTGTTGGCTTTTGACTTGTTTTTATAGTCCAACGAAGCCGACTCATGACTGCTTAGACTGCATATGTCTGATGAACCAACAACCTATGCTTTCTCTTCTAAGAACTGATCAGTCAGTCTCCAATATTCACTTTATGTCCAAGAGATTCAATCACATACACACTCTTGAAAACTGAGCCGGTTGTGATGTTTTATTGTCCTCATCCATGTCTGCTAACTGGTTGATGTTAGCCGACCGGCCAAGCTGTTATACTGACCTTCTGGGCATTTTGAACAAAAACCAGCACACCGTAAAATGCCCCCATCAATAAGGATATGAAAACACGAAGTGAGAACCTGTAGGCCGCGCGGTGTAAACGTGTCTTGCCGGGTGGATAATGCTGCCTTTCTAAGCAGACAAAGAGATCTGCCCTCCGTGTGCTGCTGCTGTTCGTATTTTCAGACGCAGTGTTACTCTTCTGAGCCTGTTCGACGGGGTGCAAAAAGCATTCAGCTCTGAAGGATTTGAGAAACAGTGCAATCGTCCTGAATTTAAATGGGTTCAGGGCCCCGCGTACAGATGGCTGTGTACACAGCCAGATACGCCGTTCAATAGTTCGGAGCCCGCTTTTTTCTCTCTCTCTAATCGCACCCTCTCTTTTTCTCATTGCTGTCTTCGCGGCCTCTTTATCACTGCACTTCTTTACACACCTTGTACATGTAGACTGAAAAACACACATCCCGAAGCACACAGTGTTTTACTCCATTTCATTCTCGTTGCCCCACATCTGCTTTCTCCTCTAATTCTCCGTCCCCTCTTATTTCCCAGGACTGAGGATCGAGATAAAGGAATCGTTTTCCTTTGACCGTCAATCACGTTGACGTAATTACACAAACCAGAAATAACGTTTCTGTCTTTGTTTCTTTCTTACACGTCCTTTTCCCCCAGCCTTCTTCCCTTTTCAGGCTTCTAAACACTGAGAAATGAGATAAAGAAATCACTTTTGGGGGTGAATGGCCACAAAATAGCAAGCGTACACCTCAAGCTTTCCCTCGATCCACCATTTGACTTGTCTACCACCCTCAACCTATTGTTCTTTCTCAAACACACACATGTCTGAGCGCATTCCCCTAAACATTTATTTTCTTTGCTCCACATTGCAGCACAAACTCAAACTGTGAAGATAAACTAGCCTGCAGTGTCAGAGTCTGACACAATGAAAGAATGCCATGCTGCAGAGCACCACAGTGATAGATTAAGACCAAAGTAGCAGATTAAAACAAATGAGGACCGGTGAAGGCTTCCAGACATCTCAGTTTTCATCTGATGTAGCAGGCCACCCGGGGAACCAGATGCTGGGAATTTTGAACGATTTGAACAAGAACAAAGCTTTTGTTTAATTGACACAGTGAAGCTCTATTTACATTTAATCACCATGTTTTTAAAATGCATTTCTTTCTTTTAGCTGCTGGAAATAAGGCTTGAAAAGCACTGTGGCCATTGCTAAGGTTTGGTTACAGTTATGTAATTGCTCTTTGTCAAAGTATGGCAAATACTGATACTGGTTTTGGGATCAAACCTGCCTGTTATTTGCATGTTCTCCCTTTGCCTGCCTTCTTTTAATCCAGATGCTCTGGCTTCCTCCCACAATCCAGAGACATGAATCTTAGGTTAATTGGCCATTCTAAATACTGGATGCAGGAGAAGCTTGAATGATTGCCTTTTTGTCTGTGTTAGGCATATAATCAACTGGCAACCTGTTCACGGGGCACTGTGCTTCTGAGAATACAGCCGTGATCCAGTCAGATGGATGGATCACAAAGATATTTGTGCCTTAGATTAAGATTTTGTAACTATATTTGTTCGAACAGCCACGCACAGAGCATTTAATTTGTAGTTCTGGGTGCAGTGTCTCATGAGCTCTCTCAGCGATGTGAGGAAGGTTGGGCATTTCATCTTGAAAGACCTGATTAGTTTTAAAGACTAGGATTACTGAAAGTTTAATGTAATTACATTAAAAAATATGAAAGAAGGAGAAGATATTTACTAGTAGGAGAAGACATAAGAAATATGAGAGAAAAAACGCTTTCAATATTAAGATTGAAAAGCTCCAGTCTTGAGGTCTAAAGATGGGGTCATATTTCTCCATTTCTCAATTATGCGCAGTACATATTTAAACGCTAATTACTCTCCTATTAGTTACAAAATGGGCCAATAGCTATATTAGTTACTTATAGACTTTTTCCAGTACTTTAACTCCACGTTTAATGATCATTATTTCTAATACAGCGCAAAGTCCATGTAAACCTGTGATTTATATATTTTCCTTATTCTTATTTTTTCACATTTATTATAACAGGCTTCACGGTGGTCCTTGCATTTGTTTGTTTCTTTCCTGGCACGAAGGGAAAAGACATTTAATCCAAACAAGTTAATTAGGAGGGAGATAGCATCAGCGCAAACGAGGCTAATGAAATAAACACTGTCCTAAAAGAAGAGATTAGCAATTAAGCTATTGGAGCGCAGAGTCATTTATGTTCCATTGTGCTGTCTTTTAATGTGGCACAGTAATGAATACTGCTCCTGCTTTTATATCTGTGTGAATGCGTGTGTGTGTGTAATATATGAGTGTGTGCTGTTGGGTAATAATAACCCACTCTTGCCTATTTGTTTACCAGCCTTTGTTTACTGAAGGACAATATGACTATTTTCTGGTTAACATCTACAGCGCTGACACTCAGTGTGCAAACTATCCTGTACTTCCTGTATTTAAGATGATGCCGTGTGATTAGATGAGAGAGGTATGGATGCACTGATTTTTTTTTTCCGTATGCGTTTATTTGACTGATTAAAAGCAGAAAGCCTGTGCCCGTGCGTGTGTGTGTGTGTGTGTGTGTGTGTGCAAAATCCCTGCACCTGCACATTGTATACACAAGCCTCTGTCACTATGTATCGTTTGCAATGGTGAGACAAAGTGCATGTGCTCTGCCTACAGACAGTATGTTACATTCATGAACACACACACACAGTAAACACAAACTGCTCTCGGCTGTGTGTGTGATTCATGCGGTCTGGTCCTGTTCTTGCTGATGAATGGAGACCAAAGGGCTTTGTAGCAACCAGGACACATGGTAACTCCCCCTCGACTTTATCTGCAACAACACCATCTATAGAACACATCTGTCTATCTGTCCAGCTGTGGCTGGGAAAGTCGTTAACCCAGAGACCCTCTAGGCTCCTGAAAGCCACTAACCAGACAAAGATTGAGAATAAGAGAAAAAAATATTAGGATGGAATTTCTGAAGTTTTTACCTTTCTATAGAAAATGCATTTAATAATAGATATACACCCAGCCGCCATGTTTTTACTGTAGGTATACCTGTTAGATTACTGGCAGCAACTCAGTGCATTAAGGCACGTACACATGGTCAAGATAATTCGCTGAAGTTCAAACTGAGCATCAGAATGAGGAAGAAATGTGATTTAAGGTGATTTGACTTTGAAGGTAGCATGGCTGTTGGTCCTAGATGGGCTGAGTATTTCAGAAACTGCTGATCTGCTGGGATTTTCCTGCATAACAATCTAAGAGTTTATAGAAAACGAGCAGAAAAAATATCCTGTAACCTTCTTGATGCCAGAGGTCAGATGAAAATGTCCAGATTGTGTCAAGCTGAAGGCAAAATTGTTGATTATTATTGCTTCATGGTAGGGAATCTAATATATGCATTGGCAAGTGAACATATGCTATGATTATATTGTTGCTATATGCACTCAATAGTATGTTAAACAAGCACATATGTTTACTCTTCATATTATGTTTACAAAAAATTATTTTAAACATACAAAGCCTGGCACATGTTCTAAAAATGTGCATGTTAATGCAAGCAGGTTGTGCACCTGTGTCACTTTTAGCAGCGCTGTCATCTCTGTGAGCACACAGAATTTTGTATGCAAGGTGTTTGTGTTGTGGAGTATAAGCCTTCGTGCCGACTCTCTTTCTGTGCTTATCTCATCTTTTAGTGGCTTATTTTAGAGCGCCGGTGCCTGTGATTGTATGAGTTTTGAGTATTCATACTGGTTGTGAGTTTGCATGTATAGTAGCTGTCTCTGCCTGCTGGGATTTTCTGAGGTGTATTCACAGAAAGTCTGTGGATGAGAATATGTTTTTGGCTCCTTACTCTTTGTTGTATTATGTAAATGTCTTATAAGACATAATTTTTCTTCTAAACAGCCCAGTATCACTCAAATTATATGAAATGATCTGCATGTTTGACTGTATTTGTAAAGATTTACATCCCTGTTTGCCTCTATGCACATCCCTGAATGTATAGGTCATTACAAAAATATGCTGAAAGTGTACATACATAACTAAGGTAGTGTATTACCCATTCAGACTGTATAGCATGGGTGTCTACTCAGGTGTATCCTAACGTAAAAGACAGTTGCCTAGGCAGAAGTCATCCCTCATGTCCTCCTCCTAAACAATAGCCTATTGTGGCACACAGGCAGACTGACAGATTCAATATAGGCCCCGCAATAGAAGGCAGATTAAGTCACTGCATCATTGCTTACGGCTCCTTTTAGATGCCATTAATTGCTTTCATCATTGGCAGCCACTCTTTAGCTTGAAGTAGAGCGAGGTAACAAAAATGAATGCTTTAGCAAGAATAGATATCACCATTTCAGAAGTGGTGGCTGAGCTCATTTACCATCCTTTTGTGAGGAGCCTGTTTTTTACTATAGTGATAAATAATGAAGTTATAAAGTGTCACCAACAATAAAATAAACATCGTGGCAACCATGCACATAAGTTTAGTACACAGTTAGCCTATAAAACCTTTGAAACAAGCGCAGATGCCAGCCAAATATGATGCTGCAATAATGTTAAAACCTATAAATGTTAAACTTCTTGGTATTTTTGCTTTAGGCTAAACTGCTTCAATAGAGCATCTTTGTTTATAAGAAATGCACTGATGGATGCAGCATGTGCATTTAATACAGAGAAAGAGCCAACTGTGGTTTTCTCTCGCTCTCTTTTTTTTGCTTGTTTTTATATCACTTGACTGACTCAGTGCTGTGACAGCTTTTGGCTGTTGGTTCTGTCATGATATCATCATTCTGGGATTGAGGGTCATTCCTGGCATGCTTTTCCAACTGTGCTTCAGAACAAAAAGCCACAAGGGGACTTTCAGACAGGCTAATTTTGATGCCAAAGTTCTTCCAGTGCCACAAACGTTGAGTGTTTATCAGAGGAAGCTGTCGTGGGCCGTGTGGTGGTGAGGGGAACAAAACCCCCAAATGTGGGTCCATAGAAGAATTATCCACCTAAATTCATGTCCCTGTCCTGATGGGTCATGAGGGTGTTGCATTAGACTTATCGTTGTGGCCAAAGTTAACAAGGATAATAAAAAAAGTTGTATATGTAGGTATGTCCCTTTGTGTATATATACATACACATATTATATATGTATGTGTATATATATGTGTATGTATATGTGTTTACATATATGTATGTGTATAAACTGAATTGAAAAAATTATACAAAATTATCCAATTCCACTGTGAAGTGCTGTCCAATCAGTTTTCCAGCACTTGGGTGAATCTGAGCAGAGTGCATACCCAATGTACATTTCTGCACATGTGCACCCATAACATGCACATGTATGACAGATGTCTGACAGATGTTGTGTTATGCTTCAGATCATAAGCTGCTCCTTTTCTTCTTTTCTTCTACAACTTCATCTTGATTTTGTCTGTCCAAAATATTTTTCCCAGAACTGTACAGACTCTTTTAGATGTTTTCTGGCAGCCTGACCAGGTCTTCCTGTTCCTATCCCTCTATATTTCCATCTCTTGGTTATAGACCTTGATGGTGACACACCTGGCTCCTCAAGGCTATCCTATACTTGGTTAGATGTTATCACACTGTTTTTGTTAACCATGTAAATCTGTCATTGTGCACTAACCCTGCTGTGGTCTCCCAGATCTTTTGATGTTGCAGAAGTGCCCAGTGCATTTTTTCTTTTTAAGAATTCACAAGGTTGTTGGCCTCAGCTGATGTTTTTGCTGTCTCTCTGATGGATTTATTTTCAGTCTAATGATAGCCTCCTTCACTTGCATCAACATCTCTTTGGATCCAATGTTGAGATTTCCAAATGCAAGTTTAACACTTGGATTAAACTCCAGATTTCATTTGTTAGAAAACAACAAATGAACAGGCCTCACTTGGCAACTGCTTGTCAGTCAATTGTCCAATTATTTTTGAGCCTCTGAAAAGGGGGACTGTTTAAAAATCCTAAACAGTCAGTGCAATGCTTTTGTTAACCACCTTAAATTAAAACAGTAAGTTAAAATCCACTGTGGCGAAATACAGAAACATAATTACAAAAACTTGTCATTGTCCAAATATTTATGGGCCTAACTGTATTCATATACACCACCAAACTATTGTTTATACCAAGCTCCCAAGCTTGTATTCATACGTCTTCACACATATAACAGGAACAACAAGCTGAGCGGTGGGTTTATTTCACAGTATTAATGTTTCTGCAAACTTTTATCTTCCAAACAGTAAATTAAAAGACTTGAGTATCAGGCTGAGCTGTACTTTTATGATTAATGGCACTTCTTTGTGAGTCACTCCATGCAGAAAATAACCACAATGGTAAAAGCTGTGGAACGCACTGCAGGAGATTAAGAACTATAAAACTAAAAGGATGACGGAGAGAAAGGCCAGACGTGTCTTTTGGGGTCTTCCTGTAGCACCCTGAAGCCACTGGTTGTGAGCTGAAAGAGAGCTCAATAATTTAAACTCCGTCGTGCCAAATACTTCATTTTCTCTTCCATTAAACTCATTTTATTTTGTTCCTTCATCTACATTAATTTGCTTGGCCTACATTTGTTTTGTTCCAAGACTTCGACCGAATTCCTTTTGCTAAAGGCAACATGGGTTTCTCCGAAGTTCATTCAAATTTAATAGAATCATGGCATCTTGATTTTTATGTAAAAACACCCTCCTCATATCGAGCCAAGTCCCCGAGTCGAAGGGAAAAGCAGCGAGTGAGTGGACTCCCCAACAATGTGCGAACATCTTCAACATTTCATGAAAACAGTGGCTTCACCAAATGAACAAGCACTGCTTCATGATTTTCTTCTTCTGCGTTCCTTTGGTTCCTTGTTTCAATTTTTAACTTGCAAGGTTATTTCTGATAGTTACTGAATAGTTAAACAGTTTGCGTTTCTTATGTTATTCTAAATATAAGCCAAAAATAATGTCTTTCAATTGTATTTGCATAGTAAATGTAACTTACAGCAGCCTGTTAGCTTAGCTTTGCAGGAGTGTAAACAAAGGAAAATGTCTGACCTGGATCTGTCTAAAGGTAGCAAGACAAAATGTCTATGTATTTATTATTATCTATTTATTCAATAGAAAAACCCCATCAGGCTGTGGTTTTAAAGTGGGTTTTGACCAATTCGTTTTTACCTATGTTTACGATACAGATACAGTTGCCACAGAGAGTAGTGACAACTAGCTGTCCCTTAATTCTACACATACACCTTATTTAGAAATCTTATTTTTGATCATTGCTTCTGTTGTAATCTGCTAGCAATGAAAAGATTTTTGGTTTCTTCTTGTTGTTGCTTTTACTCTGAGTGCTATTGATCAGTCAGCTTTGAGCAAGGAATCGTTGCATGCAGGTAAACAGTTTGCTTAAAGAATGAAAGAGAAGTGGCAGAAGACCAATGCCAAAACCACTGACTATCATCTGATAATGATTTAGTTAATTTCTCTCGGTTGTTAAAAATGTATCTGCAGCAGTATTGACTTTTCACCTTTATTGTTCTGCACTAGAAGCTGTTGTACAAGTGACCCAAGTCTCCATTCGTAAACAATGACCAACAGACAAAAACAGAACTGCCTACAACATCAGACCACAAATGGATTCTAGTAAGACTGATCATTACTTTTCTGTTGTTTCCTCTTGTTTTTCTTTCTTTTTCCCATCCCTGTCTGTGTCTTGTGTGTACAGTTTGTACTTTTTGTTCCTTACCTCTTGGACAGCTGGGTAAAAGTGCCAGATGTCTTGGGCTTAAAGTCAGAAGTTTTTTCATAGAATTTACTTTCTTATTACGTGACTAACTCACTGTATGCTGAACTCATACCCTGATCAGGACCAGCATATGTTCAGAGTTTCAGTTTAAAATCAGGTAGAAGCACCCACAAGTGTGATATAGATCCTCTGCTAGGAGAATGTGTTTTCTTTTAAAGTTCAGCTTATTAAGTTGTAGTTTAAAAAACCCATAAAATGAAACCCATCTATAATGTTACAGAGGCACAAAGTGTGTGTCACATTCTCATTGGATTTTACATGTATTCAGTTGGTGATGCTGGAAGTGTTTACACGATTTTATGTCTAAGTTACACTCCTGGAATTTTAGCTAATAGAGCGTAGATTAGAAAACTCATCAGTTGCATTTGTTGGCCATTTATCACCAAGCATACCAATTCAATCAATAAAAATAATTTCCTTTGTGTTTTCCAGGGGTTTTCTCCTTCATTAGACTGTGTTACCGTAACCACTTTTTCAGTTTGATTTTCAGGGTGTCTTTGAATTCAGCCCCACTGTAGGTTGAACATTTTAATTTGATCAAAAAATGGCAACACATTATCCAGGTCATATCAGTAATGGATAACCAGCATGGGTTTTTTCCCCTTTGAGATGTGATGTGTTTTGAAAGTGTTCCTTTAACTTTTTAACAGTGCATTTGACCTTATTTTGATTTTCCCTATTCTATATAAATTCAAACATGTGCACCCAATTCAGTTTTTAAAGAAGTTAATATATGCTGCACAATCATGACACCCTGGAAAAAAGAAGAGGTCAAAGAAATCTTTAATAGCCCCAGATTACCATGACATGCGAGTGATGAAACCTTTGACCACAGCTGTATAGAATATGTGTGTGGATGTCTTTTTCTTGCACCAGTTATATATAAACATGTACAGCTGGCACAGCAAAAACACATTTTCAAAGTCATAGAAGAGCCAAGACATCAACTCCCGATTCTTTCCTATGCAGAAAATCTTCATCTTTTCACTCTTCACATGAACAGCAGCGAGAAATATTGAGTGTCTTAAGACTTGTCATCTCCCTTACTTCTCAAACATATCTGCTGAATTACAATGAAGCCATTTTGGCTTTTGACAAAACAGAGCCTAGTGCAGAGTGCTGTTGAGTAAAGTGAGAACCAGTGGGTAGCATTTCCCCTTATTCTCTTTCATCCATGAGAAATGAAATGAGAGCAGAGAAAGCACCCTGAGAGGTGAATGGATATTCTGCCACCTGCGGCACAGACCATGTCGACTGTTGAAAATAACTATATAGTACCAAACGCCATTTAGATTCTGCCTCAGAGTGTGACTGTTTGATGAGACGCTGAACCCCGGTGACATTAGATCATCATTTTATGTTGCTACTTTCATTTGAGCCTCTTTACAGCCGAAACAGTATGAGGTCTGATGGATTCTTTGATGCTCTGTACATATGTTTCTGTGTGGGTTTATTCTCTCTTAAAAGTAGATTTGTTTTAAAGGTGACATACCACGCTTTATTTTCCGCCATGCATATATTAATACGATGTTAGATGCGTATTTATAACATGGTCAAAGTTTCAGATAATGAGGCCAAAACCTCAGGCTTCATATTTCATTAAACGTGCCGTCTCCAACAGTTTTCCTGGACACTTGACACCAGTGGTCATGGATATCCTTAATATGGTAATTTGAGGCTGGCTGCTAGTACAGCAGCCCCACGTTCCTTCTACTGAAGCTTTCGGTTTACAAGAAGTTGTTATGGTCCTGGATCTGCTACCCTGTGATTTTGAGTTTTTTGTGGACTTTCTAGTTTTTTTGTGTAAATGTGTGGTTCTTTGTCACAGTCCGGGTGAGCTGCTGGAAATTTCCACTGGGTTCCAGATTCACCTGTGTCCACCAAGACCTGCGTTGTCTTGTCACCGCCAGTTTGTCAACTAACCCATGTTAGTAACAGGCTCTTACGCTCTGTTATTGTCTCAAGTCCACCTTGTTCTCTTGTGCTGCAGTTTTCTGGTCACGTCACGGCTCATCCCTCAGGCTTTGCTCATTTCTCAGACTCCAAGCCATACACTCTGCTCTTCACACTCCATCTCTTGGAAAGCTTCCAGCTCTACACCTGCCTGCCCTCCTGCCACCTTTTGCTCGGTGGATCTTTCGAACCCAGGTCAGCCATTCCACTCTGCTCAGCTCACCAGAGCTACACCTTCTCCCCTCAAAGCTACTCCAACTCCACCTGCAACTGCTACCACACCCACTTCCAGCCATGACTCAGTCCACCTCGTTAGTCCCTCACCCTGCTAAGTTGTATAGCCTACTGTATATATTCTAAGTTGCCACGTTTCTATGCCAAGTTATTGTGCTGTGTTTGTCACTACCAAAATAAAACTGTTAAAACTACTTCTGTTGTCTTTGCACTCTGTTCCACACTTGGGTTCAATTTCAAAATTCTTTTCCCCTTTGTGTATTAATTCTGTTCTTTTTCTTGGGTTTTGCACATCTTCCATGTTGTTCTGCCCTTTCTGTAAAGTTTTCATCAGTGGGGTCCCGCTAGTTTGGTTATTTCCTCTCTTATTTTGGTAACCTTTGTCTAGTGTGCTTAATGGGATTTAGTTTATTTCCCTTGTCCATTTTTGTTCTTTTTTTTTTCTGTTTAAATGTGTTGCACCTCCTGTTTTCTTTCTTCATTATCTTGTGTATTGTCATGGTCCTACCTCATGCCCATGATAAATATGGATTATTTTTTTTCAAACTGAGTCATTTAAAGCTAATCTATTACACTCCAATAATAATATGAAGTTGTAAGGTTTCCTTTAAATGTTACATTAAAGTACCCATAATCTAGTAATTAATATTTATTTAATTTAGGTACCAGGAATAGCATTTTAATGATATTTGAAGGTAATAAGTACCCCTTAATTTTTAACCTAGTATGATTTTTTTTTTTCTTTTTTTCTTCCTTTTTTTTTTTTTTAAACATATGGATTTAGGGCATGTGCACATGATAAATCTTTTAATCATCACTGAATTAAGGTTAAGTACTAGATTTGTATATTAACAGCAACATTAATACCATCCTTTATATATCACAGTATTCATATAACTGATGATTAAGTCTGTAAAAAAATTGTAGGCTTATTTAATCAGTTTAAGTAAAGAATCTCCTAAAATACCATTGTTTGTGCACCAGGAATGTTGCAGCCAAATTGAGGTGGTTTAAGAATTACATTGGATCCCAAACATGCGTGTGTGCATGCTCTGTAAAAGATGGATGAATAAACAATGATAATAAATACTTCAAAGTGGCTCCGTCCCCACTGTAGCAGACTGTGCTCTATAATAAAACAGCCTTGTGATTTCATCCGCTTTTATTAAATTTAGTTACAAATCACATATGAGAACAAACATGTGTTACCTTGGCAACTGTTGATCACACTTCAATCCCTTTATTATTCACATAGAAGAGGTGCCATATGTTGAATGCATTCCATTGCTAAGGTTCTGGGTGATTTGAGATTTTTATGTAATCTGAGACATCCTGTTTTATTTCTTGTAGGTGAAAGTAAGGTTGTTTTCCCCCACACCTCTTTGGATAGGAAAAACACAAATATTTCAAAGATTAAGATATTATCCATCAGCAGGCAGCATAAATCCTGGCATGACCAGTTCTCACCCACAAGATTAATTTGACAAATTCTTCGCCAAAGGCTCACAACTGCCACCTTATTCCATACTGACTTTTCTTCTGTGTTTATCCTTAGTTTTTTCTAAATGTTTTATGCACAGTGACTTCTATTCTTAAACTATTTTATTCAACCACAGGTAAACCTCTGTAACGTCCACCGAGAGTACACAGATGGATGTAACTTTGAGGTCTGAAAACTGAAGCCAAAAAAGTAAGTGTTTTAAACCTGCATTCTATTTAATGCCCATCAGGGGGTAACTCTTGTGGTTGCAAAATGACTTCCAGTTGTATACCTCACTATGGGAAAACAGCCCTGGCTTTCTTTTTCGCTCTGCAACCTCACTAAACACTTTCCTGATGACTTTATGACCTAGATTTGGGTTTTACTGAAAATAAAATTAAGTCAATTTTATGACTTATGATCCAAGAGTCACAAAGGAGGATTATCCTGGGTATTCTCATTGGCTAAAGACTTATCACGAGCCAATGAGTGTGCGGTTTTACAGCAGCACCATTTTTTGCTTGTTTGAAAGAGAAAAAACACGCAGTTCAAGTCTTCATAACAGGACTTCACAAAACAATGGGTGATGTCAACATAGCTTTGTTCACCTTTTATACTCTCTGGAGTATTATTAGGATCAGACTACACCGCTATGCCTTTTGAGATGGTCAGATTAGATGGTTAAGATTGGCCACTAGACACAACCCTTGCTTATTGTGCAACACAGGGCAGCACTGACTAATCATTTTTTCCAGTAAAGTCACTGAATAAAGTTTGACATGCTTTTGGCTGTATATCAATATTGTGTACAGAAAACAACAAATTTCAGTCTTAAATACCACAGAGCTATCAGATCACTCTATTTTTAGGTTTGAGTCAGAGGTACACACTTCCATTGATTGTTAGATCCCATTGTGGGATTTGTTGCTATCAGCCTTTATTGTACACTGTGTTTGTGCTTTATTAGAAAGGATCAAAAGTCTGTTAATTGATGCTCTTCTTCCTGATCTCAGCATATGGCGAGCTGCTGCACCGCTTAATGCTGATTCCCAGGCGAGCGATGCCTGGTGAATCACATACAGCACACACACCAACACACACTTACGCTAATGAACATGTCGAATGATAGATTGCAGATTGGAGGGTCTCCAGGGACAAAGAGAGGCTCTTAAAAAGAACAGAAGAAACATGCATGTGCGTCCATGCACATTTGTTTGATCCTCTTTTTGTTCCTGCACAGATACACTCGCATGTATTTACACACACATGCACAGATTTCATCAAGCTATCTCATCTAGGACAAGTATGCTCAGCTTTGTTCTGCCTGGTATTTGTTCCCAAAGAGAGCCAAGGTAAATTCATAACTAAAGCGCTGTGTGTTCACGCATTAGCATATAAGACGGAAGCAGCGCAAGGGATGAAGAAAAAGGCAGAGAGATACACAGTCTTTCTGGTGTTTAAATTAGGTATTTGATGGTTCAGCAAGGGAAACGGCTGTGCCAAATCAAAGCATCTGAGCAACAAGTGGTGCAGGAGTGGAAGATATTTACCATGCAGCACAACAGGGGATTTTAGTCAGTCTGTCTGTGAAGTTCAGTCTGTTGTGTGATTTCTGCTCCTGATTTTTTTTTTTTTTTTTTTTTGATCAGATACATTTGAAGCTGCTCAATGTTTTATTTCTTTGCTGCACAGCCGGATCCTCTGATGGAACTCATGGGATCAGAGTAAGGTCTCCTCTGCTTCTGTAAACAAGCTTTGCTGTTGTTCGCAGAGAAAGGTGCTGCTATACAAAGTTGTACAGCAATTGTAATATTGGAAAGAAAGGCTGTTCGCTTTTCTTTTTTCTTTTTTTTTTTCTTCTAACAACTCACACAAAGGCGGTGACTTATCTAACTGGACAGCATGTGGCACAACAGCAGGTCAGAACATTAGCCACATGACAAATACAATTCCCTCCTGACTGACTTGATGATACTTGGCTGTGTGGAGTTTTGTTTCAGATTCCTGAGCTGATTTCAGTCAATAAATGGACACCGAGCGAGGCAAGAAGATTGTTAACCAGTAGTGACCAGTGTCTTTTCATCAATTAGTCATGGCGGTTTTCAGCTGGTCCAAGAGCACATACAAGTAGTTACGGTGACCAGCTGTGGGTGTTGCATTCTCATATGGCATTATTTTTGCTTGCAATGAGATTATACAGGTCACATGCAGCTTGTGTGCAACGTGCCTCTTTAGTGTATAGGCAAATTGACTTAACTGGTTGCAAACTAGCTTTATTCTGATTATACTCCTGGAGTGGTAGTTAAAGTAGATGTGGGTGGCAGCAACATGTACATGTAAGTTGCTTTGAAGACTGCAACTGACTGCAAATGATTTCAGGCCTTTTCCCATACTGCAAAGCATCCATGTTAAAGCAATAAAAATGCAAGTTCATTGCACAGAGTCAGAATAATTCCAGTCATGCTGCAGTCTCCAATCACTTCTTTCCCTTGTTTGACTATTCTATTCCCATAACCATCCATTTTCCAAAAGGTAGGGTTTACCTGTGGGCCAGTGGTAGCGCTTGGTAACCTTTTTATGTGGCTCATAACTTTAGCAAGAAAAGAGCACCTTACTTTGCTGTATACTTTGCTTTATTTGACGCATGCAGTGTCACACTCTCCCTTAAATAATTTGTAGTTTGGTACACTCAATAAACTGGTGGCTGACTCTACATGTTATATTTATTGCTCTGATATAGATTTTATATATTGGTGCTAACAGTTAATTCAAAGCAACTGTCTTCATTCAAAATTGATTTACCATTACATATTTCTAGAAAATGACAGCAACAAGAATACTTGTAACCATTGCAAACACTAAACCCACACGCAGCAGCTCCTCTGACCTTTACGGCAAAACACAAAGAGCACCCGAGAGCTTAAAGAATCACGGGAAATGTTTGAAAATCACACAAACATCAGGTTTATCCGACAGTCAGATCACTTAGCAGGGTTTCTGTCATTCAAAGGCCACGTTGTTCCAGATCACTGACCCAGACTGTTGTGAATGTGAAAGAACATCATTTGTGTATTTTTTATTTTTGCTCTATCAGGTCAGCTGTCACTATTATGCATGCGCTTTGCTTTTTTTCCTAATATTTATTAATTTCTCTTTATGTTTTTGGACTTCCTTTAAAAGAAGGTGGTGTAACCACACAGGGTTTAACCCTTAATTCAAACTTAAAATAATATAAAATGTTTCAGAATGTGTGTCTGAGAAAAGTTTTCAAATGTTATACAAGTTCAAACATGCTTTTATTTCATCACACCTAAATTATTGTAATTCATTATTCCTTAACCTGAGCAAATCACTTCTTAGTGTTCCCACATACTGCAGCGAGGCTTCCTGCCAGGTCCGCTCTAAGGTTGGATGTAACACCGATTCTTCCCACTGGCTTCCTGTAAAGTTGAGGGTTCAGTTTAAAGTTCCTTTCAGAGCTCTTTAAGGTCAGATGTTTCCGCGTATTCGTGAAGCTGTATAGAAATATGTTAACTACTATGTCTCTGAGGTCAACTGATCATGTCTGTGGTACCTCGGTCCAGGTTCAGGATAAAAATCAGACTGTGCACTTATGATCTGTGGAAACTGATGATACCTTTAAGAAGAAGCTTAAGAGCCACTCGTGCAGGTTTGCTTTTATTTTGTTTTATCCTTTTATTTTATATTGTAGCGTGGCTGTGACTTACATACAGCAGGTTATCTACTAATTGGAAGGTCGGTGGTTCAACCTCTTGCTCCTCCAACCTGCATTTGAAAATATCCTTGAATAAGATACTGAACCCCGAATTGCCCCCAATGGATCCACCAGTGTGTCAGTGTTAGGAAAAATGCATTTGTGGGAATGGGTGAATGAGGCTTGTAGGAAGAAAGTGCTTTGAGTGCTCAAATTGAGTAGAAACTATTATATAACTAACAGTCCATTTACCATTTGTGACTTTTGTTTTTGAAAAGTGCTGCATAAATAAACTTTACCTACTTATTTACTGGTCCAAGAAGAGACATCTGGTTCTTTGGCTGCAAAATAGTTCAATACGTGTCCTCCAGCTCTCTTCTCTGTCTGCAAACAATGCAATGAGAATTGCGAGAGGGAACCAAAACATCAAAGTGGTGGGCCAGAAAGCAAAGCAATGACTTGAAACAAATCATTAAGCGAATGGGAGCCATAGATTCAGATGATTATTCTGCGCAAGTAGGTTCATTGCAATTGAACCCTTTTACATTGAGTTATTTTCTCAATGTAATTTGGTAAATTGATTGTTGTGGTTAAAATTTGAGTCCTTTAAACATTTTGGTCTGATTTCTTTTAATATTTTCGAGCCTGTAGCTTGTGTTTCCAAAATGGGGATATGGGGTAAATATCGCCTAGCTGCCACTCCATGTCAGTCAAAACACTCTTTAGATCTACGTAGTTCTGCACTTGACACATGTTGTTGAGTGGTTTGTAGTCAATAGATAGTGATGTATTGACTCATATCCAGCAGGTTGAAATGCGTGTACATTAACCTCTGTGGGTTGTTTCAGAGTTCTTTCTCATGACGCCCCGCTGGGCAATCAATAGGACTGTAGACACATGACATTTGATGTCTCTGACAGGGTGTGTGAAAATACAATCGCAATCAGTCCTATGCCCTTACTCTTTTTTTTTTTAAAGGGCTGCTTCATGCTTGGAGCTTTAGTATCCAACAACTTGGCACAGCCCAACATGCGTTATATCTTAAAAAGCTGTGAGTGAAATGAGCAGCTGTTGTTTTTAAGGTTTCTAGACTTAATTTACACAGCAATGGAAAATCTACTTCACCCGCCTTTCTCTACATGATGTAATACTTTGTAAAAATTATAATTTCACCTTATGATATAAAAGATCGGGCATGATCAGAAAGCTAATCATGAACTTGATATTCAGTCTGAAGCAGGAAATGTTTCTTTATTACAAATATTCTTGAACACAATATATAACTCTCTGGAACTATTTGAGGTAAATCTTTTCCCCTTCATATACCCAATGAAATGAACTAAACTTGGTGACATGGAGTTAATGGATGGCTTCAGGCTGCGTGGATCCTCATCGTGACTAATCCTAATGACTAATCCGGTTGTAAATGATAGACCTGTCACTCTTTTCTTTACAGTGTGTCTCACACGGCCTATTTCTGTACAATAATATTCACATGACTGCTTTTTAGAGATATAGGAGTTTATTTTTTCAGCGTTTACAATAGAAATAAGTTGTAGCAAGAAATACAATGACATACATTTCTAATATTCCAAAGCTGATTCACAGTGAAATTATTTTGTATACAACTGTTTCACAAACAGGGGGTGGAGGACCACTGCAAGTTGGTAGGAGCATGGATGACTCCCAAAGCACCTCCTACTTGATCCCCTGAGGGATGTAGTCGAATGCCTTTTCCACATCCACAAAACACATGTTGACTGGTTAAAATTCATTGTTCTTTCTGAATCCAACAAATGGAATGGACTTTCCTCCCCAGTACGCTGCCACAGACCTTCCCAGAGAGTTGTGTGATTCCCCCTTATCTGGAGCACACCCTCCCTTTTCACTTCTTGAAGACTGAACCACCACCTCATTCTTCTAATGCAGATGCCCAGTCTCTCCATGCAACATTACAGAGACGTGTAATCCAAGACAGCATATAACATGCACGGCCTTAACAAACTCGAGCAGTTTGCATCCATCGTAAGGACCCTACCACCAAGGAGTTGTTTAAGAACCTCAGTGATCTTACACCTGGTGATGGGTCAGTTGTCTCCCTTGTCCATCTGACTCTGCTTCCTATATCAAAGGCATGTCAGTGAAATTTAGGAGATTCTCAAAATATTCATCCGACCACCGCCTGACCATATCCTCAGTTGAAGTCAGCAGCAGGCAGGCCATTCTTCTCGATCACACGCTTCAGATCTAACTGTTGTTGCTGATGTAAGCGTTGAAGTCTCCTAGCAGGACAATGGAGTTGCCAGTGGGGCAGCCATTGCACTCGGCGCCTCCAAGAACGCTGCAATTTTCTTTTGGCGCGTAAGCACAAGCGATACTCAGGACTGAACCTGAAGGTGCAGGAGAACAACCCTTCATCTATAAGGCAAAAAACCCAACATAGAGACAGCAACACATGGAGATAGAAAGTCATGTGAGGGAATCCATGGAAAGGACTGCTTACAGGTGGAAACGGTTAGCCTGTCCGAAAGCTTTAGAAAAATGCACTTATCAGGATCTCTAAACTTTTTTAACATGTATGATTCCAGTTTGTTTTAAATCTCCACATAAATGTCCATTAACAGGGTTATGTGTCAGACTATTTCTTTGCCAGAACCTGTAAATTTCCACTATTTTCTCATGAATGTGAGGTTGAGGCTATGGTAATAAATGGCACTCTTTTGCATTGCATTACTTAACTGTGCACTTAACATAAAGCTCATAGTGGCATTCTCTTCTGAAGCTGGATAACATGCGATAGAGCAGTTTTAGGCTTTCAGGGGCAATTTTTGTCCCCTGCTGATTCAATAGAGCCAGGAATTTAAAAACCTGGCCCTTCTTTTGACTTCTGGAAATTCCACATTAATGAAGGTTTATGTGACATGCTGAAAGCTCAGTCTGGTCTCATTAATGGGGGATTCAAGCAAGTTAGCAGGTCCTTAGTCAAGCCCAGACAAATGAATGAGACAGCTGCTTTTCAGGCACTCTGTATCCTGTCAAATGGCTAAGGAAGCATTTCAGAAGGAGGGATTTAAAACTAGAAAATGAATTTCACTCCACTGTCTAAACTTTCTATTATTGAACAAAAATGTTTCAAGAGTTTCAGATATGCACCGTGCAAACCTGTGTTGCATATGCCGATCCAAAAGGGAAATGTTCTTTGTTATATTGCAATAATAGTGGCTTCTGTATGTATTGCATGCCATCAAAGTATATTTCTGATCTATTTTAGATCACTCCGATATTGCAGGTGATTTTGTTCTTCCTTTAATATTACTGCTGGTTTTTATAGTGAAAAGCAATTTCATGGCAGGTGGGCAAGGCTCCACTGTGTCTGAAGATGAATGTTGTGTTTCTATGTGGCTTTGGTGAGCAGGCAGACACTCTCAGTAGCAATGTCGCTCATTCTGAGTGTATCAGAGGAATAGAGGCGATTAGTAGCTGTGGAGACTTGAAGTCCACTCATGGGCCATTTCAGTCGTTCTCAGTAGATTGCATTTCTGTAATTTCAGTTTGTTTCTCTCCACTGAGGAGGTATGCAATAACAAATTCTTCAAGGCTTTGGAGATAATATCATGATACAAACATCCTTTTTAAAGGATGTTTAGAATATGAAGGCAAAGTAAAAGTTGTTTGCGGCTCGTTATGACCACACAGTGCACAGAACACTTTCCATTGGGCTCTTACATATGCATGAATGTCAAAGGGCTTCAGGAGGAATGACACATTTCAGAATTAAAGTGTGTTTGAGGGAGTGCTCAGCCTCTCTCTGTATCATGAGTCAGAGTGAGTGAGCACATTTGCTCAGGGACTCAGAGATGATTCTTATTACAAGAAAGAGCTGAAATATCAATGGTGCATCACCCTGGTGTCCAAATGGAAAGTATTTAAATAATTTTGAAGCTTTTCAGTCAGGACTGCTATAGCTAAATGAAGATTGTTATTTCCATGCAGATGGCTGTCATCCTTACATGCCTTCTATGTGCAAACATGGAAAGGGAGAGCAGCAGCAAGACCCTGAACATTGCAGGTAGGAAGACACGGCATTGGTTAAATTAGACAAAGTTGGAGGCGGGTTGAAAAGTAACTTGCAGATCTGTGTAAAGCAAGCTACAGCAGGTTAAATAGTGCACACTGTGTGTCCAACTAGAGGTGTCAAAGGGTATGAGCTGGCTTGCCTGAAATAAAGTAGTCAAATCACTATATTTAATGTAGACTTTTAAAGTAAGGGAATAAATGAAAAACCAAAATGTTTTTCTTTCAATCTTTTTTTTTTTTTTTTTTTTTTTTGGTGGGAGGTGTGTTTGTCTGGTAATGAGTGTTAAGACAAACTGCAAAGTCAATCCTAGTACAACTATGTGTATGAGACCAATTACAGATATTAAAAGAACGATCATCCAACTAACTAACCAAACAAACAACAAAGACACTATTTGAATCATCTTTGGGAAATTAAAGGGAAAAAACAGCTCCTGTTTCCATTTTATCAATAAAAAGCAGTTCTGAAAACTTGTTTTGATCATTTTCCAGAGTAATGGAAAACATTCATTTCTTTTTAGTGCACTGAGCATCACAAAGTACTTCACTGGCTGATAATTATATTGGAGTGGAAGCCAAAAATCACAGACAGCAAAACAATTTGAATGTCTAGATTTTACTAAAGGAAAGATATAAATATTTTTCTGTGACGTAAAGTGGATGGAGGAAACTTAATCCAGACATTTTCTTTTTTTCAGTCACTTTTAGTTTAGTTCCTGGACAAGAAATTTGAGATGATAGCTAAAAACTTAAACACAACAACAGGATAACCTTGTTAATCCACAGGGGCGGTGGACAAACCACCACAACCAACCGCTCCACCCTGTCATCCCACTTTTTCTATGCACAAACTGCAAGGAGGTGCAGGCACACTCCATTACCTCTGCAATGGCAGTGGAATTGAATTAGCCGAAGGTGGCTTAAGCATGTGGGCTTTCGTGAACCTGTTAGCGAGGTGCGAGTGCATCATCTTTCACAATCAGCCGCCTGTGTGATGTACACGGGAAAATGAGGCTGCTGTGGCGCTGCAGATGGAGTAGCACCTCGCTGGTGAAAATGTATTCGTTTTTCCTCTTGCTTTTTCTGGGGTGAGAGATCCTGCTAGTGTGAGGGTGCTGGAGAGACATAGGAAAGATAAAATAGAAAAGGGATATGTCTGATTTGATCTGTGGGTCACGGTTAAAACGGAGGTTTAATTGCAGTAATAATTGCTGTGATTACACATTGTGACTTTTTTTTGTCACATTGCTGTGTGACTTACAATCTTCACTTTTTACGAGTGTAAAACTTATTACAAGAAAGAGCTTAAATGTCAATGGCACATCACCCTGGTAACCAAATGGAAAGTATTTAAATAATTTAAAAGTTTTTAGAGTCAGGATGTTATCCGGTCTTTAAGTCTGACGCCATTAGCCGTTTCCGGGTCCAAACTGCTTCAGGTCCCAAAGTCAAACAAACACTGCAGCATCACTGAGAGCTAAAAACTGTCTAAAATCTTTAATAAAATTGTCTTTGTGGCTGTTCTACCAGGTGTAGCAATTGAGTTTAACATCCAGGCATCCATGAAAACAGAATTCATGAAATTTAACGGAGTTAGAAGTTAGCAGGGAGTTAGCTCGCTAGTTTCCATCTAAAGATGCTATACTACATTCTGACTCAGAGATTTCTGAAAAAATTCAAACATATAGATCTGCTATCACTTCCAACATAAATGAAGACAGAAACCTAAACAGTAATGATATTTGTAGGGTTACTGAAGTTGGGCTAGCTGGTATATAATGAAGTGCTATGTGGTGGCTAGCTCCACAGCCATGGTTAGCATAATATAAACGCATTAGCACAGTGAAGCTGTAGCATGAATGCCAACTTCCACTTGATAAAAGTTAACGTGAGGGTTCTAGATGGTTAGGGACAAATGCAGTTGCATGGCAGGATGCTGTAAATGTACCAAACTTCAGTCAGGAGAACAAGTGAGATAATCCATCCACAACAAGAGGTTAGTCATTCATTTATTACTGCATAGGCTGGGCTGCCCATATGGAAAAGATATATATAAATCTTATAAAGTTTGTATCTGTCTTGTGTGAAACTTGTATGAAAAGCATACAAGAGTGAAAACAGATATAAGATCCCTTGAAAAATTATATAAATGAAACTTGTATTTTTTGGATAGGGGAGAGTGAGGTAAGATGAGCCACTTTTTACTCATGTTGCCCTGGATGTGAGGAAAAAAATGACACAGAAATAGAATGATAACATATTCCTTTATTTCAGGATGTCTCCTTTCAAATGTAATGATCAGAATCTATGTCTGATGACGCTGCCCAAAATAATGACCTATTAAAAAAAAATGCTCCTTTGGCTCAACTTGCCCCAGATTAGGGGTAAATTGAACCTAGTCAGTGGGTAAACTGAGCCATCTTGGGGCAAACTGACCATGTAGTTTTTAAAATGTAAAACTGATCATATTGTGAAAACAAACCATTTTAACAGTTGTAAACCTGTGAGAACAAACCTGGAAACTGGTGGTTTCTAAACAAACCACCAGTTCAAAACCATTTATTCAAAAGAACTATTCAATATTCCAATGATCAAGGTTGCAGGGGAATATGAACTGTTGCTCCCTCCTTGCAGTTCCTCCAGCCTGTTGAGGTTGAGGTAGCTTCTTCAGCACATCCTTGCGTGGGAAAGATGCCTCATCATTTTCCTTGAACACAAACGTGGGTTTCTTACTGCTAGTGATCCCTCGGATTCTTCTGAGAAATCTGGCACTCACTTCGTTGTCTGCAAAGCTGTCAACCAGGCCAATGTAATGGTGGCTCCTGGATTTGGATGCAAATCTTACGATGACAAAGTCACCAACTACCAGGTCTGAGACATCTGGTTCACTTCTTTCATCGCTGGAACTCTCATACTCAGAAGTGTCTTCAAATGGGATGGGAACATCACTCTCCTCAGAGCTGCTTTCCACTGCAGTTTTTGTCTGGGTTTGTTTCCTCTTCCACATTCCTTGCTTTTTGTGGATTATTTCTTTTTTGCCTTTCAGTTTATTTGTCCTTTCTTCATGGGCTCTCTCAATTGCCTGCTTTTCAGGTGTATCAGTCAGGATTCGTGTCTTCACACGCTTTCGATTTGTTTGTTTCCTGGGCTGCTGACTTTTGGGTAAGGGTAGAATATCAGTGGGAGACACATATCGAGCATGGTTGGGGTCACTTCGTGAACCACATGCATGTACAGGGTCTGGTGAAGGTAGCTCAGCAGAAAGAGAGGCTGAAACCACAGGTGCAACACCTTCAGCGGCAGGCTGCTGCTCCAGGTTGGGCCTGTCTGACACCATGGATGGCTCAAACTCTGCATCAGAGAAGATATCTCTGTTGTAAGGGAAAATCCCAGTGGCTCTAAATCCCGAGGAGATATTTCGTGGTGTCATTGCTGACATGAAAGCATCATTCACACAACCAGCAATTTGGTATATGCTGGCAGTTTTGCCTGGGTTGGACCTCATCCAGCCATCAAGAGCTCTGTTGTAATAGGTTGTAAATGGACCATACACACACTTATCCAGAGGCTGAAGGCGATGGGAAGTGTGGGGTGGAATTGTGAGCATTACAATACCACTTGTTTTTGCTATGTCCAAAGCCTTCAGTGAAATGTGGGCTTCATGGTTATCCATGATTAGCAGCAGTGGCAGGTCAGGGGAGCACTTGGTCTGCTGAACCAGATGTTCAAGGAACACAACAAAGACATCTTCACTGATCCAGCCTGATCTTGTAGCGGTACCAATTGATCCCGGAGGTGCTCCTGCAATGAAGTGGTCTTTGTATCTAACCCTTGGGAAGATAAACATCGGAGGGACTGCGTTACCAGTCGCATTGACAGCACAGACTACAGTCACTAGTTCGCCTCTTTCAGCAGATGTGATGGAGCCCACTTGTTTTTTTCCTTTTTCTGCCACTACCTGCTTTGGTGTCTGTACTGTTGTTACACCTGTTTCGTCAACATTAAAAATCATGTTTGGGGGGAATTTATACCTGTCAAACAAAAAAAGAGCAATGATGATTAGTTAAATTTTTAAGTAATGCAAAAAATGTTAGCTGAGAGTACGCATATTTATTCGCTTAACTGTTGTTTGTAGTTGTCATAAATAGTTATTAATGTTTTCAATTAGATAACTTCTGTTACCTGTCGATCACTTTAGCCAGATTGTCAAAGAACTCCCCAACTGTAGTCTTATTGAAGGCTGTAGCTCTTCCCAAAGATGTTGCCTCAGGCATACGGCAAGAGAGATGGTGGCGTGCCAAAAAATTCTTGAACCATTCTTTACCTAAAAAATGTAATGGTAAAGTAGTAAACTACACAAAATACATTAGTCTGTGCCAACCTACTGAAATGTTGTTTCTTGCACTTCCTACCGGCTAAACCTTTCTCTGTCCAGTTGCTGGGAGTAGGAATGTTGTTTCTGCCTGCCAATTCTAATGCCAGTTCACGGCATTTCTTTGGGGAAATGCCATGGAACTGCTCTGCAAGCTTCTTGATATGCTCTGCTAGCTCCTTCTCCACCTCCTCAGAGAAGACTCTCTTTGCTGAAGCTGTTCCACTATAGCCAACCGATTTGACCTCCTGTGTGTCCCTCTTTTTAATATATCTCCTGAGTGTTGACCTGTCAATTTGTCTTTCTTTAGCCACTGATCTTATGGACTTTCCTCCCTTGACTTCACTCGCTGCCCTTTCAGTCTCCTCCAGGGGTGTTGAGCCCCAGCTGGTCTTCCGTCTGTAGGTCCTTGGCATGATATCTTTTCTATAATAGTTAACATATGACAAATACAACAAAAGGGTTCAGTATACTGAACTAAAATACTATTTAATAAGTCAGAGCCTTAAATAAATTTCAGTGCCTTATGGTGGGGTAGGTTGAACCATTGGATCAATTTACCCCATAGCCTTTGGCTCACTTTGCCCCATAGCCACCATTTTGAAAAAAACGGGCTAGTTTAGCAATTTAGGCTAATCTTTAGAAAACTTCTTCAGATGATATTATGTTTTAGAAACCCACCAACATGTATAATATATCATTTTAGACACAGATACATTGGGTGGCTGTAGCTCAGGTGGCAGAGCAGGTCAGCCACTAATCAGAAGGTCGGTGGTTCGATCCCAGGCTGCATCCTGGCTGCATGCCAAATATCCTTGGGCAAGATACTAACCCCATGTTTGCCTGCTGGTGGTGGTCAGAGGGCCCGGTGGCGCCTGTGTCCGGCAGCCTCGCCTCTGTCAGTGCGCCCCAGGGCAGCTGTGGCTACAATGTAGCTTGCTATCGCCTGTGTGTGAATGGGTGAATGACTGAATGTAGTGTAAAGCGCTTTGGGGTCCTATGGACTAGAAAAGCGCTATACAAATGCAGGCCATTTACCATTTTACATTTGTTTTAATATTACAGTCAATTTACCTAATATGCAGAAATTTTACTTTGACAAGCAGAAAACATTTTTTTGTGTAATACAGACTTACCCCTTCTCCAATGTGCTCCTCTTTAATATAGCAGGATGGAAATGATGAGTGCTTCCTGGATTTATGGTCACATGACAAAACATGAACACAGTTACCTAGATACAAGGGGTGGTTCAACTTACCCACTGGCTCATCTTACCTCACTCTCCCCTACTTACTAAAACAATATATGAAAGTGGCCCCTTTCATGAGTAAACCATATAAGCCTTATATGATTCACTATATGAAGTAGGCCACATCTTATGCAAGTCTTTTATAAGTTTTTACTATTTCTTTTCCATATGGGTGTAGTTACATTGTAAGGTTTTAAAAACTGAGCTTTAAAATGAATAGTGGTAATAAAAACCGAGAGAGGCCGACAGTGATCACTGGCTTTTATTAGGGGCTTGTTCAGATTAAATAGAACAAGATACAAAGCATTAAAACATGTTAAAAACACAACAACCTTAATAAACGCAGAGTAGTTTGGACCGGAAGCAGGGTTCATCATGTCATCACTTAAAGACCGGATAGCTAAACAATGATGAAACAATGGAGGTGCAGGTAGGAATACATGGCATTGATCAAGTTAAAGACAGAATACACTATCAGCTGAATTTAGTGAAACATTGAGATAGTTTCATATACACCCACTAAAGTCATCAGTAAGATCACTCAATGATGAATGTTCCTAAACTTCCTCTAAAGAAGGGCTGAGCTCTCCTATTCAGAGGCGCTGCTTACCACCAGGCAAGGCAGACAACTGACTTCCTTCCAATCCAATCTGATTTGAAGCTGCTAATATCATTTGTGTTGTCATTTTTTTTTTAGCCTTTTTTCTCAGTAGTTGTGATGTCTGATATGGATTTATTGTCTGCTTTACATTTACCTTGCGGCTGTTTTTGTAAACTTGCTCGTGCCTTGCTAGCAGAGCAGAACCATGTATAATTTTTTTTTATTGGTTTACATATTAGTCAGCTGTAAAATTAGATTTGTTACAATGGTTTATCAGTCTGAATGATCACTGACAGGCTACTGAGTTGTTAAATTGTGATTTTTAATTAAGATTATTTAAATGTGAAAAGTCATTGAGGGCAAGATCTTGTTACTGTACTGGTGAATAATATTTTCAGTTGATACCAACCATAAAAAATAGGAAAAAGAATCCAGGGAAAGAAAAAAAATATACATAAAATTAAGAATACATGATGGAAATTAAGACAGATTAAAAAAATGTTTTTGAACCTAGCCTAACGTTCACTACTCAAAGAAACATACCTGTGTGGTATATATTTACAGCTATTTGCTGTAGTGATCTGGTCATAGTCATGGATTTTATGGCTGTGGGTAGTTTTGTACTGAAACTGCAGTAATAATAGCCCATTTCATGGGGAGATGGCTCTGCATTCATGGCTGTCTAATCAATACTGTCTGTTAGGCATCTCTGTTTGATGTGGGTTTGCGATTCTGTGATAACTGGTAGAACTAACTGATGGCCTTGGACAGAAAATGTATCATTTTGTGTTTACAGGTATTATACATTCAGAGTGGCTCTTCATGATCCTGTATTTCTGATCAATAATACCAACAAGTCCTGCACTTACACATGAGTGAAGCCCTTTTTACACTGAAGCATCTTTAAGGGACATTTTTACATTATTTTGACCCACTGCAAAGAGCACAGCATCCATGCATCTTAATATTATGATTCAAATAATCAGTGAGGGGAACGTACTGTATGGGTGCTAAACTTGTGCTGTCATTTGATAGTTTCTGGACAGGTCACTTTTGTATAGCCTTATTTATGCTTATCATTCAAACAGCCTTTCATCCTGGAAACACTTAGCAGGTTCCTTTATCTTGTCATGAGAACAATTTGCTAACTAGAAAAGGTATCCAGTTTCTTTGTGACAGCAGAAATTCATTTGTGAATTTGTTAATTCTTGTAAATGGCATGTTGTTCATAGTTTGCAGAAGAATGGATGTCTTGGACCTTTGTTTAAAGTGCCTGCAGCTTGTTCTACCGATGTACACACACACAGTGACAGCTTCATGGGTCTTAGAAAAATGTATGGACTTAGACTTTTGATTTGTGTTGTCATCTTCTGGAGTAAACAAGAAGGATGTGCTTTGGATCCACCGAAGAATCCATCCATCCTTTTTCTGCTCCTTATCTGGGTTCGGATCATGGGGGCAGCCGTCCGAGCAGAGAAGCCCAGGCTTCCCTCAGCCAAACCGCCTCTTCCAGCTCATCCGGGGACACTGAAGCGTTCCCAAGCCAGTTGAAAGATGTAACCTCTGCAGCAAATCCTGTGAATTTATTTTTTCACTCTCTTGCTTGCACCGCACAGTTGGTGCAGCAATGCATTTGTGTAGGATTTAGTTTCTCACAGACTTGAGGCCCCTATTATGTGGAACTCCACACCAGCATCGGCTTGGCATGATGCATAATGCCAAGTCGATGTACTTTTTTCCCTTGTCAGCTTCCATTGCTCCCCTTTTCTCTGCTCCTGGCACCTCCATCTCATCACTTCTTTCTGCGGCCTGTGTGTAGTAGGACAATTGATGAGGGGAAAGATGCTGTTGGTTGAGAAATATCAAACTACACAAAATGCCTAAAAACGACTACAGCTACTGTTGCAAACATCAGCATGGCTCCTTAACAAGCATACTTCGGTGTGAAACTTGGTATGCAATGTCTTTGTTAGTAAGAAGACTATAAAACTGACGATGATTCAGACCTCTGGCTGAGAGGAAATAAACAGCTCAGACAACCACTCTTATGATGTGATAGACTATTAACAAACTGCAGCACAATGCCTGCTGGTGTTAAAGATACAGTGAAGATTACAAAATTCATATTAACATAGTTTTGTATTGCTATTAATTGTATATTTTGTAATATTTTATTGTGACTATTTCTTGCTTTTACTTATTTTGTTATACAGCGTTTTGTAACTTTATGTGAAAAATGTCTATAAATAAATTTTTCTTATTTTACATCAGCAGTTATAAAATTTATTATTTGGAATTGATTATTAATGATAGAATTAATTCACATGTAGAAGTGTGTTGTGTGAGTTTCCTTTGTTGGTAGATTTGGGATTTAGTTCTTTAGGTTTCATTGACCAATAGAGGAATTGGTGTTAGGTGAATGAACAGTGGGGGAAAAAATGTCTTATCACCTGCAGCCCAGTTTGTGTTCTAGTTGTTTCTCTGTTTCCTGTCTGTGATTCACGTGCTTCTTTGAAAGCACTTTGAGGAAGGAAACATAGAATAATTGTCCCAGTGAGACTTTGTGGTTGTTTCTGGTCTTTTTACCTTCGTTTTTATACGGACTATTGTGTGTGACGTAGTTGACACAGCCTTGAAAAGCCATTCATCAACATACATCACTTGATGTTTTCTTTGCTAAAATTAGCGCAGCTTTTCAAGGCACCCTTTTGAGAGGGAAGTCTTCATGTTGCTCTGTGACAATGTTATCTCATGGCGCTCCAGGAAATGGAACCCTCCAGTTCGGGCAGTAAACAGCTTTGCGACTGCTCTATCTCGCTATTCCCATACACCAAACTTGGGTCATATAGTTGATTGAGATAAGCCTCGAGATTTAAGGAGTGGCACAGTCAGATTTTGGGATCATGAATTGTTTGTTTTTCTTTGATAATGTATCCTGATATTGAGCTAAATAGAAAATATTTTTCAATCACTTGATGTGACTGAGGTTTCTGATATGATGCAGTATTAGAACCACGAGGTGAGAGAGAACATATTTATTATAATTTCGCAGTATTAAGAGTGAGATGTTATGACAATAAACAACATTTTATCGTTTAAGTACAAGTAATCAGCAATGAGGAAATGACTGTTTTACTTCATTAGAATCATTTAAATAAAACATTTGCACTACTTTCTCACAAAATTATGACAAGGCCACCAAAACAACAGCAAACACATACAAGCACACATACACCCATTACCCCTAGTAGAGAAGGCATAGGACCTTTATTGAGCTTCATTTTTCAACTTTCAGCAAACTCATTGAGGACCTCCTTTAGCCTGCGGTGGGTCCTCATTGACCTGTTATGGGCCTGCATGTAAATAAAGCATTAAATAGTTTGACAATGTGGAAAACTCCACGCATCACTGCGCCATCAAACCAACAGGAGCTGCTCTGGAGAGCAATCAGTGCTGACTAAACACGTCATATTGATGGATCTATCAGCCACTGGCTGACGTCCCAGAAGCCCCTGGCTTTGTGGTTGGACCATATTGTCAGCTCAGTTTGAGATCCAGCACCATGAATCCTAATCCTTCTGTCATGCCCAAACACCTACTGACAGCTTTAATTACTGCCGCGAGAGAAAGAGGTTTTCGTACCAGGGTGGCCCAGGTCAACAAGAGCATGTTTTATTGTTCAGTTAGGAACATTTTCGCTAACAGTGAATCATGTCTGTGGAAAAATTTCAGTAACACTTTATTAGGACTGTCTTATTAATGTTACTTGGTCAAAAAAAAAAAATCCTGTGGTTTCTTTTTGAGTTTTGGGCTGTCAGACAAAAATTTTGATGGTTTCTTGGGAACTTTTTCAAATTATATGCGGTTTTTATATTGCTAACTATAATTTGTGACCAATATTGGTAATTAATAAAGCACTGGAATCCCTTATTGATGATCTGGATATTGTAGTAGCACAGCAGGCGCTTTCTGGACAGTTGAAATATAATGAGTCCAAAACATACACAGGTAGAGAAAGGTATTGCTTGTGAACTTTCATCCAGTAAAGGGTTATACAGAGACAATGGATGATTTCATTTTTTTAATAAATTAAAGTAAATTTCAATATGAGACAAAGACAACCTAAAAAACCCTAACAAGCTATCCAAACCTACCTGTCCTTATGTGAAAAAGTAATTACCTCCCTTAAGTTAACTGTTTATCATATTTCTTGCAAAGCTGAGTTCAGTTTCACTAGCCTATTTGCCTGATTACTGATTACAAACCTGTTGAATCAAGAAATCACTTAATTTTGTCACATAGGTTCTGTTTATGATCTCAACAAGCAACACATCATTGCCACGACCTAAAGAAACTCAAGAACAGATGAGAATCAAAGTCAATGACATCTGTCAGTCTAAAGAGGGTTACAACACCATTTTTAAGGCTTTGGGACTTTAGAGGTGAGAGTCGTAATCCACAAAAGGTGAGAACTTGGGACAGTAGTGAAGCTTTCCAGGGATGGTCATTTTTGGGAAAATATTCTATGGACCGATGAGACAAAAGCTGTCTTTTTTAAGCTAAAGCAATAGTTTTAACCCATCTGAGGTTGTTTTATATTGATTTTTTTCTTCTTTTCAACAGGTAGACCTTCTAATTCTACACATGAAAAGCCCTTGTGGGGAAATTGGGGTCTCAGAGCTTTATTTAATCTTTATCTGGAAAAACCTTTCTCTATGTGGGTCCCCAGACAACAGCCATCCATTAAATATACCTGCTTTATCCTGCAGAGAGAGGAGTAAAGCTTATCCCAGCTGATATCAGGCAAATAGTGGCACACGCCCATGTGCCAGTCCAATCAGAGCTAACACAAAGAGAAAGGTACCTCACACCTAGGACCAATTTAGGATTATCAGATAACCTACCAACCATGTCTTGAACATGTGCATGGAAGCTGGATCACAAGAACATGAAGAAAAAAAACCTTCAGAGAGGCCCCATTAAACCCCACAGCTTCTCTTATTTCACCTCAGTTGAATCAAAATTGCCTAAAATTGGTTGTGGTATCCACACATAAACTCTCTGCTTCCTTTGTCTTCCTTTTTTTTTCTGGCATTCTTAAACAATTATCCAGACTGCTTTATCCAACAGCCCTGTTTCTCCATTGCTTGATAAGGGATGAGTGCAGGTCTTTGATCTCAGACTCCAGACTATTTCCTGTCTCTAGAAGGCAAACACAGGAAGTTTTGGGATTGGGGGTTTTACAAGGTGGTAACAATGAGGGCAGAGTAAATCAGTGCGCGGTGACACCAGCTCCTACAAAGTCCGTGGGAAAGTTACTTGCAGAAAAGAAATGCTGAATGCAAACTCACCAAAATATAACAACAAAACTGAGATTAGTGTGACAGCATATAGAAAAATTCCAAATGAGAAATCACATAAAAAGCTTATCACCTGTAATCAGGAGGAATAAAATCTAATGAAATGGTAATCTGCAATGTATTTTAGTGTTTTGCAGGAATCAGCTTAATATTCAGACCACTGAACACTTATTTGTATGTTTTTTTTTTTTTCTGCAGGCATTTATCAAATCATAACTCGTATGAAGGCCAGAATTCTAGGTTTCATTATTAACAGTTTAATATATTCAGACAAAAGAGTGTGCTTGCTCACCAGTCCATATCTATTGGATTCTTGTTCATCCCATCCAACCAAAGACCTCAAAATCAGTACATATACATATAACTACATATTTTTCTACATAGCTACATATTTTTCCTTTTAAACAGTTTGACCCGAGAGGTGGTCATACCCTTAAATCCGAGTGTGGGTGTCAGGCTGCATGTATTTACGTAGGTAAGCCTATTGCGATGACCTTCTATATCAACATAACCTGTTACATTTTTACCAGGCTGTTTTGTGTCAGCAGCCACGTGAGGTCAAATGCTTGCAAAAAGGCCCCTGATCTCAGAAGTCCCCATATATCGGCCTCATGTACATGAAGTGAATCTCTACACAAACTGTGCATTTAAATGTATAGACCATGTGAGGAATTAGTGAAACTTTAACCCACTCTTTCCTTTCAAAAAGCCTGGTGGACTGTGGGATTCAGGAAAAATATACACGTGAGTCGAACCACCATAAATGTTTGATTAAGTTTCTTATTAACAGGGTCGTACGTGAACTGACTCATGCGGCTTCCTAGCTTAGGATAACATAAAAATGTGAGGAGTTTAATTATTATTCAAACCATTTCAAATCAAGGAATTTGATCAAAGCTCTTTACAACAATAGGGTGCATTCAAAAAAGTCCTAAGCCATTACCAGCCACGCGTCAGCACTGGTTCCTTGTGACTTCTATGTCTAAAGAGCAAAGAAGGTCTTGTTTGTTAAAGCCCATCACGACACACAACACTGCCCAACTCCCTGGGCTTCATGCGCAGTGGCTGACAGGCAGCTAATGATTCTCAATGAGGGTTCCCTGCAAACAGCCTCATGAATTAGTCATCACCTTCCCTTGACCTATGCTATGATACAATCTCTGCCAGCCTCGGAAGCCTCCTGAGAACCACAGAGGTTATGTAAGTTGAGAGATAGTAGACTGGAGGGATAGTGTGCAGAAGCAGCCAACGTCTTGCAGTCGAGAGCTGCACAGCTGTGATGGATGGTGGCAATTTGTTGTTAACGTGCAGGTTGTGTTGCCATGCAAATATGTACGCCCTAGAAATAAGTAATGGACATTGGATTTGCCAGTGAAAAAAAGGTCAGTGTATTTTATGTACAATTAGACACAGGCAGTGTATGGGGGTCTGAGACCCCACATTAATTGTTCAACAGTTGTGCAGTAAAAACCAACACAAGTCACACTCCGTGCACCAGGATCCATCAAATCCATTCATAGTGGAAATGTAGGCAATTATAGCTACAAGTTGAATAGGTACATGTGAGGAAGTGCATGTAACTAATATATCTAACCATGACATGTTACTCTTTGTACTCAGGTCCTTAAGAATATACTACAGGTAAAAGTCCAACAGACAAGTATTTTTAGGCAAAATATTCTCTAAACTAGGGTAGACAACATGTTTTTGGTGTCATTAGACATAAAATCAATAATAACCTTTCAGCACATTGTAATTCATGTGACGGAGAGGTAACCGGACACCTTTACTTCCTCCACACTCAGGCTTTAGAAAATCAAGCCTATGAGGACTTATCGAGGTTTTTCGAAGATCTGTTCAGGTACTATACAAAGAAAAAAATACTGATATTACAACGTGATACATTTACTGAAAAACGTATCAATGCATTTATAGGTAACACTGAAATAATAAAGGTTGTCAGTGAAATCGGTGCGATGCTGAATGTTCAGTAGAAATTGTTGCTTGATCAGAGTGGTTTATTTTCATGGTTGCACCAGAGATCTTCCCCATCTTTCAGCTCAATTACTAAAACAATAGGCCATGCTAATGGAAAAATACTCACTAATTCATTGGCCTCCTGTGTTTTATGATGCCTGCAATAATGACTGCACATTACAATGTTACCAAAGGCTCCTAATGAACAAAATATAAAGCAAAGGGGCCCATGGAGCACAACATAAAATGTAATTACAATGTGCTACGATGAAAAATGACACTCGTGAAACCAAAATGGTGAACTGGCGTACGTTTTTTGCACCAGAAAGCACAAAATAATTTTATAGTAATTAAATGATTTCCCCGGTGCTTTTAAAATAATAATCATGATCTGTTCATAAATATAAATGTCTCTGTGGTGAATAAAATTACTTACAAAATAGCCAGAAATTAATTATTTAACATTTGTTGTTGCTCAAAGCTAGTATAACTAACTATGAGCATTTGAAAAGAAAAAAGTGCCACCTAAGGAGAAGTAGGAAATACAATTGTAGATTCATGAAATGTTTTTTAATCAGCAAGTAACTAAAATGTTAAAGAGGTGCTCGTACTCAAATCAGTACTTTAACTTTTCTGTTTTGTTTTGCTGCAGATGTATTTAGAGGCCTGAAAATGGCATTGTTTAGTTTAATATTATGTTGTCACAACAAGTAATATGTCAGGGTTATGCTTCAGTCATAGACTGAACTACATGGACGTGACCACTGCGATGTCTCCCACTGGTTGTGGACATCGAGGCTTTTCGAAACAAGATTTGACCTTACTTGGTAAAAATGGTAGAGCTGGTCAAGCAATGCTTTTACTAGCAAGCTAGCTTGGTTAGCAGGATGCATCCTGTAGTCAGAGTGATATTAAGTGGCATGTTGCATCTTTCAGTAAACATGAACATTCAACAAGGAAGGCGGCACCTGACTGTACACTTCTTGCCAACACAGAGCCAACCCCCCAAAAATAATTTACTTTTCTCCTTTAATCTAAATCAAGCCCTACTTTACTCGATTAAAGTCTTATAATTGAGACCACAAAGATAATAGGAACATGTTTAATAAGGTTTTAAATCAGGCCAAAGTATTCTCATTAGTCCTTTATGCAGTTGTCATGTGCTAGTAATTAGAAACAAAGCAGGCTGTGCCCATTTATAAAATGTCTGTGGTTTCTGAAATTGTGTTTGATTTCCTTTCTTTCTAATGGAATAACATTAGAATAATTTGGGAAATATACATTGGGTTCTTTCTAAGAGTGTGCGATAAGTAATGATTGTAGAAACTCCACCATTCAGTGAGTGCTCAGCCTAAGTTATGTCAAGGAAAGAAGGATTTGAGAGTCACAAAATTATTATTAATTATATGTATAGTATTATAGTCACTGAGACAAGTAGGACTCTTACATATTCTGGGGGTCCCCTAGGCTGATCCAAAATGGTGACCATAAAAATGGCGGACTGATCACAGTTGTACACAAGCCATGTCACGATTTCAAATCAAAGTGTGAAGTAATTTCTCGACTGAAAAGTGGGTAAAATGGTGAGACATTTATCACAGATTGTGAGATACCCAACTGAGCATTCATGCAATCACTGCATTCTCACATTCGCAAAGGGTCATATGGGACGTAGGACCGCTGGGGTTTGAGAGAGCATCATGGCCTGCTGTGCCTGCGAAGTCACACAAGAGTCACAATCTGTGCTTCTTCTGGTTTGCAAGGCGTCAGTAGGCCAGGACAGATGGGAGAGTGAGCGGTGTCATCTGGTCACGCCGTGGCAAGAAGGGCATCGGGGCGACCTTTGTGTAATTAGATAGATGCCTTCTGCGGGTTGGTTGGTGAGCTCACACTGAAACCTGTAGCTGTGAGCCAGTGATGCTGGGCTTTGCATTAAAACACTAGACAGGGTTAATAAAATGCCGTCACCTGGCTCTTTCACCTAAGTGCTTCACAAAAGCATTCACCTTGCAGAGAGTTTGTGTGGCTACGAGAACCAATACAGCTTTTACTATACTCTATATACAGACTACAAGAGTGGAAATCCTGGAACACGTATAAAATATGAACACTTGAGACAATTAAAAGCCTTAAAATAAAATAAATAAAATATATAAAATCTACCTTATTAATGCACACGTGCACATAAACACTTCTTGTACATACTTTCTTGTAGTACACTGCTGCAAATATAAACTTTATGAGCTTCTGGCCACACATAACACAAAATTCTTCAACAATAAATTTAACACCCATAAATGGCAACAAAATGCCATAACACATGAAGGCCCATCAATAAACTCCAGTCAGGGCTTTAAGCTCGTATACTCTTCCCCAAAGTTGGATAAAAAGGGGAGGGTCATGTCACAAAGGACATCTGGTGTAAAATATTTGCTAAATGAATGATTCCATGCCAGATCAGGAGATCAGACCTTGGATGATTCGCTGCAGGGAACCTGAAAAGGAGCAGCTGTAAGAAGAAGGAACCAAGATGGCGATATCTGTGGTATTCTCACTGTTTTGACTGTTATGAATACACCACGTGAGTGCACTTGGTACACTTCATGCAGCATTACTTGTCAGTGAGTTCATTTATGCACTCAAAATATCAAGTTTAAGCACAGAACTATGCGATTTGAGACACGGCACCCAACAATTCAAGCAAGTTTTATTATCATTAATATCTGAAAGACTTAACAACCAGTTGCTTCTATCATCAGCTGAAGACCATAACTTACCAGCAGCTAGCGCTTGTTCTTTGTTTACCTGCACTCGAGCAAAATATGAACTTTCCTCTTTACAAAAATGTGCTAAAAGAAAGAAAGAGCCAAAAATTCACATTGTGACTAAAACATGGCCTCAAAATAGCTTTAAGGGGTGTCTGTAGAGTACCTTGCGGGTTTTGAGTATGCTTTATAATTGGCTGCACATCTTGTTTTTTACCATAGTCTCTTACTCTTGGTGATGCTACTTTCATGGTTGAGTGTGCTGTAATATGTTAATGATACCTATGTGTGTGCCTCCCAGTACTGAAAACGGCGCTGAGGTGCAGCTGGATGTAGTTGTGATTGTATCGTTGTTTTTAATTGTCTGCACCTGCTGCAGCGTGCCGTTCAGATGAAAACAGTCTTGCTGTGCTGCTTGTTGCTGATGTTTCTTTAATGGAGTTCTAAACTTTGGGATCCATTTATTAAAAAAGGGACGAAGGTAGGTTTGTTTATAGATTGTGTACAGTAGCTTGGGCTCTTGGATGTTAAACGTTACTTCCACCTGGGACCAATTATAGCGGTAGGTGTTGCATGGCCAGTTTTAATTTTGAACTTTGAATTGGATCCATATTAATTTCAGACACGACAGTCTGCGTGTTCTTCTTTAATCACACTGTGACCGAAAATGAACTTTCCCTCTTGCATAAGTTTTCTCTCGAAAGACTTTATCTCATTTTCTTCTTCCTTTTATTGAGTCTCCTTGTCTGATTTGGGATAAGGTGGGTGCAGTTGGTGCAGAGGGACCATCCAGTAGATTTGATTAAACCAGATGGAATGAATGAATGACTGGAGGAAAAGGTGGGGAGGGGGTGAGGAAAAGTGAGGGGACTGGAGAAGGGGCAGAGCAAAAGACAGTGAGATGTGGAGGGGAGGATGAGGGTTACAGCACTGCATTATGCATTGTGGATCATAAGCCTGGGTGGCTTGCTTTATAGGCTGGTGTCAAGGGTGCCACTCCTGCTTCACACTCTGTGGTGATCGGCCTGTTGCCATGGCAGCAGCAAAGCAACTCATTAGCAAATATTACCCTTGGTCCACGGAGAGAGAGCGAGAACCGGGTGCTGACTTTGACCGACAGCAGACATCAAATAATAGGTTTAATACTGACTGAGAGGAACCTGATAAACTCTGCTGGATTGAGGAGAGTGCATTGGTCATTTGCATATTAAGTGACTGGATTTGTGAGATGCTCTTCTTACTGAAATCCATCCGCAGTTATAAAGCCTCTGTACTACTAGACCTTCTTTTGGGAATATATTAAATGTCCACATTTTCATTTTGGCAGCAAACTGCTTCAAATTCATCACACTGTGGTTGTTGCATGCAGGCTGGGAAAGTGTTTCATTTCTGCAATCAGTTTGAATGCAATGGGTAAAGCTCCTTCTTACTATTTGCAAATAATATAAAGACTGAAGAACAAAGTTTGCACAGCATATCTTCCAAAACATAAATGTACATAGCTACTGCTAAATAAACATGCTGTAACATGACCCTACATTGTTACCAAACTACTTCTAGTTAGAAAACAATGTTACCAACGCTTGGAAGCGTTCCAAATCCCTCTATTTTCTGACCTCAGCACACTTTACTATGTGCTATGTGGAAATTTATGGTCAAGGATGTTGTTGTAACTTTTACAAAGTTAAAAAAAAGAGTACTACATGAGAAGTGTAATTTTCTTCAGTAAACAGCACTCTAAATTGCTATGGATTTTTAGGTTCACAAATCTTCTGATACATTTGGAGGCAGCTCCTAAAAAGTCCCACTAACACTTGGGGAATTGATGTGGATTTATGTTCCTGGCTATTGCAGAATATGTGAAATGGGGACTCAAATGCAGACTTTCAGACTGGCGGACATATTCAAAAAACCATACATTTATTAAAGATGGTAGCAGAGATTCCAAGAACAGCTGAGAGTGCACAAGGATGGCAACAGACGCTGAGCCAAAGAACTGAGTGGAATAGTATATATACACTACATGTACACAGAATGGCAGTCAGGGAAGTGGATAGAGTGGGGTGGGGGTGGGGGGGGAGATACAGGTGCAATCAAGACAAAGAAAATGGAAGGGAAGTCAAATCAGACTGAAAGACACTAAAGACCTCTTCTGCCTCTCTTAATTGGGGTTGCAGGGGAAATGGAGCCTATCCCAGCTAACATAGGGGGAGAGGTGGGGTACACCCTGGAGCAGGGGTGCCCAATCCCAGTCCTCGAGAGCTACCGTCCTGCAGCTTTTAGATGGATCCTTGTTCCGACACACCTGAATCAAATGAATGGCTTGTTATCAGGCATTTGCCAAACTTGATGGCATGCTGAAGAGGCAATCAAACCATTTGATTCAGCTGTGTTGGAGTAGGGATGCATCTAAAAGCTGCAGGACAGTAGCTCTCGAGGACTGGGATTGGGCACCCCTGCCCTGGAGGGTCTGTCGCAGAGCAAACACAGACTGACAACCAATCGTACTCACATTCACACCTATAGGCAATTTAGAATCAACAATTAACCCAACCACAGTAAGTGCATGTTTTTGGAGATGGAGAGAACCCATGCAGACATGGGAAGCACATGCAAACTCACAAATAAATAAGTATCATAATGCAATGAATAAATACCACAATAAAACAAAAGGCAAAATGCATTCACATAAATTAACTTAATTAAGTGTGACCCATCACTAGAGACTACTGGACCCTTTGGGAAGATTGATAAATATGGACACGATGAAATAAATAAATACTGAATATTTTGAGCACCAAATATGAGCTTGTGTGACTAACGAGAAGGTACACAGACTGAATTTTAGTTGGCTTTTTTGTCCGTGTAATATCTACTTAAATATAAGTTGAGTTGATGAGCTGATTGCAATATATTTAAACAGGAATTTTCACTGATTGCAGACCAAGAACATACCCCACGTAGGACTCAAAATAAAAAATATTTTTTTGGCTGCTTTGCTGCTTTCAGGAAAAGTCCAGAGTTCACTCGAGTGCGCACATAACATAACCTTAAAACTTTCATTTCAGACAAGCCAAAACACATAAATTACAGCCTTTTTTTTTTTTTTTTTGCTCTACAGATATGATTGACAGCTTATACAGTCCTGCACTCCTCTGCAGCACTGCAGTGTGGGAAATGGCAGTGAATCTTCAATAACAGGTGATCACGGCTGAGCAAACAACATCAAACCATAACAGCAGAGTGCCAGAACATCCAGAACAGCCATCCTTTCAGTCTCGCAATCACACTTCAGTACGTACAGCTCGAAAAAGAGCCTCGCCCAGGGTGTGTGATCATGGTAATGGAAAATAGTGTATAATCGAGAAGAGCGCTGGTGAGCTAATGAAAAGGGTAGCGGGGTGACATTTTCAGAGTGATGTCTGAAGTAGAATGACATTTACAGAGAAGAAGCCCCAAAGACAGTCTTTTTTTAAAGGGCCTGTATATTATATGGGAGCAGCACAGGAGAACGTGAAATGTGAAGCTGATTTCCACATGACTCATGCGTGCTGGTGTCAGTTTTTATCTTCAGGTAGTATCATTTGGCTGGATACTGCTGCACAGATGGAAGATGTGTGAAAAAATTCCCTTTCAAACTGTCAAGCATTAATTTGAGACAAAAAACTAACAGGTTGTTGCAGAACATTAAAAATTAACAGAGTGCATTAGCGATTAAAAAAGGTCGTTTCGTCTAAAGATATGGATTTTTTTGGATGATTGCGATTCTTATTCATCGAATGGCAACAAATGATCACCAAGACATCTGTTCCAGGTGAGGTAACCCAGCAGGCTCCTTTTAAAACAGCTGTGTTAACACATAATTGACAAGTTTCACAGCCTGACAGTAATGTCTGGCAGTGCAAAGGAGGATTTTTCATAATGAGATGGTGCAAGATGGATAGCCAAGGCAGGAGAAACATGAAAGGTTTGTGAGACATTAGGTCATGGCTGTGAGAAAGATGACTATACGGTGAAATCTGGTTGGGGAAAAAAAAAAAAAAAAAAAAAAAAGCAGCCTGAGCTCTTTGACGGACTTGAAGGAAAAAATACCACAATTCTGCTGCGAGACCTCAGTCCTGCTAGGAACCCTCCCCCAACAAAAAACATCAACAATATCAATGCCTTAGTAATTTTAAGTGTGTTTGAGCTAATGGAAATCTTAACTTTGTTAGTATTTCAGGTGAAGTAACAGCATGTCAGTGTTAAATAACCGTGCCGCACACAATCCCACGTAATCTCAAGCGGTCCAAAACTGCATATGCATGAAGTGTCCTTTGGTGTCAGTGCCTTGATGCAGAAGTCACTGCACTTCCAGATGGCAAGCGATTTCATAAAAGTCCATATATGAGGATTGGAGGGGTGGTGGTTGCTAGGATACAAAACCTGCCACCTTGACAAAATCTAAGAGTTTGATTTTATGAAAGCTGTGTACAACTTCCTGAATATTAGTGTGTATGTCCAATTAGCTAGTGGCCAAGCAACTGAATGAGTCCCTAACTGTCGAGCATGAACACACAGCATGAGTGACACAGCTGTTACTAAATAGCTAATGCAAACCGAAGTATAGGAACATACGTATCCACGTGTGAATTTTCAAATTGCACTTGAACATAACAGGCACAGATTTGAAAACAAAAGCCAGCAAAAACGTTTTAAATTTAATAACAGTAGGAAAGATGGGATAGGGGATAAGAATGAAAAAGGTGTATACACATTTGAGTCACATATACATTTAGATCAGCTGGACACTGGTGTAATTTTTATGTACACTAAAAAACTAAAATTAGGGAAACTATAAAAAAAATGCAAAGCAGTGCATTTCTTTATTTAACCTCAAGCTTCACTTCGAAACTCTAACTTGATTGAGTTTTGGTACACAGCTAAAAGAACTAATTGCTTCAGTTTGCAAAAATACTTAGACCTACCGTGCCATGATGGCGTGGAAGAAATACTGATGGGTTCTTGATTGTGTAATCAATCGTCCCATTAAAGATGTTTAAAAAAACAATTTTTGTTTCCAAATTTTGCTTAAATCTGACATCATCTTATTAGAAACACAACTCATAACACGTGTTAAATGCTAACATCAAGTTTCTTTGCAAGAGTTATAATCAGAAAGTTTCCAGATGTTTCCTTGCACGGAACTGTCGATTGTACTAAAACGATGATTCACTGGGAAAATAGTGCATTGTGTCTGAACTGCACAAAAGGCTGAAAATCAATGCAATTTGTGCTTTTTAGTGGTGTAATCATTATTTAAGCTCATATGGAGTTTTGGCTACCATATAATGTCGACTTGCTTGTTTATCTTTTAGGTATTAGATTTGTTCTTATTTGTAGAAGTGCAAAGAAAATACCAGACTATGTCTTCTACAGAAGTCCCATCGTCCTGATACCGTAATCCAGTTCAGTTTTAACTGCAAAAAGTTTGCCTTTTCTTCTATATAAAAACTAAATATATTCAGAGGGGTATAATTTTTTAAAGACATAAGAGACTTCTAAGGACACAGCAAAAGTGCAGCTTACAGTAAAAACTTCACATAGCATTAAAAGTCTAACAATTTTCCGTCTGGTTCAAACACATCATCCAATGTAACTAAACAGCATGAAATCTTTGCACAGAAACATGAGCCATTTTCTCACAGAGGACATGCCCACTGAGAGAGGATCGGGTCATTTGAGAGACACAGATCAAGGAAGAGAACGTTCCCCTGCCACATGGGGGACTTAATCAAGACAGCTTTTTGAGACTGTGATCCTTCTCTTGAGAATGGAGATTCGTAGGGTTTGAACCTTTGATGTCTCTGCCAGTTGTATGGCTGCATGTTTTCCTTGGCAATCAATGAGCTAATAAGCATGTAATGACAATGGCCTGATGGTTGGATATGCAACAGATGTTTTCTTAATTCGCTGTTTGCTTAAGTTGAATGCCGGGCTAGAACATGAACATTAGCTGGTAAAGTAGTACAGTATAAACAGATAATGAATAGGAGATATGGTTCAAATCTTATTTAAACACATCCTTACAGTTGCATCTAAGTGCATTGTGTTACTATTTAGTAATACTACTAAATTGTGTTTTTAAGGCAAAGTCTTGACGTTGTCACAGACAAAGATGTGAAAGTAATTTTACATCTTTGCATGAATGGAACATTAAAAATGATTATTTTTTTTTATTTGCATGAAAACATAATATAGGTGTACCTTCAACATTTGACTGCATTCCCTAGTGTACGTGAACATTACCATTGGCTTGGCTGCTAATGCACCTACAGTAAAACAGTTTTAAGAAGTCTGCCTATAACATCAGTGAGCTGAAACAAACTGTGGATTGATTGTACAGCCTTGCATAAAGCAATATAGACATTTTATTTACAGAAACACCAAACAAAAGAATAGAAAAATACAAACATATATGTGTTCTTCTTCTTCCTTCTTGCAAGTTACATCTTCATAGTATAAAACAAAGAAAGCAATTTCAGGGACTAGTAGTGTCACTGTTTGATGAACACTTACAGATATGCACCATGTACACGTAACGTGCATGTTGGTACATGTGATTTAAATAATTTGTAAGGATTTGACAATAAAAAAAAAAGAATTCCCAAAACCGATAATCCTGGTACCTTAGGCAGTAAATCTAATCCAGCTTGATTAATGTGTCTGAGAGTTATGGAACAGACTTGTATACATATATACATGCAGTAAGATAATGAAAGCAGCTAATTTATAGCCTCAGTTTTGAGCACCTTCTAGAAACTACTTCAATATACGACCATTTGAGACAAGCAAAAATCAAGATCAAGACATGGAGAACTAGCTGAGCAAATGTCTTTTTAACATCTGGTTAGGATGCATGTGATCCCCTGTAAATATCCAACCTCTACAGGTGACATAAGGAGGCTAAATGTAGACTAAATGGTATTAATGTCATACAACATGTTTTTGTTTCCTAACCTGATTCGTTCATTCAACAAACGTTTAAAACCCCCCAAAACCTTTAGATTATCACATGTGTCTATGTTTGTGTGTGTGCATGGGTGTATATGCCAGAGTCTCCACACCAGAATTAAACATGGATGACAGGTCGAGTCTACAGGGTCTCAATTAGAGTCCAAAGGCTGTTTTCCTCTGTGGCAGATTTTCTCAAATGTAATTTTATTAGTCAGTCAGAGAAAGCAGGTGGATTTTAGCTTAAAATGGCCACTTACACAAACTGATATCTATAATTAACTGAGTATTGTGTATAATCAAGGGTGCAGCAGTGATGTGGAACTAAATAAAAAACCCAACATAGGCAGGGACCTCAAACAGCCTGACATTAAAGATTAGTTCTGAAATACAGTTTTCACAGTTTTGCTCTATTATTAGCGTTCTGCATGAACTCTTACTCATAACCAGCAGATAAAGTTAGCAGACTTGGTGGTTTCACAGGGTCTCTGTGGTTTTTACAGTGGCTACAGCAACTCATGATACAATAACTGCATTATTACCAGGACATATGTCACTGTTTAAGTTGCTTTAATGATTTGAGAGGTCACTGGGAGTATAAGTGATTTTAAATTTACATTTTTGAATATTTTTTTCTTTTTTTTTTCTTTTTATTTTGCAGTTCCATTATCCTGAGAGTTGGAAGCAGAGTAAAAAGGCCATTCACCTGCATCTTAACATGGGCTTAGCACTTAATAAAAAGATAAGGAGTTGGACAAAGCCCTAAAGCTTCATGGTGAAAGCTGCTGACAGTAATTACAGCATGGTGACAAAAGAGGGCTGAAATGTGCTGACATTTGCAGAGAAGTGTAAAGACTATCTTACACTAATAACCACTACAGATGTTTACTTGTTGATTCAGTCATTATGTCAGAAGCATGATGCACATTTTAGTCAGGTGCTTTTGCATATTCCTGTGCTAAACCAATGCACTCATTTTTCCACACAACAGCCTCTAAAGAGAGTGACCCGCTAATCACTGAAAAGCACTCCTTCAACACCATCCACATTTCAGGTTTTTCTTGTACAATCAATGCATTGTTGCATGTCTTCCCATCAATAACTTGACAATAAGCTCATGTTATTGCTTCTGCAGAATCTGACAGCATGACATTCCCTTTGAATGATGACACTTAATGGTTTATGTCTCTCCGTACACCCACTATTTTGATGGATGAGACATACGCTGTCGTCTGCAGCGCTGCGGTCACAGCATCTCTACATCTTATTGTCTCATAAGTCATTGAGCTTTTGAGAGGCTCCTGCCACTGCTCTCATGCCCCTCTGCAGTCTGCTGTGTTTGTGCAGGCTTAGCTAAGTACAAGCTAATTAAATTATTAAATGTCTGTGGTTTAATCTATATAAAGACACAGGGTGATAGGTGAACAGCTGCTTCATCGAGTGATGAGAAATTAAAAAAAAAAGAAAAAAGCTTTCAGTCCTCAATCAGTCGTTCCTCCGTTGCTCGTTTTGTCTGTCTACCTGTCACTTTCTGCCACACAAACACACACACACACATATGCAAACATGGAAACTGTTTTCATGGAAACAGACATGTGCACAAAGCTGTTATGTGTTTGGTCCTCTTTTTGTTTTGCTATTTAATTATGTCTTTTTTTCCCCGTTTTTGTGGAACGGCCCACACACACACTTTGTCTTTTACTCCTTCCTTCATTGTATCACTCATTTTGTTTCAGTGTCACTCACCCAGTGTCCTTCTTTCCTCACTCTCTGTTGACAGTGAAACTATTTCTAGATCCCTGAGCCACACAGCACTGTATGCTGTTATGCTGAACGCACCAAACCAGAGATGAGTAAACCCTGTTTACAGCAGGTACATGTAGATGCGTGTGCAGTGACATACTGTCATGTATACTGTCAAGATGCACAACATATTTGGCCAAGATGCACATAAATATGGCTACTCTACGTGATTGTAGCTTGTGGCTGTTGCGGGAATATATGGTTATGCTTACAAACATGTTGGAAGAGACATTTTGTGTCAAAATACATGAATGCACCTAACATAATCTTAACTTATTTAATAGCTTTTGTGTAATTTGTGAAATATGTCAACACCGTGCATTGTTGGAGGTTGTTGAAGTTGATGGTGCTGCTGATATGACATTTTTATATCTTGTAAAAATCTGCACTGGCATTTATACTGACTAACTGTGGCACAGCCCTAGTGTGCCACAAGTGGTACCAGTTTCATTTAATGTTACACAAAGAATCAGAAGCACAATGTACACACATTTGAAAGCTACATACCTTTTCTGGTGCAGGAGTAGTAGCTAGCAAAATAGTCTGAAGAAAGCTTGTTTAAGGTGAGGTTGTGCACTGTTTACACTGTTAATTATGTATTTTAATGTAATTTTTCTTTGCTGACAATGACACAAACACTATGACAAACATGAGTGTGTAACCAAAGTAAAAAAATAACTAAGCTTTGAGGCTTTAAATAGCATAGAAAGAAGAGAAAAATGTAGTCCCTAATACGTTAAACAACATGTTGTAGTGGATCACAAGTCACACAAACCGACAGAAGTACTGCAGACTCAATCTTCAGTGTGAGGCATCAGGTTATGAGGTACCCAGCGCTGCATGTTATATCTTTGGTGCTACAAAATTGCCATTAAGTGTCATCAAAGTGCATTGCCTCTCAAGTGCAGCAGATTAATATGGAAATTATATGGTAATTATATTATAATTATTACCAGTTCATTTTCTTCATATATTTAGAAGAAATTCATTACATGGCACTGAAAGCGATACTCGGTGCCCTAAGGTGCATTTTGTACACATAATGCATTCCCTGCTATGAAATATGCATTTTGTATTCGGGGAATTTTTGTACTCGAAATGTACTGTGAGACATTTGGTGCTCCATTTTAAGGCAATGTGACTCAGCCGGAGGAGGGCGTTGGGAAAACGGACTCTTTATACATGAGGCTGAGGAGAGGAGTCACAGATTTATTTGTTTATCCTCTTCTTCACTTAAGTTTAGTGTTTATCTTTGTCATATATTCACACAAGGATTCTTTGTAAGTTCCTTTCATGGGTTTTCCCCTGACAAGTTCCTATTTGGGTCAATTTGTTTTTTGACGTATCTTCGACCCTGTTCTTTATTGAATTACTTCAAATTAGATTTGTGTCTTTCCCAAGTCGGAGGCTTCTTTACACCGTGAGTGAAAACAAATAACTCTTCATGCTTTACTGTGATCCCACATTCAGTCTTTTATACCGTCTCAGTACCCCATGATCCATTTTAGTCCCTCAAGTCATCTTTCCCCATAAACCGCTCTGTTTCCTGCATTTTTGTGCATAATTAATTCGGTCTCATCGGTGCTCCTGATGAGACTGAATGCTCCTTTAGTTGCTGCTAATATCATGTGGTGTCGTATTAAAGTAATAATAGTATCCTGTACCCTTTAACTTGCTCTTACCCAAAATACATGACCCAGTTTATAGAGTCGCTTATAAATGAAGCGAGAAGTGTGAAAAATAACATAATTTTCAACACTGTTGACCTGTGCCACTCCTACTACGGTATAATATTCATACCACAGTATGTTTCTCTTATTTTAACTCTGAAACATGTTTTTTTTAACTGTCTTTCACATTTTGGATTTATCTGATTATTATGCTGTACTAAGCTACTGACGTATTGTGATATCTGATTTGTTTTAGCACTGATTAACATATCTTAGTAGAAAAGCACATTAAAAATGAATTTTGGTAGGAGAAAGACTGCAAGAGATTAATTTGGTGGCCTGCGGGCTACCTTTTGTTATACTATTCATATAGACTTACCGGTTACTTACACCTCGCTAGCACAAGGTTGAAACTTTTGCCTTCAAAACTTCATTAATTCTTCATGGCACAGATTCAGATAGGCTCTGGAAATATTCCTCAGAGATTTTGGTCTATATTGACAGGATAGCATCTCCTAGTCGCTGCAGATTTATTGGCTACACATCCTGTTCCAATACATCCCAAAGGTGTTCTACTGGATTGAGATCTGGTGACTGTCAAGGCCATTTGAGTATAGTGAACCTTCTCTCGTGTTCAAGAAACCAACTTTAGTTTATTTGAGCTTTGTCACATGATGCATTATACTGCTGAACCCGGCCATCAGAAGACGGGTACACTGTGGTCATGAAAGGATGGACATACTCAATACTCAAGTAGGCTTTGGTATTTAAACAATGCTAACTTGGCACTAAGGGGCCTAAATGGTGCCAAGAAATAATCCTCCACACCATTACATCATCACCACCAGCTTGAGCTGTTGATACAAGGCAGGAAGGAGCAATGCTTTCATGTGTTATACAGCATATTGTGATCCTACCATCACAGACTCATGCTCGATTTCCTGTTTTTACTGTAGCTGACAGGAGTGGCACCCGGTGTGGTCTTCTGCTGCTGCATTCATTCAGAGATCATCTCCTGAATAGCTCATACCTGTGATGAGGGGTTATTTAAGTTACTCTAGTCTGGTCATTCTCCACTGACCTCAGGCATTACCAAAGCATTTTCACCCAGAGAACTGCAGCTCCCTGGATAGTTTCTTTTTCTGAAACCACAGAAATCCCAGCTGGGAAAATCCCAGCTGATCAACACTTTCTGAAATCCTCAGACCAGCCCATCTGACAACAACAGCCACGCCACATTCAAAGTCACTTAAATCATTTAACTGTTAAGTAGTGTCCAAGAATAAAAGCATTGAGCTTGAAATAAGCATAGTGCGTCATCTTTATTTTCCTTGGAGGTTTGAAATGAGCAAACCGCATTAGTGTGATTGTGATTAGCAGATCCTGGGTCATCCAGTTGATCTAATGTGTTTTAAGCAATGTCTGAAGAACAGGCCCTAGCCTACTTACCCAGGCTTGTTATATCTGTACTGCAGCACTCGGTGTTAAAACGTATCCGTAAAACACTTAAAAAGCACTCACTTTGTTTTGGGTTGTGATGCTGTATATGATATTTTTGCTCCACTTGCCAGTGAAGTGATAATGGAATAACGGTCACAAAATGTACTCTGTTATGGAAAAAGTTATATTGTTTGTGCAGGTAGATTGTTTTCTATCACAGGTTTCTCTTTAATAGCATAAACATGTTGGTGAATAATTTCGTTTCCCTTTTCCTCGTGCATTTGTAAACTCTGCACCATAAAGTCGTCTTATCAATCATACAAACCTGTTGGACTAAAATGTTGGACTAGAATGAGTAACTACTATAGGTTAAGCTGCCAAACATTCATTTGTCTTCAAGCTCACATCTCCTTCAAATAAGTGTCTAAAATCGGATAAATAACACTCAGTAATCCCTAATATGCTCCTCTCCAAATGAACTTTGAATATGAATATGTAATATCTGGCTGTGTTTATCTCAACAGTTTTGCGTTATGCGTAACAGGCAATTTTGGCTTGGAGGTGCATTTCTAGACACTTTGTGCAACAGAAGCCTCGCTGTCAGTGCGGATTACTGCATTTTATGGTGAAAGTTCCCCCCCTGGGATGTCATTACTTTAAACCCTCCTGCAATACATCAATTTCTAATTAACATTTGCATACTAGATTTTAAGGGTGCCTGAGAGGTGGAGGAGGGGGGCCTCGTACACATACATTTATGCTAATTAATTGAAATAAAATGAGCCTGGAGCGTAAGATGGGGCGGAGCAATAGAATGCTTCAACACCCAATGGGAGGAAAAGGCTTGATGCTCGAGTGCCGTCAGAGACGCCTGGTGCATCCAATAACGCCAACTCTCTGATGACTTGTAACAGTTAGTGGATGGTGCTGAAAGTCTCTGTGGTGGAGGATACTTGTTTATGTGTTGTAGTGTCCAAGACTGCAGACATGGGCCATATCTGGGGCGTTCTTTGCAGTCACAGCTGAGTTTCTAAAGAGTGGATGTCACCCTGGCACCATGCACCTTCTTGCACTTGCCAAGCAGAGAACCCAGAAGGTGTTTTTATGATCCAGTAGGCATATTTCTCAATTTTCTCTCCCAATTTTAAAAGTTGTAGAGTCAACAAAAATCACACAAATTACCTATTACCTTTATTTTGCTTGAAGGCATCAGTTTTACAGCCTTTGCTTGATTGCAGCATGTTGTAAGACAACGTTCCCCAAACCCCACGCCACGGGCCGGAGTCGTTTGGTACCGGGCCGTGAGAGTTGAGGTGTGAAATGTATGGTTTTCAGGGTTTTTATCGGTTTTTATTGTTATTTTTTTATTGTTAACTCGGTTTCCCTGGGTATTTTCTCATGTGTTATGAATAAGTCTTCTGTTTTTTGGTACCTGTACTGGTTTTATTTTGTTGTATTTATCCGCGACACCTTATAGGCCGCCCCGTGAAAATATTGTCGGACATAAACCGGTACGTGGTGCAAACAAGGTTAGGGGCTGCTGTTCTAGGAAGTACAAATGATGAGGCCACCTACAGTCTTAAAAAGTTTGCAAGGTAACATTTCAACAGTTAACTTTAAAGCTTGACTTTCTGGTAGATAACTTTATTACCTACAGCTGGATATTGCCCCAGAGAGGTACCAGCTCAAATAGAGATTCACCGCTTGTTATTAGTCAAAGATCAAACACCAGTTTTCAGTGGAGGCATCAGCAGTGCACAAGATAAAGATCTCAAAGTGTGAATGCAGAGTTCAGTGCAGTTCAAGATATGCTCATCACCCATGCTGCTCGCATGCTGCTCGCTAGTTCCAGTGTGCACTGCAGACAGGGCAGAACAGGTCTTCCAGGTAACGGTCAAGAAAGAGAACTCGAGAAGTACATGGGAGATGACTGAGACAAATTTTAAAAAGTTGTCTGTGTAAGCCTGAAAACTTTGCTTATAATTTTATACAGTGACTTTTACACAAAAATATATAAAAGCTGTTTTATTGCATTGTCTGCAAGGTTTAAGGTCAAATATCTAAAAACTCTAGCCTTATAGCTGCGAAATACATTATCGTTACATTACTTATAATGGAAGCAGTGTTTGCAAGAAGTATTATGTGAGATATATGTGATACGCAGAAAGTTGAACAAACTGTTGCCCACTTGGGCCAATTAACATAAATTAGAAAATGCCCGAGCTGAGAATGTCTGCATCATTCCACAAATTTCCATTAAAATCCAATCAACAACATCCAACTGATAAACAGACTGAGGCTGATCCATAATCCCTCCCCTCAGTTTCATCTCGGGAACAATTGTCCAGCAGCACGGCAGATAATTTGACTGATAAGATCTTAAATTAAACTACATAGAATTTGTATCTTACTACTTTTAATTTGCAGTAGAGATTAGGCGAAGGCCATGCATGTTTGTGCAAGATGCTGCTCAGAGGAGACGAGTGCGGGGGGGTCATGACTTTGCTCCAAGTCAAAGGTCTGTTGAAATGAAGCACAACATCCCTTTAAATGTTGTTCTTGCCTCATCTGAGATTAAAGTGGAATTAGGAGCTAACACATGATAAATTTCTACTTTGTATGCAGATGCGCTAATGCAAGAACTGCCTCAGTCAAGAATGGCACTCAAGGCAAATAAATGGTTGGCTTCTGAAGCAAGGAGCTACAAAAACAACCCAAGCTCTCCCCCCTCGGTAATCACAGCGGTGTAGCTGTATACATTAGGGGTGTGAACTACGAAGCTATTTTTATAGCAGTGTAAATGGTAAGCCCTCAAACACAGGAAAGGTGCAATCACAGACTAGTAATGGGCAAGTGACAGCAAGTCCTGTGGACTCAAGCTCAGAGCGAAAGGATTTTTTTTATAAGAACAGCAACTGGACTGTGTTGCAGTGGTTTTCTTTCTGCAGGCAACCTTTGTTCATTTCTTGGAAAGTGACTTTTTATACAAGGAACTGAATTGCCATCAGAAGTTAGTAAATGCTTTCTTGTGTCCTGTTTTTAATGTTTTGTAAGGTTAAAGGCTCTAGCAAATTGGCAGATCTACACGAAACAATCTGTTTGTGTTCTTCTTTGACCTTGCAGCAGGTTTCAAACTTAGCAATGCTTCATGAGATGTTGGTTCACAGCTTATTTTTTCTTAATTAGCTGGTGGAGACCAAAAATTTTACTCCAGATATTTTTGCTGTAAATTTATCTGGAGACTTACGGTTGTAAAGTTTATTTTCAACATGTGATTAAGCAGAAATCCCGGGGAAATTTCTTAGATTTTGCTGTGCGAATGCCTCTGAAGTCACTGACATCAATCACATTGTGGGTCAAGATATTAATATCACCACTGGGTCATAACTGTCAGTTTTATATTATAGCTATGTTTAAGGTCACTTTAAATAAGCGCAATAAATTCAAAGGAATAGTTTGGGTGACTGAGATATATCCGTGTCCTCTTGTTTCACAGTACAGACGCGTGCGGTTCAAGGACAACAGGACCTTTTCATGTTTCTAGAAATAGTTCACCTCTTTGTTGTAAGATGAATCTGCTCTCTCTTTGGGATGAAATTACATGTTGTGTGTCAAGTTGAGACAGAGTAATATGCTCTGATTATCAAGCAATGCACCGAATCTTCGAGTATCTCCAAGGAATGCTAATCACTCGTCTATTGGATTTTTCTGTGACGCCTGCCATTAATCCTCACCACAGTCTCATGTGATGAAACTGCGGCACTCTTTTGAACGTAATTAACTCCCATGATCGCTTTTGAACCTCACTGCATTGAGTGCTCTGATCGAGAGAAATTACACCAGGCTATTGCGAGTATTTAATGGACCCACGAGTGTCAATTAATCTAGAGAAGCTTTTCATTGCACTTTCTTTTCATGTCCACTAGCCCAGGTTTTTTATTAAAAAGCTCTTCTACCGAGCCTCTGGTTTTTGAAATGAACAGCTTTCTAAGGCATTACAATAACCGGGTCCTGCTGGGATTAGCCCGAGGGTGGTAAACCTCCATCACTCGCGCTGGCATTTTTCACTTCTGACTGTATTTGTTCCTACTAAAGAGTTTGGTTTAACCGTTTACAGTGGCGTGTTTACATCCACCGGTGCATTTCATTTAAACAGTCTTACAACAGTATTTGTCCTTGTGCAGTTTCTACCATAGCATTTTTGGTTGGATACCTCCCTGCTTGTTCAGTCCAGAAGGTAAAAACAAAACTTTGCAAATGAAAGCCTCCATTTTTTTAAACATCCGCCCAGCATTGGCCACAAATAGCAGCTGTTTTAACCCCTCAAACAAGTCTTTGGTAGTTCTTGGTGAAGTCATGCAGGGCAACACAGATATGGAGGACATTTGTTTTCCTTTTGTGTTGCTTTAAAAATACTTACAATAAGTTTTATGTAGTTTTCAGCCTCAACGTTGTTGTTATAAACAGCAAATAGCTGTGGGTTGGCCTGAACCCCATTGTAATTGTGATAATTGAGTGGTTAACTGGCCCTATGTATACCATACAGTACATAATGTACAACATGATTGCCTTCATGGTCTTTTGCCAATGTGGTTAACGTTTGCTAAGTGCAGACTTCTAACCCTCATACATTCAGGTTATGTTAGGTAAAAACGATATTTCTCACAGTTAGAGGAAACCTAAAGTATGTTAGCTGTTTGTAGGAAGAGGTACTTTGCACGCCCATCTATTCAACACAGCTTCCTCCCTCTAAGCTGTTTGCTGGATTACAATAATGCCACATGACTTCCTGCTTTGCAGAATGTAAACATGGGATGTTGTAAGCTGTTAAAAGAGCTAAAGTTATTTTTGGCGTGACAGTCTTTTATTTGAACTCATTGGCTGTGCTAACTTGAGTATGATAGCCAGCCGTGGCGAGCTCACAGTCAAGATTATTTTATGTCTGCAACTCTCCTGTCGAGGTGGTGATGAGCACTGATATTACAGCATCTGGCTGAACAATTATTCCCACAGCACTCAGGGGAGCTTTGAGATTATGCTGCATTCCCCCAGCGAGCAGTGCAGCAAACAGCTCTCTAATTCAGTGTCTCCAGAGGGAAGCGGGAATGCTGCAAACAAAACAGCAACAGATTGTGCTAAATGACAGGTTTTGTGGTGTTAAGTTTTTCAAACCATATGTAGTCTTGTTTACACTAGCCCCAGTGATCTAGTAGTTTTGAGAAAGCAGTTCTCCTGTTTTTCTCAGATTTGTTATTTTTATTCTAATTGTCAATATTTTATTAATTACATTAATGTGCCAAATGCATTAGAAGAAGTTCCTTTAGTCCAACTTTTCTTTGTTATTGGATTATAAAACCATTTCTCAAAGTTCAAAGGGATAGCATTGAGATATTTTAAATTATAGCAAAGATTTGCACACATGGTTGACCAGAAAATGGCACTCCTATTTGTCTTCCTTGTATATTATTTGAAATGTCTTCACATTGACTGGATTTGTTTGTTTAGTTGTGCAGTCTTAGCCTTTGTATATATGCTCTTACACCTGGGATATTACACAGGATAACCACACTGCTGCTGTTCTAAGTAATTCAGCAGGGTCAAAATGTTAATTAAAGTCTTGCTTCTTAAAGCAACTGTCAATTTAGGAGAAGTGAAGTGTTACAGCTTTGCTTTTTCAGCCAAGTACCTGCAGCCCGTTATCACTGCACTGAGGCTACCAATAGTATAGCTTCACTGTTATGAGCTGCACAGGCTGACTGCAAAGTACAATTTATTAAAGCTTTGTTGAAAACACATGTGTTCTGAAAACTCAAGTCAGTAGAAAGTCTGCCAACCATATTTCATCAGGCAGATTAAATAACTGTTTTTTGATAACTGATTAAATCTTTTGAAGGACTATCAATTACAGGAAAGTGTTGTTGATCAATGCTCTCTCTGAGATGGTGAATTATTGATCTATTTTATTGTGGCCACTTTTAAAGCAAGCCTAAAAGTTAAATACACAGAAACAGAATTTATATTGTCACTTTGGGACAGGAGGCTGTGGAAAACAATTTAGGAATTGAATTATTATTATTATTATTATTATTATTATTATTATTATTAATTAATTTATTTATTTATTTTTTTAAATGGTACCTAAAGGTTATCTTTGGATAATTTTGATTTGTAGGCATTTTCAGTAGGAGCTCTTGATTCCAACAGATGGGTTTGGGGTTTTTTTTTGTAATGTGGTGAGGGACAGGACTGGCACCAGCTTAACAGATAATTGTTAAATATTCACTAAATCAGTCTTCCAGAGTTTGCCCAGCTTCTAATCAAAAAGCGTGGTGGGCATCTTGAGTAATTGATGCATAGCTAATGACTTGGTGATTAATAGCTTGGCACAGGCTTGCATAAATGCGGCTGATCCAAAGATGAGAAAAGGGGGGGGGGGGACCTGAAGACAAAGACCCTGCAATGTTCTGAGACGCATCGGAGGCCGTGGAACATTGTCGAGGCATCGCTTTTATAAAAGCCATCTAATTAGCGGAATAAAGCTCAGTGCTGGTTGTGTTAATAAGTGATGGGTGTTAATTAGGTTTGTCCAGGCATATGGAGATTTGCTCTCTGGATTAGCATGCCTGTGAATGACAACAAAGAGGGAAGACACAGTTGGTTAAGTTTGCTGACTCTCATTGACTATAGAGCTTCTGTGATGGCTGAGCATCCAATCTCCAGTTGGTGTTTTGATTAATAATATTCAGTTAAAGGTCTTTTGGGTTTTGTAAAGGTCATAGTTTCGTTCCGTTTGACAGTGAGGTGACTGTTTCTGATCGGTTTCACCCTCCACTCCACAAGTGCCAGCCAGGAGATGAAAAGACACTAATTACTGACCTCTGTACACAGTAATACCTTTCTCATTTAAATGAGGGTCAGCGGATTCCTCATCTGCATGCAAGCTACACCAAGCAGTTATTAAATACCAAGAGATTTTCTTTCCCAGGTCACGAGAGCTGATAAATGAAATCTGCAGCTGCATCTAAGGATCCTCTGGATGTGAGAAACAGCAGCGCATGATGCCATTATCCCATACTGTGCGCCTAGCTAAGACAGATGGTCCTGGGGGACCAGCAAAGCATCGCCATCAACCTCCCTCCTCTCAGCGAAGAGGCGATTGGTGGAACCAGCCTTGTACTGGGCTAATATTAGCCACAGATAAGGACACCTACAGAGTGGGGACATTTGGCATCAGCTAGGGATATAGGGAAACCTTCAGTCTAGTTATACGTAGCCTGGAGAAATGAGAAAGGGATGCCTACACGCTACATGATCTTTCACTTGTTTTCAGGCCTTGAAAAATATCTCTGTACAAATTGATTCCCCTTCACAGGGTTTTTAAAACACTGGCATCTTTAATTTGAAGTGATTTCTTTTTAAATGGTACAAGGGTGAAAGGTATATCTGTTACTGTAAGTTGATTCATTTTAAAGTGTTACTGTTCATATGTCTGATGTATATCAAACACAAGATTCAAAACATGCACCGGATTTTGAATTTGGCTGGTCTCCCTTTCAAGATCATCTCCTTTTGCATCCCTGGACCCTTTTTTTAAATTTAACCTTTATTTAACCAGGAAGATCCCATTGAGATTAAAAACCTCTTTTTCAAGGGAGACCTGGCCAAGATAGGCAGCAGCCAGTGTCTCACAGTTACAGAAATTACTCAAATAAACACAGGCAGCAACAAACATGCAAAAATAAATGAAAAAAAAAAAGTAAAATTAAATAAAATTCAAATAAAAATTTTAAAAATCTGTTAAAATGACAATCAATCTAATTGAAACAGTTGCATGTTATGGACTTGGCCTCAAGGATTCTTAGTTTAGATTTAAAAGCACTTAATGAAATGAATTCAGTCATTTTTCAGTCGTTCTGCAGTTTGTTCCAAGCCAAGGGTGCTAAATGGACCAAAGCTCTTTTACCAAATTCAGTTCGAAAATGGAACAGAAAGCAACAAGTAACAACGCGGACGATGAGAATACCGACCAACATGCTCCATTGCAAGCAGGGAACATATATAAGAGGGTAGCAACCCAAGTATTGCCTTATATATAAAACTGTATAAATGACAGTTCCTCTGACTTTCCAAAGCAGGCCATCCTACCTGTGACAAAGTGGAGGAGCAGTTGCAATGCTCTCCATTTGTCCCATATGTGTTGACCTTTTTGTTTGCACGTTATGCACATTATTCTGTTTCTATTTATGTGCTATGATTTGCTATTTGTCAAGTAACATTGCTGCACTCACTATCCCGGGTTTGTTTGTGTAAGCGTTCTGTTGCCGGAAAATCAAACATTCTGCAAATTAAGGCAAATACTCAGTTACATGTTTCTTTATATTTTATTGTGTTACAGATTAAGTCATTTGTTCATACTTACTTTGTTCTTTCTTTTCAGTCTTCATGTGGGTCAGGTGTGGGGAAACGCCCTCCTAGCATTTCCTGCTTTTAAAGTCCTGATGATGTCACACATGACATCAGTAGGTCGAACCAAGTGGAGGGGTTTCTTTGCCCATAGAAATGCTTCCTTTTGTTTGTTTCAAGGTCTAAAGGGATTTGTTGAATCTTTTCCTTTTCATTAATACCACCATTTAGTTGTGTAAATGTACCAATTAGAAGTGTGAGGTTTTGTGTCTTTTTAATCATCTGTGTAGAGTTATACATCCCTCAGTTCAAGTGAGTGGTACTGGCTGGGCTATATGAAGGGAAATTGATGGCCTTATTTAAAGCCAGTCTCTGTCTGATTTGGATGAGAGAGGAGAGGTGAGCTGTGTTACCAGATCCATATACTGTTGAGTTTTGTTAATTGAGTTAATTTGGGGGGAAATTTTGTTAAGTTACACATTAAATTGAGTTCACTGTAAATAAATAGCTCACCTCTGGAAACCCGAAATGTCTGCGTAGTCTCTTTCCCTACACCTTCCTTGACGTTTGAGTCTGACTACCTGAGAGTATAATTCACAGTGGTGAGTCTGAGATTTACGGTTAGTGATGAACCTCAGAGAAGCATGATACACCGTATCAACCAACCTTTTCTGGGCCTCTTTGGAAATCCTGTTCACTTTCATGCAGATATCTGAAATTTAACCATCAACCTCAAAAGAGCAAACATCAACTTTTTGTATCAAACTGAACAGCCTTTAATGACAACTGATGTAACTGCTGATGAAAGCGGGTTACAACAGTGCCTTAGCCTGGACGTGGCACATTAGGTCACAGCTAAAATCAGGTTCACAGGGTTATGAAGCATAAATGTATCTCCAGGAATAAGGCTCATCTCAGACTTTTACAACTCTGTCCTGGGGCATTTTTGGAAAGGCCTCCAACCTCCCAAATGTCCACTTCTCCTTCACCCTGGCCTCAACTTCCATCTATCCTAACTCCAGTCCTTAAATTTCTTGTGCCTCATTTTCAGATACTAAATACTGCCAGAGACATAGTTGTCATTTGTAGCTTTTCCTGCAGTGTTCAGTGTTTGTTTTTCTTATTTCAAAGAAGAACCATACGATAAATAAGAACTGTGACTTCCTAGCCACTTTTGTCAGTCACTCAAGAGATTTTGGCTCAGTTGCAAGTATCTCTTGTGCTTTTGCTTATACTTATACACCCTGAGCGGCTCATTACAGGCAATAAATGCATATGAGGAATCAAAATGGATGAAATCCTGGTTTGGTGTCAAGTGAGTCATTCGGCCATAGAAGGGAAAAGACTAACAGACATTTTTTTAACCATAAGCTTTAGTTTTTGAGTGTCAGCCAATATAAATTTTAAGCAGTTATTACTCATTAGGAGGTGTTGGTACAAAGTGACTCTACATGCAGCTCTCAGTCCTGAGGTTAGCTTGAAGACAAGTACAAATTTCCCTTCAGTGTCACATTATTGCAGACAGTTATTTGGACAGTTGCACATTTTTGTTCTTTAGTCAATGTTGACATTAACCATCTCAAATTAAAGTGAGGCCTGACACTTTAATGTAGCGTGTTTTATTTTATTTCAAAATGAATGTTCTGAAGCACAAACCGTGAAGAACACATATTGCGTTGGGCTGACAATTAGGGTGAAGAACAGCATACGTCAGATGTATGTCCTTTCATGTTGTATTATCCTTAAGACACGTCACTCACAATGCACTTTTTATTACAAAATCACCTGGCTGTAGTTCCTGATGTTGTGAGTAAGGCCTCATGGATTAGACTGCAGTCTGCAAATAAATGAGGCTGGAATTGAGCAACCAGTGCAGGCCACTGCACTCTGTAGTTTAGTTGATCTGTAACTAACATGCACATGGATGCCAAGGTTTCCTGCCAGGACATTAGATTGTAATCGGCTGATCAATGTTTAATGTTGTCTGTTTAATGTTATGGCTCATGGGTGTACTTGATATTTGTTTTCTCTCACAGCCTGTTTAGTAGCTGTCAGTTTTAGTTCTTTCCTCGAGTGTGTGATTCACATGAGTGTGCCTCCCATCTTATATGTTATCAGTACCCCTGAGGGTTTACGTGTGTGCTGAGAATGAGGCAACCTTTCTTGTCGGTATGATTTAGAAGGTGTCTAAGTGAGAAATGGGTATGGATTATGACTTGGCTTTCCAAATAAACTGCTATTAAATTTGTTTTGTGGTTTTGGCAAGATTGTATGTAGTTCTGGCAGAACAACAGAACGATTGGATCCTGAAAACCTAATATTAATAGTAATCATCATCATCATCATCATCATCATCATCATCAAAGTGGTGGAAATTAAAGAAATGGCACTGTAATAACAGATACGCTCCTGATTTGTTGTTTTAATATTGTTTGGGTGCAGTTTCCCCCTTTAGGGGCAAGGGTACCCAGACCTGGGGTATAGAGTACGCTTGGGGAGTGTGATTGTGTGTACAGTGTCTATTTATGTCTGTCTCCACGTTGGGTGAGTGCTGAGTATTTGCATATGAGAGCATGAGGGTGGGAATGGATGTTTGTATCTGTGTGTGCCTGTGTCTATATGTCAGGTTGGGTATCAGACGCCACCTCTCTGGGGACATCTCAGGCCCTCCAAGGTATGGAGGCCTATCTCCCCCCACCACTCCCCCTGCCAGTGGCAGATGCCCTCAGACATCGGTGCGTTGGTGGTTCTTTGTGTCCGAGGATGGGCGTTCAGGTACACACCGGCTCACTCCTGGTGGCTGCTTGTCGGGGCCTGGAGCCTGGGGCTCACTCGGGCCCCTTTGGGGGTCGGGACTGTGGCTCCCCACACTCTCTAGCAGATCATTACATGAAGGAACCTTTTAAATACAAGCGCGCTCATGCTCACAGGTCTACACATGGGTGCTCACACACACAAACTACACCCTTTTTGGCTCCTACCTCAAAGCACACTGTGCGCTGTCGATCCTACGTGCTGCACAATAATATTCAATATTTAGTATTTACTGTTATATTCACATAGATCATCGCTATGATTTATTTTATTATATTGCTCTTTTTTTGCTTGTTTTCTCTTTTTTCTTTCTCAACAGGTGATCCAGGTGATTGATATATGTATATTTTGTCTGTTTGTTTTGTTGGTTTTTGTTTATCGCCTTTTATCCCTGTCCCTCTTCTCCGCTGTTTTTCTTTCCCTCTTTCTTTCTCCCTTTTCTTTCCCCCAGTCATGTCTGTCCCATGTGTAGCAAGTGAAAATAAAATAAAATAAACAATAAAAACAAAGGTGAATCAAATAGACCAATACGGCAAGGCTGGGATGGACTATTTGGTAAAGGAAATCTGTTGGGCATCTTTCTTTGCCTTTAGACAATAATTCTGATGGCAAAAGAACCAAACGGACAGGCAGGGGAAAAAAAAGAAAAAAAAATATTGTTTGTCTGTAAAACAGAGTACATGGCTGAGGAGAACTAAAGAATATATATAATGATATTATATTAAAGTCTGTAAAATGACCAAAGTGACAAAAGACAAAAAGGCAGCACAAAAACTTTTTTACAAAAAACTCCAAATCCCGAACCTGCCAATTCTGTGACTACATAAAGTCAGCAAGTAATGTAATAATATCTAAGTTTAAAAGTTATCTTGTCATCCCAAAATCGGACATTTCTTTAAAACAATCGCTATTAAGATGCTGTTAAGTATAACAAAACTGGTTTGTGTGTACTTGTGTCATGCTGTTCACATCATGGCTACACATCTTTAGAGGCAGCTAAGTAGTCTTATGGTGTCATCTTAGTCGCAGATGTACGTAAACACACGCACACATAGACGCACACACACTCCGTCTGCTCACCGGCTGCTGTCATCTGCTGGCACGAACACACACCAGCTCGTGTCCTGCGGGGGGGCTGGAGGGTCGTGGGTGGTAGGGCAGGTTTTCTGGCAGGCCTTCGGCTCTTCACCCCACACACTGGCCTGTCTGTCTGAGCCTCTTTTCTTGTCAGCTCAAGGACTCCTCTATCAAGTGTCTGTCACTATCGCTGTCTGTCTCTGCAGATAGCTAACAGATGTCTAAGTCAGAGTTGAGTGAGTGACATGGCATCACGTTGAGGGTGGTGGGATTATGCAGCATGTAAAAGGATTACAAGTGAAATGCTAGCGGATGTCTGCTGCTGTTGATGTGGCAGAAGACACAGTAGCCTTCTCAGATTATCAGTAATGTCAAGAGCATTTCACTGCTTTTGAGTCAAATCTACATTGACAGCCTTTTAGGGATGACTATGCCTTTGTAAAATGCAAAGCTAATACCTTTTGAAGGGATTCCTGAACCCCTAAAGGGCCATGTAAACCTTTAAGGTTTAAAAAAACCTCTCTTCTACACCCGCTGCTATTTAGCTCTACATATAGGCAGAAAGACCTCTTCACAGTGCATCTCTTTCTCCAATTTGTTCAGGTATTTGTTGTAGTGATCAAACCTGTCACTTCCAGCATATCACATATTGTTGATCTTCAATTAAAATCAGTCCCAGAAATTCCATCATGAAAAAATGCGACTTCTCCCACCTCTCTTCGTAAAGAGCCAATCAAAAGCCAAACTGGGGAAAAAAACGTGTTGCATTGAAATTTGAGTCATGGCTAAATCCACATTCATTTAGACAGAGAATTTAGAATAACTGGCTAAATAAATACTGCCAAATGCCAAGACTTACTTCCTCGTTTCCTTCCACAATCCTGGACGTATGCAACACATCGAACTGTCATATCATAGCCTGAGATCCATGAATGTTATCAGCTAAATTTAACTTCTAATACCAGATTCCTTCTTTCTTTAAAAATATTTTTTGTTTTATTTCTGTTTTTTTTTTTAAAAGAGAAGAGACGAGTTTGTATTTTGAATATTTTTTCCCATATTGAGTCTTGTAAGAGTTGTCCTTGATGTTTAAGGCAAAGTAAACACATGTTACTCTGGTACTGTTGCAATTTACATGATAAAGAGCAACGCTTTAGCAATTATAATCTGAGCTGAGCTAGTTATTGAAATAAATTGTACACTTTGTGTCTCTTAATGCTCTTTTTTTTTTTTTTTTTTTTTTTTTTAAAGACCCTAAAAGTATTTACTTACTGATTATAGAGCACCAGTAAACTTGGGGTCTTAGGTATATTCTTAGAAAATAGAGGAGTAGAGACAAATATGAAAAAAAGACATGATGTAGAGCAGTTTTCATTAAACCCAACAAGCTCATACAGTGGATTATTAATAATTTTACTACTCACAGTTGCTCTATCTCTTTGGGAATTTTCTAATAGTTTTAAAAAGGCAATATTTGAGCCTGAAACCAGTTTCCATCAAATTAAATTTATAATCACAGTTTAAGTGTTGAGTTCCAAGTTTTGTCTCAAAGAGGGGAAGCTATATGAAGATATTCTAATTAAATTGTTACACATTAGAGGAAATTACAAGAAAAACAGATGAAAATCAGGACAGACTTCCCCAAATTCCAAAAATGCTTAGCATCAAATACAGTAATAGTTGTTTTCTGTTCTTTGATGCTGTTATCTGTTGTTTTACTGGAGGGACACTGAGGGGAAGTATGTGGATCAAGTATGAAGGCATAACAACATATTTACCATCTGTGTTCATTTGCTAAGAAACTGCCCATTTTTAATAAAAACGTTTTTATGTTTTTTAAATACTGTGCATTATAAATCACATTCGCTCGTGTTTATTTAACTCGGTGCTTATGTAGTGCATAATTTCCAGGTTTTCTGTATTATCAGTCATTACACTCTACAAAACTGCAGATAATGGCTAAAATGTAAAAACTAAATGTCGAGTCGTTGTTATCTCTTCTGCAGAAGCTTTTCTTTGCCTGATTTTGACATTAATGCTTTATAACTATTGTGCTGATAATCTTTATGAAACCTATAATTATGTTTTGAATGGATCTTTACTCCGCTGGGGAAATCACTTAAATCTCAAAGGCTTTTTGTTTAATTTATGAGCGATGGGACTTTAATTCCACTGGCTAATGAAAACTAATGAAAACTTACATTCAGATTTCAGTCATAGATCAGCATATCAATAGCGCTGATGCAAGGCATTTTAATTCATTTACCAGCCTAGGATAAGGATCCTTTATTAAATATTACTCTCTGGCTTTTAACTTTGCATACTTTCTGCATCACTGTTTACATTTCAGACATCCAATCCAAGCTTATACTCATAAATCTTGCCATAAATGTGAAGAGATCCTTTAGGATCTTTGATGGGCATGTTTGTGGTTGCAAGGTTTGAACTTCCAGGTCACAGCGTTACCCTCTAACCACAAACCCAACCTTTAAAAGGAGTGCATTTCAAAAGAACCAATAATCTTCAACAACAAGTGTAATTTATGGGTCAGTGTAGCCAAGTCACGGTAGATTAATTCACAGACTTGATGCAGGGCATTGCCAGTGACTGAGCTGAATGAAATGTTGAATGGACTCCCCTCGCTTGGCGGTGGGGGAAGTGAATTCTAATTCAGCCATAGTGCAGCACAGCCTACTAATACACCATTCAGAGTGCAGGATGGAGGCCACGTACGGTGAGCAGTGAATAAAGACTAGAATCAAGGCCAAACCAGACTCTAAGGTTCCGACCTTGAGGTTGCAAAGTCTCCACATGTACTGACTGAGAATAATGATAACTTGCCTGTACGCTGTATATCTGTAGGTCTCATTGTTGCAAGGTCTTCAATAGTGCTGCTCTTACTTGTTTAACTAAACATACTGTTAACAAGTCTCATGCTGAATCATAACAAGCCTATTCTCAGACTCCAATTCTTTTTAGCCTTTAGAAAAAAAACTCATTGGAAATATACGTGAGCTATTCACATAGACTGTAAGAAATGTTTAACTTTAAGTGGGATGAAGATAAAAGAATGAAATAATATTGAGTGGACTCGAACCAGGGACATCACAGTTATGATCCCTAAAACAGAGATGGCCAGAAGAACTCATATGCTTTGCATGGCAGCTCCACAACCACTGGTATGTGAGTAATGAGTAGCCCATTGCAGAGCATTATGAAGAACCACTAAAGTTAAAAGGTGCTATAAGTGCAGGACTGCTTACCATTTATTATTGTTGATGTTGTATATGCATTATTATAGAAGTTGAATGGAATAAACTGGTGAAGACCTTCTCCAGTTCATATCCTCATAAACAGAAATTTGGATTAAAATTTAATTTTTCGTAAGAATGTTTTAATTAATAATCCACATCCATTTTTTCATATTATATAATTATTAGTAATGAATTATTATTATTATCAATAATATAAAAAATTATAGTTTTATGGTCGAGGATGTTTGTAGATCCCATTGTGATCTGTAGCGAGCAGGTGGACAACAACCTGGATAGGTGTAGGCATGCTTTGAAGAGAGGTGAAATGAAAGTCATTAGACACAAGGCAGGTATGGTAGTACAGCTACAAAGAGTAGAGGCAGTGAAGGTGGATAAGATTAAATATCTGGGGTCAACCATCCAAAGGACAGTACATCCTCTTCCTAACCTCTCTTGTGCACTGACCACTGCTTTGGGTGGTGACCCCAGGTATTTAATCTTCTCCACCTTCATTACATGCATGCATTCTGTCTTACTTCTTCTAACTTTTTTCCTAATTGATTTGTGACAGAAAGATAGCAGCAAGAGTGAAATTGATTCACAAGATAGTAGTGATCTGCTTTGATACGTGGTTTCGAGATGGTGACACTGACAAAAGAGAGGCAGAGCTGAAGGTGGAAGAGTTGAGATTTTCATTACGAGTGACCAGGATGGACAGGATTAGAAATGAGTACATCATACAGACAGCTCAGGTCCAACACTTTGGAAATAAAGTTGGCGAGGCAAGGTTGAGATGGTTTGGATATGTACAGAGAAACGATAGTGAATACGGTGGACCAAGGAGGAGAAAAAGAGGAAGACCATAGAGGATGGATGTAGTGATGGACGAGATGCAGAGGGTTGGTGTGACAGAGGAGGATCCTAGGCATAGTGTGAAATGATCCGCTCTGTCGGCCCCTAAAGGCAGCAACCAATAGAAGAAGAGAAAGAAGCAGTTACCCTGCTAACACTTCAGGTAATGCAGTTATATAAGGGAAACGACTACCTCTATGGTGTTTAAACACTTGGAGTAATAAAATAATTAGTCCTGTCAGCATTAATCTCATTAAAATGACGTTAACGCCATAACGCTGTTAGCTCGTTAGCTCTTGGTTAGCTATTAGCTCGTTAGCTATTGTTAACGAACTAACCACGCTAACGCGTTGACACCGTGGAGCCCCACGGACGGGGCGATCCGTGTTAACTCGCTAACGGAGATTAACGGAGTTAATGCAGTTATGGCGTTAACATCATTTTAACGAGATTAACGCTGAAAGCACTAAAAATTATACACATTTTCCTTGTAAAATCTATTTTCTTTCCACATTCTGACTTAAAAGCATGTGAACACCCTGAAGTCAAAGAGAATGGCTTCCCAACCTGGGAAACGGCAATGCAGGAGTTTTATCCCAGTTTCTTCAGTAAATGAACTTAGATATTATTGAGTTCACCTATAATAATTAACTTTCCCATCTCATAAACAAAAATGCTAATATGTTGCTAATATAATACCTATCTTTTACCATGGCAGAGTTGAAATGACAGAGTACCATCACACAGTATTGCAAAGCACTTAGAAAATCAGGGTAAAACTCTGTAAGCAAACAGTGTGGCACACATAAAGAAGGTCTATAACATATTTTTATTAAACCCTTTTTGTGATATGCTGATAATTCAAACAGTGAATTTACTTCACGTAAGCAAAAATTGATGGTATTTCTTTCAAGTCATGTGTGAAAAGCTTTTTTACATGTACATCATGTTTCCGCATGCCAGTAGTGTGCAGTAGTGTAGGTAAAGAATTGCCACCACATTCATCCATGTTGCATGTTTGCACAAAATATTTTCTGCAGTAAAGCCTGAAGCAAATACCTTCAGCTTCTTGCCAGTACCCAATGACAACATTTTTCTTCATTTTCATTGTGTGCACAAATTTATCAGTGATAACCATGCCCACATGTGCTGGACGATTTCAATACAGAATCCATGTGTTTGTGCAAAAACGTGCGGATGCATATTTATTTTTTTTAACCATTCACAGTTTCCAGCAAAAATACGTTGACATATTATACTTGACAGTCATATCTCATAAAAAATGTGTAATTTTGTTTAATACCTGTGACATTTGTTTGGCATTTGAAGCCGCCTCCACATCGTTCTCACGCAGGACGTACAGGAATCAGATCAGCCATTTATGGATTTAAATCCCAGGATCAGAGTGTTCCTCTTAAAACACCCTTGAGTTGAATTCTCAATGACATTTACATCTTGTGATTGCTATTTTAGATAGGCCTGGCACCTAGCACATTATTTAGATGTCACTGGGATAGTGGATAGCATTTCAGCTGAAATTTCCCTTTGCCTCTTCCAGATAACGTTGAGGAAATATGAGCTTCCCTAAAGCTGCCTGGCAGAGTGACATTTCCATTACGGGTAGTGTTGTGACAGTGGGGAGTTGGGTGCAAATGAGAGCACGCATATGTGAGACTTGATCATGTACATGTGGATTTGGACAAGGCTCAGAGAGTGTAAGAAGTGTGCATGTGTTTTCATGTTGTAGCAGGTGTTTGTGTATTTGTTCATGCCTTTATCTGTGTTTACGTGTCGGTGTCGTGACAAATTATTTGAAACATGCAGAAGCCTGTTCACATGTCCATTACTCTCACACCAATGGAAATGCGCATTCGCCCAATGGCAGAGCAAACTGACACTTTATTTTTATTTTTTTTTAGTGGTTCATCTATTTCTTGAATGCCAATTCATTTTTTGACTTTATTTTCTGAATAGTGAGAGTACAAAAAACATAGATTTTGTTTTTTTATTAACAAAAATGTGTATCTATGAGTAAAACACCTGCCCACACTTAAAATGTGTGTCAGTTTAAGCCATTAAGTTGTTTCTTGGCAAGTATTTTGTAACAGAAGAAGAGATGAAAGGACTTGAATGCAGTACACTAGAGGCAGGCTAAAGTTCAGAATTACAGTCCTGAATCAACAGTCTAAGGCTTCGTCCACACTAATACATTTTCGTTTGAAGACGCATCTTTTTCTCTCCGTTTTGGCCTTCCATCCACACTGAGACGGCGTTTTTGGTCAAGGATAACGGAGCTTTTTAAAAACGCTCTCCAAAGCGGATATATTTAAAAACGCGGTTTTCACCTCGCAGTGTAGACTGCGTAAACTGAGCCTTTAGGAAATGATGACGCATTTAAGTCACATGAGGCAGTCATGTGACCAATTAAACTAAGATGGCGGAGGGCATTACACAGCAGATGTTTTGTTTGCTCTCAATTTTGACAGCCCTATTGAAGATTAATATCAGTCTGCACATGCTGCAGATAGGTTTTCTTCAAATTCTTTAATTCTCTCTCGCTTTTGCAACTTTGTACTTTTGTGTTACTCACAGCAACAACTCCACCTCATTGTCAGTCCATTTAAAAAACTCGGTGCTTTTCCTCAACATTTTTGCTGCGAAGTTTCAAAGAGCCGGAAATTAAATAAACGGCAGACAGAAATGACGCAGGTCAAATCGTCTTACGTTTCATGCATGCGCAATACAGGAACGTAAGCGTTTTCAGCTGCTTCAGTGTGGATGAACAACTGTTTCGGAAACGATTGAAAACCAGAGTGTGGACATGGAGCGTTTTTAGACAAAAACGCTGTTTTCAAATTTATCTGGATTAGTGTAGACGTAGTCCAAGGTCATCCACACGTTGGCAGTCAGCAAAGCAGAAACAGAAACTAGAAAGTCCAACAAGGAAAACTGAAATTTGTCAAATTCAATGAGACAAAAGATACATAAAATAAGAAAACACACGAAAATGCCTGGAAAGTATGACTATTCAGGGCACAAGCTAAATCTTCACTGGAATAAAAGAGTGCAAGAAAGTATATAAAGTGAGAGGGCTGATTGAATAATTGAACATACTGATCCACAGCAGAGCAAGTAATCACAAAAGGCAGGATGTGAAACAGACTGGCAGCAAAATGAGTGAAATGACCCAGAAGGCTCTGCATGACAGCCATAAAAAGACCCGATCAAATTCTCCAAATGCAAAGAAAAGGTGCTTCACTGTTTTTAATTAGCAGGGGATCACTTTAATTTTAGCTAAGCACAGGATCACTGAATGCATGAAAAGGAAAGGAGATAATGCCACCACACAATTCAAAGCACCATCTGCAACTCCATAATTAGCCTAACTGATTATATATAAAGTAACACAGATCATCATGTAAATTACTGCTGCTTCCATCATAGGCCATAACTGCTAATATGCAGACATGTTTTTGAACTTTTGAACTTGTTTAACTAACAGGCAATCTACGTATGAATGCTCAAAGCTACTTTATTAATATCTGCATGTTGTAGCGTGATAATTAACCAGGTTTAAATGATCAAAGTGAAGGTTTTAGTAGACTTGTGTTTGTACAGGTAAATTCCCTGAGCACTGTGGTCCCTTTGAATCTTCCATTACACCTTTTAGCCACCTCAGAGGTCTTTCCCTAATCACCCTCAGAGACAAACCTTTGTTTCTTTTTTACTGTAACCATGTAAATCACAGGTGTCGGACTCCAGGCCTCGAGGGCCGGTGTCCTGCAGGTTTTAGTGAGTCCTTGATCCAACACAGCTGATTTAAATGCTAATCTACCTCCTCAACATGTCTTGAAGTTCTCCAGAGGCCTGGTAATGAACTAATCATTTGATTCAGGTGTGTTGACCAAGGGTGAGATCTAAAACCTGCAGGACACCAGCGCTCGAGGCCTGGAGTTCGACACCCCTGATGTAAATAAATGGAACAAGACTAGACTTGGGGACAGCATGGTGGAGCAGTTAGCACTGTTGTCTCACAGAAAGAAGTTATCGTGCTTCCTCCCACAGTCCAAAGACAGGTAGGTGGTTAATGGTAGTTAGTGGGGTTAGGTTAATTGGTGATTGCAAATTGCCCGTAGGCGTAAATTTAAGTGTGAATGCTTATCTGTTTCTCTGTGTTAGCCGACAGCGTGGCAACCTGTCCAGGGTGTATCCCGCCTTTCATACAGTGGCAGCTGGGCTAGACTCCAGTCCCCACCCCCCCACAACCCTGAATTGGATAAGCGGAGGAAAATGGATGTGTGGCAATGGACAGGGCCATACTCTAAACCGGCCTCACTTGTATCACTAACCATGATAAATGTACAAAGATCCATCATACTTGTGATATTGTTGATGACAATACATCATACGGGGACTGCAAGGTGTCGCAGGCAGAGTTCATAAACGGCGTGCACAGAAGACCGTCTCTATCACAAACATCGTTTTTAGATGAAACCATCAGTTTTACAGCATTTCCCAAATCCAACAGATGATGGACGAGTACCCAGAGGATCAACCCAATAAATTAGCAGAACGGCAGCCTAATCATGTTAGCAACACCCACAGACATCTGGTAAACACTTCAGCTGGAACCATGCAAATGAACTCTGGCATAATGGTCGCCCAATTATGAATTTGACTAATGGGGGGAGCAGAGGGTGGTGGGTGATATGTTTGTGACTGAAATGATGACTGCGATAGTGTGTATATGTTTGTTTTTTCTCATAAAAAAACCCCATACTGCATTTATTTTTACATGTGCATTGAATGCTTGCATGTAGCATGTAGGAGGTGTTTGTCTGTTTTCATCAATGCTTCTTTTTTTTGTGTCTGAGGCTCATTCTGGTTTTTCATATCCATTTATATTACATTCTTTCATGCATGTGTGATTATGCAAATCTGCATCGTTACACATATGTGTTCATATTTTTTTTGACTCTATATATTCAGAGAGGACCTTTTGTGCATTTTTTCTATGTGTGTGTGCACATGTGCTCCCCCCTGCGGACTCCCCCCATCTCTGCCTGACAGCGTGACAAATTTACATTACGGAGCTCACCTGTTGACATGCAGGGGGCATGAAAGATAACTATCGATATTGCCATGGTAACTGTGGCCCTGCTGTTACCAGAGACCTACAATGCCACGATGCAGTGTATGCCTGAGTGTGTGTGTGTGTGTGTGTGTGTGTGTGTTTGTTTGTGCGAAAGTGTATGTATGTGTGTGTGAAAGAGATGGAGTGGGGGGTTGCTGTTGCTTACAGGGGTTGGATGTTCTTTTCCAGAGGTATAGTCTGCGACACAGCGGGTAGGTGACAGGGATTACAGCCGCAGCCAGAGGTAAATAATATGACCACGCTGCTCGTCCCTGTGCAGAAAAGCCTCTATATTTCTGAGTGGTTGCCTTGGCAACTAGGAGCAGAGAGTGGCCCTAATTTTGTGTTGGACTCCCTGATACAGATGAGCTGTTCAGCGTTTTGCGGAAGGTTCTTATTGAATGTTTTTTGTTTGTTTAGCAAAATGAAAAGAGTGCGAGATACAGACTTTGTGTTCTGTGAGCTCTGCTGCTACTAAGTGAATATACTATATGCATGATGCCAAAATCCTTCTAGAAGTAAGTCTTGCCACTTGGCAGCCATCCCACCATTTGAAGTGGGCTAGCAAAACCAAACCCTTAATTAAATGCAGTTTGGTACAATATACAGTATAAACCACCACTCGTATCTGATGAACAGTGCTTTAAAATGCTGATGACATATACCAGAATAAGATTTTAAAAAACTTTTCTCCCAGCAGGTTATACTTATACTCTGCACAACATTTCACAACATTGCTGCTTCATTTCAGGTGAACGCCCTGCTAATTGACATTACAGGTACAGTAAGCCAAGAAAACAAAACATACATTAACCGACATGTTTCTGATGACTTCATTTATGTGGCTGCGTCTGTGCAAGGGCACGATTGCCAAATATGTTTTGCAGCTAAGCTACCTTAAAACAAATGACTTGTTCTTTTTGGGAAGAGGCAAGACCACCACCATCACGATTTTTCTCTTGTTATGCTTTATTTTTAATTAAATTTTTATTTTCTCCCATATTTGGAGCTCACTAGTCACTAGTCTTGCTTTAGCTAAGTGGGACTAGAATTCAATTCCGTTTAATTTATATAGTACCAGTTAAAAACCAGTTGCCTTAAGGCAGAGTGAAAACCTAAAAGATCCAATGAGCAGCAGTTGGTGATGGCGGGGAGGAAACTCCCTTTTAACAGGAAGAAACCTCCAAAGAATGAGACTCAGGAAGAGAGTAGATAAGTTAATGAGTTGATGGGGAGTGAAAAGACTAACATTACACTTCATTTTTCTACTCAGAGTGGTGTGTTGTTTGTGCTTTTTGATTAAATAATGCTTCTTTCTCACTTTAATTATTAAGGCTCAACTAATAAAAGTGAAACTGCATAAAAATGCAAAATAAATGGGTGGCAATGGGTTACTCTATTCACAGAACCTGGATCCTACCGAAGTGTCCATGAGCAAAGCAACATAAAATAACAAAATAAAATGGGAGAATGGTGCATTCCTAAAGTCCCATCATCATGCTGCCTTGGCACACTGCTGAGCTTTATAGATGCACTTTCAATGTTTTTTTTAAAAAAAGCAACTCAAACACTGAAAATGCATGCACTACTCTTGTTCCTGTTTTTGGTTCCTGAGCTTTGCCCTCAGAAGACAGATAAAAATCATAAAATCAAATAAAACCGTCCAATGTACTCACTCTGTGTCTCAAGTCACATAATTGCAGACTTCACTGGCTATTTTGAGTGCATGAGTGTGGTCGTGCTGACATTGACAGCGATATAATGCACTCATAACACACTTACAAAGCTTATTTTGGATTACTGTATGCTTCTAACCCTCAATGGTCATCATACTGCCAATGAAGAAGGAGATGAACCACTGAGCAATTTTCTGTTAGTCAGTGAGGAGTTGTCGTCTCTGAGAGCAATTCCAATACTACTTACAGTATTTTTTTCTTTCTTTTTGTTTTTTGGTCAGGCTTTAATGGTACATGTGTTAAATTTTTGGGGTGTTTGTGTGCTGAATTGCCATCTGTAACGTAGAAGATGTGTGGTCAGAGGCTCAGCAGATTGTAAATGTTCACAAAATGTGGCATCTTAAATGTGAGAATTTCTGCGCAACTTGCCATGTTTGGTTTTAAACAACACCTGTTCCCAATGCACATAGAGTGGTACAAATATGACTGTATGCAGTTTACTGCATGGAAATGTACAAAGTGAATTATGTGGATTGAGACACAATGATTATTCTTATCATTTGTGCCTGTTTAATGTTTGATTTTTGTGCTTCTTTTGGATGTCACCCAGAAAACAGCTACCGTTTTGCAGCACATCAAGTGATGTATGAGTGCTAGCTGCAAAACCTCTTATGGTGGCATAACAGACATAAAGAATGCATCATTGCTTTTCATCTGTCTCACTAAAAGGACTGTGAGGCATAACAAAATCACAGATTTGCATGTGTTTTTGCACAAGTAAACATAATGCGATGCCATGCTTGTGCATGTTTGTCATGCGCACAGGTACATCCTCAACAGGAGTTGTGAGGTCCCTAAAACAAAAACAAATATGCTAAATAATATAATGATCCACATGCTGAGCCTAAACTGAAAGTGTAAAGGCGTGCACAGAAAGATAAACGTTTTGTTGCTCTCGTCTTCTGTTACGGGTGATCAGATAGAGAAGCCATCCCTTCCATAGAGGCTAATTAGGATTCTGTAAACGAAGAACGACCTTCATCACATTTTTGTCCAAATGACTGAAAAAAGCAAACTAAAAAGATGTATGCCTAATTTAATTTTCAGAAAAGTCAATATGTTGCAGAGACAGTAATGCACTGCCCAGCATCTCATCTCCCACACTCAGTAATTCATTTGCTTTAAAGTCATTAACAAATGACCTCTGAAAACTCTGAGTTGGAAGTGAGTCATTCTCTCAGTTCATCAGTTCAAAAATGTGTACTTTGTGTACTTTTAGAGGTGTCCCCCCCATATTGTTTTCACACTACATACATGCTCAAAAAACAAATACAGTCAAGTTCTGATGATGACAACAGCAACAACAAACCGTTCGGGAGCATTAATAACATCTTTCAGTTTCTGTGTCTCTTTCCTGGCTCGATATCTTTTTGTCCCTTTTTCAGCATCTTTCACTCGGTCTCACTGTCATGTGGTGGACAATAAATCAATACGGCATCATTGAAGGAGACGTCTGTGGGAAAGTGAGGAAATAGGAGACCTCAGGGTTGAGAGAGGAAGGAGGCCGGGCTGTTGGATTGTCAAATGAAGTCTGTCCCTCTCGCTTTCTCCCACTGGGTTACTGTGTGTACGTGTGTCTGTATCAGTGTGTGTGTCTGTCAGGGTGAGCCATAAACTGTCTCAATAAGATATGAGATAAAAAAAATTTACTGGTGTGTGTGTGTGTGTGTGTGTGTGTGTGTGTGTGTGTGTGTGTGTGTGTGTGTGTGTAAAAGGGAGAGAGTGTGTGAGAGACCAACCCTCTGTGGCACAAACATGAGCCAAAACTGTCAAACTGAGAGATGAGTTAAAAATTTTACTGCTGCATCTGTGTGAGCATGTGTGCATATACTGGTATGTCTGCATTTGTGGGGACCATTGAGTTTTATACTATCAGAGAGAGGATATTTGAGGAGTATGAGGACATTTTATGCCAGTTTTTATTTTGGAGCTGTTTTAAAGTGTTGTTTGAGGATCAAGACTTGATTTTACAATTAGGTTACCATTTTGCATTTAGATACGAGGGGAAAGTACGCTTAGTGTGGAACATTTGTTTTAAAGAAATATGAATTTTATATTTAAATTATTGTTGAGAAATACTGCATGCACATCCACATCCACACATTACTCTGTGTCCATGCAACTGATATGCCTTTCTGTGTTATTTTTTTTCTTTTTAATGGAAGGTGGGCTTCATTCATAATGTATCATGGAGACGAGTGCATATAAAACATTACCAGACTCCATCAAATTCCAGACAGTAAACTGTCTGGCAACTGTCCCACTAGCACTGCCCAAGGCAGCCTGACACACACACACGCACACACACACAAACGCATGCATGTGAGGAAACTCACATGTGAGTAAACCAAAGCACTCCTATTCAAATATTGATCCGCATCCTTCTGTTTTCAATTCAGCCTCACTTATGAAATTCTCTTACAAATCTACTTCAAAGGCAGCAAGTGGCCGAGGGTGACGGTCTGCAACAAGACTGGCAAAATTATGCTGCTTGAATTGTGGGTGTGTACTGTATGTGCAGGTTTTTACTTTAATTTGACTTTGCATTTATAAGTGGAGCAGCCCTTTGTCTACTTTTTTGTTAATCCTTTGTCTCTGATATGTAAAATATTAATATAACCTCTGTTTTCAGCAATTTGTCTGATGTGTTGACACTGAAATTGTGTGGCTATAAAAAAGTGTCATAAGGTTTTTTTTTCTTTCTTTCCAAAACCAAGAATACACAAAAGTCAAAATCAATGAATCTTATTGTGTGTGGTTTTGGTTAAAATGTTAAAAAATGACCAAGATCATTGTATATCAGAGTACTGATAGCAGTCCTTTTATTCTTTTCTTACTCAGTATAATTCATCATGCCTGAAATCCTTCTCTTTTACAAAAAATAAATGCATTAAATATGTGAAATAATGTGCCTGGAACAGATAGTGATGTATTATATTTAATTAAAAAGTAAATCACTAAGCATACTAATTGTACATTTAATTTTAAACTAGTACATATAAATATATTAGAGATTAAGTTAAAAACTTGAAAAAATAAAGCTCCTGGTGTTGACTGGGTAGATATAACACTGTTTACAATAGTTGCTAAGTTGATAGCTGGCTGGCTATCTGTCATATTGTAAAACATTATTGAAGGAATTTGCCCATAAAGCATGGAAATGTGCTTAGTATTTCAGCAGCAGAAAAAAAACAGTATGTTATGTTTTTGTGGATCTAATAGTCATCCAATAAGTTTACTACCTGTTTTGAGTAAGATTATAGAAAGAGTTGTTTATGAGCAGATTAATTGTTATTTCTGTGAGAATACTAACAACTGAATTTCAGCATGTTTATAGAAAAAATTATTTTACTACTTCTTTAACTCAATTGACAGATAATTGGCTAACTATAGAAGACAAGAAGATGGTTGGTGTGGTACTGCTGGACTTCACAGCAGCCTTTTATATAATTGGTCATGATTTACTGTTGAAGAAATTAGAATATGGATGAGGAGTTATTTGAGTGATTGGAAAAAATCTGTTTATTAAAATGAGTAATTTTCAGACCTTAAAGTTGTAGACTGTGGAGTACCTCAGGGAAGTTGTCTTGGACCATTGTTGTATACATTACATAGTTTCTGTAGTGTATTAGTGTAGTGTGTAGTGTGTAGTGTACCCCAATTGGTCGTGGCAGATGGCCCCGCCCCTCCCTGAGCCTGGTTCTGCTGGAGGTTTCTTCCTGTTAAAAGGGAGTTTTTCCTTCCCACTGTCGCCAAAGTGCAAAGTCATAGGGGTTGTATGATTGTTGGGTTTTTCTCTGTATTATTATTGTAGGGTCTACGTTACAATATAAAGCACTTTGAGCTGACTATTGTTGTGATTTGGTGCTGTATAAATAAAATTGAATTGAAGTGAATATTGTCAACAGTGAAATTCCTCATTGAATAATTTTTATCGTTGATGTCATTGATTACGTCGACGAATCAATGCAGCCTTGTTAACTGGTATAAGTTCTATGGAGCACTTTTTACAATGACCCCAGAAAGACTGACTGCAGCTAATGGGGATCATAATGAAATTAACTGAACTAACAGTCATTATATGCTGTTATTTAGAATTATAAGGTGATCTATCTCTTCTTAGAAATATAAAAATGTTTGTGCTCTTCCATTTGTATATCTTCTACGGATTATCAGCCAATTACTAAACTAATTTTGGACTAGCTTATATATACCTTAAGCCTCACCCTGCTTATGTCAAAAGAAAGTTCCAGCAATGACTCCATAAAATTATCCAATCGTAGCTGATCTTCCTTTTAAGATCACTTTCAGTGTTTCACTTCTTTCTCCTTGCACCTTCTCCTTGTGCTAGATTATCAAGCCAGGACATAGGGAACGAAGAAGAGGAAAGCTAACAAGCCCCTGTTAGCTTTCCTGTACCTAGCTTTTTAGTTGGCAAGAATTGTGTAATGGCATGCTAACTTTGTGAAGAAAATGTAGCTATGAAAGGCACTTGCAGGTAGTTAATCTCAAAGAAATTAGTAGGCAATTAGATGATTCGTCTTTCATTCATCAGATCAGTAGCTCCTCGTAGAACATTTAGCAATCTAAGTCAACTGCAAGGCTCATACCTTTAAGTCTCTTCATCTTGTGAGAATCCAGATGCAAATTTTCAACCATTTGAGGAGGTTTCCTGAATAATACCTTCAATCTAAATAAACCCAAAACAGAAGACTCTCAGGAATAATGACCCTAATGAGTTGTGTTTGCTAAGTAGTTTTAATTATTTCAGCTTTGTTTCTGTCGCATTATGTTTTGTCTGCGTTAATGGACCTAAATAGAAATTACCCATCAGTTTACGCACACCATGGGAACTAGTGCAACTCATACTGATGTGTGGACAAACATGTACCTTGCATACAGGGGATTATTTAATCAATATAGTCAGGCACAAGCAAATATGAACACATAAATAGAAAGTCAACCAGCAGCAGCAGCTTTCCATAAAATAACAATTAATCCAAGAGTCATAAAGGACATCTCATAATAAAGCTTTAATTTTTCCAAAGGGAATAAATAGCTTGAGGGCTGTTTGCAGTTCATTTAATTTAAAAGATGCATAAATCCTGTCCCACTTAGATTGCTGTATATATAAAGTGAACTTAGTATTGGATTGGAATTAAACTAATGAAATTAAGATTTAAATGAGAGTGAGAGATGTAAGTTAAGCTCTAGATGATTATGAGGTGTATACTGATAAAGTGTTGAATTTTACTGAATGGTAACACACACCTATGATTGTGTAGTGTTGGACATTTTGATATGGTGAAATATGTTTTTGATTATGTTCACTCCCACACACAAGCTGACCTGTTTTAGATGTGTATTATACGTCTGTGTATAGATTCATGCAAGGTTGTGCGCGGCCACACTTCCTAAAATTCCAGACTGACCAGAATATGAGACTGTTTCCATTCATGTGTGTGGGTGAGCTGTGACTATATTTCGCACTAACTATTGATTTGGCCTGTAAACAATCATCAACTCTGACTACATAATCAATATGATGGATTGACAGTGTGTCCACTGACAGACCGGGGAGTTTCTGAATGAGTCATTTTTGGTCTGTTTGGGCCACAGAGCACAAAGACGACAGTGCAGTGAATCCGTTTTGCTCTTGTTTCACCTGCAGGTGGACGCATATGTTTCAGCTACTTTACAGACTTTTAAAAAGCTCTCCACATTGAACAATACTGCAATTCAAATACATTTAATGCTGTTATTCTACAAGTATGTTAGAAGGAAACTGCCCTTCCTTTTAATGATGTTAACAGTGTGGCCTTGGACTGTAAATATCAAATAATTCACAATCACTGGATGGATTGCCTTAAAAATTGGTACACACATTAATAGTATATATAGGGTAATCCTACTTTTACTTGAAGTGACACAATAACTATTGACTGTAATGTGCCAAATTTTTATATTTATGAGGAAATATTGGTTTTACCTAAACTTTTTACAAAACCCTATAATCAGAATCATCAGAATACTTTAATAATCCCTAAGGAAATTATGTGGGTTACAGTTGCAGACTAACAGTAACAGACTAAACTAATTAAATACTATAATATATACAAATTATATATATATATATAGATAGATAGATATGATATATATATATATAGAGAGAGAGAGAGAGATTAGATAATATATATTATCTAATAATATTACAGAGGTGAAATATGAATTATGAAAACAGAAAAGATATTTTAATGATAATACCAATAATTAAAAATACTTGCAAAAACACAGACAATGCTAAATAGAAAACATTAGCATGGTAAACAAAGACTTACATTAATATTAGTGGTATAGATCTTTTTTCCCCCTAATGAATTTTTTTTCCTCCTAATGAATACAAGCAGTGGGAAGCCAAACAATTTTACAGGGGTGGCCAAGCTGAGATGATTACTTATATTAACGTAATATTTATTTATTTCTGTGGCAAATTTCTATACTTCCAATACTCCTATTTTATTAGCCTGCCAAAACAAATATGTAATTTGTTCCCATTTCTTTTGATTAATCTACAAAGACTGACAATTTAGTAAAAAACTGGTAGTTTCCAAATAGTTACAGTATATAATATATTTTTATGTGACACTTAATTGTTTAAAAAATAGCTGTTACATTTATTCTTTTACTATTGGTAAAGCTCCCAAAATGGTTAAAATTTAAATTTATGGTAGCACTGGTAAAATGTGTCCATGTGGGAAGCACAGCCAAAGAGAAATGGTTCAACACAAAATGTCATGAAAAACTCCTTAGATAATACTTATCTGCTGACCATAAATTCAGTTATTTTAGTATCTGCATAACTCTCTGAAAGGCGAGGGGGCAAGACCTCCTCTGACTTAAAGTATGTGTAGCTCTTCCCCGAATGCGGAGCTACAGCTCTGCTCCACAATAGAAAAATTAGGCATAAATTTTAACTTATTAATGGTTTGCCAAAAGCAAGCCATTAATAATTAATTTGTGAATGTCAGTTTGTGAATGTCAACCAGAAATACTGTGAGAAACTGTTCGTTTTTCTCAGTAATTCATCCTCGATTTATACTGAAAGAAGTGGAGCCATGTCCTCCATCTTTTATACAGTCACTGATATTAGCATGGTGATGTCAGCATTTAACTAAATGCACCTTGTCGCGATCTGATTTTTCTCAATTTTTTTAATAACATGACCAAATTAAAGACCATATGGCAGTGTGTTGGAGCAGAATGGTGGCGTGGTGGTTGACACTGAAGTTCTTGGGTTCAAATCCACCATCCAGGCTTGCACCTTTCAGTGTAGAGTTTACCTGTTTTCTCCCAGTACTCTGGCTTCCTCCCACAGTCCAAGGACGTAGTTAGTGGGTTACCTGGTGATTCTAAATTGCCCATTGGTGCGAATGACTGTCTGTATTGGCTCTTCAATACACTGGTGATGTGTCCAGGGTGTGCCGCACCTCTCACCCTATCACAACCGGGATTGGCTTTAGCCCCCGCCCTCCCTGCGACACTAAATTGAATAAGTGGAAGAGAATGGCTGGTTATCCACCTTCATACAGTAAATTTATGTTTGCGTCTCTGTAGGTAAGTTGAACATTGAACTCCCCTTTATAAAAATGTCTGGATTTAATCTGAGATACTTTTGTTGCCTTGTTGGCACTTTGTAAGAAACCCCTGCTGTTTTGCTTAAATTCCTTTCAGACAGTGGTGTCAGATGATTTATAGTGCTCTCCATCCACCTCCAACAACCTCTACTGTTTCCCATCAATCCACATGTTGCACCTCTCTGCACTGCAAAACTTGTCAACAGGCCATTAAGTGTTAAGCCTCCAAATCCATTTTTAATTAAAGAGCTTACTAAATTAAAATGCAAATCATCTTTCAAGACAAAATAAATGAACAATGCTTACTTGAAAAACCAAATCATGAAAACAAGCTGTACTGTTGGGCGATCCACATTTTTTCACCGTTTATTTGTTTCTAATTCAACACCATGTTTCCAGAATTGGCTTTAATCAAATGGGGAAAGGTCTGAATGGAGGTCTGTGGAGTGATCTGTTTGTTCAGTGTAAATAATGCTGAAGAAATCTGCATTTACACGTGTTTTCCCCCCCAAGACAAATATAAACGATACCAGATTAAATGACTTGTTAAGATGGATTTTTTTTTTTCGCGAGGAGTGCAGGCTAGCTGAATCCAGAGCCTGTCTTGGGGAGGAGAACAAATCGGCTCCTTCATGGCCCAGTGAACCATCGACTCGGTAACCAGCGGAGTCCTTCAGATAGAAAAGATGCATGGTGCTTTAAACCATCGCAGGCTTCTGCTGCTCAGCCCCTCCTCCTCTCCTTTCCATTCCTTTTGCTTGGGCTTGAAACCACTGCTCCATGACACTGGACATTACACATAGAATAAAAATGAGGTGAGGCAGCTGGAAAATTGAACATGTTGTCAGGCTGCAGTAGCTGTTTTCACTGATTTAGGAACTGTAGGCCACACTCGATTAGGGTCATTTATTTTGGGTAATGTAAATACAGTGATAGTGGGGTTGGCCATGTGAAGAATGGGAGTGTGTTGCTGAGTTTATTGGTAAATGGAAAGTTACAGCATGGTATTTTTAAAAACAGGGGACGATGGCTTTTCTGTCTACTGACTGTGATGATTATTGCAGTGTAGTATTTTGAGATATAACCACAAACAAGTGATAAATGCTGTTCATAGCTGCCATTCTGTTGGATGACTTCAGTTAAACGCTACAGAGGGGTGCATGCAACCCTGGCAAAGTTAATGTTTGTTCAAGTGAACGGCTCAGCATATTACATACAGGTCTTACTGATCTATGACATGTACATTGTCATTTATCCTTATTCAAGCTGAAACTCCAAGCAAAAGAGGTGCAAAGGAATTATTGTCTTTTTCATCTTTAGTGTTTTTTTGTTTAAACTCTCATTGTGCCACAAGTACAAGCAAATATCAGAAGATTATCTCAAAGCGATGGCTGAAAGGCAAGCAGCTTAGCTCCCATGCAATCTTTGATCTCTGCTTTGAGCTGTTGCCTCAGTTTAACGGAAGAAAAAAAATGAGCATTCAAAAGCCACATGTAATAAATTTCTGAGAGAAAGCTGCAGATTTGCATGCTGCCTGTGTGTTCTGCAAAGAATTGGCATATGTGAACTTCTCATGTTTAAGAGGTGAAAACCGGTCACAACGTTAGTGTCGCATTTACCAAGACCATCAGGTAGTCATGTGACTTATATTAGTCTAAAGTAGATACAACAGCATCATTTTTTCAGATGATTTTTTTTATAGATTCTGCAAATATAAATATAAACTGACTGAATATAAAACAGGGGTGATTAATTTCAAATATTCTTTGCAGATATGCTCCAACTGTTTTGTCTTTTTAATCTGTTTCATCCAGCAGATCTAAACTGTACTAACCTGCATGAAAGGTGCTACACAAATAAAGAGCATTTTACTAAAGGCTGATAATTTTTCAGTATTTTTCAGTACAAAAACAGCAATTTGCACATTTTACTTATATATCTCTTCTTTTGCTAAAAATCATCTCATTTAAAAAAAACATGTTGTTTGAAGACAGGTGCAACTTCACTGCCCTTAATGATGTAAAAATTATGATGATTTTTAGTCATTATCATGAAGCTTTTAAGAACTTTCCCCACTCTTTAAAGATTTTTTTTACTTTATTACTTTGTATTGTTCTGCTGCTAGATTTAACTTTTTCCTTTTTACAATATTGTTGCCAAATTGGTTCAGTTTCTGCATTATTTTACGGGACAGTGTAGTTTTATCCTGTTTTGTTTAGTCCTGGTTTATTTATGTGAGTTGGGCTTTTATTTAGTTGATTATACATTTATCTGATCACCAAAACAAATAAATCAGAGAGATTTGCACTACAAACAATGCAAAGAAAAGCTATTCAACAAAACAAAACTATATTTGCAAGCCTTACTTGCCTTGACTTAACAGAAGGAGCACAGCGTGTTGTAATAGTTTCCTGCTACATAAATGCCAAACTTTAAAGGAAGGTAAATAACCTCTGCATAGCTGAAGTGACCATTCTACTGAAACGTCTAATAAAACAACAGCCGGTGGCCACGGCTTTCGCTCCCTCGCTGATTAACGGCTCAGGTCGTTAGAAGTCAACCGAGGTGACCTCGCTGCTCTTTGACCTCTGTTAGTCAGTATGCTGTAATTGCCGTGTCCTTGTCTCAGGCTGGCTGGAGCATGTTTTAAAAGGATGGCGATAATAACTAACACACATAAACACACACAAGCAGTCATTTCTCTCACAGTTTCCCTTCTCGTAAATCACAGGCCCAAACGCTCACACTTTCATTCTTGCACATCTCGCTCACACGCTTCCCTGCATCCGTGTTTGCAAACTGTCACGATTAGTGCAAGAGACTGAAGGAGCTGAACATTCTAGAAAAGTTCAAAGACCTTAATTTACACTTTTGAATTCACAACAGGTATGAATTTGCAGCTTTTCAGAAAGTTAGTGAAGTCGATATTCAAACAGTGGCTTTCAGTTTTTGTAAGTCCAGATGCCACAGGGTCATGTGACAGGAAAGTCTTCACCGTTCTCACTGGTTGCAGCTACAGGTTGGTTGTGGTTACTTTCACATGTGGAATTGCATGTAAGTCTACTTTGTTTTCCACAGATGTATTTTCTGACAACTATTCTCTCTTTCTCCACAGACTCTGGTGCAAGTAAGGTCTCCGACTATGTAGGTGAGTATTTGTTTGTGTGCGAGAGGAGCCAGGCAAGTTCACACCAGGACAGAATTTGTGACAAAGAGGAAAAACAGACGGCAGGTCAACCTGAGAGGACGCGGGGACCACGGCACACGCATTCCCAGCCATCTCATTTCCTAATTTTAGTTTCACTCCTATATAAAGTAGCTACACAGAGATACAGTAACAAACACAGTGTTTCCATCACATTAGATGTTACTTTGACTTGCATTCATTTCCTGGAGACTTCTAACCATAACTGCTGCTTGTGTAACCCTTTCCAACACCTTAGGTCAACTCTTCATGATTGTATTTAACCAAATTACTGTTCACACAAGGAATCTGCATACACACACACAGGCACTCCCCCTGACTGTGTAATGGACTTCCTTTTGCCTACAGCTCCAGGTCACTGATCGCACTCTGTGTGACCTTTAGGCCATGATACTCTCAGTATCCTATTTGCTTCCATTTACTATGTTAGATCCATTTTCATTAGTTCAATGCCAAATTAACTCCCGTTAATACCTCTTAATGGTGTTTCTGAAAAGCATCAGCAAATATTATAGTATATAATTGTGCTGAAATTAAATTGAAAGAATTATTTGTAACCATTTGTAGTTATTAATTTAAAGCGAAGACCCAAAGAAAATGAGGGGTTTTTGTCTTTTTCTGTTTTGTTTTCACTACATAACAAAATTGGTGTATTTTAACCAGGGTCAGGAAGGAAAGGTCACTTTTCAACAGCAGCCCAGTCAAGTTAGCAAAAAAAATTGTAATTTTTGTTAATTTGGGGTCATTTTTTATAATAATATTTGCAGCTAAATATCACATTTTCATTTCAGCGAGCTTATTTGAAACAGGCAAATCCACGTCTTTAGGACTCTTTGATCAGTGCTGGCAAGATTCCCAAACAACCGCGATAAGTCATTCCATCCATTTACTTAACTGCTTATCCAGTTTTGGGTTGCTGGGAGCTGTAGTCTATCCCAGCTGTCATGGGGTGAGAGGGAGATACACTCATGACAGGTCAGCAGTCCATCACAGGGCTAACACAAAGACAGCTAACACACCTGCAGCCAATTTAGAATCAACTTAACAACCTATTATTTGGACTGTGTTAGGAAGCTGAAGTACCCAAAGAAAACCCACACAAGCATAGGGAGAACATGCAAAGTCCACACAGAACATGCAGGATTAATGCCATTATGGTCCCAGTAATGTCTGGCAAGCTTAGGTAAGATAAAAATAGGAATAAAAACATTCATATAGCAAGAATTTTTCTTGTTTTTATGTAGCTTTGGTGATTTGTGTGTGTGTGTGTGTGTGTGTGTGTGTGTGTGTGTGTGTGTGTGTGTGTGTGTGTGTGTGTGTGTGTGTGTGTGTGTGTGTTATTGCATGTGGACCAAAGACTGTGCGGTGTACAGAATGATGTAGTGGCCGTTTCTTTGTCAGCTGATGTAATACAACACCAAAAACTGCGCCATCCTGCTTCTCACCCACACAGAGGGAGATGTGGGACAGTGTTCTTTTCTTGACAAGCAGCTCTTCATATCACTTGACGAAGTATCAGGGTGCCTGGAAGTGTTAGATGCTGGCATTTGCACTTAAAGCCTTCGTGAATAGCTGCTCGGTGCCAAGCGAGGGCTTAGGCTAAATCGATGATGACTGTGCCAAGAGAGAGAATAAAAGGGTAAATTCTGCACAGCTGTCCCTAAAAATAATGGAGGCAAATATCATTCTGAGGAGAAGCATGTGAGTGGTCTTAGTTTCACTCAAAAACATGATTTGGATATTTTAAGAGGATCAAAACTGTGTTGGGGCAACTTTACTAAAAGCTGAGGGGAAAAGTCACAATAAAATATGTTTCGGGTAACCTAAAAAAAAAAAAGGTTTGCAGAACAAATTAAATTCAGTAAACTGATTGATGTTAAGTAGAAACACAATGTGTTTGTGCTTTTACTTTTTTCCATTGATGACATGCAATAGTAGCAGCTTAAATGCCTCATTCGCTGCTTACTGCGTGACTCGGTGCATTTTGCACACATGTGGTCACCATTATTTATCAATCAGTTAAAGCATTGGGTTCTCATGTCCGTGTGTCAACAAATAAAATCGGAAAATCGGAAACGTTTTTTTTCTTTGGTTGGTTTTTGTTGGAATGGGTGGATCTTAATGTTGAATTAACAACACGAATATATTACACACGAAAAACAATAAATAAAATGCATCTAAATTTCACGTGTTCGCTTTGTTTATATACCTTTTGCTTAAGTTGCGTGGTAGAGCAGTGGAGTGAATCATGGTCATTGCTTCACTTATTGGCTTTGACTTGATCTGATAAATACTGAATCATCCTACTGTTGCTGCTCTTGGATGGAAAACTTGCACGTGTGGCACTGTGGACCAGCTGGGCTCAAATCTTACTGAAAGGTATGACTTTCAGATGTTTCTGACGCAGTAATGACTCAGCATTTAATATCACGGCTCTTTAAATAAGGGACACGTTAATAGACATCAGATTTTTACAGTCACGGAAATTTCTGATTTGTTCTGCCGTGGGAAATGTGAAGTTTCGTAACATCTGAAGTCAGAAAGGTTAAGTTTCAGCATTTGCGTTTACTTTTAGAGCCACATGCTATGTAGATTTTTAGCAAAGTTGACAGGTCAAAAACTTGTATACAAATTATGCTGATAACTACCATATGTCAGTACACCAAATGTGCTACATTTTAGCAGCAAATTGCTGCACTACTGTAAGCTTTCTACCTTATTTTCTCTTGTTTAGTGATGTTTAATAGTAGACCTTGCTGCTGAGAGCTGTACACTACAGTTTCGTAGGTTTCACGTTAAATAATTATAATCACTATTATTCAGTTTCAGAAAAAAATAATGTCTTTAGTTGTGGTGAAACAACTTCTAACTAAAACAAGTACTTGGAGTACTTGTAGATATATTATTATTACTAGCTATATTACTGGGTAGAGTACTCAGGGCGTAGACCAGAATCTGCTGGAGAAATCATGTATCTCATCTGGCCTGAGAATGCCTGCTGAGAAGGATCTGGAACTGGTGCCTCTGTGACCCCATCACGGACTGATGGCTGGATGAATTGCTGCTGTTAATGTTGTCATTATCAGTGTTGCCAACTCCTCAGTAAGGAAAATCGCTATTGGTTATCCTAAAAGTCGCTAGAAGTTGCGAAATGACCTCATTGCCTAATTTTGCATAATTGGTCATGCTTATGTAGAAGAGACATAAAGTGAGTAAAAAACACCCTAAATGCATTTAGAATATATTTAGAACTACAAATTAAATTCTTTTAGCAATTATTTAAGAGGATCAAATTTCAATTGTATTGAAATATTCTAGCATAGTCTTTGTCAATAAAAGGTTTCTCTTTGAGGTTCCACAGGGTTTCATCTTGGGTCCTCTGATGTTTATATTTAGTTTTAAAAGTTAATCATCTTTACCTCCAACTGTTTTTTTATTGACTTATTTATTTTGTATTGCTTCTGTATGTACATTTCAGTAAGTTTCACTTTTATTTTACATTAAACTATGATGACTGCTTCTCTGGCAGTAATAGTGCACGAACTGTAAATAAAGCATTTCTGTTCTGTTGAGTGAAAATAACCATTTAATCAGTTCTTTGTGAACTAGCGCTGAAAACCTCTGATATGGCTGTCAAGTGCGGTGGAACGTCAGTAGTGGTCTACAGTGAAACGTTTGAAGTTTCAAACCATGTTTTTTGCTTTAATACTGAATGCATGTACCGCTTGGATTATGTGAAGGAGCCATCTGTCTAGTAAATGTTTTGTTTTAGTTTAATTTTGTACATTGATCATAGAAAGCAGCTCCCTGGTGCACATTGGCAACTTGAAGTTTTGCAACTTAACTTTTTCCAGCAAACCAAAATGCTTTTGGCCAGCCCAACAACGTAGTAGCTGAAATGAGCTGGGGTTTACCCACTCTTTTATTTACAGCTGGACGACTGCTATGGCGTCCCTTTTCAAATCGCCTCCTTGGTAATGACAGTAATTATCATAATCTAAGTCCTCAAACAAGGCGTTTTTGGCCAGCTTCGTCCATTTCACTCCCCAATCCAGACTCTCATCATTAGGTCCTTTGGGAAGTATAACTGGCATGCCTGCTGCAAAGCTATAAGTGTGTGTGTGTGTGTGTGTGGGGGGGGGGGGGGGGGGTGTCTCACATTGTGTACCATAACCAGCTTGGCTCATTGCCAGGCAGTGAGACCTGATCATCAGTGTCATGACCTTGTGTTGTGTTGAAATATCTTTTCACTGTGTGTGTGTGTGTGTGTGTGTGTGTGTGTGTGTGTGTGTGTGTGTGCTGCCGTTAATCTGCACATGTATACGTGTGTGTGGAAAAAGGGGGGGGGGGGATCAACACTATGAGAGTGTTTTGGTTTCACTGGATTGTTTTCTGAAGGAAAGCTTTTGAAAAATCTGAGAGGGGGTGTGTGAAGTCAAGCTGAGGGTTGCATGTGCCTCAGATATTGATATGTACTTGAGCACATTAATGCATGTGATCTTTCATGCGACTGCTTTTGCACACATTCACACATAATGAAAATTCTGCAGCATTTTTAGATGTAAGGAAATAAAGTTAAATCAATCAATAAGTGTGCATGTGAATAAAAATCACAAGTGATTGCCCTGTGCTTAGTCTTTTACTGAAAGTACAAAACCATCAACATAAATAAGGATTAAAACCACAAGATGGCAATAAATGAATGGAAGAAATGGCACCATTTGCATGTGACCATATCCTTGAACCTGGGAACACCAAATGTCCTTGCCAGATGGCTCAATGATTCAGGTGTTGACTGGTCAGCTATGGCAGACTGTAAAAATTAATTGTATGTAAATGTTACTTTTTTTTGTAAGAAGATACTATTGCTGCAAGTATTAGCATTAATATCTGTATGCATTAACTGAAACTGAGAGTTGTTTGTTGCTTGAACCTGTTGGTCTGATCGGGTCATTCTCTCTCCACTTTGCATTTTTGCTCCATGCTTGCATGGGCTTTATCCAGGTGCTCTATTTTCTACCCACAAGACATGCACGCAGTTTAACTGGTGATTCAAAATTGGCCGGAGGTGTGGATTTTAGCGTGAAAGATTGCGTGCCCCTTAGATTTCCATGCCTTTGATGGACTGGCATTCTGTCCAGGGTGTACCCTACCTCTTGCCAAATATCTGCTGGGACAGGCTCCAATCACCCATCCACCAGCGTGACCAGCACTCCTATGCAGCCACAGCTGAATATTCAGTCATGAGAATGGTCTGAACCGCATTCGTGTGTCAGAAATGCATGCATCAGAATATAAAGAGTTATAATTAGCTGTATTAATGAGTGTGTTATGGTACACGCAGATAAAAACAGTTGAAATAACATTGCCAGACTGTGTTTGAGATACGTGACTATCACTGCATTACACTTCTTTGTACATGTGCCCTTGAACATGTGCTCTCTGAATGCCGCATATATAGAAGCTATGTTTTATTACATGTGAACGGTAAGTGCATAATAATAGGATGTGTCTACCAGAAGCCCAGTGTTAGCCAGTATGTAGCTGCTGTTGCTCTCAGCCCACCACGGCAGACTAATGGATCACTGTCAGTTTCTCCTGTAATTACTGAGATATGACTGTGTCATTATAGAAATACCACCCCCTCCTCCATCATTCCACAGCCGTTAAATGCACGGGTGCTATTGTGTGTGGGTGTGCATGTTCCTGCTCCAGTATGCATATACACATTCAACTATACATCCAATGAAATAAAGGGTTATTTTTGGGAATGCTTTAAACCTTTTGTGAAAGTTTGCTCTGCAAGTATCTCGTCCATCAGTTCTGTAACTTCACAGGTTTTCTCATAGAAGCTGCATTGCATCGTTTAATTAATTTAATTAAAAGTGACAAATTGCAGAGGTTTTCTGCATTATAAGATAGATGAAGGCTAAACTATTACTACCATAAATACAAAGAATGTAGTTGCAGCAACACATGTTTGTGATTGAAGCTTATTATTTGTACGCTACTTATTGGTGACCCTACTTCCTGACACTGTGCTTTAATTTAGGGTTAAATCGTTCCTCTAAACATTTGTTGAAATAACGTAACTGGATTTCATTTTTTAGCATGAGGATTAATCCTAATGAATCTGCTTTAAAATATAAAAAGTGTGTAATTGAAGCTCATCTAGGTTATTTTCATCACAGTAATTTCAAATTTTCAAAAAATGTTATCTTCATCGATGAAACATGGCAGTCTCCTGAATAATGTACATGTGCTTTGTTTATTTATTTTATTTTTATTTTTTACTTTCAACAACGATTCTAAGAAACTGGGATTTTTTTTTTCCACCATCGTGAAAGGGAAAATGGTATCTCATGACCCTCAGTCAGGGAAATACCCAGTCACAATCACAGTGCTATAAAAAAAAAACATCAGGGTTTAATTGCTGTGGTTTACAATAAAACTGTGTACTGCTCCTGCTGAACAGCTGAATATTTTAATTATATTACTTATTTTTTTACAGTGTCATCTTTAAGCTTATCTTAAATTAAATGACAATGACTAATTGAATCTTTACACTTTAAAATCAAATGATTTGGTTTTTCTCACAAAAAAGTCTTTATTCAAAGTCAACATTTAGTTTTCTCCCATTTTTTTATAGACACAAACTTTTTTTTATCTATGGCTGTTGTTCAGATAAACAGCACAGTTATCTTAACCCCTGACACAGTTACACATCGTGTAGTGATGATTTATTCTGCAGAGTTTTATATCCAACTACACCTTGGAAGCGATCCAACTTATGGTCATCTACAGTTAAAGTGCTCATAATTGAATTACCTGAACTTTGTTTTCTTTAAAACTTGCAGCAAAATTACCAGTGTGTGTGCAATATATGACAACTATCAAAAAAGAGATGGATATCCAAAAGAAATGGATTTAGTTCAGTATATTTCAACTGAAAAAAACCTGCATAGCAAAGTAGATTAAGCGTATTATATAACAGCTATATGCCCAAAACACATTACATTATCATATTAAGAAATGATACAGAATAACTTAACTACTGTGAATGAATATGGCACAGATTGGGAAATCACTTTCTGTCAAAAGATGAAGGCAGCTAAGAAGGTGCTCGATGAGCTCGTTCATGGAGTGATAAATACGCCCATTCTGTTAAAGCTTTTACACAGATGAGTGTGTGGTGTCCTTTGGTGTTTCTGCTATGATACACACAGTTTAACCAATAGTGAGGAGGGTCTCTTACTCCTAACTTATCACATGAAGGACACTGTGGTTTCAAACTTAGATGCATGGCATATGCATCACCTTATAATATCCATCCATCTTTCCATTTTCTTAACCGCTTATCCAGTTTACAATCACAAGGGCACTGAAGCCTATCCTAGCTGTCATAGAGTGAGAGGTGGAGAACACCTTGGACAGGTCGCCAATCTACTGCTGGGCTCAGAGAGGCAGACAATCACTCACCCTCACATTCACAACAACGGTCAAATTAGAGTCACCAATTTAGTTAATGTTCATGTGTCTTGACTGAGAGGAAGCTGGAGTAACTGGGAAGAACCCGCACAGGCACAAAAGATGCAAACTCCACATAGAAACACCCCATCCTGTGTTCAGATCCACTGGCCATTTTCCAAAATGTGGGGTGTAATCTTTGCTTAAGCCTAATCAACTGCCTAAACTTCATCAAGCAGCAGCAAAAATAACCACAGTAAAAGACAGACAATCTCTCTCCGCAACACCAGCAGCATCAGACAAAACATCAGTATTTGATGAGAACATGTAGGTCAGAGGAAAGGAGCCTAGAGATCTGTTTGTAGAATGAGGAAGTTCAGGAAAATGTATGGAAGACGAGGTTGATGAAAAGAAGTGGAGTAGTGAAAGAAGAAGAAAGCTGACAAGAGTACAAACAGTTGTGGGATAAGGTGGTGAATGAAAAGGACGAGGTATTGTGTAAGTCACAGGTTAGAGAGATTAAAGATGGAAACTGACAAGCAAAGAGAAGAAGGATAAGGAGTGTTTTGAGGGGATAATGAATAAAGAATTACAGGCTGCATTGCGAAGAGATGGTGGAGCTGGGAGTGTAAGTAAAGGATGAGTATAAAAAAATGGGACGGTGGTTAGTCCATATGAAAGACATTGAGAGACAAAGAGGTCAACAGGCGAGATGACGGTGAAGTTTCTAAATAGAGTGTTTCGCTGTTTTGGAAATGAAGTGGATGAAGAGAAGAAATGGGCTAGTATGCTGGCAGTTCTGAAGAATAAGGGTTATGTGCAGAGCTGTAGTAAATATACAAATAATCAGCCATAGTGGGGGAGTTGGTTGTGGAAAGTATTGGAAGCTAGGCTAGGATTAGTGAGGTGCAGCCAAGAAGTGGGCTACAGATGCAGTGCTTGCTGTGACTTTGAGAGTACTGCTAGACAAACAGTCTTTGAGGACTTGGAGAAAGCATATGATAAAGTGCTGTGACAGGAGGTGTGGTACTGGGTAAAGAAGTCAGGAATGTGTGACATTGGTTTATTATATGTATGAGTGCCGTGGGACTATAGTGAGGTGTGTGACAGATGGTTTTTAGGTGGAGGTGGGAATACACCAAGGGTTGGCTCCGAGCCCTTTTCTGTTTGCAGTTTTGATGGACAGGCTGACAGGGAAGATCAGGCGAGAGTCTCTGTGGACTAAGATATCTGCAGATGACATTGTGATTTGTAGTGAGATTGGGGTGACTTGCCTGGAAAGTTCAGGGAATGCTGTGGAGACAAGGTGGAATAAAATACAGTGGAAGAAGGGCAGACTAGTTGTGCACGAGTAAGAAGAAGGAATGTGGGATCACAAGGATGCAAGGAGTAGAGGGTTCAAAGAAAGTTAAAAGTTTGGGAGATGTACCGGGTCCGAATCCCGGATAAGCCCCCATATGTCTATGAAACAGCTGGGAAAGATGGACGTGTTTAGGAAGGTATATCACAGGGGCAACTCAGGTTAGTTGGTTCAGGGACACAGTAAGACAGGCAAGACGGAGCAGCCAAGCAAAAGGAAAAAAGGAATGCCAAAAAGGTTGTTTATGGATGTGGCGAGAGAGAGTGCAGGCGGTAGGCGTAATAAAGAGCAGGACAAGATGGAAATAGATATTCAGCTGTGGCGTCGCCTAATAGAAGAGGAAGATATTGTTATTCTTCTTATTATTATACATATATCTTTATATTAACACATAAACATATGGCTTCACTTTTAATAGCGCTCTCAACACTTTCTATATGTCACTCCTCCATCTTTTCACACTCACCTACATGCTGAAATTCACTTTAATGAAACCACACTCTCCACCATTAGCGCACATGAACTAGCATTAGAGTGATTTATTAGGCTGTTATTGGTCTTTTATTAAATCCTGATGAATGGCTCTGAATTCCTGGAAGCACTTTGCATTAAAATAGGAAAATGTCAAGTTGTCAAAAAATATCAACAGGCGTCAATACAGTAGAAAACAGTTGTGATCAGTCTTCAAAAGCTTGACTCTGTTGTCATAACACAAACACAAGTTCTGTTCTCGCTTTACAATCTGCGTCACTAACATGTACTTTGCCACCGATGCTATTTCAGTCATGCTTGGCAGTGTTATGAGTGCATCGTGCTGCCAACGATTTTTTATTGTCTCCACTCCGGCATGTACTGGTGCGGAAAAAATAATCAGAAGACTAAAACTAGAAACTAAATCAGATTTGAACACTGACTGGAAACATTAAAGTCTATCGGGATCTTTGGATTGTAATACAAACTGTTGAGATGAGAGTCTTGTGTCTCCTCGCTCTCTGCCAGACCCACTCAGCTGCTCATTTGCTGATCTCTTACTGTGTTTTTATGTCACTCAATCACTCGTTCCGCTCGCTCTCGCTAACACTCACTCACCCCATCGTCCTTTGTGTTTACATTGCAGGATCCATTTCTGCATGCGATTATGTTCAAGCAGGTGCGTGTAGTGCAAATTTAGTAACTGGTGAAACTGTAGGAACAATTACTTTACGTAGGCTCGAGGGTGTTTTTTGAGGTCCTTTCCCAAAAGGGAGTTTCAGTTATTTCTTTTGCTAACCTCCTGGAAGTCTAATAGTTTTAATTTTTATAGACCTGTTGCTCCTCTTGCTGTTTTTCATGGTTGCTGAATTGAAAAATAAACTTGTTTCGCATTAAAACTGGCGTTTCAGAGCACTACACTATCGCTACATGCTAAAATTAAAACTTAACCACTTAAATCCCTAAAACAGTCAAATGAATTCACATTTTTGCTGTTGTACGTTTTTTTTTTTTTTTTTAATTTAAACTGTTCACCATGAGCATTCATTGTGCATACAGTGCTAGAAAACCCAAGTGCAAGACTGGCTTGTGTACATTTAATTTGAAATATACTTTACTGCTATTGTTATTTTTAAAATCTTCTCCAGAGACACTGCACTTAATCTAAGCAACTGCTGAAGAGATTAAATTGCAGACAGCAGCTCATCAGCGAGGATGACAAACGCTGACGTTGAGGGAAACTAAACTCTTGTTTGCAAAGAGCAGAAGATTGCAAAAGTGTTTTCTTTAAGCATACAGTTGTTCAGAATTACGCTGCAGTGAGTAATTAGCCCCTCTTATAAGTGTCTAATAATCACATTTTTATCTTTATTTAGCCAGGGATGATGTGCTGAACAAGCAAGCTCTCATTAATTATAGGCAGCTCCACCTGGGACTGTTCTGCTGTTTACCATTGAGAGACTCCTGCAGGCCCAGGATATTAGAAAGGTCATGAGGTTTGAGCTATGACTTTTATTCTTCATGCATGTTTTGTAACTGTTATGCACTAGATGGTAATATCCAAAGGGCACATTCTCTGCTCCTCCAAAAGACTCAGTCGGTACTCTTAACTCCTTCATGAGCTTTTGGAGAAAAGAAAAATGGAGTTTGTGTTGTTGTCATAAGTTTAAGATATTCTCATTAGTCTCAATGTCTAGTGCAATGATGAAAGCAATTTTGTTGGAGAACTCCAGTGCAAAGGACTAAACATGAATGCATTAATCACAGGAGACCAGCAGTGCAGCACTAATGTTTTCTGTCTTTTGGTCAACTTGTGATTGACAGTTTAGTCAGTGCAGCGCATTTATTACTGTAATTAAAGTGTTGTTTATCCTGAATGTTGTTACTGTAACCACGATTTGAATAAAACAAAAATGCTATAGCTAATGTCCCCTGAAATTCCACACTGACCCTGCGCTTTGTTTTAGGCCTATTGTTGCTCTTTCGTTGTCAACATTGCCGTATTCTCATTCAAAGTATTTATTTTACTACAAGTTTGGACATGTTCTCTGGGGATTCCATGAAAGGCATTGTGGGAACTGTAGGACGTCATGCTTCACTAGATAAGACCTTTTAAAGACGTGATCACAAACTCCTGTAATGGACTTGAATTTAATCTGAGACAGTAGTGAAGTTTCACTATATGATGAATACTATTATACATTAGTATAGATCCATAGACATTAGTATATACTACTACCACAAAAATTAGGGTATAATATATTAACAGACAAAAGAACAACAAAAAAACACTCCAGATAGTTCCGTTCTCTCCCCAGTCAGCTCTCTTTTCACTGAACAAGTTCAGTCTTTGTCAGTGTTACTTCCATCCACCCAAACCACCCTCATTAATAACGAAAATAGACTAAATATGCAATAGACGTGTCCCCAATATACTTGTAATTATTTTCAGAGGAAAGACGTGTAATTTAACAATTCAAGTATCTAATATATTTCATGAACGTATCTGGTCACTGGAGCAAACTATTAAATGTGGGATGTAGGTCGCCAACGAAGGACCGAATAAACCTCCCTCCAATACTTTTCTCCTCGTGACTACGTGTCAGATGTGGATTCTCGTTGGCTCATATGGTCGCTGTCCACACCTCACCTTACACCAGACCCACATGCCAGCCTGAGTTTGCGTGCGCATTTATCCCCGCGAGCACGCGTCGGGAGCGCAAAGAGGGCGCACCGGTGTCAGTTTGCTCCAGCCCCTTTGTAGCGGTCGGTCGCTGGTGGCTGCGCGCAAGGCGTCTAGAAGCATAAATTTGGGGAGTGGAAATTCCGCTGTTACTTTCACGTCTTCCTGACATTTCTGCTGCGGCGGTCAGTCAGACGCTGAGAGCGGAGAGAGGCGGAGAAAGAGCTGAGCTGAAATAAGGAGTGAAGATCTGGAGAGCGGCGCTCCGATGTTCCCCGCGGCTGGGTTTCCTCTGAGTACCGTCTAACTAGTGATTTCTCTTTTTCCATTTCCCACTTGGAAGTATGTCTGTCGCTCCCGTTTGGTGTCAGGAGTGAGAGGTCTGAGCAAGAGTCGCAAGCTCACGGCTGCCACTTTTGACGATCGGATTTTTCCTTTTGATTCTTCGTCTAGTTTTCTGCATTTGGATTATTTTTTTTTCCAGGAGATGCCAAGTTGTTCCCTGACAGACGCAGGGCTCTGCTGCTGAAGCTCACAGGATGCTGGGGACCCTACAACAACCAGATTTCTTACTTTGAGACAAATTTCGGTTATTTTTCCTGTGTGGACGTAAACTCTGGACGTTTACCCACCCGTTTGCCTTTATTTTTTATTTTTCATTTTTCTTTTCTTTTTTTTCATTTTAACAAATGTCTGTCTTGTGCTATCTAATAAGGATGCGTAGTGGATTGCTATTGTTCCTTTTCGCCCAAGTCTTCTTGGTTGCTTCGTTGACACAGACTGGTAGGTGTTGACGGGTTGTATGAATACATGTGGCTTGACAACAGGCAGTCTAGCTGAACGTTGATCCGTTTTACATCGTTTTGCACCATTGTTGCCTCTCACCTGTTATGCTTCGGCTCTCCCTTTGAGAGCACGTCCGCGGGGCTTCAAGTTAGACCTCGCAAATACCGTTTTCAGTAGAATTCCTCCAACAGATGGAGGGGAAACGGCAATATGGATAAACAAAATACACGGAAACCGGATTATACTAATGTATAATATAGCGACGGAGGCGCAAATTACCTTGCAGCTGCAAACTAATACATACAGTCACTGAGGCACAACAATTCACTGTAATAAGTTTCCTTATTATAATAGAAAAATTAAACAATTTGTCTTTGAGGTCTGTTGGCTTCATCCATTCAAAGACGCATTTTGGAGCTTGGCGCTTGTTGCCACTGAAGCATGATCTCGGCTACAAGCGATTCATTAAATCATTCAGAGAGAAAATTAAATTTAATCATCCTGCCTGATTGCTGGCAAAGCAGCCCACCTCACCTTCATGGGCGTAATCACACCTTATGGTGCGGATGCAAAGGAACCTCACTTTATCCAACACCTTTTCTAAAAAAGTGTACGAGTGTAAAGTTTTAGAGAATTCTAGTGTGTGAATTTATAGTTCCAATGTGTGCCTGGCTTCTTGGCGCAAAAAAATCTGTGTAATTTCTGTTTTTTAATTTCTGCTCTAGCGGCGGATATTTGGATTTATGTGCCCAAGCTGGAGTTGTTAGTGTCCTCCTCATTCCCACCCCTGCGGTTGCACTTAAATATTTTACACCAGAATGCGCAATCAGTCAACATTACAGTGCAGCCCAGTGCCCAGAAAGTCAATTTATCTCCTCTAACTGAACAACTTTCTTGCTTTTTTTGCGGTGTAGATAAATGCGGGGGGAGCATAGAGATACACACCGCGGACTACCTGACCTCCCCGGGGTATCCAAGCGCCTACCCACCGTCCCAGCAGTGCGTATGGGTGATTACCGCCCCTGAAGCGGGTCAGAAGATCCTCATCAACTTCAATCCGCATTTTGATCTGGAGGACAGAGACTGCAAGTAAGAGTTCACTCCTCTCGCTCTTCTCTCTCTGCCTCTCCCACCCTTCTTTGCTCTCTCTCCTCAATTCTGCCTGGATACAGTGTGAAACTGTGCCACCTATTGGTGAAGGAGATAGTTGAAAATCTGTTCCCAGGAAACGGGGGTGCAGGGATGAGATATGGCGCTGAAGGTGCTGGCAATTACTTCAGAGGAAATGGGCTTTGATGGGTTTAGTAATTCATACATGATAAGGAGGCAGGCTGGACGGGCTTTTAGCATGATTTTAGGGGGGAGCGAACTCTGCAAAACTGGCTGCATCCGCTTTTGATTAATGAAGTTCACTTTGCTCATTGCTGAAATGGAGAAAGTGTGTTTACTTTTCATTTGGAAGTAGAGTTTACCTGTTTGTACTTGAAGAAGAAACGCTTTGTGTGCCTTTTTGTATGCAGCATTGGAATAATGATCAAATTTGATTTTTTGAAATGGGTGGAAGGGCTGCTGTGTTGGTTTTTCTGAGGAAGATGTTGAAAGATAAACACGAGTCAGTTAATGCTTTTATCTGTAATCATGCTTCCTCTCCTGCTTTTTCTTGCGCTATTTATGAATCACAGTAACAAAAGAATACGCCAGTGCATCCTGATATCTAACAAACATTTATTTCTTTAGGAAAGTTCCAGTTTTTAGTTACTGTGAAGCTTTTGTGCTTTTCTTTGTCTTCCATCATAGTTAAGGAAATATATTCGAGTTTGGGAGCACTGGTCAGACAAAACAACTTAAGTGACGGGATGTTGTTTCCTGAGAACTTGTATTTTATATTTTTTATTTGTTTTTTTAATTTGTTTTCCTTTTTGTGAAAATGATCAGCAAAAGATAAATAAAGGTCTATTCAGCCTTATCGCTGTCACTGGAGGCAGTTTGGGTTATCGACTTTTTGAAAAAACATTCTTATAATGATACACGCACGCTGGAATCATTCATGTGTGCATCTCATGGTGCTTTCCTTTGAATTACTGTTCAGAACCTGTAAGCAAGCACCCATGCAGACACCCTTAAGCCACCCTCTTTGACACAGAAACACACACTCAATTGTGCACAGCCGCACCACAACCCATGTGTTGCCGTTGTCCATAAATAAGCTTGTTTTTATGTCGGCTCCTCTGTCTTTTTTAAAAGCTCCATAAATGGCTCCTGTGTAAATCATGACTAGCTGTCCAGCGCTGTCTCACAGATGGGGTCCACCAATACTATTGGATCATGTTTCAGCACCAAGGGACTAATAAACCATTAGCGCTCGGGACAGATAGTGGATATCGTGTGTCTTTCGGGGGAATATACACCTTCCACCGTGCTGAAAGCAAACAAGCTGGAAAGAATCTCCTTTGGAAGCTAATTCTGCAGTGACCCTATTTTGTGTGATAACCCAGGGAGCAGTATAAGCATGCAATAATGCTGCTTAAGTACTTAATGAAATGTAATAAATCATGGCGATAAAATTTTCGACAGTGGCTGGCTGGCACTGCAGTAGATCTCGAACTGAATGTTATTGTCTCCCTAAATGACTTTTCCATAGGTTAATGTGCTGAAATAAGGCAGTTGTAAAATAAAATATTACAGTTTAATCAGGTTTTATCATGAGCAAATGGTTTTAATATTAACTAGAGACCATCTGGCTTCTGGTGTCGGGCAAAGCACCAACAGAGTGTGTTCAGGTTTTACGAAGATCAAGTTTTTTATGTCCAAAAGGTGGAAAAGTGTGAAACCAGGGGGGAAATGGAAGCGTGAGCTTTATTGATCGTGTTGCTTTTCAGTGTTATGGGATTGTTCATTTTAGTCACACGTGCCTGATTCCATGTCTCGCAGTCAAGAGAGCCAACGTTTCCACATTATGATTGACGCGCCTGTGGCCGCTGAACAGCCTGACCACCCTGCAGCCACCTCAACATGTCATTTGGCTGTTTACTTAGGGGCCTCTCCGCTTTCCTTGATTGGTTTCATTATTTGTTGTGTGAGTTTATGTTGGATGATGATGGGGTGCAGCTCGTAGCTCTCTGACTTGGCAGGAGCGGTGTTGTTTTTGGGAACGAGTCAAATCTTCGAAATATGCCCGTCGAGGGGGGCCTTAAGCCTTTGGCAGCGCTGCGGTCCCACTTAAAAATTTCCTGAGATGATATCTTAGTTTTATTTCACTGGATGGATGGCACAGCGTCAGCTCCGGAGTATGATACGGCAGTTGGCGGGGGCATGAGTGGAAACAGGAACAGAATATAATGTTTTACTGTGAACTGAATGTCTGAAAAGTTGTGCATTAATCTCTGTTGATGGATGAAGGCGGGTGAGGCATTACACACCTGTTGTAGAACACCTGGGACAGCTACTGCTCACCTCAACACCCTGTAGGTGCTATACATCACCCAGAAACAGTTTAGATTATTCATAAAATCATGTTTAAGCTAAAAATGTGAAAATGTATAAACCTGGAAGTATTTCAGACTATCACTTTAAGACTCTGTTTTACAGTAGTGAGTAATATGGCATTAGAAATTAAACTAAAAGCTGTAACAACAGCAATTAAACACCTTTTATCAGCCCAGTCAATAGCTGTCATCAGCTGTTATCAGTCCAATACATATGGTCAGTAGCTCTGAGCTAGCAGGCTTAGTTTGCTCTTATAATCGATTGTATTCAACGATAAGTAGATAAAAAGACACGTTAAGAGACCTCAGGCAGGACGCAGTGAATATGGAATGTATACAATGGTAAATATGATGAGCTAACAAACAGAGCTTTGTAACATGTGCTTTATGATGTGAAAGGAAGCAATTTACACAAACAGTACTGTTTTTCTCACCTTAGTCTATTAGCTTTGCTACCTTAATGCATCCAAGTGCTTTTGTTGCCAAAGCCTACCAAAGTACTCTGACGCCTAACCCTGACCAAGTAGTTTGTTTGCATAAACCTAATCCTTTTGGTGCCTGATCCTAACTTAGCAAGCGAAATATAATTGAAATCAACATTTTTTTTAAAAAGCACCCTAACCCAAAAGACAGGTCTCAAACTCATGACTCAGTTTAAACTTGAATTGATTATGCCTCTGCAGACTGTTTATAAGCTGGCAACACAATTCACATTACCTCTACTCAGCAGAAAGACGATCTAGAAGCAGGCAGCTTACAACAAGTACTAACGGCTACGACAACTGATCATTGATTTAGGTCTCGTAACACACAACAATAGTAAATGTATTTTGGCTAATAAATTGATTAATTTGAAATAGTGCAAATTGCCAATTTCATCTTCAAAGAAGCCAAGATGATGCATTTGAATGGTCTGCTATTTCTAATCAATAGTCCAGAGAGCAAATTTAGTTAACTATTAGAGGAAACAGGAAATCATTCAGTCTGAGAAGCTAAAAGGAACAAAAACGTGTTTTTCCACCTTTTTTTGCCTGATTAATGGCATAAATTAAACTATTGTCACTTACTTGTCTGCTAATCAACCAGTGTTTCAGTTTCCAAAGCACTGCAATCATCAGTAACCTTCACAGCACCTTCACGGTGCTGGTTTGAAGTGTGCCGCTAACACACATTTGGAAATACTAAAAGGAAAATCAAGCCAGTGGCATTTAGGTTACAGTTTCTCAAATATCCCTCATTTTAAGATACTCTCCAAATTGAAATTCATTGTTGGAATGACAATCCCACCTCCTCCGTCATAGCATGTAGCCGCTTGCCCATTTCTCCCAGTCCCATAATTAAATTATTGGACCAAAACAGAACAAACATGTTCCACTGCTGTGAAGCATGTCTGCAGTTAACTAGCCAAACAGAGAAACCATAGCAGTGCTGTTCCACGAGCGAACGTCGGCTACATTTCCGACATCTGTGTCACAAAATATCTTCCCCGTGCAGCCTCATGACCCAGGGTTTGTAATTATGATCCCTAATTACAGCATGTGTAAAAATATATGTTTGTGAGCCCTGTTTTCTACAGGGGTGATTCATGAAGAAAGAAATCTGGGAGGAGCTGTGCACTAGATTTAGATGATCCATCAGTTTGGAAACAATGTAGCTTTATCTGAAAAATAACACAAGTGTAACACACACCATTATAAGCTGCTGTTATTTAAAAATAAATAAAAATGGAAGCATCTTTTTTATGCACTTTGAGGTCAAATAGATGGATCTGTGGTTCACGAGGCCATCGTAAGCTTCAGAAAAACAGTCAGTCTGTGGAAGTAAAAGGTCGTTGTTGGAATTATCACCCAAACTCTCAAGTGACAAATTCTGTGCTCGGTGAACAGACGAGAAGCAGTAACACTTTTTTTTCAGACACATTAAGATCCGTCGGCTCTTCCTCTGTAGCCAATCTGGAGCCGCACCAGAACAAGACTTGTCTCACGTCCACGTCTGAAATAGCGTGGCCGACAAAGTGAATCCCCGCGGAGCGTGGTAAAATAGAGCAGAGGCATGGGTAAGGAACATGCGTCGGTGGCCGGATAATTTGGGACATCTTTTTAGGAGTTGGCTGAACTGTTGCCTCCTACATGAGGCTGAACTGGCACAGCGTGCGCCTCACACATACACAGCACGCACACAAACACAGGCAGCCTAAACTTTCTGTCACTTACATTAAGCCTCGTGTTCAGACGTCGATGCACGCTGCTACAGTACGCACAAACCACACATCCTCAAGCGCACATTCATACTGATGCAGAAAAGGTAACTTCAAAAGGAAATCTGCCATTTCTATCTCCTTTCAGTGATGGATATTGTCTTTGAGCAATTTTGTTGTTCGGCTCTCATCTTTCTTTCATGTAGATAAATGACCAAATGCATAAAGAAAAATCATGCGCATAAAATGAAATAAATGATAGATTAAAGGGAAAATGTGAACCTAAAAACCTGGATAAGCATAAAAAGTGGGAAGGTTCAAGGCAACGTACTTGGGCTCTAATTCAGTTTTGATCATTCGGATAGCAAGTAAGTGAATATCGTTTGGAAGGACAGAGTACTGAACGTGACTGTAGACTCATTGAATACAAAAAGCACTGAAGCGATTCTGAGGCCTCTTTGTGAAACAACAGTTTCAAAGATTTGTTGAGTTTTGCTTCTGTCACCAACATTTTTTTTGGTTACCAGCCACATCAAAGAAGAGACATTAAAGAAGAGGATTGTCGTGGATTTCATAGCCCGATTTGGCTCAAATACATCTCCAGTTATATGAAAGGGACTCACATGACTCTGCAGTTCTGTGAAAAAGTATGACGATGCAGTGCAGTAACTTGAAGTGATTGTTTTTCTTTGGGGGGGGGGGGCATTTTGCTTTACAACTTTGCTTCAGTTCATTGTACTTTGTGGGCATTTGTTTATGCAAGGCTCTCTCTGAGGTCTGGACTTTGACTGGGCCACTTCTGCATCTTAATTCTTTTCTTTCTCAGCCGTTCTGTTGTAGACAGCTAAAGCTTTAGCTGTTGGACAGACATCCTCACATTTGACTCTAAAATACTTTGGTATGCAGAGGAGTTCATGGTTGATTAAGTAACAGCAAAGTGCCAGGTCCTATGGCTGGGGGGAAAAAGCCCAAATCATCACCCGTCCACCACCATGCTTGATAATGAGGTGTTTGTGCTGATCTGCTGTCTTTCGTTTTTGCCAAATATGGTGCTGCACATTATGGCCAGACATCTCTAATTTGGTCTCATCTGTCCAAAGGACATTGTTCCAGCAGTCTTATGTTCAGATGCAGCTTTGCAAACCAGCTGTGCTGCAAGGTTGTTTTTAGAGAGAAGAGGCTTTTACCTGGGAACCTTTCCAAACAAGCCCTACTTGTTCAGTCTTTTTGTAATTGTACTGTCACAACATTTAACATTCAACATCATAACTGAGGCCTCTAGTTTGAGATGAAGCCCTTGGATTTTTTTTTTTTTTTTTTTTTTTTGCAGTTTCCCTGAGCGCTGAACGGTCTGACTTTGGAGTGAATTTGATGGGATATCCAATCCGGGGAAGATTATGGCATGTGTCACAATAAACCTGAATACTCCAGAACAGCAAACTGCTAAAACTTCTGCTTTTATAGAGGTGCCCACACTTGATGATGATCAGTTAATCAAATGCATTTCATTAGCAGCACCTGGCAGCTACCTGGCCTCTTAATTCTGGTTGAAGCAGGAGGGTGCAAATAAAGAGAATTTAGATTTGGGATTTTGTGAAGTTTAGCTAGTCGCTGTTTCAGTTGGTGAACAGTTATAAACAGTCTTAACAATGCTGACCTTAGAGAGAACAGAGAGAACCAGAAAATCCAAAACAGAGGAAGCTATCAAAGCTGTGTCACATGACCTCAAGGCTTTCCAGCACCACCAGTTTAATAAACACACAAGTGGATTTCAGTGTGATTCATATGTGGAAAAACACTGGGGTTCTTTGTTTTAGAACTGGGTTGCACTCCACATCACATGCACCCTGCTGCCAGGTTTTTATCATCATGTAGATTTTTTAAGAGTGATTTACTACAAGTTCGTTGTATCGGTCTGCATTAAAAGGGATCAAAAAAGGTAAATAAGTGTAAAATACACAAGTGAAAACTCTCCTTTCGGTGATGGAGATGAAACAGGGTGTAGGGTCCGTTTGAGTAAAAGTAGGCACGGCTAAGAAGATAATTAGAGTAGTTAATCACAGCTGCAATTTGTGGACTGCCTCGTGATAGTAAATAACAGTGTAAGGGTATCTGTGCTTTTTTTCCCCTTTTTTCTACCCAGCAACACATTTAAATTTGATGCAGCTTGACATTTCAGGAACATACAGCGAACTCGTCATCGTATAGAGGAGAGGCTGGAGAGGAAAACAGGAAAAAGGGAGAAAAATAGAGTTCCTCCAGAGTGTGACGGAAGGACCAGTTGCTCCTTACAGTTTGTCTCGAGGCAAAGCGCTTCATGATAAGTCAGAAAAATGCCTCCCCCAGCAGAGACACAGTCACAGGACCGACATCTCGTAGCCCGGAGGTGTCACATGAATGGAAACGTACTGTTAGAGGGCATTTGTGTTGCGTGTGTGCAAGTCTCTGTGTGTAATGGTTGGTGGAGCTCGTGTTTTCAAAGTTGATTTCATGTTCTCATTTCTATTATTATTCCCAGTATGTCTGACTTGTATTTTGCTGAGGCATGGTTTGATGTGAATAAATGAAGAATGGATCATTGGAAAAGCTTGTTTCTTTTCTATTTTGCAGTAACATTTATTTCAATGAGGAGAGATCACTTGGAGGAATTGAACATGATTTATTAAGATAGAGAAATTAAAGTATTTGGGGATTAGACTCCGATGGCCTATCATGGGTGAAAGGAATCCCAGCAGTGACAGGATTTAGAACAGGACCCCACGGAGTCGAGACGCTGGTGGTGGTGGAGAAGATGGAGATTATGGGTTGAATCGAGCTATGGCTGAGGTGTCTGAGGTGGAGATGGGGAGAATGTGAAAATGACGAAGAGCACAGATTTAAACCATGCAACGCTGAGGCTGATTGGCTCAAAGAAGGCAGACAACTAGATGATTGGACTAGAGTAATGGTGTCAGTATTGACATTGACAGCGTGGGAAAGCCGTAGCACCAAAGCAGCCAGGAAAGCAGGCAGATCAGTGATTGCAGATCTTCATTACTGAACTGATGCATAAGCTTCACTTAGTTGACCCCAGTGTTTTAGGCAACAACACAGAAGAGTCAGCAAAACTAAAACTAATATAGCTTTAAGGCAAGACCAGTAAGAGTTATATATAAGATGTCATGTCTGTCGTTACTGATACTTGCTCCGTCCTGTATTGAGGTCTTGCTGCTGCTATCTCCTTCTGCATCTTTCCATTTATATGTATGCACATGGAGCGGCTGGGAGGTATGCTCTCCTCCCGTAATGGAGGGTCAGGGAGGCCCCAGGACAGAGCCAGGCAGCCAGATATAAATTACTGCAGATGGAAATAACTATAGAGGTCCTAACTGAAATACACTTTATTGCAAAATAAAATAAGAGAAGAAAGTGTGATGGGCAGCGACACTGTTACACAGACTGAAGGAGTGTAGGAGAAGCTTGTTTGGGCTTTTTATTAGGTGCTTTGAGTACCTCCACAGGAAACAAACCCTGGTATAAAATAGATGGTAGAATCAAATTAATGGACTCACACATTTGTGGATGGGCCGATAAATGGATGGAATTCAGTGTGATGGGAATAAATGTCAGAATGGATGGATAGATTGACAAATGATTGGCAAGATATGAGTGTTTTTGATGAAAAATTACATATAGGCGACTGAAGGGATAAAATCATTTCTGGGTGACTGAGAGAAGCATGACACGATTAGTGGATAGAAGGGTGTTTACCGAATATATGAATACATTTGAATGAACTTTGTTCCCTCCTCTTCTGAAAGTGTAAAACAATAGCAGCCCTGCCGTCACTTGTTTAGTTTTGCGTTTATACCAAATCAAAACACGTCATCTTGAATGTCATCCTTTGTTATGTGGCTTTAGACCGAGGCGTCGCTTCACCCGCCCCGCGCTCTGAATTCTCAGCATTCACTCTGACTTTGCCATTTTCAGAGGAAAAATAAAAGCCTCCCTTCCAGATGGTTGTATTTTTCAGCTCCACAGCGACCACACAAAACAGGAAGGCTGAATGTGCTGCTGTCACTGCACGAGTGACTTGTGGCCCAAAAAATTGAGGCGGGAGCCTTCAAAAATAATTTAGCTGTTTGTTTTGTGTTTTTCTTCTATCTGTAACTTTAAAGCACTAAAGCACAATGAGGATTAAGTCAGCGTCATCATGTTTGCATTCTGAATGAACAGTTGTAGTGTCTTATGTAATATCATTTCCATTTTTTTTCAGTAATGCGCAAACAAATTTGTGATTTCTCGAGTACATTTGTAAAAATAGCAGGCGCACCGGGACTGCTTAAACTTGTAAAGCAGACCACCTTAAAAGCTTTCCTTTTACACATCCATGTCTGGCAGTGGGTTTGACTGCAGGCTAGTGGGTGTTTTTGACTGTAAAGCCATTCTCATAGTGGCCCCTGACAGCCCTCAGCCTCCACTGCAGGATGTCTGTGGGTGCAGATGGGGGCAACAAGAGGCCCCGGGAGCAGTGGACTCGCGTGCCTCGGTAGAGTTGCGCGGTAGCCACACAGAGAGTGACGGAGAGCCGAAGCCGACAACCAACACCGTGATTGCATGCTGAGAGATCCTCAGCGATACAGAGACAAAGACTTAATGTTCCTTCTACAGATCTATCAGTAGCTGCAATCATAAAAAACTGCATGCTTTCTCCTTTTTTAAAAATGAGCACTAAGCTGCAATAGAAATAGAAATACACACCGAGGACTGAAGTTTGATCGTTTAATCCTGTGTGGTCAGAAAAAAACGTTCAGCTTTTTATAAAAAAGGGAAAATCTGCTTCATAAGAAGAGATGAAGATTAAGCCAAAGGTTAGAGAGTGAAGTGATAAAAGCAGAGAAGGATAAAAAAGAGATCAGAAGGGCACCAATATACTCAGAGAGACAGCGAGCGTCATGCCGGTTGGCACGGTCAGTCTGATCCTGACCTCAGCGACAGACCTCTCACTGTTTCTCCTCCACCTCCTCCACCCTCAGGCTGTCCTGTCACTTGTTTGATCCAGTCCCCTTCTGCCATTACTTTCTTTTTCTCTGTCCGTCGTCTTGGTCTCTTCTCCCTGTGAACTCAGTGTGCACTTGCTATGTTTTCATCCCACGTTCTCCCCTGCTCGCCATATGCTCTCCCTCTCTGTTTGATTTGACAAATGATGGTGAACTTTAAACCGTGTGCAACCTGAGCTCTCGGCCCTGTTTGACAAAAAACAAACACAAAACGATAACTGGCCAAATTATAGCCTACCAGCATTTTACTTTAACTGAACAACATGGTTCTCAGCCAGAAAAGGGTGGAGTCCCCAATCCGGGTCGGGGATGATTTCCTGCTCCAAGTGGAAGAGTTCAAGTATCTCGGGGTCTTGTTCGCGAGTGATGGGAGAAGGGAGCCGGAGATCGACAGACGGATTGGTGCTGCGGCTGCAGTGATGCGGGCGCTGCACCGGTCCGTCGTGGTGAAGAGGGAGCTGAGTGTAAAAGCGAAGCTCTCAATTTACCGGTCGATCTACGTCCCTACCCTCACCTATGGCCACGAGCTGTGGGTAGTGACCGAAAGAACGAGATCGCGGATACAAGCGGCAGAAATGAGCTTCCTCCGAAGGGTGGCTGACCTCTCCCTTAGAGATAGGGTGAGAAGTTCGGCCATCCGGGAGGGGCTCAGAGTAGAGCCGCTGCTCCTCCACATCGAAAGGAGTCAGTTGAGATGGTTCGGGCATCTCACAAGGATGCCTCCTGTGCGCCTCCTGGGTGAGGTGTTCCGGGCATGTCCCACCGGGAGGAGGCCCCGGGGCAGACCCAGGACACGCTGGAGAGATTATATCTCTCGGCTGGCCTGGGAACGCCTTGGTGTTCCCCCGGATAAGCTGGAGGAGGTGGCTGGGGAGAGGGAGGTCTGGGCTTCTCTGCTTAGGCTGCTGCCCCCGCGACCCGGCCCCGGATAAAGCGGATGAAGATGGATGGATGGATGGATGGATGAACAACATTATCGCAGAAGACGATATTTGCGAAGGTGTAAGAATCGGCTTTTTAAAAAAGCGTCGGTGAGCACCCAGAATAACTGACATGTAGTGGCCTTAGATAGAAATGTGTGCATACACAACCAGAAAACAGAGAGTCCTCATCTCTGTTGTTTACCAGATATTGCACGTAACTTCTCAAAGATCTCATATATCCATTAACTGCAAGCCATGAGAGAACTAGCAGGGCTAACCTGACCACCTAGGGTGAAACTGAGTTTTCTGTTTTCATGCCTCCTAATTAGGAGCTTCAGATTAAATTTAGAAGATTATGCAGGATTTAGAAGTTTTGATAAGCTCATGGGAATCATGCAAAATGTGTGTCAGCTTTAAGGACACCCTTCACTCAAAATAAAGTCATGCAGGAAAAGAAACAAGGAATACAAGGAAACCTCTACAAAGAGCATAAGGAGACACCTCAATCAAAGAACTCAGAGCCTTTGAGTCATTTAATGGTGATTGTTTGGTTGATTGGATCTTTTTGAGGCCCTTAAAAGAAAAAATAAATATTTCTTTTAGGAAAAACACACCGAAGCACATGAAAGCACTTTACAATAACTGACAGTTAGATTTACAGAGCTGGCTGGTGCAAGGTTTTTAGAATTTATTTAGCCGTGAATGCAATAATTGACATCCACCATTTAGATCACAGTAAGAACAGAGGTTAAACACTGGCGAACAAACAGACTTTCACCAGCTGACTTCTCTCTTTCAGCAGCAAATATTTGTGTAATAGGAGGAAGGGTGAACTCTGAATCCTGCTATTGTTTCTCTTATGTAAGTTAATATTGTTTAGATTTGCCTTTTTTAAACAATTACAGGCCCCGAATTCTGTGAATCAGCCCTCACATATGGAAACACTGATTCACACTGACTGTATCAAGGCAGGCATTAAACAATAGCGCACATACGAGCTATGCAAACACAAAGTCAAGTGCGCGCACACACACGCACGCGCAATAAAACTAACAATATGTTGTGAATGTAATCAGAGCCATTGTGGACTCATCAGTGAACTACACACACAGACAGACACTCACACTTTCACACACAAATGAAAACACATGTCAGATTAGATCCTTAACGAGCAGATTAACAGGGAGAGAGCTTGCAGGGGGGAGAAAGGGGGAACCTAGTCGACAATGTCACACACACACAGCTGCAATCACAGGATTTACAGGACACACTCGCTGATACACTCCAGATGTCCTCAAAGCAACACACACTCATACACTTATACATCAGAGGGCATCAGAGGGCATCCATCAGAGTAAACAGCTGGATTTAACGGTGACGATAAAGCTTGTTTTGAACTCTTTTTTTTTTACAAAGCTTCCATTGGCTGTTATCTAATCTTCTGTTCAACTTCAATATATATGATACACAGTAAGCACTAAAATGACAGATGGTAGTGAATAAATGTTTCATAAATTGCTAGATGGGTTGAATAAGTTTGGCGATTTTTATCCGAAGAGGCGTTTAAGTATAAGCATCGCCTTTAGGATTATATTTCATGTGGTGCTGGTTGGATATGGCTTCCTTTAAATTTTAAGAGGTTTTCAGGTTTTAGCTAGGCTTAAGTGATTATTCAGGTTTGTTTTGATACACAAGACTCTTCTCTGAAATGTCGATTGCAACATAGAATTGTGTTGCAATCAAAGTTGAAATCTGCTGCTCTGTATTTTTGTACAAATGCAATACACAGTCTCTTCATTTTTGCCCTTTACTTCTGGATTATTTGTTCCTGATAGCACATAAGAATCTGCTTAAGACAGTTTTTCTGGATTGAAGTCCAGCCAGAGCAGCTTTCACACTTCAGCAAAGCTCTCAGGGAAAACGGGGTCTGGTCCAGCAGTTGGCTGTAGTGTAAAAATGCCCCTGCGTGAACTTTGAGACACCTCAAAAATAGGATTTCCAAACATGTCTTTAGAGAGAGAGAAAAAAATCCTTGTGATTTGTTTGTTAAATGCATAATTATCAAAGCGACCGCACTACTCCTCATCACCAAACGTAACGACTTCACTCCTCGTGCTTCAGTTTCGATCCGACTTCTGTGAAAACAAGGACAGGTCAGGCTCGGGATATGAGGGTTAGAGGTCAGTCAAGGGGTCAAACTGTGTTTTGACCCCCTTCAGGGAGGACGAGCAGCTTAAGAGGCTTTTAAATATGCGTAACAGGGAACCAGCCCTCAGTGCAGTCTGAATGGCAGTCGAGTCGCGGGATGGACAACAGCCTTTTTCTTCTTTAGCATGTAAAGGAATGTGTTGTATCTGTCTGGGTAGAAACATCCAGGGTGAACTCTGAATGATACACGCAGGCAGAACATACACATGCATACACATCTTGCAGGCAGATGATAAACAGACGGAAATGTGTGGGAGGCATAAGCAAAAACACACAGATATATGCACAAATTAAAAATTAGACCAATGCATGCATGTATAAATGAATGTATTCATTGTGTTGACCCCAGCCCAGCTAACAGACACATTTGGGCCTAATCTGAGCTACTTGTTGCACTTACAGCTCATTTGCAGCCTAAAAGTCTTGAGCTACGTTTGACGTGAACAACAGCAAATGTTTTGTGAGCTACAGTGCCACAACCTACCTGACATTTGGCCAATATAAGGTGAACCTGCAGCTGAGTTAAAGCAGCCAGACCAGAATCGATGTCACCATTCAAGTTCAAATGTGGCCCCAAAGAAAACCAGTGATTTCTCCCAACGCTAGTTGCTACTATCTAGAAAAACTTTGAGAATAACTTGATACTTTACTTTCATGTGAATAGACTTTAGTGCAGTGTGTCTGTGTCTTTCTTAGTTTAACTTTTGCATACTTTGCAAAGCACAGTGAGTGCGGGTAGGTGACTCTGCATAATGAGCTGTAAGTCGTTTTGAATTAGACAGATGAATCAAGGAAACTCAGCAGGAAATGCTGCATTAGTCACCAGAGATATTTTTTTCTGCTGTTCTTTGCTAACATTTAGTATAGTGCACATTTACTTGAGCAATAACAGGCAATAGTTGGCGTGTTTAGATGAACAGATAAGACACGTCGGTTATAACTGCCGAGCATTTTTATTATCAGACATGGCGATTAGTGTTAAATGAATGAGGAGATTGTAGTTCTATTTGGCTCTTTGGAGAATGTGCATCAACTTTTTGGTTGTTGAATGATGAGAAATGTTTCAGCTTTCCAATTAGAACATGCTGTTGTTTTAAAAACTCTAATCCTATTGTTATTCATCTTGCTAAAGTGTTAGCGTGGAGCTCCAGAAACAGTAATCCTCAAATAACACGAGACTGATTTGGGTGTTTATGTTTTTATTACTGAAAAGCCAATTTTGCAAATGGGCTAATCTCCATATAACTTGGTTTATTTTCCAAATGTTAGTCATTAAGTCCCAACACCAGGAGGCAGTTCTGCTCGGTATCATCTTTCTGTCAGAATGAAGACTGTTTCGCAGCCTCGGAGTGTTTGCTCTTTATCTCTCTATCTGCCTCCATGTCTGTCTGTCAGCAAGCATCCATCGCTGCACACTGAACAATCCCTGCTAGAGTTTCTATATTTGTGTCTGAATAGGGTTGGATAATTAATCTCACATGTTTTTGGAAACTAGAGAGGAGAATGTATAGCGGGGAAAGCCTCTCTGTGAATGCAAATGAACTTGTCGAGTGCTAACGCATGTCAAAGTGCAGTGGAAGTGACAGTGTGTTTATTGCTTTGACCCTGGATCACTTCAGAGAGGTGAGGATTGAGTGTCGGTTGACAAAGGTTCTTTTTCCTCCCAAATCTCTCAGGTACAAAGTGAGAAGTTTGGAGTTTTTCAGGATTCAGACTCAGAAACGCCCTGCTGTGTTTATTGAAGTCTAAAGTTACCCAGGCATACTCAGGATAGAGCAAATTTTATGAAGCTGATTAAACTTTATCTCATTTTCTGCGCTTACAGGAAACACCTGGATTTTTATTACTTGTATAAAACATACAGGCTTTAGCTCATCTTTTTTTTTTTCATAAAATAAAAGCACTTCGAGCAACAGAATAACTTTCCGACTCTCCAAAATGTCGACTCTGACGTTCGTTCTTTTCAACTTTTCCACATTAAACACCGACGAGTTTGCAGCAAATCTCATTTCATCCTTCTGGGTCCCTAAACAGTCTGTCTAAGAAAGCGGAGGGGAAAACGGTGTTCTCTTTCCCCTTTCTGCTGGATTAAGGCTTCCTAAATGAGAACAAATTCCACCTCCTCCTCGCCTCCGTTTTAATTTCCCAGAAGGATTGCGCTGCCGTGGCTTTGTATCTGCACGGCCGAGGTGAAGGATGAGGATATTCATACTTTGGCTGCTTGGCCCAATTTATTTTTTGGGCAAACTTCTTGTGACTGTTTAATCCTATTGGCTTAAATTGGATTTGCTTTAATATGTTTTCTCAGTTTTTGAGATTCATCATCATACCTCAGTTACAGAGTCTCATGAACAATTTGTCATCTAGGACCAAATTTGCATGTAGGTTCAGGGTATTTGATTAGCAGCCATGGTCATTGATCATCTAAGTCTGTTAGATGTGAAATGACTGTTGTGTTGTGATATGCGTGTCCTTAACTGCTGAATATGAGAGTTAGGTCATTTTTTCCGATGCTATTCTTAATCTCAAGGCTGGCATAAGCTGCTGGGTCGGGTAGAAGTGATGAATTATGTGACACCACATATTTTACTTGTCACTGTAGACTTGCCAACCGCTTTCTCTAAACCCTTAAAATGCATAATCTTTGGACCATATAAAAAAAGGATATTCAAGAAGCAATGATACACGTTTATCAACACATCTGGTGAAGAACCAGCACAGTCTCACAGCCAGGCAATTTTCTCCTAGCTGGAGTCCTCTGCTGATGTACTGTAACACTGAGAGCAGCTTTTGTCCTGGTTAGCACAGCTTGGCATCACATTTTAACACCTTCAGCACCACTATAGCACCATCTTTCCATGTGCAGTTTTTCTATTGTAGAGTCAGTTAAAGAAGCCCCGTTAGGAAGCTTCGAGCTGAGCATTCATACCCTAACCAGCTTAGTGAGGGGTGGATCTGACTGTCAAACTGAGGACACTGGGATTGACAAGTTGCTGGCCAATGAGCACTGCCTGGATAATCCTCATTTCTGACTCTAAAGACTTCTGACTCGACTCCAAAGTCTTCTATGCAACCAGAACTCTTTTGGCACCAAAGAAGGCGCTTCAACATTTGCTTCACTTATCACACCCAGAAAATCCATCGTTTTCTATCAAATATCAGGTTCGAATGAAAGGAAACAGCGAAAACAAATGGGAGAAAAACCTGTCTCTCTGTCGATAGCCGACGACACCACTATTCTGTCATGGTGAACGGATGGGAGTCGGGCGCAGACTGAAAATCACAATTAAACAGTTCTTTATTCACAAAAATACCAGGTGCAGAATATATACAGGTGGGGAGAAGTCGGGGGTGCCAGGGTCCACAGGTCCTCTCACACTCATATTCCAAACACAGTTCCACACGCTCTTTCCACACTCGCTCGCTCCGCTGGGGGGAAATCTTCACACAGCCACGCCAAACAACTCACGTTCCAAAAGGCAGGGTTAGAGGATGGGTCCGGGGAAACTGTTCACAAGAGACGGAGGTCACAACCAGGAAACAAACTCGTGAAGGAAAGCTTTTCTAATTTTCACGAAGCCGGGATTTAACACTAACGTGTCTAGCACAATCATCCAGCAACAAGAGACTCCAAGCCCCGGCCTTAAGACGTGGCATACAAAGATTCAAGATTCAAGATCTTTTATTTATCACTTGCATAGTTATACAGGTACAACACGCAGTGAAATGTGTCCTGATACGCGCCTTGACTGTGCAAAAAGAGAGAGAAAACATTATATACAGTAAGTAAGTAAATATATACAAAGAGGACATTATGTGCAGGCAGTGAATGAATTATATACATTAAGATAATTAAATTAAATAAACAATCTGGAAATTTACAGTTCAAATTTGGGAATGTACATTGTGTGAGTGGGATGTTAAAGTGACTTGTGCCGCAGTGAAGCCAGAGGATCAGGCGTGATATGAGAATGTGATAACAACGAGTCTCGTCTCAGTCAGTTATGGTTGATTGGGGAGGGGGCATGTCCTGATTTAACACACGGATGGCCTGAGGGCATCTTGCCCAGATGGTGCCAAACCTTCTGCCTGATTGCAGAAGTTGGAACAGTTTATTGCTGGGGTGGAACGGGTCCTTCAATATCTGAGCTGCTCTGGACCAGCATCTCCTGGTGTGAATGTGCTGTAGGGAGGGGAGAGCAGTCCTGCAGCAGCGTTCTGCTGTACGGATCACTCTCTGAAGAGCTTTTTGTCCTTGACACAGCTGTTCCTGTACCAGGACTTGATGTTCTGTGTGAGGATGCTCTCCACAGCGCCTGTATAGAAAGTCCTGAGGATCTCTGGTGAGACCCTGAACTTCCTCAGTTGTCGTAGGTGGTACAGGTGCTGCCTAGCCTTTTTGGACTAACATGATAGATGCGTGATTGGAAACAGGTGTGTGGGGAAGGCAGAGCGACGAGAGAGAAAAACTTTAAAACAAACACATGTCGCCTTGTAGGGCTGACCGGGCAGACACAGGGACCATGACATATTCTTTTTGTTCTACTTACTGTCTTGCATATATCGAACAGAACCATTAGCTTTGATCGTCCCGGGCATGCCCGGTGGATCAAGGCATTGACGCCGGAGCTCGAGCTTCTCTCTGTGACACTAATGGCTACTGAAAGACTACAGCGTTTGATGCACTGGGTTGAGAATACGTTAGAAGGCCAGTGGTTTGCATGCCTGAAAGGATTTGGTGGCATCTAACAGTCATGTTGCAGTTGTACCGAGTCAGTCTGTGACAGTGGGGCTGTTAAGGAATATATTGTGTCAGTTAGGGAGAACCCAATTTTTAAAAATGGACACGTGTGTTGTGAGTAATTGGATGGCATGAATGCAAGTGAGTATTTATGCAAAATACGTGAGCGTGAGTAGAAGAATGACTAAGAGCATTGTAAGGAGATGAGTTGAGCTGCAGCGAGTGAGTAAGACAGCGAGCAGGAGATGATGTCGATTTCTTGATGAACACGGAGGAGGTGATAAACGGAGAGGGATGGACTGGTGTGTGTTTGTGATGACAGGTGGCATCGTAGTGTGTTTTCTGCTCACGCGCTCAGACACTACACACACGCACACACATGTGCCATCTGTAGCCTCCCAGCAGAGCGACTGGTCAGGCTGAGTTTATCGGTTAAACACAGAAACCACTCATGTATTACAAAATCGGAACATTGTAGCCTTCAGCATCCCCCTGTGTGCGCGTGCGAGTGTGTGCGCATTACTCACAAGGACAAAAATGTGTTCACAGAGTCACACTGTGGGAGCTTGGCTTGCATTTAGGAACGAAAGCTGTTATCAATAAGGAAAGCCATTAAATTAGTTGACTCAGTTTAGAGTTGAGGGTCAGACGTCTAATTTAGGGATTCGAGGTCAGTTTAAATCCTGGGAGAATGAGCGTAAGTCTGTTTTCTGAAGCAACAAAAACACTTGAGAAAACAATGTTTTAATGGACAGTTTTGACTTTGTTATTGACAGACGTTCAGTGGTATGCACCAAATCCAAGAGAATTTGGGGACCATGTTAGAACATTTACGTCCTTCCTCACATATTATTTTTCCAGTCAAGCTTAGACAGCACTGTGTGGTGCCCCCATTGTTGAACCAAGAGGGAAGTTCTTCAATTGGCCACTTAACCTCCTAGGACCTGGTGGCCACATATGTGGACGTCATATTTTGGCTTGTCTAGACCAAAATACTAAATTTTGCTCTACAAGGGCCTGATATCCATTTACGAGGACATTATACTGCCACTGTTCTATTGAAATTCTAAATGAATATCCTCATATGTGGCTCTCATTTTTCTTAGAAACAAAAATCAGGTAAAAAAAATCTGGTAATTCTTTGTTTTTATATTCATTGGGTCCCAATATGTCCAAATATCAAAGAGAAATTAAAAATGTATGCCATGGAAGAGTTCGGGTCTTAGGAGGTTAAAGTTGGTTTTTCAAATCACACAATCCATTGACTCCCATGTTAAACTGTCCAGCTTCACAGCAGAAACGGTCATTCTCCTTGCTTGGTACAAAAACAATTTTAGCTTCCACAGTTTTGTTCTCACTCCATATGTTTTCTTAATGTCCATGTCAACAGTTTAGCTGTATCAATAATTAATAGACTTAATTTCTTTGTGATTAGGAGTGTAGCCTGTTTGTTAAGTGGATGCTGATACAGGTGACTGTAACCAGTAGCTATTTGGTGGGCCAACACGTTCTCAATCCCAAATCGTAACATTTTACGCTAGGTGACAAATCGTCAGTATATTACGCTTCCGGCCACCCAACATGTACCTATATTACGAGTTCAGAAAAATAAGGAAACATGAGAACCGAATGAATCTACACGTACGTTTATTTTACTTAAATCACTTTGGAAAACACTATCTAACACGATTAAGGTGGTGGTTAAGATTAGGGATAAGGTTAAGGTTAGGGCTGGAATACACGGCCGAATGTGTGTTACCACGGGAACGTCATTCTATTCGATTTCATCCACAGTCCAGCGCGTAGCATAGGAATGCGGAAGGTCACCTTTCACGTTCTCATGGAACGCCTCGGTACGTGACAAATCGTCTGTATATTACGCGTTGGGAGTGAGAATGGGTTAGGCGGGCATAACCTGTGCTAATTCAAGTCATACATCTGTATGTGATTTATATGAATGTGCAATATGAATATTACCAAATTATTTGAATTCTATGGTTGAGGAAACTATGGCTGCACCTTGCTAAACAAACTAGCATGCATTAGCTCATAATTTATTCACCTTCTTCAAGTATGCTGACTTCTGGCTCCATAAAGACAAAACAACATCAGCCAAAATGCTAAAATCAATGTGGAACTTCACAAACCTAGTTTACACCTAGTTTAACTAGATACACCTCTCTGCTTTGTGAGGAAATGATGCACAGATCAAATGTAGCATTCAAGGTGTGTGCGCCATCGTTTCTGGCATAAAGCCTCAGTTGTGAGTCCTAAATGACTCATGAACAGGAAACAGGATGTAACAGAAGAGAACTTCTGATGTAAAGGCTGCTGACGATTTTGCCAATTATTCAGTGCAGTTCTTGTTTACAAAGGCGAAGGGAATTTGTATTGACGGATTTTCGGGTAATTATTCAGGATATACAGTTTGGCAGCTTTAGCTGCTTAATACATTAAAAGTAGACTTGTTTGGGTGTGAAAGAAAAAATGTTGCATTATGCAATTTTTTTTTACGCCCCTTGGACGATGATGCATGACAATACCTGTTAAATTTAGAGAATAGGGCATGATACCCTTTTAAAAACAGAGTACTGTCTTAGTGTTATCGACACAATGGCTCTCAGTCTGCTGCTGAGTCCAAAAACATTTTGCTGAGGTTGTTAAAAGGCTAATGAAGGAAATCACTGGATGAGACAGGAGTAGATGGGTGCTGTCGGAGAAAAGTGGGCATGCCAAAAAGTTTATTACAGTACTTGATCAAACTTTACCACCTGAAAATGACTGAAAGAGAAGCTTTTGGAAGAACCTTTTAATGTCTGGAGAGGAAGGTGGAGCACAGACAGTGTTTGCACAGAGGGATCCAGACGAAAGGAAAGGGATCTGGTTAAAATAAAGGGATGTCAAAGAAGAAGGTGTGACAGCGCTCTGCAGAAACACTGAGTCATTCCCAGCTTCAGCTTCGCCTTGCAGGAGGTGAATGTAGCAACAGCTCAAAGTTCACTCTGTAAATGCTCCTGTGATATGTTCCAGATGTGCTGTAAGAAGTTAGCCACAGGGGTAATGCAATACAACACAGCACCATGAGCATGTTAATGAGTTGTAATGCATTTGGAGAGCAGAACGAGGGTGCATGCTTACAATTCAGCACTCCAGTAGCTTGGGAAAGAGGTGAGAAGGAATTCAGGGCTGTGTGAAAAATTCCCATTCCATGTCTGGATCTTATTTATTTTAAGTGGTAATCTGCCACATCCTCATTTGTGTTAAATTTGGCAGCACTGGAAGAACGAAATGGTCACTGTTCTCAACAGTTTTCTTTGCACTTACCGTAACAGAGATTACTTATCTGCGAGGGTGATACGGTGACACGTTTATTTGTTTTGCTTTAGCTGGTTTCTCAACTGAATGGAAATTATTTCTAATCAGTGAAATCACATTTTTGTTTTCCCAGTTAGGCCTGTTAGAAATTTTGATAATGCTAGCCACCCCATTTCCATACACTCTACAGAAAAAAAAATGCAAGTGCATGTTGTTATTGCACATAAATAATAGACATATGGGACTAGCATAGGCCAAGCTATCCATTTTAGCTGCTGCCTGTGCTGAAACATTTGTTAAAGTGGCCACACCCAGACTTTAATCTTTAACTAAATCCACACAGATGAGCTATAACAGCAGCTCACCCCCATACGAGTGTTATAAAGGGAGAAATTAGCTACTTTGTACTAAACCTTTCTTTGTACCAAGCTGTAAACATGTTATTTTGTTGAAGTTGGGGATTTTAACAAAGGCACACATGAGAATTGTCTTAGAGCCTCTAGTGGCCACTGGAGTAACTGCAGTTTTTGACACCTCTGCATAATCGTTATTTTTCAGTTCTGGAAGTTGTCACTTGCCCATTTCTCATCATTTAAAATATAGCGTTATTGTTACTGCTGTTAGGTTAAGACCACACGTTAGGTCTCAACTTTGTTTAGTTTTAAAGACATAAAGGTGGAAAAATAGAGAAGGGGATGCCACACCGCCATGGGCCATGGGTCGGACTCAAACCCTACTGCACTCCGACCGTGTGGCATATGGCCACCTGCTCACCAGGTGAGCTGAACTGGTGCTGACAGTCTCACTGCTTAGTCATTTTCTTTTGCAGTTAGGACTGTAGCGTCCTCGCCATATAGATTTTGTCAGGTGGTTATATATGTAACATGAATATCTGTAAAGATTTTTCAAATGAATTCATAAACTTTCAATAATCATAGTCTGCAAACATATTTAGAAACTTGAGAAAGTGCATCCAAAAAAGAGATGCAGACCAATTTAATCTTAGCCGTCAGCTTCTTTCATCTTGTAACTTTTGCAATCAAATCAAACCGTAATTATAAAAGTGACAGACCTGGCTCCTTGGGGCACACTCCCTTAATTTTCTGAGGGGGAAATTGCACAATTATTAGCTTACACTGAATTTTGTTAAATTATGAGTTCTTTGTGCTATGGAGTGGACAAAAAAAATCACACATTTCTTATGAAACTGTTTAATTCTTGAAGCTCCTGCGACTTTATTATCTACCTTTTCACCTTCCTCTGCTCTTCTTCTACTTGCTTATTAACCTTAACATGCACTCCCTGTTCTATACATGACGGTCAGTAAGTGCGTCCATTAATTGCATAAAATGTTAATTTAAACATCTGCTCTTGGGCCTCCAGATGGAATGCCAAGCATTTTTGCCCTTGAGCAAGGCATTTGCCACGGACAGCTGCATTTGGAGGGCATGAATAGCCGGTGTGGTTAATGAGTGATGCGAGGGGATGGAGAGGAGGCTGCAGGGCTGAAGACTGAGAGACTCTCCTTAACTAGAGTGTGAAGAGACAGACCCACTTCATTAAACGGGCTGTCTGTGCAAACACTCACTGCCTGCAGGACTGGCTGCAGTGACTGAGGGAGTGAGTGTAGCCATCTGCATGCAGCCACACACACCAGACACACACAGTTTCTGTGCGCCTCTCTCTCCCTGTTATTTTATGAGCCTTTCTAGGGGAGGACAAGGGAGGGAGAGGTGGAGGAGCTGGGTGGAAGTTTGATGCTATGAATAAAAATGCCATCACCTACACATCACCGTCGGCACTAAGACTTTACAAGTAAGCACTTAAGTCCATTTCTCACCGGGCATGTAAAGCCGTCTGCGAACACATGCAGAGTAAGACCAGAGACAAAAGGAAAATAAGTCAGAAAAGGAGAAAGAGAGCAGATTTTGTACACCCAAGGCGAACGTATCCCAGTTTAAACACAGAAAACATCATCTGTCCCCTGAGCTGTCTGAGAGCTACTGTAAATTTCACAACATTAACATTAAAAGCATTTTTTAAAAATAAAATGCTGCTGTCTTTTCATAATCATGTTTTTAGAGGTTTTTGCTGCTGTATTAGGCGTATTAGGTAAATAACTTGGGGTCTGTTAATTCACTGAGCTTAGAGAGTCTGCGTCTGGGCAGCTTTGGGCTTTGACTGTGTTTCTACTTTGCCTGCTGGTGTAAAATTCTGAATTTTGAGGCATTTTTTTGGCAGCTGATCCTGTATGATTTCTTTAGAAATGTGTTATTGTTAGGTGGACGAAAGTACAAAGCCAGTGTCCTTAAATGTTTGCAGATTTAAAGGTGTCCTGGGAGAGCCTGGTCTAAAATGAGCCTTTGTTTTACCTTGTTATGCTGTGTCTCCTGTCTGTCTGTATTTCTACTTTTAACCATCTAATAAAGGCGAGAAAAGCTGTTTAATAAATCCAGTTTACACTGTTAGAAAATAAAATATCCAAATGGTATTTTTTTTTATAATTTTCTAAATGACTTTTGCTCACCTGTTCAAGACCTTACCTATAATCACTGCTATGATATGTAAGATTAGATCTAGAAACATCCTCACATCTGTGCACAGTGATACACAGGAGCTTTGTTTTTCCCTCACCGTAAAGACAAAGAGACCAAAAAACTTTAAATAAAGATGTCTGCATCAGATACAGGAGAGAAAACAAAGCCCTGCTGTCAGACTCACGGGGAGACTCTTTGAAAACTACTACCTAACAAGCTCTCTGCCTGCACGCTAATGCTGTTAGCCATCAGGAAAATCATCAGTCAGCAGTCTGAGTCAAGCTAACCGTCTAGACGAGCTCCAGTCAAAACCCACCGATTAAGTTTCTGTGCCAAAGCCATAGGTGTGTTTATCGTTTCTGGTTCAAATGCATTAAACCGGTCGTGGTTATCTGGGGAAGGTTGTTTTTGTTTTAAATATGCATCACTGTGGGGAAGAACTCTCATTAATGTGAGTCTTATCTACGAGCTTCTGACCAACAAGCTGCTAAAGGAATATTTTCATATTCTTTCCAGCTTCCTCAAGAAAACTTGTCTGATAGGTCAGAGGTCAAACTTTGCTTCAAAACAGAAACCCTAGAGCTCGTATGGATTTTCTGTCTTACTCAAGGGCGGCTCATACAGACCAATCACGTCCCAGTTCTGCCACTCTTTTATTTTACGCATATCAGCTCCGATTCTTCTTATCCCAAATTGCCTCCATTGCTGCCTTGAAAGGATGAGACTTTGTACATCATATATTACTGCTGTGCGAAATATTTATAAAGCACTAATCAAAACAGCTGCTAATGCTTTCAGACACTGTAGAAATAATAAGAGATACATGTCAAAACAAGGACATGAAAAGCAGAGTATAAAAAGGCCAACAAGTGAATAGTGAGTAATGATTTATTTTTCTTTCCCATCCTACATGTTCTGAGCGCCGATGCTGGAGGCAGTCTGAGCAGTATAGCTGATTCCAGTGGGTTTTCCCGCTATAACAGCCAGACAGGAAATTTAACAGTGTTTCCCACACAATTAGATTGTGTTTGTGGCGTTTAGGATGAGGCCGACCTGTGTGCCGACCTCTGTGTGCAGCATGCATCCACACGCTCTTAAATTATTATTAAATCCCTTCTTTAAACAGGTTGTTTCCTTGAGTTCAGGATCTATTCCTCAAGAGAGAAACAAACTGACTTATAGATAATACAGATGCGATATACAGCTTCAGGAAGTGATAAATCAGGAATATGATTGGTAGTATCCATACATATTATCATTTTAAAAACCTGTGAAATAAATAGTTAATTCCAAACTGCGTGTGAATGCCAGGTACAGAGAGTATCCGGTGTCTTGATATTCTTAATGCTATATTGGAAATCTTTGCAGAAGAGCTTCATAATGTTTCTTTTTTTCTGATGTAAAGGAGGCCCATCAAACCTTTGCAAACAAGAAATCCAGTGCACACAACATCACACAGCTTCCAGGTGCACAGAGATGAATGCATAATGATGATATTAGAACTATAATAAAGTGCTGACAAAATGTGTAGATTAAACAACAATTTTACAAGTAATAAAAAAGAAAAAAAATTAAATAATACCATAAAATCTCCTCTTTCTCAGCCTGAGGCATTTCAGCAAACACTGGAGCTGGACCTTGACCCTAAAGCACTTACTTTTTGGATTATCTGCTTTCTTAGGCAGTGAATTAATAATCAAGGCGTAACTGTTTTCTAGCAAGCAAGGACAAAATGTTTTATTCAACAATGACTAAAACCAGTATTTTTGTGCACTATAGTTTACTCCAATCTGATCTGAAAGCAATCAATTTGATATGAATAGAACATGTTTCATTTTCAAACCCTGTTTTCACCATGGGCTCGTCACATTTGGTGTATGTGGTCTTGAATCTGTTCAACCAGCTTGCATCTGAGCAGACAACCTGTGCAGCTTCTTCAGGCCCAGTTATTTATTTTAGCTCCTGCGTACCACAAAGAGATGATTATCATAACATACACACACTTATATATTCATATAGCCAGACATCCACTTTTTACTCATTTCTACCCTTAAAAGTGTAGTTAAAGTGCTGAGTTGATGTGCAGAGTATTTCACAACATGGCCTTGGATAAACAAAAACACATGTATTACTGATTACACACTCACACACAGACTTGAGATGTTGTAAAGCGGACGGTGGGTGGACAGAAGGGTGTCGGCTGGTAAAGGATGAGTTGCTGCAGCGGTGGTGGGAGGTCCACGCTGAGGGCAGAGACTGATGAAGTCTCTCGGTGCGCTCGGTGGGATCCCTGCAGCCTCCCGGTGCTTCATCCTGCCATGTGTTCATATTCCTGTTATCTCTGCCTCTCTCTTTCTCTCTGTGGTGTCCCTCTGACTCCCAGACGGAGAAGCCTCATGTCCAATCTCATAGATTCTGTTCACGCTACAGTGTCCTACATCTGATTCTCTTTTCATTTACCCACACATACTTGAGACAGAGCTGATGTTTTCTTATCATCGTGAAAAGAAACAACATGCGCAGTCTTTCGTTTTTTTGCTCTAGATGAAGTCCAGTGACTATATGGATCCCAACGTGGGGTTAGATTTAAGCAAAAATCATTTTTATATGAATGTGCAGACGTTCTAGAGTCACACAAGTCTGATCCATGCGCCATTTTTGAGGTTGAGTTGTTTAATATCATACTGCCTTGTGAGCTACCTGTTGTTACACAGCCCATCCAGATACCGGCTCTAAATCTAGGCAAACAGTTACATTCGTCATTAATTACAATGCTGCATCAGAGCACATTATCCAGCTGAGACCGTTTAATCCTACAACAGTATTAGCTATAAGGACAAAAACCCCAAACATTTCAAACAAAGCCAGCCAGCTGAGATGGTATTTGGGGAAACGCCTCGATTCAGTCGAAATCCAGAAGCTCTTAGTGTCAACAAAATGTTTGAGAAAGACAAATATGCTCTTCCTTTGTTGTGGTTTCACAGTATGGGCGTGTCCCTTCAGCTCCTCGAGCAGTCGGAATCAAAGTATTTATGAAAATGCATTCAAGAATAGATAAATCTGTCTCAGCAACACAAGACAGGACCTGTTCTTGCATTGTGGGAGTTTTTATTTCTGTTCCTTTTTACAACAGGAATGCATTGAGTTACTATTGTGTGCCAAACAGCAAGGAGGGGAAGTGAAGACAAATTCACTTCCCCTCCTCATTAAACATTTGCAGTAAGCTGGCAGTCCCACCTATAATCAGTAAAATGCCTCAAATCACTAATAAGCAAATCAACAGGAAGATAAAAATCATCCTCGGTCTCAACAATTCAAAGTCATGCACAGCTGCTGTTGTTGTTTTGCAGGATCATAAATCTAAACGTGCATCTCCTCTGAATTCCCCACAGGTACGACTATGTGGAAGTTTACAATGGCGGCGATGAGTCTTCGCCCATGTTGGGAAAGTTTTGCGGGAAAATCGCACCATCTCCGATAATCTCCACCGGCGGGCAGCTCCTCATCAAGTTTGTCTCCGACTACGAGACCCACGGGGCGGGATTCTCTGTTCGCTATGAGGTCTTCAAGACAGGTGTGTAGTTTCAAACAGAACTGCTATGATGTCCTTGCTTTATCTGCTCAGCAGCAGTAAAAGCATGAGCGGAATGGCTCTGCTGTTTTACATAAATCCATAAATGAATGTGCTGAATACGCCTGGTGAAAAATGGCCCCTTTAAATTCAGATGTAGTTTTAGATATCCAGGTGATTGTTCTGTTGCTCTTGGATCAATTTTATATATCACCTTGTCATACATAATGGGAAAAAGTCTGAATTGAACACCATTTTAGCCATTTAACATATTATTAGGGTGGAAAAATGCAGGAGCAGATGACAAATTGAACAAAATCGCTATACCTGCCCTCTGTGACTGAAAGGCAAATACAGCCTATATTTTATGGTAGTTATGGTAACCACTTGTCGCAGTAATTTTGCAAACTTAGTCGAATTTTGAGCTCCATTGAAGCAATCATATTATCTCAGATTGCATATAAAAAAGACCACAATCGTGTGACCTGTGTGTTTGCTAAAATCATCTTGACTGCAAATTTATGCTTTTGGTAGATGAATGTAGCAAGTGAGGGACACAGTGACTTTTCAGTAACAATGTAGCCATGCCCTGTGGCATACCCTGCGTATCCTCTTTTTTACTCTAAATTCGACTATAACTTAGCAAATGAACAGATTGTATCAGATTGTATTTAATAGGATGTAAAACTAGCAACTGAGACCCTTAAACCCAATAGGAGAATATTTATTAACATCATAAATTAAGTAATGCACTCAGGTTTTTTGTGTATCCACGTTAGTCACCCCCTGGTGGCCTTTAGTAGGAATGCAGATTCGAGCAGATTGGAGTAAGTTTTGCACTGGCTCCACTTTTCAGACCCAGAGGTTATTTTTATATAATCTATGGATTACTAAAAGGAAGAAGTTGGTGCAGTAACCATAGCAACCAAGTAACACAAATAAGCTTCCGGGTTAAAGAAACATACTTGGAAGAGAAAATAAAAGTAAGCCGTGACATTATGAGCCCAACCTTGACCTAAACTTAAAACTGGACAGGAAAGCACAGTGAGTGGAGCGACCTTTAAATGAAGTGATTTACCAAAAACACTTTTCTTTATAGTGGTGTCAACATGTTTGTGACACTTGCTTTGTAAAGTTGATAAATTATAAAATCAGGAAAGTCTTTTCTTACTGTGATGATTGTGTAGATGCTTCATGTGTATTATTTTTGCAGTGAGTAAATAACAATTTGTATGTTAATGTAATCATGACAGTAACAGAGATAAGAAATGACCTGAAAATAATCAAAAGTATGGAAGTGCATCTATTATTAACACCAATAAGCATTAAAAGGCGTGCAACTTCACTAACCTGCTGCAACACGTCAACAGTCAATAAAACCTGGAATTCACTCCCCGCAAGAGGCTTTCTTTAAAATTAGGGTTTAACAATATTTTTGGGTTTGTCTGCCTGAGAGCTGTAGCTGAACCTCTGGTACAGTGACCTCTATAGCTGCAGGCCAAACAAACTCAAAGACCCAGAATTCATTGGAGGAACACCAAGTCCCAGATGGGGCAGGATGCTAGCAGGATAGACCTACATAAACACTCCCTCTCAAGGAAGGAACCTTGCTCCCATGTCCTACATTTGTATCTGGTCTTTCCTCCAGGGTCCATTTGAGTAGCCGCCAAAATGACAAGTCTCCTGTGACCGCTTCAGTTTTCACCAGTGGGGACTGGAGATAAATCAGATAAAAAGGGAACATGTGTGAGATTCCCCTTCGTTTTTGTTTGTACCCAAGAGAGCAATAACCATTCAGAAAATAACGGCATCCAGAAATAACAATCCCCAGGTGCATTTAAGTTAGCAAGTGCTCCATTGTACTATGAAAAATGGATAGGCAAGTGCTCTTTTCTTCTTTAACGAGGTGCACGGCAGTACTATGAGGGGAGGTTAGAGGCCCAGCTCCAACTGAAGCTCCTCCAGGCTCTTCACTTGTCTCTTCTCTAAACTACAAAGTACGGCCCGACTCCTGACTCTGAAACTTTAAAAATATGCTCGTATCAACTTTAATTTCAGGGTACAAAGTGTAGCCGTGACTGATGAATGACAGGATGACATTAGAGAGTCAGTGTAATAAATCTTTAAAAGTGGGTCAGCATAGTATTAGCATGGAAGGAACACTGGTCCTGAGCATTTTTCTTTAAGGATCTTTTTAAAGATCCACAAAAAATTTGTGCTTTGATCTCAAATAAAGTGAAGATTGGGATTCGCAGGCTCTTATGAGCCAGCTACTTGAAGAACAGATACAACTTCTTATCATTTTATCTGAGATGGATGATGGTAATGTTTTCGTTAAAAACAGGCTAGTTTTTAACACAGCAGCCACTGTGATGTCACCCATTTCTACCTTTTGGCCGTTGCCCTCTTTTTTTTGTGAAACCAAGCATCGTGACTGAAAACAGCTTCTTTCTCAATAATTTTACACTAAAAGGCAATTTTCTTGTATTCATTCAATTAAATTTAATAAAAGCCTATTTATATAGGCTTTTGATATATAATGATTGATCTTAATCATTATATATCACAACAACAGTCACCTCAAGGCATGTTATATTGCATGGTAAGGACCCTGCAATAATAAAGTTGCATATTAATACAGTTGGCGACAGTGGGAAGGAAAACCTCTGGCAAAACTAGGAGCAAGGGAGGAAGAATATTAAATAAGACTTAAAACTAATGAGAGAGGCTATAAACTCATTAGGTCATAATTAGGACTTATTCTGAGGCCATAAATCAAGTGAGAAGTCGAAACCGTCTCATAGGCTTCTTTTTTTGTTCCCTACTGACCATTAGAATGAACGCTGGGTTTAGCTAAACCTCGTAACTAATAACCCCAAATATATGTGCCATTTAATTAAACAGACCCTTTATAAATGGTTTGAAAAGTCTTGCACTTTGCACTGGATACAGCTGCAGAGACGTTTCACCACAAGGTCTATTTAGTATTTCTTCTGCGGGTGATTGATCTTAATCATCACCGCTCTTCATCGCTAGGTTTTCATGGAACTGTGCCAAGAGTTTAATTTAGACAAATCATAAATCACTACCAGAAAACTGCTCGCCATCGTTAAAGAACGTGATCAAAATCTTCTCAGCAGCCACTAAACGCACCTTGCAGTGAGTATCTGAAAGATTGTTTTTCAAAATAAAATTGCTCCGATATTTCTCATATTACCGTTACATGTCGATTAAAAAAATGAGGGTTTAACTGTGTGATGTATGAAGCATAGTTGTCAGATCTGTGAGTGTTGCCATGCTGCTGTTATCCCACCTTGTAACTGTCAGAGAAACTGTTGTTGTTGTTGAACACGTCCAGCCGCCGTGTCTTGTCTGCAAGCTACTGTTCAGCACCAAGACGAATGCTTCAGAACAAGCTGTTTCAATGTGCTCACACCCATTTTTATGTTATTGCACAGCCTGCACATGCACGTGTTAACATCTTTTATTACTTTTTTTGCTTCTGCGTGTGTGAAAATCAGTCTTTGTTGGTAACGCGGTGCATTCATTTGGTTTCCTTTGTGCGTATGAAACAGACAGGTGTGTGGGACCCCAGGCTCATTTAGCTAATGGGCTGTTTGTCCTTGGAGGCAACAGGGGTGACCTGCAGATGAGATGGATGCTCTGGCATAGAAGAGGGGCTGTGAAACTAGGGCACAATACGCGTGTGGGTGGGAGCATGTGTTTGTGTGTGTGTGGGTGTGCTGGCCTCAATATGGGTCCTCTACCTCCTAACAAGTTAAAAACAGCACTTGTACTCACTCAGGTAATCCCCCTGCCATGTCGCTGCCTGGCTCCTCACCACATTTAAAATCCATTACAGTCAGAGCAGCATATTGTGACTCACTGCTAAATGGAGCCACTGCTCCGAGTTCTGCTCTTCTTTGTCTTCAATGCACGATTATCTCTCTCTGTTTTTGTCCTTTGAGCGCAGATCTTTTCAGATCTGTGCACCCTAAAGTATCAGAGGGACTAGATTAGGCAAAGGTTTTGGATATTATGTGTAATGTAAGATGGGTTTTTTTCTCGCTGTTGTTATGTGCACTTTTTTATCCTCACACAATAAAATATGTGAGGATAAAAAAAGGAAAAGTGACGGAGATGACGAGGTCTCTTTGGAAAGCACTGCTTCTGTTGCATTTGAATTACTCCCTGTTATAAACGTTGACCAGTAGCCAGTATTAAGTGTTCTGTGTTAAAACCTTTCAACCCACGGTTCATTTTGGGAAAGAGGATGGGGTTTGAATGAGAGAAAATTTAAGAACAAGGGCAAGCCAGAGGCAGTGATGGAGCTGCTGTGGTCAAAAAAAATATTTTTAATGCACTCTGAGCAGCTGACACACAAAGTTCAGGTCGTTTGCACCACATGTTTTTTCCTCAGATGCCTCGGGATGTTGCAGTCTCATCCTGGGGGAAGAATTCATGGTGCACAACCCCATGACGGATTGAAAAAGCGACACTCATGACCTTATGTGCCACCTTCAGACTGCAGGTTCTCTCTCAAGCCATCTCTCAGCACCGGTGGTAATCCTGAAAGTTGCTTCAGTTTGACGCTGAAGTTGTTGTTTGCGGTCCTTGTTGGAATCACATGTTTAAGGGGATTTTCATTATGTGTTTTAGTTGCAGGAAGGTTAGAAATGGTGCAGAATTATTGACTATTTTAAATCAGCTCGTATCCATGAGCTTTTTTCAGGCTTTTTTTCTACAAGAGTGAAGACTAACAAGATTAACTAACAAGCTAAAAAGCTCTTTGGTTCTATTTGTAGTCCAAAGCCTGAACCATACCTTCAAAAACTTAAATTCTATCATGTTAATCTCAGTTTCTTTTATATTTAAGCAGTATTTGCATTTGAATTAAGAAAAGCATATGAAGTCTGTAAAAACAGGGGAGCATTAGCTGTTTGTCTGAACACCATGAATGGCATGTTTTTCTTTTCTTGCAAAAAAGTCCTTGTGGGTGTTCTCCCAATGACTGATTTTATCTGGATAAAAGGCAGCAGTGATGCAGTGTTGCTATATCATCATAAAAACCATTCGTGTGCAATCTGCAATGTGGGAATTTCACACAGGAAACTGAAGTTCCCTTTTTTTAACCGACATCAGCGTTATTTTCTTGCACCCATGACCACTGGAGCTACTCAACATTATTAAATGTGACTTTTTTTTAAGCCAAGCAAATTAAATGAAAATAAAACACTGGGTTTTAGTATTTTCCCTTTATATGAGAGCCTTTTTGCTAGATTTGACATATGTCTCCACTTACCTTTGCCTAATTCTGTGTATCAGTCTGTGGCTTCGTCCCTCATCTCCAGCCCTCTTTCCCCCTGTCATTAGTACAAGAAAATCCCTAAACACTGCCACAAAAAGCACCAACCCTCATTCAGATGACATGTTCTGTTTGGCTTTAAAGATGGCACTAATGAGTGCTGGGCTGTAAAGCTCGATCGTATCCGTCTTTTGTAACCATAACCATAACTCCACCCTCTGCAGACCGCACAGTGCATTTCATTTAGAAATGATAGCCAAGTGAGGCCTCTTCAGTGTCCTGGAACTATATTTGTCCCAACTCTCCTGTTTTACTACAGCTTTTTCAAACCAGAAACACATGTTTGTCTCTGTGGTTTGGTAGACAAGAGGGGGGGGCGATTTCTTTCCTCTCTCTCTTTCTGATGTGACCTCAAGCCGCAGCTGATTGAAGGGTCATTGATTGAAAAAAAGATGAAAGTAAGAAGAAGATGGATGGACAGAGGATGGATAAATGGGAAAAGAGAACACCATGTTGTTAAAGGAAAGAATGCACTCCTGTCAGTAACGTAGCACAGTAACACATATGCACATACGCTTTTGCACATATGCGGCCCCTTTTGACCAAAACATTGTTAAATATGGAAATATACACATACTGAAGGGTGCAAGGGTTTTTTGTCTTTTTTTTTGGCTATTTGATTGTTTGTTTAAGCTGGGGGTTTTCTCATTTTCAAGGCATAATAGTCCAAGTTACAACATCCAGAACTGAAAAATACAAAAGAAACACTGAAATACCAAAAACTGTAGTTCCTCAAGTGGCCACTTGAGGCTGCTTCCATGTCTGTGCAAGTAGACAACCATATATATATATATATATATATATATATATATATATGTTTTGTTTTTTGGTCTCCCTAGCTTATTTCCGCCTCCACAATAAAAGCACGGTGGGTGAAAAATTAGAGGCATGCCCATTTTAACTGACAGCGCCATCTACAGGGCCTCGCATCCACTGAAATGATCTGACACATAATTTCATTCACTGTGTAATGCAGGCCATCCAAAATGTTTGCGCTCTACTGTTTTATTAGTCCTTTACTAATGCACCCATACAGTTTAACAATGGTGCTTGCTAATGAAGCTCGCTAACCTCAGCTGATAACTTCACCCTCTTATGTAAAAAAAAACAAAAACAAAAAAAAACTAACTAGAGTGCTACCAATACTGCTAAGGCATCTAAACTGCTATGTTGGTGTAAAAATGTGCAGTCATCAAGCAAATTGATGATGTCATAGTCATAAGGATTTTGCCCATCTTTTATATACAGTCTATGGTTAAGTCATATTTATTCAAACGGGTACAGATTTGGAATTTTGGTTGTAAATTAGATTTTTTAACATAAGGAAATAATAAACTCAGAGCACAACAATGCACAGAGGTAGAGGAGGAGAAGTGAAAAGAGGCTTGTAAACAAAAAGGCTGGTGGTAATGGGGAAATACAGGACTATAAATACTCAGAGAACTCACTGACTAATAAAACAGAAGTGAAACAAGTCAGGCTGTGGAAAACCATCTTAAAGGCAGGAAATACAACAAAGGCATGCAGTAACAGAACAAAACACACTAACATAGGTGAACATAGGGAAGCAGTGACAAGAAAAGGGCAACAGGGAAAAGGAAAAGAAAAGCAACACAAAAACACTAGAAAAATAACCACAGGCATTGCAAACCATGGCAATGAGGTGCTATCATATTAAAAATAACCCACTTTGATTGATGAACAAACAAGTTGCATTATTCATTTTTATCTTCACTAAATCAGATTAATTTCTGTCCTTGATAGACATACCGCAGCACAGATTTCTCAACCTAGATTTGAGAAACCCATCTGCACATTTCACACAGACACACACATAACTCATGCGCACACACACACACAGTCCAAAGTGTGCCAGCTGAGCAGGAGCGAAGCCTCCCTCATCCCGCGCCGCCCATCTTTCCTCATCATTTATCATGTCGCCCTTTTAATGACACCACCTGTGTCAACAGCGAGGGGACCACTTCAGTGTGTGCGTGCCTCTCCTTGTGTTTCTATCAGTGTGTGGATTCGCATTTGCAGGCATGCTCAGATAACATGCAGGTCACATCTGGACTGGCAACACGAGAAGCCCCCCGCGCCGCAACACACTCACGCTAACACACACACACACTTTGTTCCTTCCTCCGAGCAACGCTTGACCCGCGTCCATGCCTCGTGTCCTCCTGTCTCGCTCAGAGATCAGTCACTGTCTCGTAACCTCGCTCATGTCACTTTGCAACAAGCGAGGTGTGAACCGCCCCGCCGTGTTGACCGATGCAAGCCGACGCAGAGATTTTACATGAGCAGTGTAAACATTGCGGATGTGACTGTGGAGAAAACAGCTTGTGTACAAAAGATGGCAATGACATAACAGCTGCCAAGCTGGCCCGCTGGTCTGTTTGGATGAGCCTTGTGTCACGTGTTATTACTTTGAACTGGGTCGTCTGTGTTAAAAAAAGGTTCGTCTAGATAATGTGAAGATCTAAAAGAGCATGTGATGTTTACATGCAACTGTTGTGGGTCAGACTCAGAGGCTTCATTGTCCAGTAGACAAGAATCATACTTTCTAAAAACATCTTCCAGGAATTTAATTTGTAGTCAAAGCTTTGCTCAAATCAAATGTTTCTATTTTCCCTTTAGCTTGTAGCATTTTTCATCCTTCTAGACTATTTTGGTCGGGGTTTGCCAGTTTTGAAGATGATGGCCGTAGAAATCTCTGGCTTCTCTTGAATATAAACTAAATGGCACTCCAGGCCAGATGAAAGCTATGTAAATTCAATTTTGGGTTGAACTGTCCTTTTTAAGTTACTGGCATGCATAACTGCAGGTGTAAAAGCACAAAGCAGTTTCCAGTGTTGTTTAATTTAATATACAATTCAGCTGCAGTCACCAAGATTTATTTGACCTATATAATTTTAATTTTATATACTTATATAATTAGACCTATATGATGTCCGAAATAATACATGCATTGTTCTCACTTTAGATATAGTAACTGCAAAGACAGCTAAATTAACTAAAAATAAATATAAGGACTTTAACTATTAATTAAAGCTTATTACCAGGAACGTATTGTAAAGCGTTGCTCTTTCTTAAAACCTCTTTGTCTAAATGTCAATACTCAATATATTTATGTACTGTACGTGATTTGTGCTTGAAAATATCCACAAATGCTGTTTGCAAAACATAAAAATTAATGCATGCACTAAAAACTTTACACATAAAACAGAAGGTAAGCAAATTTGTCTAAGAAATAGAATCATAGGCTCATTATGACTTCCTCGAAAAACCCATAAAGTAAATTTAACATCTGCGTTCTGACCGCGCAAGTTTCATTATGTTATTAGTCGTGATTACAGGAAAAGGATTGTGTTGTCTGTTAGTGTGTCTCTGGGTGCGTTGCTGTTTGTTTACCACGATCAGTCTCACATGGTCTGGGATCTTAAATAAATTCCAGTCAAACAACCCCACCCCAGTCACAACTCAGACTCGGTGGGCTCCGACAAGGAAGGGGACCAATCAGGACGGAGCACAGCAAATTGGATGGAAATTGCATGAATTTTGTCAACAAACCAAGGTGTTTTTTTCTGTCATTAAGAAACAGCGTGTGTGTGACTGGGGTTTTTTTTTCTGTATAAAACAGGTATTTCAGATTCCCCACATTTTTGAAAATCATTTCCGGTCTTAGAACTTATAACTTCCTTTTTAAGATGTTAAAGCTGCAAAAGTGTTTGGAACTGCCAAAGTTTCAGACACAGGGAAAGGTCAAAAGCAAATATATTCAGTTGATTTCCAGCATGTCTATCCTTCTTTTGCCACACTAACAACTGAAAAGGTCAGAAATCCAAACTGCTGAGGATTTTGTAAACCGTGCCAACACAAACAGACCAAAAAACCACCTCAAAAGGCCCTCTGTTGAAGCTCGCGTGGAGTGATTTTGAAGCAGATGAAAAACATTCTGACATTTTGCTTCTCATTCTGTAAATGTTTAATTTTTTCTTTCCATGTCTCAAAAACATGAATTTTATTGTGAGAAATAAACTACAAAACCAACGTAAGGGTGGACACATCATTACCCCTTACTGCCCCTTACCTCTACAGAGTTTACGCCGTTGTTTAGCTGAGATTTGGTCACCTCTTGACATTTTTAAGCCTCATCTGTATCTTCTCACCTTGCAGGTCCTGAATGTTCCAGAAACTTCACGGCTCCCAGTGGAGTCATTAAGACACCGGGCTTCCCTGAGAAGTATCCCAACAACCTGGAATGTACCTTTATGATCTTTGCCCCCAAGATGACAGAGATCGTGGTGGAGTTTGATAGCTTCGACATGGAGCCTGACACCACGCCGCCACCGGGCGCCCTCTGCCGATACGACTGGCTGGAGATCTGGGACGGCTTCCCTGCAGGTGAGCGGAGGGCTGGGGTGCAACGGGCAAATGTTAGTTGAAACCTTAGAGGTTAAAACATGACTGAAAAGGAATTTAAAACTGAACTAGTGCAGAGATGAAGAGAAGAGAGAGGATGATGCTCACAGCTTCAAAATAGTAATCATAAAAGAGCATTTTCTTAACTAGTCAGAAATTGTAAATCCATAAATATAAAAAATGATTACCTGATAAATAATTTCTAAAGGGCATAAAACATTTTTAATGTTTTATGAATTTCCAAGCAGTCTTTTTACTCATTCATACACTTAACTTAAATGCCAGAAAAATGGTATTGTTTATGAATTAAAACATGCAAAATAATCTGAAAAAGATTTTTTTAAATTTACTTTCAGCCTGGTGGAAAGATAAATGTGAAAAGATGAAAGTAAAAAAAAAAAATAGGGCTGTTTCTCCGCAGATGTGAAGCAAAGTTACAAAAAAAGGGACGCAGATGTAGATGGAGGAGAGGAAATTGGGAGGAAAGGGGACGGAGAAGTGAAGGAAGAATATACAGAGTTGTGAAGCAGAGGAGAGAAGGATGAAAAAGGTTTGAGACAGCTTCCCCCTGTGGATGCTGACAGAAAACAGACAGAAAACAGGCAGAGACATGTGGATGTGAAGGGGAGGAGGACCGTGGAAAACAAGTATGGATGCCTTCCCTGCTGGTGAGATGAGTCGGGATTGAGTGACAGAGGTGAAAAATAGGTGGATAATTGCAAAAGCGAGATGCGGGATGAGCAGGGGGAGCGAGAACAGCAGACAGGGATACATACAGGATATGCAGAGTGTTCGTGTGTGTGTTTTTCTTGATTGGCTCATTTAAAAACATATTTTTTAGGCTACAGGATGAAAACCTCATTGGCCTTAACATTTAATTTCCAGTTTGTGTAGAAACGCTAATTTTCACCTAACAAAATCCGAGAATTGTCTGCAGTAGATTTTCTCATCACTTCAAAACAAAACAAGTTTCACTCACCCACGAAAAATCTTCAAAGTCACTGAGAAGTCGCTGAGTGTTAAGCCTGAGCTTAAATATGTTTAAAATTAAACCCCTCATACTCGTTGTTTTGCTGTTGCAGTTTGGTGAATCACTCTCTGTGACCTCATGCTCCCCAGCAACAAAACACATGTTGCAATGCTTCAGTACACTACAAATTATCTTCATATGAAGTACGTGTCCGAGCTTGTTCTCCTGCTTTGCACATCCCAAGTCCGGTCAGGATGATGACTATGCATTAAAGGAATTATTAAATAAGATCAATCTGGAGTGGCAGATAGCACCCCTGATTGAAAAAAATCTATCTATGAGTGTCATTAAACCTCAAAAGGAGGTGTATCCAGGTGTCATACACATGCAGAAATATGAGGAACATGCAGAAGGTGACACTCATTTGCATCTTTTGCACTGAAAGTAAATGATGCGGAGAATACTTCACAGCATTGTTCCTTTCACATTTGTAAAATCAGCTCAGGCACAACCTGCTCTACCCTTTATTCGCGCTCCTCCCCTCGCTTTGGACAGCATTTCTCAGCTTCTATTGTTGTCTAATTAGCCGTGCAGCGTGCATATAATCGTGAGAGCTACATACCTTGGACAGGCCTGTGCTGGCTGCCAGGATGCCCACAATACTTGCTGCTGTGCCCAAAGCTTTGCCTGATTATTGCCAAGGAGGAGACTGGCATGAGGACGTGAGGGACACAAAGACTGGCACAGGTATACAGGCAGTGACATACACTTTTAAGCGGTGCCAGTATACATAACATGCCAGGGCTTTTCCTGTCAAATGATCTGTGCGTATATTTGTGTGTTCAGGTGTGTCTGTTTGCATGAATGCATGTGGACGTGTGTGTGTGACTATCTGTGGGTGATGTTAAAGCCGAGCAGACAACAAAGCGTCTCTGCAGCAGGGTTGAGACCGGCATGTAGTTCTACATCCCAACAAACGTTCATGCGCACATCAAAGATTCTCATTAGCCACGTTTTTTTCTTCTTTGAGGGCTGTAAATCAATTCTTCAAAAAGAAGCTCTTTCTTCTGACTGGACTTAATTAGAAAAACATCCAATGGTCTTTTGTTTGTTTTTTTGTTTTCCTATTTTATTCTTCAGAAAAGATTCTTTACAAGAGATTTTTCACATATTATCTCACCAGAACAATGCAACCATTACCAAGTAAATATCTCGATCAAAGCTTTTCATCTTTTTGATGAAAAATTCCTACTTTCTTAGTTTTACCAGAGCTTTTAAACACATTTCAAGGCTTTCATTAATTCCTGGGGTTTGTCCGATTGTTTTAGAAAGGCTACAAGATGTGCCTGAAGTCTTTGAAAACCTATAAATCTATGATGCAGTTTATCCATTTTATGATTCTAATGCACTGCCTGCAGTTAGTGCTTCCAGGAGAATTTGATTTATACGAGCCACATCCACCCATTCATGCAGCACTTTTTCTCTGTCAGAGACATGTGATGTGTGGTGCAGGGAATAGAAACTTCAATACGTGGGCCCAGAGATCAGTCTACCGGCCTTATGATTAGTAGACCACCAGCTGTACCTCCTGAACCAGCTGTCAGAGCTTTACGTGTGCATATTTATGTTAGATTGTTTCTTTAATTTCTTGTATTAGTTGACAAATTCTTGGGAAGATTGGTGGCTGAATACCAAAACACACAATTTGACAACTGTCCATCATTGAGAACTAACATCTGTACATACTCACGCATCCAAAGTGCAATTTTTTTGCAACTTCAGATTTTCTGTGATGGTTCTATGCATTCATTATTTTATAAACTTATTATTTTGGGTTACTTCAGTTTGTCGGAGAACACAGATCATATAAAAAACTTAGAGAAACTTTGAACTAAATATTATAAAGTTGTACAAAGCTCTATTTATTTTGGTGGCTTGGATTCTCAAACTTTACAAACTGATAGCTTAATGTCAAGAGTGCTGAAATGTAACTTTCTTCCTCACTTTTCCTCGGCGTTTGCTTCAGATATAACCATTTCCTTAGATGTATATGGAGCCATATTGCCTGCAGGAGTTTCTGCTTCCAGGGGGCTGATTGCATCAACTGACAGCCTTGCAGCAAAACCATTTTCACAACACCTCCGATAAGGCTGAAGTAGTTTTAAAATATAATCTGTCACAGATTGTCGACTACCTGCTTTAAACTGTAACTGATAAACATAAACCATCAGAGTAGCGCAGCTCAGCATTCCTGCTGTGACCGCTTCATGTTTCTGTTTAGCTGGTTTGCCTTTAAAAGCTGAAGGAAATTGTTAGAGAAGTATAATTTTTGTTATATATAAAACTGAATCTTGCACCGTGGGTCTCTGAGAGATCGCTGGCGCAGTATCTCCTCAAAGCAGCAGGCAAGACTCACATTGGTTCTCACAGATAAGAAGAGGATGAAACAGGGGACCACCTGTGGATGTGGAACTCAAAGTCTTCAAACATGAGACAGTCTGTGACTGTGTGCTGCACATAAAAACACATGATGTTACAGCGGGCGTTCCTGTGATGCTCTCATATTTTATCTTTAACTGTGAGCATCTCCTTTACTGAAAGAGGAAACCCCGAGTATGCTGGTTCTGCCTGTTGCCCAAGTAAAAACAATAGTTTTCAATGGTTTTCAGGAGCTTTAACCTCCTCAGGTCTGAATTGTTGTCACTTAATACCCCAAAACCACCTTAACTGTAACTAGTCGATCAGAATATATCATGTTTGTTATTATTAAATTCTTCTTCTATGTCTTTGTAGTCAGGGAATAAAGAAAATGGTCATTCTAACTGGAAACCCCCCAAAAAAGAAGAAAGTATTCACATTTTTTTTCCCTAAAAATAAAAATATATAATATATTTATTTTCTGGTGACCAACTATGATGACGCAAACCTAACAGGGTTAAACAAAATTACACCACTTTGCATTATTAGCATTATTATTATTATTTAAAACTCACATTGTTGACTGTATCTGCATTTTTTTTTTCATTATTTGCCAGACTGAGCGTGGTGATTAGCTACAGGCTACAGCACTTTTAAAGTGACAGTTTACTTTAAATATACTTATTTTTCATTGTTTATCCATCTAGATTCTGGTGTTACCTCCCCAGGTTTTAGAGATATTGATTTTATAATTTAATTCTTTATACTGAAGTACACCCACCAACCAGGTAAGTAGAAGGACTGGAGACTCAGTCCAGTGACATTGTAAAAGCATATAAACACGAATGGTGATAAACATAATTCAGTAGTTCCCTAATAGTTTGTGTTTCTCAAGCAAGCTCAAACATTTGTTTTGTACAGAGCACGCAGAGTTTGCATTTCTGTTATTACTTGGATACATAAATCAGGGAACAGCAAACCAGCTGAACATATTTTTAAAAAGTGAAATTTTTATGCAAGCAAGGAATTGATTCAGCAAATTGAAGACAAAGTTTCTAATTATAAATAAATGTAAATTGGGGGGTTCGATAGATGGTTGTTTGCTGTATATGTTTCCTCATAATTAGTGTTGGTAATTACACTGTACTTTGTAGGAAATTTGTACAAAGAAGCTTAAACAAATCTTTTACATTTATGTTGTAAAATGGATGTTTAGTTTTGTGGCATGAAAGTAATGTTTTAAAGTCGGCTTTTATTTATTTATTTGCTTTTTAACATGGAAAAAGAAACAGGTAACTCTTCCTCAATCTGTTCTTGGACCCTTCAAAATATATTTTTAATATATCTGCCATATTTTACTCCTCCCACAAAACTACAGCTAAAAGAAAGTTTCTTCATGGGTTGTTATAATTTGATGTCATGTGATATGAGTTTAAAACTTAATCAAGGTGTGATATCAGAATAAAATACCTTGCATTCACTTGATACAAAGGTTATTCATTGCTGCGCCTGATATGATCCTGTATACACACTTTACTTGGAGTGTTGGGGTAGGGAGTGTCAAAACAATACGTGGTGGGAATGAGTGTTTCTGCTGCCTGCCATCTCACCTTTATTTCTGCCCCTAAGGTGTCACATCACTCCTGAGAGGTGGGAGATTGTTGCTGACAGGAGATCAGCTCCAAACTTTGTTTGTTCAGAGCAGACTCGAGTTTTTCTAAATCTAAATCAGAACTTTTCAATCTTGGGTTCCATGCAAGATTTAACAAGTAGATTTAGTTGATGTCACGTAATATTTCCCACGATAACAAGGGAAGTATAGGACAGAGCGGATAATCAAAGAAAAAACACTCTCTGGTCGGGTGATGAGTGATGAAGCTGACATCTCCTTTTCTTTCTCCCTCCCTGTTGCCCATACTCTTCCCATCCCCCTTCTCCTCCCAGTGGGCCCTCACATTGGCAGATACTGTGGCCAGACGTCCCCGGGCCGAGTGATCTCCTACACGGGCATCCTGTCCATGACCATCACCACTGACAACGCCATCGCCAGAGAGGGATTCTCAGCCAACTACACCATCCGCGAGAGGACCCTCCCCCCAGGACACGAAGACGAGGGTGAGCAGCTGGATTAGTGAAAGGAGTGCGCGATGCGGAGGGCAGAGCTGTCATCTGGTTCACTTCTTTGATATTTCTGGTCTCATAGAGAATGAAAACAGAGTAAATATGAGCCAGTCTGTAGTTTCAACTCAACCTAGTTGTCCTTGAGCACGAGGCAGTAGCTCCTCCAGCTCTACAGAAGCCGGACTCTATCCGCTGTCTGACCTCTGGCCTCTGTGTTGGAGGCAAGACAAGCAGAATGAGAATGTATCCTTCAGGGGCTAATAGCATGCAACAAAGGATATAATTAGACTTTTCCTACATGTAGAGAGAGAGGTTTAGAGTTTTTAGTTATAACCAACTTTGCCATTAATTATTCTTGTCATCAGTTAATCATTTCATGATCCTTTTAGTCCACAGACATGTCGACATATATATATGAAAGTGAGATCGAAAGCAGCTAAAGAAAAAAGTTTCCAGTCAATAAAAGCCCCAAAAGACACTGCATTATAAAATAACTATTAATGCAGTTGAATAATTAAGTTAATGATTGATGATCAATATTTGCTACAGTCAGCTGTTGCATTTTACAGCTTAAAGTCCATTTGTTGTGGTTGAAGTCTAACAAATGGACCAAAAAAACTGCTTCCCAACTTTTGGGCTTATTTTATGATAAAGCAATTTATTCTCCTGACAGCTCATTCAAATAGTGTTCCCATCTAAGACCCGTTTATTTTAATACATTATAGCCTCCTGAAACTCGGCAGTATTTAACAAGAGTGGTGCATAGATGTGGGTAAGATTATATATTACATGCTGTGTAGCTTAGATATATTTTCTTTCCTTTTAATCATCCTACAACGCCTGGGATTTACGCACGACTTAGTAGGGCGTGGTTGGAAAATGCTGCAGAATTGTCGATAGCTGTTTTCTGAGTGACTGAAAGGACAAATTTGAGTCTTTAGAATAAATACAACCAATCTTGCATATTGTTTTTGTAAGTGATAACTTACCAGAGAGGTGTTTTCTGAGAGATAAAACTGATAGTTTTATGAGTTATTTGTAACAGCTGTGCTTAAACGACTCAACTTTAAATGAACCGTTACCATCAGACACGTGAATGTAATCTTATCACATAGTTGCTTTTAAATTAATTTCTTTTAGCTTTTATCTCCAATTCACTTGATCAATTCCCCCCATGAGGATACTATCACGAGGCAAAAGTTCCTCATGCTTGGTTATTGTCTTTTTCGTGTTTGTTCATGTCCACGTGTTCGGGACAGAAGCCGTTTGTCTGCATCGGTTGACTGTATGACCTTGCTGGAATGCCTTTAGAGGTTTAAGTTATGCTGGCCTGTATGCTAACTGCACTCTGGTAACCCTGACCCCGGTCACCCCTCTGTAGGAATGTGTGTGTGTGTTCAAAGGTGAGTTTCCTTAAGGTCCCTCAGTGGCGCTTTAGGAGAAACCAATGTAAAATACTCAGCTTGCTCTTCCAAATCGATCTTTAAGTGTTTTTTAGGGTAAGATTACTGGCAGCTGCACACAGAGGCCGGTGTTATTTTTTTATATAAAACCTAAATGATTGGTTATGTCAAAACAGGAAATATAAACAGACTTGGAAAAGGTCAGACACAAATAGTTTTTGGCCAAAATCACAAGCCAGTTATTAGATATTTGGGAACTTTTTTAGAAAATGAAATTATCGATACAGAGAAAAGCTTTTTGTTAATAAGACAGAGCAATGTCCGTGTCTACACGTAAATGTTAAATATTTGAATTTTTAAGAGAAAAAGCACAAAGTCTCTTGGTTTATTGTTCCAAATTTTGAGGATAGTCTTGTTTTAAACCCCTTTAACTCCAAAAGTGATATTATGATGAACAGATCACACTCACTCTAAGGGAAATATTTCTGTAACCAAACATGTAAATCACGAATTTCACCAGAGGGTCAAAGTTGTTATCACCATTTTTTTTTCACTCCTCCTGTTTGTTTTTGCTGTGGGCGGAAGATGTGGGTGTTGTCAGCTTGTATCTGATGTTGATGGTGAGCATTCGAGACAGTGCGATAATGCACTGATGTGCATGTATCAGATATGTCAATTGGTATTTAAACAGTAACGATAAGTCGCTTTACTAGCCGAATTTTCTTTTTTAGGATGTCTGACAACAGCCCTGGGTTTAGAAAAAGGCTCATACACAAATATACACATACACATGGGAAATTACTTTGCCTGCAGACCGCCGGCTAGGCTCAGCAGATTGAATCAAAGCTTCTCACCAAACCAAATCACATTGTCTTTTCTGCAGTTTTATACAACCAGGGTTAGCTACTCCTGCAGCAGGGGGTAATTCAGCAATTGCCAAAGGGTGCATGGACACATTTTAGGGTAGCTCAACTGCTCTGACAATAAGAAAGATTTGTACTAAATAGACCTTGTGATACAGGCGAGAACACCAGTTGAGAAACAGTTGTTGAATTTTTATTTTTTTATTTTATTTCACCTCTATTTAACCAGGAAGCAACTGGAGATCAAAATCTCTTTTTCAATGGAGATCTACCCAAGACAGCACACTGTTACGAGGTTAAAAGAGTATTAAATCAAATGTAACATGAGCGGGCGTGGGATAAAAGTAAAGCAAATCAGGGAAAGCAAGTAACATGACACAAAATGCAAAGTCCAGCTTAGAATTAGCAATTCTTTAGAGCTTTACAGTCTCACTGGAGACAAAAACATCCAGCTTTAGTGTGCACTGGAGGTTATTCATGAACAAGGTGCAAAATAAAGTCCTGGCTACCTATTATTAAAAAGGAGACATCCAGAGGAGTGAAGGCTGTGGAATAATCTGCCACTACAGCTACCATTAGTTGACTCTGTGGACTCTTAAAACAAGCAGACAATTAGGATTATTATGATTTTTTTAATTAAACTATCAGTTAAATTTATGGTGTCTTTTTAAAAGGCTGTAATGCCAAAGGAGTTTAACCAGGCTGGCTTTGTAAATAAAAATATGTCAGTGTTAATGAAGATCAGGAAATCAGACTAGTCTGGATAATGAAGTGTCGGAGAAGCAGCAGGCATGTAAATAATGTCAGAGGGATAATGAAATAGCTGAAATGTGAATAAACAGTCAGTTAAAATGCACACATTTGAAACAACTGTCAGATTAGAAGCTACAGCTTTAAATGTTTTATGTTGTTTTTATGCAGATTTTCACACCAGTGCTGCGCTTCAGTTTCGTAAAACAATGCACAGAGAAGTTTTCTCCAAGCAAAATGCTTACAGTCTTAGAGGAAGCAAATGCTGACGTCCTGCAGTGAATTTATGGGTTTCTCTCACTCTGTCCCTGCCATCAGCAATGGCCTCCAGCAGAGCTTTTGATCAGCTGAAGCATTGGCGGGGGCTTCAGTTTGCATCCTTTCTTTCTTTTTAGATAGTGGGGTACAGGGACAGGCTGGATGTTTGTCCCTCGTATACCTGCTGCGGCGGGGATGCAGGGGCTGTCTCATGAATAAAAATAAGTTTGATGAGACGGGAGCTGAGATGGAAAGCAGAAAAAGCAAGAGAACTGGAGAGCTGTTGGGGATAAGCTTGTGTTTCAGCTGTATGAGAGTGCTTTCTTATGGTCTAGTTGTAGTTTCAGAGCATTTTCTGGCAAGAGGACTCTTCTGGGGAAAGCTGAATTGGAGGATTTGGGCCTGAAAATTGTCAATTTAAAAAAATAAATAAATAAAAGATGATGAGCACAATATCCAGCTTTCTGCAGGCTTTAGGAGATGTCGCAAGCAAACTTTCTCCCTGGTTTATTTGTGGGACTTGGAATGATGTAGTGTGTTTGTGTCAGTCTGGCAGACCTTGTGTCTCCAGACAGCCCTCCCACACACACAGTCACACACACAAACACACATTTCTTTACGGCCACCCTCCCTCTTCCTTCCCCACACTCTCCTGCTGTTACAGAGTGGACACTCATGCCTAACAGATACAGATGTGCAGCTTGACATTGTCCAAGCTGCTGTTTTTGGTCCGTTTCGTAAGACCAGCGGATTGCAGAGCTCTCTAAACCCACCGAGGAGTGGATCATCCTTCTGATAAAGATTAAAACTGAAAGTCACAGAGTGTTAAAGCTGAACCAAACACAACAATAGCTGCAATATCTGCCTGCTTGGGTTTGTATGCATTTATATCCGTTTGTAGCTGAGCACATATGCATAATAGCACCTCAACAAACATTTTATTATTGGAATTATTGTCAATTTACTTAACAAAACATGTATAATATTTTCTCTAACAAACATCGGAAAGCCAGAATTATTTTTACTTTAACAATCATAGGTCACAAAGAAAAGCAGCAAATTATTTTAGAAGCTGAGAATAGCGAATATACTTGAAGAGAACTATGTCCATGTCTGCAATCACTCACTGCTCACTATAATGGACTATTTACTTTCCTTTGAGTGCTTCTGAATGTATAATGAGTATGCTACACTTGACTATAAGCATCCCACAATACGTCTCTAAAGGCAGAGTACAAAAAAGTGGTTCCTAGACAAGCATCGTATATCATCGTGCACAAATAGCAGGGAAAGCAGTGAATCACAACAAAACTACTGCATTTATTAATTAACAAAAAATCTGTTGGTATGAGGTGAATTTAAATTCTGTGTCAGTAAGTACGAATTTATTCATCGGAAAACGCCCAAATCTTGCCAACGACCTCACTATATGGTTATAAAGGGGTTTTGTTTTCATTGTTAAAGATGCATTTTGTAAAAAGTTCTGCAAATTGCAACTAAAACTTTCACCTCTAGGGGCAGCAATAGACACACAGTAGAAACAGAAGTGGCGTTATCCACTTTGTTTATTGTTAATAATTTTATTTTTGCCCTGCCTCCATTTTTTTCTGTTTTTTTTTTATTTGTTTTTGCCGCCATCTAAATAAAGGTCACTTTGACTCACTGCACCATCTTGTTGTACTGTAAACTAAACTGCACACTAGTGCTGTCAGCGTTAATCTAGTTAAAATGACGATAACGCCATAACTGCATTAACGCCGCAAATCTCCGTTAGCGAGTTGGCGCGGATCGCCCCATGCGTGGGGCTGGCAGGCGCTAATGCGTTAACAAGCTAACTGCACTAATGCGTTGACGCCATGCAGCCTCACGCACGGGGCGATCCGCACCAGCTCACTAACGGAGATTTGCGGCATTAATGCAGCTATGGCTTTAACATCATTTTAACGAGATTAATGCTGACAGCACTACTACAAACACATTCGTTTACAATAAGAACTTTTAATGAACATTGCTATACATGGCCCATGAAAAAATCTGATTCATTGCGATGGTAAAGTACACAGCAGAAAATCAAAATTTAGTTGCAGATGTGATTAAAATGTGTTTATCGAAAATAGTAATGCCACCTGAATCCAGCTTTTAAAATGCAAGGATTTATTTAATCTGTAAATTGATTTATAGTTAGATTTTGAGTTACTTTGGACCCAGTTAGCAATATCATCTGCTTCTGTGCCATTTTCCAATATTTTCTTACATTTTATAGCTTTTTTGACATGCTGAAGCTTCCACGGCTTCACAGTAACCCACCGTGGCCCTGACTAAAGCAAAAACACATAGATTGTTCAGTCAGATAGATTTTTATATATTTTGCTGGCTCCATATGTCTGCACATGGAGTATAGCCTGTGAATGTGTGGATGCTGCATAGACATATCAAACCAGTGCAGCAGCTCTTTGTAATGACCTCTTACTGACTTCTCTGCAGGCAGCAGGAAGCTGGGACAGACTACTTCACATTGTCTGGGCGACACTCTAATCACACTCAGGCTCACTTGTTTTCCTGCCTGACACAAACTCAAACTTGAGTAGTTGTTTTTTTTCCAACTCAGATTTATGACTCTAACTTTCAGAGCCCGGTTCTGGAGTTTAATGATAAATTCATCCATTAGTAATGACTGCATGCAAGAGCAAAATACCAAAAATTCAGTTCATCCAGCTAATGATGTGTGTAATAGACTTTTTAAACTCATATTATAGAAGCCGTTGGTATGATTTTGACAAACAAACATTTTCCCATCTAACCTGATGATAATTTATAGGCAAAAGAATTAATGGGTCTCTTGATTCACAACAGTAACTTGATGATTATTTTCTCATTGGGGGTGTTTCGATGTATACCTGTGCTGTGGAGCTTTTTATCTGAAGGATTTCTGTCTTTTTCGTCTCGTCAGATTTTGCTTGTATGGAGCCACTGGGCATGGAGTCTGGCGAAATTTCCTCTGACCAGATCACCGCTTCCTCCCAGTATAACTCCAACTGGTCCCCTGAACGTTCCCGCCTCAACTACCAGGAAAATGGCTGGACACCCTCAGATGACAACACGCGGGAGTGGATACAGGTGAGTAAATTTGTGCTTATTTTTAACTGTCATTCATCATTCATTATCATTATGGGTTAGAGTTACTCACATTTATATCTTTAGGTAATCTAGCGATAATTACTGCTATAATTCCAAATTTGAAGGCTCAGAATAGGTTAGAGGGATTGAAATTATGTCACATTGGCTTTAATTTTTAGAGTCTGATCTCAGACTGAAAGCATCCTTGCATCTTTGTGGAAAGAGAGTGTTCCTCAGTTTGAACTTCACTGTACCACTGAGACCATGCTCACATCTGGTCTGAATATTGTTCACTCATATGTACCACTTCTGTGCATTTTATGGGGACACTCGACAGTGAAAAAATAAACCAGTCTGCATTATTCATTGGAGCGTGCCTCTCCAGCACAGCTGACATCTCTTATTCATAGTGAAATCTGACACACTAGCATCCAGCAATCCCTGAATGAAGGAGCAAAACATTCTTGTGTTGAAGGTTGGTTTTTTGACCCTTTAAAGAAGATAGAACTGTTCAGTAAATTTGTTTGGTTCAATAGTTGATCAATTTGGTCACACTTGTGGAACATTTGACATACAATTAATATACACTGGTGAGGAGAAACTATTAATGCTTAGTTTGTGGTTGTATTCTTAAAGATGATATGTAGATTGGTAAATGGACTGGTTGTTATAAAGCGCTTATCTACTCTGAGAGCTTAAAATGCTTTTAAACAACTTGCCTCAATCACCCATTCATACATACACTTTTCTATGCTTTTCCTATCTAAGTGCTTTCTAACTAAAATTCAGCAACTTGGGGTTAGCATCTTGCCCAAGGATATTTAGCATGCAGACTGGAGCAGACAGGGATCAAACCACCAAGCTTTCTGCTTTACCTCCTGAGCCACAGCCACCCCAGATTAAAGATTTATATACAACTAATGCTGTAGGATGGTTAATGGCAGTTATTTACCACAGTATAGTGAGTTATTTTATGAAAATATCACAAAACTATGCTAACTTGTTGTGAAAATTAAGCTAGCAGCTACCCTGTAGCTACTATACTAAGCCTTTTATTTTTTTCTTTCCCACATCATGACAATATATATATTATTATTTCTTACTCCTTTTGTTCTGCATATAAAATAATCTAAATTTTGATTCACCACCTGATATTTTTTCAGAGAGACAGTGTTAAGGGTTAAAAATAGTTGCAGCTAGCTTATTACCTTATTACTTTACCTGTAGCTAGCATTAGTTCTTTTGTGTTGCCTTCACTAAGGCTACGTTCACACTGCAGGTCTTAATGCTCAATTCCGATTTTTTGATCAAATCCGATTTTTTTTTGTCTGCTTGTTCACACTACAAATAAAATGCGACAGCAAATGCGTTCTAGTGTGAACGCTCAAAGCGTGCGCAAAAGAAGATGTCACACACAACGCGCTCTGTTTAGACCCAGAGCAAACAATATTGTTTGACTGCTGGACCTTAATATAAAGACTTCGGACTTTACTTTTCCCAATTTTTGCTTTAAGTTATTTTGTTATTTACATAATAATGTAGATAACCTAATAATTATCCTTTTTGCTGTTTTAGAGGAGCGGTGCTTCAAAGGATAGTTGCAGATTTCTGTCAGAATCTGCAGATTATAAAGTACAAATAAAATGTTCACGTTTCTCCAACGTTGTCTTCCCAACAGTTTCACTGACATCTACACTGGATGGCCAGGAAGCGTTCGCGATGTCTTCTCCGGCGCTGATAATTGGCGTCTGTCTTGTGTCAGTGACGTAAAAGACGGATTTAATGCGACATGATCGTTCAAACAGCAGTCGCTTTCTAAAACATCGGATATGTATCGGATTCAGTACCACATACGAAAGTGACCCAAATCGGATTTGAAAATATCGGATTTGTGCCGTTCACACTGTCATACCATGATCGGATATGGGTCACATAGGGTCAAAAAAATCGGATTTGATGCGCTTTCGCCTGCAGTGTGAACGTAGCCTAAGAGACAGCCAAGTCAAAGCCTACTTTTTTTAACATGCCAATAAAAATGTAGGTACTATTTTTGTACGGCAGAATACTTTTTATTGATATGTAAAAAAAAGTCGACTTTATTCTAAAAACAAAATGAGACACTAGATGAGCCACAAATGTGTGAGTCCTCAGGACAAAAGCTGTTTTTCCCTTTCTGAAGAAAAATGTGGTCAATCAAATTTAGGTTTTTAACTATGATTACAGGAACTAAAATCTAATTTATTTACATTCATATTAGAACCCATTAAAGTATCATACCAAACAGACGCTCAAATTAGTAAAACTCAAGGGACCTTTTTATAATTAGCAATTGCTAAACAAAACCAGCCTGTGAATTTCCTAATATGGGTTGAACCAATAAAAACAAAATCTACTTCACATAAACAGTCCCAGTGCTGAGGTGTGGCCAGAGTCCAGCACTGTCCCATTGTCCGGGACAGGAACTTATAGAGGAAGACTCACAATGCCCCTCGCAATAAGAGCAGACCCTCACTTCCCTCCTGTGAGGCTTACAACAGGAAGCAGACAGGAAGACGGCCTCAGCGGTGGATTAGTATTAGTGGCCCTCTATTGTCTGTCTTGGGACTTGTTTTAGGTAGTGGCTCATTGCTGAGCCCTCTGGGATATTAGGATATGAAGGACAGTGTTTTAATAGAGGTCAGTGGGTAAATTAAGAAGAGGCTAAATTTAATTGAACGTCACTTTAAATACTACATAAAATATGTAGTATTTAAAGGTTTGCCTTAAGAGATGTTAAATATTTATTTTTACTGATGGTACCAATTACTTTGAAGGATGTTTCATTTAGTGACAAAGTAGAAAGACGCTTGGAAATGCATTGTTAATGAGTTAAAGCCCCTTTTATATGTTTCTTAGATTTTTTAAGGTTTCCATCCATCCATTTTCTTCTGCTAATCTGGGGCTGGGTTGCAGGAGCAACTATAAATGCATTGGCTTTCCCAGGTCAGCCAAGAGAGATAATTTCTCCAGCGTGTCCTGGGTCTGCCCAGGGGCTTCCTCCCTCACCTAGGACGCATCCTTGTCAGATGCCCGAACCACCTCATCTGGCTCCTTTCGATGCTCATTTCCGCTGCTTGTATCCACGATCTCGTTCTTTCGGTCACTACCCAAAGCTCGCAACTATAGGTGAGGGTAGGGATGAAGATCTGCCAGTATCGGATCGCTTTTTACACCACGAAGGACCGGTACAGTGCCCGCATCATTGCAGCCGCAGCACCAATCTGTCTGTCAATCTCCCGCTCCCTGGACAACACCCATATATTTAAACACCTCCACTTGGTGGTGTAACTCATCCCTGACCCAGATTGGGCGCTCCACCCTTTCCTGGCTGAGGATCATGGTCTCAGAGTTGGAGGTGCTGATTCTCATTCGTGCCGCTTCACACTCGACTCGGAAACGCTCCATTGTTAGCTGACCTTTAAGGTTTATTATCATTAAAGTGGGCACTTGGCATCATCTTGTTGCTCAGTCTTGCTGGAAAATCTCATTTATAATGTGTTACTTCAAAATGAACAAAGAAATCTAGAAGATTTACTAAGAAATTATGTCTTTTTTCCATTGAGGAAAAAATTACCAGATTTAACTTGTTTTTGACTCTTAAATAAATATAATGAGCTCCCGTCACAAAAGACTAGGTTGGCAACAGTTGTCACTTTAACCACATATGCACTGTGGCAGATCTACTAACATTATAGATGGAGGCTAATATTCCTGCAGAGGAGAACTGGTTTGTTTCTGAGCCTCTGGGCAAAGTATTACAAGGCTGCCATCTGCACGGTGCAGATTACTAATTATACACACAGTGGACAGACAATGGGAGTGCAACTTGTTTATAAGTAATATGTATTTGTGGTGTATTGCTTAATTATTTGCCTTTGTTTTACTGCACACTCCTCTGTGCAGTTAGATGCTAATTTTAATATCTCAGAGAAGAAATTGGCAGTTGGTTAATGAATCATTTCTCTTTAAAGAGAACATGGTATGCTTCTGTCACATTTATGCTGCAACATTGGTGAAGTCTTTGTATTAAGGTTTAAAAACTCTGTTTTAGACAATTTATTCAACTCTTGGCTCCGTATGATGTCTAGGGCTGTCACGATTAGTCGACTAGTCGCGATTACGTCAACTATCAAAATCGTCAACGACTAATTTAATAGTCAACGCGTCATTTGAAGCTTTGTAAGATCCTGAAAGACGCAGGAATAAGTAGTAGGATTTAAGAGTGTAATAAAGGACTGAAGCAGAAGATGGCAGCAATGCGTCTAACAAGGATGCCAGCTGCCGTTAAACACCAAAGAAGAAGAAGAAGCAGTCTCCGGTATCGTATTACGTGACAGTGACGTGACAAAGGCTGTCCAAATTCAAAGACTCTGACAAATGCGGCCGACAAATGCATCCTCCTTTTCCCCAGATTTGAAGGTTAGGTCGGGTGTATCCTTCCTGGCCCAACCTATCCCAGAATTCATAGCGCGGACTGGCCAATTCCAGTTTCCAACAATGGCGGCAGCTACTTAGTTTTAATATTATTCTTTCTGGGTCACAAAATAAACTTTTAAGATGTTTTCAGGCGAAAATGTAGCTGTATAAAATTCAAATAGCTGCGCAGTTTACCAAGACATCAAATATTTGCAAAAGTGCTCTGACGTAAACATGATATATAAGTCACTTAGATAACTTAAAAATGTTATTGAGAAAAATGTCACAGAGAGTTGATTTCCCTAATATGGTAATTACACAGCTCACTGAGAGTACAGAAGACCCCCCCACCAGATGTTCAAACCAAATGTTTACCAAGGATTATACTAAACTGTGACTCATGCAAAGCTATTTCTGCATGGACTAAGAATGAAAATGCATAAAGGTCGCTTTGAGCACATGTGACATTGTATTTATACAAGTGATCAAAAATACTGTTCTAATCTCATTAAAGGTTAAAACATAAAATTAGCTGATATAACAAATTTGTTTTGACACCTCTCCGGGAAGTTTGCACAATTAATGCAGAACAAGCCTGAAGTGTCAGTTCAGGTGATGTTATACACGAGTACAATTAATCAAATAATTATTAACTAACACACTGTGAAAATGGCGCTTAGCTTTCTTAGTAATGTAGGCTTTTTAGGCAGCATGGAGTCTCCAGGAGGTACTGCTGACAATCTGGGCCTAGAAAAATTCATGTCGCTCACTTGCTCACTGCAGCTGCAGTGCAGAGACACTGGCATTTTTCTTATTCCCATCAATTAATCAAAAAAATCTGCAGGTTTTTTTCTCGATAACAAAAAAATGCAGCAGTAAAACACCTGGCTTGAATGTGCCTTTTCAGCAACACTGCTTCTCCTGTGTTTCCATCTCAGAGCAGTCTGATTGTAGATACTGGAGGAGGTGACGACACTCCTTGTGTCAGAAAGCTCTGAGAGCTCTGAAAGCTACCAGGTCCAGTTTGGTGTGTGCAAGCAGCTTTCTGCACGTGTGTTCATCCGTTGCTCACATAAAGAAACATGAAGAAACGGCAGACCATCCCCCTGCCACGGTGATTTATAGCCTCCAAACCAATGCTGTTGCTCGCCCCTCTGACTCTGTGAGGTATTTGAGTTATGACTGGTGGTTTTTGTGAGGAAAATTTTCCCATTTTATTTGATTAAGTGTGGTGCGTGGCCAAGTCTGCACAGCATGGTTTGCCTTACGGCTTTCAATTCATCTTATTTGAAAAAAAGGAATTATGACTTAGTTAATTCTTGCATGCCTGCCTCCACCACTGCAAACACCTCTATTATTCATTTAAAGGCATTTATATTTTATTGATACTATTTTCAGGTTCCTATTCATAATGTGATCGGGGTGATGTTACCCGGTGGCAGTGTGGATGGCGACACACCATGAGCTCATTATCTAGCTGTATGATAAATATGTAATCATATTTTGCAGTGCCGCCTAGTGACCCATTTTATCAACATGCTGGATATTTGCAATTAAATGAGACCCAACTCCTACAATCACATTTGCTCAAGAAGAAATACTGAAGTTTTACTTGTGCTGCAGTAAAATTAACCAAGCAGGAACTTTGCAGTCAAATGAGCTTTAAAAACAACTTTTAATAAAAAAAATTATAAACTATAAGTCTGCACTCACAACTCATGCAAGCCCTCCAATCTCATCATGTAGGCCTTTGGCGCTCAAAGTGGAAGCACACCACTATGTCTCCAACCACCATCAACAAATGAAGTGATAGCACTGGGTGGAGGAGCCCATCTACTGGCAAGATTTATAGATTTGATAACATTTGATAACTGCCATTTAATGGGCTGATAAGATTCTGCACAGGTGCATATGGGGACATTATAATCTGATTCACATGTTTTTGAATTAAAATTTTAAATGAGGAAAATGCAGATAGATATCTACCTCTTATAGATAAATAACTAGTTTCGGTTTAAGCGATTAAAGTTAAAATAGTTGGAAAGCAAACATTTTAATAACTTACTGTATTTATTTTAATTTCTGGAAAATTTTTTTACAAAAAATCACTACTTGGGTAAGTTTAATTAGCTCTAAATTTATTATTTATTATGGTTGTTATAAATATTTTATTGTTTACACATGTTTAAATTGGGCTCCACTGGTAGATGCACAACAGCGCCAAAGTAATTTGTTGGATACTTGAGATTAAAAGGCACTATATATGTGCAGAGCGTTAAATAATTAAAAGCTACAAACAATATGTTGAGCATATTAAGAACATGCACTCGAACATGTATTCGATACATTCCTAATTCTTATAATTACTACTTACTCTGTTATTAACAGAAAAATTCCAAGGCAGTTATATTGAAGTCCGAAATAAGAATAATTCATAAATAAAACAAAAAGTTATTAATGGTAAATGGAAAATTCTTGAGTCGTGTTGAATTTCCTTGCCATATGGGAAACATGGTTAGTAGGTGCATCTTTACAATTGACCTGTTATTGAGGGCAGTGATGTAAACCCAGGAAAGGTTTCCTTCCCCTCCTGCTTCAGGTATTTATAGAACCCCTGCTGTTTGTCGTCAGGATCTCTTTGACGCCACCAGGAAGAGCATCTGGAGAACTCATTTAGGCATCTCGCAAGTGAGGTGTGTTACTGAAGCCGGGCCATTAGGGAAGCGGAAAGACAAAAGATCATCCACAGAATGTTAACGGGTCGGCCTATCCAGAGCAGACCTCTGGAGGAATGCCACAGTGAACTTCCAAACCTGGAAAATATCATTAACCGAGACAAATAATCAGTGCACGTCAGACTTGTTAACACAGAAAAGTGTCCAAAAGTTGTGATGAACGAACTGAAGAGCCTTCGCACTGATTATAAATATAATTTCTCAATTAGTGAGAGAGGAGAGGTCGAAAAAAGGTGATGTTCTCATCAGTTATGTCAATCATTCATCAAAGAAAATAATGCCCCCAAACCATGTAGATCTAATTAGTCTATTCATTAGCTCATTTTGACTGGAAACCCAAGGCTGCTAAAAAAAAAAAAGATAGAAAAAAGATGTAGTTGGACAGTGAGAACAAAATATATTTCTTTTTAAGCAATGCCAAGTAGTCATGCTGTAATAAGATTTTAAGGATCCCGTGGTTCTAAATGGCACTCAGCAGATGCATAATTGCATTCAAACAAAAAACATTTAAAAGCGACTTTTTTTCCCCCCTCCAGCAACAATTAGGGCCATTAATGATTTTGCCATTTAATGATTTTAACACTGTAAAAGCAAGCCACATGCCACAGCTTTGCAAAGCATTATTTGCAGCATTAGTATAATTTAATAGTAGAATTTTAGCTGTTTGGACATCACTTCAAATTCACTTCCTCACAGCATGAAAATCAATGAGCAGTTAATGAGAATTCTCTGTTATTTTATTATTTTAGAAGGAAATCCTGTAGTTCCGAAAATATATTTAAAATTAGAAACTAAAAAAATAACTCAAGAAGTGGAATTAGACGTCAACAGATACAGCTTTATTTCAACATGTGAATATAAAAGGCCATAATAAAATTCTTTGCAACTCTTTACCGTAAATACAGCATCAGTTTTGCACTGCTTTTTAAATCATTCTGTATTCATATACTGGACCGTCTTCTCTGACTGTTCCAGGCAGCCCTTGATTTCCAATATTATCCATGTAGCATTAAGCTCAAAACAGGTCAGGATGTGCTACATGCTAAACTAGCTAGCATGTAGCTAAAGAAGCTACATGCTGTAGCTAAAGAAGCTACATGCTGTAGCTAAACAAGCCAAGCTATCTATTGGATAAACTTTAATACATGCATTTTGGTCTGACAGATTGTTACGTTCCCCTAAAAGGGTCCAGGCGATGAGGGAAAGGAAAAAAAAGTGCTATAAGTGAAATACTATATAAAAACGGCTGCATGCTAATAATCTAGCCCAATCTCACCATACTTCTTGCAGGACTCTTTGTCTTGCTTGCTTTGTAATATTATGGCTATCTGATAAAGCTGAAAGTCATGGTTTTATAAGCGTATTGGTTTCAATGTAGAAGTCTGTCTAAAAGGAAAGTTACGCTTTCTAAAATCAAATGACTTCCCAGAAGTGGGAGATTCTCTCGCTAGCTCAGTAACATGAGTAAGAAGAATCTATGGGTTGCTGGGCTATGTAACCTTTATCACAGCTTCCATATGCGCTGTAAATCCCAGAATAAAGGTGTTACTCATTGTTGTTTGATTTGACAAATAATCAGCCTAATAAAATATGAGCTGTATGGACAAAACCTTATGCTAAATATATAAAAATAAAATTAATATTTAGGTCGTTGTGTAGTTTTCCACACTTTCCAACCATCTAATTATCTTTTTTATCCATAAAAACAAACTGCAATCAGCTGCATCACCACAGGCCTCCACTTTCCTAAGTAAAAACTAAAAACTTCAGATGAGAATGGAGTAATTGAGGCTCATTCTTTCTCTATCACTCTAAAAGCAGTATCCTGTTTTGGCAGGAAGTAACAGAGTTTCTGTTCAATCTCATTTAGCCACACTTCAGCTCGAGTTATGTCCCCTTCCTGCATTTTGTTCCCTTCATTAAAAAGCTCTAAGTGTGACCATTTTCTGTGGCATAAATGGTAGGCACTGCCAAGTGTTGAATAATTAGAAGATGGAAGAGCAATTACCCTCGGTCGCTTGATGGAGGAAGTCTGGAGAATGGAGTTATGGCCGACCGCTGCAGAAAACATGTAATGACAGCAATGGCTGGCCAAAGGATGGCTGTAAATGGTTTTCCTGAAACACTTTGTTTAATCTTAAGTAAACGGTCTCCCTTTTCTTTAAAAGCTCTTGTGTCAAATATTGTTTTCGCCACAGAAAAAACTTTAGCACTACAGGGAAATAACAGTCCCTCCAACCCGTTGTTATACCCAAGATGTTTGGTCAGGACCCGCAGACATCATATTTTAACATGCTGTAGCATCATTTTTGAACATGCATGGTCACCAGATGGAGTTCATTACGAGTCCCTCGGAGATACAGATGCAATGAGACCGCAGCCAAAAGTGGTCTGGCAGTGTTTTCACTGCAGGACATGAAGTCACTTGTAGTGTAGATAGAAGTTTACCTTTTAACATGTGATTAAAGTTGTGAAAGGGTGTACTTTAAATTCAAACCATGTACTTTCATGGGCTTACGAAAGTCAAAACAAACGTAAAATCCCAGACAGGATTCGGACTTTTGTTTTCTGGTTGGAGGCTGTGGGATTGTCCCGTCCACCACTCCAAAAACCAACTACTGCAAACTACTGTAGGTTCTGGTACTTCCTCCCTCACAGTGGAAATTGACACTAAGGGGGCACTTTTTGTGTAAAACTATGATGAAAAATGGCAATGTTTCCGTAATATGATTAGTTGGGAATGAGAATATGTCGATTTCTCAAGTCAGGTTTTTACAAAACGTATTGATATCTATACAAAACGTCAATACAAAACGTATTGATATCTATTATGTTACACTAGAATTAACATTAAAGTTATTCTAAAATGAATCTAAAATGAATTTTAACAAATTTCCCACGTGTGGGACTAATAAAGGTCATCTTATCTTATCTTAATCCTTTTTTCCTATTTCTGAATCAGGTCTTTATCCTACACGCAGTATTCATGACTTACCTCCTCACCTCCCAGTGTACTGACTTACCTTCTGTTTTTATTACAAGACCAGCCTTTCTTAATTTAAGCCTTTATTTAATCAGAAAGTTTCTTGAGATTGAAATCTCCTTTCTAAATCTCCTGGCCAAGAAAGCACACCATTAACCGCAGGCTGCTGTGGCAAAATCTCGGATAAATTTCTCCGTATATGAGTGTCCATTAAGTACAAAATCACAGCTCCAGAAACACAGAAATGACTGTGACACCTGCTATTGATAGTTTAGCACAAAGTAATATTTTTAAACTCCTTTTAGCACTAGCAATTTTTTTAACATCTAGCTAAAATGAGCTTTGTTAAAACAAACCTTCTTTTAGGATTATGCATTTCCTAATAATTTTAAATTGGTACCAGTTTTTCCAGTTAAGGGTGTCCTCTGACTTAACCTTCCCTGACTCGCTTCACTTCTTAAGTCAGCTCTTAATGCCATGATGAGCAGCAGAGCAGATCTGGTAGCTTGTTTGTGATTTCACAACAAAAACCTGCTGTGTAAAGCTTCTCGGTCACATACAGTATGCATAGTGTATGTGGGTGAGACGTCTCGTGGGAATTTAGATGAGAACAGAGCTGGGAGCGCCGTCAAGTAATCCCACAAAGTATCATTTCCCAGGGGTCTCCCTGTCAGTTACAGATCCCACAAAGACCTGCGGGAAGCTATTCTCTGCTCTTCTCCTTAAAAGGAAACAGTGGGAGAAGTCAAATCCTGGCTTCTGGGGTCTTCCCATGTACAATATCACAGCTGCAGTGTCTCTATGGTAATATAATTACACACCATATATTATAGGCATCCCGCATATAGCTTAGAGTGTATTTTGGTATGCAACTGATAATTTAGAAACTCAACAAACAAGCGACTGAGTTTAAGATAAATTAAATGGAAGCCCAATAGAAAGTCTTTATTACGCATTTAAATCGTTTCCAAACTTTGGAGAAAGTCGATGTGACGAACACGAATCTGCGTGTTGGTGAAATAAGAAATCTTAATTTAAGATAAGCTTTAGTGAATGTGGACATTTATAGCCCACTGTGAGGCTTTCTGTTATCACTGCTGCTCTCTTTGATGATAACTATCACTTCTTAATCTCCTTTTTTATCGTTTCCTTTTTCAGCACTTTGAACAGCCGTGTTTCTGGACGCTGCTGTGCTGCATTGAGATAAAAAAAAAAACCTTCCGCCATCTGAAAAATTATTTTTATCTGGTTTTTTAGCCCTTAGATCATAATTTCGTGAAAAAAAACTTGGGGGAAATGTATTGCCAAGAGATCCGTTTTGATCGAGTAAAATGTGTGGTTGAAAAAAGATGATCGCTTCTGAGATTCTTGCTAATGATTTGAGAAATCTGCATATAGCTGTCCTACTGTCTGTTTAGGTCGACAAATGCCTATCTGATCCTCTTCGAACTCGTTGGACGTGCTGCTCTGTATCGTAGCGAGCACGGTGCTGAATCTGAAGTCGTCTGGATGAGCTGTTTTTATGTTTTAAGTTGTTCTGTGTGGCCAGTGTTGCCCCTACAGCAGGTGTCTTGAATCTAACGTAGCCACTTTTATTTTTTATATGTCAAAGCTTTAAGTGATTCTTTCTATTCTCCAGCTGCAAAAAATGTGTAACCTTTAAACCACATTTAATTTAAATCTACGTCATAGCCTACATTTATCGCCAAGCGCCTTATCTCTCAGTTTAGCTATTTCCTGAGAAAGCTACAACCCCAGGTCTGCACACTCTGTGCAGCCACATTTGAACAGACCAATCACACGCATGCATTCAGTGAGCATTTCTTCATGAGTCCTCTTGTCAAAACTATAAACTTAATGACTGCGTGCACGTTAAGGACATCTGTATGTTATAGTTAGAATCTCTCAGAACAGACTCTGTACTAGTTAAAAGAAAAAATTGAGTTACACAATATTATGTTCCTATTTGGGGGATTTTCAAGCATAATTGAATCATTTTCATTTCACATTCTTTTCTGTTTTTAGGATTTCTGGGAAGTTTGTCTTTGTTTGCTATACTGGATAATTTAACTCAGACAGACACATGACAGTAAGCTTAGTCAATCTAGCCTCAGAGTCAAACTGAGAAAGTCCCAGACACATGATGCTTTTTTTAAACTGTTACTGCTAATCGCCTTGTTGTTGGCCAGGGTCTCAGTTTTTAAGAATTCAAGTGTCAGAAAAGGGGAATTGAGATCAAGGTGGATCAAGATGTTTACTGTTAACAACATGACAGCTCCCAAAACGAAAGCGTTTTAGCTAACTCCTTATATTTCCTGACTGGTCTTTATTTTGCTATTTAGTCCAAAAAACATCTTCAGCACCTATTGTAGTAGGTTTGAGTAATACAGCGGTTTAGCCCTGGATCGCGTCTGCAGGGATTCCCCTCGAGCTGACATGCCCCTCATCCCGCCCGTGGTCGAGTTACATATTTATTCTTTGCTTTCAGTTGTTGGTTTAACACAATCTCTTAAAACCAACCTCGCATGTCACACACTAGTTAGTAGTAATGCAGACTGACGACCATAAAAGTAGTCATGAGCTCCTACAAACACACAATGTCAGGCGTGTGGTCAGTTTTAGACGTAAATCGTGTATCATGCTGCATTTTTTCGTGGGGAAATATAACATTGTTGTTAATGAGAAAGCTCTGACATGTTGCGTCTAACAGACAAATTCAATCAAACAATAAATGAAAGAAACAGTCAAAATCTGAAGTCACTTCTGGGGTTAATAGCTAAAACAAGAGAGATGATTTCAGCCATCGATGCCTCCTCTCACTGGGTTTAAGTGCATATTTGTAGAAAGTGAGTATTCATTACTTATAACACTTGCCAGCATTTTACTCATAGAAACAAGTGGCAGCTTAATGTTTCTGTAAACTCTTTCTCATTAGGTTATGTGTCTGAGTTTACAAATGGGGTGGCATATCTCTCCAGCATCCTCCTCTGATTTTTCACCGTCTACTTAATGATGAATCACAGTGTAATTAATGAGGTCTGAGTCCTTGTTTCCCATATGCCTCAAGTAAAACAGAGCAAGACACTGTAGCCTATCCAGTCAGTGCTGCTTTCATATTATGTTCTTATTGTATATTTTCTACAAGATACAAGAACTAACCTGCAGAAAATGCTTGAATTCTGCAAAAACAAGTTGCTTTATTTCAGTACAGGCACATTCTGACACTTTAAGATGTTCCCAAAGAAACACAATCTTATGCTTGAGTGCACTGGGGTTAAATCGGGCCTCAAAACTCAGAACTTTTGAATCTACAGGCTTTCATTTCCTTGCTTAAGTGCTCTTTGACAGTAATTGTTGTTCAGTGGAAAAGCATCTGTTGTTGGATTTTCTGTCACAAATCCACTCCTTTAATCGCCGCTCCTAAAATATTTTTGTCTCTGATGTCCCCCACGGCTTTCACCCACACACTTTTTACTTTTACTCTTCTAACAGTTTGTACAATACTTCTAAAACGGTTTCATTTTTAGCTAATTTTGATTTTTACCCATTTCAACATTTCAACAACCTTAATGCATTTACATTTCCACTGTTTATGTACTGTAGTCACGTTTTTTTCACCTTTACTGATTGCTTTTATTACTGTTTATCCATCACATAATTAACAGTTTAAAATTTTTAGGCAAATCTTCTTCAAACCCAACTCTTAATGGTCTTGTATTTCTCATTATCAGCCACAGATTATACATAAAGACAGTCTGGGGTTTCGGCATGTTGGAATGTTGTGATTTCCACTTGGTTGCAGTTGTAGAATTGAATCATTTCCCGTCGTTGGACTTTGTTGTCTCTACAGGTGGACTTGGGGTTCCTACGATTCGTCAAAGCCATCGGGACGCAGGGTGCCATCTCAAAAGAAACCAAGAAGCACTACTACGTTCGCACATACAAAGTGGACCTGAGCTCCAACGGAGAGGACTGGGTCGCCGTGAAGGACGGCTCAAAGCAGAAGGTAATGATGAGTCACTTATTCTCTTACAATGATCATCTACCTAATGCTGACAAGTAATGAAGGACCCTGCATTCTAATCAATGAGGTAAATGGCTGAATCAATGTTTTCCAAGGCTACAGCAACTGGCTGCATGCCTAAACTAAAGTGTGCACTGAAGGTCTGCTTTGCATCCCACTTCTCTTAACGCGTTTAGAATTCATTTATTCTGGCACTGGAAGTTGTTGGTGCAGAAATAAACTTCTAGGGACTGAATTTAGGCAACATACTGACAAACACTGTGTAACACGAAGCTTCAAATAAAAGTCTCGTCTACTCTACGCTAAATCTGCATCACGCTGAACATTCGTGGTTTATTGTTTCAGGTGTTATTTGTTGTTTTTCCCAAATTCTAATTACTCTGATAGTACAGTATCATCTAAAGTCATGCAAAAACACACTGAAAGCTCAGTTCTTAAAGGTCTGCATAACCACAAGGCCGCAGCTCAGGCAGTTGTACCAGTAGTATCAATACAGTTTGCTGTAGTCATGTGCAACAGATAAATAATTTTCAATAAGGCAGCTGTGGTGTTACTGTAGTAGCAGCTGTATTATTGGGAAGAACAGTCATTTCTATTGTCGATCGTGGAGATGCTAGCAGCCAGAGCAGAAGCTTTATTTGCACTTTTGGTGGGAGTAGCAAACACTTACAGTGTTACAGTACATAGCTGTACTGATTAGCAGCGACTGTGATGAATAGCAGTAAACATTCCTGCCAGCGCTGCTGTTTTGCCCAGGTTTTCTCCTTCTATTTAAAGACCATCGCCCTGCGCCCTCACGCTTTAATCTTTCTCCCAGCAAAATCACCTAATTTAGGAGTAACTGTGATGCATGCATACATAATGTTTGTGCATTTCTTTAATGTTACCTGAGTTCCAAAGTCATGTATGGAAGCCAGTCTGGAAACAGTCCACACACTGCGTACAGTTTTAAACCCATCAGTCACTGCAGCGGCCCGGTTGAAGTGGGTAAATATGAGTAAAGTAACAGATGCTCTTCTGTGCCTGTATTTTTAGATCTTTCTGGGGAACTACAACCCCACAGATGAAGTTCGCAGCCATCTTCCCAAACCCACTCTGGCTCGCTACATTCGTATCCGCCCTATGTCCTGGGAGCAAGGCATCTGTATGCGCTTCGAGATCTACGGCTGCAGAACATCAGGTACACAAACTCATACATACTGATGTGGGACCTCACTCCCAGCTTCAACTCCTGATGTATAGATTTATGTTCCACAGCTACTCCGCCGCATACCGTTAGTGCTGAAGTCTGTGTTTTTACATATTCCATTCATACATTTTCTTCTTAATTAACTTTCCCTGTCCCCTCGGGGATTAATGAAGTTTAATGTAATCATTTTTCCCCCTTATCTAACATATACATATGCAGTGTATGCATCTGCTAATACTCACTGGATTGCTTTTTTTCCTATTTTCTAATATAGTAAGCCAAACAGACTGTATATACAGAAATTTCCAGCTCACTTTACCATCTCCATAATTTTTCTCCGTGCTCAGTAATCTCTTGCAAATATTCTGCATTTTTCCCCAAACACAAAAAGAAAGATTTATCATTTATTAAATGTTTTATGAAATTTTAATTAAGAAAAATGTTCAGTTCTTTCCCGTTTTTATAGACCATTCGTGCTCTTCTCCAAACCTGAGCTGATATTTTTAACATAGCGTCTCTTTAAAAGATGGATAGAGCCCCGCAGCCTTGTTTCAGAGCTAGAACATGCTAGAAAATGGGTAACTTTTAAGCTTTCGAAAATCCACCAGGGTAAAGTTGTGATGAAGGTGGTGATTACAGGCTGTAATCATGATTGTTTTCTGCTGTAAAATTAGCATTTTATGATGGGAGTCTTACTCATAGTCTTACTCGAGTGACCGTTAGAGGAACCTCATTAATTGCCAAAAACAAAAAGCCACTGATCTCTTAAAGAAATGACTAACATTTCACCAGCTCATCAGTTCTTTTTTCTTCCTTTTACTTTTTCCTCACTTTTGTTCATCATGAATCAAACTAACATCTTTTCGCTTAGTGGATGAGAAACCCCCGCCGCTCTCTGTTGATTTAAAATAATCACTGCTTCCAAAGCGAGCGCAAACTCCCACAGAAGGATGCCGTTATTCATTACAGTGGAGCAGAGGAAAATCATGGTGCCTCATTACTCATCCCCTAACATTACATAAACCTCAGTCCTTGATGTGCTACAAACAACTCTCAGTAGGAGGGCCTCATGAATTGGATATTAGGCTCTTACTCATTGGAGAACTGGATATAGAGTGCCGGACAGGTGATTCAGGAGATATAGTGACGCAGTTTGGAGAGTGTATATGTGTGCTGTATGCAGGTAATGCACTTGAAGCAGAGCCATCATTTACTCCAGAGCACAAAAGTTTTTATCTACATTTTCGCAATTTAAAGAAGTGATAAAAACACGAATGCATGTTATCGTTTGCTGTCCCTGGGAGGACATTTGGTTCTTATAAGCTCAGCAACATCAAAACGCACACTGGCAGCCCTGTAGGAGGTTTCCATAAAGGAGTCTGAATAGCTTTATATTTTCACACTGTGCAAGAATTTACATCCCCAAGAGCTGTTGTTGTTGTTAAACGCTAGATACAACTGTGGGAGCATTTGTCAAATGCAAATATCATGACTGTTTGGGCCCGGATATTAGCTCTAGCTTGTTGTGGATAATGGATTTAACTTAGCCTTGCAATGACTAGACCATGCTGTGCAAGTATTATTAAGAGTTCACATTCCAGGCAAGCTTATCTAGTCATTATCCCACAATATTTTCCAATACTTAAACACTGTAATGAAAATGGAAGCATTCGAAAAAGCAGCCTGGCCCGGTTGTTGAACAGATTGTACTGTAACCTCAAGGTCGCAGGTTTTTCACACACACGTCGATGAGTCTGTCAGTGTCATGATGCCCGTGAGGCGAGACTTTAAACCTCCAACATGTTGCTAAGATTCTGCTGCGAGCCGCCTCTTGACCTCTGATGATGTGAGGCAGATTTGTAGTTGTAAACTTTTCTCTCCTTCTTCATTTGAATCAGAGATCCGTCCGGTTTTGCTTAATGAGGCAAATTTGTCATTTTGGTTTATATAAATTATTTTTAAAACTCAACTTCACTGAAATCGAAGTGAAACTTTCCAAGCCTTCTATGTGCTGGAAGAAAGCTTTGTTTAGACCAACTTTAGCTCTGCATGAATAATGCAGCCTCTTCATTTATTTCGGTGGAGTGCTCAGTGGAGGCTCAGTATCATCTGGCAAGGTGCTGTCAAGTGTATAATGCAACTAAATTACCTTTTACCCTGAATGCAGAATTTCTCCTATCCCCTCTCATGCTCAAGAGAAAATAAAATAATTTCCACTGTGACAACTTCCCCCTCCTCGTCCTAATGTATTAACTTTGCAGTGTTTTGGTGTCTGGTAACTCTTCATACTTGAGGATCTGTTAAATCCCGAATCATTTTTCATCATCTCGCCGGTACTTGAGACTATGCAGTAGAGCAGGGCGATATGACCAAAAATATTTATCACGATATACATTTGAAAATTTGCGATAACGATATAACTGATGATATAATTGACACTAGACAAAATACTTTACAATGCCACAACTTTATTAATGCAAAAAAAAAACCCAAACATCAATGTATTTTCACTTAAACAAGCAGCTGTTTTTTATGTGCATTAAAGTTATATAAAAATTTAACAGTGCAAATGCAAATTCCTTGCTGACAGTTTAACCAAAAGGCATTTCCAGTGGAAACTGGCCGACATATCCTGAGCATAACCATGTATAATATCCACAAAACTTAAAAAGAGGTTATACACACACAATACGGTAATATTATGTTGAAGCACAGTACGTATCACTCCGCGAGGCTCCTGCCTACGGTAGCCGTAATGCTCCGACAATCCATCAAGCGGTGTGGCTTCGTAGCTTAGCAAAGTCGTACTAAAACATTTGACAGATTTTCGAGCGCCGTGTACCACATAAAATCATTTCGAGGTCAGTAAACACAACCAGAATTCATACATAAGGCACACGGGATTATAATGGGCACTGTTGATTTTCAGAAAAATCAAAGGATTGCTTTTAAGTGTGCCGCATTTTCCAAAAAACACGGTAATAACGACGGCCAGCTAGCATGCTCTACCAAAAATAGTGCTTGGTTGTGTATCTGACGGACGAAAGCCAAACCAGTTCCACACCACTGAAGTTGCAGCATTTTTACAAACCAACTCTGGTTCATCTGTTTCATTCAACGATCCGCTTTCACCCTTCTCATTCTCCGTCGCCGGCACGCTTTTTCCGCCATGTGCGTATGAAAACAAAGGCACTGCGCATGCACGTTTTACCCATATTCTATCGCCATATTTCATTTTCTTATTGTGGCCCAACATTATACCGTTATTACCGTGAACGGTATGATATGGCCCAGCCCTACTATGCAGCAACACGATGAATGCTTTGGATCTAACAGTCACAAAGAAGGAGGCATATTCCTCTTTTTTCCCTTTAATGTTGGCCTGAACATAGAGGGCACAGACATGTTCATACCTAACAACCTTTGTCTTATAGGTGTTGGAGTATATCCAGCCATCATAGTAACATCAGTAATGGCAGGAGAAATATAAAAAGAAGCACTTATTTTAGTTCAAAACACAGCTGAGACACAGACTGTATGTTTGGGCTCTTCTCCATCACAATCATGTTGCTATCAGGGAGCTTTCTAATCTGCCCGTTTTCATTCTGTTTCATGTCAGTGACCATAAACTTACAGTCGCAGTCAAAAAGAATTAGCGACAAGAACAAGAAGTCCTGAAAAAGATGTTGTGGCAGCTCACATCACCCTGATCTCAATATTATGGAGTCAGCGTGAGACTGAAATCCCGCTGGTGCCTCAATCCACAGAAGACGCTCGGAAAAACATACCCGCGAAGTCAAATCTGTGCTTGCATACAAGAAGGAGAATAGTTACTGATAGTCAAGCCCCTCAGAATCAGAGAGGCTCGACTCGGGAGACAGACGCCCTCTTTAAGATTCGACTCACAGCTTTCCTTTTTGATAAAGTTTTTAGTTCGAGCTGGATCAGGTGACCCTGAATATCCCTTTGTTATGCTGCTAAAGGCTCAGGCTCCTGGAGGACTTTCAAATGATGCACTGAGCACTTATTTTCCACTCACGTCTTTTCGCTCCCCACCTGTTTATACACCACTGCTGCATTTTTTGTCTTCTCTCTCCCTCCGCCTCTATTTCGTCTTGTTTCTCCATCATCTCTGCTGGAGGTTTCTTCCTGTTAAAATTGAGTTTTTCCTTCCCACCATCACAAAGTCCTTGCTGATATGTTTTCTCACAAACACTGTAGGGCTTTTACCTTACAGTCCCGTGTGGCGACTGTCGTTGTGATTTGGTGCTGTGCAAATAAGCCTGAATCCTTGCTTCGTCTACAGAGCAGCAGCGTACACACACTAAAAGTTTAGTAATTCCTCGTTTATTCAAACAAACCCATCCTGGGGATTAAAGATGACTCTTTGATATTTTTACCAAAGCGTTTAAACACTGCTCCAGCACCCAGAGGGCCTCGACTAAAACCGCTGACTTAAGCAGTGACAAGATAATGATGGCCGTGGCATTTCTTATCGTACTTTACGCCTTTCAAAAGTTTCCTACCCACTGTTCACTGTCTGCTCATCGTTCTCCTGCTGTACAGACTACCCATGTTCAGGGATGTTGGGGATGGTGTCTGGCCAGATCTCAGATGCTCAGATCAGTGCTTCGTCCTACGCTGACCGGGGCTGGGTGGCCGAGAACGCGCGTTTATTGACGGGAAGGTCGGGCTGGACCGGACAGTCGACAAAGCAGCCTTTCAAGAATGAGTGGCTGCAGGTGGGTTCACAAACACAGCTGAGTTTAGAGATGAAACAGGCAGATCATGACCTCATGTGTGTTTTATTTGTTTACAGTATTAGAAAGTTCAGTTATGCATCCAGCAGCCACAAGCAGATCCTTAACTACTGCACTGTTAACTGAAACAGTGCTTCCCAAAGTTTCTGGCTGGTGATCCCTTGACATGAAGACAGTGTCTGCTCACTCATATGGCCATGAGTGCTTTTATAAACAGTTTAAAATAGAGTATACAGTTTATTTTTCCTGTTCCCCGCTCAGATGGGAAGCATCAGGCAAGAAAAATATCTACATTTTGACTAGCAAATATCTAAATAGTCTTAAGATTTCTCAAATTATCCTGATTCCCGCCTGAAGGGACCCCAGACCCCAGAGTGGAAACCACTCGTCCGCACCAATCCAAGCCAGTTCTTTTTAAATGAAACCACAGTTTGTCTTTGTCATTTTTATAATCTATCACAGAGCGACAAGGTTTATTTTTGATTCAGATTATAGGTGTAGACAGTATTTTGCTCCTTCACAGGTGGATCTGGGCCAGGACAAGATAGTGACCGGTGTGGTGATCCAAGGAGGGAAACACCGTGACAGGAACGTCTTCATGAAGAAGTTTAAGGTGGGCCACAGCCTGGACGGAGAGGAGTGGACCATGGTGAAGGAGGAGAACACCACCAGGGTCAAGGTTGGCTCACTTATACATGTAACAGCAAAATGTCACTTTTTATTAGCCTGTGTTTGTGGTGCCCGGCAGCCAGAAGGTCAGGTTGTGTAACATGAGTGTCGAAAAGTCGAAAAAGAGAACATAATCCAGAATTCTTGAAGAAATTAAAGGAGAAACTGACATTTGCAGTTATGAGTGAAAATGCACAAAGTTAACCTAGAAAGAGACTGAAAACTGAGCTTCAGAGTAAAACAGAAAATGACCAAAGACATGACGGCCAACACAGAAATCAGGAAACACAGTCAGGAAATTGCCCGAGAGGCTAAAAATTAAAACTGCACATCACCAAAACAACAATGAAATCCAAACAGGAACAAAAATTCAAAAATATCAAAAGAACTGAGGCTCAGCATGACTGGAATAATTAAATCAAAACAGCGATCCGATTAAACGAGAATCCAAAACTCAAAAACAACACAGACTGTGACTAAATGTGCTTAATATGACTTCAAATGAGCACATCTGAAGGTGGTGCTCGAGGCTATCTGAAAGGACCACGTGTGCACATCAGATGAAAATAGTTTTACTTTTTCTTTTGGCTTCTATTCCTCTTCTTTCTTTATTCCTCCCCGTGTCTCATTCAGCAGCATTGTGAAGCAGGCGATGAATTAAAAGGAAAGCAGATAAAAAAGTTGTTGACGTGAAATAAACATCTTCTTACAGACATCTTTAATTCCTGAAAGCCGTGAGACAGACGCTCTACACGACACAGCGCTGCTCCTGGAATGAAATGTTAATCACCTAAATTATAGACGGCTATTCATGTGAGCTCTGTTTGGTGGTCCGTGTTTGTTGGATGCTTTTGTCTGAAGAGCTCCACAAAACTTCCACCAGGAAATCTGGGTTTTTATGGAAGCGAATCATTTTAGTGTACTTTAAATAAACACAGGCTAGAAGAAGAAAGAAGAACTGTGGGTAAAAAAACTGAAGCAGCATTATTGGGGTGTGTGAAATCATCACAGCAGGATTCGGTGACACAAAAAAGTGCGGCGGGAGTTGCTGCTCGACCACCCACGCGTTTATTTATTTTTCACATTCGCCCAAGCTTTGTGCTGAGGTCCCTCGCTTCTCTCTGCACCAGAGCCTCTAAGACGCGTATTGATCAAACGTGTCGATACGTCTGTGTTACAAAAATATTAGTGGTCATACCTTACTGATTCCCTCATCGATCGGCTTTCTAGCACTTTCTTGGCTTAATGACACCACAAAACTGCTGCAACTAAATGAAGTTTTATTGCTCTTGAACAGAGTGCAGGGTGTAGTCCTGAACTGAAGCCGATAAAAACATTAATATACAAGTAACTTTAAGTTGTTAAGTATATTTCATGTTGCTGCGCTTTGATGTAAGGAACTAATGTTCCAGCAGTGCTTTTATCTTAATATGGTTTACAGAATTTCAGTCATGAGGTTTGTATCCTTTATATCTTTGTTTCAGAAGAGGAGAACTCCATTCATAATACAGCAAAAGAGGACAGTTTGGTGTGCGTTGAGGAATTAAGAATCTGCTTTTGACCATTACCTCCAGCTATTTTTCTGTACTTATATTTGCAGAGTCCTCCAAAAAATCTGGTGAAGTTTTTCTTTAAAAGTGTTAGAAACCAACTTTCTGTCTCTGTAAACATAACTGTAATTCCAATCTGCAAAAAGGAAATGCATGTCGTTGCTCTCGGGACCCTTCTTCCCCTCCTCGGCTGGCCCTGCTGGTGCGACATCCTCCTCTATGTTTTCCAGATGGCAGGGCGGAGGGCGAAGCTGGCCATCAGACTCCTGCTGATTTACTGCAGACGGAGATCTAGATGCTCCCGTCAGCCTCTCCGCTCTGTTTCCTGTAGCTTTTTATAAAAAACCCTTCAAAAGACGAGGCAGGAAGGCTCAGTGGTACGTGTGTTTAAAGGTGCCTGGGCACAAGCACGTACTCTGTACGTACAGTGCATGTTCGTGCATAAAGATGAGCGTATATAGAGTTGTATATATGTGGCGACTCGCATGTGGGTTATTCTGTCTAATCACAAACAGATGTCCTGGAAGATGCACACAAGTAAGAGATGATTAGCTTTTAGGAACCACATTTGTAATGGATTTTAAGATTACAATTACAGTGGTAACAGTGTAACCTCCCAGCATGCAAATTCAAATCACTCATTTAATGAGTGTAAAAGTGCCACAGTGTTGTCTAAAGAAACTAAAAGGCTACTGTAATTTCCTAAGATTTTCCCTAATACTGGAGGACAGGCTGAATAAAATGTGGCACTATTCTTTAAAGAGGCACTATACTTTTAAGAGAGTAAAGCTAATTTCCAGATCCATTTTTTTATTCTTTACCAGAAAATCTTTCCATGATTCTCATTTTAAAATCCTTATTCTTCTTGAATTTCCCCTGCGTGCAGCCCCTTACTTTGTCCTTTTTTAAACTCCTCCTTCTTTCTTCTTCTTCTGCTGATTGACTGCCCCTCTGAAAGTTTGAACAGCATGTGGGCGGGGCTTCTGTGCCTGACATGACCATATAAGGATACCCTCTATGACAGGAAATTTTTTAAAAACTAACAGGTTCTTATACTCATCAGATATATGTTGGATTTTATGTGTACTTGCAGACAAACATAACATTTGTGCATTTGCACACGTGCTACAGTTTTGCCTTTTGTTTCTTATGAAAGGCCACACAAATACTTTCAGTCAACACATACTAGAACATGCTAAGGTGTTAGCAAAGATGGAACAGCTTCAATGTAACAGTTATGTCCATGCACAAACTTTTCATATTATAATTCCAGCTATACTGCCACTCTGCAGCCTTTAATAAATCAGGCACGAGGAAACCGCAGCGCTTCAGACATGCAGGCGTGCGTTTGGTGTTTGGTGTCCCGCCACTTGGTTCCCGGTGTAACTGTAACCATTTTCATCTGTGCTGCTTCCATGCTGAAAATATGAAAGGATGGCCTCTGGATCTGATTTCCTGGCTTTTGCCTTTGTTTCCTCCTTTCATTTTGTTTCAGCTCCTTGTCAAACAGAGTAATGCCTGATCAGAGACAGCACACGCTGTTTTTTTCTGTTATTCTTATCAAAGCCCCGAGGATGGGGCTTTACAGCAGTGAGTGCTGCAGAGTGTTCAGAATAGCTTGGTTTATTACTGTATTAGTGATATACTGGTACCTTCCTCTATAAATGACAGAGCTTTCATACCAGTTTCAGAGGTTTACTTCTTTGATGCAATTTCATGCATCTCATATCAGAAAGATCCTTAGACTCTATACACTGGTGATAATTACAGGTAAAATTATGAACGACTTAACTATAAAGCTGCACAAGTTAGATCAGAAAGCATGCTTTCCAACTTTATGGTCATTTGATTTAGGGATACAAACATATATCCACCAAAAATCTATATCAGCTTGTGTAGGCTGCAGATCAGATGATGTTTACCGCTGTCAGTGGTCGATATTTATCAGCTGTGTCGCATTCATTTCATAATCACACCCCTTGTTTATATGTAAAGGCCTAAATCTGTGCAATACCTTTATTTCTTCAGGTATTTTTGGGGAATCAGAACCATGACACCCCAGAGCTGAGATCCATGGGTCCACTTATTACCCGCTTGGTCAGGATCTATCCGGAGAGAGCCACCAACGAGGGCGTAGGCCTCCGTTTAGAGCTACTGGGCTGCGAACTGGAGGGTGAGTCCCTTTTACCACAAACAGATCTATCAGTCTGTCGTTCTGCATTATGCCACAAAGATATAAAGAATGACATTAAGCCTGTGATATGGAGCAAGTTTGAACTGGATCGGATTACACTGGAAAACTTAACAGCATGTTGCAGTTTAATATCCTGATATTACACACTCCTGTGGTTTCTGCCTTTGGCAGGCTTGGTCTTGCTTGAAAATGGCACTGAGCTTTCATAACCATAGCAAATAGCATGCAGAAAAAAAGAAGGTGAATTCCAGAAACTGCAAGGAAACTCGTTGCAGGAAGACAGAATTTACCGTTAGGGTTGTTGACAGAAGGAAACAAAAAACCCACAGTGAGGCACAATGGGACACACGCACAGTAAATGTTTTGTATCTGGGCTGAGTCTTAGATCTCAGTCATCACACTCACAAACATTCAGACTACATCTCTAGGCCGCATGTTTTATCTCATGTTTAAAACATTGTTCTAACAAGAAAGCTCAAACTTTACGCCTCTGTTGTTGTGCATCGTTCTCTCACATTTTCTGTTATTCAGTTTACTTTAAGGTGTTAAATGAAATAAAGCAGGCAAACATAAAAACAGCAGGTATATTTAAAGTTTGCTTGGTTTTTTCCTCAAATGAAGTTCACCGTTAAACACGTCACTTGAATCCTTTTTTTTTCTTCAGCCTCTTTAAGAGAGTGAGCAGGTGACGTGCTGCGGCAGTTCTAAATCTATTGATCTGCAGTTTTTGCTTCTTTTAAATCGCACATGACTCTTGAAAACCATCTGCCTTAGATTACATTACAGTAATCCATGTGAGTCAAAAGCTTTAAACACTTGATTTCAAGCATGATTTTGTCACCATAGACGGAAAAGGTTGGAAAAATGAAGCCAGTGTGAAAGTGCCTCAAACCTGCATTTTGCCTGACGGCCACCAGAGGGCGATACCTGTGGTTGGAAAAAGACTTCCAGTCATACAGAGGTGTATGAGAAAACAGCTTTCTGTCTAGACCTCTGTAAACACCTTCCTGATGAGTTTTTGGGCTTAGTTACTCATTTTGGGTCATATTGACTGAAAAATAAAGTCTGTGTGGCAAATCTTGGCCGTACTGTGTTTCAAAATTGAGGATTATATGTGGTATGAGACCGCACGCTCATTGGCTAACAAAATGCCACCCCTCCTTGGCCCAGCTATTTTTTGCAACCTAGATGGTAACAAAGTAAAGATGTATATGGTTATTTTAGCGACAGATACCTCACTCAGACTGCTTGTCGAATCTTTTTGTTTGCGAGGGGCAGCCAATCAGAAGAAAGCTTCCTCAGAAAGAGTGAAAGGGAGCTAAAGCAGCTCGTTTCAGACTGAAGGCATGCACAAAAGCCCAGGATAAGATAAATAAGGATAATTTATAACAGTGACTCAGGCAAACGCTAATGTAATCTTTGAAAATGTTCGACATGCAAACAGTATTTGGCCTCAGTCAGCCAACCAGTCAGCCGTTAAACAGTAAACTGCTTACACTTCACGCTGGTTGGTGTAATGAGAGGCAGAAAGAGAGTGTGAGCACATGAAAAGGCTGACGCATGCCATGGCAGAGTACTATCTCTGCTGTTGCAGTGGTCAGAGCTTGACGGGTGTGTGGGAGAAAAAGGGAGAGGAAGAGAGGGAGGAAGGGTTTGACCTCTCACAGTAGGTGAGGAAGGAACAGATGAAGGGAGGAAGCAGGCTCTCTGATGGAGTATCTGGTTGCACTGTAGGGAGAATGATAAGAATCAGCAAAACCATGCAGGACTGTGCGTGAGAGCCCGAGAGAGGAGAAGACTGATTAAAGGACGGAGAAGACAAAGAGATGAGAGAAGTACGCGGGGCGTCTTGGATCTGTCAACTCAATTAAATCAACCATGTTAAACTGAATTTTTGAAAACCTTAAAATCTCTCAACAGCTAATTGTTTTTTCTTTGTATTCACGTTCACTTCAAAGAAAAATGTTTCCCAGTTGACAGGGAAGCAGCTCGGAGACAGCGACGGTACCTGCACACCTAATTGTGCAAACCATTAACGTAGACTTTAATACTGCTCCTCACCTAAAATCCAGTAAAAGTAAGCAGCTCATATGCAAAACAAACATCCTACTCTTCCCCAGATGAAAACAGTAAACACACTTTCTTGTGGGGAGTCCAACCTACAGTAATATCCGCAGCTGACACATACTCTAGTGATATGCTTGTGAATGCAACAGTTTGTGACTCATGTTACAGATGGACTGTGACTCATTGTTTTTGACAAATGATCTACCATGTAGGTCTGTTTGCATGTGGGCATATGTGGGTCATATTAAAGGAAAAGCATTAATCCTTGACCCTTACAGCAAGGGGCTGAGTTCCTTCTGTTACACTCTGGAGGCATTTTACTGGCATTGTTGGGGTGCACTTGTTTTTTTGGCCGGAAAAATCACAGCAAATCGGTTTGGGTTTCTTTTTTAAGTTGTTCTGAGTGGGAGTGGAAGATGGCAGTGCCCACCTTAATAAGAAATAAACCGTCACTGAGCAGTTTTGGGAGTGTAGCAGTGATGTAAATCATCTTCAATCTTTGGAGTCACCAGATCTTAACTAGTCTAAACACCTGAAGCCAGTGTGAAAGTGCCTCAAACCTGCATTTTGTCTGATGGCCATGAGAGGGCGATACCTGTGTTTGGAAAAAGACTTCCAGTCCTATAGAGGAGTATGAGAAAACAGCTTTCTGTCTGGACCTCTGTAATCATGTTCCTGATGAGTTTTTGGGCTTAGTTACTCATTTTGGGTTCATATTGACTGAAAAATAAAGTCAGTGTGGCAAGTCGCACAAGCATGTCGATTATCAGGTTGGAGAGGTAGGATGGGTAGATGGACAGATTTCTTTTATCGATGAAAGATACTATCTTTGGTCATTCCTTAAAAGCAGAGGTCCCAATCACGCAGTGAGAAAGGCGACAGTTTTGCAGCCAAAGTAAATTAAATTAGGATGCTCATCTGCTAGAATAACTGCTGCTGAAACTCACATTTATGAACCAACCAATCAGAATACAGCGTGAAATGATGCGGATGAACTCGATGCCAGCACTTGTAGGAAAAATAAGCCAAACAAACTTGAACAGAGTAGATGCAAAACAGACTTTGTCTTGTTTCTGAGATGCTTCCTCCAGCTGTTATCGTGACTGCAACAACGAGAGCGTAGCAGGGAAACAAACATAGACTGCAGTTTTGCAGTTATTATCATGAAACCGTCTGATGTCCTCCGCAAGTTAGAGTTCCACAAAATTGATTTCCACTTTTTCCTTTAATTTGTCACTCCTCCACTTATGTAGACTTTGCTGGGAGATAATCGCACAAAAAAATCCTCACACTTTTAAATGTGTTTTTAAACAACACTGTGTACAGTATGTGGTGGATGATGGTGTGGCATTATTAAGTTAAACTGATACTTTAGTGTATTTTTAGTTAAAAGGGAGGGTCACTGCAATACACACTGCAGCAGAAGACGTGACACAGACACTTTAATCCCACTGCTTGCAGCACGTGCACACATGCATAATAAAATTCATGCAAACCATGTGGATACATATAAAAACGTGGTACATAGACATCCACAGTCATATCCAATTATCCAAATCACAGCTTTCTTGTAGGAACAGAGATGCTCGCTGAGGCAGTTTGGTGCTTCATAAATGTGCATAATGACCTCAAGTGGTCCTTAAAGGGCTAAACAAGCTAAATTTGTGCTATTAAATAAATAAAATGTGCTAAAGCTATTGTCGAAAGCTTTAGAAATGTAAGGTGTCGGATATACCAAGCATCAACTAGCAGTTCATTTATAACTGAAAACAGGTTTTTGTTAATTAGACCGAGAGCCGCGCTTCATTAATGAGTCTCCTTCTCTTTTCACGAGAACATCAAGATGCCAACTCGAGCCCAGACAAACACAAGCGAAGAGAAACTAACAAGCTCAACGATATTCCTGCGGATCACTTTCAGCAGCTTAATCAGATGTTTTGCCTCGAGCTCCGAGTTAAATCAGCTCGACGCTTACATCCACGCTGCTGTAAGAGCAAACCTCCATCCCACTCGAAATGTCGCAGACACGTTTCCTTACAAAGTTTAATTATATGCAGACCATCTGTGGTTTTCACATAGTCTGCATACGCTTAATGCAAGTTCAATTTGTTTAATTTACATAAAAACACATCACCACACATTGACTGCAGAGTAGAATTTAACAAGATACAAGAGTTTCTGTCATTATTACTCTGGTACTTGATGGGGGGAAAAAGTGCCAGCTCTCAACCTTCCGAGAAATCAAGACACTTGAGTTTTGCAGTTAATGAGAGCGCTGTATCCAACCTTATATCACTTTTCATTAAAGGGGAACCTATTATGCTTATTTCTAACTCCATATTTTCATCTGGAGAGTCTACTAGAGTAGCTCTGCATGATTCACAAGTCAAAATCATCTTTATTTAAACTTATGCTGGGTGTTGGTGCAGCCCTTCAGTTCATCCTCTGTGTTAGCTTTCTTCGCTCTCCCTTTAAGACAACTTTCTTCTGACTGGCCTGTGGTAAACTAAAGATCATGTCAATGACCATATTAAGAGCATCCTGTTATGTTATTGGGTCTTTGCCCCTGCATTTTGGACTTATGATTCATTCTTTTGGATTTGGGTATTTCCTAGAGCCTCGTAGTTTTGCTATTTATATTAATAGTACTTGTTTCTTGTTTATGTTTGTTCCCATTTTCGTGTCCAGTCGGTCTTCAGTGTCTCTGTGTTTGTTTGCCTTCGGTCTCCCCAGTCCTGTCTCCTGTGTTCTCAAGTGCCTTCATCTTTTGTCCACATGTCTTAGTCTGACTCTCAGTGTGTGTGTTACTTCCTGTTTTATTTTGAAAGTGCCCTGGTCAGGGGGATTCCATTCAGCTGTGTTCCCAGGTGTGTTCACTCTGCCCAATTCCCTCATGTGTATATACTGTCTGCATCTTTCTTGGTTCTTTGTGTCCTCTCTCCTGGTCTGTGGAGCCTTTTTCTTTCAGGTCTTTCAGGTTTTTGTTTCCTGATTACCAGCAATAATTTTATGATTTGGAGTTTTACATCTGTATGCTAAGTCCTGCATTCTGGGTCCACTCCCTGCCTGCCACACGCCCCGCTTCTCATGATAGATCCTCTCTTTTGGCAACAGACAGAGCAAACATAAAAAAAAAAAACTGTCTGCAACTCGGCATTGAAAGCAGTCTGAGGCCTGAGCATTAGACTCACAGGGATTACTTTTATGTTTCGTCATGTTTAATAGGAGGAACACCATTTGTAACAGAGTATATATGGAAAAGCGTAATAGGTCCACTATAATGACTCTGAATTCTCATATAAAAGAGACAAGTTGTGTTAGTTGTTTGGATTCATAGATGACTCTTAAGAGAGAGACGTCTGTTTTCTCTGTCAAAATATAAATGATCTGACTTTTCTCCTAAGTATTCTCCTTTCTAGACCAAAAGTCCTCTGAAACTTTCTTTTCAGTCATTTTCTTTTTCGAGCTCACTGCAAAAAATGACATTAAAGTTAATTAGACTGACTATATTGTCAAAAGCTTTTAATGCATGTAGCTACTTTTCTTCTTTGTAAATCTGTCTGCAGAGTAGACACGATCTGCCCAGCTCCATGTTATTTTTAATCTTCATTTTTTTAAGAAGCACCGTGAAAAAAAATCAGAAAATCAAAAAGTCTTTTGTGCCCATTCCTGTTTGCGTTTCCACCACGATCGCAAAACTGTGAAAATCAACTTAATTAGACTGATAGCAGATGAAAAAGCAACAGGTTTTCAACAGTTTTCCCCCAGTGGGTATGTGACAAGACCGAGACACAGTGGCATCCCACTGAGAACGCCTGTCTCCACAGTAGGAGGTGATTGGGTCTTTTTTCTTGTTAGTTACCAAATAAAAGTTAAGTTTTGTTTTTCTTTGGCATCTTTGTCAGCAGTGTTTCTCAGACACTAATTCAGCCCCGTAGTTTTCCTCCATTTTAAAACAAATGAAAAAGTTCAAGCAGCTTTCATATTAGAGCTATTAAGTTAGATTTTCAGACTATAACTTTCTTTGATGTGTACACTAGAATATATGTCAATTGTAAACTGCATCTAAGGCAGGATTACAAACAGAGCAAACTAAGCAAATGCTCAGGAACCCACAACTCCAGGGGGACTCATAAGTCTGTCACCGATGATCGGTCCTGCATCCTTCGAGTTTGGCTCCAGTAAATGAGAGGGACTCAGACTGGAACCAAACTGTTTTAATTTTGCTTCTTTCCATCAGCGCTTTGTGTAATTATCAAGCAGAAACCCGAGGAAAGAACTGTAAGACAGCGGCAAAATATTGTTGGTCTCAGTATGTCTTTAGCAGTTAACGAATCACTAAAGGCCGATCATTATTCACTGAGTATTTTAAGACTTTTTTTTCCTCTGCCCAGTAGATGATGAGTTCGCTGTCAAAGAAAAATTGCTAGCTTTTAATTAGCTTTGAGAAATCAGTGAATTATTTTGGCTTTGGTTTCAGCTTTGGATTGGTGCTTATGTAGCACTTTTCTACTTAAGCTACATTCACTCATTCACACACACAGTCATACACTTCTTCTTTTATAATAACTCTTTAATAACTAGCATCCTCACATTTGTTGGCTGCCCAAGGGCTTCTTCAATGTCCACACACGTGGACACTGGAGAAGCCCTTCTGATTGGTAGATGAGCCCCCCACCTCCTGGGCCTCAGTCGCCTGTGACGACACAACTTTGGAGGTGTCTGAGTACTTAAAAAAATGAAACTAGTATAGTTGTGATGAGAATATCTGCCACAGGGCCTCATATGAGATCACCCTAGCGATTACTGAGCCAAACAGGCTATATCCCTTTGACACTCACACTGCAAAACCCAGTATGTGCTGTATTTTGATACAATTTTTAGTGTAAGATCATCAGACTTTGCATCAAACTGCATTTAAACGTGCATGAAGGGCATTGATAGGGCGAGAGGTGGGGTCAGTTCTTGACACTCTTTCATCTCCTTTTTTTAATCCATTCTAGTCGCTCACACTTCCTGTCTCTTCATCTTCATCCACAGAAATAACAACTACAGCACTTTCCACCACCCCACTCGCATCTACGCCTCCCATGACCACATTTGGTGCAACCACCACAGCACCGATCACCAACCCCGGCACGACAGCAATTATAGAGTGTGAAGACGGACGGCTGGACTGCATCACTGAAACCGAGACCCCCGAATACGACGAAGGTAAATCTCAGAAACTCGGTTCCTTTTAGTACGCTCTCCGTCTCGGTGTGTGTACCGCTCGCCAAATTAAAATGCAAAGCAATAAAAGGTAAAAGGATTGAACGCGGGAATAAAAGCCTTTCTTCTTTCTTCCTTTAAATGTTATTGATTTAATTTCTGCTTTAATGAAGCCCAGTTGGAATTGGATCATGAGAAATTCTCCCTTATCTTCTCACTAGCTGCTACAGTTTTGACTGAATTGGTCTTTTTCTGTTCAGCTTTATTTATTTATTAGCTTTTCTTTAGCGCTGTCTGACTATCCTTGTTTCCGATTCTCCTTTATCCTCTCTTTTATTTTCAGCCACATTAAGCATTAGGCCTCTTTTCTAGGATTTAAAAAGCTAAAGAAAAAATCTAAAACCTTAAAGTTAAACTGTTTGGCTTGAATGCCTGGTACTAGTTTTTCATAAAAGCAGGTATGTTGTGTTTGTGCTGGCATCTGTGTGGGTGAGAAAGCCCTCTCTGACCTTTGACCCCAAACTGACTGCCCCATCTGTCTTTCGCAGGAGGCACCACGTCCACCAACCCCATTATGGAGTTCATGCCAGGTGAGCATTTCCGCCCCAATCTGCTCCCATGTTTCCCCGTACAATGTGTTTCATTTAAAGCAAAGTTGAACCATTTTACAGGCAGCTGTAGATATGAAAGCGCTGCTCGGGGTTTGCCAGATCGGTGCATTAATTCAGCCAATGGACCCATTATTCAGTGTCACCAACGGTACTGACCACGGTCGCGAAGAACAATGAAGCTGACCTCCATTAGAGTTAATAGCTTTTTCATGGTCCCACTTCACAAATGAACCTGACACTGCTGAACCCTGACACTAGCGGACTACAGAGAGAGACAGAACAGACACACGTGCTATTAGGTTATATATTTACAGAGAGAGAGAGAGTGAAAGAGAGAGCAAAGACTTTTTTTTCGTCAGTGTTTTTCATCTTTGATGCCAGACCAGCTGCAGTCAAAAGACGATTATTTCCCTGTGTAGTAATTTGCACAGCACAGATCGCGGAGGCTTGAAGATGCACAACACCTGTAGGCAAGCTTAAATGCTGCGCCACATCTGCCAGCTAGATGCAACTGGAAGGCTATCAGCTGATCAGAAGGATACCAGCTGAGCTTGTATTTGTAGCTTGCCTCTATGCTCAGTTTTTAAATGTAACACAAAAAATCTGTTTAATCAAAGTTTTCATAAAGTGCTGTACACAAAACATGAATAAATACATTGGAAAATCATAAAAGAAATAGTTAAAACTCAAGAATAGAACATTTTAAGCTATGCTGGTATTCTTGAGGTGCCATCGCTATATATTTCTCTGGGTTAAATCTTCTTACATCGATGAAAAGGTTTCTAAAGGTTTCAACAGCAAGGGGAAGGATAAAGGAAAGGAAAGAAGGAAAGAAAATTAGAAAAAAAAGTCAAGAAATTTGTGCAGAAATGTCGTTTTTTTTTTTCATGTTCCTTTCCCTGCAGATTTATCTTAAACCCCACTGGAAACATTTAAATAGCATTTTGTTATAAAGAAACAACTTAAAACTTTCTAAGAGTGTCTGAGGTTGAAACTCATGATCATTTATCTATAAAACTGCACTTTACAGATGTGGAAACAACAGCAGAAAAGAGAGTGGCATTAGACTCGTGAAAAAACTGTGAAAAAACTGCAGGTGTTAATGGAACGAGAAACATTGATGTTGTGATGCCGCACATGCATTTAAAGCCAACTGCAGCGCTCTGTTTTGGTCATTTATGGCTTTCTTTTCTGGGTGAACATTTTAGCACCACATCACAGTTCACCCTCCCTTGTGAGTACACCGAATTCAACTCATTTGGAGCAAACAGCCAGGGTGAGAAGAAGAGGAATGAATAGGCAGAAAGGTTAAAAAAATGGCAGCTCTGACAGGGGGAAAAAGAAATAAAGCAGGGGGGGATAGTGAGGGGAAAGGAGGCTGGGTGAGGAGGATAAAGAGGCAAAAAGAGAAAGGGAGAGTGCAGGTAAAAGAGAGGAACAGAGGGAGGTGAAGTGAGAGCAGCGGAGGAAGAATAAAGGCCTCTTGGGTCTCAATTAGCTGAGCTGAAGCATCGCGTGAAGACAGCTTGGGGTTGCTGGATGGTGGGTGGGTGGGTAAGGTGGGTATTACTGTGTAGCTCCATGGTCATCTCTGCATCCTATTAGCCTCTCAGAAACATGTCCACTGTTGAGAGATTTTTGCATTTATTTGGATGCTGCGGTGAACCGATACCGCCCGTCAACTGCTGGCAGAGGCAGAGGAAAAAGGGAGGGTTTTTTCTGTTTGGGTTTTTAAGGGGGCCACATCCGTTGATGTTGGTGGCACCCCGCCCTGCTCCGTGGTCCCTCCACTCTTCAGTTTCTCTCTCCTAAAGTGCTGATCCCAAACATATGTACGTGCTTGGTACTGTTTTCTATCAGGGCTGACATCTGTGGATGTGGAGGAAAATGCCCTCCAGCGCTGCACATTGTACATACAGTCACAACGGTCTCTCTGTTTGTCTCACCCCATTCCATCTGCACAAGCCTTTTGTAGGCTGCACAATTTATACTCGGAGAGCACACAACAGCAGGAACAGCTTCCTGATAGGAATGCTACAAGACTTGCTGTCCTTTTTTTCAGGCCATCTCCCCTTACCTCCTCCTGAATGACACTGATTGGTCAGTGAACACAGCACCAGATCGTAGCTGTACGCCTCTTCACTTAAAAACCTAAGCAGTTTGTCACATAGCATAGCAGCTTTTCAGGGACTTGATTCAGTTCTCAGGAAGGGTTTACAGGAGCAGATAGGAGCTGTTTACTTCAGTATTTGGGATTCAAATGAAGGGCTACTGTTTCCTTAAGGTTGTCTTTAAAGTGCTTGATGTACCAGCAAAGATAGGAATAAATATAGTTAAGACACGCATCTTAGAGGCCCCCCTCCCTGAGCCTGGTTCTGCTGGAGGTTTCTTCCTGTTAAAAGGGAGGTTTTCCTTCCCACTGTCGCCAAAGTGCTTGCTCATAGGGGGTCATATGATTGTTGGTTTTTTTCTCTGTATGTATTATTGTAGGGTCTACCTTACAATATATAGTGCCTTAGAGGGAGGGACTGCTGTTGTAATTTGGCGCTATATAAATAAAATTGAATTGAATTAAATTGAATTGAATAGAGGACCTTCCAAGACTAGGACTGAACTCACAAAAACTGTGCTTACTAATAGCTGATTATTGGTTACAGGGAAAATTTTCAGTTATATTTTGTAGATACGAGATTTTTAGGAGTGTTTTTGTGTCTCTTTGCTACAGCTTACTTGTGGTTCGCCTGTAACTTTGACTTCTCGTCGTTCTGCGGCTGGACCAGAGAGACCGGTACGGGAGCTGAGTGGATCATCCAGGCCAACGGGGCTCCTGCTGTCCACAGAGGACCGCCCCTTGACCACATGGGTAGGTGATGAGTGCTGACTTTTGTGTTCAAGTTTTTTTTTTTCTCTTTCTTTGAACTAGTGGCACTCGACAGATGCTTTGGGAGAGTGCTCCGTAGCTCTCGATGTTACTATGCATCTGCTGAAAAGTCTGTTGAAACCTCTTGTGCTAGAAATGGGAATATTTTCAACAAAGCTTTAAATAACACTATACAGTCCCTGTGCTGCTGTAAATTCACAACTCTGCCTTTTTTCTGTTTAAAGAAATGAGGAAAAACATGCCTATGATGTAAAAAGAAATTCCCATTGGACACCCAACCTTGTTCTTGCGCTGAAGGACAAAGACTTTGTGAATATGGAAATATATCACAAAGCTAAGTAGGCCTGATGCTCTATGAGCTGTTATACACATGAAAAGGCTCAAGCCACTCACTCATGCCACAATGTTAAGTCCCTATAAGGTCTGAAAGGACATATTTGGGTAATAATTACTGTAAGAGGTCCATCTGTCCATCCTGTAAAGTGTATCTGGCAGAAGTCTAGGCAGAGATGCCCAAACTTCTATCTTTTGGTCACCTTGCGAAGCGCAAACAACTGACCAAATGACCGTTATCCCAAGGTTGTGACCACACACCCTCAGAAGGAATCTCACTTTTACTGCTTGCATCCAAGAGCTTATTCTTTTGGTCACTACCAGCACCTTCTGGCCCCAGGTGTGGGTGGGAAAATAACTCAACCTCCGAGCCTGTTAGTCTCCCACCTCTAAAACCCTGAGATGCTTGAACTTCTCCACTTGAGGCAGTAACCCATCCATAAATATCAAAACTATACTCATCATGGAGCACAGTCGGCAAACATTTTCTGTATCTGAACTGACCCAGCCTTCCCAATAAGGATCTTTTCCTGATGAGGGCAGCATCTCTCACCGGGTTTTAAAATGGAACAGTCCAGAGTGTTCACAGCTGAAAGCAGAGGATCTAACCATAAGCAGAATCAGAAGCATGCTGTTCTGCTGTAGCTTCCTGATGGGTTTGATGGAGAAGAGTTGTCAGAAATGGTCCAAATTGTTGTGCATGTCATCGTGTGCATTCACACAGTGAGAGTATTCTGGCTCCGCCAACAAAATCGTTGCTTACTACCCGGCCCTGCTCACCAGAATGTTTGCCTGCAGCTTCTTCCTCTTCAAAAAAAATTATCTTCAAGTTGAAAGGTTGCTGTTATGAGACAGTGGAAGAAACCCAAAAATAGTAGCCATGTTTGAAAAAGATAAGAAGAGATGGCGTGAATTTAAATCAACTTATTTTTGTTTTGCTTTGTTTTTTTAAGAACAAAAGATGCAATTGCATCTTGTGCCTTTTTCTAACAAAACATATGTTTGTATGGGCGTATTTTAATGTTATGTGCTGTAATACAATTTGAAGAAGGAACGAACAGCCTTGAAATCCTTGACTTTTAAAAGACATATAGCACTGAAATTCATCAACATGCCTCGGCTCTCTGTCCTTCTCTCCATTCAAGCTTGATGGATGTGATAGATGTTTCTGTGGAGACGGGAGCAGCAGTAGCAGCATCTCTAAAATGAATGATTTCACCTTGATTTCTTGACTTAACCAGATCACTAATAAAAAATGAGTATTTTGTGATGTCAAGACAGATTTTTCTCCTGAAGCGAGAGCCCTTTGTTTTCATGAGAAAACCTTGTGAGGTCCTTGAATCTGATGTCTGTGGGGGTTTTGAAAGCTTGATGCTAAGCAGTATCACAGACATTATCAAGTACTCACTTTATGAAAAGACAGTTAAATGTTTAGACAAACCACAAGGAAGGTAATCAGCTGAATGCAGTCAAATGAATGTACTGTAATGAAGGCTTGGGAGATTTATAAGTCCTTTACTGTCACACTGGTGTTTGCGCTCAGTCATATTAAGGCGTGTATTCATTAAAGATGTATAGATATCAGCATATTTACATTCAGGGATGTATTTAAAAGAATAATATCAGCAGTAACGCATTGGAAAAGCTTTCAGGAGTCCTCTAATGTCACAATCACCTCTTACCTTGTCTTCTGCTGCCCCCTGCAGGCCAACCTGGGAACTTCATTTACGTGCAGCTGACTGACTCGGACACACCGAGTAAAACTGGTGAAGATGAGGACAAAGAAGAGAAGGTGGCGAGGCTGGCCAGCCTGCCCATCACCTCTCCAGACTCTGACCTGTGCATGTCGTTCTGGTATCACATGGTTGGTGAACACGCAGGAGCGCTTCACATCAAACACAGGAAGGAGACAGAGGAGGGGCAGATCCTGTGGACGGTCAGTGGCCATCAGGGCAGTCGGTGGAGGGAGGGACGAGTTATACTGCCGCACTCAAGCATCCCCTATCAGGTAATATAAATCTGGATGTAATGACTCTTAAAATGACAGCAGGGAGAGATTGGAATTTGTTTGGAAATTCACTACTACTGATAACTATAAGACAAGAAAGAAAGAAAGGTATGATTTGGAACAAAAGAATAAACTCTGGATGTTGGGATTGCAGTTTGCACCTTAACAATTTAGCCAACAAAAATAAAAATGTTTACTTATATACAGCAAAGTTTCTGGATGATTAACCTTCTCTTTTTGTTGTCCTGTATGAAAAAATGCATGTGAAAGACTTTGTGTTGTTTTTTGCAGGTGGTGGTGGAAGGCATCGCAGACCGACGCAGCTTAGGCTACATAGCTGTGGACAACATCCAGATCATGGATGGAGTCAGAGCTGAGGACTGCAAAGGTGTGTATTTCAATGTTACTTAACATCGTCATCATTGCTGTTTTGTGCTTTGCTTTTTGCTTTTTCTGTGCGAGGCCAGTGTAGCTATGGTTGAGGTGTGGGATCGGCCCGGTTAAATATGTGATCAGAATTTAAGAGTAAATATTTTAGATAAGCCAAAAAAGTGGAATGTCATTACCGTGTGAATGTGCAGTATCCCTTGGTTTTTTTAGTCAGATCCATCCCTCATGGCCTGTTTAAAAGCACCAAGATGAAAAAAACTCTGCTCTTTATTTAGCAGGAAAAGTCCTTTGGTCCTTTTTCAACAACTACAGTGAAAAAAGAACCGCTGTTGGTGGGAAAAATAACCTACCCTAACACATATCTTGTTCCAATAAATGCAAGAAATGGAACGAATCAGCGCTTTAAATATTAGCTCAACTTTGGTTAGTTTTTGTCTAATATTCTTATTTTTGTCTGGGACATCATCCAAAATGTGTAGAAAGAAAGATATGAAATGCCAGCATCTGGCATTATAGATTAATAGTAGGCCTGCTTCTGCATTGTATGCAAACAGAGAATCTTTTTGTTTTAAACTCCAGATCCAAAACCTCCTACATCTCCACCAACAGAGATCTTCATTCTGCGTAAGTATTGAACATAATGTCTTGGTGCCCGGTAAATAAGTGCATGCAGTTTTTATTGGACATTTCTCCACTTTACATTATTGTCTCTGTCTCTGCAAAGTAGAATTGGTAAAGAAAAACATTCAGTCAATGCCAGAATAAGAAGCAGACTTGTGTTAGCATGTTATTTTGTTTGGTTTTACTTATGTCAAAGAACTACATCTGTTGTTGTTGTTGTTTTTTCCTGATTAAAATTATTCATAACCGGAATGCTCCCATATACCAAATGAACAAGCTTATTCATTACTGTACTGCTGTAAATGTGATATTTATATAATAATTGTGGTCTTCAAGTAAGCAACCTCAGAAACTAAACAGTCCCAGATTTTACAAGAATATTGTAACATAATTCTAATGAAATTAATATGCGTAATATTCTCAGTCTCACATTTTCCTCTTCAGATATCTGTGGCCTTTCCATGTATCGATATTATCATCTATAATTTGAATAACACAAAATGCTTTCAGTTTACAAAATAGCAAATAAATATTCTGCTGCAGTAGATTCTGACATATCAGAATCAGAAAACAGCTTAGTTTGATGATTTCTGCTTTCTGCTTCTGCTCTTTCGCCCACATCTGCAAATCTCCGTATGGAGAAGAAGGCACCTCTGATACATTTAGTCAGATCAGGAGCTAGTGTTTCTAATTGGGAGTGTGGCTGCTCCTCTCTATCAACCCAACAAATTGTGTATATAATTTCTTCAGAGATATTGTTAATAACAGCAGGATGCAGCAAACAGCAACCTTAGTACACAGCTAAAATTGTTTCAAAATGCAGTGCTAAGATTTTATTTTTATGTTGACCAGGAATAAAGAAATAATTATCAAGGCAGTGACATATAGGTCACAGGGGGGAATTTTCACCATCCCTCTTGGCAAATATACATATTTTCCCCATGGTAATCGGAAGACTCGGGTCAGAGACCACTCAAATTGGGTGAATGGGTCCAGCAGATTCAACACATTCCAGGAAAGACCTCCGAGATCTCCGTCCAAAAGAGTGCAGTCCAAGAAACATCAAAAATACTATAAGGACCCTCAAGCTCCTTAAGCCTCTAGTAAAGGACTATTCAGTTATCAGGCACAATGAGGCAGCTATTAGCCTAGTAAACAAGAGCCAGCCTCTTTTAGGGCTTTCCAATAAAAAAAATTAAATAAAAAAATGCCTTTCATTAAAAATTAAGAATTCAGAGTTTAGGACAATCAGGGAGTAGATTTAGGATCATTTGAGAGACACATTTTAAAACTTCTTTCAATCCACTGAAGTAGGGCTGCACGATTAATCGTTAGAAAATCGCGATCTCGATTCATACTTACGTGCGATCTCATTTCCAAATGACAACGATTAAAAAAAAAAAAAAAAAAAAAAGACGACGACGATTGTACTGCATTTTGATCCGGGACATAACCTGCATGAAAACAAGCGCTCACTCTTCCTGCTCAACAAATGACAAGGGCGGAGCCTTATACCACGTGATACAGAAGCTGTGCCGTGATGCTCAAATTGGCAGGAAAGAAACAACGGAGAACACGTCAGGGATGACGAGAAAGTGACAGGGGAAAATCTGTCCCGGTCAACCACCCAAACATCAATAACGGGAACCTTATACAGCGCTTCCCTATACACGTCGAACTCCCGCAGGCACAAAGAAATTACGGAGGCTATTACTTATCACCTGACCAAAGATATGGCTCCCATCAACACTGTGCAAAACGAGGGATTTAGGAAAATGATCAACACCCTAGACCAGGGGTCGTCAACCTGCGGCTCCGGAGCCGCATGCGGATCTTTAGTCCTTCTACGGCTCCGCGTGGTTTGGGGAAATAAATAATTTTTTGTAAGTAATTAGCTAAAGTCTATTTTATTTTTATTAGTTCTTTTTTTTAACTCGTAGTTCTAAATTGGAAGATTATTGTGATATTGAAATATAAATATAAAATTATATTCTATTAGTTTTTGATCGATCAAAATAAGCGTCACACTTGCGGAAGCCGATATACCCGCCGAAACGCCGTGCGAGACTTTCAACCCCAGGCAGGCCAATTATGGATCTTCAGATCCACATTATGTCAGCAGCTGTTCTCCAAAAACAAACACGTTCACGCCTCACAGACGACAGCTTACAGTCGTGCGTAAAGATGAAAGTGACTTCGTACAGCCCCGATCGTACAGCAGACGCTGCGCGCAGAGGTTCAGGAGCGGAAGTCCCATTGTAAACATATCACGGCAGACCCGACTATGTTTCCATGAACACGCTTTTCAGCATCTTTTTATTGACCACTTTTCACACATGGTTGCTTTACGCATACAGCCGGTGTTAAAGCTCGCAGCCCGACACACACCAACACAACAGCATAGGTGGCACAGACGTTAAGGCGGCGAGGCGTGATTGCGGGTACCGCTAAGGTGCGTCCGCCTCCCCTGCAGCGGCGCTGCAGTCCACGCCCCGCCACACATATTAACCAGGTAAAATACATACTTAGGCGGAATTTTGCAAAGTTCAAAATGTGTTAATTACAAAATTAAAATGTAATTTTCTCTGTAGCACTTCATGCATTTAAGCAACACACCTTAGTTGTTCACACAAAGCATAAAGGTAAAAAAAAAAAAAACAATATATACAGTGTTATGTTCATTTTAGATGTCAAAAAGTATTTGCGGCTCCCAGAGTTTTCTTTTGTGTGGAAATCGCGTCCAAATGGCTCTTTGGGTGTTAAAGGTTGCTGACCCCTGCCCTAGACAAACGCTACACAGTGCCGTCCCGCAACTATTTTTCTATTGTTGCACTACCTGCTCTGTACACGCAGTGTCGAGCAACGGTGGAGACGGAATTTTAAGCAGTACGACATTTTGCGGCAACAACAAAATGTGAGGCATTTATTGTTTTTATGTTTATTTATTGTTTTTATGTTCAGTTTCAACTGTTACGAAGTTGATGTGCAGTTAATAAGTGCTATAAATATTTATATTGGAAAAGAAAATCGTGAGAGAATCGTGATCTCAATTCTAAGCAAAAAAATCGTGATTCTCATTTTTTGCAAAATCGTGCAGCCCTACACTGAAGTGACTTTTTCGACGTTACATTTGACACTGGCATCAGGGTCAGAATCTGTTTCTATTGTGAATATTTTAAATGGAATGTATTTTTTTTTTATCTTTTGCAGCCATGGACACCTACTCACAAGAAAACAGTCCACTTGGCAGCCCAGGAAACATGCTGAAGACCCTGGACCCGATCCTCATCACCATCATTGCCATGTCAGCTCTGGGTGTCTTCCTGGGCGCCATCTGCGGTGTTGTCCTGTACTGTGCCTGCTCACAGGGCAGCATGACAGACAGGAACTTATCTGCCCTTGAAAACTATAACTTTGAGCTGGTAGATGGTGTGAAACTAAAGAAGGACAAGATAAATGGACAGACTAACTACTCAGAGGCGTGAGTTAGAAATGGGGACGGAGCTGCAGTTGCTCCGCATGGACACGTTCGATGCAGCCAATCAAGAAAGTGGAACACAGGGCTGAAGCCACCAATGGGACGGCAGGGTGGGCTGAAAAGTGAGCCGATGTAATTTTATTTCTCAGGAGCAGCAGTGGAAGGGACTCACCTATAGGGGGCACTGTGTATAAAGAATCTGTACAGCAAAAAAAAAAAAAGAGAAAAAAGAAGAAAACTAAGGATTCTATTTGTTTTTCGGCGTGCTTTGTTGATTTCATGTAATCACATGCTGGTGTTGAGACCAATTCAGATGAAAGTATTATTTGGAAAGATAAAATCTGTTTTTTTTTGTTTTCGTTTGTTTGTTTGCTTGGTTTTTTGTTTTGTTTTTTCCTCTTTTGTTGTTTCAGATGTCATTGTTACACAGAACAGGCAGACTATTTGAAATATGCTATTGTGATATCTGGCTCTTGTTGGCCGTATGTCCCCGTCCTCATGTGTGCATGAAAGTGTTTATGAGTGTGTGTGTGTCACATTCATACACATCTGTATATAAGGTGTGTATGGGTAGTAGTCTGACTGTAGAGGTGTGTATCATTACAGTCATGTTTGTGTACATGATCAGCATGCATCTGTGTGTGTGTGTGTGTGTGTGTGTGTGTGTGTGTGTGTGTGTGTGTGTGTGTGTGTGTGTGTCTGTGTGTGTGTGAAAAGCGGGGACCCGTCCCTGCCTGTTGACCTGCGTCTAGTTCCGACAGTGCCTTTTTTTTTCCTCCAGTTTTTCTGTTGCCTTTTTTTTCTGCTGGTTGTTTTCCCATCAGCTAATGTCCCATCTGGGGTTCCTACACGGATGTGAAAAAAAAATGGAAAAAAATAACTTTTCCACATTGTGATAATAAACCTACAAACTTTTTAATGTTGTAGTGTGTTGTCAAATTTCACATGTGTTGGTGTAGCTCTGTAGATCCTCATGCCTCAATGACAGTGGCACTGACACACTTTTAAAATCTAGGCGACATTTAGGAAAACTTGTGAAATCTATGGAATTTTCCAGATGGAAAATGTGTAGGAGCCCCGAATGCCTCATTTTCATGACACATCCAACATATTGTACATAGGTTTTAATATATTTGAGCGCCCTCTTTATAGAGAAAGACACCAGTGCTGCAGCATCCTTTCTATGCTGAAAGAAATGTCACTGTTTATCATTTGGATTTGATAATGTATAGAAAAACAAAGAGATACAGAGCTGTTGTTTTTATGTGGTTTTTGAATTTAATTGTTCCCTGGTTTTCACTTATGTTTTTACAGACATGGAAATGAGATTAAGGAGAAAAGCATCAGATATGCCTTGAAAGAAGAGATGATGGATTTTTTTGTACTGGTGACCTCAGTACCATAAAGATGCTGACAACAAGTTGAGGATGGATTGTTAAGATTATTTTTGAACGCCACTGGCACACAATGAGACTGCTCGAACTTTAAGCAGAAGGGTGCCCAGTGGTTTGGGAGCCTTGTGATGGACTTCAAGCGTCTCTTTAAGTCTCTTTAGGGTCTAACAGCATCTATTATTGAGCAGACAGGTTTCATTTTCAGATAGGACTGAATAATTAAGAACAGCTGGAAATTTTAAATTGTTTTCACTTTAAAAAAAAATTAAAATGAGTTTATTTTGTGAGATTTGGTTTTGTATTTCTATTTCATATGGTTTGTACTTGGTCTTTAATTTGCTTGAGCATTTTAATGCCTTATTTACTGTATACCATAGTAAACCTTTACACTTACCAACTTTGGTGTTTGTGAAATATAAAGTCAGGGTATTTATCTTCCAAAACTGGTTAAAAACTAAGAACAGCAAGTGTTCTACAAAGACTGCTTTGTTGTGCTTTAGCTTTTTAGCTGAACTTGTTGTTATATGGGTCTCTTCTTTAAAACACCGTAAAAAGAAAATGTTGGTGAAAACCTACTACTCTCTAACTATCTGACAACCTCCAACAGATGTTTGTTTTAAATGGGAACATTCTGACTTAGTGCTCCTTAAGTTGGGGCAAAATATACATGCACAAAACTTATTGAAACCGAGTAGTGTGGTTGACTGACATTTTGCCTTGTTTATTTCCTGTTTTTACTGCACCATGACTGGTAACTCTACCTATTTTTAATGTAGCATTATGAGACATCACCCAGCTCAAACTGAGAAGTGCTCACCTAAGTATCAGTTCTCCATCTTTAACTGTCTTTTCTCTGTAGCCATTTAGTAAGCATCCACAATCAAATAAAGTGTGCTGACTGTTGAGGCATTCATGCTTTATTCTTACACGTAACTCTTCATCTTCTTGCTAAAGTTTTACCTGTACATTTATAACAGGAAAAATAACCAGACAAGATATCCTCCCCCTTTAAACTTACAAGGATGCTGCAGCACTCAACGTGAAAACAAATGTTGCACTGATATATTTAAAAAAATAAATAAATAATCTATGTGTTTATGATGTTGATTTGCAAAAAGTGAGGAAGGAGGGAAGAGAGGACAGTGTTATTGTTGCTTCTTTTTAACACGGTTTCAGAAGACTACGTTATAATTCTGAAATGTACAATTTACAGAGATGTTTTTCATTCTCGAAAAAGCTTATATGCGTCTCTTTGAAAAGTAACAATTTTATTTACTTGGTATAATATCACCTTGTGTTTTTGTACTGTCACTGATGTACGTGCCAATGTTTTATTTTTTTTCTTTGTATGACAAGAAAAATGTTTTATTTTCAGTACCGTTTTCTGTAATTTTGCTGTCTCAAATCTAGAAAAAGAAAGGAAATGAGGAAGTTAAAAAAAACATTGGAAAGCAGTGAGGCCTTACGTGACTAATAGTATTGTTTGTACTTTGACTTTCTGGTCAACACTCAGACTCATCTGTCTCTGTTGTCTCAGACTCTCATCATTGACTATTACATTCCAAAGAATTGGATCAAATAAATGTTTTAATTAAAAGCTGAGCTGCTTTTTCTTTCTAACATCAAAGATATATTTTCTATTCATTACATAAAGCTTTATTTCAATTTAAAAGGGTTTTCACTGCAGCGATTTTGTCACATGCAGATGATGGAAAATCCTCAGTTAACACTGTGTTTCTCCTTACTTTTTAACTATGTTTGGGAGACTTTTGACTACCTACGGGACACTTTAGGGGTTACCAAGAGGGTTTAGCATGTTGCTGCCTACGCACCAGGCACGGGACATTTAAGGTTTCAGGGATGGTTTAAAATTTCTGGCTTTTATTCTTTTTTCTGCACAAATTGTGATTAGGCTAAAGCTACAGCTGGATGAAGGTCAGTTTATCAAAAATACTGGACACAAATCCTGGCATTGTAGAAAAGTAACCACAAATTTTGCCTACAAAATTTCCTATTTTCCTATTGGTCTGTGAGACCCCTCTCTAAAATAATGTGTACGTTTTGCTTTGCCTGTGTTATTATTGCTCAACACATGTAATGCAGTTTGGCACACTGAAGCTCAAGATTGTCAATTATCCGACTTGTACAAAAACATGAAAATCTTAAAAAGCACAAAGCAAACTAGAAACAAAGAAAGTTCACCTTCAAACTAAAGGTTGTTCCTTTTGAACACAGTGTAGCAGAGTATAAAACAGTGAAAAAAGTTTCCCAATCAGACTTTTTGGTGTGTATTTTCAAACTGGGACTTTAATATCTCATTTTAGAAACATCTAGCCATATTGTATTTTCTATGAACAATAAAAAAAAGGCAATGTATCACTATCTTTTGGCAAAAGTACACAAATTTGTCACAAGTAGACGTACAAATACTCGTGTTACAAAAATACTCTAGTAGAAGTTGAAGTGGCACGCTTCTTTACTCAAGTGAAAGTGGAAAAAGTACAGACGGTGAAATGTACTCAAAGTATAAAACTGAAAAGCTCTTTGGAGGACAGTTCTACCAAAAACTTTGGTGCAAAGTAGACTGAATCTCAATATAATAATTAAATATTAACACAAGGAAATAGAAACTTTATTTTAACTTAAATTTGAATTCCAATTAATGTAGTCAGCTTGAACGTCCGCTTTTGTGGGAAAAAAAGAAGGGAAAATAATGTGAATTCTAAAACATTTATTATCTATTGTTGCCTTCATTGCAGACGGATGACGTTGCCTTCACACCTAAACAGAAAAATCAGTAAATTGAGATTCAGCAGGTGGGTGAACCGTTAGATTGGTTGTAGTGGTGCAGCGTGGGAAAAATAGTAACTTATAATCATTTATATAGAGAAATAAGTCACAACAACTGTGCTGCTGCTCTTTGTAAATTTTAGCTAAATATTTGTACTTTGCTTTTTTTCAACCCTCGGCTTATAAATAAAATAATGACATTCATATCATGTTGTGCAACTAATCTGTTTTCAGAATGATTTAGATACCAGTATTCAAGAGCCTCTGGTCTACTCCACCCAAAACCCTGAACTGATTTATAGAAAGACAAAAATTTCATGGATGGATGTTTGTTTTTTCCCAGTAATTTCAAGCATCCCTTTGCTATGTTGTGTTTTGCCCACAAAGAGGCAGCATTGACCCTATTAATACTATATGTGACACGATCATATGCCAGATGCAAAAACGAAATGCATTTCTATTCTCATACAACTGCTCCATTCATGTTTGATATTTTTATGTTGAAAATAAATTACTTTTTCTGTTTTTTGTTTTCTGACCTGCATAAATGACAACACCTTTCTCACCCCAGCTAAGTCTGATTTCGTGTGAACATGAGTTTGTGGCTTTGTTTCAACTTAGGTTTCCTGCCCAAGTCGGACCCACTTCACCACTTTCTCACACCTCTCTTTTTTTTGTGTCCGCAGTTTTATTTTCTGGAGTAACACTGTACTGTGGTGTGGCGATGCAAATAAAGTGCCTAAATGATAGAATATGGTTATGCCGTATGGTTAAAATGTGTCTTTTAGTCTTAGGGGTTTAACTGCCCAGTAATACTTCAACTCTTTTTGTGCAAGTGCATTTTAAATCTATGCTAGACATCTAATGTTGATGGTACTCGACCTTAACATTATCCTTATCATCTTATCATACAAACCAACCGTCATGCATACAATTCAAATAATGAATGATTCAAAATGTAGTTTTCTTTTGGTTTTCATTTCTCTTATATATATAAGGATGAAGAAAATGTGTTCATGCTGCTACTATGAATCCTCCAGACTGGTTCAGCAAATGCAAACATCGCCAATTTTCTTTGCATTTCTCTTTGGTGCCCCATTAAGCCAAGAAAAACAAATCACAGAAGTCATGTTGGATTTTTTCCCCCCACATATGAATCAGAGACTGAAATAGAGCACCAAGTGAACTCTTCCTGAATGGATTCTCAAAGGTACGAAGCAAGATGAGTGTGCAGTGGTGACAAGATGTTTAATAAAGCTGGTGACTTCATGAGTCAATTTTCTAGCTGGCAGCATCAGCTGCTACATAATCACCAAATATTGTCTGCCAATATAACACTTGTTTAATTTAAGAAGTAACTGATAAAACTGTCAGTGAGAGGTCATCAGAGCTGAAAGGTTGAACTGCTACGACTACTAAAGCACAGTAGCTGGTAGCATTCTTTTTTTCTTTTCTTTTTTTTTTTTTTTACAGGAAATAGGTCTAGGTGACAAATGACTAAAACATCAAACTGTTCACAGAGGAAGTGAAGAATGTGGGAAACTAAGTGCAGCAGAGCTAAAAACAAACAAACAAAAACCCTCTGCAGATGAACTTCCTAGTTGTTCCACTGAGATAGTTTGGTGGAAAGTATCTTAATACAAGCACTTGTGATTTGTTTAGATTACATTTCAAATAAAAATATTGCATGAGCCTATAAAATTCTGTGTTTGCTCTTAAAATCTTTTTTGTAAAAATAATGCTATAACTGAGTATTTACCTTTACAGTATAGTGCAGAACTACTAAGTAGCCTGAAAGAGAAGTTATAAAGCAATTACTTTAAAAATACTGTGTATATAATTCTGTTGAATGAATACACTATCATTACAAAACATTGTTTAAACTATTGGATTCTGTCACTTTTCATGTGTTTCATGCCTAAATATTGCACACAATGTTTTATACATAAAATGTTTTACATATTTTATCATACGTATTAATTTCTTTTTCAAATATTCAGATTTCCTGTGGGGCTTCTCTGCTTTGTTCTTAGTCCACCCAGTGCCACCCCATTGAAAATTCATCGAAACGCCCCTGGTATTAGCATGAAAATGTTTAATGCTCGGCATATCAAAAGCGACAAACAAACAAACAAAAATCTAAAAAATGTCTCTTATGTGGAAATTAAGAACGATATTTGCTTTTGAATATAATTCTTTGAGTGTAAATTACTTGTACAGTGTGCATATGTGTGTGTATGAGTGTTTACTTCAAAGGCTACAGCAGGGGTAGGCAACTCCAGGCCTCGAGTGCCGGTGTCCTGCAGGTTTTAGATGTCCTTGATCCAACACAGCTGATTTAAATGGCTAAATTACCTCCTCAACATGTCTTGAAGTTCCCCAGAGGCCTGGTAATGAACTTATCATTTGATTCAGGTGTGTTGACCCAGGGTGAGATCTAAAACCTGCAGGATACCGGCACTCGAGGCCTGGAGTTGCCTACCCCTGGGCTACAGCCTGCGAGATTGTGCGTGTGACTTTTCACCGCATCGAGGGTGAAAAAGGGTTCACTGCTCTCTCCGGTGTGGTTGTTCGTTTGCCCTCTGCGTGCCGCAGTTGTTCCTGTGTAGGCGGAGCTAGATAAGAAGAGGTTTATGAAGTAGGGGCATAGAAAAAAAAACCAAGCAGCACCAAATTCACGGCGGTAACGTGTTGGTTGAGCAGGGTCTCAAAGATCCTTATCTATTATTGAGAAGGCTCACATGAATAATCGTTAACTCCGCCCGTTTTTAATCGCTAACGTTACGTCCGAGCGGTGCGGCTTATTAGCTAAAACAAAGCGGACCCTCAGAACAGTTCTAGCTAGTCTTCGCTTCAGTTACCGGTTATATTCCGTTTGACGAGGACACTTTTTGGAAGCAAATGTTACTGTAAATCTACACAGACATCACAAAGGTATCGGCTTAAGGTGAGTGGTTTTATTTTAACCGACATTTGTGGCATTTACCGGCCTGCCATGGCTGAAAACACAATGACGATGGGGGAGAAGCAAAGAATGTGTGTCTTGAGGCTAAAAAAAAGTTTGGGTGTGGATTAACGGCAACTCTAGCTAGCGGTTTAGTTTTTAGTTCAGTGTTGGTTTCTTTATTTGTTCAGCTCTGTAGCATGTGAAATGTTGGCTTGTTTAAAGCTACACCTCAAGCAGGCTCCTCGATAAAATCTCAAATTGAGCTTTGTGCTGAAAGTAGGCCAAAAAGTAGCCGCTTTGTACTACTAAAGAGGGCGGTGTGGGAGGCTAAACTGTGAGAGGACAGTGGGATTTGTCTCTCAAAGGGAGCTGCTAACAAAGCTTAATCTTGTTGAATCAAATGAGATATTTAGCAGAGGCTTAAATTGTTTTCCAGTTTTTTACTTGGCTTCTTGTTATACAAAGTTGTAGTAGTTATTGTGGTGTTGTGAAGTCATCAGATTTGTAAAATAATTGCTTTTAATTCCCAAGTTATCAATCAGAAACTGCCTGGTTTGTCTAAACAATGTGGTCATTTGGCTCAAAGTTTAAAGCCACCCCCACTGTGTCCTAAACAGCCTTTAGTTTAGTCTGATGTCCTGAGAATAGAACTTCCCTTTTGTAGACCCACACCACCCTGGGAGACTTGTAAAGAATATCTTGAAGAGACCACAGCTGGACTATGGTTTGGTTAGACTGCATTATGGACTGTAAACTGTGGTTGAGGATATAGTAAGAATCAGGACGTCTTAAATCTAGGTCAGCTTGGTTAACCAGATTCTTAAGAACCTCTTGTTCAGCCTTGGCCACAGCTGTGATTCAGATATGTTGACGCCAGCACTCCAATTGGACAAGATTGGTCTTGCTTGCATCTTCCTGTAAAGGAATAGCAGCCTCGGGCTGTGTTTTGTCTTCCCTGAACAAGCTGAGTTGGTTGAAGTAGTAGTCGGTGGCCACCTAGTTGTTGCTTTAAGGCCTAATTTAGTGACATGGGAATAAAGTGACTCGTGTTAATTGCTGACCAGTCTTGGCTTGTAGACAGCATTATAATGACATGGTAACGGTGTCATATGGAGGTGTGACAAACACATATGTATTTGATCTTGTACAGCAGTAGAGCACAGATAATGTTCACCAGGCATGTTAATTGCAGACATGGCTGCAGACTATAGCCAAATGTGCACCAGTGAGTCACTTCCTTAGTTACATTGTTGTGCTATTTAGGCAAGGCCCTACAAGTATCCGGGGGAGTTTTGGAGGGTCATTTAACCTTACTCAGTGCCTTAGCCTGCTTCTGACTGGTCAGATGTGAGTCACAGATTACAGGACCTCCAGTGACGGCAAGACGAAGCAACTGGGAGTGTTTGTTTGAGGAGATATAATCATGATCCTTTCATAGATATTATGAGGCTTAAGTCAGTGGTAAAATGTGGTAGTTCTCACATCTAAGAGGAGAAAGTTTCATAACACTTCAGATGTGCAGAAAGAAACACACAAAGGTTGGTAGATAGACCTGAGGCCATTTTTACAGTGGATTTGTACTTCTGCGTTAACTCAAGGCTCATAGGTATAGTGTTACCACAGACCCTTCTGTAACCATATGCTGTAACTTGACTTGTAGCTCCCTAGAAATGTAACTGCACATCACCAGGTGGGTAATCCTTTTATGGTCAAAATGAATCCATTTGCAGCCTCTTAAACTACAAGGACTCGCTGCTTGGTTTCTCACTTTAAAGTGAAAATGTTTGCCTCATTAACTTTGGGCTGGGAAAAACAAGACATGTGAAGACACAACCCTGCGACTCATCAGGGTTTTCTTTGGTTCCAACAGGCCTTATTAAAATCTGTTATAAATCAGAGTAAAAGAAATCTCCCAGAATAACCTCTCTTTTGGTGAAAAGCCCCCCTCCCACAAAAATGTAAAGACTGCTGGCATGCTGTAATTGATGGAAACAATGATAAAATTACTTTACAAAACATTTAGCATGAGCAATTTCAAAGCCTTTGGAAGTAAGTCGGTTAACTAATTTATACAATGTTTAATGAAATCCAGCATTAGTAAATTCTTAATGCAGTTTTTATTTAAGGAAAACTGTTCTGGCTTTGGCATGTAAAAGACAGCTGAGCAGCCAAAATGTCCTCACTTGGGATCAGACTGAGTAAACTCGGTAAACGGAAAGAGAAATTTACATAGCTTCCCACGACATAAATTTGGAGTTTGTTTAAATGGAGTGCATTATCTCATCCCTCTGAGGAATATTGAGAGATGGGGATCTTTTTCATACCTTAAAAAACTCCAAACAAACTCTCCAAACATTTTTCAGCTAAAATAATAGATTTATCTTTGTCAGAGTAAGATTTCATAACTGCTGGATATCTAATAGACACTGGATATATTGGATTTACTCACATTTTTTTTTTTTTTTTTTTTTTTTTTTTTTTTTTTTTTTTTAGATTTTAAAAGCAAGCGCTCACAGGCTTAGGCTTGTCAGAATAATCAAATCTCACCTTAAACTTTTTTTTTCTTCTTCTTTTTTTGCAACAGATAGTTTAGGTAAAACGAATACTTTGACTTTGTTGATAAAGGGGTCAATATAAGATAAAAATCTGCATTCTTGACAGTTAAGACATCAGCTGAACACTTGTTGGTGGAAAGAGTAACTTCCCTTCAACTGTTTTTTCTAGTCAGCTGGTTGCCAGATAATGGTTTCTGATTCTGTAACAGGAAAAAAAGTACAGAAATTATGCATAAGCAACGAAAGAAAAAACAGCTAGACAGTAGAACATGTTTTTGGAAGTGCCTACAAGGGAATCACTGAAATTGCAAGCGGGTCATTTCCTTCAACTGTGCTCTGACAATGAACATGTCCATCCTGATCCTTTAACAGCCTGTTGGATGAGAATACCGGCGGCTGGGTGTGGTTTGATTAAGGAAATTGATGAAAAGTCACGCTGAGTTGTTTGAGGACCTAATGAACCAAGAGTAGACTGTGACTTTCAGCAGCAGATGTGGACCGGGTGGCAAACAGAGCTTGGTTGTGGGGGAAGGGTGCCGGGCTCGTTCTCTGAACTCCCAGATGACCCACTCTGTAAGAACAATGGAGACTTGTGTTGTAAACCATCTTTCCCTTTTGCATATTTCTCAGAGAAGATTCGGAAGAGTCACGCTTTCACCAGTGCGCTTGCTACAGTAGCTGTCAGGTTTTTAAGGCCCACATTGTGGCATTACATGATATCCGTTACCAGTGTTGGGGAGTAACGGAATACATGTACCGCCGTTACGTATTCAGAATACAAAATATGAGTAACTGTATTCCGTTACAGTTACCGTTTAAAAAGGTGGTATTCAGAATACAGTTACTTTGGTGAAATAAATGGAATACACGGCGGTACTTGTTTCATATTGTGGCGGGTCAGGATTGTTTGGGTTTGTTTGACAGCTACGTTTTGTTGTTCCAGGCGGCAGTGTTACGGTTGCCATGGTTACAGGGTGACGCTCTCTCTCTGCCTGTTTCCTGGGTGAGAGAGCGCTTTTTTGTTGTTGTTGTTGTGCTAAGCTAAAAGGCAGAATGCTACAGGCATAGCTCTAAAGAATGTAGCCTCATGGGCAGTGTAGTCCGTGCTGCAGCGAGAATGGACTGTCATACACGTTATGTGTCTGTGAGCGAGGGAGGGAGAGAAAGGAAAAGTCCGAGCTGTCACGGAGCAAAAACGGGAGCTGGAAGCATGTAAATATAATAATAACCACTGCAGCCAAGAAGAGTGCCTGAGGAGCCCATTTGTAAGTAAGCTATTAAAACTCAACTGTACACTGTGTTCGTGTTTTCCTCCGGAAACAATAAGTTCCGTTGGAGCAGCCTTTCAACGCCTCTCTCTGTCTCCCGCAAGCAAAGTTGACCCAGACAACAAAGTAAAGCTAGTTTTCGGCTACCAGCCCGACACGAACCCGACGTATTAGCCAGAGGTCCCTTTACTACGTTTCGGACCTTCAGTAACAGTAATAAATCACAGCAATAGTACATTCACGTAGTTGTAAGCAGCATGATAATATATTAAGTAATCCATAGTATTCAGAATACGTTACTCTCATTGAGTAACGTAACGGAATACGTTACAGAATACATTTTGGGGCATGTATTCAGTATTCTGTAGTGGAATACATTTTAAAAGTAACCTTCCCAACACTGTCCGTTACATAATGAATAAATGTACATTAAAACAAGGCAGGAAACGATGTCAACAATCTTTAGAGCAAATGTGGAACTTTTAAAGATGGTGTTTGAAGCAACAGCTTGAGCTAGAGAAATCAAACTAGGTTAGGTTTTTGAAAGCTGGTGCTGCCATGCTGAGCTCACAGTTGCAGTCAAATATGTGCTGCTGAAGTTTGTCCACATTTAATTTAGGAACACACAATTGCATCTCCTTTCAGGTGCACATCGATAACTGCATACATAAACACCACCTCTATCCTGAAAAGCCTTTGTGATGATTTTCTGCTTAATTTATAGAAACTCTAAATGCTTTTTTACCGGTGGTTGTACAAAAGAAGCAATTTATAGATGTTTGTTTCCATGTTTGGATTTAGAAACTTCTTGTGAAAATTTAGATGTTTGATAACATTTAATTGAGAAAATAACTGAAAGATTAATTAAATAATAATTAGTAAAAGCCCTGGTTTCAGGTAGGAGCCCATTAATTAAATGTAACATATGATATTGGGGATTGTTTGTGCATTGGAAAAGAAATGGTTATAATATTGTCTGATGATGGGGGGGAAATGAAAGTGTTCAAGGTCTTACTGTGCATCTGACCACAGGTATCTACACTGCATAAGATCAGACTTCAGAGAGAATAACAGTAAAAGGGACAAAGATGAAGAGCAAAAATAAAGTTAATAAAGTAGATTAGTATCAGAAATTGTCACAGCAAAAAGTTCACAATATTCAGTGTCTAATAGTGTGATGCACATTTAAAATGATGTAAGCCAACAAGAAACCAAGTGGCCAACCTCAGCTCACATGAAACCAGAAACCAATGAGAAACCAGCAAGAGTCACGAAACATTTTCCACGTTAAATATTGGCATGCACAAATGCAAATTGTTGGCATAAAGTGATATGTTTTTGTTCAGAATTGGTGCTTATTCTTTTCGATAATTTCCATTTATATGTATGACTTTTTTGTTTAAATCATGGGCTAAAGAACTGCGAAGATTATTCAGCCCGTGTGGGTAGAGTGTTGTCTAGACAACCATTTGTTTTCTTTTGTTCTTTTATTTATTTATTTATTTATTTATTTTTTTTTATTTTCAGCCTGAGGAAGTCGAGGAAGCTGCACGTCAGCAGAACCTATTTGGCAGGAAACTTTTTGCAGGTGTTCTGAATACATTTGAGATTGACATGGGGGGAGGTGCAAAGTAGACGTAGGCTTTTAGATCATGTCATGCTTCTATTTTTCGTGTTTATCACATAACACTTTGTATAGAAACACGATTTAGCTTTAAAATACCATAAACACAGCCAGTCATTATTGTTTTGGACTGCAGTCATCCACAATCTAAACACAGACATATATTATGGAATACTAAATACTAACAGATGTGCTTCCTTTTCACCACACCGGGCTTAACTGTTCATAGCTTAACTGTGTCAGGCAAGTCACAGAGGAGTCAGGACAGCAGGTTTTTAGGCTCCACTTGTTGACGTGTTTTACTTTAAATCAGAGCAACTCTTTCATTTCCACATATCAGCCTAGCAATTTATGGGACCTTTTTTTTTCCTAGAGGAGTTGTCGGGCATCAACTTTAAATTCCATTTTAAAAGAGGAGGTCTCTCTCCTCAGACTGTGTAACACGCGATGACACACATCTGCAGAGTCTGAGTCAAAACTGCTTGCTGTCTTAGATTTGAACCATTTTGCTTGGAGGGAGCCTTTGAGCCTGTCCTAGCTATCATAGAGTGAGAGGTAGGGTACATTCTGGGCAGGTAGTTTATTCCACACTAATGCAGAGAGATGGACAATTAGTGACATTCACATTTAAACTTACAGCAAATGTGGAATCACCAGTTAACCTAACACGTCTTTGTAGTTTGAGTGAAAGCGAGACTATGGAGACAGAAATCGAACCCTTGTTTGTCTTGCTAACCGCTACAGTCCTGTTCTGCCTGTGAATCTTAAATTATCAATCAATATATGATGTTCTGTTTTCCTTTCAGAAATGCAGTTACATTACACACTATCATTCCAGTAAGTCAAAATAAGAGAGGAGTCGATTTTCTGCAGGACAAAAATAATTCACAGTGAATTTTCATCACAGAGCGTGGGGTCTGGTCCCTAAGGCATCCTTCTGATTGTGCATTCAATCAAAACGCCTCGTGGCTGATGGCAGACAGCAGGCAGCAAATCGTAGTAAAAGGTGCTGTGGAGGATTGAGTTTCAGTCTACTTTTCTCAGCAGTTGTTGGAAAAAACTTTTCATTTCTTTTCTTTTTATTTTTTTTTTTATGGCTATCCAAAGTAATCCATGGAAAATGACACATCTGTTAGCGTGCTATGTTTTGCCGGTACGTTTGGAGGATTGGACGAATATATTTACTTCTGCCAGTTGTTGAGCTAACAGTTGGAAAATTGTAACATGTTGCACAACACTACTTGCTGTTAATTATACAAAATACCTCAAGTTTAAAAAAATCTATATTTATTTCCAGGTTCTGGGACCAGAGTAGTTCCTTTTGGGCCATAACTGGGATTGGTCCTGATGAATGATTTACTGGTTGTTTAAAAAAGACAAAGTAAATAAATAAATAAAAATAAAAAGAATCAGAATAAAGGTTTTTGGTCTTACACCAAAGGAAAGTCTCTAGCACTGTGGTTTTTGAACAGGTTGTTGTAAGTGGGGTGTATTTACAGTACCTTAAAGTATTTTTGTTATAAAGTACCTAAAAATGAGAGAAAATTAACAAACTTCTGTTAAGTCACACAACACAGACTTTTTGCCTTAATTAGATGTGGTCCAAATGTGCTAGGACAACATAGGATGGACTCTGATTTTTCATTAATCAAATTGCTCTATGAATATTGCTGAAATGACTGGCACTTTGCATTATACTTAACTTTGCACAGACAGTGTCAGATTGGTTTAGCAAGTGTGGCTCATGTTGCCAACAACATGAGATATTTTTGAATGTGGTTACACATTGCATTGTTCAGGTGCTACATGCGACACTCCAGTTTCTTCATCAGACTATAGGCCTGTGCAGGATGTCATCTGTTTTACTTTAAACCTTGTTTGTTTAAAGCTTCCTGTCAGAGGAAGACGGACGGTGCTGACTATTGGGCCTCGTGGCATTGTAAAATCTTAGACAGTTATGAAAGTTGTAGGTATCTTGATGCATGCTCAGTCATCCAGGTGAGGAAATCTGAAAAAGTTGAGTCTGTTCATCCGGCTGTAGCATTTTCAGTCCAAGTGACTCATCCAGGTGATCTGAAGAAGTCTTCAGAAGAAGAGTGATGAAACGTTTTTCCTGAAAATGCTACGCCCAGATGAACACAATCAACTCTTTTACGATCGGTTGTAGGTAGCTCTCCTGTAACCCACTTATCTTAAGAAAACTGTGTTTGTACAATGGTTCCCTGTTAATTTCCTGTCAATAAATAAATAATAGCCTCTGTGTTTCAGAGGAATGGCTGCCAAAGCTTGAGTCTCTTGATATTGATTCATGGCGACATTTCCTAGTAAAAGTACTACAGTGGACTTTGATATTGAAAGGTAGCATTTGGATGTGAGCACTTATTTAAGAAATGCCTGACCATATAACATCCCAGTTACTGCAGTTGTACTGGTAAGAGCTGTGCTGGTTATTGTCAGCAGGAGCTGAATTGTTATGAAAAAGTGTGACACTACAATGCAGCACCAATGGAGAACTTGTGCTGTCTCCATCAGCGTGACCATACAAAGTCATGATTAGCCACAGTTTACTCATGTTCTTGTAAACATTAGGCTCGCAGGTCTGTCCCGTGTTCCCGTGTGGTGATTCAGAGCAGGTTTTAAATGGGAACATAACTGTCACAGTTGTGTTATCACTTGTATTTGTTGACAGGTTTATTAATTTTTTAAATTAATTATGACATTTTTAATCAGTACTTACCAACAGTGTGCGGCAAGGAAGCAGCATGGCATGTAGAGGACAAACTCCTTTTACTCAAATATTGTACAGACTAATCTGTGTGCATCACAATGTGAATTCAGAACTTTCTGCTAATACACTGAACGTTATTGTGCAAGAGTAATATGAATACTGAATAAATAATCAGGCAGAGCTGGACTAATTATGAAATTATTAAATACATTTCTTTGATGTATATTACAGTGTTGTGAGTATTTAGGGGATTTAAATAGAAGAATAAATGAAAAACTGTAAATATATCACTTTGGATTGTTTATCTGCATGATCTTAGAAAAAGTGGTAATCTGATAAGTAAATGGGGGGAAATATGCTGGAGATTCCCTGATGATGAGTGTAATTGCAGTTTTGGATTGTGTGTATGTATGTATGTAGCCACTGTAATTGTGTCAAATTACAGTGGCTACACTGTGCTTTCCATTGGTTAAATGAGGTCCTAAGGGTTTTTTTTTTTCTAAATCTGGGCGAGCCATGGGATAGATATAAATGAGAAACAAAGAGAGAGCAACTTCCTAATCACAATATAGACCCACCTCAAAACATATCCTTTCACTGAATGTTTTTCCTACATAAAGAAATTGGTTGATTTTGATCCAGCTTCATCCTCATTTCTGACTCTATTGTGGACCATAATTTACAAAATGAACATTGTTAAATTCAGTAAAGTTGAAACCAGCAACCAAATCAGTCGTACACCCACTCCAAATGTCACAGTGTAAAGCCAAGCCATCTTGTTTTTCTATAAACAATCACTGACCATCACTATCTTAGAATATATTTTAGTTTCAGTAGTAAAACTTTACCAGTTGAATGTCAGTGATGTAGAGTAGCAGAAGCCAGCATTGGAACCCTGAAGGTTTAAGCTGTTTTGGGTTAAATTACCAGCGAAAACTTCAAAAAGTGCATTTGGGTAAACTTTAAGGACCATATCACCATGTGCGATGAGTGGCTGATCAAAAGAAGTTATAGCATATGAAAGGTCCCTCATTTATCTTTTGATAGACTCATCTGCAGCTTTTTTTTTCATAATCATCATGTAGTTTAAAGCATGTTACACCTTAACTGGATCTTCTGTAGCAGATGAGACTTTTCTGACCTGTTTTTTGAGGTTACCACTTACACAAATGCTTTAAAGTGCCAAATATTGTCATAGTGATCAGTGTTCAAACTTGTATTTAGGACATGCTCCTATGCCAGTTGGCGTTCTATCATGTTTTACAGTTGTGAGAAGCTGCTTAGCCACACAGTCGGTTACAAATTAAGCCTTCACACTGTTTAGCTTAAAACTATCAGTTCTTATCAGCTGCACATGTTAATGTTCTATCAATACTATTGAACAAGTAAGAGCCTTTCCCATTCAACAGTCAGACACTGGTTCAAATAAAATTAAGTAAGTGTTTCTAAATAATTCAAACTAGAGCAGGGCGATATGACCAAAAATATTTATCACGATATACATTTGAAAATTTGCGATAACGATATAACTGACGATATAATTGATACTAGACAAAATACTTTACAACTCCACAACTTTATTAGTGCAAAAAAAAATCAATGTATTTTCACTTAAACAAGCAGCTGTTTTTTTATGTGCATTAAAGTTATATAAAAATTTAACAGTGCAAATGCAAATTCCTTGCTGACAGTTTAGCCAAAAGGCATTTCCAGTGGAAATTGGCCGACATATCCTCAGCATAACCATGTATAATATCCACAAAGCTTAAAAAGAGGTTATACACACACAATACGGTAATATTATGTTCAAGCACAGTACGTATCACTCCGCGAGGCTCCTGCCTACGATAGCCGTAATGCTCCGAAAATCCATCAAGCGGTGCGGGTTCGTAGCTTAGCAAAGTCGTGCTAAAACATTTGACAGATTTTCGAGCGCCGTGTACCACATAAAATTGTTTCGAGGTCAGTAAACACAACCAGAATTCATACATAAGGCACACGGGATTATAAGGGGCACTGTCGATTTTCAGAAAAATCAAAGGATTGATTTTAAGTGTGCCGTATTTTCAAAAAAAAAAAACCCACGATAATAACAACGGCCCGCTAGCATGCTCTACCAAAAAAAAGTGCTTTGTTGTGTAGCTGACGGATGAAAGCTAAGAATGCTGCAACCACTGAGGTTGCAGCATTTTTACAAACCAATTCTGGTTCATCCGTTTCATTCAACGATCCGCTTTCGCCCTTCTCATTCTCTGTCGCCGCCATGTGCGTATGAAAACAAAGGCACTGCGCATGCGCGTTTTACCCATATTCTATCGCGATATTTCATTTTCTTATCGTTGCCCAACATTATACCGGTATTACCGTGAATGGTATGATATGGCCCAGCCCTAATTCAAACTAAGCAGTAAGTTGTCTGTCTGGATATTTAAAGCCCGGTAGCTTGTTAATAAATGCAAAGGCTATGTTAAATTAATTAATGTATCCTACACTGTTGTCATTAGCTCAAAGGATCTTTAAGTCTCCTAGTGATCTAGGTGGAAGGAAACTTTTGCTGCTTTTTGTAGGTGAACCTGTCGCTCAGCAGTTGGATGTTGGCTGTAGCTCTCTGCTGCTTGCTCTTGCTCTTAAATTTAATGTAGATAAATATACATTTATGTCTTAGTTAAGGAAAGACCAAATGAGTCGAGAGTTCAGAATAATATTTCCTTCAGGAGAGATGTGTGTGCCACGTCATGCCCAAAGATTAGCAACACAAATACCAATGCCTTTGACAAAAGGAGGCAGCGAGTGCCTTCAAATCTGTCATCTCTCTGTAATTTGTAGTCGACAGAGTTGGCCTTCAGAAATGTCGGGGTGGAGCCCAAAGTCTTCACATCCTGCTGGATGTGTTTCATGTTGAAACATTTTGTCCGTCTTGCCACACAGTCTTGTTTGTGTCTTGTTTGTGTCCGAGTTTTAGTTAGTTGAAGAGAGATTGTTTACTGATCAACTGAAAGAGTGAGCTATGATCTGCTGTTCGTGACTGCCAAGATTTTTTTAAAATAAAAAAAGTCACACTGCAGTGCACTTTTTCTGCTAATGTCATAATTTTTTTTTTAAACAGAAATCAGAATCAGAAATACTTTATTAATCCCGTAGGAAATACATGTTCTTATTTTTAAATGAGAAACTTGCTTTAAGTCGGTCAGTAGTTCTGATATAATAGGAAGTGGTTATTTTGTGGTTTCCTGTGCTTTCTGACCTACTGCACAACAGCAAACATACATACATGCATCTTTCATATCAAAACTTGTCTTACATAAGTGTTAAATGACCTTTCTTTTTCTTGGGTCATATGAATGGACTTTTGTCCCTTGCCTATTATCCTAACACTATCCAAACAAACTAATGAACAGACTATTTTGAGTCACAACGATTGGATTTCCTTTAAACAGAGACTATTTCCTTACTGTTATCTTACTGTGAGTAAAACACTGAAAATTGGTTTGTGTTTGAGGATTGGGCAGACATTTAAGAAGTGTGTCACTGGAGATTTGATAACGGCACAGATTCAGGAGGCGGCATGAAACAGCCTCACCAAATATGGGAATGTACATGCATGTGGACACCCTTAACTCTTTGTTTTCTGGTATGGGTGGGGTTTTCTGATATACATTTTATTTATTTATTTTAAACCAAAATGACAAAACTAATAAACAGACAAGAAGAAATAAAACTAAGTTGCGCACAACAGTTTGCTTTTACTCCAGGGGTGTAATCAGTCAGTTTTTAGTGGTTGAATTCTTAAAATCTGTCACTAAATTGTTAAGGAGACTAGTTAGTCATGATGTTAACTACAAGCTTTTTTTCTTTTTAAATACTTCTAAATGAATACTAATGTTTATTTAGTGTCTTTATAGTTTCTATATCTTGTATATACAGTTGTCTAATTTAAATTGGGAAGAGTTACATATTTCGCCTAATCTGATGCCTGGGTTCACAGTATGAGTATGAGGTACTAAACTTAAAGAAAATCTTGATCATCTCAGTTCTGCTTTTTTTTTTTTCTTTCCCCCCCCCCCCCCCCCCCCCCCCCCCCCCCCCCCCCCACTTTTGCTGTGTGGTTAGTACACAGTGTGGTAGAAGGACATCTGCTTAATCAACCACAAGTTATTCCTTCCTAGTTTACATTCTCTGGTATGGGCAGCTTGAAATTTCGTCATGCCTGCTAGAGTCATTACATGTTTTCTGTTTAAGTCATTATGATATACTTAGACAGTAAAGCCTAAGAGAACACTTCAGTCTTGTTCTATATTCCTACTTTTGTCGAATTTCATTAGTAAGCCTGAGTCGGCCTAAAAGCATCCAAACACAGTCCGCCTGATACAGTCAGGAAGCACGTATGTTGATCCATGGAAGTGATGATGAGCTGGCTGAGGCCAGCTGAGTGTGGGTGAATCAGCTCTCCTTATTTAGGATTTTCAAAATGGGAATGGCTCCTCCCTGCTGCTGCTTTCATCTCATGGTAAAGACAGAAGCTCAACAACATATGATGGGATAGACATTAAAAGACTGTCATGATCAAGACTTAAAGCCTGTTAATTCTTTGGCAAGTGTTTTAGAGATTTGACCCCCAGATGTCCGTGAGTTTGCAAGTTTGTGTTGTAATATTTACTCCAAATTTTTCAAACTAATAAAGCTGAACTAAAAATTGCATTTTATTAAACAATAAAGTGTCAACTTAAATTAGTTAATTTAGGCTTAACTAAGTGCAATGCTGTAGTGCCATAGAAGCTAATGTATGATGTGCAGCTGTAATGAAATTAAAAACTGAAACCTGGTATGTTTTTAAAAAGAAACCCATCTTCCTGTATTGGAGGCCACACAAGTTTCAGATCTCACTGTTTGAATGTCTTTAAAGTTTTTTTTTCTGTGCCACATTCAACCTCCACAACCACAACAGCACATATGCCAGCACCTTCCTCTTTCTCTTTGCTCTCTTAGAATTTAGTATGATTGTAAAGCCGTTTCAGCATGTGCAGCTGTTGTGCACCGTTTTTGAAAAAATGTGTTCAAAGTAGATGTTTTAATGTCATCTATCAGTGACCTGTTTTGTTTTCTGTTTTATTTTGCAGATGGACCTGAGGTTACTTTTAATAGCAGCATTATCAGCAGCCCTCAGTGGCAGCTGGGCACAGCAAGGTAGGAAGTTAAAGTTCCCGTTTTGCTCCTTTTCTTATCTTAACTATTAATTATAATCTAACCTACTGCACAAGGTATTTTCATCCCTCTGCAGTACAGCCATGAGAGCACTAATTTACTAATATTTCTTTTTTTTTCATCCTAAGAATGTGGAACTGTTTCTCTCAGGAACCTGTTTCAGGGAACTAAACGGGTCAAAGTCCGCTGATGTAGCAACAGCCTTTTTTTTTTTTTTTTTAACATGCAGCAAAACCGAGATACAAGGCCACATGTAGGCTTTTACAATCTTTTAAAAAACACAAGCACTCACACAATATAACAAGCAGAGTGAAGCCTGTTCCACGAGTATGTGAGGGTTTCCTTAGGCCTGTGTGACATAAATTTCATAATTACAAAGTGTGAACATGAGGCACTGTTTGCAGACTCGTCTTCAGAGGTGTTATTGTCACATGCGTTGACAATATAAAACATGGGCTTAGCCACAGAGACGTCACCCATCAGTTTCTGATGTCGCATTGTGTTTTGGTGATTTGAAACTAAAGGTGGCGAGTAGGAGGCGAGTCTGACCTGGCATGCACGCCACTTAGCCAAGACCCTGAGTAGTCTTTGTTTCTGACATTTAGAATGACATAAAATAGGCAAAATGGATTTAATGTTTTTGACTTAATAGATTTCCGTAGGATAAGGTATTTTTTTGGAAGCCACAAAAGTCACCCCTGCTGGGACGTATGCATTGGTTTAGCCTTCCTCACGGTATGCTGTTGATGATTTATTCCATTTGCTTAGTGAAGTAACTGAGTATCAAAATATACATATTTGGTAGTGTGCACATAAGGAAGGTGTTAAGTGTGCATGTGGTCTTTTTTTCATAAAAATCTTCTGTATTATGACTGACTTCCTGTCCTCCTCATGGAGCATCTCTGTATTAGGTGTGTAGAGTTTAACTACTGCAGAACCCAGAACTTCTAGCTCACTTGACCACTCCCACTGAGACAGAATCTCTTTCCACTTGATCACTGCCTCATTGATCTATATCTGATTTTTATTTTTGACTCTTTTCCTTTGTTTCTGCTAGTCTTGATCTGACATCTGACTGGGTTTTAAACAGTAGTCGTCCTTTCTTAAACAATTAGCATCAAGCACAGAAGTACTAGCCTGTGTGTATGTATTTCTTTTTTCTATGAAACGGCCCTGTAAGAAGTCTTACAGAGGTCAGTAAAGTACACAGACCACCCAGGAACCACCAAATAGTTCCTGAAGTAGAAATTATTTATTGTTACACTTTCTTTTTCTTTCTTTTCTTTTGCTCTTGACACACATTATGAATGATAGTGATAGAAAAGTTTTCACACTGGCTTGTTCTCATGCTTTTTCCCCTTCAAATCTTCATTCATGGTTTTATGACTGTTAGTCCTTTTGGCCAACAGTTGGAGTTTTTTGTTTTATGGAGTTAGGTCATTGCTTGGTGAGTTGTCTGGAGCTTTTCCCAGCATGACTCAGTTTTCTGGTCTGGGAGGGGGGAGGGAGGAGGAGGGAGGGGGGGTGCTTTCCAGCCAAAAGCTGCTTTGAGTTAGTGAGCTAATGGAAAAGACTGTATCATCTTGGCTAAAAGGAACTTGTGTCGTCTCTTTCAGATGGAAGCATATGCATCAAGGCAAACGCGCAGTCATGTGGGGAATGCATCCAGGTCTCTGAGATCTGTGGATGGTGCACAGATGAAGTAAGTTGGATTAGCAAAGCTGTGTCAAAGCTATTTTATCACATGAGTGAAAACTATCAGAGAGCTCTTGATCAGTGAGGAAAGTTTCAGTTTCCTTGAGCTGCACAAAAAATGATGAAAGCTAATATCTGTCATTGTCACCATTATTAAATAGGAGTACAAGACTGGAGTCATTCTGCGATTCAAAACAAATGAAATGGTTTAAGTGACAAAATGCAATAAAATCCATTTAATTAAATTAACTTTCACCTTTGTTGCTTATATGAATGCGTGCATGTAATCTGTACTCACCCTGTAAGCAGTATAAGTACTCAGGAGTTAAGAGATTAGAGACTTTTTGGTTTTCACCCAATGGCAAGTAAACCACAGTTGGTCCATTAATTGTAAACAGCAGTGCTGCTCCTGCTGCTGCTTCTTCACTGGAAACTTGGTCAGGATGAAGCTGCTTAATTAGATGTTTAGTGTACCTAAGGCGGATTTTCTTGCTGTGGTTGAAATGCAAACAGACCACAGTATGAGGAAAAGACCAAAAACATGCAGTTGGAATTAAACATTCATGCACAGTAACAAACAAATGTAAATGAAGTTCTTTTTATGCTGTGTCAGTGAAGTTAACATGAGCAAGTAGAAGTTTTGATTACATTTATACTTTGATTGCAACTAAAAATGGATTTATAATCCAGCGTATATTTAAGTTAGTACACTAGACACAGAGTGGGGCATCAGGACCTGTTCTTTCTGCCCCTCAGTGGCACAGAGGTCCCATTTGACACGGGCCAATCTTTAACCTGCTAGTTCCCTAGTATAAAGTCTCAGTGGTATTAGAGTGGGTGGGCATTTCCTGCCTTCTGCATGCTCTGTCCAAACAGCTCCCTCGCCTTATCAGAGGATACAGAGCATTTCCATTATTCCAAATACCTCTGAAGCAGACTATTTCCTGCTTTGCGCTACTTGTGAGAAAGGATAACCGTGGAAAACATACTGACCTGATTCTCTTAAAACCAAATCACATTTATGTATGAACATGGCTGTAGATTTCACTTCTACTGTCACCAGACTTCAGTGTACAGTTATAACCATGTTTAGGTGAGAGACTCTTAAAATAAGTGAATTTATCTGAAATGAAACGGGGGGGAACACTGACTGATACATGTGAGGCAAGATTCACATGTATGTGTTTAAGGTCTCATGTTCACTTTAAACAAGGTTGTGGGAACACAGATCAACAAATTCCTACACCTGGTTAGCCTTGGATGTGTACATATCTATATGAAACATTTTACATTTCTGTACATGTTTGTTGCAAAAAGAGAGAAACTAAAGGCAAAAAGAGCTAGATTGAGCTGCGTTACAGCTTAACCGCCCAGGAAACACAGACAGGCTTTAACCTGCACCACATTTCAAACATGGAAGAAGAACAACCCTTAAACTGTCCAGTTTTGTTCTGCACAGAATAAAAACACTGAAACAGGGAAAAAAATTAAATTGATTAGATGGAAAGGCTGAGTTTTATTGGAGAGGATGGTGGTGGGCCAACTATAGGAAAACAGATTTATAGTTAAGGTGAGCCTTTTAGTAAACTGTTGAAACCATGTCAGGGTTAAATGCTTTTTGTTCTCGTCATGTGCCAAGACAACTGCATTCCTGTTAAATCATGTCTGCTGCTCTCTATCAGCCTGCTGATATCCACCCCTGAGCTTGTGAAATCAGGACTCGACTTCAGTTTGTAGTTGAGTGAAGTCGTTTGGAACAACTAAAGAGATCTCTCTTTAGAAGAAACGCTCTCTCACAAAGTAGCTCTGCTTTAGAACTCATCAGATTATGTGCAGCTAGATGCAGGCAAAAAGAAAAAGAGGTGTTCTTTATTTCATGAGGTTTTGGAAATAACTGAGTCAAAGCACTATTTTCGTTTTGACTGGGTTCATTGTCTCGGCTTCTCCTCGACTGCTCCTTGTGGTGTCTCATGTGCATCCAGTCTATATTCTCTGTTAGGCCTGTCAATCATCTGTTTCTCCTTTTCTCTCCTTTTTACGAGTAACAGATTAAAGCAGTGCAGGTTTCAGGAGACCTTAGCCTTATGTTTCGTTGCATACCTTGTCATTTCAACGTTCATGAGATTTGTATCTGGAGCACTCGTGCTCCAAAGATTAGTCTGTTTATTAGTTAAAATAACAAAACAATTTTGTTTCACTGAATGAGTCTATAACCTTTTATACTTGTAAAGTGACACATTTAAATCGGTGTCATTAAAAACACTGACACTGAGGCTCCAGAATATAAGGTGCTCGATGGTGGATTGAAGCCTGGTAGAAAAATGGAAGCCACTAAGCTTAATTTTGGAAAATTAGATTTTAAACTTGAAAATACATTGTTCGTCTTCAAAGATCAAATTACTTAATTTTGTTAGGCTAATAAGATGCATAAATTAAGGAAGTAGCTTTTTCGAGGAAAAAAAAAAGTAAAGAAATTTAAACAAATTCAGTGAAGGGGGAAAAAAGGGTAAAAAAAAACCTTAATTTGAAGGGTCTGAAATGGTAAAAGCTGTGAGCAAGAGTGTGACATGTAGCCTCAAAATTATATAATTAGGGGGGGAAATTCTCGTGTGTGTGTATATATATTATCACTTAATTTTCTTTGTGGTAATTTTCTAATTTTTAACATTCACTACTACCCATAACATTAGACAGGCTTACCCTCGTGTAACTAAAAGTCCTCCCTTCACAAATGTTGAATAAAAACTAGACTGATATTTTCTACCTTGGGTCGAACTTTTGAACCAACTTCTTGGTTGGGGGTGAGGAGAGGAAGACGGGATAAAAGACACGCTGTGGAAGAGAGCCAGAGATTAATAACAAGGATGATTCAATGCAGAGAGGTCTATATAATACATACACATAATGAGTGAGAAAGGTGACTTATGAAGAAATACTCAGTGCATCATAGGCCATGTCCACACTAATACATTTTCGTTTGAAAACGCATCTTTTTCTCCCCGTTTTGGCCTTCCGTCCACCCTGAGATGGCATTTTTGGTCAAGGAAAACTGAGCTTTTTGAAAACGCTCTCCAAAGCAGATCCATTTGAAAACGCAGTTTTCGCGTCACAGTGTGGACAGCTTATCCGCAGGCTTTCAGAAACGATGACGCATTTTAGTCATATGATGCAGTGATGGGACCAATTAAACTAAGATGGTATTCAAATTCTTTCATTCTCACTCGCTTTTGCAACTTTGTACTTTTGTGTTAATCGAAGCAACAACTCAACATCATTGTTAGTCCATTTAAAAAAAAAAATTAAAAAAAATGGTGCTTTTCTTCAACGTTTTGTCGCAACGTTTCAAAGAGCCGGAAAGTAAATAAATGGCAGACAGAAATGACGCAGGTTGAATTGTCTTACATTTCACGCGTGCGCAATACAGGAACGTAGCGTTTCAGTTGTTTTAGTGTGGATGAACAACTGTTCAGAAACGACTGAAAACGCTAATGTGAATGTGGAGTGTTTTTAGACGAAAACAATGTTTTCAAATTTACCCGGATCAGTGTAGATGTAGCCATAGGAATCCCCCAGCAGCCTACACCTATTGCAGCATAACTAAGGGAGGATTCAGGGTCACCTGGTCCAGCCCTAACTATATGCTTTAGCAAATAGGAAAGTTTTAAGCCTAATCTTAAAAGTAGAGATGGTGTCTGTCTCCCGAATCCAAACTGGAAGCTGGTTCCACAGAAGTGGGGCCTGAAAACTGAAGGCTCTGCCTCCCGTTCTACTTTTAAATACTCTAGGAACAACAAGTAAGCCTGCAGTCCAAGAGCAAAGTTCTCTAATGGGGTGATATGGTACTATAAGGGCATTAATATAAGATGGGATCTGACTATTCACGACCTTCTTTGTGAGGATCAGGATTTTTGAATTCAAAATCCTGGTCTTCTGCCACATACAAGGATGTATTGTTATTCATTCTTTCACTGATTAGGTTATTGCTGCAGCGTGGTTTTCCTTTCACAATACAACCCAAAAGGAAAACACAAGCCAAAAGAATTTGAAGAAAATTATCCCGGTCTGTGGTGGGAAAATCATTTGGAGTAATTCTCTAATGGTCTTTTCTTCTTTTTGCAGACGTTCCTCTCAGAGGGCGAGTCCAAATCAGCCCGCTGTGATGATGTGACCTACCTGAAGAAGAAAAACTGCAGAAATATTGAGGACCCCCGCGGCAGCACTGAAATTACCCAGAACAAAGATGTCACCGTTCGCAACAAGGATGGGAACGTAAAACTCAAGCCTGAGGAGATCACACAGATACAGCCTCAGAAACTCAAAGTGACGCTCAGATCTGGTAAGTAGGCGTATGGTGATGCTATTTTCCTGACCATATTTACATTTATTAGCTAGCTGTTACAGAGCATCGACTTCAGTGTTTTCACCGACGCCATCTTGGTATTTTGAAACCAGGTGTGATGAGTGATGGCGGGTCTGACAGTGAAACCAAGGACACAGCAAACTTGTGGGCTAACATTTGTGATTAGCAAGTCAATAGCCAGTGAACGTTCTCTGGATAGTAGTAGTGACCATAAGCTACTGCATGATTAATGTGGCAAAATTTTATGCCAGATGCCCTTCCTAATGCATCGTCAGGGGATTTGTGTCTGCTTCTGGGATCAAACTTTAGATCTTTTGCTTCTTAGGCAAGTGCATAAACCGCTGTATTATGAAGGCTCAGGTCTAGAAACTAGCGACTGAGCCCAAAGTTTGCTGAGGTCACAGAGCTAGAAGTCACCTTGAAGTCTTTTTTAACCAGAGGAATATAGATGTAAATATACATAATTTTCCCTAGGAATCAATAAAGTATTCTGATTCTGATATCCTGGTTGAATTTCTTTTACTCGTCACAGTTAAAACAGCTGTGTAAATACCGTAACGTAATTAGAGATTAACAGATTGTGTTATGTTAAAAAGGCTTTCAATATAGCCTGAACTTTTGATGCTTTGGCAGTTTGCTGAAAATGCTGTCAGGTCAAAACAAAAGCAAATTTTTATTTGGAGTAAAAATGTTGATGGTTCATAGTTGGTATAGTGTGGTGTAATGTCAAAGCAGTTTAGATTTAGAAGCCGTTATATTTGTGTCAGTCTCATCTTTAGCCACTTTAAAGCCGGTGGACTGGAAAAGATCAGAATTTACAAGAATTATTTTAATAATTTTATCAGTTTGAAGAAGCTGGCATGATGCAAACTTAAATTTCCAAAGATGGTAAAAAGAATTTGAGACCACCCCCCTTAAATTATTTTCAGTTTCCAACCCTTTTGTATTTAAGTGCAACTCTGGTTTTCCAGTAAAAACAGGAAACTTGTCGTTAGTCTGATAACTAACGCTGACACTGACACTGTCTCAGCTGAGCTATGGACACACATACACTTACACTGATAAGCACACACTCATCCCCCTCCCTTTCCAACGCCTTCGATGCTTGTTTCCTGCGGGGGAACACGGCGGGTCTATGTGCCGCGCTGGAATGGTAGCGCTGTGCAGGGCGGCTGCTGTGTTCGCTTCGGATTACTCCTCACCCCCCACCCAACCCTGTGGCTTGTCATGTCTTCACAATGTTGTGCTGTGGACATTTATGTGCTTTTTGTGCAGAGCAGTTTTTTTGTTTCCTGTTCTCATGCTGTCCTACCATGGAAGCACAGCATGAGTAGGGGTCTCTTTTTTTCCTCTTGTACTTTCCCATTGTAATGTACATTTCAATGTTTTTTTTTCTCTAACGCTACCAATCTCCAACTTGTATCCCCATGTAATGTCTGTGTTGTGTGTGTAAGGTCGGGGGGGGGGGTGTCCCATTTCACTGCAGGGCAACCTGCATGTGACGAATAAAGCTTTGATTGATTGATTGATTGATAACAATGCTCTGTTTTTGCCTTTAAGGTGAGCCACAGACTTTTGACCTGAAATTCAAGCGTGCTGAGGATTACCCCATCGACTTGTATTATCTTATGGACCTCTCGTTCTCCATGAAAGATGATTTGGAAAATGTGAAGAACCTTGGCACTGACCTCATGAGGGAAATGCGGGAGATCACGTCAGACTTCAGGATAGGTACGGTTAAAAACATCAAACCCAATAAATGTCCTTCAAAACAGCTGAAAACCCTCAGCCTTCCAAATGAGTTTATAATCCTAAATTAAGAAATGCTCTCCTTTTTTGTTTCGCCTTAAGGTTTTGGCTCCTTTGTGGAGAAAACGGTCATGCCTTACATCAGCACCACACCCGCCAGGCTAATCAACCCCTGTTCCAACAACGAGAACTGTACGAGCCCCTTCAGCTACAAGAACGTCCTGAAGCTCACCAGCAACGGAGACAGGTTTAACCAGCTGGTCAGTCAGCAGCAGATCTCAGGAAACCTGGACTCTCCAGAGGGGGGGTTTGATGCCATCATGCAGGTGGCAGTCTGTGAGGTGAGCGTTTAATTAATTGAGCTTGTTTTTTGTTTTTTCATTCTTCTGTGCCTTCAAAATGCACAGAATACAAATAAGTATAAATAAGATAAATAAGGATATCTTCTTGTTTTGATCCCAGGAGCAAATTGGCTGGAGGAACGTGACTCGTCTGCTGGTGTTTTCCACTGATGCTGGTTTCCACTTCGCTGGAGACGGCAAGCTGGGCGGCATTGTCCTCCCCAACGATGGGAAGTGTCACCTGGAAAACAACGTGTACAGTATGAGCCACTACTACGTATGTACCATCATATCTTTAACACTAACAGTAAATCCAGGGAGAGCTGACTGAGAATGAGAGCTGTTATATGTTCACCTTTTTTAATAATGGTCTCAGTTTTATCGTCTGTTCATTAATTGTATCTTCACATGACCCATATTCTTTGTTAATAGTTTGTTTTGTATGTTTAACAGGATTATCCCTCTATTGCTCACCTGGTCCAGAAGTTGAGTGATCACAACATTCAGACCATCTTTGCTGTAACTGAGGAATTTCAGCCTGTTTACCAGGTAACCTTTGTACATTGTGTTTGAAGACGATTCTTTTTATTTTTTATACAAGCAGAACCCACACTGGGAAGGTTAAAAAAAACAAAAAAAAACAACCTGTATTGTTATGTATATATGTCTATCAATATTTATTGTTTTATTATATAATGTTTTTTGGCTCAGAATGGGTGTTGAGTGGTTGATTGGTCCATTAGACATGAAATCTATTATCTTATTTTTTTTTTTAAAAAATGTACATTATATTTCAGAAAATGATACCTCAATTAACAAAACAAGGTCAAAAAACCAATCACAACGCTGGTGATTTTCCTTTCTGCTCTCAAAGAATTTCTCAATGGAGGAAAATGTATTAACTTTCCAAAACTGTATTTCATAATTTAGTTAGGAATATCATCCAACCGATAGATCAGCTCCAATTTTTTTATGTAATTCAGAGGATACGATTAATGAACGTTAATTCTTTCTTTTGACTCTCGTTTCTCTTACAGGAGTTGAAAAATCTTATTCCCAAATCAGCTGTTGGCACACTTTCCTCCAACTCCAGTAATGTCATCAAACTCATCATTGATGCCTACAATGTAAGTTGAACTGCACAATCATCACGTGATCTTCGACTCTCCCTGATGATCGGGGATTGATTTAGCATTGAGTTATTTCTCATGTATACATAGCCAGGCATTTGTCATCTTCATCTGAGCACGTAAAGATTACAGGTAACAAAATGTAACATAAACATAAGAGGTCACATACAGAGAAATTCAACGCAAATAATCAGCCAAATTTGAGGAACTGATAAGTGGTGCTTTCCTCTTCACCTGTGTGTATGATATGTTCCCTCTTCCATCATAAACAAACCCAAGTGACAGCTATGCCTTAGCTGTGCCACTCCCAAAATACATATTAATTATAAGGAATTAATTATTACTTAAGTTAGTTATAAGCTGCTCATCTGTAGAGAGACAAAGTTTAATAAATGTTTGATTCTTATCTTTTTCTTTTTTGCAGTCTTTGTCATCTGAGGTGATTCTGGAGAACAGCAAGCTGCCCGAGGGCGTTTCTATCTCGTACAAAGCCTTCTGTAAAAACGGTGTGCGAGGAACAGAGGACAACGGCAGGAAGTGCACTAACATCTCCATTGGCGACGAGGTAATAGGATCCAGGTTTGGTTTCCATGTGCTGACGAGTGTAAAACAAGCAAACCAAAAATTATATCTGAGAAAAAGAAAGGGTTTAGATACACTGGGGAAAATGTATTGAGTCAAATACATTTATTTGATGATCTGAAACATTTAAATGTGACAATCATACAAAAAGAAAAACAGTTACCTTGATGGCATCCTCCTCATACGGTGTGATTCTCTCTGCTTTCCAGGTGTCTTTTAAGATTTCTATTGAATCTCAGAAGTGTCCTTCAGGTGGCAAGCCTGAGGTCATTACAGTGAAACCACTGGGCTTCAATGAGGAGGTGGCGATAGAGCTCAATTTCATCTGTGACTGTGAATGTGCCAAAAAGGGAGAGCCCAACAGTCCGAAGTGCCACGGGGGAAACGGGATTTTTGAATGTGGAGCCTGCAAGTAAGTATTGATGTAGAGCTGCTGAGCCATGTATGATGGAGCATAAGGATGTGTGGGTCTGTAATTTCAAAATATTCCTCAACATATTTAAGTAATTTGATTAAAAGCTGGATTTATGATCTCAGTGGCATACTTTAACCATTCACCTAAATAGTCAATAGACTTATTGTTGCTTGTAATGTGACACTAAAACTTGAATAATTAAACTTTTGTTGTTCTGTGGCAGATGTAACGAAGGACGTATTGGGCGTGAATGTGAGTGCAGCAAAGACGAAGTCCGGTCAGACGACCTGGATGCTAACTGCAGAAAACCCAACAGTACAGATATCTGTAGCAACAATGGCGAGTGCCTCTGTGGCACCTGCGAATGTAAGAAGCGGGAGAATCCTGCAGAAGTCTACAGTGGCAAGTACTGTGAGTGCGACAACTTTAACTGCGACCGCTCCGGCAACTTGCTCTGCGGAGGTAAGGGTTACAGAAGTAAACTCATTCAAAAATAGGATTGATTTAACTCCGCACTGAATGCGTTTGATGCCTGTGCTCCATTAGGACATGGACGCTGCGAATGCAGGAAGTGCATCTGTGACGCTAACTACACAGGCAATGCCTGTGAATGTTCCCTGGATGAATCCACCTGCCTTGCCAAGAACGGGCAGCTCTGTAATGGCCGCGGTAAATGTGAGTGTGGGATCTGCAAATGCGAAGACCCTAAATTCCAGGGTCCGACATGTGAGGTCTGTCCGACCTGCCCCGGTGTCTGCACTGAGCACAAGTGAGTGTGAAGCTTTCATCTTTGGTGGGAGAAACAACATTTAGAAATCTAAAAATGTAAAGGTGGTTTAACATGGAAGCTTAGAAGTTGTATGCCAAACTGAGTCATGTGATTTGTGATTAAATTCTAGTTAAAAGCCAAAAGATTTATCTTTGATTTTTAACTAGAATTTCATAACAAATCATCTCAGAGACCGATGACTATGAATTATTATAAAACTTATTTGATACACATTACAAAACAATTCAAGGAACACTTAAAAAAAACCCACATCAGGCAGTTTACAGGACGCCAACAAGGTTCTGCCTGGGTCCTGGTCAATGGGAGCTTTTGGGTGTGGAGTTTCGTGTTTCCCCAGTAATTTCATGAAATCTTACAGGTACCTGCGTTTCCTCCCAGAGACATGCTTGTGATTCTAAATTAGACTATGTCCTTGCAGTTTATAGAATAAGCCTATGACAAAACAAACTGTGGAAGAAATGCTGTTAGTTTTAGTTCATGTCTTTAGTTTTAGACTTTGTCAATAGAGAGGCCTTTATGTTTAAGCCGGGGATGCCTTTTAATTCCTGTTCTGAACTGACACTAAACATTTTCAACAGTGAAAATTAAAATGAACAAACTCACTGTGGAAATTAACCCAAAGTACATTAAATCAAAACAAAATGTAAAACTAAGAGTTAAAATTAAGAGTTCTCACTGTATTAAAAATGATCACACCATCCTTTATCTAAACAGTTAGATTTTCACTCTTTTTTTCCATGTGTGGCAGTTCAGACCAGACGACTGTTTTCCAGCATGGCGGTTATAATGTCTGGCGTCTTGAATATAAAACACTGTGGTGAGTAAACCACGCTGTGCTTCCACAGAGATTGTGTGCAGTGCAGAGCATTTGGGGATGGCGAGAAGAAGGAGATGTGCCAAAAGGAGTGCAGCTACTTCAACCTAATAAAGGTGAAGGACCGAAAAGATCTACCTCAGCCCACAGACCAGAGCTTCCCCCTGACCCACTGCAAAGAGAAGGATGCCAACGACTGCTGGTTCTACTACACCTACGCCATCACCAAGAATTCCACCAAGGAAGTGTTTGTGGTAGAGAAACTGGGTACGGTCACACTGAGCTGATTTTGTCTGATTATCCTTTTATTTGCTTTCTGTTTATTGTTACAAAAGCAGATGCTTAGACAGTTTAATATTTCTACTCTTGGCTCTCTTTGATGTCAATGAGACTGGATTATTCATGATATGCTTATATAGGTTATTGCTTCTGTGCTATATATAAGCACAGAAACTTGCTTTTAGACTTGGAAAATAATCTCCAGCAATATCCTAAAATATCATACCCAAGGGAAAGAAAATGAGATGGCAAATCTTCCCTACTTTTAAGAAATCAAGAAAATAGCCATTAATATCAATGATTAGTTATTTTCTATTTATGATAATTACGTTTTTGTTCTTTATATGAGCAACTGTTTTCATTGGGTCTCTTTGCTTTCCATTTCCGTTAGACTGCCCGTCAGGACCTGACATCATCCCCATCGTGGCAGGTGTGGTAGCGGGCATTGTGCTCATCGGCCTCGCACTGCTGCTCATCTGGAAACTGCTCATGATCATCCACGACCGCCGAGAGTTCGCCAAGTTTGAGAAGGAGAAGATGAACGCCAAATGGGACACGGTGAGTTAGTAGAACCGCATCATCCACAGCACTAAATCACAGAGCCGTTCACTGGGGTTTAGGCTTTAAAAAAAATTTACCATGCTGAAAGAGCTAGAGTTATTTAAGCCATTGTGTCACAGTCCGCAGGTTAAATTTGGTATAGAAGGAGGCTGCTTGTTTTAGATGGTGAGAGTGTTATAAGATACGGATCATTTTAGACTGGGGCTTATGCAGAGCTACTCCAGTAGAGCTAGAAGCTTGAGTAAAATGAGTCCACTTTAAACTGTAAGTGTTAAACAAAAAGATGAGTGTAACTTTACAGATTTTTCCAGGATTGTGCATGTGACAAAGCTCTCTAGGCAAATATGTGAAGTAATCATGAGGATATGCCTCTCACTGTGTGGCCTGTACTCAGTCCTCAATGAACCCCAGCTCTATGCAGTTGTTTTTGGTCTCTGAGGGCAGGGAGTGGCCTTTTCTCTGCTGCTGGTGCTGCCACTCGCCGTCCACATGCCACAACTGCATGACCATAAAAGGCAACGGAGCAGAGAGAGGAAGCCTGCAGAATGACCACTGATGGAAAGCTCAGCAGCTGCTGCTGCTCAGTGTGAGGCAGTTACAGCAGCAGTGTTTACAATTTGAAGGGAAAAAGCAGAACACAAATCACAGCCAGCGTTGGTGGAAGAGGACTTTAAATACTATTATTTACCATATTCCAGACACACAGTAGATGGCTTTGAATTTCTTCTGATAAACATGTCATGAAGTGGACTGTGTTACAGTCAGTCGGGTTTTTTTTTTTTTTTTTTTTTTTTTTTTTTTTAAATGGTATTCAAGTCTGTTCTTCCTAGTTTCAACAAACCTTTTTAAAGAAAATGAGTTTTAATATTTTATTTTATTATCAAATGTTTTGGCAATACAAATGGAACCTATAAGGAAGAAGAATAAATATAAAAACAGTTTTAAAGAAAGTAGGAAACATAAACTACTAAACAAACTGTGCAGCACTAATGACTGGTAGTAATAATTATAACGCTAATTAGTTACTATAATGTATTGCCTTTTTAGACTGTTTTCTATCCTTTCCAGTGCTTTTCCTGATTCTCTCCATTTCTTTCTTCAGTTTTTTTCCATTCATCTTCCTTCTTTTTCTTCTTGTTAGCAAGGGAACCCCATATACAAGAGTCCTATTAACCAGTTCCACAATCCCAGCTATGGGAATAAAGCTGCTGCCCTTTAGGTCAAAGTTTGTATTGCCCCTTCTTGCATGAGTGCAGCAATGAAATAAGGTTTGGTGACCGCATGTTGTGAATTTATATGCATGTCTAACCATAAATTTATATCCTGGAAACATTGAAAAGCAGATTTATTTTCACATTTGGTGATAACTTTATTAACGTGTATCTCTGTGGGAAAACATTCTCCTATAAACATATAAAAAAGCAGCTACATCATCTACAAACAGGCAAAGCTTAAAACAGCACAGCACATGTTTTCACATGTGAAAACAAAAACCGGAACCTATCCCCTGCTACAACACCCTGGACAGATCGCCACTTTGTTGCAGAGCTAACATGAGAGACAGAACCATTCATGCTCACTCTTTACATATACTGTCAATTAACCTAACCTCATGCATGCCTTTGTGTTGTGGGATGAAGCTGGAGTACCCCACACAGACACACGGAGAACCCCAGAGCAGATTTGAACCCAGGATCTTCTTGCTGTGATGTGACGGTACTAACCACAGCCCATCGTGCTGCCCGACCCAAAAAAACTCCAGGGAAAATGGAGTTTGCATTGTCAGCTGCTTTTAGGACAGATGAAAAAATAAACATAAAGCTGTCAGGAACTAGCTCAGAGTTCAAACAAGAGGGAAAGCACAGTTTAATTTAAAAAGGAGGACATTTTCTTCAATTAAACCTACTAAAAAGTAAAAAAAAAAAAAAAAGATACTGTCAGTATTTTGTGTGTGGACCCGCTTGCTAGGAAAAAAGAGGTTCAAGTATCAATTTGTAAGCAGCTGGCACACAAACATGAAAAGGTTCTACGCATGTTTTCCCTGTTCTGTTGAGTGCTGTGTCTCAGTAATGCATTTACTGTGTTTGCAACGGTTTACTCACTTTTCTTTCTCTTTTCTTTGCCTTTCTCAGGGTGAGAATCCGATCTACAAAAGTGCCGTAACAACTGTCATCAATCCAAAGTACGAGGGCAAATGATGGAGCTTTGCCTACTTCGTGACAACACTGTATGGAAAAGAAAATGGGAGGGGCGGGTTTTATAATGCTCACTGTTTTTGTTTGTCTGTTTGTTGTTGTAGCCACCAAATAATAGCATTGCATTTTGCGGCTCTGTTCTTTTAACTTTTGATCTTCTATGCATCATCTGTAATTTGTACAGTATGTATAAACGTGTGGTTTTTACGTTTTGGTTTTGTTGAGAGAATTTTTTTTTTTTTTTTTTTTTTTGTTAAATAGAAGCCATCAGTGTTTCGATGAGCGGTTGAAATGAATGTTGATAATGGACAGTAAAGGAAGGGTTTCTTTCCAAATTATCGTGCATGCATACAGTGCAGAGTAGGAGGCAATCAGTGTTTCAGAAACAGGCATACAAAAGTTTTACTGTGTCTTTAATCATTTTCAATGAGTGGGCGTCTCTTTGGATCGAGCCCTTCAGATGTAGTGCCGGGTTTGGCAGCAGCGGGGTGTGTACAGGAAGTGGTTTTTTTTGTTTAGGGTTTTTTTTTCTTTTCCTTTTGTTTTCCTGTGTTCTGTGTAAAGCCATACATGTATTCACAGAACAGAGCTGGAGGTGATGGTATGTTTGTTTTCAAAGTGACATAATCCATCTGAACAATCAGTTTTATTAAATGTGTCTTTGTGGAGAAAGATTTTCTTGGGTTGCCTTACCTGATGAAGGGCAGCGGTGTACAGTAGTCTTACTGTTCAGCTCCAGGTTTTACTTGCTTAATTTAAAGCCAACTCAGGTCCTTTTATTCTTCTCAGCAATGCCAAATACACACAATTCTGCCTTATTTGCTGACTAAATTTGCTTATATTGTTTTTATTTGTACAGTGTGAATGGGGGGCAAGTGTCCTGTTTTACATCTGAGTTACTACACCTAACTCTTTCAGAGGTGCCTCGATCAAACGTGCTTAATTAAAAAGAAATGGGGATGATGAAAAAAAAAGAGGATTGATAAGAGAACATTTGGAAGGCTACGCCTGTCATCGATGTTTAAGTGCCTTTTTTGATTTCTCCATCACATTCACAATTGCGATTCTGTTTTCTGGAATTATTTATTGAATAAACCCCTAAAAAAATGTACCCATATTGTTAAGTGTCATTGTGTATTTGCTGAAGATTTGATGCAGTGGAAACTTGCATCATGACGTTAAAAATGACAAGCTGACGCTCCAATGAGAAGTGTGGATGGTTTTGTTTACAGGCATAACAACAAGACCGTAGTTATAGTAGCGGGTAGTGATCTTATTTTATTTGTTTACATTATGAAATTATCAAGCATTTAAATGTTTTATCCTGTTTAATACAAAAATAATTGAAGTACTATATAGTAATATAAGTTAAAGTAATACAATTTAAATGCATGCAGTGTGCGTGCTTAAACAGCCCTACTTTTACAGTAATGTAAGAGGAAAAATGGGGGGGGGGGACAGAAAATAAGAGAGATAAACATGTTTGACCATTTTTTTTTTCTGCTGCAGGAGAGTTGCTGTTGCTTCATTTCGTGTTTTTTTTTTTTTTTTTTTTTTTTTTTTTTTTTCCCTTTGAATACCATATGTCTCTGAAAAAGTGTCTGGTATCAAAGAAGAAAAGGGAGAAAAATCCCATGTTTTTGTTTTTTTTTTTTGTTTTGTTTTGTTTTTCTTCTCTGTATTCAAAGATATTCTGAATGTATGAAAACAACTCTAAAAAGAAACTCAAGAGAACTGTTGAAGTCATTGTTTATGTATTATATATTACAGACGATCCTTTACAAAAAAGTTTTAAAAAATCGTAAGAATAGCATAGCTCAAAATATATGAATGCATTAGCAAAATAGTTCAATAATTTAAAAAAATGTAGGAAAAAATGGATTCGAATAAAAGGAGTTCAGTGAGTAAAACTAAATAAATAAATCACTGATAAAATCAATTTAAAATGTAATAATCTAAAAACCTCAGTCATACAGAATAGAAATATTTTTTACTATTCTACGTTTAGCATGTTTTTCATTTTTTTGTATATAGCTTTTATTTGCTTTCATTTTATACTTTTATTTATTTATTTTAGCATGTAAATCAGCTACAAGCTAACGCTCGTCGTGACGTCGCCAGCCAATCACGTTGCACTCCATCCCCGTGGAGCGTGACGCCTTGAGTCGAGTGCTCTCCACAGGTGATTGGTGGCCTCGGCGGGCCAATCAGATCGCGTCGTTTACAGCAAAGTTGTTAACCCCCAACAGTAGCACTTTGGTTTCCACCTCTCTAGTTTCAGCCAGCTTTACATCGACATGGACTTTTCAGCAGCCAAAATAAGCCGTGTTTTGGTAGATCTACACCGGACAATGGGTCTGCCTGCCCGGACACCGGCGGACCGACCGGCTTTTATTATGAAGCCAACTAGAAGAAGTAGCTGTGGCTAACGTCAGTGGTAGTTGGGTGCCTCTGTGGCTAGCTGCGTCGTGTTGCCTGACGTTTTTTTTTTAAACTTCTGACTTGCAGAAATATTGCCCATCTATTTATAAATCCCCGACGTGTGACCGATGGTCGACTTGGTGAGTATTTTTCTGCAATGTTTTTAACTTGAATCGATGGTCGCCTGGAAAAAAGGCCCATCGTGATTAGTGTTTTCTGGCATCAGATGATTTCATACACGCAATCAAATTCCTGGCTGGTCAGCTGGATGCGATTCAGCACTAAAACCACAAGTTTCTAATCACTTTGCCACCTCCCGAAGCTAGGAGACCGTGATATGGATCGATATGTTCGGATGAAACGTTTGTTTTTATAAAACAAAAAAATCTAATACTCTAGTTGTTACAGTTAGGTGGAAAAATAAGATGTCGGAAATCTGATCGGGGTTATTTGAGGGGGGGGTAAGAGAACATGAGCAAAAGGTGGCTTCCTCATTGAGAGGCTGCAGGTAATTTTTTAAATGTGATTTCTTCTCTGGAATTTCCATCATCATCGTTGGAAATGTAGCACTGGGGGATCATAGGCTTTAGGGTGTGTGGCTGAACAGTGCCAGGCAGCTCCTGTGGTCTGCTAGGGAACTGCTCGGCCCTGGCCTGTATGGGTCTGGATCATAGCCTTATGCCCCACTCCACTGTATTATCTAACCTACAGTAGCTCCTTTCATAAAACACCCAGCCAGAGGAAGACCTCTGACCGTCCTGGCCTGCTTGGCCGGATGAAGCTCAAATGGGAACTGCCTCATGGTGACTAGTTGTGCTGTCATTATTAGTTAATAATTAGTAATAAAGGCATGCTTGGGATAAAAACTGTGTTGGGGTTGCCTCATCTTCTGCATTAGACGTGATGTAAATCAGACGAGGACAATGTTTCTCGTGTTTTCCTGTGATTATGTGAACTTTTTGTGGGACAAACCCCACCCACATGGCACTTTTGTGTTGTGTGCTGACCCAAAGTATGTAAGGTATGAAAGTAATGTATTTAGTTCGAGGTCGTCTCTTTTGTATTTTATTTAATTTTTTTTCGATGTTTTTAGGAGTATAAATCTCAAGGTCACAAGCTTAACTTACTAAAATATGTCACTCAAGCTCTTGTCATTTTTGCATAACCACAGGGCAGTTGAGGCCTTGTCCTCAGAACGCCTTTACTCGAAGTTTCTGGAAATTAAAACAGATTTCAAGGCTTTATTCTCCAATACAGCTTAATATGGGCTTGACTAATTTGGAAAACATCCAGAAGCTGTTATAATAACTGCATTACACAGACTTTATTCGTTTCAAAACCTAGAAACATGCACATGTCCCACTAGCCATATTTTAGTCATAACCTCATGACAGTGGCAGGCAGCATAAGAGGTGAAATATCTAAGAGAAGGAAACTATCGAGCATTGTAATATTACTGACACTGCATTTACAATTATACCAAATAAACTGCTTATAAGAAACTTTAAGAAATCATTAAATAAGGTATAAAAGTACTGACAAATGCAAGTACCTTTTACAGTTTTTTATCTTAAATGTAGCCTGCCAATTCAAGTAAAATCTTATAGAAGGTGGTTTCATGTGTCACAGCAGGAGTCAATGACCACAGTAAAGCTGTGCCTCTTAATATAAATGAATTGGGCTCATGTGTGTGTTTGCGTACAGCAGGGAACCAAAATATACTTTGTAAATCCGATCTATTTCCCATTACTCTTGTTTTAAACATAAATGTCAGAGTTGTTCTCTCTAAAGTAGCTTCTTAAACCTTCGCTAGTAAAGATGGGATTCACCAGACATCCCACAATATCATATTATCACAATACTTTATTCATGTTATATTAATTAACATTGTATGATGTGCAGAGTATTGCACTAACATATATTATGATTTATCACCTTTTTTCCAAGTCCAAACTATGTCCTCAAAGTTATTGTTCTATTCAAAGATAAAGTTATCTCACTTCAATTATTTATGTATTTTCTTTGCTCCAAATGAAATTGTCAAGCATACCAACACTGTAACCAAAACCTACCATAAATGTTACCATATGATGGAATGGGGTCACCGCAATCAGTTTCTGATAATACAGCAATTTCCAGGTATAAATCATCGAAAATCACATAGTGTTGCCGTCCCTCTAGACAAAAAAAATCACATTTAACTATTAACTTTGTGCTAAGCAACCTTCCTCTTCTATAAGAGTCAAGTTCCCTTGAATTGTGACTCAGACCGATGACAACATGCTGTCAATTTGTCTACATTTATGGATAGCATAGCAATTATTTGCAAACCTTTTGACAATGTCTCTGAGAGTGGTTGCAGCCAGTCCAAGTCAGACTGCAGCTGTTTGCAGAAAGATTTCCTCCTCTTAGGCGAGATGGAGAGACCTGCAAGTCCAACATGTAGATTCATCACTGGTTAGGGATCCTTCTTGATCTAAACAAACACTTATATTAAAACACTTATTGTCTGTCTGCTGACGCTTTACTGCAAATTAAAGGTAAGTACCTTACCTAGTTACCTTCATAAAATGTCAGCCTGCCGCGGACACTGGATGATGCTGCATGTAGACATTGAAATGTTTCACTGGATAAACAGAAGGGCTTAGATCCAAAGGTGGAGGATGCCGTGACACTCCTGAGGTCTTTTGTTTACAAAGCAGGCTTTGGGGTTAACAGCGTTTTAAGAGTTACAAAGGTGATTAATTGCTTAACGGTGTAGATCACCATGGTAACATATACTGCAGACCTAGCCAGCTCCGAAACAGGCCAAGTTTGAGATTAGAGATTAACAGGTTTTAATTCACCAGCTACTGATCAGTTAGTTCTCCAGAAAACAGAATTATTCCTGGAAATCCCTTGGACATCTGTGTGTGAATAATAAGAGGTTTTAAGGTGTCTTAAGGTTTTTTCTTTTCCTGTTGAGCATTAATAATAAATATAGATTCTTAAAGAAACCTATTTCCTGGTTTTTCCTTTTGGCTAAAAGCCCTTTTTATAACAATTTTATTGTTCTATATACCATATATATGATCGTAAATCACATGTTTATACTTGTTGAACTTATATCAAATTTGCACATAGACTAAGCCTATGTCTGAATTCTGGGCCTGTGGCTGTCTTATTTAAAAAATTAACCTCACCTAATGACAGTCTGCTTGTCAGCTTTACATCCTGATTTCTAATAGGCTAAACTTCATTAATATACTAGATTTTTTTCCAGTCTTGCTGGCCAAAGTGGTTAAAGTACTTTGACATTCATACTTTTCCTCACACACGTACCCAAACATGCAGTGGACTCGCCTTTGGCTGTGTTACTTTCAGCCTGTATTTTGTGTTTTAACATCTTTATATTTATTCTAATATCTTAGTTTTATCTAACTTTATAAAATCAGGCACACTGCTGCCAGCAAACCCGTCCATGTTTGATAAATCAAATGCTCCCAACACTGACTCTTTCACATGAACACGCTCACAGCTATGTTGTGAAACCCTGGTTTAACTTATCGAGAGTCGAGACGATAACCCCCTTTGTGGGACTGAGTCTCCAAGTGGACTTTTTAATCAGATTGTGTTAAACACTCTTGGAGAATGTGAGAATGCCAACTTTTGAGAACAAATGTGAAATGCAGAACTGCAGTCGCTACACAGGGATAGAGTTGATGAGTCATGACATGAAGGTATGGGAAAGAAAGAGAGGTGGGAATGTGTGCAGTAGGAGTGATGGATAGGTTCAGGGATTGCCTCTGAACCCTCTTCTGTCTTGAACTGCTGATGGACAGATGAGGTCAGAAGTCTCTGTGAACAGCGTTTACAGACAACATTGTGATCTGTGGTGAGAGTCTGTAAGAGGTGGAGGTATGCTCTGGAGAGAAGAGGAATGAAAGTCAGTTGGAACTAGGACTGCCACAAACGATTATTTTGATAGTCGACTAGTCACCGATTATTTTTGCTATTAGTTGACTAAACAGATCATGCATCCATTGTAAGTAAAATGTAGGGCTTATTGCTCCAGCATGCATCTGCTCTTATATAACTATCATTAGCTTACAGCTTGAAGTGTTGAAGTGCTAACTAAAAATAAAGACAAGATGATAGTTTGTTAAACTTTTAATGAAATTTGCAGATTGTTTCGGTGGAGTTTAATAAACTCAGCCATCTGCTCCTTGGTATCTAAAATATAACAGGACGCTGGAGTAAATTCTCGACCACCTCACACTTCTGTTTAATCAGTTTTCTGTTTGGCGTTTATTCAGCTGTGAAAACTGTAACTTTAATCTCAGCCAAACCGATTTACTCAGGAACAAATAAAACACTGAACAAAGCCAAACAATATAACATTTTAAGTCATCTAAGTGACTTATATATCATGTTTAACCTGAGTAGCGAAAGACCGCGGGGGTCTGAAAACGATGTGCTGGGAGTTGGGTGTTCTCGCTGGCTCTAGTGAGCCTTGATCTCCCAATCAGCTCGTCTCTGAAAACGTCGGAGCACTTTTGGGAATATGTGATGTCTTGATAAATCTAGCAGTTATTTGAAGTTTACGCAGCTACATTCTTGCCTGAAAATATCTTAAAAGTTTATTTTGTGACCCACAAAGTGTAATATTAAAACTAAGTAGCTGCCGCCATTGTTGGGAACTGGAATGGGATGGGCCCCGCTATGAATTCTGGGATAAGTTGGGCAACGAAGGATACACCCAACCCATCCTTCAAATCTGGGGAAAAGGAGGATGCATTTGGAGGAGTCTTCAAATTTGGACAGCCTTTGTCGCGTTGCTGTCACATAATCGGCCTACAAATGCGGCCTCCAGAGGATGCGGCCACTGAATTTCGACTCAGCTACGATACTGGAAACTGCGTCTTCTTCTTTAGCGTTTAACGGCAGCTGGCATCCTTGTAGATGCAGTGCTGCCATCTTCTGTTTCAGTCCGTTATTCCACTCTTAAATCCTACTACTTGTTTCTGTGTCTTTCAGGATCTTACGAAGCTTCAAACGACGCGTCGACTATTAAATTAGTCGTCGACAGTTTTGATAGTCGACATAATCGTGACTGGTCGACTAAACGTGCCAGCCCTAGTTGGAACATGACAGAATACATGTGTGAATGAGAGGGAGATGGGTGTAATAGTGACGATGCAAGGAGCAGAGGTACATGAAGGTAGGGCTGCCACAAACGATTATTTTGATAGTCGACTAGTCACCGATTATTTTTGCGATTAGTCGACTAATCAGATCTTGCATCCATTGGACGTAAAACATACAGCTTATTGCACCAGCATGCATCTGCTCTTATATAACTATCATTAGCTTACAGCTTGAAGTGTTTAAGGTATGTGCTAACTAAAAATAAAGACAAGATGATAGTTTATTAAATTTTAATGACATTTGCAGATTGTTTCGGTGGAGTTTAATAAACTCAGCCGTCTGCTCCTTGCTATCTAAAATATAACAGGACACCGGAGTATATTCTCGAGCATCTCACACTTCTGATAATCATTTGTCTGCTTGACGTTTATTCAGCTGTGTAAAAACTATAACTTTAATCTCAGCCAAACCGATTTACTCAGGAACAAATAAAATACTGAAAAAAGCCAAACAATAACATTTTTAAGTTATCTAAGTGACTTATATATCATGTTTAACCTGAGTAGCGAAAGACAGCGGTGGGTTTGAAAACAATTTGCCGGGAGTCCGGTGTTCTCAGCGGCTCTAGTGAGCCTTGAACCCCGGCTAACTATCGAGCTGGTGGGTAACAGACGTCTCCGAAAACGTCGCAGCGCTTTTGAAAATACGAGGTGTCTTGATAAACTGAGCAGATGTTTGAGGTTTACACAGTTACATTCTCGCCTGAAAATATGTTAAACTTTATTTTGTGACCCAAAAAGAATAATAAGAGTAATATTAAAACTAACTAGCTGCCGCCGTTGTTGACAACTGCGCTGGGCCGCGCTATGAATTCTGGGATACAGCTTCTTCTTCTTCTTCTTCAGGGTTTAACGGCACCTGGCATCCTTGTACATGCAGTGCTGCCATCTTCTGTTTCAGTCCGTTATTACACTCTTAAATACTACTACTCATTCCTGCGTCTTTTGGGATCTTACAAAGTTTCAAACGACGCGTCGACTATTAAATTAAAATCGTCGACGTAATCGTGACTAGTCGACTAATCGTGGCAGCCCTACTTGAAGGTAGATGAATTGAAATACTTGGGATCGACCATCCAAAGCAAGAGACAGTGCACAAGAGAGGTGAAAAAGAGAGTGCAGGCACAATGGAGTGGATTTGGAAGAAGAAGGATGGTAGTAAGAGTGAAAGGGAAGGTTTACAAGATGGTAGCATGACCTACTCTGATCTGTGGTTTGGAGACGGTGGCACTGACAAAAAAGAGAGGAGGCCGAGCTGGAAATTGCAGAGTTGAAGATGCTAAAGTTCTTGTTTAGAGGGACCAGGATTAGAGAGGCATGTCTGAGGTGGTTTAGACGTGTACAGAGAAAGGATAGTAGATATATCAGACTAAGGATGATGATTATGGATTTGCAGATGCTACATTTTGTGTGCTGTTGGGCAAGAATGTGAGAGTAATCTACAAATATGAAGCAGATCTTCCTGTTGGAAAATGTTCAATAAAAGTGCCATTTCAGTTTAAAACCCCTTGTTTCACACAAATAAACTCCTTTTGGTCCATTTGAGTGCCTTTGTGTGTTACCCACCAACACAGCCAGGTGTAGTTGTTGGATGGCCAGACCAGGAGGCCCTTCTGACAATTACAAACAGGTGGTGGATTTTGTTTTTGCTCCACCCAGACCAACAGGATCTAAACGTCCTTTTAAATTACATGTGAAAAACTCATCAAGCCTGAGCTTGTTGACTAAATGTTCCTGCGCTGTTGTCAATTTGCTTGCAGGTCTTCATGGCACCATCTATGGATTTAATGATGAGAAGAAAACCTCAGTTCCCCTGGGTGGATCCTGGATAAGCAACATGTCACCACCATCAGCAGGTAACAATGTTAAATTAATGTTGTAAGTGTTTGGGTTTGGTGTGGGGTTTTTTGGTTTTGTGTATTTTTTTGGTGGGGGGGTTCACTTGGGTTGCATACTCAAACCATACCTTTGTGCTAGTCTTACCCTGAAAGCACCACAACTTCAGCCTGCTGGGATAAGCATGGTCACTTTTAAGCTTTTAACCTTTACATATAATAATACATGCACTCAAAACGATGCACACAGTTTGTGATGCACTCACAGAGAAATGGCACTGCCAACATGCATGCTGGTGATTTGATCCTTTGCCTGTCAGACCAGAAGAGGGCAGCGTTGTGCTCATATGGTGAGGCGTATCACCTGGAATAAACGTTTCTTCTTTCTTTTTTTTAATGATGGGCTGTGGTCAGATCAGAGTGATAAGTTTCAGTGGATCGGGGTTGTTCTTTCTGTGTGGTTCAAAGGGACGGCTGTCTCTACCCTGTGGTGTTAAAGGCGTTGGCTGTAGTTATTTTTAAGATTTTTGTGCTTCCTGTATTGTTTATCAAAGCATAAAATACACTATAGTGAAAACTTCCAATGTATAGTAGTAATTAGTAGTATTTTTATTCGTCTTCATATATGACAAAGGTTTGGGTGGAAAAAATACAATTAAATGAATTGTTTGTTATTCCTTGCCGATAAATACAGGGCTGTTGATCAGATCAGATTGATGAGCTGTAGTGAATCACTGTAGTTGTTTCAGCTCAGTTAACAGTTATCTCTGTTAGCTGCACTGGCCTGCAGCTAGTCTGTCTCTAATTTTGTTAACCAAAGCATAAAATACACTGCAGTAAGATAGCTTGTATGTCCCACAGTTGGGAAATTCACTTTATTACAACAGCAAAATTGAAAGGAAAAAAATATAGAAGCAGCAATAAAATAACCCATGACAATAATACTACATAGTAGAGAAAATGTACACCATGCAATATTAAATACCCTTTTCAAATTAATTTTATTTGAAAACTTTGTTTACAACTTGTTTAAAAAGTGTTAAGTGTTTTTTTTTTTCAAAAGTAGAAATTATTCAAGGAAATTCTGTGTTCCATAGTTTATATATTAAATACATTTTTAAATAGGGGTGTCTTTTTTATTTGTTGTGCAAAATACAGTTGGCAGTGGGTTTTTTTTTTTTGTTTGTTTGTTTTTTAGTCCTGTTATTCCAGTAGTCCCACTTTTTATTTATGTTTCTAAAATCGCATTTTTATTTTCTGTCATTTACTGTTTTTAGAGGGCGGTATAGAACAACTTTACTTTTGTCATTCAATTTATTTATTTGACAATTTATTTCGTTTTATTTTACGATATACATTTCGGCCATTCCCGGTGCTTATTTCAATAATTTATGTGTATGTGTGGAAAAGGAGTTAGTTTGCAAGAAATACCCCCTTCCCCCTACCCCCGCAACGCGCAAGCGCTCGGGACCGTGTGGGAATGGTCGGTCCACGAACTGGGGGTTGGACCGCTCCGAGCGAAACAGAGCAAACGAGTTTTAAATGTCCGCCATGTTGTCCATGGCGCACTGAACCAACGGTAGGGAGCGGAGCGTCGGAAAAAAACAGTCCGAGAGAGAGCGACCAAGATCCGGGCCTTCCCCCGGCTCCGTTGGCGACGCCCTAAATACAAGCTACAACCATTCGAACGTTAGAATAGAGACTAACCGCACAGAAACATCCATGAAAGCTCCACTCGGTACCGTTGTGAATATTAGGAGATCGGATAGATTTATATTGCACCTCGAATTGTGAAAAATGAGTAAATTGTCGTTTCGGGCACGGGCGCTGGACGCTTCCAAGCCACTACCCGTCTTCCGTTGTGAGGATTTACCCGACCTACACGAATATGCATCAATTAACCGGGCAGTGCCGCAGATGCCGACGGGGATGGAGAAAGAAGAGGAATCGGTATGCTTTAACCGTTTGAAAATATGAATTTATACGTTTTGTTTCATTTTTACGTGATCACAGGCGTCCCTCTTTTTTTCTGCGCAAGCTTTCACAAAATGGCCGCCAATTTTCTCAGGAGAAACACGACGGTTTTGTGCCGCAAACGACTCATATACGGGACTCGGACGGATTTTTGGGCAAAGTGGGGGTGCTTTGTGTCGTTTTTGGATAAAATTGTCCGGTTTGACCGGCATATTTGTGCGTGAGGTGATTTTCTGAGTACAAAGGAGTCATGTGACCTGAGCGATTCCGACATTTTGTCTCGTCTGTCAGGACGGGGCCTTGTGTTGGCGTAATTGCAGCGGACCAGGGCAAGGGGGAGCTAGTGATTTCAGATTATGTGGCATCTTTGCTACCAGCAGTCAGAAATGTCAACAAGGCGGCCATGCATTGGAGAAAACACAGCGGTGTTCGTCTTGCATTGACTTGATGTAAATGTTTGCTTGCTGTTTTCCTGCACAGAGCCTTGTGTCATGAGTGCAGGTGCTGGTGCCACATTTTTATGACGATTTCTCCATACGGCGAGCCCGGCTCGTTTATTAGTATGGAAGCTGCGGGTTTGTTATTATATGTTGTTGCAATTAAGTTTTTGCATGTGCAGCAGTCACACAGGTAAATAACTTCTTGTCACTCTAACCAAGAAGATACTTCTCTGTAATATGTTAATGATGCCGATTTTCCAGAGGTGCTGTCACCGGCATCTCTCATTGCAATGTGGTGATATTCAGTTGTGCATAGAAGGAATATTTAAACATCAAATTACACCAGAAAAGATCGTTTAAATTACCTAAAAGTGCTTTGGTTTATATGTTATAATTTTTTATAATTTTTGTGTAAGTAAATATTGCATAATAAGATTGGGACTTTCGTTGTGCAACTTTATTTTTGTGTTTCCTGTTACTCCACAGGAAAGCCACTGTGGGATGAGCATCTATCTGGTTAACGTGCATTGATAGTTGACTATCTATATAAGAACATTTCAAAACTCATGAAAGCTTGCAGATAATTGTTAGAGAAACTTATCTTTCTAGTTTAATGTACCTGCAAGTAACTTAACAAATTCTGCTTCCTGCTGCATCCCACAGGGCTGTTGTGATTATTTCAAAAATAGGGTGGGGGTGTTTGTAAAGCACATGCGCCCTGTGGGATTTCTTTTTCCTGTTCTTTGCTTTTTATGTAATTTACTATACAGCAGTCTGACACAGCAGTGCCCTCATCCTGGGAGTATTAAACAATATATCTGCTTCTCTGAGGAGTCTGCTGTACAGCTTATCCAGCAGTCTTGTCTGATGTTTAAATATAAGGTTGAGTACACGAGGGGGATATCGCTACAGGGATCTGTGTTGGATACTTTTTTTCCTAAATTATTCAAGCAAAGTGTGTTGCAGCCAGTGTTGTGGAGGCTCGGTGTCAGGGGTTCAGTGTGTCAGATGGCACAGCGGGCTGGCAGACCAGTGGCACGTGGCGCTCCAGAAGAGATCAGGGTGGCAGGAAGAAGGAGAGAGGAGAGGAGGTGGGGGTTGCTGTCACTTCAAAGTCTGTGCTCTGCTCAGCTGGAGTGCTTGGTTATGTAACAGTCATATTATCATAAGAGGTAGGCCAAGGCCTGCTGCGTGCCAGCCGCTCTGTGTTGGGAGCTGTCTGTTATGAATTCTGCGTCAGACTTTAGATGGAAATGTATTTTGAGTAGTTGTTGTAGTTGCTGCTGCTGGTGTGTATTTTTAGCTTTTGTAGGAGCACATATTATTTGTTTTGCCTCCACGCTCATTAATTTGCACAGGGATACGTGGTCCCTTTTTCTTTTTGTCTCCCTTAGCGATGTGCTTGACCCAGTGAAAGCAAAAACTGCATTTATTTTCTGCAGTCTGAAAGTGTTCAGAGAAAGCATCAGCTTTGCATATTTCACTTAGGACCATTTAAGCCAGACTATGCAGTGCTGGGTAGTCTGACGCTCTGCTAATAGAAAGATTTCTGAAACAAGCAGGGGGACGCTGCATAGTATGTTCAGCATAGCCAGATTTTCTCTTGCTCCACGTGGGCCTCTTGGAGGGTAGCTATGCACGCAAGTGTGATTGGTCCACATGTAGTTAGGACAATTTGTTACCCGAAATCACCGTTGGATGCACAAAACTTAATTTTAAGCTTGAGTAAATTCAATGCTCAATACAAACAAGTTGTTTAAAAATTCAGTCCTGGTTATTTTTCCTCTGGACAGCACCAAAATTATTCAGCTGTGAGGGTGAAAAAACCAACTATGTTAATTATCCTGACTCAACAAAGCCTAAAAGCCCAGTCGGAGGTGACGGGCATCACAGCAGTAACTGATATCAACTTTCTCTGTTAACCCAGGCTGTCTGCTCCAGGCTCTTTGCACACACTCATAAAAGCGAGTGGTTGATGCATCATTTGCTGCTGCTTCTGCACAGTCGGGCACTGTCAAGTGAACAGGTTGTGGGGGTTATAAAGATCAGTCTATAAGAAAAATAACATTAAAGCAGTGTTGCATAAAATGATTGATATTGTAAATTTATCAAGCTATAGCTTCCCATTTATTGCACCCCCCCCCTACATTAGAGCTTTGAGACTTTGTACATTTAAACATGAGTGTATCGGGATTGACTCGGTCTCATAGCTCAGTGAAAGTGGTGTGGAAATCACTCTAGGTTGTAGCCAGTGAAATTATTTCCACAGATTCAATATTCTTGGTGATAAATGACCTTGAAATAGACGAAGCATTCGTCTTTGTTTTTATTAGCTGCATTTCCAGCAGGAAAACATACCAGGTAGCAGATAGGATCAAGCATTAAAAACATTTTTCCTGCGCTGCTTCTTTCAGTGATGGTGTTCAATGTATAGCTCAACAGCTTAAATTTATACAATTCTGAGCAGAGACTATTTCTCACTAAGAGTATACTGAAATGAATTAGAAAATCTGGCACATCAGGAAGGTTTTAAACTGAATTGTCAACTTTACTTGCTTTTGCACCAGCTCGTAACTTCAGCAAAAGTTAAGAGAGCTGAACTCATGACATTGAGAACTCACGACTTTGTGCTTCCATGTCCATCTTTCTTCTCAGCTTGGGCAACAGGACACCTCGTAACGCTTGTAACCCTGCTTGGCACACGAATAGTCAACGCTTTCAAACGTCGTATCTCTGTCCAACAGGCCGATCTCTGCCTGTTTGTGTATTTCTGGTAGCGTAGATCTACCAAAGAGCTGTCATTGCTGAAATTCCCTCAGCACGTGTAGCGTGTTTGTTTTGGAGCCAGACACTTTGTCTCGTGTTTACGTTTGGGTGAAAGTGAGGTCAGTGTCTGCAGCCCTGCTGGGAACCCACAGACATCTGTTTTTGCCTCTTTTCCAGACACGCTTCTTGTACATACACACAGCCACATGCTCTGGCGGGACACCAGGTTTTTTCTTTTTTGTTGCTTGTGACCTTGCTGGGTGGGAAAGTGGGGCATGTCACCTGTCCAAAGTCTCTGCTGGCTACATGATGTCAACTAGATAGCTTCCTGCGTCAGCTGTTTCACTTTCCGTTTGACTGTTGACAAATTGGTTCTGGACGTGTTTGTGCACCAGGTTCCAGGCAGGGTTTTCAGGCCAGTGAGTTGGCAAGTTTGCCAGATGAGTAAAAACTCCTGTGGAATTGCTCACTCTGTGACCCATTAATTAAAGAATGAGTGTGTAAACTATACATGTAAACCAGGGCCGCTCAGTTCAACAGTTCAAGAAAATAGTCAAACAGCGTATGTACAGTTGCTGTGTGCATTTACAGTCCTGGCTTAAAATTGTCATTCAAGGGATCTAAGCACGATCAGTCCATGTACAGTGTCAATGAGTCTGGTTGACAGAAATCTTTGCAGTTTCCTGTTAGTTCTGCCTTTTTCTGTTTGGTTTTCCTCCCTCTCCAGCTGAATATAAGGGATTTTAACACTAATCACATTGTGAATGAACCAAAACATGGTTTAGATGCTGCTAAAATGTGTAGTGCTGTGCATAACATTGGTGTGACAATTTTCAGAGCATGGCTAACACTAGCTAGCGGCTTTATTTTAGCACTGCACATAACTTGTTTGTCAGCTTCTACAAGCTTTCTTGTCCATTGGGGACAGTCAACATCTTATGTCTGCATCTTCCCTGTTTTTTACTGTTTGTCAACCTAACCCGAGCTCTGTACCTCGGGTAACACGAGCCAGGAGGTACCAGTCATTTACATCAACTAGCCCACATTCACAAACCCTCCTCACATTTAGGGCTGCTCGATTATGGCAAAAATGATAATCACGATTATTTTCACTGAAATTGAGATCTCGATTATTTGACGATATTTATTTAATAATAACAATGTATTGAATAATGGCTTTAAAGATGTCAAAAAATAATATAAAATAGTGTGCAAATACTGATAACAGTGCAAATGTTTGCAATATAAAAAAAATAAATGAAAAATGTAAACATCTATGTTTAGTGAACTTCAAAATACTGCATAATACTGGTTGTTCACTGTGTTAATTGAGCAGTGGTCTTTGGCAAGGAAAACGTTACTGCGTTTGTTATCTCCTTGTGTCTCTGGGAGCTGGTGGGATATTTATTCGCGTTGTACAGGGTAGCGTGAATGGAGGTCTGTGAGGATGAAGCAGGTGTTGTCAAGAGTTTTTCTCTATGTTCCTTCATTGTTTGATCGTATGTCACTTTGTGAGCGGTCTTCAAATGATTGAATAAATTTGTAGTGTTGCTCTGTGGTGCAGCTACGACACCGTAGCAAAGTTTCCACACTATGTCTACTTGATCCACGTCTGACTCCGCGAACCCAAAATGTTTCCACACCACTGAAGTCGTTTTACCTCTCTTTTCAACCAACGGCATTCTTTCTTCAGCAGCTATTATCCTCTCCTCTCCAAATAACTTCTGCTTAGCTTTCCGAGCTTCCCTCGGGTCCTCTTAATTGTTGTGACGCGTGTTCGAAACGCAGAGAGGTGCGCTCGATTTGCCACACGGAGCAGCGCGAGAGGAGGAGCTAATAATCGGCTCAGTCATTTTTAATGATCGTTGAAAGCCCAGATCGTAATCACGATTAAAATTCGATTAATTGAGCAGCCCTACTCACATCTCTAGTTTTCTTTATTAATATACTTCCAAAGCAGAGCTATATGTTTACTACAAAGTTACTAAGTCTAACTAAGTTAGAAAATGGTCTGTCATCAATAGATTTAAACTAACTAGCTAATTCTCTTCTAACTAAACCTTGTAACCCCTCTCTTTACGGATTCCTGCAAACCAAACTTCATAATAACATCTGGGCACAGCCACACTGATCATTTTATTTGAGTAGAAAGAATTTGGATGATCTGTTACTTTCGGTGTGGACTCATTGTAGAGCATTTGGATCTGCGAATGGCTAATGACGTCAGCATGAACAAGTGTTTATCAAAGGGCCAAAAATACTCACAAGATGGATACATTTCTGTCAACAAAGTAAAAAGTACTTTGCTTTAATTATATGCAGGCTGATTTGGCTCATGTGCATAGTAATCCCCGGAAGGTGACTGTGCACATTTTATACTGGGCTGGGGGTTGGTAAATTATCACAGCCTTATTAACTTATGAGGCTGCATTCAAGTTGCAAAGACTTGGATCGTCTTATAAAGCAGGCTGAATTGGAGTGAATCAAAGGTCTGGACCGAGGCAAATTCACTCCCCATTTCTTTTAATGTGTGAAGCGGGATGGAAAGTTGTTCAGTTAATTGCTTGTTACTTTACAAACTGCCCGACAGAGTTTGAATTGACCAACTGTGGAGGAAAAACCCAGGCTCGTAGCTGCCATTACTTTCCCACCTCTTTTACTCTTGGTGTTGAATATCGTTCTCTCCCACACACGCTGCATAAAACTGCTTTTGTACTGTGGCTAAGCATCCCTCAACAGCCTCTTACCAGACTGTCCCTTGCGGCTGTCCATCATGTTAAGTGGCATTTACAGTGTCGGGGACAGTAGCTGTCAGAGGCGAGACTGGAGAAGGTGGAGGAGGCCGCGGCTGGCTCAGCAGACTTGACAGTGATCGATGTGGTCATTTTAGAGGGCTATTTCTGGACTCCTCTGTGTATTTGAGGAAACGAGTGCAAGTGTGTGTGTACGAGGGCATCGGCTAATGCTCTGTATTCTGACTGTTCATCTCAATCTGACTTTATTTATTGTCAGGCAAATGACCACAGCCAGGAAAGTAAACAACCACGTTGCTTGATTAGGTTTGGCAGGCTATGTGTTTTTGCTCAAGGCTGTTTGGTCAATAAAGTTTTCCCTCATAGCAGAGGGACCTGGAAGCAGAGTTGGAATAAGATGGGAACATAAAAGTGTAGAAGTGCAGAGGGGTGTGGTGGCATATGTTGCGTGTTTAAAAGGTATTTGTATGGTTTCATTCATGCAGGTTAGTGCAGATCAGATGAATGACTGGCCTGTAAGACTGATACAAAGGAAATGCACAAATTAATTAGCGATTAAACTAAATTTAAAAAGGTGGAACAAAGAAATAAGAAAACATTAAAATAAACCCAGAACCATTAGAACATGGAAAGTAAAGTAAGGCAGGTATGTCACAAAATAGAATAAGTCCAGCAGTTGAGCTCTAATTGGTCAGTATAATTAGAATAATGCAATGCTAGATGATAAAACTGAAAAACCTTAAGGTACAGTGTGTAAAACCTGACCACTAGATTTTTGGTAGATTACAGTACCCCAAATTCTATTTTCTTATCCTGCCCAGTTTTAGCTACAGTGGCTGCTCTAGGACAAACTCTGGCCGCTGTTCATCTGCAGTGGGTTTACCTCAGCTATCAGTATTCTTTGTTTCCACATCTATTTACTCTTGAGGAGGCTGTAAAACTTTGTGAAAGGAGTCATGAGTTAAAGAGCCAATGGAAAAACAATACTGGGGTGAGATGAGGATATCCTGGTCTTTTCTGTCTGCGAGTGCTGCTGTTAGTGAAATTCTGAAGTGGTTCTAACACTGTTGGACATGGAGCACTTAACTCTTAAATGAGTTGAGAATGTTAATTAAACTGTTTCTCAGAGTGTGATTTTTAGGATACACAAGGCTAATACTAGCTGGTGTGACGTTAGCTTATAACTAGCTTGCAACAATATGAGGAATAAACATCAAGTTGTGGACTTTATTTTTTTTATTAGAACCAGTTCAGGAGATGTGGCTTGAGGTGAGAAGGAAAAGGTGGAAATAAAGTAGAAGAAAGATGTAACAAAGACATGATGAAAATGTTATTTGGGCATATATAGTTTGAAAGAGCTCTTTGTGATCTTTAAATTAAAGATAACTTATAAGGCCACAAACTATGTTTGTGGCGGCTCTCCAGTCAAATGCATAACAAGATTAGCCAGGAAAAGCTTGCTAGCAGACAATATTACACACTGTTTGAGTACATTAGAGGTTATTTAATAGAAATGTTACAGTTTGATCATTTTTAAAAACTAAAATGGAATGAAACTTAATATTGAAATGCACAAAGTAAATAAGTAATGTCTTTCAAGTATACTCCAGTCAGGTTGGGTTATGTTTGCAGGGCACCATGGAGAGGCTATTAGGAAAGGGGGGAAAAAAAGTCCCTGGCTGAATCTGCATCCTCGGAACAGATCGCAGCACCACATGGCAACGATAAATGTAAAAGACAACCGCTCGCCTCGGGTGTACTAAACAGACTGTGCAGGATATTGTCAAGCCCAAAAAGTGCAAATGGTGGTGATGAACACTGCTCTGGGACACCGTAAAGTAGATTTAGGACTGTAGACTGAAAGTTTTGCAGATGACAGCACAAACTTATAAATTGAAGGTCAGACTTTGTCAAATTTGCTTTCCTAACAGTTTTTACATTGTTTTTCTTGTGTTTACAGGTAACGAGTATGAGTAATCATTCATTATAATTATATTTATTTGGAATATAAATTTGTTTGTTTAATTGGTAAAAACAGATGTTGATTAAAACCTGTGAAAAAGCAGCCACTGTGGACACTCACTTGAAAATTCACCAAAATTATGTTTTTCATGAAATAAAATCACCTTAATCTTTGTTTATTTCCACTGGTAATTTTGACTGGATAGTTCTGAAAAGCATCTCTAAAATAATTAGTTTTGTTATGATGGTTAGTCCACATTTTGCAGTCTTGTCTCGTAGATGATCCTCATCTGATTGCTGCATTTGTTATATATAATAAATGACTGCAGACCATATGAGATTGTATAGATTGCCCTCAATGTGGTAGAGCAGCAATGTTTCAAGGTCTCTGTAAGAGTCTGAATAACAGTAAAATCTCTGGTGCATTGAAATGGCAGCTTGGTGTTGTAAAGAGAAAATTGATCTTTTTTTTGCTTGTTTTGCCTCTTTCAGAAGACCAAGTTCAGAAGTTACATTTCTCATGTTAATGTTTCAATCACTTAACTAGTGCACATGTTGCAGGGTGTCTACTTCTGTGTGCCAAGCTTGGTGGTGCATCACACTGATGCTTTTTAACACTGGGAAATGTGTTATGTCAGCTAAGCTGGATAAATGGGATTTGTTATGCTTTTGAATGGTGGATGCTTATATATTATATTATATTATTAAATATATTAAGCTAATCTTTCAAGTAATGCACTCAGCATATGTGCAGTATTTTCTACTCTCATCTGCTTCAGTCTATCAGACAAGTTGTGAGGCACTAATATGACATGGTACATGTTGGGCAAATGGAAGCATGTAAAATGCAAACACATCCGGTGACTAAAGAAGCAGCAGTGGCTCCAGCGTTACCTGCACAGCTGATGTTTTTTGAGGGGGGGCACTAGGTGTCCAATTGGCGGAGTCTGAATGTGGCCGTTCAGTACTTCCTCCTCAGAATTTGTTTATGGATTATCTGGGTTTTTCCTGCAGAGAGGAAGTTTTGCCTTTTTCCCCCCAAGAGGCTTGAACCAGAGCTAAAGGACAGCATTGGAGTTTGAGTTATTCAAGCATGAGCATCTTTCTTCTCAAATGATCAGAACCAAAAACAAGGTGTTAAAATGCATAAAAACAGATAAAATGAATATTAAATAAAAACCTTTTTAAGCTGGGCTCATTTACTCAAATAAATGGACTATTATGAAAATGACCAGAATTACAAACAAATACCAAAGCATCGTTTAAAGTAGCCCAGCCCTTCATTGTCTTCATAGCCCAGTTATGAACATTTTTTTGTGCAGTCACGTAAAAACAAATGCACTTGTGGTAGCATGTTATCACAGATTTGGTTTATTTATTCCTGACAAACTGTGGTCACCCTCCCAAAGCCCATCTAAGCTAGGGAAAATGTGATTATACAACGGTAATGGACTTATTAGGGATTGTTTTGGCAATAGACAAAGTTCAGCTGCTTTGAATAACGGACCAGTTACTGACTCATTCACTTACTTTATCAACCTTCTCTGGGCATTAATACTCCCCCTCCCCCCCAAACTACTTTTGTGTGTCTGACAGCCGTGGGGAAAACGATAAACGCACCCTCTCTCCGGAGAGCTGTTGTGCGAGGCCAGCAGCACGCTGCCTTGTTGACAAAATGCCTGCCAGTGGCTTGGTGCCCGGCTCTGGGCCAAAGGCTCTGCAGCTCCGACTCTTCAGACAAACAGCCCGCCAACAAACCAGTTAGTCAGCCCTGCAGCCTGTCTGCCTGCCTTCCTGCTTTCCGGCTTATTCCCTCAGCAAGCTTGCAATCTTGGCAGCAGTAGGCTTCCATCTCTTATTTACCTGCCATGAGGCAAAAAATGTTGTTAGCCTCCATTTCTGCTCTCAAGATAATGATTGGATCGTTTAGCTAAAACTTGTACTTCTAGAGCCAAATGGTCATTTCTTGTTTTTATTAGGATCCAAACTACATATATGTTTTGTATGTTTGAATTTTTGTTTTTGGTTAAATTTAGTTTGAATTAGTTTCCAGTGTAAGTTTCATTGTTGATTTTCATTTTAATTTGTGCAGAGCATATTTCTCTAAGTCCATATTACAATAAAGGCTTGTTAAAGGTAGTTGAGTTGCAGTCAAGTTTGAGAAAACAAAAGCACCAAAACAAATCCGTTGTGAGGAGTTGTCTTCAGTTGTTTTCACATAATGTTTGGCTAGTGATTTAAAGACACACAGGTAATAATAGTCATTTAAACTTATTTGGTGACCTGTTTTTTCCTGATGCATTTCACTTCACTACTAACTGTTGCCAATGTTTTTAAACTGGCTTGCATCTCTTTTGAATGTATGTAAAACATATATTCATCACTGAATAAGCTGTACTCATTCAGTGGAGCTGACATCAAACTAAAAATAAACAGGAAATGTCTTTAGTCTTTGATCAACTTTTCCAACAAAGTAAGCATGAGCAGGCACTGATGGTTATGTTGATACTGAGCTGTAAAGACTGACAGTTAGCTGTGTTCAAGAAGTGTGTTTGTTTTGTCATTTTTGGAGCTTGTGCATGTCATTGGTTTCCTCCTGGAACTCAGTTTGCAGGGTTACAAGTTCTTTACAGTCACCCCAGCTTTCAGCTTTTCTAGATATCGCCTGATAGAAGTGCGTTTTAGAATTAAACCAGTTCATTTGGATGTTGGTCGAACTTTAACCTGTCAGTTCCCAAGTACAAAGTCTGTGCCAGTAGCTGGGGTTGGCTTACTCTAGTGCATAACCTGCTAGCCAAAACCATACCACACTGAGAATTTCCAGTAATGCCTGCATGCAAGAGAATATTACTGCAGTTGTCCAAATTCATGTGTATTTTTAATGTGGTCTTGGGGTGTCTTGATTACAGAAAAAAAATTGCAATTATTTTGGTCTGGATACTTTTATTTAAGCACATTTCCTTGGCCTTACTTTTCCCCTCCATTTGAATCATAAGGGTGAATTAAAATGAACAGAATCTCCAAGTCTGGAAAGTTTGTTTTGGACTTGAGGCAAAAGTAAAAGGACGTGTTTAAAGGGGAAAACAAGACAATTATTGCAAGTGATATGGCACAGTGATAGTTTTGATTATCTTGTTTTTACTATTCCCGTGAAGACAATGTAATTTCAATTAAAATTTGATTGCACAGCTCTGTGTGTAAAGGATACCACATTTCATTTTAGCCCATTTTCTTTTCTAAGTAATACATGCACTGGTCGCAAGTTTGTTGTTCAATATTTTGTTTTGTTGTAGCCCTTTCGTGCTTAGCTTTGAATGAGGTATACAAATAAGTATTTAAAAGTATTTATGGAGGGATCTTTTGGTTAAAATATGCTTGAATGAGATGATCGACTGAAGCGGTTTCCCTTGTATTTGACAATCCCTGGACAAGTAAGGTCAGGATATAATTACGCATGTGAGAGTATTACATGACCATACTATCGCTTGACCCATACCAATGTTGATATTTTTAAAATAGTCTAATTTCTATGAACAACTTCTGCATGTAAATTCTGTAGGCATTAGATGAGATGTTTAGTTCTTTCCATTTGAGTCTGGTACTGGCCAATCACATTAGGAGTTTGCAAACAGAAGCAGAAATTCTTGCCTGAATATCTGCTGGCTATATCAGAAGTTTTAAGTATCACAGAAGCTGAAGTCTGATTAGACGCAATCCACTGGGTATGGATTTCTATTCTATAGTTAATTTAATACTGTGTGTTTGCCTAGCAAGGTACAAGCAAATTAACTCTTTGCCAAATCTGGCACAAAGCATTCTTTCTGCTGATGTCATGAGTTTTGTTTGTTTTGTTTTTTAAATTAACCTAATATTTTATTTTATCATTGTCAAAGCATTCTAAGAATGACATTTTACAGTTAAAACAAAAAACAAACCTTTAAAATGGCCTTAAACCCAACTCGACATGTCTGTCCTTAGCTTGGCGATCATATCAGTTGATAGTCGTTTTTAACAATGTTTACAAAGCATCAGCATTGATATTCTGTCTCTTGCCTTCATGTCAGCCTGCTGATTTCAAGAAAAGTACTTTGCTAAGTTTTGTTTTGAAGAGGACATCATCCTCACCTCGTCTCCGTGTTTCTTTTAGGAACACCATCTCCAGCGGGCCATCTCGGCACAGCAGGTCTATGGCGAGAAGCGGGACAACATGGTCATCCCAGTACCGGAGGCGGAGAGCAACATCACCTATTACGACTCTCTCTACCCTGGAGACTTCAAGATGCCAAAGCAGCTAATTCACATACAGCGTAAGTGGGCTTCTCTAATGGAAAGTTTGTGATGCAGAAAGCAGAGAAAATGAGTGTGATGTAGCAGATTAGGGGCCCCAGTTGTTTTCATTAGCCTATAATGGCGTTCCCTTCATTTATTTCAAATGTGTTAAATGACATGTGGGGGCTTGCCGAGCAAAAATTATACGCTGCAATGAGTTGAACACTTCACATCAGTGTTACTTGCTTTTCTAATTTGAAAATTGTCACTCATGTTATTAGATTTACTTTCCCCTCAGCTCTGTAGCCGTAGAGTTTTTCCAAGAAGCAAGGTGGGAAAGGTGACCTGAACTGACATTTAAATATATCCTATATTGAAAGCAAGCCACTTAATAAAGTAGAAAGTTGGCTGCTACTTAGAGTGTAAAATGATCCCAGCCAGTTTAGGTGATTGAGATCTTTTATCATTTTTATTGGCATTAAGCTTTGTTAGCTTGAAGTTGTCATGTTTTTCTATATAACTCGAGATTGCCTGTTCCAGTAGTGAAATTGGAGGAAATTATTTTGCTACATGGCTGCGTCACAAGTGGTTTGGTGTGATTGTTTCTCAAAAGAAAAGCAATTTGCTGTACCTGAAACATACAATGTTATCAAATGACATGTTTTGTCTAGTTAGAGAAAACCTTGAAATTAGTCTGAGGCTTGGATGGGTTGAAACAAGTAGAAAACCCAGTTTGCATCAGTCTTAGTCTTGAAAGTTTAGTGTTTATAGAAAAGTATTTAAAATTCTACAAAAGCAGACCTGCCATTTTCCATGCATATAAAAACCTTTTATATATTTAAGTCAGTGGTGTGAAAAGATGCTGAATGTTAAAAATTTTCAAATTAATGGCCCTGGCTGGTGAAAGTGAATTTGCCTTTTTTACTCTTCAATAACCATCTAGCCCATCTATTGTGCTTAATTGGCATCTCAAGATGAAAGGGAATTGGTGTAATTAAATCTGAAGTGAGGGATTCATTTTAAAGCTGAAACTGCGAATACTTTGATCTACACATTTTGTTTTGCAGGTATAAGTTCAGTTAGCATAGATGCTTTAATTTGATTTTGGCAGATGCACCTGCATAAATGCAGCTGGCTGTGAGGTTTCAGGCAAAATAAATGTGGTTATTTGAATGTCTGAGATGAGACTCCTTGGCTTTAAACAAACTACAAGAATGCAAATTCGTTTCAGATTCTGTTGTTAATTAACTCAAAATGACTCCTTTTTTTTGTATTCATTTTCTTTGTGAAGCTGTGGTGCATTTGTGGCCCTCCTGAGAAGCCCAGAATTAGATCAGTAAGATCAAGCTAGGGTGTCAACCATGTGGTTTAGCCTGCTAAAGGATTCAGTCCAGACCACTTCAAGGCTTACCAGTAACATCAATAATCTTTTTTTTCCAGTAACATCCCTGGTAGGGTGATGTTTGAATTGCTACATACTTACCTGGGAAGTTACTTTTTTTTTTTTTTTTTTTTTTTTGTCTTGTCAGTCTGGTGACTCAAACAGGCTAACAATAAACAGACTTCCATGCTTCAATGCAGCTAGGCAAACAAGGAAGAACCACTTACTGCTGTTCTGTAATGGCACAAGATTGTGCTTAACATGTTTAAAAACCTTTAAGCATTTCTTAAAAGCTTTACAGACAATGTTAAATCAGTGTTTGTTTTTAGGAGCAGGGATCCATGGTGTAACTTAGACTTTATACATGCAGTGTTTCATGTCCACTTTAAGTGGTACACGGGCATCTATCTGCTTTGGCTCTCAATTGGTCAGGGCGTTGCTTCGATGCAGGTTTTCGAAGCAGTTTTATGGCCGCCTTGGATTAAAGATGGTTTACAGTCATAAACGCACATTTTGGACAAAAGCAATGTTTATGGTCACTTATGGTCATTGGTTGATGCCTGCCTCCTGTGCATCAGGGTGGTTCAGATGCCACATGGCTTTAGGGTTGCATCCTGGTAGTGCTTTCTGAATGGAAACTGCTTCGGTGATACTGATGTTTAAATGGCATATAACAGATTGGCCTTAAAATTTGAGGTGGGAAAAGGGAGCAGTAGGCGTAACGCACTGTGTCCACACTCTACAACAAACACCCAGATAATCTTTACTGTTCATTGGTTCCACTCGGTCTCCAGACAGCCCTTCCTTCCAGTTGTCTGAAATGGCAAATCTGGTGTAATTAAGCCTGATAATCATCCAGTGCATCCCCAGCCTTCATGTCCAACAGCTGCTGAACACTCATTTATTCTAGTTAACGCTTTAATTTTGGATTATATATTTTATGCAGCAGGTGTTTTGTTGCTGCTTGGTCCATAATAATAATTGGTTATATTCCCCTGTACAAAACTCTTTTTTCAGCATTAGAATAAACAGTAAGAACTGTTTGGAATCCAAACAGATGCTGAACCAAATGAGTGGATTGAGTCCATGTTACCTGCAAAGCAAGCTTGTGTGAACTTGTCCATAAACAATCTAAATGCTTTGTGTCGTTCCTTGTAGTTAAATAAAAATAAACTTATTTATTTTTTGCCTCCCTCATGCAGCTTTCAGCTTGGACACAGAGCAGCCAGATTACGACCTGGACTCAGATGATGAGGCCTTTGTCAACAAGCTGAAAAAGAAGATGGAGATCAGCTACCTGCAGTTTGAGGAAATGATTGACCGGCTGGAGAAAGGCAGTGGACAGCAGGTTAGAAGTGTAAAAAATGTTTTGCAGACAAATTCATATCAGGTTTGTTCCAAAGTGAGATTCGCCGGTTAAAGAACTTTTTAAGACTGCATTAGTTACTAACACTGACTTGAAACCACTGATGGTAGGCAGTGTCAGATTTGTCACCCTCACTGCTCTCTAATGTGATTGTGTTTATCTCCTTTGTTGCCCTCGCAGGCTGTGAGTCTTCCTGAGGCCAAACTGCTGCTGAAAGAGGATGATGAGCTCATCAAAGAGGTCTTTGACTACTGGAGCCGCAAGAGGAAAAACAGCAAAGCCAACTCCCTCATCCCCACCGTCAAGCAGGAGAAACGGGACGGCTCAAGCACCAGTGACCCTTACGTGGCCTTCCGACGACGCACTGAGAAGATGCAAACTAGGAAGGTCGGTGCTCTCAATTACTGTTGCTAATTTTTAGTTCTGCATTTCTGCAGTCCTATACAATCAGTGTTGCTTTTGGGGATTGTTTTTATTTCTTATCCCTGTTTTTGTAAATTTCGCTTTACATCTTAGAACCGTAAAAACGACGAGGCCTCGTACGAGAAGATGTTGAAGCTTCGCAGAGATCTCAGCCGAGCCGTCACAATCCTGGAAATGATCAAGAGGAGGGAGAAGAGCAAGCGAGAGCTGCTGCACCTCACACTGGAGATTTTTGAGAAGAGGTAAGCCAGCCTCCAGCTTGCACCCACAGGACGTTGCTACATAAGTTAAAGCACCTTGATAGCAGATTCTTATTTACTTGTTACTACTTTTTTTTCCACCCATCCATTGGTGTACTTTGGGATTAAAATGTGGACTTGTGCCAAATTAAACGACTTTGAAATGCCTCAGCTTTAGATTTATGAAGTTATCCTCTTCTTTTCATCCAGAAATGTCATGTCAGACTTTGGTGGTGAGGTTATGGCAGAAGTTCTGGCTGAAAGGGCACTGGTGAGGCCACAAATCATCCCCCTGGTCCCACTCACCAACCAGTACCGACACCAGGACCATATGGACCTCAAGGACTACAAGTCCAAGGTGAGCCCGTAGGAAAAAATTAGTCTTACAAAAAAAACAAAGGGGGGGAAAAAAACATCTGATGAATTAGTTAAAGTTGCTTATATCCAGAATTGAAGGGTCAGTGGCAATGTTGCAGGTCGTGTTTTTAAACCACTGGCCTGCTTAAAGTGCAACCAAGAAGGAAAAGTGAAAATGGTGGTATGAAAAGTTAATATAATGAATATTTTAAAAGGAATACTGCGCAAGATAAAAGGCTACCCTTGGGCTGCGGTCTCTAAAGGTGTACTTTAAAGCTCCTCTGCAGTGTCATTAAGTTTGGCCGCTCTCCCTCTTGTAGCCTGAGAAGACAGAAGTTCCCCGGCAGAAGAGGAAGTATGAGAAGAAGCCGAAGGTGCTGCCACCATCATCAGGCACACCCCACCATACAGGTCCGGTTGTCTTCAACGCCAAGGACCTAAACCAGTACGACTTCCCCAGCTCGGATGATGAGCCCTTTTCCCAGGTACCTGCACGCTTAAGCAAATGCGCTCATTCATGTAAAGCCAAGCATGTTACGCAGATCAAGCTTGGGACTTTTTACTCAGAGGAATTCTTTGCACAACATTTTTTTCCTGTAGTTTGACTTTTTGCATGGTGCCATTGGGTTATTTCCAGTTTACATGGTTTTGAAATAGTTTTTTTTTTTTTTTTTTTTTAAACAAAGTGGCAGCAGCTGTTATGCTGCGATAAGGTTCATTAGCTACAAAGCCAAAAGAACTTGCTGAACAGGTAAGGTTTTTACACAGCAGGAAGAATTGGGGGAAGGCCACCTGTTTGTATTAGGCTTTTTATTTTATTTTCTCTTTTTCTTCCTCTACCTGAAAACTGATCAAATACCAGAAAATTTGTTTTTCTGGCTGCATATTGTTTGGTGCTTAATAGAAAACATCGATGGGAGTTGTGTAGGCACAGAACCCAAAGGATGCTAAAGAGGGCTATGATTGAAATCAAACATTTATATACTTGGAAATATGATTGATATGATTGTTGGGTTTTTCTCTGTATTTATTATTGTGCTATCTACTGTACAATATAAAGCGCCTTGAGGCGACTTTTGTTGTGATTTGGCGCTATATAAATAAAATTGAATTGAATTGAAATTACTTTTAGGATCTAAACTCAAACTGAAAGATTTGAATCACTGCCAGGCAATTGCTTCACTGTAGAACCTGGAGGGTCACTGGGGGCTGGAGCCTATTGCTGCTGTCATAGGCACAGCCAGACTCATTTTATAATCATTGAAAGGGGAGGAAAAAATATCAGGGTAAACCTGCATAAAAGCTGTTTCAGTACTCAGTTCAGCTTGAGTGAATCTGGGCTTTAATTTAAAAAACAAAAGTCCTTAGGGAATAAAACTCGAAAGGTTTTCAAAAGGATTCTCATTGGCTGCCTGCAGTTCCCTCTGTTTCCAGATCAGTGTCTCTCACCTGGTCCATTTTGGGTAGTGTGTGACAGTTTGCAGCCAGTTTTGTCTTTTTGCTTGCCCTTTGGCTACTGTGTAGGCCTCCTGAGGAGTGGAGGTGTGCTGCCGCCTGGGCGCTCTTCATACACGTCTGCACTCGCAGACATGCTGTGACAGAGAAAGTCAAACTCCTCCAAGTCGGGGCCTTGCTTTGTACTAGATGACCTCGTTCTCCTCCGCCTTTATTTTTTCCATTTGTTTTTCATTTTAAAGTTTGAGGAAGTACTCGGTGAAAAGATGTGTTACATTTTGCCCCAAACTATTGAGTTTGGCCTCTTCTTGTCTCCACTTGTGGAGACGAGGAGTGCTACTGCTGCTAAACTCTGCCCTTTGTCTTCAAGAATCTTCTCAAAATTGCCAAACCACGTTTTATTTAAAAAAAAAAAAAAAAATTAATTAAGGCTTCTGGCTTCAGTACTATAACTTCTGCTCTTCAGCTGACCTTACACTGACCTCTGACATCTCTCATCCACAGCTGCACTCAGGCTCATCAGAAGCAGAGGAGGAGAACGACCCAGATGGTGCCTATGCCTTTCGCAGGAAGGCAGGCTGCCAGTACTATGCTGTAAGGAACATAACCTTTTGTTATCCTTAGAATCCTTAGAATACCTTAGTTTCTGTAATGAATAATGAAAATTAGTATTACATGTTTAAGGAAACCCTTACTATGTTGTAAACATAACTTGAACAATGCTGTCCAGTACTGAAGTTAATATATTGGGGCATGTAGTTCACTGATGAGATTGCAGATTGATTCTAAACTTCACAGGTCAGATGTATTGAACCCAGGGAACTGCAAGAACGAGTGGAAAAGGTGAAGTTAAGTGTCCTGTCTGTCTTCGTAGGCTCGTCAAGATCGGGTGGGTAGCTGGCCGTGGTGTGGACAATGGGAGGGTGGTTTGGCAGAAGCTCGCTTTCGCTACAGTCTCACCACAGTCACCATGCCACGACGATGCCTGGGCATGGCTCGACGGCGCGTGGGACGAGGCGGCAGGTGAGTTCACTTAGTGCAAAGTACTGGCATTTGAATCCAGCTTTACATTCTATGCTCGTCTGTCTCATCTGTGTAAATATCTACAAAGCAAAATCAGCTAAATTTATCACTTTTAGTTGTTAAACCCTTTTCTCCCTCTTTTTCTCTCAGGGTGTTGCTGGACAGAGCATACACAGACTTTGACAACATTTTCCATGGACTGGATCCAGACATGCTTGACCTGCCTCTTCCTCAATCTCCTCCTTCTCCTACTCCTGCAACTACTTCACGCGCACCGGCCACCGACAAGTTTGCCAGTACCTCAGAAACAAATACCTCGGAAAGAAGTTCCTCCTTCAATTCCTCTCTTTTCCCATCCTCCCCCACTTCCACGGACCTCAGTCAGATACTGTTGAATATAAAGTCGTGCCGATGGAGGCACTTTAGACCACGGACACTACCACTACATGAGCTGGACAATGCCCACCCTCTATTCAGGAGGCTGAGCCGAAGCCTGAAGCGCCCACTCTCGGCCTCCACCACCGGAGGGCAACCCTTTGGCTCCCAACGTCCAGGGAGGGTTGTCCCTGCACCCACACCCGTTGCTGGTAGGTGGCTTATCTGACTGTAGACAGACACTGTTGATGTGTTCTCTTTGGGCTGTGTTGGTTTCATAACTTTATACCCATGGAGACGGTAAGATACCAGCTAGTTAGTGTTAGATATTGTTAGCTATATAGTGGTTTGTTTGTAATTGGCAGTTTTTCATCAGGCCAACCTGGGAAAGATAGCTCTCGGTCTGAAAAGTAAAGCAAAGGTAAAATGTCCTTTTAATTCCTCTGTGGTTTCAAAGAATTCCACTTGTATAAAACTCCGCTGGAAAACAGCCCTCAGCTGCTTGAGCTCAGGATGCAGTTTTTCTCCCATATTTTTATTTATTGTGGTGGGTTTTGCTGTCAGGGCTGGGCTAGTTATATGTCAGGGTGAAAAGGAAGCAAAGCCAGACTTACTTCATAAGGTCTGCACAAACTAAGTGGTAGTCCTCAGTAGTTTTGGCATGTCAGCGCTTGAACTAGCTCTCATCCTATTGCATATTCTGGATAGCATGGTCCTGTCTTCCAATTTGCAATCCAAAGCAATGGAGTTGGGAGTAGGCCAGCAGGAAGGTTCTCGATACTAATGACTAAACATTTAAAGTAAGAGCATTTTCAGTAGTATGTCAGTCATGGATGACGTTCTCTTGGAGAGTTCAAAAAAGTAACGGTGATAAAGTGAGTCGCCAGCTGGAAATGAGTGGCTTGTTCAGGACACATGTCCAAGTGTGGTTGATTTTTAACCGAATGTTTGCACCTTTTTATTTCATAGATTTTCATCAGAATTCCTTGTTTTGTGGCTGTGCTTCAATAGCAAGACCAGTGCTAGTTCTGTTAATAATTTCTATATATTTTATTTATTTTGTTTATCTAGCACAGCTGTTGCTTTGGGGGTAACACTGTATGAATACAATCTACCTTTCATTCCTTAAGGTGTCAGTTAAAGCTGGATTTCATAAATGAATTCATGACATGCATGGATTTGACGAAGAGACGAAATGCCACTGGTCCCTGGTGGTTTTACTGTGAGAGCAGTCAGGCAGCGGGTGTCTTAATATCGCTGCAAGTTGTTTTGATGTGCATGAAAAAACAAGCTGCTTATTGATTTTTCCAGAAAAGGTTCAGTGAGAACCTGAAAGACTGATATAATTAACACGGATCTTTCAAGAAACTCTACTAATATGTATTGTGTATGAGCAAATATGACAGCTGCACTTGTTGTTTAAGTAGTTGAATTTTGATTAAATTAGACGGTGTTAGATTTCAAGAAATAAAAATGACATGTGCTCCAGATGGAGGTAATGCCACAGGACGAGCTGTGACTTGGAGATGTACGCACATTGTGGATCTTATGAAACTGAGAAGTGAAAAGCACACAGGGAATAGATACATCAATAATGCACTGATGCACATAATGCCTTTAAACCATGAGATGAGGACTTTTCAGTTCAAACACTAATGAAGAAAAACTTAAGGCCATGTTATCTACAGGTAAACAACTTTGATTCAAATACTAGGGTGGATGAAATATCCACAAAAACATGTTTAGGTTTTCTTTGGCTCTACAACACCTAAAACGTCAGATATGACTGGTTTCATGAAGGAGTTTGACATTGACTCAGGCTTTCTACTTCAGAAACTGCACGTTTGCTTAGAGGCATACTTTACTCTTCACCTTAAAACGGAACGATTTCCACCTGGTGTTTAATTTGCAATGCCAATCCTGTTGATGCTATTAATATCTAACTTAATCAGTTTAAATCTATTAATCAGCTGTCCCGTAGCCGTAGATATGGATATCACTTCAGATTAAATACTGACTTGAGTTTTGCCACTAATACCATCCTATAAATAGACTAATTTGATCAAATGCAAATGGGCTTGGCAGCTAATTAGGACCAAGTATGAAAACATATTCATGCATTTATTGGGTGCACATTTTATGCTGTTGTGCGTGGCAGGGCTTTATTTGCTGGCTCAGCTGATTGCATATATAAAATGGATTTCTACAAAAGACGATCTATATTGAAATGCAGTCATACTTTTGTTTCTGTAGGGATTTAGCCCGGTTGAGAGAGCCACCTGTGACAACAAAAACTCCGTCTCTAAACTTGTTAACTATGTAATCTTGCTTTGTAGTAAACCTCAGTTGTCAGGCAGGAAATCTGAGAATATATTTTCTGGAGTACCCTGGGTTTACCTGAATATGGCCAAAACGATTTCTTTTCCTACCACATATACTCAAAACTCAATGAATCAAAGCAGTAATGTTTTATTGTAGTACAAAAGCCACCAGAAATAACCTGGATAGTAAATGGATGTACTCATTACCAAACATTGGTCTGACTTTTCATTAGAATGCACTGCATCACTAAAAACTCACTGGTGCCCAAAAGGTGTTAAAAATAATTCAGGAAACCATGTAGTGGTTTTGCTTTGTTCGTAGTGAATTGGTTTCTGGTTCGGTCATTCAGTTATTCATGAGCACAGTTTGCAGTAAGGTCTGCAGCATAACAGTAAAATCCAAGACTGAAGATGCTCCTTCATGACTGAAGTCTTTGGCCTTTGTTGTACTCACTGTTGTTTGCTTCTCTGCTGGCTTATCAAACGAGGCATATTGAGTGGGTGTGAGTTGACAGAGTTGTTGTCTGTGTGTTGTTGTTAGATTCAGACTGTTGGAGCAGCTTACTTTTCTTTCCCAAATACGGTTTTTATTCATCCAAAAGCAGTTGAAAACAAATATTTGACCAACTTTCTATCTTCTTGGGAAGATAGTGGCAATACATTAGGCACAATGTGTCATGGACAGTGTATCTGAAAGGCTCCGTATGCATCATGTGGTACGTGTCTTGACCTGGGTTTAAGGTTCAATGCCAACCTGCCACCACTTGGCTCAAATATTCTTTGTGTCAAAAGATCTGTTTGTTTTATGATTGGGAATTTGTAACACTGTTTTTGTTTCTCTCAGCTTTCACAGTTGAACAGTACCAGCAGCATCAGGAGCAGCTGTCCCTGATGCACAAACAGCAGCTGGAGCAAGTCCAGCAACAGCAAGCCAACAGCGCCACCACTGCCAACAGCACACAGGTCAGTGTGCAGATCAACTGTCCAGCAGCAGACAGTCATCTGAATTTATATATTTATATAATATATACTTATTGATTGATCCCCCCATAATCTTCAAATCATGTAAGCCTGTTACTCTTGGTCTCCTAGCAGACCCTGGCAAATACATTGGACCAGGCCAGTGCTCAGTTTGCCGCCTCGGCCCTCGTGACCGCCGACCAACTGCTGGCTCTGAAAACCAAGGAGGAGCTAGGACCAGGAGTCAATGGCGTCCTCTCCCCCTCAGGTATAACGGCTTCCCACACAACCACTGGTTTGCCCAATAGCCTCTTAGCTTTGAAGGCTCATGTTGTAATCACTATTGTTGAATTTAACAAAGGTATATTGGTATTGATGATCCCAAAATTGTTTACTTATTGCTTCTAATTCTAGTTATATGTTGAAATTAAAACTAAATTGATAAAAAAAATTTCATTTATTTTACAACAGCACTATTAAAATGAAAAGTCCACTTTACCAAATTGTTAAAGTACAGTGACAGTGAAGTCAAGACAAAGCAAACAAAGGGACAAAAGTAATCATAGTACTAACACCCTCAATACTCATCAACACAAAAGAGCAGATGGCAGCACAATGAAAGTTCAACAAAACCTGCACCAACAACACCCCAACGACTGATGCCGCTTCACGGAGGAGTGTTTGCTAGATAACCAAGAAAAGTGACCAAAGGGAATTTTGATTTTCATTAATCTGGAGATGGAAGCGGGGCACCAAGGAGGTGTCCTTCACAGATCAAACTCCTGCAACCTGAAGTCTGATAATCAGTGACTTTTTCTTTGAATACTGATTTGGTGAAAAGGGGAAAAAACACCCTCCTGCTTGTACATGTTCTTCTGCCACGCAGCAGATTAAAACATTTTCATTGTCAAAGTTTTTTAAATTAAAGTTTCTGTTAAGTTAGGTGAACGAGGGGCTTTGAAACCTGTGTGCACATCTACAGTACCTCATTTTTTAAGGATTATGATTCACACTTTGAAGGGAGGGAAAAAAGCTGCTTTGAAACTTTGTGTGCTCAACTTCAAATTGCTGTGCATATTCAGTGCTTCAAATTCATAACAGGAGCAGGGTTTTTTTAAAAAAAAAAAAATCAAATAAAAAAAAAAATCAGGTGATAATTAAAACTTCTTCTCCAAATCCTGTTTATTCCAACACCACCCCCCCCACCCCACCCCACCCACTTCAGGTGTCTACAAGGGCTTGCACCTCTCGAGCACAGCGTCCCCGTCCCCTGCCACCCCGGCTCCTCCCACTGCTACCACGACACCTGCTTCGCTCCACCCCTGTACCACCACCACCAGCTCCACGTCTGCTACCAGTAACAACAATGGCACCACTCACCCTGCCAACACAACTACCACTAACACCACCACTCAGGTCCTGCTGGGAAATAACAACAACAACAGCCTACGGCTGAGTGTTCCCACCACCAAGCGCATCCCCACACCCCGGACACTGAGCACCACCATGTCTACATCCGCCTTAAAGCTCGCCCACGCAGCAGCCGCCAACTGTCAGAAACCCAAGGTCACTACAGCCTCGGCCTCGCCGCTGGACATAGTGCCCAGGTAAGGAAAACTGAAAACACTCGAGGGGCGAAATGATTTTCTAAGCAGAAGGCCATACCTAGCTGAATAGCACACAGGAAAACGTCAACATTACTCCTTTTTATTTATTACTTTTTACTCAAAGCAGCCATGCCCAACATGGAACACTCTTGAATGTGTATGTTATGAACCTACTGAGTTACCAGCAGAGTTGGCAGCTCTCAAAGTTTACATGTTCTTGTGAGCTCAGTTTGTAGTTTAGCTGTCCAGCTGTCATTCTGCTCTGTGACAAACTGTTTGTGTGCTTGAGATATATTCCAGGGATGACATGTTAGACTTATTTTCAGACATGGACCAAAACAGAAGAGACTTTACTTTTGTATATGAGGCATAGGACTGCTTGCTAAAAGGGTTTGCCACCTGTGCCATCTTTTCATGTGTCTGATGAAAATCCGTCCAAAACCAATGTGAGGGCAGCTGTGCAAAATGTTGTAACAAAATTTATGGGTGTGCGTAGTTAAGATAAAAAAACATAGATTGGATGCGTACTGAGATGTTTATGACTGAGCTCGGGACATTACTTCCCTGTCAATGTTTACCTTATAGATCCAACCTGAAAATGTCTTTTGCGGCACCTTTCACCTACATCTTAATCAAGAATACCGTCTACTCACTATAAAACACTTACTTCTGGGATTTTATTTTGAAATGTAGCACATTGTCATTTAGATTTCATCTGTTGCTTTTCTAGTTGGTAGAAACATGAGTAAAAATATTGTTTGGCCTTAAAGCAGGGCTGTTGTGCTTAATTTTAAGACAACTGAAGTAACAGGTTTATGCTAGCCTGTCTGTGCTAACAGTGTGCCTTTCCCCTTTTGCCCTCAGGGAGAATCATGAACAAGACAAGCCAGCACTGAACAGTCTAACAGACAACACAGTGGCCATGGAGGTTACGTAGCCTCTCATACTCCGCTCTGAGGAAACGTGACTCCATTGTGGGTTTTTTTTTTTTGTTTTGTTTTTGTTTTTGTGTTGTTGTTTTTTTAAGGTGCTATGCATCATTCGTTAGTCATGAATCCAAGTGGTGGCGGACTGAGCACGGCAAGGCTGGGTTTCCATAGCAACAGTTTGGGACTTAATTGCAATGCTCGTCTCGTACAATTCCCCCCCAACCCCCCTCCTCCCCCTCTCATTTCTCCTCCCCCCCCCCATTTGTTATGTTAATAGGAGATCTCTGTAAATTCTTAATATGGCAATTATATGTACAGTACTGCATATTTGTAATACCCCTCTCCCCACCCCTGTTCTTGTATATAACATTACTTGAATACAGAATTGTTCATTTGTGATGTTTTGCACTCGATATTAAAAAAAAAAAAAATCAAAATTAAAAAGAGAAAACGACAAACTGCAACTGGTGCGAGTATGGGGTGTGAAAGTTATACCACAGAAAAATGTATGTCATCACATGCATGGTGCGGAACCTGCTGTTTGATCTATTTATTGTGCCGTGTTTACAGAGGTTTTTTCCCCCCACATTCATTAAAAAAAATATTTTTTTTTTAAATACACTGTATCCTTCATCAGTTCCCTGTGCTGTAGTAAGTGTTTAGGTAGATTTATACAAAAAAGAAGTCCCCACTATTTTTTTTTTTTTTTTTTTTTTTCCTTTTTGGATGTTGTGAACATGGCCGGGGGCTCACCCGTTTTTGTTGGGTGTTCCCATGTGTCTGTTTAAATCCACGCAGACGTGTGTTTGTTAAAGATTCAGGCGCAGGGCAGTAGATGTGTGTTTAGCCCTTTTCAGACGTGATTTGAAGCATTCGGCTCAATCAGTCTCTTAAATTGACGGCACTGTCGTTCAGAATTCACTCACACACATCCGGGGGGGCTGCTGTGGTTGCCACGTGTACCAAGGACTTATTACATTTGTGGTGATTAGTATTGTGTGAGGTGCAGCCCACGCTTCTGAATGTTTCTTTGACCAACATCTGTGGGTGCTGCTGACTGTGCTGTACCCACCTGCCCCTTGCACACAAGCCGAGGGCTTTTCTGAATCAGGAGCAGCCAAAATACATCATAGATAAATGTTTTAATCTCATTTCAAATCTAAATCAAAGATGAAATGTTATTGTTGTGTAACGCAGCTCACAGAGACGCTGGGGAATCGCGCACAGATGCGATCTAGTGCGAGCTCATTCGTTGACGTGACTTAACGCAATCAGACGAGCTAAAGTGGCCAGTGAATGTCACTGAGACGCCAAGCCAACACGTTCAGATGCCGTCAGATTAATTGAAATGTCTGAAAGGGGCTTTTGTTTGTTTGTAGGCATCAGTTTGTCAGTGGGTAAATCAGTCTCCACAAAGCTCTTCCATACATATGTTATTCCTGAGACAAGTAACAAAACAATGGGGATGAAGACTTTCCCAGAAGACTTTGCTGCTTCTGACTTATCTAAGCACTATATATAATTTTTTTTTTTTTTTTTTTTTTTTTTTTTAAATTGATGCTGCTTATGTATGATTTTTAGCCTCTGGTTTCTACCAGATGGCCTTAGTTTTAGTTTTCTCTAAAGGATAATCCCCCTCCCTTTTATCATTTTTTTTAAAGCAAATATTTTTGTATCTCCCTTCTCCTTTATTTTCCCATGAAAGACTTCATTCTTTTGTTACTTGTTCTGGAAAAAAAAAAGAAACTATAAGGGAGTAATTAAAAAAAAAAAAAAAAAATGCAGTAACTGACATTTATTATCATTCCAGCTTCTGTATAATAAGGAACATGTATCAATTGAGAGAAGAAAAAAAAGAAATGAAACAGTTTTCTCTACTTTTAAAAACTCCAGAAGGCTGAAAGGCCATGAACCACAAGTTATCGGGTGCCTTCATTTGGGAAAAAAGAAAAAAAAAAAACTTTTAAAAAAATCAATAAAACAAAAAAAATCACTCTCTTCTGTGAAGAGTTTGGTACTGAACAAGGCTACTTGTAGTTTTTCTTTGTCTGTACCACAATCCCAATGCCCATTCCAATGGCCCAGTTGATTCATGACTTTTTGTTTCCCTTTTGTTTTTGTAAACCCTTCCACCACACACACTCATACACGGGAAAGACTTAAGAATCCTCTTGAATTGTCACAAAATGAAATAAAAATCCAGGGCATTATGTGTTTCGACCAACATGTCTCCTTTGTTTCTGTTACTTTAATGGTTTCGTTGCGTCTTTGTGTGAAGAAGCTTCAGTTTAGGAGCCAAATTTGATCTCAGGTGGGCCGGACAAGACAAACTGTGTAATCCTCCTACGTGTGAACATTTAATGAACCGTCCAATTCCTCATGCAAACTAGATGAACACCCTGAGAGAAAGAACTAAAGAGCAACACGACTTCTTCCTTTGTTTAAACTAGTGTAGATTCAGTGAGTTTCAAAGTGTGGGCTGTGAAGCTGCTGCAGGTGGGCTGCAAGAACTGATTTGTATTATTTACTTTGAAACAAGTTTTTATAACCGATAGATGTTTTACTTAAATTCTTATGTTTGCCAACAGACTGCAGAAGCTGCTGGGGGCATTCATCATCCCTAAATGCACCGCGTGGTAGTGGTGAAGTTAAAGTTATGACCACTTTGTAGTCTTTCTACTGCTGTGGTTTAGTGTTTTACTGCTGGCAGTAAACAAATCCTAACCAACAGCTAATTTTATGTGATAATCAAAGACTGGGGATGAATTCTGCTGATGTTTTTAGTGATCCAGGGCGATGCAAACTTCTCGTTTGGCCTTACAGAAAGCATCTCTGAGGGACTTGTTACTGGCGGCCCACAGATTCGGTCTACCGTGAATTTCTTCCCACTGATTTTTGTGAAGCTGAAAACACTACGTACATTCGAAATGTGGGATGATTAAGTAGCACCAGCACGGTGCTGTTGGAGCTATCGAAGGACTGGAACGAGTTGAGAAATGACAATGCAGGAAAACTGAAGTTTGTGACTGTCCTCAATCATATCCTGTCATAAGGATATAATCTTTAAACTTTATACTTTTATTACTTTGACACCAAAAAATTGATTGTTTTTAAAAGGAATTTGGACTGAAAATGAGTTCTTAAGGCGATATTTTTGTTTTTGTCTTTTTTTTCCATTAAAAATAGTTTCATTCAGCTACATAATGACAGGCGGTTAACTTGCTTTAAACAATGACTTCTGCAGAATTGGGTTTAAATGATCATTATTCTATATTATGACATTATGATATAAAAATGGAAACATTGAATACTCCCGCTTCAGCTACTTGATCCAGTTTCATGAGAAGGATTAATAAAGTGTCCTGCTATATTTATACCTTCGATCAGGGATGTCAAACTCATTTTACATCCTGGGCCACAAATAGCCAACTTTGATCTAAAGTGGGCCGGACCAGTGAAACCACAGAATAAATGTGTAAAATTGCACAAGATTCAAGTGCAATTCAAGTGTCAGACTGTCCTGTAATTATCAAATGTGTGAATTAATGGAAACAGGTTTTTTGCACTGTGAACTCGCTTTGTAAACCAAAAAAAGCAATTCTAGAATTATGTATATTATACAGTGGCTTGCAAAAGTATTCGGCCCTCTTGAACTTTTCCACATTTTGTCACATTACAGCCACAAATATGAATCTATTTTATTGGAATTCCACGTGAAAGACCAACACAAAGTGGTGTACACGTGAGAAGTGGAACGAAAATCATACATGATTCTAAACATTTTTTACAAATAACTGAAAAGTGGGGTGTGCGTAATTATTCAGCCCCCTGAGTCAATACTTTGTAGAACCACCTTTTGCTGCAATTACAGCTGCCAGTCTTTTAGGGTATGTCTCTACCAGCTTTGCACATCTACAGACTGAAATCCTTGCCCATTCTTCTTTGCAAAACAGCTCCAGCTCAGTCAGATTAGATAGACAGCGTTTGTGAACAGCAGTTTTCAGATCTTGCCACAGATTCTCGATTGGATTTAGATCTGGACTTTGACTGGGCCATTCTAACACATGGATGTGTTTTGTTTTAAACCATTCCATTGTTGCCCTGGCTTTATGTTTAGGGTCGTTGTCCTGCTGGAAGGTGAACCTCCGCCCCAGTCTCAAGTCTTTTGCAGACTCCAAGAGGTTTCCTTCCAAGATTGCCCTGTATTTGGCTCCATCCATCTTCCCATCAACTCTGACCAGCTTCCCTGTCCCTGCTGAAGAGAAGCACCCCCAGAGCATGATGCTGCCACCACCATATTTGACAGTGGGGGTGGTGTGTTCAGAGTGATGTGCAGTGTTAGTTTTCCGCCACACATAGCGTTTTGCATTTTGGCCAAAAAGTTCCATTTTGGTCTCATCTAACCCGAGCACCTTCTTCCACATGTTTGCTGTGTCCCCCACATGGCTTGTGGCGAACTGCAAACTGGACTGCTTATGGGTTTCTTTTAACAATGGCTTTCTTCTTGCCACTCTTCCATAAAGGCCAACTGTGTGCAGTGCACGACTAATAGTTGTCCTATGGACAGATTCCCCCACCTGAGCTGTAGATCTCTGCAGCTCGTCCAGAGTCACCATGGGCCTCTCGGCTGCATTTCTGATCAGCGCTCTCCTTGTTTGGCCTGTGAGTTTAGGTGGACGGCCTTGTCTTGGTAGGTTTACAGTTGTGCCATACTCCTTCCATTTCTGAATGATCGCTTGAACAGTGCTCCATGGGATGTTCAAGGCTTGGGAAATCTTTTTGTAGCCTAAGCCTGCTTTAAATTTCTCAATAACTTTATCCCTGACCTGTCTGGTGTCTAAATCCAATCGAGAATCTGTGGCAAGATCTGACAACTGCTGTTCACAAACGCTGTCCATCTAATCTGATGGAGCTGGAGCTGTTTTGCAAAGAAGAATGGGCAAGGATTTCAGTCTGCAGATGTGCAAAGCTGGTAGAGACATACCCTAAAAGACTGGCAGCTGTAATTGCAGCAAAAGGTGGTTCTACAAAGTATTGACTCAGGGGGCTGAATAATTACGCTCACCCTGCTTTTCAGTTATTTATTTGTAAAAAATGTTTGGAATCATGTATGATTTTCGTTCCACTTCTCACGTATATACAACTTTGTATTGGTCTTTCACGTGGAATTCCAATCAAATTGATTCATGTTTGTGGCTGTAATGTGACAAAATGCGGAAAAGTTCAAGGGGGCCGAATACTTTTGCAAGCCACCGTATGTTAGTTAACTACTTTGGTGTAGTATGAATGGTGCTGGGGTGGAGTGGGGGGTTTATCAATAGGAAAACCTGTAAAACGTATGAAAATATAGTTAAAGGTTCAAATGCCTTCAGATTTTCTAAAGCTGTCCAGTGGGCCGGATTGGAGTCTTGGCCTGGCCGATTCTGGCCCACAGGCCTTATGTTTGACACCCCTGCTGCAGCTGGAAGAAGGCTGGCAGCTGCTCCTTCCACACATTTTATAGCCAGTTGTTTATGAAACTGCCGACTCAGCACTTTCAGTAAAGTGTTTAAGTGATAAAACTTTAAAACGCATAAAGCTAGTTTTCAAAATGCTTGCACAGTAGCAGCCTGCAGTGGCATGAGCCTTAATATGATATATTTTTCATTAAACACTTTTCCAAAAGATTCACTCAAAAATTAATATTACATTTTAAAAAAAAGAGAGAAGAAGATCAATTCCTCTTCCTCTAAGAAGTCACTGGTGACATTTATCCATTTTGGTTTGTACAAGGGGAAAAAAATGAAGGGACGATTATTGTGGCTTCAAAATGAACTTTAGGTTTAGATGCTACAGAGTAAAAATACTCAAAAATAATCCAACCTGTAAAATGTCTACATATATATTTTTACTATCTATTGTGTAGCAGAATAAGAGGAGTGTCATTCTGTTCCCTTATGTATTATTGATCTATAATCCATAGTTGGCCATTTTAATGTTGCAACTGCAGAACATGAAGCCACCTTTCCCTTTTTTTCAAGCTGAAGCTGCACCATGTTATCATCCTGGGACATTATATGTTGCTGTTCAGTTTACCGTCTCCTGCGTCGTCCTTTGGCAGCGATGCTCTGACGCAGCAGCCGCTGCAGTCTCAGCTGCGGTGAGAATTGGTCCTCTATCAAAGACCTGCAAAGCCTGCAGCAGGAGGCTGGAAGCGTGGCAGGTTCGTCAGCCAGGAGAGGCTGATTCCTGCCCCTGTGAGACCGTTTTACAGTTTGTTTGGCTTTTTTTTTTTTTTTTCCACTTGCTGAATTATTTTCTCTTTCACTTTTACTCACTGGTTAGTTTTTAGCCACTAAAGATGACCTGATTAGTTTTGGGTAAAAACATGCACCCACATTAGAGTAATCCTGCTTTTTAACAAACAGCCAGACCTCTCTCAATGATGCCATAACATCGTCCCTCAGGACAAATATTACCAACAAAATGGGGGAGGTTTTAGTTCCAAACATGCCGTTTGTCAGTCACAGAGAGGTGTACAGATGGTGGAGATTTCCTCAGACCACACTACAGCACCCAGTAGTGACTGACCCTAACCCTCTCTTCCATCTGGTTTAGGGTTTATGATTTGACACACCACCAGGGTCTGTTAGGCCTGTCTTAGAGAACTGGCTTCAGCTGACATAAACCCAAGCAAAATTATCTGAGCAGAGATGCCCAGATCGCCCTCCTTTCAGCCTCCTCTTCTAGTGAAGTACAGACCCAGCTGAGAGAAATAACTGCTGCTGGGACTCATACCCAAAACACCTCACCTTAGAGCCTTCCAGCATGAATCCTGCTCAGATATCCAGACCATATCAGCTGACGTGTGTCTGTGTGGAGCTTTCCTCTGAGGCCCCTCATAATCACCTAAAACCTCACCCTACCTGTGCAGCAGAGCCCCGACGTTATAATTATAACAGCTTTTAATTCCACTGCACTTTTCTTCTGTTCACGCAAACTGTAGTTCAAGTCTTCAGTTCCTCTAAAAATAACAGCCAGCTTTACAGGTATCCACCCTCCCCAAACCGCTGCATTTACCGTTAGGTGACTGTACCCTGATGAACCGGTTTAGTTCTCCTCTTTGTGCCTCATGCCCACGTGTGTCCCTTTTATTCATTGACTGAATAACAGGCAGAGGACGCTGAGCCGTGTTTTGGTGTTTAAAGCTGAAAATAAAGCAGCGTGTGTGGGTGTAGTGAGCGTAGGCCATGAAGTGTTTTTCACCGGGTTTTTTTCCACATCAAGGTGGCTCACAACTAAAACGCACGGAAAAGTACTGCAGTACACACACAGTTTTTAAATCAAAGTTTGGGCAAACATACATTTATTTTCCCCTGCAAAAAAAAGAAAAAAAGGCCATCCAGACATAGTGTTGCTGTTTACTCGTGGCTTCTATTCACTGCAGTAATTTGGGCAGGATAAGCGATGACATTTAAATGTAAATTCTACTTCTTAGAGAGGGAAAAGCAAAGTCGATAAGAGCTGCAAAGTAAATGAGCACAGCAGAGTCTAACTCCCAGAGAGAGATTGCCTTTGCTGTGCGACTGACTTGATCATATTTAGATCTTTCTCCTGTAATTGCTTGTTTCAAAAAGATAGAAAGTGATGAAGTGTAACTGCAAGACAGTTTTAAGGATGTGACCTGATACTGGGTCTCGGAAAAGTGTGCGTACCGAGGCAGTAAAGTGCTGCGCGATTTCGCTTTTAGTTCAAAGTAAATGCGCCGAAAGTGGTTAATGTGGCTGAAATCAAAGTTTTAATGCGGAGGTTCAGCAAAATGCAAAGAAATAAAAGTGAAAGAATGGAAAGGCAAAGAGTCGGGATGTTAGTGGGAGGCTGGCTTTATCTGTGAGAAGAGGTTAGTGCAAGTTTGCACAAAAAGATTCATTTCAGCTTGAAGATAAAGGCACAGGACGTACTCAGATTGGTCCATTTTGTGAAGCCAGTCCTAATTTTATTCTTAGAATAGTCTACTGCAGGGGTGTCAAACATAAGGCCAAGGGGCCAGAATTGGACCCAGAAGAGTCTAATTTGGCCCACTGGACGGCTTTGGAAGAAGTAAATGAGGAAATAAATTCTTCCTGCTGATAGAGACTTCTCCCACAGCCATTCTTACTACACCAAAGCAATTAAGTAATAGATAAACAATTAAATAACATAAAGTTTCCTCTTTTTTCACTATCAGCTATAGACATGTATCTTTTTACAACAATAAAAGCAAATGGATATTTTCTGTGACTTATAACAAACTTGTTGTTTTATAATTACAGGACAGTCTCAGTACTTTTCTGTAATTTGTGCTGACAGACTTTTTCTCTTTGCCACAGCAGCATTTTTGAAATTGCTTTTCTTTTTCAGAAGGGGGAATTTCACCAATCTGGCCCACTTGAGATCAAAGTGGGCCAACAATGTAGTTTGACACTCCTGGACTAATGCAGACTAGTTTCAGATCCAACTTCCTCCTTATTTCTTCTTTCTTTTCAGTTGATAAAAATTTGATCATACAGTAAAGAGACAATCTGAATGTTCAGACTGTGAGTGGCGACAGTAGGAAGCTAGAACTGCCTTTTAACAGGAAGAAAGCTCGGATCAAACCAGATCCAGCGCTAAATATAAGCTTTATAAACAGGAAAGTGTTTAAGCCTATTCTTAAAACTAGAGACAGCGTCTGTCTCCTGGATCCAAGCGTCTGTCTCCAATTAAGAAACTCAAGGAACCACACGCGAGGTTGTAGTTTGACAGTGAAGTGCTTCAAGATTTGAAGGGTCCAAAATGAAGAGAAGGAAAAGAAGACAATCCTCCTTTCGAGTCTCTATTAGTACTCTCGCTGTGGTGTTTTGGATCAACTGAATGTTTTTTAGTGAGCTTTTAAAGCTAATTTACAAGAAACAAATCCATTGATCACTTTTTTCAGCATCACTCTGAGGATGTTTCTATTTTTTCTGTTTTGTTTCCAGTTCCAGTCAACAAATGCTGGTAACGGAAGTCTGTCAAAGAAAAAGCACAAAGCACGGCTTGTAATTTGTGATTTTCTAACAATGTTGAGTAGCTGTGATTAAAAGGACAACATATTTTTTAGAGACCACAGCAACGTGTTGGAAATTTGAGCAATTTTCATTTCTTCAAAGAGCTTTACTGAAGAAGTGCTGATTCCTGCCACGTTATTGAAAGAAATTCAGTTTTGCTACAGGTCTGCCCAGAATGTTTTTCAGTAAAATGTTGAATTTTTTCTACTGAAAGAATCAGCCGTGATTTCAATTTGAGGAAAAAAACATGCAAAAAAAGAACTCACTCGAACTTCACAGAAAATCTCAAGTTTTTAAAGATTCAATTTAATAAGAGTGGAATTAAACTGACTTCTTGAGCTGAACTCAGTAAATATTTGATCAACATGTTCTTGAAATTACATTAAGTTGCTAATTTATATATCTTTTGTGTCTTTTTAATTGATTTGGTGTCATGCTTTCATTACGTAGCGTCAGAACTATTAATCATTTCCCCTGCTGGGATTATTAAAGCCATCTTCATTCATTTTTCTTTCAGGTCTTTTGTTTGTTTGTTTTTTAGTTGACTATTGAGGGAAATGCATCCTGTAGCTAATTGCTAATTTCTCCTCTGCATTATGAGCTACTCTCTAATTATCTCTGTCTGCTGTTTGGTGCTGTGCAGGTGAGCGGCTTTATCAGAACTCACTGCATGAAAGTAGGTTGATAAACAAAAGAATGAAATTGTTGGATATGCTTTTTGATCAAATTCTTCACCGAGAAACTTTTAGGCAATCAAGCATAGTTCATGTCCATGCATAAGATGTTTGTAATTGCAGTGTTAATAGCCACTTTGTCTGAAATAAAACACTTAAAGGGAACTTATTTAGCTATTTTGCAGCTATTTTTATTATCAGTGAACCTGGTTAGAGGAGCTTTGCATGAGCCGCAGTTCAAAATAGTCCTGATTTATCTCATACTGGGCCTCAATGCAGCACTTCTGTCTGTAAGAAGCTGTTTTAAGCTCCTTTACCCTCCCTTTAAGCTGTCAAGAGGGAGTTGTATACCTGAGATGGCCATATTAGGCATTTCAGTCCCTCAGTGACATCATACAGAGCCATGAATAGAAAAAAAACTGCATCAGAGGTTTTAGAGCAGTTTGAAGTCTGAGCTTTTGGCTCACAGGGAGTACTCACACATATACTGATGTAGGTAGAAGTATCTATATATGAAATAACAAAAAGTATGGCAACACACCTTGAAAAAAAAAATTCTGAAGATCCAAACCCACAGTTGTGCCTGATTTAGAGGTAAACGACCACATCAGTGTGTTTGCCATCAAACCCTGTGACCTGAGATCACAGTGGGAGTAACTCACAGCTCAAATTTCTTAAGAATTTCAAAGAAAAATCCCACATGACCTTGTAAAGTCTCACTGGGTGCGAAACAGCAAACACAAAGCAGCTCACCAGCTCTGGATTTTTGTTACTATGGCAGCACCACTGTGGGAGCTGTGCAGACTTCTGTTACAGCTCAGTAGTTTTGTCACCTTCGTGTAAGTCACGTTGCAGTTACACATCCGAGTCAGTGTTTGACTTTTGTTTAGTCAGTGAAAATCTAGACTAGCAGTAAACTCTCTGCATCACAGCAAATATTGGGACACATAAAGACACTCAGCAACTATCAGATGAATCCTCATGAAACTGTTTCCGGAGAGTTAACTTTACAAACTGCAGTATTTCTCCCACAGAGGGGTTCACATAACTTTTGTCAGTGGCCGGCGCCTTAATGCTTCTAAAGACAAATTATAGCTCTGTGTTTGTTATACAGTGTGAGCAAAGCTCTGCTGTGTAATCATGTGGACACGCCAGTATAAGTCATTCAGTCAATGATTTACTAACTCTTAATAAAGCCACGAATTTCCCCTCATAAATCTCGCACAAATGGTCACTTATTAGACAGTAGCAGCGTAACACAGATGGACGTGAACACCGACTCTGAATGCTTCGAATGAGGTTTACTTCAAAAGGTTTGGCATAGGGGCAAAAAATAAAATTAAAGCTGAAAGAAAACAAACAAAAACTGTGTTCAGTTTTGGCTCATTGAGCCCCTGTTGCCACATTCTGTGATTAAATCTATCATATTAACCAAGAAAATGAAACATTAAGCTAACATGGAATTACTAAAAAAATGCAGTTTCCTTGTAGTTGTCACTTTAGGCTGACTCAGGAAGTTAGTTAGTCCACATTGACTCCCATGTTAAAATTTAGAGCAATAGAAAGCCTGCTTAGAGCCTGGTACAAAGAGGGGGTTTGAGTCAGTTGTTTTAATAACTCTTACTGTGGATTATTTGCATCCTGACCTTGTTCAATGCCATTTAGAGCTACTTTATTGGCATAAAGGAACAATTGATAAAGCCTGGTGAGTGGTACACCCCATCCAAGAAGTTTGTGGCTCACACTGTTACTTAGCACCAACACCAGATGTGGATGCAGCTGGCTAACCAAGCCTGCTGGTTTATGCTGATAAGTTGGCGCCTGATCGATCAAATATGGTCACCTGTGGCTCCGAAACAGCAAAGCAGTGGCTCGGAAATGCTGACGCTTAAAACTGCAGAATCTAAAACTAGTATATAATGTCACAGTGGCCACATCCATTTTTTAAATACAGTCTATTAATTACACTTGCTGAATTGAACTTGAAGACCTTCAAGACAGAATATTGGAACAAAACTGTGAAAAGATGTATTCTTAAATAAGGTTGGTATATGAATATGTTCGGATTCATAGAGGTGATATCCTCTAACATAGCAGTGAGGCACATGTTTGCAGTGACAGTCTTCCACTCATTAGAGCACCGAATGTGTGTGAATTCACTGCTGGAAATAGACCCAGACATATACAGTATGTGCTAAGACCGACTATTTTAGGAAATCCACAGCCTCATTTAAAAATCTTGTCTTTTTGAGCTTTTTGAACTTTTATCCTTCAGGTGTATTTGACCTTTTCACAAGACCGACAAAAAAAATATCACCATAAAAACACACTTGGTCTCTAACCAAAGCATTTTCATGGTAAACCAGTTGAAAAGACACTCAGCTAATGAAAGTCACAATTGGCTGTTTTGATACAATGAAAAACTTGTTAGATTTCATCGACAGCACTTTTGTCTCTCGATGTAAGTGTTGCTATAGTAAACAAGAGTATGATGGCATTGCTTTGTGCCGTTCATCATCAAGGTTATTTTCTGTGGCTCCCAATCAAAGCCAAGGAGAGCCGAGCACAAAGACGCTTTCACACCCCGGCCTCATTATCGCTGCTCTTGGCTTGCACGTATTCTGTCTTTATCTTTCACAGCTTCCATCATATCTTCATTTAGAGTCGTGCCTTTCAATTACTGGGGAGCCCTAATGAACAGCAGACACCCTCAGTGGAGACATTGTGGACAGGCCAGCTCATTAAGGCTGATGAGTCAGAGGGCAAATAATGATGATCAAGGTTGTCTGCAGAGTCGGATCACCTCGTTCGAGTCTGACTTCAAAGTGTGGGACTGTCTCAGTCTTTGTTCTTTGATTTGACCGTGGAGTATCCATCGGTACCTCCAATAATTCCGCATTGCATAGCTCGCGTGTTTTGGATGGTGAATTTATAAATTAAGCTGTTTTTTATCGCCCTCCTTTCTTACAAGTTCTCGTGACTTTTATAATTTAATTAGTAGATCTATGGAGCATTTTTGTGATGTGTTGTAACCCAGCAGAAAGTAACTATGACATGTCAATATGTTTGGATACAGCTAGAAGAAATCTAACATAATGTGAGCTCTTTTGTGGTGTTATGGTGCAGGGGTTAACACATTTGCCTTACATGCAAAAGATCCCCATTTTAAGACTGGGAGGGTGCACAAACCGAGCCTCAGGGGGGGTCACAAGATAGTATTCCTTTAGGAAAGGCATCCAGGGTCAAACCTGTGCCAAATCAAACATGCAAATCCACTGTGGCGACTAGTTGGGAAATGAGGGAGCAGCTGAAAGTGTCAGCAGCAGTGCTACAAAACCCTGCAGATATTTTAGTCCCGCTGCAGTCCTTCCTTTGTGTTTAGCAGTGATCATGTGGTAAATGTTTGTCTTTTTGCATTATAACTGTTTAGAAGGCCAAACATGTTCATTCATCCTTGACAAGAGACACTTAAAGTGGTGCACACTGCTGTGACAAGTGAAACAAGTCAGATAAAATCTTCAGCAGTTTTTCTTTCTGAAATTCATGGAATAATAAGTAAATGTTTAAATTTCATCATTTTAGTGGACTAAGAATCAAAACCTGCACATTATCTTTATCAGGGACCTAGCTGAAAGGTATGACTTTTTAATGAACCCTTAACACAGGGATCATTTCTCTAAAAGAAAACGCTGCTTTAGTCTTATAAATATGAACCGCTATTTCAAATTAACAAAAACCTCTCATTCAACTTTAAAGCTAAATTCAAGTCACATTTTACGACGTCTTGTTGAGTCAAAAGTAACTAGATTTGATGAAAAGCAGCAGCAGGTGTTCGGTCTCTTGCAGATCAGAACGGAGCAGGACCAAATATTGAAACTCATGGACGGCATCCACTTTAGTGAAAACTGCTCTACCTACGGAGGAGCCAAAGTCATATAGCTTCGTGTTTCTCAGTCTGCTACACGTCTTTCTCCCCTCTGTGAGTTTCCAACCCTTAATAAATTAGATGATCTCACAGAAAACTTCCCCCAAAAGTTCTCTGGGAGACACATGCAGTATAAGAAAATATATATGTCGCTGGATCTCTTCAATTCAACTCAGTTACATTTGATTTAAATTGCACCAAATCACAAAAACTGTTGTCCCAAGGTGCTTGGATCTCACAAAACAACCCTTTCCTGCTGCTTTCTGTGACATCACTAAACCTGATAAGTTTATGGTCTGCCAGTTTCAGGCAACATAACCTCCTAATTATAACAACTATCAGTCAAAAAGGATCAATGGGATGCTTTAAGTCAGGCTCACACATGACCATCACTGCCCACCTAGTTTCACAGTCGCGTGCTCCTGATGTTTGGTTTCAAAAAAGCAAGATGGTGACAGCAAAAATGGTAAAGTCAGTTCAACACTAGACTTCTCTAACTAATGAGTGATGGTACGGTGGATATCTTTTGTATGGAGTCAGGGAAAAATTGGCAGCTCGGCTGAACTGTGGAGCTAAGTCCAGTTTTCTCCATGAGATTATCAGTAATTTAATGACCAGCAATCATGAATGTCAGCGATCCCAAGTTAAACCTTTCTGACCTTTGAGATGGAGTGACTGCCACCGACTGACATACGAGGGGGCGGTAAATACATTATGGGGTTTCCTAGGCAACTGAATCTTGCAACCTTCACTTGGGACCAATCATTAGATGTGGCTTTCAGGCGTTCATCCTCCCACAGGTGAAGGCGATCCTGAAACCTGGCTTACTTTCTGTGAGAGCAATCATGATGTGACTCATTGACTTTTATTTTCAGGAAGTGTGAAATGCAGCAGCACAGGTTAAGCGGACGGTCTTCTTCTCTCGGAGTGCACCGAGGCCTTTCAAGGACAGATTCAGTCTGAAAAACCATGCCGGCTGTTAGAAGGAGTACACGGTGTTCTGTGTCTGAGCAAAGACAATGAAATCTTCAAATAATAAGAGAAAACTTAAACAATCCTCGTGGGCAAACTGAGCCCATTCAGCAGCAAATTAAACAAACCGCAAAAAAGGAAATGTAATTTAAATGATAATGGGTTTAAACGCTGCACCATTTGTATTATAATAATTTCATAAGTTGAAGTAAGAATACAAGGGATTTATAACGAGCAGCTCCTTTTAAAGACTCAAGATGCTTTTCAGTTCTTATAAGTGGGTGATGCAAGTATTGCCACAGCGGGGCAAAAAGGGGGTTGACACTGAGAGTAAAGCAGGAAAAGATGAAAAGGGAGCTTTGCAAAGAGATGGGGGAGGAGGTGGTGTGGCATCAGTATTAATGTTAATGTCAGACTGATCCTACAATACATGTCATGTTGAAAAAGTCACAAATCTGACTCATGAATGCGCTGAAATGCCACTTTGTACCATTTGAAATCATCTCGATTGTGCGCCGTCTTTTCCTTTTTCTGTGTTTTTTTCTCCTTTTTTAATCTTGTAAAGAAGTAGAAAGCGAGGCTCATGTCAGTGCGACCACGGAACAGAACTCAATTATGAGTTTTTCATTGTGTCAGCAGAAAGCGTCTAAAAAGCTGCTCCGTGCTGAGGGAATCCTGATTTCACAGCCGCCCACATGCTCCAGTTCTGTGGAGCTCACACTCCTCTGGCTCCCAGCGGGGGGGCGCGGGGTGAATACCGGATTATTACGTTCACGATGATGCAGGATGTCGGCGAGAGCGTGACAGGCAGGGCGAGAAGGAGGAGATATTTTAATGTAAACTTGTTAAGTCAAGGTGTGAGAGGTGAGAGAAACAGGCGGCGTGAGAGGAGCGAGTGCATTATTTATGTATGAGTGCGCTTATTCAAGCTGAGAGAGAAGCGTCTGTTAATGCTGGTAAACATAATATACGTGACTTAGCCTACTCATTTCCAGCTCTTTATTTCTGTCGTTGGACTCCACTACAGTAGCTTTGTATGATTCACAGTTTACTCTGAGCCTTGCTGCAGTCTTTTAGTTTGACGTCTGTTTGAAACAAGCTGCTTTAGCTCCGCTCCCTTTATGCCAACTTTGGTTTTCTGACTGGCCTGTGTCAGGAACACTAGTTATCATTGGGTCAAACCCACCCCCCACAAACAAACCCTCAACCAGTTTCACAGCAGCTGCCAGCATCTACTTGCAAGCCTCATGGAATACACTTTTTAGTGGTGCCAGCCACTTGCCAACTGGTTTCTAGACCTTTATAAAATAAGAGCAGTTCATTTAACTGACTAGTGTTTCTGGTGGCAACTATCAAAAGCAGCATTAGTTAAGATTCAGGATTCAAGAGTTTTATTGTCAAGACAGCAGTATACACAGTATACAGCGTACCGAAATGCTGTTTATATTTATAAGTATATAAAAGATATATCTCCAAGAGACATAAAACTAGGAATTACAAATAATTAACATGCTAAATTGCGGTAGAATTAAGGGATAAAAAGGTAAGAATTACTAACTATACAATACTATAATGATAACTATACAATACTAACTGTACAATAAACAAAGACAGGACAGAGACTATACAAAGTGGATTGTGCAGTAGGTATTGAATACCAGGTTCAAGTTGTTACCAGGATATTGTAGACGAGAGAGGACAAAGACATGTGCAAGATGCAAAATGTGCAAATATAGTATAGTTTAGATGTGTGCTCAGTAACTATGTGACTGAGTGTGCAAGTAAGCATATTGTTCCCAGGTCTAGTTTGTAGTGGATTTGTGAAAGTTTTTGTTGTTTTTGAGTCTTTTGGTGAGTTTTGTAAGGTGTTTGTAAAGGTGTATGTGTGTATCATTCCTTTGGTGGGAGTGAACTGAGGGCTCTGACTGCTTGGGGGAAGAAGCTCTTGCAGTGTCTGGCCGTTATGGTTTTGATGCTGTGAAACCGTCTGCCAGATGGAAGGAGGGAGAACAGTACACGTGAGGGGTGGAAAGTGTCCTTCACTACGCTGTTCGCACGTTGGATGATGTGTTTGTTGTAGAGTTGGGAGATGGGTGGGAGAGGGCCTCCAATGATCCTCTGTGCTGTCCCCACTATCCGCTGCAGCGAAGGTGCAGTTCCCATACCAGATAGTGACGTAGCAGCAGAGGACGCTCTCGAAACTCCATCCCTGTTATAAACATCCATTCAGGCCCAAACTGAAAAAGGTTCAGATCTTTGGATGAAACAGAACTGGAACATTTTTGGGGGCAGACACTCGAATTTTAACACATTTTCCCCTCGTATTCCTTAATTTCACTACCACCAGCTACAGTGAGAGACCTATAACAGAAAAACAAGGACTTTAGATTTTTATTTAAATATGTTTTTAGTTTATACTGATGGAGAAAACTCTTGAAAACTGAACAAACTTTAACAAAAAACTTCAAACAAAATTCACATATTTGCAGCCATAAGTGGTTGATAATTTTGAGACCCATATTTCTGTTACAGACTTGGGTGTCGTGCAGCTTGTTTCATATACACAGAAATTCAGATGCAGGTCAATTTATGTTTAGTTAAGTCAACACAAAGGTCTGGACTGAAGCTATGGTTGAGCTATTTATGATTTTTGTATGGGGGTGAGGTTTTCCTTACTGAATGAATCATAAATCTGTAAATGAACTGGAGCAATTTCTGTGTTTTGAGTGCTTAAAGTACTAAAAGTGACTGTGGACGTCAACCTTGCAGCTTTCAGCAGCATCACAGCCTAAACTGCTTCATGATTTAGAGTCAGATTTAATCCCAGAGGATTACATCAATCCAGCTGTGTTCAGGGATCAAAGGAGCCCCAAATTAAATTATTTCTCAGCGGAAACAGTGTGAAGTAGGAAGGCAATGGCGAGCGTGGAAAATCCTATTTTACCCCAAGTGTGTGTGTGAGTGTGTGGAGAGAGCGAGAGAAAGGGATCTGTGCTGCATCTGCAGGATTATTGTTTGGCGCCACCTAGCGGTTATGCAGATTTTGTGCAACGACTTTCTCGTGAATGACCAAATGCAAGGCATATTTCTGCTTCTTGAAGATTTGAATATTTGTTTACTAATTTAAACAATCAGCATTTGCACAACAACAGAAGGCTCGAGTCTCAAAATCATTTGGGTTTGACTTGATTTGAAGGGCAAAGATGTGCAGACCAGATAAGAATCCCAGAGAAATATTGAAACATATGTATGCATGTACACGTCTTTTCATCTTATGCAACAAAAGCATTTTAAATGTATTTAATTACTTAAAATATAAACACTTTAAGTGAATAGTGTATCAAATTTGAATCATTTTAATAGCCTGCATTTCAAATGAAGAGTTTTCCTGATGAACACGGGTGGCTTACTTGCCCTAAAGAACAAAAAAAACAAAACAAAACACCCATCTGTAACAACAACAACAACAACAACAACATTTTATGAGAACATACAACCTCGCCGTTGTTTCCAGTAAACATAGAAGGACAAAGGTTCATTTGACTTCACCTTTATTTACCCAGGGTGGAGAAATCCAACGTGCATTTAAAATGTTTCTCGGGAACGCTCTGCTCCTCGCTCACACTGACGCGCACTGTTGCAGATCAGCCGCAGCCGTGGTTTGTTCGTTTTTGAGCAAATACACAGAAATATTTCGAGGTTAGGTGTCTCTCTCTCTCAAGTAACCAGCATCCGACATCAAAACAGGCCGCTGTAAGACTTTTTTACTTCCTCTGCTGTGCTTTCAAAAAAGATGAATAAAAATCTGAAGTTTCACATTAGTGGAAGAAACCTCCATAATCAGGTGGGAGCTGGTGTAAACAGTGCAAGCTTTCACTGCACTGGAAAGATCATTAGATTGGTGTCAGGGGGAGCAGAGCAGATGTTTCAGGTAAATTAAATTCAGTGCTTTCTGGTACCAATTGTTCCTTAAAGAAAATTAAAATCAGACAGTTTGGTTTACTGATATTGCCAGTGACATGCGTTGGTGCTGTGTAATCCTGTGAAGTAAGAGGTTTCTGATATTCACAGTAGTAACTTAAAGGTGCTGTGAAATGCTTTAAATTCATAGTGAAAAGCTTGCCAGTGGCAGTACACTGAAACTGACCACAGTAGCCAGAGGCCGGTTTCAGCCACAGCAACACAGACAAAGCCCAAGTGAGACAAAACCATCAAAGTCACGAGAATGTGTCACAAAAAACGCGAAAGTATATTAAAATTACACAATAAAACTTTCTGACATTGTGTCATGATTACACACTTCCACTGTAATATGTAAACATTTGTTTAAAGGAACAATTCACCCCAAATCACATGAACTTATGTACCAAGCAAAGCAAGCATGCAGCTAGCTACAGTATCATTACTCCAGACAAACACCGGGTGAGTTTCATGTGTTATTCTTTGTACGGGTTTGAATACAGGAGCATTTCAGAGGCAGCGTCTAGTCTGTACGGGATTTTTTTGGGTGGGGAAATTAACGAGATTCTCTGTGCCGTTCTTCTATCTAACATCCTGCCCCTCCTCTTCTGCTCTGTGCAGTGTGAAGAAGAGCCGCTGCATCCATAAACAGTGTGGCTCCAACTCAACGATGCAGATTTGAGTAAAAGGCAAATAAAAAGTTTTACAAACAAAAACTGAAGCACAAACTTTTGTTGGACGGCCGATACCACTTAGTAGATTATTATCAGATAATTGCTTTAAAAACGCTCTAAAAGCACAAATATAGTCTAGAGGTCCAGTTCAGCGACTCCAATTAGCCGAGGTGAGGCCTCGCAGACAGCTGCACATGTTGGCACGTCTGTCAGTCAAAACAGCCACGCCAACTGTAAGTGTTGGCAAACGCGCAGACAGGCGAGTTATGCAAAATTTTACTCACTGAATGTATGAATTTGACTTTTGGGTGAAGTGTCCCTTTAAAACCCTGATTTGGCTGTGTGGAGTGAATTAAGGGTGTAAACGTACACTGAAACCTGTAAATCTATATATTTACTCTAAGTCTCTTGATGTAATTGATCTGCTACATTTACAGTGTCAAAACACATCTCACTGCCACTTGGTGTCAGGCCTCGTGTGAGGACCTCTGTCAGATTTCGGTTGACAAATCTGTAAAACAACAAACAGACAACAAACCAGCATTCACCGACTCAGAGATCAGGGGTTAGAACCACCTGATGAATGGCCAGTTCACCCAAATCACGACAAAGATTTCATGATGGTATGATTTCAGATGTCTGCAGGCAACATAAGTAATGTCTTTTTGTGATTTGAGTGGACTGACCCTTTAAATCTCGGTGAAAATTGCCTTATGTGTCTGGACGGTCCAGCTGGAAACATCAGATCACGTTTGACGGTGAATAAGCTGCATGTACGAACAAATAAAGGTCACGTATCTCTGAAAGAGATGTTATTCACAATAACAGAACTTGAATATTTTAAAGTTGTGAAAACATGAAAGTAAAAAACAAGATTTATTAATTTTCAAGTCTTTGATGCAAATTTCAGCTGACACCTCAGATGCGACTGGACACGGTCCCCTCGCTCATCTTCAAAAAGAACGACTGCAGATTGCACAGCATGCACTTCTTCTTCTTCTTCTTCTTCTTCATCTTGTTGTTACTTTTCTTGTAAACTCCCTGATATTTTCCCTCTTCGTCCTCCTCCTCCTCCACCCATGGTACCCACGCTCCCCTGTGCTGGCTTGGGTTGGCTCGGGGGTCGTCGGGTGGAAAGTAAACCGGTACGGCTGTTTGGTTGTAGTAGGCGAGCCGGGCCAGCAGCTGCTGGACTACATCTGGCCTCTGGTCTGCCAGGTCGTGCCGCTCGTACGGGTCGCCTGTGATGTTGAACAGCCAGATGTTTTTGTGGACGGAGGATTTCTGGTAAAGTATCGAGCGTTCGAGATTCCACCAGCGACCGGGTAGAGAGGTGGGAAGCATCTGGGGATCAATGTTTCAAATATTTGTTATAACAATCAATGTTAAACAGAAAAGTAGAATGAAGCTCTCTGAAGCATGCAGCAGTACCTGTGGGGGGACCCAATCTCCGTGGCCTGGATCACCTGTCAGCAGCTTCCAATCTCCAACTCTGATGGCCGCCTGGACTGAAGTGTCCCACAGCGGCTGTAGTGACTCCAGCCCGAACTGGAGGGTTGGATGGGATTTGGTCAGTGGTATTCCAGGTTGGGATCTGTTCTGGTATGGGAATAATGTCCGCTTGGACTTTGACTTTGAATGTAGTTTGAGCATCTTGGATTTTGGCCGGCTTGACTGTGACAAGTTCTGGTTCTGGGACGTGGTCCTCCTGAATTTTGTTTTCAAACGGGTTTGGATCGGAGGCTGAGATTTAGGACGGGATGTTCCAGACCCTGATGAAGTGCCACCGATCTTTGGATGCGGTCTGTGATTGGGCAGAGGCCGGTCCCAAGTGTGGGCTTTGGTCTTCTTAGCTTTAGGTGGGGGTTTTGATTTTAGGCGAGGCTTGAGCTTCTTTTTGAAGAGAGGCTTAGATTTAGGCTTAGAGGCATGATGGGAAAATGTTTGAGGTTTCTTGGTGGTCTTTGTTTTGAAGGCTAACTTTTGTTTTGGTGGCTTCTTCAGAACCTTCTTCTTCTTCTTCACCTTCTTTAAAACTTTAGTTTTTGAAGTTTTCACTGCCAAATCAAAGAAAACAAAAAGCATCAAGATATATTAAAGATCAATTACCTCTTTTGTGCTCATATTTCTCTCTTTCTCTTCTCTCTGTATTTCCTACAGTAAACAAACATTTTCCACCCCGGTGGTAAATTTAGTGACATGAGACTTATCATTTATTAAAAGATCATCTCCTACCAGTTTGAAAAGGTCACTGAGTTCAGTACATTCAGTTGAGAGTACTTCCTAGTAGTACTTTTATTAAAATGGGCGTAGCACTGTTAAAAAAGTTTAGATTTTGCGCAACAGCATCAGTGTCACTTATAAAGCTAAGTGTCCCAAATCATAAGCAAGTTCAATGTAAGCCTTTTTAATAAAGTAAAAATATATTCCTTGCACGTATGAACTCAAGAGCATCAGTTCAAAATATTTAAGAACAGAACAAAAATGAAAGAAAATGAAACATTTGTTTTTTCAGCATTTTCAACACCAATAAACACCAATAACAACTATTATCCTCAAAGTGTTTTTACATTAATGTAGACTAAAGAGGCGTCCACACTTTAAAAGTAGAATGAGAGGCTCACCCTTCAGCTTTCAGGCCCCTCTTCTGTGGAACCAGCTTTCAGCTTGGAGTCAACTCTACTTTTAAGACTAGGCTTAAAACTTTCCTTTGTGATATAGTTAGGGTTGGATCAGGTGACCCTGAATCCTCCCTTAGTTAGGCTGCAATAGACGTATACTGCGGGGGCTGAGTCGAGGGAGATGGCCGCCCTCTTTGAGCCTGATTCTGACGGATGTTTCTTCCTGTTAAAAGGGAGTTTTTCCTTTCTTTATGGTCTTTACCTCAAAATATACAAAACCTAAAAAAAAACACCTTGAAGTGACCTTTGTAGTCACTTGGTGCTATATAAATAAAACTGAATTTAATTGATTTGTCAGCACAGAAGTCCTGTTATGTTTCCTTGCACTTGTGCGATGTGCTGGATTTTCTCCAGTGTGTCAAAACAGCAATTCTTCGACTTTATTTCATTGTTACGGGAGGTGGAATAAATCTGTGGGATTGCCAATCTGGCTAGGGCGTAAGTCCAGCTGGTGAACCAGGACTGTGTTGACGTGGCTAAAAAACGAATGCGTTTTCAGCACGCTTTGCGACGATAGGTGATGGCCACAGTTCAGGCAGTTTCCCTTAAATGTTTTCCCTCAGATGAATCAGGGCGTTACAGCAGAAGTCCACACTGGGAAATGGATTCTTGAAAAAAGAAGAGCCTGATCCTGGCCTTACTCTTCACCTGACATTACTTTGGGATGTTTCTGGCTTGGAAACTTTACAGGTTTCAGCTGAAAACTGCTCAGCTGTAGCTGTAGATCCAGATCTCATCAATCTCGATTAGTTTGAAACAGAAATTAATGTTTGGTCTTTTTTGAGTTGAGTTTGAGGTCTGAGGTAAAATCCCAGTTAAAGTAGTCAGACTTTCAGGGAGCGATCTAAAAATAGCAGTTGTGAAAAAAGCTGTCAGGAAATTCCTGAGAAGAGGACCTCGAACTGGAAACCAGCCAAATTTATATGAGGAAGACCTGTGATTCCTACGTGCCCATTCCTGGACCTTTTTGTTCACACCTCATTAAAAAAAGTCCTTTATGGACTTTTTTTTGCCCCTGTAGTTACCCGAGTTTTCCTCGTCCTGGTTCTTCTTTTCAATTGGAGATTTGTGCAGAGGGTCGATGTTGTGGAGGATCTCCTTGCGGGGCGACTCCCTCCCTTCACTGATGGCGGGCCAAACATCAAAACCATCCAGGCCCTGGCTCTGAACGGAAGGCAAACACTTCATTTACAGTAAGAGATTACAAAGCAGGGTAATGACGGGTATGCTGCGAAAAATACCAGAAGCAAGACTCATACATTTACTGGACACAAATAAAGAATAAGTAATTTCCTTGTAAAAGGCGCCACTGACTTTCTGAATTACTACACTTCCTGTAGCCAAGAAAGCATTGCGTATCTGCTGGCAGCAATGCAAATCTATCCACAGATCAAGCCAACAAAGCTTTTTGGACACTATACACAGACTGCACAGACTTAGAAATGAAAGTAATTTATATCCGAACAAAAACACAAAGCATGTTTGAGGCCAGTGTTTGGAAATGCTGCACTTATCATAATAGGTCCGGCTGATTTATCCAGATGACAGTAAAAGTAAGGACGCTTTACAGTAGCACTGTTTAGTCTGAGGCCAACACAGAGATGAATATAGGCAGAGCTCTACATTCATCTCTAATAATGACAACGAATAAACTTAATCTGAAATTAGGGGGAGACAGTAAGGGAGCTGAGGGACCAGAGATTGAGCTCTTTGGCAAGATGACTGGAAAAACAGAGATCCTGAACGGGGTGAGTTTACAGTAACAGAAGAGCTCGTATCGGTATCTCTCTCTGTTTTATAGCACAATAAAATGGTCAGTAACACACTCGGAGAGAGTCGTTTTTCCATGCTGCTTAACTTTTATCCTCCCATACTTACTGTCTAAGAAGAAACATCAGAGACAAGTGCGAGAAAGTGCAAGCAAACGGCAAAAGAAGAAGAAAACGCTCCCACAGGTTATTGTTCTGACACAGGCCCACTGACCTGGCTGATGTTTCCTCCGGCCAGGCCCACCAGTGTAGGGAACCAGTCTGTGATGTGCATGAGAGCTTTAGAGACTCGTCTCCTGCGCCTGAGCAGAGGGCTGTGTACGAACCCCACGCCGCGGACTCCACCCTCCCAATATGTACCCTGAAACACAGCCAGCACATTTAATTACATTCTGCTCTCTTCCATTTTGGTTAGCTGAGATGTTTTATATGTTATCTGTAAAACTACTGCAGACGTGTGAAAGGCCTCTGGGTACTTCGGTTGTGAGTCGTCTGCACATCGGTCTTGTTCCTGCACATCCTACAGTTCACATTTGGCATCTGCAGAATTTTAAGGGCCTAGTAAAGAGTTCAGCTCTTTGTTGTGTTCCTCAACCCACCCCTGCACAGCTTTCTTTAGCACCATTTTTACATATATAAAAAAGACTGAATGGGTTAGCAGAACAACAGGACTAAAGAAATGTCAAAGTAGAGCCAGGCACATGTTTTCTGGGTTTTAGCTGGCTCAAAATAGGTCACGGCTGATCCTCATACAGTTAAGAAAAGGAGTCTGCTCCCTGATTTAAAAGAAGTTTGTGTATATTATTGATATTTTTACCCATTTATTAAACAAAATATTTATTTTAAGGTTGAGTGAAATAAACCCCACTTATAAAAGATTCCTTAAAAATCAGTCCTGGTGATTTTCCAACCTGGATTTGCCAACTGTGCCTACTGTAGATACATTTTAGACAGTCATGTGTAACCACATGGTGTGCATTACCAAGGGTGGATTGTGGGACATTAATGGGCGCATGTAAAGCTTTGCAACAGCGGTGATGGCATTTGTTACTGGCGCTCACACAGGGGGACAAGTGGAGAGTTGGAGCAGATCATCCAACCCTAGTCTGCTTAGCACGCTGCTGCATGTCAATGTGTCCCTGCAGGACACCGCAGAGTAAGGAAGAGATCGATGTTGTTCACGCCACCTGCACCTACAAGTGGTTTTACAGTTGTGGATGAATGTTGCTACATTTATAATGTAGGTATTAAATTAAATGATTTAACCAGACTACAGCCATAATAATAGTATCACAAAGCTGATAAAAGGTCATTTATTGTGTTTCCTCATTTAAAACCAATCTCCTGGACTGTAGCTCTTTCATTACATCCCATATTAAGCTTGTCAGACTCATCACGAAATAAAAATCTTAGCAGGGCAATTTCCTAATTGGTCACAGACTGTATATAAAAGATGACTAAGATCCTGATTGTCCATAACCTTAAACTTGCACTGGTTTTAATGGCCACCAGGGGGTGTCTTCTCTAGCTAAAAAAGGCATTACTGACTGTGCCTTATTTTCTGTCACTCTCACATTCAGAACAGCAGTTCACAAAGCAGTTAGAGACGTTATTATGACTATGTGGACTTTTTATGAAGCCTATGCTTCGCCGTGCAGTTATTTTACCTTACGACCTCGCAGCGGCCAGTTGTTCCCGCCTGTGAAAGGCTGAGCGCCGTTGTCGGTGGAGTAGATGATGACGCTGTTTCGGTAGTATCCGTACTTTCTGAGGGCGTAGGTCACGTTTCGGACGGCTTCGTCCACCGTGGAAACCATGCCGGCAAAGTTTCTCCTGGCGACGTTGACCATGTCCCGGAAGGGGTAGATGTAGGACTCTGGAGGATTTAGAGGAGTGTGGACTGCCTGAAGGGAAACGTTACAGGATATTATTACATGTTTTTAAATTCTATCAACCATCCAAAATCAACCGTAAACAACAAACATCTGGGCGGTGTGTTTTGACTTAAAATCTTTGAGTCTGTTTGAACAAACTGTCTCAAAAAAGCCAAACAAACAAACACTTCAATGTGGACTGTGCACTCTCTGAGCGCTCACGTTCAGACATAAACAAACATGACATGCAAACACATCCTGTTGTGAACACTGGCCCCTCTGAACCCCCCCTCCACCCCTTTTTTAAAATTTTTGATTGGCTTTAATGTAACCCATCTTCTAAAGATGTTTAATGTAATGACCTCAGCGCCGTACCTGGAAGGACAGCAGCAGGAAGAGCGGCCTCTCTGCAGGGTCGTGACTCTCCAGGATCTTGCGAGCTCTCTGTGTGAAGAGCGTGGTCGAGTATTTCCCCTCCTGGCCCCACGCTACGCCCTCATCGTCATGGAGATCGTAGCCACACAAGTCTTTGCCGTCACACGATTCATAACTAGACGCAGATGGAGAAATGTGAGTTACTGGAGTAAACACAGTAAAAAGACAGAGAGCAATCATGAAAACAGGTAATAATAATAGTTGTGATTTACCTGTAGTAGTCCACACTTCCGGTTAACGAACCAAAGAAAGTGTCAAAACCTTTTCTGGTGGGCAGACACGCTTTCCTAAAGGAAAAAATGATTACTGATTACAGATGTTTGGAGGGTTTGTAATACAAGCCTGACACCCCAACAACCAGCCTAGCAATGTGGACCATTTTATAGAAGAAATGATCACAAATGATGGCCGATGACTTTAAACGTCTGAAACAGCAAAAAAAATGTCAAGAACCTGATAACTGCTGTTCCCTTTTACTTGATATCTGTCCACTAACTCCAGTAAGTGAGATCATTCAGTGCTCTCTAGCTTCAATAGCCATGTTTCTTTCTCTTCATGCTGTCTGTTGTACAGAATAAGCACAGTAGGGAGTGGACAGCACTATGCCAACTCAGTTCAACCGTAGGAGAGTTTAAAGCTCCAGCGAACTGTAGAATAAAGACCGATTGTGTTGTCTGGCAAGTTTCAGCCTGTGGCCTTCTTCCGGCTGATTATAAAAACATATTACAGATAACATTTTAAACAGTAGAACATTTCTATTGGACACGCCCTCAGATCATTTCAGATCTCAGGTCATTTCTTGTAGGCGCCTCACTGCGTTATATGTAGACATATATGATTGATTGATTTGTACTGTTTCCACGCTACACTGATCATATCTTAAAACGCGTCACTCAAAAAATGCATCACCATACACACTTTTAATTTTAAAAAATTATTGGTTTTACTGAGCGGTCTTTATACATGTAAAATTGCTAACAGCAATAGTTAGCTATTAATATATATTGGTTAACTAAACCGTTTTAGGTTCTGACTAATAAAAATGAACCCCCACTGCTTATGACCACTGTGGGGTCCAGCTGTGAAACCTTTGATTTAAACACCAAATTTGGTCCAACAACTCCTGTAAATTTCCATAACTTATAATGATACATACTTCTGCTTGTCATAGCAGGAAAAGCGCAGGTGCAGTCAACAGTTACAAAAACGACTCTATTATGATGAGTCCAAGTAAACCATAATTGTGAGCCAGCATGCATAATACCAAAGCCCTGAAACTTTTAGCCAGGTGTGTGGAGACAGAAAGGTAGGCAGGGACTGGTCTCTTTTTTAAAAACACAGTGTGTCACAGCTGAGATAAACAGAAAGACCGTCCTGCGTCATCTCATATTTTAACTAGTCATGAAAAAAAAGCAGAGTATCTTTTAGTTCTACGTTTTTAAGAATGTGGACATAATTAAAAAAATCATCTTGTCCTTAGCACTTTTTAAAATCCGGTAAATTCAAAGTCAGCTGAACAACACCACATAACATACTACACCATGTTATTAATTATTTACAAGAAACAAAGTCAAATTGCAGAAGTAGTGTGTGAAAACCTAAGTGCACCCTTACTGCTTCCATAAGAATCCATTGGTCCACAAATCCCAGCAAATTCGCTTTAAGGTGCAGAAACCCCAACAGTTACATCTCAGACTCTACAGGCCTCAGTTAGCATGTTATATGTTAAAGTAAATGAGAGTACAATTAGAAAAAGACTGAAAAAGTATGGCTTGTTTGGGGTGCAAGGATAAGGTCTCTTCTCTCTAAAAGGAACATGGCAGCACTGCTTAGGTTTGCAAAGCTGCATCTGAACAAACCACAAGACTTCTGGAACAATGTTGTTTAGACAGACAAGACCAAAGTGTAGATGTTTGGTCATTTTGCAGAGCATCACATTTGGTAAAACCAAACACAGCACATCAGCACAAATATCTCATATCAGCTGTCGACCATAGTGGTGGGGGGTGATGATTTGGGTTGCTCAGAGGACCTAAGCAGCTTGCAGTCATTGAGTTTACCACGACCCCCTCTGTGTACCAAAGTATTGTGGAGTCAGATGTGAGGCCATTTCTTCGACTGCTAAAGCTCGGCCCAAATTGTGTCACACAAAAGGACAGCGATCAAAAGCACGGCAGCAAGTCTACAACAGAATAGCTAAAAAAGATGCTGCCATGGCCCAGTCAAAGTCCAGACCCCAGTCCAATAGAAATGCCAAGGCATTGTCATGGCAGCGGTACATAAACAAATGCCAGCAAACCGCAACGGACTGAAGCACTCCTGTAAAGAAGAGTGGGCCAAGATTCCTTCACGATGATGTGAGAAACTGATAAAGTCATACGGAAAAAGATTAATTCAAGTTAAGTAGTCCAGCTACTGAATCATGACTGCATTACTGTTTCTTCACCATCTTTGTGTCAGCAGACTTTTCACCAAACAATATTTCTCCAAGTTACACTGAAGGCTCCCTCTCACCTGTAGAAACCCAGGTGCCACTTGCCAACCATATGTGTGGCGTAGCCGGCCTCGCGAAGCCTCTCAGGCAGAGTGTCCATGTGCGAGGGCAGACAGCTGGGCTGTCTGGGTCTGATAATGGAGTGCTGTAATCCCGTGTGGATCTGATATCTGGAAGAAAGAAAAAAGGAGCTGTTAGTGGGTTTGTAACAGGCAAGCCGCTCAGGCAGGAGCTTCCGTTTGGCCTCAGAGAAGACGCGGGGAGCTCATTATTAATCCTGGCTGCAGTTCAGGGCCTAATCAATAAACTCATTATTCAAAGCAGCTACCTCATTTGAAACAGGAGCTTCACATGCAGCTATTTCCTCCTCATTTCACACATTTAAAGCCCTCTCTAATTCTTTAACGTGATTCTTGTGCTTCTCTAACATGTGAATTTAACTGCTTAGAGTGAATAATATCCTAAAAAATGAGATTCTTGTAAATAAATGACCCACAATTTAATGTGTTGATTTAAAACTGGCTTAATATGAGTGTGGATTAAAACAATTGGCAGTGAATGAAAAACCGCTTGTTGGAGTTTCAAAATCCAACAGAAAACAGATGCCTTCAAGAAAGAGATTATTATTGGTTCTACTAGACGTTTCTTCCCGTTAAAAGGGAGTTTTTCCTTCCCACTGTCGCCAAAGCGCTTGCTGAAAAGGGGTCATATGATTGTTGGTATTTTCTCTGTTTTATTTTAAGGCAACTCTTGTTGTGATTTGCTGCTGTACAAAGAATATTTCACTGAATTGTGCTATCAAAAAGCATTCAATCTATAATGCCCCCTGTGAGCTGTGATATACTTGAAATGAAATGTCAAGCTACAGATGTGGTGAAAATGCAATTAGAACAATTTGTGTAAAGGGGGAGTTATTGCCCACAACAAATAACAACTGCTGGCTAATAACCGAGCACAAATCCTAAAGGAAAACCTGACGCAACAAGCACAGCTGGAAGAAAAATGGAAAAAATGCCAAGACTCAAAGCGCTGACGCGAGAGCAAAGCTTCAAATTAACCCATCAACAGGGTAGTTTAAGTTCTGGAAAGAATGTGGATACACTTCAAACACTTTTTAATGTGGTAATGGCTTAATGTTGTAAATCTCTTACCATTAAAATGGAACAATCTGACAGTACATCCAGACAAATAAGACCAGAGGATATGAATTATAGCAGTTACACGCTATAAATTAATTAATGAGTCAATATTCGGACGGCTTTGATAATAAGATAATGATTTAAGATCTTTTTAAGTGTTTTTTTTTAAATACTGAAACAAAGTGAAAACAATATGTATTGGTGTACATGAGACAGTTTATTAAGAGACTGGGCTAAATGTTGTCAAAATTTAATGTAAAGACTTCCAATATTTACTGTAGGAGGTCGGTAAAGGTGTGTTTGTACCTGCCGGTGATGAGCTGACTGCGTGACGGCGTGCAGATCGGCTGAACGTAGTAGTTTTCCAATTTCACGCCCTCTGCTGCCAGTTTGTCCAGAGTGGGAGTCTTGATGGTCGGGTTGTGGTAACCGATATCATTAAAACCCTGTAAAAGATTCATGATTGCATCAAAGACTTTGTGTTTTAGAATGTCACTTTAATTTGCCAAATACATACTCTGGTTCCTGTACTATACTGTAAGGAAGTAATGGGTCCAGGTGTGTGCAGCCTGCCTTTCCTTGTGTTTGTTTTGTCTGTATTTTTTAATGGTACAGTTTTGTTTGTGAGCTGGAAACAGTGTTGCAACAGTTCCAGAGAAGCTCTATCAGAAGCATGCTTCATTACTCAGCCCCACAGTGGTTGGTTTTTAAGGCTTGTGAGTCATTTTAAGATGCTAGGTCCTGTTACAATACTGTAGGAAACAATACTTTTTGCTTCTTGAGACACTTAACACTGACCTATAAATCATTTAACCATCAAAAACAGCACATAACTCAAGGGATGAACCAGTGTTGTGTCTGCACATAACAGACCACTTTAGAAAACAACCTGTTTTAAATCCTAGCTTTAGGCACTTTCTTTCTAATAGCCTGTCCCAAAACACATCATTTGTTCCCATTTCGTTAGCCGAATGTTTGAAAAACATTTTTGGACCAGCAAGGACATTCTCACAGCGCCATTAGCCAAAAACTTGGCACATCGCGCCATGGTGTGCAATGTGAGCTTAAAAAAAACAAGGTAACATGAGAAGTGGAGAACAAAATAAGAAATGAATTCAGAATTTAAAAATTTAGTTTCAAATTGTCATCAGTATGAAGCAGGTCAGGAGAGATGTGAACAGCAGGTGTCTACACAATACACAATGCAACACTATCAGTGACGGATTGGCCTCCCCAGAGCCCAGACCTCAACTTTAATGAAGCAGTGTGGGATAATCTCGACAGATTGCAGAGCCAAAGGCAGCCAACATCCAAAGAAGAAGGCTGGAGAACTTTTCCTGAAGACTACTCGCCTAAGAGAGCTCAGGCTGTGTTGAAGAATGAAGATGGTGATGTCAAATATTGACTTCAAGCTCATCAGATTTGTAGAAACTCTGTTTTTGCCTTACAGACTGTATTTGAGGCTGCATTTCCATGTTTGCACCTTTCAATAAATTGCTGCATTTATTTCCCATTTTCGTACCAACATTTAAAGAAATTTTGTGTGGCTCAAGACTTATGCACAGCTCTGCACATAAAATGGTTTGTAATAAACTTGATCTAGCTGTTAAGTTGGTCTTAGTAAGGACCAGTCTGCAAAAGCGCAGTCTTAACTTCACCTGGCCTCACCGATGACATGATGGTTGCTTCCTAGCAGCCTGCGCTGTCTTGGTAATGTAGCATTTCTGATTTGCAGCAATTATACAAAATCAAAGCTAAGCTAACAAAAAGTCAATTTCACCAACAGTGTAATGAGAAAATTAACAGAGGTGTACAGACAGCAGCAAAACATTTGGTTGCTAAGCAGTCTAAATGTGATCTAAACAAGAAATCACAGGAAAAACTGAAAACAAAACAAACTAATAAAAAACAGTGGAACGACCGCCTTTCCAGAGACATCTCAAAATCAGCTGCTCGTCAAGAGTAGTATTTTATGTAGGAAGTAGAAGGTTAAGCTGTGTAACTTTTAGGCTGGACCCGTGTATGTCTTACAGTTTCTATGAGAGGATCTGCGTGGTTTTAAGTAAGCGTGACGGGACCTGTGGATTCATGTGTATGTCACTGCCAAAACGCTGCAGCTGTCACCGGGTCTGTGGGTTGCTCTTTGTTCTGTGTGTGGTAATCTTGATCCTTAAGCTGAGCTGCTGCGTGGCGAAAACGAAGAAGTTGAACCATACCAAGTACTTAGAAACAATAAAAACTGACCACTGTGCGTGCTTCTAATATGTGTATAAACTTTCAATCAATCTGACTTACGCATAGTGTCCTCACTGTTTGTTGGTTTTTTGGGAGGACTGCATGCAAGCACTTAGCCACACACAGTCTTCAATGACACTGCTGTGCAACATACTGAGTTTAAAAAAGCACAACAGGAGTGTGTCTCTGTGGTACCTGCAGCTATCGGCGTCCACGGCTAAAAATAATCCCCAGTTCAAAACAACAACTTATGACCGACTAACCTGAAATCCAGGGTTCTGGTCTTGATTCCAAAGTTGTGAATATCTTGTCTGTAACATCTGTTTTCATGCGGTGGATACGTGAAACCATATTTGAGACGGACTTGCCAAATTGAAATTCAGGTTTAAATCAGAGAGGTTATACTCAGAGAGGCGTTAAGTCCTCCTATGCTGCTCTCATGCATGCTGTTTAATTCATTTCACTGCTTATAAACCAGATTTTTCAGCTACTTTCACACATATGGTTGTAAATGTTTTGGGAATGATTTGATTACTATCCCCAATAATATATATTTATGCAAATACTATGGTGTGTTTCCTTGTTTCAGTGGCACCGTCCAAGCATTTTGATTCAAGAAAACGCACTCACACGACTCTCACACACACCTGATCGTCGGTGAGGATGAATACGATGTGCGGCTGGTTCTTCTTCTTCTGCGCCGTCTCGTCAGTCTGCTGCTGTATCTGGTTGTTCGGGGGCCGATGAGCCGACAGGCAGTCGAGGGTGAGCAAAACACTCAGCGCAGTCAGAGCCGCAGCTGCAGCAGCAGGGGCAGCCTGCATCCTTACAGCAGGAGCTCTGCGGAAAAGAATGACAACAAGAATATAACAATACGGCGACAACTTCTACGAACAAAACACCAGGGAAGAGTAGCTCAAAAATGTTAGACTCAGCACAAATTCACACAAGCCTGCCATCAGTGGGGTGACTGACTGTAGATCACGAAACCACATTTGAGACAGACTTGCCAACTTGGCTGCAAATGTGATCTGAAACACTTCCATCTGGTGGACAGAGAGCTGAAACTCTGAGGAGGGCTTTCAGCTATTTACAATCTCTGGAACTGAGTAGCATGAATAAAAAAAAATAAAGAAAAACGATTAGAATATTACCCGGAACCGAGAGAGAGCAGAAACAGGGCGTTTGGAAGTGTTGGAAGAGGGCTTTACATACTTTTCTTTGATCATTTACTGATTTATTTCACATTTTACACCCTAGGAGTGTCAAACGGGGATAAACTCCTCTGTCACTGGGGATATGGTGTTATAACAGCTGGATGATAACGGTCGCGCTTAGGAATGCACCGATGCTTGGAGCACGTTACACGCTTTCTAATGTCACGTATCAGACCTTTCCAGCAAACTCCGGTTAGTGTTTCTCAGATGGTCACAAAGAAAAACTGCCCGAATTAATTCTAATACTTGAAATGCATGGCTATCACAGTCCTGTGTTTGCACTGCTGTATTTCCTCAGTGCAGCCAGATTTTCATGTTCATGTAAACTTCTACACCCCTCTTTTAGTTTAAACCGCTTTTTCAGGAAGTAATCAGGATAAAACCTAACTGATGCCCCGATGGTCCAGAGACAACAGAGAGTATGTAAGGCAAGTTGATTGGTCAGCAGCTGACGGTGTTTCCAAAACCGCACCCACGCCTTCACCCGTAAAACAATCTGAATAAAGTGAACCCTCACTGACTTCTAACTTTTGTTGCTGTCAGTGTTTTCACATTATACGGTGTGATATTAGTGAAAGAAAGACATATTTCTCTGTAGCGTGGGAAACACAGCATGTACATCAGGAGTCAGATTTACGGCCAAAAAGGGATGCAAATGAGTGAGTCTCTCTGTACTTTAATCACAATCTACACCTTCATTAGTTTTATCCCACCACTAAGACGAGCCATCTTTCCACCTTTTACATCGTGACAGAAAAGCTGATGCTTGTTTCATTTGCAACGATCTTAAAATGCAGCAGATTTCATGTAAATGTTGCTCCATGCTCTCAGCATGAATAACTGCAGACAGTACTCCACTACATTTAATCAAAAACTTCACTTGCTTTTCATTTCTCTCAAACCGGTCGCAGCAGATGGCCGCCCCTCCCTGAGCCTGGTTCTGCTGGAGGTTTCTTCCTGTTAAAAGGGAGGTTTTCCTTCCCACTGTTGCCAAAGTGCTTGCTCATAGAGGGGGTCATATGATTGTTGGGTTTTTCTCTGTATGTATTATTGCAGGGTCTACCTTACAATATAAAGTGCTTTGAGGTGACTGTTGTTGTGATTTGGTGCTGTATAAATAAAGTTGAATTTTCAGATTTAAATCTAAATCTAAATTGAGTAATAACATATGTGATGCTATTATGGATCATAAGGTATATAAAGTACACAGGATTTCCCTGCATATAAAACTTTTTGGTGCTCACCTAAACAATATTTTGGCCTTCCGCTAATAAACATATACATTTTTGCTTACCGAATGCTGAAACACAGCAAGAAAATGCACATACCGGTTTTAAGTAAGGTAAAATAGACTCACTTTATTAAATAAATGCAGACCAATCATGTTTGCGTGCATATTTACACCCTCAACTTCCCACCAGAGCCAGAAAAAACATGATACAGACATGAAAACTAGCTTGTTTACGCGGGCCAGTGAAGGTCTGAGCTGCAGACGGGGGAACCAGTGGGTAAAATGTTATTTTGTAACCTGGTGACAATTTAATTATAAACTCTGAGCACATCAGAGCTGATAAAGCTGAAAAAAGCCTGACTGACCAACATCTTTTAACAATAATTTCTTTTTTTTAAAACAAGCCCGCCTTCTTGGCTGGAAAATGGCTTATTGTGAAATACTTGACCACATTCATGGAGTTACTAACATATTTTAGAACTATGTGTGCCATGTTTCTCTTCAACTGTCCGATGTGTAGCCCATTGTTAACTTTATCTTGGTGAGTGCGTCTCTCTGCTGGCTCACACTGAGGGCTGCTGTCAGTCTTGACTGATCTGATGAGTGAGTCACTTGTTAATAGATGTGTAAAATAACCTTTACAAGGTCCGAATGCTCTTTGATACTTCCTCGAATTGCCAGTGTTTAAACAATATTAAATTATCCATGACATTAAATAGTAACAAGGTTCAAAAAGGATCTTTTTAAACTCTCTAATCTTTATTTTCTCAAAGCAAACTGTAACCAAGCGCTCTTTAAGAGGAAGGGTAACCTCAGACTGTTTTATCTGTATCATCTACGACATGTTTATTAACTTGAAAGCCAAGAAGACCATGTAATGTTGATTTTATATGTAAGCTGACGAAAAGCAGCTGTCTCAGCTTGATTGTAGAGTACTGGTTTCCAACTACTGGTGAGATACAGGTACTCATGGGAAAAGAAGCAGAGTAGTCTGAGTGACTCCTTTCCTGCCTTGAGTGTCTTAGTTCAGAAGCTCTGACTAACCTTATATAGCCTAGTTTTGCTTTGATGGAGTTAGTATATATTTAAATGCAGTATTTATCAGAAATAATGATAATAAAACTGTAATAATACAATATTAAGTCTGGTATCAGAGTATATCCAGGTCGAGATAACTCAAGTCGGCATCGTTCATCTTCTCCTCACCTCTGCTGTGTTATTTCAAAGCCAGGCCTGAATCAATACCTCGATACAAGGATCAATGGGAGTGAACGGCTCTTCTCCCCCCTCCTCTTCTCTCTCCTTCTTCTTCCTCTTCAGTTCATTCCTCACCCTTCGGCTTCTTCTTCAGCTCGGAGAAAGCCTGGTTTGCAGAAAAGTTTGCAAAAGACGCCGCATGTCCTTTGAGTTTCCACCAGAGCCTCCTTCCTCCAGTCTGAAGAGTGCCTTCTCTCCCCGCAGATGAAATACGAGCGAAGGACAGCCGCACACAAACGCGCTCCCACCTCCGGCCTGACCCGCCAAAATAAAATACGCTCGACTCACCGTTCGACACCGTTCGTGTCCGTGACCGAGTCATTTTAAACTGCTGCTGTGAATGAAATGAAAACTCCTCCAGTTACCATAGTGACCACTGCAGGGCCGTAAAGGAACTGTGATAACGTCAACAGGCTGAACAACAGGAGTATTTCACGTGTAAACTGTCACAATAAAGCATTATTAATGAAATACAACTCTGATATCACTGATAAACAGTGAATTAACTTCCTGTCCTGCAATCAGCATTTTCATTGGGGACTCTTTTGCCTCTAGTAGGCAGTATATAATAATTAAGTCATATGGTGAGGTGTATTTTGACCTAAATTTAGCTAAATACTACAGATTCTGAATTCAAATCTTTAAATAAAACAAACAAACAAACAAAAAAAACTTATTTAGTCGGTAGACGTTATAAAGGAGTTTTATCGGAGTTGTTTGTTGATGTATGGCATTTTTATGTCCCAGTGACGAATTGAATTTCATTTTATTTAGATAATAATAATATATATATATTTTTTTAAAACCCGCCTAAAGGCTGTTCAGCTGCAGAATAACAGGACTTCAAGGACTGCTCCAGATGAAATATTTGCTAAAAACAAACAAACAAAGAAACAAACAAAAACAGTCTTCGTTAAGAGCGCTCGTTAAGTTCTGTATTAATTTGGAAATTTCCCTGCTTAACATCCGCTCCTCTTGACTTTATTTCTGTAACTTAACGCTTATGGAAACCGGTAATAAAGCCGCAATAAATGCCGTTTCTTTCAACTGCGTTAAGTCTCATTAACGTGTTTCTTGTAGTGTCAATACTGACACCGTCACTTTGTTCGTGTCTCCGGGAATAAAGGCAGGACTTCAGCCGAGCAGCCTGCCTGCAGGCTGGACTGTTAAACAGGCAAAATGAGTCCGCTGGCACTCGCAGGAAGCCTGGAATTTCTTTTAGGGCAACATGCTGTAGAAATGCAAAATAAGGATCAAGTGATCCCAAAATATTCAGGATGAGGCAGGAAAATATGCCAGACTAAAAAAAAAAATACCAGCTCCATTCAACCCTTATTAAAAATCAGAAAAAAATGGATAATACCAAAAATCTAAAGACCACATGTGCAGACAAATATGAGAAAGGTGGCATTTAGAAGTCTATGTCCTAGATGGAGTCTGTTATTTCTAAATGTACCTACATTGTAGACAGTGGGTCTTACAAAACAAGAACACATGTCATCAGTATGTCTTCATAGTGCTGAGTTGCTCGTTTTAATCTTTGTTTCCAGCTTTGGATTGTTACATTTGGAAACGGTTTTCATTTAAAACGCTCAATTACTTTATTATATAACTGAGACGTTTGTTTGATTTAAATTCAAACCTGGCAAAGTTTTGTAGAGAAGGTTGTTCAGATGTTTTGCTGTGATGTCTTTAGATATTAGACTTTACACTCATCCATAGAGACAATAAGCACAAAACAAGGGCGCCACAGAGGCTGTGTTACTCAAGACATGCTGGAGCTGTTTCGTTTGGCCCCTTAATTTATTTTGAAAGTTAAAAGAGAAATCATGTTTTTCCAAGCTGTGCCACTTTTGTCCATGGATGGATGGATGGATGGATGACTGACTGACTGGTTATTCAGAATATCTTAGCAAAATCTAGTGAGACTCTTTTATCTTGGTGGAAGGAGCTCTTCTGAAATCCCTCTTTAAATGATACTGTTTTTTCTGTCTCTGTCCAAATAGTCCTGACTACAGTGGGACCCTCTGCCTGTGCTGCGTCCTGTGCCAAGTTTCCAACAAACACAGCGTTGAAAGAGGCTGTGCGTGATTTATTAAGGCCTGATTCACTGGCAGTGAGCAGTACATGCAGGAATGCTGCCAGACATTGTTACTGCTCCCTCAGTTGCTCACCCAGTAAGCCACAGAATTTCTGTCCCTAATTTCTCTAATAAAACAATATCAACACCCAATCTGGGAATTCATGGAGATTATAATGTGCCTATAATGGAATTTATATTGCAGATATTGAAGTCCATTTCTGATATTAAAAAAATGGGAGAAGTTAAATGAATAATCATAGAAATTGTCATCATTTTTATTATTTTCATTAAGTCAGTGTTGACTTTTATTTTTTAAAATAGAAGCTGTATCATAGTAAACAAATAGTCAAGCCAACATTGAGCTAAGCTAAAATATTGACTTTCTCTGACTAAGCCGGCGACGTCCACAGCCCCTTTGATCTTAAGTGGGTCAGCACAGTGAAACTCCTCTTTCTGTGTTTTTACAGAAACTTACATTTAATCAATAAGATTTTTTAATATAAGAAAAAGAAGCACAATTACAATTGTGCATTTCATGTTTTCTACTTGATAAAGAAATGCTGCTGTAGTAAATTAAAGAAATCTGTCCACATGTAAGAAGTAAATGTGTAAAGTAATAAAATAACTTAATTACTTTGGTGTAGTATGTATGTCCATGGGGGAGGTCATTATCAGTAAGAAAAGCTTCAAAACTTGTCAAGAAACAGTTAAAAATTCAAAGTTCATGCACAGTGGGCCAGATTGGAGTCTTCCCCTGGCCAGTTCATGGTCCCCAGGCCTTATGTTTCACACCCCTGCTATAAGCAGTCCATTTATTGACAAAGAAATGTATGTGTTGGGTCAGGATTATTAATGAAATTCCACTTCCAGACTCTAAAAACATATTGTAGTTTTGATTCAGCTGACTGAAAAGCTAATACTAATCACGTGTATGGATTTTAAATTCTGATTTTGACTCACTTTGTATTTTGATTTCTTGAGCAAAATCAGCATCCATGTATTTATTTGTAAAAACAGTTTAAATAGTGTGTTAGGGATCTCATTAGTCTATTAATTAACCTTTACCGATTAACTTTAAATTTGTTCCATTTTGTTAAAAATGTAAAATGCTACATTACTTTATTTATATGATAATAACCTTCGTATTGAACAAATAATAGCAGATGGATGAGTGCATCTGTCTAATTAAACAGCTCAGCCTTAACTGAGGACCTTTTCCTGTCAGCTATTCTGCTCATTTACAGCTTCAAACTTTTATTCTTCTTGGACTGTATTACTGTAGTTTTGAATAAGTCACAGTTATTATGGATGTGTCCTCTGTGACATCATACAGAGCCAAGAGGAGAAAAAATATCTAAAACAAGTTTGAAGCCTGTTATTGTCTCACAGGGATCAGATGTACAATTCGTAATTCATTAAAGTTTCCCCCGGTTTTAAAAATTGTATTTATTTTTATTGAAATTTTATTGAAGAATAAAAATAAAATAAAATAAAAAGTTTGCTAATTTTTAATATCAGTATCCACCACTGTACCACTATATATACAGTACTGTGCAGAAGTGTTGAATCACCCATTTTATTTCTTTATATTTTGCTTCCAAGGAGCCACACTTGTAATTTTTTTATAACAAGATTTTTTACAAGTAGTCTTGAGCAGTAGCTTTCCAGGCTTTCTGGAGATCTTTCAATGTTTTTCATTCATTCTTACTCCAGTCCTTGTACCATTTTTAAATGAATGTTTTTTGTTTGTTTCTTTGTAAAGAGACTAAGGACTGATCTATCAATTGTTCGACCGTGAAAAAGCTCCATACTCAAAGCACATAAAAGACTTAAATTAGCAAACAACCAATTTTAAATGATATCTTTAAGCACTTTGTTGCCAGCAGCTTTCCTGAGCTAAATCTACAAAACAGTGTGACTGGTATAAAACAGCATTTTTGCTCCAACAAAAATGGTGATTAACAAAGAGCTAGTAGCTGAAAACCTGGCAGTGGGTCCTTAAAAAGGAGGAAACTGGACAAGTGGAGGACAAAAGTAGAAGTGGCACAGTACAGTGTCTGAAAATCATGTTCTTAAGAAAGAGAACAAAAACCATTAAAGAACTGACACCAGAGCTGAGAGATGCTTTAGCCCTTCAGTTTATTTATCTACTGTTTGCTGAAACTTCAGAATAGGTCTCAGTGGAAAGGTGGCTGTCAAGAAGCCAATCCTAAGGAAGGGAAACAAGGAGAAAAGGCTGAAGTATGCCAGATTATACAAGAACTGGACTGAAAATCAGTGGCAACAGCTCTTTCGAAACCAAATTTGAATATGTTGTTTCAAATAATTGTCAATATGTATGGAGGAGGTCAGCCATCTGTAACAGACTGTGGGGGATGATTCGCTTCATTTTTCAGCATAACAATGATCCAAAACACACAGACCTCCCAGAGTCCAGACCACAACATTACTGGAATCATGATGGAATCATCTTGACAGAATAAAGCAGACAACCAACATCTAAAGAAGAGCTTTGGATGTCTTTCAAGAAGAGTGTAGACTTCCTGAAGACAACTTAGAGAAATGACAAGAAAGCTTTCCCAACAGAGCTCACGCTGCGTTGAATAAAGAATAAAGGTGGCCATAAAAATAATAGCTTTCAAACTCATTAGAATTTTACAAACTCTATTTTTGCCTTATAGTTGCACGATTCAATAAATCACCACAATTAATTCCATCTTACTAGCAAAATATAAAGAAATCAGAAATACTTACCATTTTTTTTAATATTTTAATTTCATATATGCATTTAAGCTTTGTTTTAATATTTTGGTTACATTTTTCTTTAATAAAACTGGTAAATTTCAAATTATGCTTCGTTTTCTTCCAAAGACTCAATTTCCCATGCTGCCTTTCGAGGGGGGCGTCGTCAGCGCACATGTGCGCACGCCGAATAGCGAGCATGTACTGAAGTGTAAATAACCCGTCAATATTATTTGCACTTTTTCCCGGTTTGCCAGTCGGTCCCGTCGGACAGCATGGCCTCAGAGGAGGACGACGTGCTGCTGTTTCTAATCTACCAGCACCTGAAGGTGAACGGCTACCAGAAAGCTGCCCAGGTGCTGGAGAAGCACGTTACCCAGGTAAGAAGTTTGGCTTGAATTTACAGTCTAATATTTAGCGTGCAGTCGGTAGACTGGGTTCTGGCTCGCACACGTTAGTTAAATGTGAGTAAAAGGACGATTTTTTAATGCGATTTCATCAGCTGACATCCGCATCTTGCATGTTATATAACAACTTAAATATAAATGTGATGTGTGTTTGCTTCAGTGTGGCTGTCGGTAAGATGCACTTCAGTCTCTGTGTGTGCGTTAAAGCGTGTGGCTCCTTGTTCAGGCCTTCTGGAGGAAAAGAACATTATGTTACAGGAGCTGCACAAAGCAGCCCTGCTCCTGCGGCCTATTGCTGCACGCCGTCACCCCATTCAAAACCTCATCACCTTTTCATAGTGTTTAGTGATAACAGTTGACCTTTTTTATCTAAAGCTCCTGGAGCTGCTGTGAGTAGTTGATTAATTGATTATTTTATCAATTTAAAAATAATCGGCAGCTTTTTTAAATTAAATAGTCAGCTGAGATGAACTTCTACTTCCATATTTTTCAAATACGAGACCTGGATGCTTTCCTCTATATTTCGAGTAGTTCACTCGTTTTTGGAATTTGGAGTATTTGGACTGTTGCACATAATCACTGCAGCTCTTGATTATCCAGTCAGTGTGCCGATGACACTTTATGATGCAACCAGACACTGTAAAATAAACTTTTCTGGTATTTTCTTTTTTTAACAGGGGAAATCTAAAAAATAATATTCTTATTCTTCCTAAGTCTGTCTTAGGAAAAATGGGCTTAGGTGTGATTTAAACTTTTCCTGCAGAGCTTATGAGATAAAAATGTCATTGTCAAAAGTTGCTCATACTTACAGTGGTGGGTGCTCATATTTAACATGATAAAAATGTAAAAAATGAGATCAGAGTCAGTACAGGTACAGAGAATCACAAGGGTTCTCTGTTTGCAACAGTTCTTTTCTATTTTGGCTTCACAGGTCTGAATCAAGTACATAAACCCCGCCCACCTGCAGTTCAGACCTTCTGTTTATGGGGGACGGCCAATCTGAAGAAAGTTGGCTTAAAGGGAGAGTGAATTAACTGAGCGGTCTGCTGAAGTTCATTATAAGATATCAGTTATCTTTTCTTTCATTTTACTAACCACTTATCCAGCGTTGTGTTGCGGGGTAGCTGGAGCCTGTCCCAGCTGTTACAATGCCAGAGGCAGGGTAAACCCTGGATAGGCTGGTTCCTAACCATTAAAAAGAGGGGGAAGGGTTTTCCATCAAAACATAAAAATAAGGAATATCATACTGTCGTAGAGTTCAAACATAAAAAGAGAGCTGGAAAGGACATAATACAACACCTTAAAGTCTGAATGAAGTTACAGCAGCAGTCTTATTAGAATTTACTTACGAGTATCCTTCACTCCTCTATGCGAACATTGTGTATTCATCATACTCTCTTCTTTGGCATATTTTACATGAATTCACATCTGGAAGCTTGTGGCAGCATTCCTGCAGCACAGGAAATTTGCTATTTCCCTTTGCTATCTCTGTTTTTTTTTTCCTTTCTTTTTTTGTCTTCTGTCTATGTAGTTATGGGACGCACAGGAAGTTTATTTGAAGCAGAGATAGAACATTCAGGGTATCAGTGAAAAGGAGAAATTGTATTTTGAAAACACTCTTGAAGAGTCAGTACTGAGCAAGTTTTAGATGCACAGTATTTCTCAGGCTGTTGTGTGTTCTGTTGTAGGTGGAGACACCGGTGGAGAGCTCCTCCACCCTACATGATATCTACACAGACTGGATGAAGTAAGTCACACCCAGTTAAACACTTGTATACATAAATATATAACGCCACAAGTTACCAAAAAGAAAGTAATTATAAGAAAATTGTAAAATTTAACATGTCACATTCTTTGTGCTGTAATTGTTATATGTGCTACAAATCCTGTGAAAACTGACTGTACAGCAAACTGTGTACAGGTGAGCATGTGTAGATTAAAAATGTCAGTAGCTGAAAACAGGATGGGGCTCTTTGGCTCCCAAAGAACCTAAAAACAATCATTTAATGGTCTAAAATGAGATTAAGCCCAATGCAGTGCATAAATAGTGGCTTGTTTTCGTTTCTATTGATCACTTAAATCGTTTCTCATCATCCTCTGTTTTTCTTTATCTCCACATTTTATGACTTTCTGCTTTTTGGAGTCACAGCTCAGCAGGTAATGCGATTCAGAGACACACTCAGCTTAGGTGATTTGTAGACTCCATACTGTCTGTATGAGCAGGATGCGACTGCTACGGTTTGTGTGAGTGATTTCCTGGCCTTGTGCCCAGTGCATTCTGGGATCACCTTCAAATCCCTGCCTCCCTAATGAGGATTAAATGGGCATCAGATAAATGGCTAAATGAATGACATCAGCTCATTTGCCAAAGTGAATCTAACACTAAAATAACAGAAATCTGCGGAAGTCAATGAAAATACATAATTATGTGCCGAATATAAGGCACCTCTGATTATCAGAAAAACACCCTTTTCAAACAGCTGCTCATTAGGGATAAGTACTCATAATGATACTTAGCCCTATTCTAATTAATGCAAATGATCAAAAACCTGTAGTTCTTAGGCTTCTGAGATTCACAGAAATGGGTTTTAAAAAAAAGATGAATTCAATTAAATATTATTTATATAGCATCAATTTACAACACCTGTTGCTTCAATGTGCTTTATAATGTAGGTCCTACAATATAAAAAAATAAGAATACACTTAACCTCTCCAAAAGTTAGCTGACACTTTGAAAGCAAGCACTTGGCAACGGTGGGAAGGAAAAACTCCCTTTGAACAGGAAGAAGCCTCCGGCAGAACCAGGCTCAGGGACGGGCAGCTAGTTGGGGGTTAAGGTGGAAAAAAGTGAGAAAAAGATACACTGTGGGAGAAAGACACAGAATTGAATTACTTCACTGCACTGATAAAGAGTAAAGGTATGTAAACAGAACAGTGTAGTCTATAGCTGTGCTAGCTATTTGCTTCCAAGCATAGCTAAATCAAGTTGAATGCTTGTTTACGTTCACGACCATTTAGGCACACCTTCCCAGTACTGGGTTAGACTCCTTTTTTGCTTTGAGAACTGCCTTAATTCTTTGTGACATAAATTGAAAAATGTGCTGGAAACATTCCTCAGAGATTTTCCATGTTGATAGGATAGCATCACACAGTTCCTGCAGATTTATTGACTGCACATCCGTGGCTTGAGTCTCCCGTTCCGCCACATCCCAAAGACGCTCTCTTAGATTCAGATCTGGTGCCTGTGGAGGTCATCTGAGTACAGTGAACTCGTGTTCAAGAAACCAGTTTGAGATGTTTTGAGCCTGATTGCTTACAAAAAGATGAATGTTGCCACTGCAGCATCACGTATTAGTGAGTGTTGGAACACTAAGGCTCGCCATTTTGGTGTTGGTGAAACCTGATGTGACTAATGAAGTGAATTTGAATGCCAAGTCCAATTTGCCAATCATACTTTATGGTGTTTTTATGCATACTGCATCCCCCTGTCGTGTGGTGGCAAATAATGTATCAGCTGCTGGTGTGCGCTGCTGTTGTGGTGTCACTTCGGCCGGTTGTGCACCTTTTGATTTTTGTAATCTGGCTGTTGGTTGAAGACAAAAGTGTATGATCACAATGGGTTTTGCCGCCATTTTAATGATTCCATCACAGACGCTTAGAGATATACAGATGTATGTTATGTTATAACAGTGTGGAAACTGGAGAAAAAAGTTACATTATTAGCCATGTAACTCCACTAAAATGTTCCAAAATGCTCTAAACACTAAAATGGTCCAGAGTTCATTTCAGACTTTCTGGGCTGAAAATTGGCACGCTGCTATGAACTTAAGCAATCTGTGTTTATACATCTGCTAATTAAAGAGGCCACAGCCATAACTTTAAGCATCAGCAAATTCCATTTAAATGATTTATAATAAAGATTAGGCCTGTGTACAAATGTGATGAAGGGAGAAAACATACATGAGGCCAAAAATACTTCTCATACTAGCATGTAAACGTGTTAATTTCATGGCCAAAGTTGGACATTTTAACAGGAGAATCTGTGAGTCTGAGACTCACTTTTAGAGTCGGCCTCAAGTGGTCACTGGAGGAATCGAGATTTGCACTGAATGCATTTTTCAGCTCATCAGTTGGTGCTTTACCTAATGTATAAGCATAGCCAGTAAGAGAAATGTAATTAATTTGTGTGTGTGTGTGTGTGTTACAGACTGTACTCCCTAGCCCAGCATGCCAAACAGGAGACACAAGAGTCCAGTTACTCAAAGAAAAGCATCAAAGCAGAGGCTGCAGACACCAGGCTCTCCAGTGTCACAGGAGGAGATGATGTGGATTCCAACCCTCCACTCGGTAAATTTTATGTTTGATTGCATTAGTTAAGACAAAATATAGCCACTAATATGTGCACATCTGTAGCTGAAATGAATTTAATTAATTAAATGTCAAACATTTTCTAATTAATGCTTGTTTAAATCTTGTGGATCTCGATTTCTGGAGAATGATGATTTCCATTTTTATTTTTTCTGATGTTTTATAGATACATAGAGCAACAACTTGGCAATTAATTATTTTAGCAACCTGTCAGTCATACAGCTGATTCATTAGTTTATCTTTGGAAGATACAAGAAATGAGGAAAACGTAAAACCAACAAAAGCCTCTCTGTAAAAATATGTTTTTATTTATTTATCTAATGCTTATTTAAAGCTAATTTAACAGTAAGCTGAAGTTTGTTCCACAACGCTGGAGCTAAAACGGTAAAATTATGGGCTCCTGTGCTTTGAGCCCACACTGCAGAGGTTGTAACAGCAATTGATTGTCTGTGATTTAAAAGTAATCAGTGAAAATTTTAATTGGATTCTGCCAGTGTAATTCTGCCAGGACTGGAGTAATGTGTGTCGAGTGATTGTGACTAACCTCACTGCTGTAAATGGTCAGAGGCTCTCAGGCCCCTCTCCTGCGCAGCTAGCTCACAGTTTAGGAGACGTTTCTCTACTTTTAAGATCAGTCTTCAAACTTCCCTTTTTGATAAAGTTTATCATTAGATTCTTGCCTTCTTTGTTCAAACTGGACACTTTTTGTTACTTCCCCACATCACCTGGACTTTTTAGGGAATGTAACTACTAGATCTGTTGACCCTGACACATCCCTCAGTAATGCTGCTGGGTAACGTCTCGTAACTTGTTCATACAGGATCATCTGATTGCTGGGCTGTTATCTCTAATATTGTAGGGTCCTTACCTTACAATGTAAAGCTCTTTGGGGCAACTGTTGTTGTGAAATTGGCGCTACATAAAGAAAACTGAGTTGAACTTTGCATTGTATAAGTTATCCTTTTTTTCCACTCTGTGTTTATTTCTTTTACAAATCTTGGCACCGGTGACTATGAAGCCAGTCTAAAATATATTTGATTTTCTCTTTCAGAGCCCGGGCCTGATGTTGTTGAGCCACTGAAGGCAGAGAGCATCTCTGAGAGTGTCTGTGAGCAGCTGCTGGCTGCTGATAATAAATCCCAAGCAACAAACTCTGACAGCAAGAGCGCCGGCTCCTCTGACAGTGAAGTGGAAGAAGAAAAGATAAAGGAGGAAGAAACAAAAACAGAGCAAGAGGTGAACATCTCGCATATCATGAAAAATGGGTTTGAGTTTTTCTGTGCTAGCTTTGCCCCCTTTTTCTCAAAGTGAGGAGACGGAATACTTTCAGTTAGCGTAGCCCTGTTGTGTCATTGCTAAAGTGTGCTTCATATGGGAGAGCCAATAAGGACAAACTGAATGTTGAGCATAAATGTTTGGTATTTAGGATGTGTTGATGAACACGTGCACCGAGAAAACCAGGAAATATCCTGTAGCCTTCAAATGGTAAATTAAAATCACAGGAGAAATGACAAGATACGATAAGAAGGAGAATCATTTTTCTCAGCTAAGATGCTAACAATTTATTTCCTGGCATGACTTAAGCTTTAAAAATGTGTTTTCTTAAATTCAAAAGAGGTTTCTCAACAACAGCAGCTGCAGGAAGGCGTGGTTGTGGTTGGTCCTATGCAAAGTTTTGCAGCACGTCTGCATGCTAACAACCCTTCGCTCTGTCACCAAAGAGCTGCGTAAACGGACACAAAGGCGGCGCCATGTGTTCTGCTTCTGCAGTAGTATAGTATAGCAGATTAGCTTTTACAGGTAATAATATTGACATTCTGACACCCAAACAGTACATTTATAATCTGAAATAAGCTATGCCCTGAAGATAACAATCATATTTTCAAATATTAGCATCTTAAAACTAATTAAAGTAGGCGAGGAATCTCCAGCAGACCTTATCTAATTAAAGATGAATCTCTAATTTTGTATGATTAAGCATGAAGTGAACACGAGTTTTTTTAAGTCTTATCTCATAAAGCAACTCTTGAAATGACTACGAGCAGGGAAAGATAAAGGTGCGAAATGTTAATGATCATTAATGTAGGAATATTTTTACTTGGGGTTTATGTTTTAAAGGTTTTCATTAAAGTTAAAAGCAAAAAGTAAAAAGCGTTCGAGTAAGTATCAAGTGTTACAGCGTTGTTACAGGAGGAGGAAAGCAGTGCCATCATGAACACACATAGCTGTTGTCCAGCCACTGTAATAATGTGCTGATAGATGGACAGTAGCTGCAGTGTTGTTATACGCTTGTGAAACACACGGACACATTTCCACTCGTCTCATCTGTCCTGTATCTCTTAGTTTCCTCTGTTATTACTGCTGTGTGTGTGTGTGTGTGTGTGTGTGTGTGTGTGTGTGTCTTGTCTGTTCTTTTGTGTTGGCCCAGTGATGCAGCAGATAATGCCGTGTGGACACAGAATGTGTGTGCGTGTGACAACGGTAATCTTCAGAGACAAATTGTGTGCGTGCTCGTTTCTGTGCGAACTATTCGTTGTGGTTTCTGTCGACAGCTGCTGGAAACCCTGATTACTTTGTGTCTAATGGTAAAAGCACTGCGGCTTTCTTTTTGCTGTACAACAACAACAACACATCACATTCTTAACGGCAAAGATGTTTCTACTCAGCAAGAATTTCTAGTTTCTTTTAGTTGTAGTTTTTCTCCAGCTGGTTGAATTAAATCTGCTCTCTGTGGATTAAAATGGACTTCCTGTGATGTGGAGCGGAGCTAGCAAGTGCTCCAGCGACACTCAGTGGAGTCATATTTTTACTTTTTGATTGCATATAAAGAGTTGCTAGCATCTCCTCCTCACGTGCCTTCATGGCCTGCTTGGACTTGATTGTGTTTTTTTGCTTAAAGTGGTGAAACAAGTTTGTTTTTTCCATATTTAGTGGCAACAATTGTCTTGCATACTTTGCAGAGTAGTGTGGTTTGTTGGGGGTTGTTGAAGTAGCTCCCTTTTTATGTACTAAATATCATTGGAGGCTGGCACATGCAGCTATCGCTCTCAGGCATGTCTGGGTTTGTTGTTGTGCATGCTAGGGGACGTAAACACAGGGTGTGTCTATCTATACAGTCCAAATATATTTGACACAACAAGTTTAAAGTTTTTTTACTTTACATTGAAGTCTGTGTGTGAGTATTTGAAATTGCTCTGTTGCATTGTTTCCCCCAAACGTAAAAAGCACACAAATGAGCCACGCTGCTGTACTGAAGCCTGTACACTGTTCTCAGTATAGCACCTCATTTGCAGTGAAATATAGTCTCCAATAAATGGGGCAGTAAAATGATCCTCGAGTGTCTTGGATTTGTCTTCCTGAAACTAGCAGATATTCTGAGTAAACAGCAGGATGCAAGTTCTTCTAACTGCCTGTACATATTTTCCAGTCGGCTCCAACTAAAGTGTGTGCTGAGGCGTCCAATGAGGCAGAAAGCCTGAGCTCTGCCTCTTCAGACGCTGAGGAAATAACTGCACCCAGCCAGGATAACAACAGCCTGGTGTTACCTGATCAGGCTGAGGACCAGTCGCAGGCCCCCGTTCCAGCCGAGGCCTCAGTCTCAGGCGGTGACCTTAAAGAGGAGCATCAAGAGGGCAGTGATGATCTGAACCAGGTTAGGTCATCAATTTCGTTTTAAACCTTTGTGTCAGATATTTATTTTTCTTTTCATCTCATCATATCTCGCAAAACTTTGTCATGCGACTGACACTTGAGCACATATGCATCACTCGCTCTACCTTGACTGTGCTGTTTAATTTTCCTCCTGGCGCACTGGATCGCTCTGCAATGAGCAGAAATGTTAATCACCTTAAACCACACTCATAAAAAAATGGGAGTAGCTGTTGATTCCTGGCTCAGCTCCTTCTCCTCAGCTCACCTCTGCACAGCTGAAACTTATTTTGCAGTGGACTGTTTGTGTTGTTACGCTTCCAGTAGTCAACACTGCAGGCAGCCTTTCTTTGCTGAATTGTGATTTTTTTTAGGACTTTACTGGAACGTAAAAGATTGCGATTGAATGTCACCGTATTTGATGTTGCTCTTAATTAGTGCTAGCAACAAGTCGGTGCACTTTAAAACTCTGTATTCATGTTTAAATCATCTGAAGCTCCAACAGAAACAGAAACGTCAGATTTAATTGGCATTTACATTGTTTAAACAAGCAATTTGGTGCCAGTTGTCAACAAGAAAAAGATCAAATAAAAAACATACAGAAATTAAATGTATGATTATTTTTTTTTTTTTGCATAAAGATGAGAATTTGTGGTGCCAACTTTTTACCATAATAATAATTCTGCAACATTCATCTCTCCAAGTGTCAAAACAGGACTGTTAAAAGCCAGCAATGAATAATTCATGTTATTTGATCAGTTAAATAGCGTTGTATTTGCAAGATTTATTGCTCACATGTGGGAAGATGGAAGCACCAGTAATAATAAATCGGACATGAGCAATCAAAAAGCTGTAAACAAAAACCCTGATCAGCCAAATATTAATTAATTGTCACCCAAACTGTTGTAAACATCTGGCTCTGTTTACAGACTAGTGCAGCATGCTGGTGTGCTATACATCAAAGATCATTATGCTCGTTCCTCTTATGCTCATATCCATAGATGCTTAGTTTATATCAAGTCTTAGACTATTTTTTAGCTAAAAAAAAAAAATCTAAATGTAATTGTCATCTTCCACGAAATCCAGAGCAGCTGGAAAAACAATAAATTGGCAGAAATGCAACTTGGGAAACAAATATCAGTCCTCTTGTTGTTATTATTGCCCGCATGCACACATCAACATAGACCTAAGAGTGTGCTGGACCTAAAACTAAAGATTATCACCTGCACTGGTATCTAATTTGGTGCACGAGAAATGCAACACACAAATGAAACTGCATTCAGTTTTGTCCCAGCAGTCCCAGCTGTCCTCTTCAGCGAATGCCGCCATGCTTGGCAACCTTCAGAAAATGGTGCCGGCTGAGTTTTAAAGCAGATACTGGCCGGCGCTGGCACCAGCGCCTTCAGGCTGGAAGTGTTTAAACCATTATCCATCTGACTTCTCTTTAGTGATGCAGCCATGTTTCCAAGACTTAACTGTGGCTTTGAGTGCAATTTTAGCTTTTATTGACAAAAATGAGCTGTATTAATTCGCCTTTGTTTTCTTGTAGGATTAAATTGATCTTTCTGCTCGGTTTTTCTCCAGGAAGCGACCACAAACACCTCAGAAGACATAGAAGAAGCTTTGGCGTCACAGCAGACAGATGTTCCCACTCAGGAAGTCAGTGAAGCCGAGTCTCCAGAAGGTGAAGAAGCCACAGCAGGAGAGGTGCAGTACTGCTTCATATTCATATATTAATTGATACGAGTACAGAACCTGTGATTGCTTTTATTATGCATCCCTGAAGTGCCTGCATATTTTGATGTTTCCACTACAATTACAAAGTATTTAAATAATTCAGTTAAACTAAGGACTAAATCTGTAAAAAGATCAAAAGATCTTAAAAGTAAAAACTTGACTCGTCATGTCTGGTGGTGAAAGACCTCTGTTGACCTCTTGCAGATGCCCAGCCTGGTTGAGCCCACCACCTCTGACCTGACAGCTCTGGAAACCAGTGACCAGCTAGGAGACGGTCAAGCCCCGCCCTCTGCAGGTATTAACAGCCAATAGATTTTTAATTACCAGTTTGTTCTTTTCCCCCTAAATGCATGGCATCTTTTCCGTCTCTTTCTCACTGCTCTGACAAGAGTCACAAGCTGTTGTTAAGAAACCGAGGCTTCAGTGCGGCTGCGTCTGCAGCAGGTTTCTTTTATGTATTATGAAAATCAGTCTGATAACATCTGCAGTCCAGGTTTGTTTCCACAGTTACAAGAGTTTCAAAATTACACATTTCTGCTCAGGCATGAAAATCACTGCAAGGTCGATGATTTAAGAAAGAAAGTGAGATCTGTCTTAGGGTTGTATCTGTAATCAGAATGTTTCTCCTGATTGATTGATTTAAACTTATCACTAAATTTGTAGTTATGAGCACCCACACATTCATCTTTCCGTATATACGATTACATAAGACAAAGAGAAGATGCACATGCTCATGACCGACATAATTAAATGATTGATTAAAAAAATATTACACACATTCATATAATCTACCAAAAATTGGTTCATCTTTATAGCTTCTTATCTTTATATGTGAATATTATTGTTGTATGTTATTATTGTACATTGTTGTGGATGGCCCCGCCCCTCCCTGAGCCTGGTTCTGCTGGAGGTTTCTTCCTGTTAAAAGGGAGTTTTTCCTTCCCACTGTTGCCAAAGTACTTGCTCATAGGGGGTCATATGATTGTTGGGTTTTCTCTGCATGTATTATTGTAGGGTCTACCTTACAATATAAAGCGCCTTGAGGCAGCTGTTGTTGTGATTTGGTGCTGTATAAATAAAATTGAATTGAATATGTACTTATGATTACTTGGACATCGTTTTCGTCATAAGTCAACAATAGAGAAAAAAGTATAACATTACTTCTCACTCAGTTTTTCATTCAGCTACACCGCTGAAGGATCTGAAAACTGTGATGCATGAAGAGCTCAAGTCAAGGCAAACGAAAAGACCAGACGTTCTCAACTGAGGAAGACTAAACGGTCTAAAAACTCAAAAAGATTTCAGCACTCATAGTTGTGTATAAACTGATATTTCATAGCATCAAGAAGAAAGACACATTTCAACCTGTTGCTTTGCTCAGCAGTTTTCTTTTTTCCCCGAAAGCTTAATTAACCAGGCAAAAAACTAAATATTGTCACACCTGAAGCACATCTGTAGCTGTGACCTTGGTGTTCGCTATTTCCTCGCAGGACACTCATTTGATTAAATCAACTGTGGTTCGTCTAGCATGAAGCACGCCAGGTTGTTGTGATCTTGCAAATCTAGTGAGAATCCAGCCGCCTCTCAACACGTTTCTTGTGGTTATGTGACGACACACCTCGGGAACAGAAGGGGAGATGGATGTTGGCTTTATCTCGACTTGTTGTGGTGGAGGCTTACAGCTGTGAGGCTCGACTCTTTTCATTTAATGGCTGCTGATTTGGACGAACTGACCTAAAAGTTATTCACTGATATAAAAAGCAGTTCCAAAAAGGGAGTTGTTGTTGGAGCGGTTTCCAACAAAGCACAGCTTCGTCGCTGCTTTTCATTTAACTGTACTCTGGATTTACTTTTTTCCATTTATTTACAAGGGAGAAAAAAGGCATTCTGTTTTTTCATTTTTCCTTTTATTGACAGCACGTCATCTCTGTTTAAGCACAGATGTTTTAGACCATTTTACTGAAGGAAAAAAAACCAACAAAGTTTGAATATTTTTACCCCGAGGCAGCTGGATTCAACGCCAAAACTTGTAAAAGAGTTTGACAGATTTCTGCCAAAGCCGGAGAAACAGCAGTTGTTTTTCGACGCCACTCACTTGTGTAACTTCTCAGCGGAGTTTGTAAAGCTTGTCACAGCTTGTTAAGTAAGCCGGAGTTATGACTACTCTGAGAGTTGCAATCATCTGGAAAACAATTGCATCTTTCACCCAAAAATTTGAAAATGATACATGACGTTTGAATAGAAACGAAGGTTTTTCGCATTCTGACCTGTCAAACACGGAGGCAGCTCTGGATTTTACTAACTGAACTGCACAAATTCCTGGAAAGGAGCCTTTTGTTAATAATATTATCGACCTGAACTCCCTGCTATGACAAGTCCAAACATCTGCTGCAGAAAGGCTTCAGAGTTGGATTCCTGTGGGGGGAGACTGTTCTGATGCTGCTATCAAAAAATACACCTGGAGATGCTCATCAAATAAAAGCGTTAGATATATCACAAACATGTCGTAGTGTGTGCTCTGCTCTCCACTTTAATCCTCAATACATCAGACAGAACCCATCCTGAGATCCCATCAGGACAATTTAAAATGTCTCGTTATCTTATTTTTCTTTTCTTTTATGACCAAACAAAAAAACTGCCTTATCTTGACATTGTTGGCTCAGACATATCTGTTTGCACATCATGCAATGAAAAACTTATGTCTCTTGCTGTTTTTCCCCCAGAGTTGCCACTGTAATAGACTGTCGACTGATTTTAAAAAGATGATTTTATTGAGTCTCACATCATGTACCTAAATCTTAAAGCTCTGATCAGGTATAAAAGACTACAAATGTAATCTAATGTAGGCATTTTATAATATTTTTCAGACCGTGATGGTGAATCTCAAAATCCAAAAGAGGAGGAGGAGGAGGAGACCAAGAAATCTGAGGTGATACACTAACTATTTACGATGAAGATAAGTCTTTGCCAGAAACAGATGGGGAATAATAATGAGTACATTTGCACTATCTGTAATGACTTTGTGTATATGCAGCATGTTTTAATTCCTGTATGTATCTCTGCACTCAGATGTCAGAGGTCGCAGATCTTACATCGGAGCTGGAGGGAGACACGGAGATGTTGAAAATCCCCGTGGACACCGGGATCCACAGTGACCTCTCAGCCACTCCAACTGGTATCAAAGTCACGTTGGTTTCAGAAGAGCGATCGGACCCAGAGGACTCCATCGTCATCAACATCACAGTCAAAGATGACGAAGCAGCTGAGCGAGAGACCGGCCAGCTGTCCCCTGAGGAGACTGCCGAGTCCTGTAAAGACCGCAGCATTCCCAGGAAAAAGAAAAGGAAGAGCAAACAGGATGTTGAGACATCAACAGCAGACACATCGATCACGGACACACCCAGCAGCACTGATGCATCTACCCCAGATCCACTCAGTGACACTCCTCTTCCTAGGAAATCTGCCAAAAAGAAAAAGAGAGACAAAAAGAGACAAGAAGAGGAGGTGACAGAGGATGGCGGAGATCAGGGGGATGAGGTTGAGGCGTCTCAGTTAGCTCCACCAGACAAGAAAAAGAAGGCTAAGAAGAGGAAAAGGGAAAGAGACGAAGAAGAAGAGAAGAAAGAGGAAACTCACACTGTCACTGAAAACAAAATTAAAAAGAAGAAGAAGAAGAAGGCTAAAGATGTGGAAGAGGAGGAGCGTGAGGCAGGAGGAGCAGTAGAGGAGAAGGCTGAGAATCCTGTGAGTCTGGCAGAGACAACAGAGGAGAAAAAGAAGAAGAAGAAAAAGAGGAGAAAGGAAGGAGATCAGGAGAACGAGGCGGTGCAATCTGAAGGAAAACCAGCAGGGGGCAGTAATGGCACAGAGGAGAAAATGGAAGCCACAGGTAGAGAGAGAGAGAGAGGAAAAGCCTTTCCTGAAAGTTCCCTGTAATAAGACATGAACTTGTATTTCATGTGGCCTTTACTCTTAATCATTAGTGGTGATATATCTAGTGTGATTTTTAGATAACTTTAATTGTGCATTTTCTTTTCTTTTTGGCCTGCTCCTGCAGAGGGAAAGTCTTCTTTGGACTCCTCGGCCAAAAAGAAAAAGCGTCTCAGGAAGAAGCTCAGCCTGAAGAGGAGATTAAAACTTCATAAGAAGGAGAAGATGGCGATGAGGTTGATGAAGAGCAACAAGTTATCTGCAGATCAGAACCACGTGAGAAGGAAGAAGTGAGCAGTTTCTGCTTATCTTTGGCATATTTCTTCATAAAACTACAAGTGAAACAAAAGCGAAGCCAAACGATTGTAGAACTTGGCGCTGCTATCATTGTTTCAATGTCACCTTGCAGAATTTTGATGCTGTAGAGGTTCGTGCTACCATTAGTACTTCTTACAAAGAGTATGTGCAGAAAGATGCCAAAATCACAGTAAAAGTTAAAGGATTACTTCCATTTTTCAGACAGAAACACATACAAGAAGAAACAGAGGAAGTGCTTCACCCAAAGCCAAGCAAAAGACCCAAAGTTGAGCCCATTCAGGAGGACGAAACACCAAAGAAGAAGAAAAAGATGAAAAAACATGCTGACCTAGAAGAAAATTCGTCAAAGGAAAACCAACCGCCCAAGGCAAAGCTGGAGAAGAAGAGGGAGCTGCAGGCTGAGGATCAGAGCGGTGTGGTAGATGACCAGAGTGCTGTGATTCTTGATGATGCCGATACGTCGGCGCTTTCAAACGGAGGGAAGAAGAAAAAGAAAAAGAAGGCGGTTAAATGCGAGGAAGCTGCCGAAAATGTGAGCCAAGATGTACCTGCTAAGAAAACAAGTAAGACTTTCTTCTTACTAAGTTAGTATTCATGTTGCGCTATATTAAGGGTGTGACAATTCATGAAGTCTTGACACAAACATCTGCAATATCGTCCTGCGGTACCATCGACCATCTGCAACCAGGGTGGTGAAAGCTATAATGTTTAAAGATTGCTGTGGTAACAAGATCTTTCTCCATTATACTGGAGGAAAAAGAAACCATGACCCAGACTGAGATATGAACTGAACCATAGTTACACCACTGCTGGGATAAACACGATGCTTGTAGATCCACTTTTAGCAGCAATAACTTGAAGTAATTGTCTTCTGTATCAGTGTCTCACATTGTTGGAGTTTTGGCCCACACTTTGGTATACTCAGTCAAATGAAGGTGCAAGGAGCTCAGATCCTGTGAATGCAAAACAAGCATAAATCATCACCCTTCACCACCGTAACTGACAGCTGGTATGAGGCGTTTGTGTGTTACGTGGTGTTACACATGATGGCCAGATATCTATATGTCCGTCTTTTCTGTCCAAAGGACATTATTCCAGGAGTCATGCGGTTTATGCAGATGCAGCGCTGCAGACCTAAGCCGTGCTGCCATGTTCTCTTTAGAGTGAAGAGGCTTTCTGTCATCAACTTTAACATGCTAACTGAGGCCTGTAGAGTCTGAGCTGTAGCTCTTGCAGTTTCTCTGAGCATTGCACCGATGGAGCTTATAAGGAACTTGCTGGGATATGTTCACTCATGGGAACATTGTGGCATTGCGTTAATACTCTTGAATGCTTCAGACCGACTGCTTTTGATCAGTTAAGCCAATTTTATTAGCAACACCTAGCTGCTATTTAGCCTTGTAATTCCTATGCAAACAGTAAGAATGTGCATAGTTTTTCAGGACACTACGTCACAACAGTGTGCAGTTCTTTAGACTTTAACTATATCTCACAGCCTGTTTTTGGTTTTTGAGGTTCAGTGGCCTGCACAGGCTGAGAAAAGGGCATGTCAGGACAGACTCCATTAAACTGTAATAAAGCATTATCATAAAGATGCTGTCTACATAAAATCCACAAAGCTTCCCATCAAAGTAAATGGGCTGGTGAGCTTACCCACAGAGAAAAGCTCTACAGCGCGTCCACCTGAAGTTCAAAGGTCAGCTTGTTAACAGTCACAGTGCAAGGCTACACGAACTCAACAACCTCACCACAGGAGAGATGGAGCGATATCACCATGTCTTTAGTTTTTCATGCATTAATGTCTGAGAAGGACAACTTGCTACCCTCTGTAATCTTCCACTGTGGGGCCATCACCTCACATTTTTGTTGCTGGATTCTACATGAGTAGATTCAGGGTTCAAAATAATCTTTATTAGTAACATATCGTGCATTAATGTCGCCCCTCGGTTCATGCACCGTCTAAAACAAAGACGTAGCTGCTCTAGTTTTCTCTCTCAGCTCAGAGCTGCACATTTGTGCTGTTGCAGCCACAGCTGAGAGTACACTCCCTCTCACTGTAGTCTGTTACATGATATTGAATCATATTTATAACCTCTGAAGAGAAACTGGTGTATTCATATACAGAAGGGGAAGAGACAAGATTTTTAGTTCTGGTTTCTCTTTGTAATCAGAGTTCTAGTGACCAATTGCATTCAAGGAGGTTTTTGTTGCAGGCAAAGGGCCCATGTGGAGAGCTAAAAGCATATATTTCCACCTGTAAACAATGACCAGCACATTTAAAAAAAAAAAATGAAACCGTGGCCCAGATGTCTTTTGGCTTTCCCCAGTTTATCTTAAGTACAACTCTGCCTGTGGATTAAGAGGGGAAAACTATTGCAAGATGATGCTTGCAATCATCCAGAGAGGGGAAAAAATGACCGTGCAGGGGTTCCACACACCACACTATCACAAAGTGCAGCAGTTCCTTTAAATGACTTCATAATGTGCTGATATTCACAGAGAAGAGCAGACTACAGGAGAAACTAGAGGCCGAGCCTGCTGCAGACACACACACTCCTCCAGCTGTTTCTGGGGTAAGAAACACTCCTGAAAACTCTCATCCTTCCTTTTAAAATATTCAGAATTATAGTATGCTGCCGTTTACGTTTTCCCCCTCGTTAATGAGACTGACAGTTTGAAGAGACAAGAAAAAGAAATCTTTGGTCTTTGCTTAAATTTTTTTATAGATCTGTGAAGAAGTGTTGGCACTCATCTAGCTGCGAGGCATTTTAAAGTAAACTCAAAGTTTCCTCTCCAAATAATTTGCATGCAGAAGCAGTTAAGCAATATTATTTTTTTCTTATTCCAGAAAAAGAAAAAATCTTCCAAGAAGAAGACAAACTGATTTAAATTTGGGTGAGTAGCTGCTCGAGCTTTCCACTTAAACTTTATTGAAACTAATTTGTGAATTTGAAATGCTGCTTTCTTCAGAGGTTCAGCTTAACTCCTATACGGCTGTCTCCGAGTCACCGTTCAGTATTTTCTATGTGAAATGAAGCGTTACTCGTGCCTTCACAGGCTCTTCAGAGGCCGTGTTCATGGGTCATCTCACCTGTGATTAAAAAGAGCATGTGCTTTTTTTATTTTTTTCATTTCAGAACTCCACTGCAACCTCAGGCAGCGCTGCTTTTTCAGAAAACATCAAACAAACAGAATCAGAAAATTGTTTAGAACCACTGAAAACATTTAGTGATAGTAGCTAAAACTTAACGCACAAGTCTGGTTTCTCTCTACAGCAGACGCGGCATCATTGTCTGTTTACTGAGGATTAATTATGATGTTCCCATTTCTTCCCAGGGCGTACTCAGGAGGATGACTGCAACTTGGACCTGAAAGCCTAAAAATGTCAGCATCTTTTCTCCCGATTATTCTGTCTGAGATTCATTTTTCCATAAGAAACAGATTTCTGAGAGGTGCTGGGAGTAACTTCGCACTACCCTTTGTTCCTAAACTGTGAATTTAGCACAATACACACCCTAAATCCCCCTTTATTTAGCAGATTCGGCTTTAAAGCTTTGTTGGAGGCAGACCTGCTCTGCCAGGAAAAGAAAGCATAGTAATTAGTCAAATTATGACTTTATTATGCATTTCATTCAGCGCAGCCTTTTTAACTGGAAGCTTTTCCCATTAAAGTCTCATTAAAGAAATTATTTAAATGAGCTGCCTATCGTTTGAAAGAATTCACGCAAGCGAAACATAAATTTCTATTTAAATCAAAGAATTAGATTATTAACAGGATTGCTATTAATTTTTTTTAATCACAGTTTATCTGTTTAATCATTTGGCGTAAAATGGCCCTCGAGTTCGTCAGCTTGCAGTTAGTTTAAAACTGAGAGAAGATGGGATCTGAGGATGTTTGGAGGCTGTGAAAGATGATTAATACGTTTCCACTGCAGCGCGATACGCATTTCTGCTGCAGAGCAGCTCCGTCTTTAAGTTTCAAAGCTGCAATCTGCATCTCCTCAGAACTGATAAAAACTTATGAAGGGGGAACTTTCACAGTCATGTGTCTTCTTACAGTCAGAGGGGCTCACTAAACCTCCACATCTTTGAGTTTCAGTTAGAATTAAGCTAATAAGCTAAGGTGGCTTGATTTTCTTTTTTGTCAGTTCTTTTCTTTTCATGTGAACTGATTGATAAACCAGCATTTGTGTTTGTTTGAGGTAGAATATGTAGTTTTGTTCTGATGTGCATATGATGCAAACTTTGTCAGTCATCAGCTATGCAACTGATTAAATCCCGCTGCTGTTGTTTGAGGAATCTTTGTGCAACTTTAACTGCTTAAATTTGCCGTTTCTAACGACGAGCACGTTTCGAGGACGCCGGTCGTTAATAGCTTTAATTCTGCAGCGGCAGTAATTTTCTTTGTTTTCCTTCCCACACTATTACACGTGCTGTGTTCATGCCACATTCACGGTGAAAGTCAAACTGGGAAACTGATCTAACTTGGGCATGAAATTATAAAGCAAGTGGCATCACGTCAACAAAGCAGCGTTTGTTTCTTAGACGATTAAACCCAGATGTGATGCTGTTTGTAAGGTTTGTGCTGTCGAAGCTCAGCAGGAATCATTTCACCTCTGCATCAATCCCTCGTGACATGAACACCGTTGATATAAGTGCTTCTCACGTCTGTTTCACAGTCGATTGCCGTAATCCAACCCTAAAAACTTCACATTTTTGGAAGAAATGTTTTGGTTGTGATTCAGTTATTTTGTATCTGATTGCAATTTATTTTATTAAAACTAAATTCAGTCTGAATATAGTTAAAATAAGAACAAATTATACATATTCTGATTGGTTATAGTTAGAGTTGGAGTTGTCACTCGGACCTCGCAGGGTCACTTTTTTCCACTTCAGAACTTTTGAATAGAAATCCTCATTGTTGAAATATGCAAGCAGATTAAAAGCTCAGGGAAAGTGTACATGAAATGCATTTTATAAGGTAAAACTTGAATCTCACTAAGATTCCTTATGCAGTATTTCACATTATAATCTCATGGCGATGTAATATTTTATCCCCTTAAAAAAAAAAAATCAGTCAAATTTGAATCTGTAAGCACATAAGTGGTGATTTGATATACCTTAAAAAAAGTAATGCTGTGATGTGTTTTTGTAAAAAATTGGAGCCAAACGGCTCATTAACCCAGCTAACAGTTTCTCATAATTAGAAATAACTAATCTAATGCTGTTAAACTGAATGATTAGTCACTAACTGAAGTCTGCCTACATGCTGTTAACTTCCTCTGTCTCGTTACCTAAAGCACTCTGAAACTTTGGCTTTATTTGGTGTCTGAACTTGTGAGAGTCGCAGTTTGGAGCCGATGCCGACATCGATTCGGAGAACTATGAGGAGAAATTAGGTTTTCCACCCTCGGTGTCTGTGTTTACTCGCCGCTGGTGACGCCGTCTTTCTTTTTACACAAACAGCTTTTTTCCCTCTGAAACAGAAATCCATCAAGTCAATACGCGGGGCAGTTTGCAAACGCCACATGGTGACGATCAAGAAACCAGAGTTCAAATCTCATTTGTCCTGAATTTAAAGAAAGTGACGTTAATTTTACAAAATCCTGTTGTGATTTATGGATTATTCCTTGGAAAATTTTCTCATAATTTCCTAAACATTGTTGCTCTTTTAAAGAAAAATAACAGGCATGTTTTTTTGTTTTTTTTAAATAAGTTCTTTATTCCCTATGAGATAACGACAAATCTCAAACTAAGGTCCAGTACAGTAAAATGACTTTTGAACTGACAAGAACATCCATCTGAATTTGGTACTGCAGCTGAATATGGTGCAAATCTATGAGTTCAAAAGATTAAAAAGTGGCTCTACAGTGTGTGCTCTGGAGTCGATACATTGTTAACAGTGATTGTGCAGTCTGACGAGTCATCCTCTGTCTGAACCGGGCCGTTTTAGTTCCTCTTACATTCTTCTGATTGGCTGCCCCTCACAGGAAAAAAAAAAAAAAGACTAAAAAGCTGTAAAGTCTAAGGAAATTAAGAGAAAAGTTTCCTAGAAGGGTAAAAATAAAGGATGCATTTAAAAAAAAAAAAGTTGACAGCAGCATGATGGAGCGAGCCAGTGTCTCATGAGTGTCGACAGTTCTCAGATTATCAAACAGTTTAAAGTTCTGTTCGCGTTCTGTCCTGTAGCATCTGTCAATAAAATGTTTTCTCCCTTAAAATGACTTCTTTTGTTCGATTTTTGTTTCTGTTTGTTTTTCAATATCAGCAGCTGGTTCACCGTGTAACACTGATCGTTGAACTGAATATAGTCAGAAACATGACTTTACGCGGGGGCGTGCCCTTTGACTGCTTTAATAAAACATACATGTACATGAGGAACATTCAGGTGATGTGTTGGCTGGCTGCATGCAGCTGAAACTCATTTTCAGGTCCACTTATATTACATTCATTCATTCATTCATTTTAAAACCACTTCTTGAATTCGTGGTCATGACGATGCTCTAGCCTATCCCAGCTCACAGAAATGCAAGGTTCATATTTCTGCCCCATTAAATACAGTCAAATCGACCTGAGCAGTAAGATTATTTGCACTATGTTTAACCAGTATTATTTATTTATAACAAGTATAGCAAAATTGTTTATCACGTGCTGTCTTTTTCTAATATTTGTTAAATGTCTTCATGTTTTGCTTGTTCAAGTCTGAAGAATCCTGCATAAGATTTTTCCTCAAAAAGATTTTTACTTTTTAGGGAAAAAAGTTGATTTAAACAGAAATTCAAATATTCTTAGTACAAATATCTTTTTCATTTGGGATGTGGGGCACAAACAGGGAACCGTGTCCGCTGCAATAAAGAAAGCTTCCCTTTTTATTGAGCAACTCTGCTGCTGATCAAAGTAAATACTCGCAAGTATTCATGAAGCACATTTATTCATCTCTTAAACGAGACTCATTGACCCAAACAAATATGGCAGCAAGGAAAGCAACAGCTCCCCACCCTGAGTTTTATTCAGAACAAATAAAGATGCTTAAGTTGGAAGAAATTGTATTTCACAGAATTCTAAAAGTTTGAACCATTTAGGTTGTTTATTTGCAGTCTAAAGGGATACAATGGTTTTACGGTCGAAAGGGCGAGAATCTGGGAGCGCAGAGAATGATGAGCACACCAGTTCTCACTACATCATTTTGAGCGACAGATGTGTTTTAAAAGAGTTAACAAAGCAAAATCTCTAAAATGAATAAAAGTACCTTCAGTCTGCTTGACTCCCGGGTGGATTTCCTGCTTCTCTCCTGTGTAATATGTACTCCCGGAGCCATTTTCCTGCTGGGTGCACTGGTGCGGTTTCTCCTGTGAACAAACGAGGCATCGATCGATAAATGGCAAACAATCACCAACTCTGTAAACACATTGTGTCTTGAAGGTTTTGTGTGTTTTCCAATAAATTTAAACCAAAAGTTTCATCATGACTTTCTCAACAGCTTTTCACATACTTTTGCCTTTCTGTCTTCTCCCTGCATGAGACACCCACACAGACACAGAGCGACACCATTACTCAGTGACAGTGTCTGGATTTGATATAGGAATGCTAACAGCAGACAGGATGTTCTTGAGTGTGATTATACATAATTACAGAGCTGATGCAGCAGCTGTGCATGGCCGGCTGCTTTAAAGTGGCCATAATGACATCTGTGGCGTAGTATATTGTTTTTACACAACCATATTCGCCATCTGGAGGAGGACATTTTCTTTAAGGTATGAGTGTTGAACTCTGCTGCTTCTTCTCTCTGGACCTCTGAGCTGTATTCTCTTATGACTACTTGTAAACACTTTTGTTACTCACTGTAAATGATAATAAAGGCAGTTGTGAACAGGCCAGATTTTTAATACAACCCCGATTCCAAAAAAGGACAGCGTGCAAATGCAATTTGTAAATCTCAAACTCATATTTTATTCATTATTATTTTATTTATATTTTTTTTTTTTAAAAAGAGGAGCTTTAACAATAAATTGAGTTAAATTATTAGTTTTTTTATACGTTTCAATTGTAGTAAAATACTTTTGTGAGTATGCCACAGAACCATGAGCCACTTTACGGCCACATTTTGATTTCAGGCATGAAGCAAGCAGCAATTTCCTGTCACAGACTCTATAAAAGATGGATGTAGCTTCCAGGTCTCAGAAGTGGGGCCTGGGTAACTCCAGTCTGGGGGAGCGAACTTGGTCCACATTTTAATTTTCTTCATAGAAGTCTTTTGGTTCGCTCTTGGGAGACCCCAAAAATTATCCCTGACAACATAGCTCCTGGGATAACTAGGACAAACAAAGGCCTCCAGCACGATAATCTGGCAATTCATGGAGTGGTCTCCTTGGTTTTAGGTGTTTCAGGCAGGTCCACCGGAAGGAGGCCCCGGGGCAGTAGGACACACTGGAGAGATGACATCTCTTGGCTGGTTTGGGAAAGCCTCAGGAAAAGATGTCGAGTGGTGTCCAGGGAGAGGGAAGTGTGGACTTCTCTGCTTAGGCTGTATAAATAATTATTTAAATAATTATAATTATTTTAGCTGATTAGTTCCATTCCTGTTCATTGAGAAATAGCTTGAGAGTCGCCACTGCTGCTCTCCCGGCTGAACTGCAGCCATTTTTCTGTGCAACAGGATTAGGAAGTAGAATTCATCAGCCTCTCGCTCACTTCCAACAATGCAACACAAAAAAAACCCACAAAGGAAAACCTGTAGATATTTTCTGATGCTATATTTTACATTTCCACTGCTGCACTAAAACACAAGAGATGTTTTTCCTTTCTATTCAAGGTCGCAAGAAAGTCTAACAGATGGATTGGAAAGTACAAAGATTTTGATCATTTGCACAGCCACGAATATCCTGCCCAACTTTTTAAAAGCTGCACATCAGCAGGACTTTACCACGCTTCAGTAACTGCTTGAGAAATCCTCCAGCAAATAACCCCCCCCCCCCTTTTTCCTAATCGTTTCTTTCCTTCAAGGCAGCTGTTGCATCATTTGAAAAAACAAACCTAATGAGGTGCTGAGTCACAGGCAGATGAACTTATTTAGGGATATATCCAACAGGAAGCAACGGTAACTTTAAATCTATCAAACGCCTCAAAAAGTTTCTACATTTTCAAAGTGACAAGCTAGAAAAATAAACTAGAAAAATAAAGGATACAGTTAAATATGGAGACACTCAGCGTTGTCCAACGATAGTTTGGCTGTTACATCCATCTGTTAATGACTAACTTTCAGAGGCATCCTGCTCATTCAGCTTAAATGTGCGTATACCACCCATTTTATTTATTTATTTTTTCAGGTCAGATGATTTAGAGCAGGGGTGTCGAACTCCAGGCCTCCAGGTTTCAACACACCTGAATCAAATGATTAGTTCATTACCAGGCTTCTGGAGAACTTTAAGACATGTTGAGGAGGTAATGTAGCCATTTAAATCAGCTGTGTTGGATCAAGGACACATCTGTGTCCAACACATCTGTGTCCTTGATTCAGCTGTGCAGGACACCGGCCCTCGAAGCCTGGAGTTAGACACCTGTGGTCTAAAGCCAATCAGGACGCAGAACACAATGCACTGTTAAAAAAAAAGCAAAAAAAAAAAAAAAAGCATGCAAAATTGCATTGAAAAAATCTGCGAAACAGTGAGGCTGCAAAAGGTGAACTGCGTTATACCGAGGGACCACAGTATATGTATCTGTAAATATATTCAGTAAATATATGCTGTAAGTCCAATGGAGTGAGTTCATTGTTAAAGTTTATATAGTCAGGTGTTCCAATCACTTCCATGGTGACAGGGGTATAACTTTAAGCACCTTGGCATGCAGACTGCTTCTACAGACAAGTGGCAAACCATTCTACCTTTATGAAGAGGAGCTAGAGGCATACTCTGATGGGTCAAGATTAGTGGCAAACTGTCCTACCTATTTAAATTTATGTTGGAATTATTGTGTGACAGGAGAAATGTGCATAAATAATGTACAGTAGGACGGTTTAACAAAGTAGGACGGTTTGTCAGACATCGCTGAAAACTTATCCTACCGGTAGGATGGTTTACCAGATGGTTTACCAGACATCGCAGTAAAATTATCCTACCGGTAGGATGGTTTACCAGATGGTTTTACAAATTTTTCAGCGATGTCTGGTAAACCATCTGGTAAACCATCCTACCGGTAGGATAAGTTTTCAGTGGTACCGGTAGGATGGTTTAACAAATTTTTCAGCGATGTCTGGTAAACCATCTGGTAAACCATCCTACCGGTAGGATAAGTTTTCAGTGGTACCGGTAGGATGGTTTAACAAATTTTTCAGTGATGTCTGGTAAACCATCCTACCGGTAGGATAATTTTTCAGCGGTACCGGTAGGATGGTTTACCAGACATCGCAGTAAAATTATCCTATCGGTAGGATGGTTTACCAGACATCGCTGAAAAATTTGTTAAACCATCCTACCGGTACCACTGAAAACTTATCCTACCGGTAGGATGGTTTACCAGATGGTTTTACAAATTTTTCAGCGATGTCTGGTAAACCATCTGGTAAACCATCCTACCGGTAGGATAAGTTTTCAGTGGTACCGGTAGGATGGTTTACCAGACATCGCAGTAAAATTATCCTATCGGTAGGATGGTTTACCAGACATCGCAGTAAAATTATCCTATCGGTAGGATGGTTTACCAGACATCGCTGAAAAATTTGTTAAACCATCCTACCAGTACCGCTGAAAACTTATCCTACCGGTAGGATGGTTTACCAGACATCGCTGAAAAATTTGTTAAACCATCCTACCGGTACCACTGAAAACTTATCCTACCGGTAGGATGGTTTACCAGATGGTTTTACAAATTTTTCAGCGATGTCTGGTAAACCATCTGGTAAACCATCCTACCGGTAGGATAAGTTTTCAGTGGTACCGGTAGGATGGTTTAACAAATTTTTCAGTGATGTCTGGTAAACCATCCTACCGGTAGGATAATTTTTCAGCGGTACCGGTAGGATGGTTTACCAGACATCGCAGTAAAATTATCCTATCGGTAGGATGGTTTACCAGACATCGCTGTAAAATTATCCTACTGGTAGGATGGTTTACCAGACATCGCTGAAATATTTGTTAAACCATCCTACCGGCAGGATGAGATTGCATCACCACCGATGCGTCGGACATAGCAGTGGGTGCACTGCTAGAACAGCCAATCTCAGGTGGCTGGCAACCGCTTACCTTTTTAGCCGCACGCTATGGGACAACGAGCGCAAATACAGCTGTTTCAACAGGGAGCTACTGGCTCTCTACCTGGCGACACGTCATTTTGGTTTTTTTTCCTCAAGGGTTGTGACTTTACCGCACATGTGGACCACAAACCCTTGACGTTTGCGATGTCCAAAGTTTCTGACCCATGGAGTGTGCGCCAGCAGCGCCATATGGCAGCCATTTCTGAGTTTACCACGGACATTCAGCACGTGGCTGGTAAGTCCAACCACATGGCTGACTCTTTGTCTCGCTGGTTTCTCCAGTTTATGTCGGCATAGACTACTCCCCCATGGCTGCTGATCAGAGTGGTGACCCAGACATCCTTGTACTTAAATCTGCGCAGACATGCCTTATGCTGGAGGACAGACCAGTGCAGGATGGCGGTCCTCTCCAGTCTGTGACGTTTCCCTTTTTATGGGGTTGTCGCGTTTTTGACTTGATACATGCTATATCTCATCCAGGGGTCCGAGCCTCTGTTAAACTGGTCAGCTCCAAGTTTGTTTGGCCAGGCCTTCTCAAATCTGTGAAGGAATGGGCAGTGGCGTCTGTTCCATGCCAGTGATGCCAAGATTTATGTATTTTTATGTATATTTGACAAGTTGAACGCATTCTGTACTGTACAAGAGACACGGCACGAGATTGATTGACAATGGTCTACAGCAGGGGTATCAAATTCCAGGCCTGGAGTTCTCAGGCCTCAGGCCTCCACACCTGAATCAAATGACTAGTTCATTACCAGGCATCTGGAGAACTTCAAGACATGTTGAGGTCTTGAAGTGGCTTTTAATTTAGCCATCTAAATCAGCTGTGCTGGATCAAGGACACATCTAAAACATGCAAGCCCTCGAGGCCTGGAGTTCGACACCTGTGATTTAGAGGTTTTTTAAGTTTAATCAGTGAGAGTGTGTGGTTGGGTGCCTCTTTCTGTTACCCCGGTGATGTACCCGCCTCTAACTCTGTGTGTGGGGGGGTAAGATTAAGCACACCCATGAGTGGAGGGAGTTTTAATTAACTTTGCTGATACAATACGGAATACTTGTATAGAAATTTATTTTATTTTATTTATTTAGATTTAACTAAATCTTAAAAAAGTAACTACTGAAAATACAAAAACTTTGAGACCCTAAAAACTAAATATTGTATCAGCATTTATTTTACTACAAGTGCCAACCTTCTTTATGTCATTGTGATCGTCGTCACAGCGTCATGAATTCCTCAGGCACCCACCATCACAGATAAACCTCCTGAAAGGATTAATTTATTAATTTTACTAACAGATACTCATTTAGATGCAATTAGCAGTAGGCTAAAATGCATGTCACAAACATTTGTGTGCTTAATGTTCTCCTGCTTATACTTTGCGCGTTGACATTCAATCAACAGTACTTTTTTTTTTCTAAGCCAAAACCCTCTTTTCGCAGACTTGGTGCATTAGTAAATCTGGCACTAAGTCTGCGAAAAGAGCTTTACTTACTTTACAACAAGGTGCAAACCAGTCAACAACAAGAAAGTCAGATTAGACCTTGGCAGAAAACCGATCTACAGAGTTCTGAAGAGAAAAATATGGAGGAGGAGAGACATGATGATGGCAACATTCTGGTAGAAGCACATATAATTATTGTTTATTGATGATGGTGTGCAGGGCTGTACTGTATACAAAAGCTGCAAAACTGCACTTCGGTACTTCAAAGCGCAAATGGACCCAAAGCATACTGCAAAAGCAACCTAATAGTTTCTTAAAGCACAGTCGCAGCCACCTGACCTGACCTGACCTGAATCCAGTAGAGTATGCTTTTCAGTGTCCGAAGACAAAACCGATTGCAGAAAGACCCACAAACAAGCAGCAACTGAAGGTGCTGCAATAAAGGCCAAGCTGAGCATCTCAAGGGAGCAAAGAAAGCATTTGGTGTTATCCATGGGATTCTCGACTACAGTCCTTACATTTATTAGGGTAGTTTCTCCAGTCAATTTTGTGATTCATTTCCCGTTGATGTATTGTTTTTGTCAAAACCCTGAAAATCTGCATTTTACTTGCATATTGATCGTTTGATTTAAAATCCACAGGGGTGGTAAACACAGGTAAAATATACTGTTTAGTCTCTAAAACTGTAATGAAAATCCATCCAGAACTTTTTAAGCAATCCTGACAAACAAAATCAAATAAAGTGTCACTTTGCTTTTGCAGACATGTGACTTTTATACCATATTCTGCTGTAATTTAATTTGACACCTATACTGTCAATCTGATCATGTTTGAAAAAAAAAAAAATCCACAAAAACTAACTTATTCCTTTGTTTAACTAATTAAAAAGCCTCAAATTAAACTTGCCCCTCAGTTTTGCTGCATCTTTCTATGTGAATTGTAATAGCCTCTCTTTGTAGTTTTGAAGTGACTGAATATAATCTTTTCCACACAATTGAGTTCTTGGATCCCTCTGACATTCCTAAAACAATGAAACATACTCCTCTTTATGTTGTCACTCTCATTGTGATTGATCGGATATGCAATTAGTTTTCAGTCATTTGAAAACATTAAAACATTTTGCAGAAGTGCATACAGCCGCCTCTACATAGCATTTAAAATGCAACTCTTCGTAATCTAACATTCATTTTTCTCACTGAGACAAATGAGAAATTATCTGCGTGAATGATTTTTGGTGCGGGAAACCAATTATGTGTAATTACAGGACAAATCTGTGATGAGATTGGGAGGTGGGAGAGGGAGAAGCAGAGAAAAATAACATGCTGTATGAGAGTCAGGAGAGCTTTACCGTGGAGCACACACTCAGCTAAAAACAGCGCTAAAGGACAAATACATTAAGAAAGTTATTTTTTCATTTGTTTAAGTACTACAGCCTGAGGTGAAGTTGGTTTTTAGAGAGCAGGAGATTCCTACTGTAATGTCCAGGTAATGAAAATGTGCTCTCATAATGAACCTTTTACCCGAAGCAAACTACAACACAATGAAATTATAAATATGTAGTGTGGGTTGTTTTTGTGCAAATTAGTCCTACAGCAGTTTTCTGCAGTTATTGTAGATATATATAATGCACCACTCTGCTGATGGGCTTTGTTGGAAGAAAACACATAAGTTTGAATGCTGAATGGATTCAGTGCTTTAAGACTTAAATAGAGACGAGTAAAGCAGCGTCTGACAGCACAATGGGCTGATCATAGCCAAACAAGAGTGAAGCAGTGAATCCCAATAAGAGGTTACTATAACCACAACATTTCATTAAAGACATTTGAGTTTTGCTTTGATTAAGACATTAAAACTCCACATCACCACAGTGGATTTCAAATCCACCAATCAAGATGTGATTGAAATGCAGATTTTCAACTTTAATTCAAGGGGTTTAACAAAAGTGTCTATTAATTGTTTTGGTATTACTGCTATTTTTATGCACAGTCCTTCATTTTCAGAGGCTTAGAATTAATTGGCAAGTAGTTTCTTGGCCATGTAAGGCCTGCTCCCTCATTAATCCATGACAAACTATCAGATAAACGATCTGGATTTGATTTAAAGAGTTGGATTTGTACTTGGGAGCCAATTCACTGTAATTCTCAATATGAGGCTCAATAAGATGCAAGTGAGGGAGGCCATTACTAGGCTGAAAAAACCCCCCAAACCAATCAGAGAGTTGGCAAAAAGTTTAGTGGCTAAATCTGCAACCTGTTACAATCATAAAAAGAATGAATGAATTTACCAGCAACACCAAAGGGCCTGAAAGACCACAGAACACATTTAAAGTGTATGATCACAGAATTCTTTCCATGATTGGGAAAAACAGCCTCACAACATCCAGTCTAGTTGAGATTGTAAGAACGAAGGTGTATCATTGTCAAGATCAAAGGGTTTACAACAAGGTGCAAACCACTGGTTACAATCAGGAAGAAGAAAGACCTCTAAAAGAGTTCTGAAAGTGGTATGATTGTTGGTGCCATACAGGCAGTATTTTACAAACCAGCTGATCTACTGGGATTTTCCTCTACAATCATCTATAGCATCTTTTAAACACCACAGCCTACCAAAGTATCACTGACCATGACTGATCCTTTTATAACCACAGTGTATTCATCTTTTAATCACACCATGTCACAAAGTTCAAATAATCTCAAACTGTCCTTTTTTGTAGCATGACATTAAGTAACTGTACTCAAATGTCCTCCACAGTCACAACAGTCTCAGTCTAATAGAGCAGCTTGTGGTCTGGGAAGTGCTAGAACAGGAAATTTGCAGCAACTTTGTGATGTTATCAACCAAAATATTATAATAATATTTCAGCATCTTAAAGAATTAAAACACTTCTGTAGGCAAAAAGTGGTCCAACCTGGTGCCTTCTTTTGCCCCAACCAGTCGTGGCAGATGGCCGCCCCTCCCTGAGCCTGGTTCTACCGGAGGTTTCTTCCTGTTAAAAGAAAGTTTTTCCTTCCCCATGTTGCCAAAGTACTTGCTCATAGTGGATCATATGATTGTTGGGTTTTCCTCCGTATGTATTATTGTAGGGTCTACCTTACAATATAAAGTGCCTTAGAGGGAGGGACTGCTCTTGTGATTTGGTGCTGTATAAATAAAATTGAATTGAATAGAAATGTATACCTAATAAAGTGGCTGGTGAGTGTATGTTCTGGCGGAGGTACCTACTAATATTCATCGAGGTATAAGATTGATTTTACTGTCAGGATAAACTGAGATGCAGTAGGTGTAGATGAGACGTTACCACATGTCTCAGGAGAAACATGTTGAAGGCAGCGATGAAAGACTGATGAAATTTATAGTGACATAAACTGACTGCACATGTTTTTTATTTATTTTTATCTTACGTTTTTCTTTAAAGTCATAAGTTCAGCTGATGCGTTTGAGCCAGACTGCAGCTCTACATGTCAGCTGATAATCTCAAGACGTGCTGAGAGTGTTTGGTGCTGATAACGATATTGATTTAGCAAACTCCTCAGGCTTCCAATACCATCTATTAAGCATCTGATTAAAGTAAGTATTGAACGATAACTGTTGTGTCTTATTCAGTGTGGCACAATTGACGGAGCATCAGAGACAAATTATTGTTGTGTCAGCTGGTAGAGGAAGGTTAAGGCAGGAAATATTTGAATACTGCAGCAGTTAGCTTAAATTAGCATTTTTTAAATTTTCAAAAGCGTGTAGGCGTTGTTAATTTTCTTAATTTCTGGCAAATTTCTCTTTAATAAAAAAATGTAGCGACAATTTAATTAAGCTTTAATTAAGTGTTCGATAAATTTGAATCAGAAGTCATAGGATCCCATCGCTGCCAACACCCCCCCTTATAAAATGTTTGTTTTTCCAGCAAACATAGCTCTTAATAGATGAAACCAGTATGTCAAGACAAAGGAGCTGTTATTTCTGTTCATCTCATGATGTCTGTACTTAAAATTCACTGGTAAACTCAGAAGGTCAAGCATGTGCTGAAGCGACCGCAAGTACCTTAATTTTTATAGTAATTGATGCATCTGCACACATCGAATACAGATGCTTTCAGATGTTCACCTTCAACGACAACAACTTCTTCCGCTCATCTGCAAACAAATCTGTGTTTGCCGGAGTGAAGCAAACAAAGTTAGAGCGGTAATAACAAGCAGTAATTAAAGCTCATTTCACGCTGCTGCAGTTTGTGATGCGACACACATCGAGACATTTGTCAAACTTTCTTAGGATCCTCAGAGGCACATCGTCCCTGTCAGTAAGTCCCATAACCTTTCCAGACACTGATCAGCTGATGCTCAGCATATAACAGTTATGGTCTCGGTTCATCAAAATCACATTCTTAGAAAATTTTCTATCAAAATAATTCCTTCATGCCTTAAAAGTGGCCTAAATGTTACCACCATTCTAGAAGAGATCTAGCTTCAGGTTCTGAAAAGTTTAAGTGCCTTAAACCTGTACTACTTTTAAGGGCCAACAGGGGGCAGCCTCTCTAACTGTAAACAGCTTTTTGGTACAGAAATCTTTGAGAAAAAACAGTTTTTGTTTGCTGTGCATTGAGATCTCTGTAAACACTTTCCTGATGAGTTTGAGCTCATTCACCAGTTTCACATCGTGCTGAATAAAATGTTCAGTTTGTAAATTGTGCTCATTGTTAACTTCAGAAAGAAGGATTATCCAGGATTTGCTAATTGGCTTACAACATGTCAATCACAAGTCTCTACCCAGTGATCGTGTGATGTCCACATCCACTCATTGTTCACCACAATGGGTTTCAAAACACCAAGCAGGCAACAGCAACCAGGGGGTGACACCACAGATCTTCTACACTGTATGTGAATGTAATTCTATAAAACTGGTCTCATTCAACACGAGCGGGGTTATGAATATGTAAATTGCTATTCAAAACCTCCCTCTGCTGCTTTTCTTGTTCACATTCTCATTCTGCTAATACTTTTGCCACTCACAAGTTTTCTTGTTGCATGGAGGGAAACGCAGAAACAGTCCACATGTGGAAATGTGCGCATTAATCAAGTCAAGGAAATTCCAGAAAATGTATTCCATTCATTTGGATACAGAGGAAGTTGTTCAGTGGGGGAAACATTTCATAACTCATCCACTGACTTCTTCAGTCTTAAACTGACTGCAGGTTTCAATCTGCATCGCTGTGGATTACACACTGGAGGAAACCAAACCACTGGCTAAGCAGTGGGCACAATACAGAAGAGCCATCTCATCAGGATAGGACTCTGCCACCTACAGATGGTGGCCTCTCCTTCAGTGATAAGGATATGAACATCTAAGATGAGCAGAAAAAAAGAAATGACAATTGATAAACTGAGGCAGGGGCCAAAAGTTTTAATGCTGGAGAGAGGAAAAGGTGCTAAGGTTTGGGAAACCTGCAGTCAGCTAAGACTGAAGAAGACTGGAATGAGTGATTAAACATTTCTCCCATATCAATTAATCAGTCAGTCAACCAGTCAGTTAATCCATCCATCATGGTGGGTTGGTGAGTCGAGCTGCAACACAGGTTACACCCTGGACAGGTCGCAGGTCTGTCACACTGCTAACACAGACAGACAGCCAACCACACTCACATTCACATCTATAGCCAATCACCATTTAACCCAGTCCCACTAACTGCATGTCTCTGGACTGTGGGAAGAAGCCGAAGTACCCGGAGAGAAGCCACACAGACTCAGGGAGGACATGCAGGCTCCACATAGAAAGACCTCAGCCAGAGAGCTGATTCAAACCCAGGACCTTCTTACTGTGAGGCAACACTGCAAACCTGCATTCAGATGAACACAATCAACTTTCTGGCACATGCTAAGGTCTTACTTTTGTATCACAAGATGGAAAAAAGCCCAGTGCCCAATGAGTAAACCAGCAGGTCTGGCACAAAAAGGTACCATTTCTCTGGGTCAGGGTGAGAAACTGTGACAGAATGTATAAAAAAAGTAAATAAATAATCCCATGCTATACACCAACATAGTTTAATGCAATGTGCACAATGCAGAAAAACATTCATAAGAGATAGGATAGCTTGTTCACACATTACACATATAATACCATCAAAATATGAAAACTGCATTAAACTCTGGGTGATAAAGGACTATAATGATGCAGCTGGCTACTTTTGCATGCACTGACATTCCAGCCAGAGTTTGTTTCATATTATGGCAAACAAAAAAGAAAAACTATTTTTTCAAGTAATGAACATAAGTGGAGCGGGATAAACTGAACATCTCAAGGTTAAAAGGTACTACAAGAATATAGGATACTTTGGCTAACTTAAAACATTTCCACTCAGGCTCACTGGGGGTGGGACAATTTGTTAAAGATAGAAATTGCTGAACAATAATAAAAGCAACAAATATCAAGTTAAAATGAAAAATAAATACAATGGCAATGAAAAACAATACAAATAGAAAAAAAAATACACTCTGGGGTCTTCAAACTCAATAAAAGCGGTAAGCCAAATGACAAAAATATATTTTAAGGAGGGACTTAAGTCCAAAGTCGTTGGGCCTGTACTACCTTTAGTGACTAAACAAGCCTTCAGAATCACTAACAAGGCCACGCTAGAAGATGTCAAGCAGCAGCCAGCCTCATATGGAGCATCTCACAGACACAGGCAGGGGGGCAGCCTGTGTAGGACTTTGAAAACCGACAATAAAATCTTAAAATCAATTCTAAAACTAACAGGTAGCCAGTGAAAGGCTGCAGGGACTCATTCGCCTGCTTTCCAGGCAGCTAGTCTATTCTTTACATCACTTCCTCTTTCTCACGCTGTCAAACTCAGCCTCCGTTCGGTGTGCTTTAAATCTCAGTGCTCTTCTGTCATTCTGCTTTCCAGACTCTGGTGCAAACCGCCACCTCCCCAGCTCTGCCCTATTCCCATCCAAGCCTCCATCTTCACCACCACCAGTGTGTAGACTCCGGGGAGGAGGGGTCCTGTCATAATTTCTGTTCTGCTATGTTGGTTAATCCGAGTTTAATTGTCAAATAGCTTATTAATCAAATTCTGCATCTTAATAAATCATATTAAATTCTTGCAAATTATCTCTCCTTATTGAGCTACCTTTGCTCCCTGAGTCTGATTCAAGTCAGAGTTGAAAATCAGAGTGTTTAATCCAGGCAGCCCCACAGAGCAGACAGATATTGTTCTGAGGTGTAGTCTTCAGCTCTGCGAAGCTGTAATGGGAGTTTTCTGAAGATTTTTTTAGATTCCCAAACGCAGCAACTAATAAATAAATTGAAATGACATGTTGAAGTCAGTGTAACAGTTATATTAACCTTTTCTTTTGCACTTTCGCCGATAAGCAAGAGCTATTAGGGAACAAACAGCATTTCAAGATAAGTTGGTTCTCATGAAGCTTCAGGCTGCTCGCTCACCGTTTCTATCATTCCTGCTGCACGGTTTCATTTTGATTTGTTGGTGAAAAACTCATTCAGCCCAACGAACCATAAAAGCTGAATTTCATCCCTGAGTGAGATAACTTAGAGGTATATTGACTGCATGGACATTAGAAGCAGGGGAAAGAGCATCACATAGAATCCACCTGTGTCTTACGTCTCTGCGAGTCTCCTTTTTTCCTCTCCATTCATTCACTATGACCCACTGACCCTCTCACTGGGTGCCGTGAAATGGACAAATCTCTCAGTTTTTCAGTGTAATTGAAGACCCCAGCAGAATTACAGGTTTTCCAGTAGGGAGCACTGTTAGTATGTGTCAGTGTGTAACAGCAGATGCCTGCCGAGGTTTGTCCCAGTGATTTGTTTGTCCTGCAGAATGAGTTTGCTGCCTGTCATTAAAGCAGCCAAGCAGGGAGAAACAGTCTGTCTGTCACGAGTCCCTCTGTGGCTGTGCCGAGTTCAGCTTTCCCCAGGCTCGCTCCGTCTATATCTGTCTGTGTCTCTCTGCTCGCCTCGTCCATCATGCTGCAGACACAATCTCTCCATCTACATTTCAAACATTTAGCTGATGCTGTCATCCAGAGCCGATCATAACATCTGCAACTTTACTAGAAGAAAACATCGTTTGCGTGCTATAACAAAGCTTTAACATGAGTAGTTCAATGATAAACAATGTATCGCAGTATCTGCACATTTGAAGCCAGAAATTTGACTTTAATAGACTTGATACAGTTTGAGTGCATGTGTACACAATCACCATCCTCTATGACCTCATTCATTTACGCTTCAAAGGAGAAGTAGATAGTAGATACAAGTGGAAAGCTTTTTTTGGAAGGCTGTCTTGCTCAGCCTTACACATGGATTGATAAGACTGGTCACCTGGGAGCTGCTAAGAGTAGAGCTGCTGCTTCTCCACATGGACATGAGCCAGTTCAGGTGGTTAAGGTGTCTGACTCCTTGTTGTAAGTGACATATTTTGGATATGTCCAACTGAGAGGAGACCCTGTTGTAGACTGAGGAGAGACTGGTGGGGTTAAGATTAAAGAGGAGAGGTGGTGAATGAAGAGAAGAGATAAAAGCATCTGTGTTAAGATGGAAAGAAAAGGTTAGTGGGGTTATTGTGCTGTTGTTGTGAGCTGGAGTTAAACAAAAAAATAAAAGCTTGAAATTAACTGAAGAAAAACTGCATATGTTCTAGATAAGTGAAATTATGGGGTGTTGTTCTTAGTAAAAAAAAGAAAAAGAAAACCCCCCCAGAAAACCCAAAGATGAATGGAGAATAAGTGCTCAATGCATCATGGGAAGTTCCCCAGCAACCAGACCTTATTGCAGCATAACTAAGGGATGGCTCAGGGTCACCTGATGCAGCTTTAACTGTAAGCTTTAATGAAAAACAAAAAAGGTTTTTCCGTCTCCTGCATCCAAAGTGAGAGCTGGTTCATTTTGAGTGCAAGTCTTCCAATCTCAGTGCTAATTGTCTGTTGTCTTCTTACTGTTTTACTTTGAAAGTTCATTTTCTTAGGCGTCTTCTAGTGTTTTTTAGTTCATTTTTATTTTTATGGTTCCAATTCACAACAACAGTCGCCTCAAGATGCTTTATATAGTAAGGTAAAGACCATTCAGTGTTAGAAAGAGCACTTGGTGACAGTGGGAAGGAAAAACTTTCTTTTAACAGGAAGAAACCTCAGGTAGAACAAGGCTCAGGGAGGGGCGGCTATCCACCGCCACTGGTTGGGGATGAGAGGAAAGAGAAGAGAGGGGAAGCGCCCCGGCAGCCTAAGTCTACAGCACCATAACTAAGGGATGCCTCAGGGTCACCTGATCCAGCCCCAAGTATAAGCTTTAATCAAAAAGGAAAGTTTTAAGCCTAATCTTAAAAGCAGAGAGAGTGTCTGTCTCCTGAATCCAAACTGGGAGCTGATTCCATAGTAGAGAGGCCTCATAGCTGAAGGCGATGCCCTCTATTCTGCTTTTAGGAACCACCAGTAAGCCCGCAGTCTGAGAGCAGTACTCTGTTACTGTGCAGTCTTCACAGGAAGAAAACTGCAGCACACTGCTGCACTGCTATGGTATTTTGCCAGCAAGTGGTGCACAATGTGGGATTTTAGTAGGATGAATGGATGTCACTCACAATGTTGAATATGTACAAATTAAAAATGATATTTGTACATAAAAAAGTGTGCAAGGAAGAGCTTGATGAACACGGTGCAGCAATTACTATTAAAACACTTTGGGAGCACAGCAGTGTGCAGACTTATCTGGTTTTAAACTGATGCTCTCTTTTTGCGAACCTCCCTTTGGTGAAATTGTCAGTTTTACTTATGTTCAACTTGTCTCTGCAGGTTGAGATTACCATTGTTGTGCAGAGGGAGTGCAAACTATAACTCAATCTATGTTTTCTGCTGTATAAATATGCCGAGGAGGGATCAGTGCAGTCTATTAAAATGATGAGATAGTAAAGTATAAACACGCAGCACTCCCTTGAGTTGTCATAGATTACTCACTATGCTTTGGGAATGTGTTTCATGCATATATCTAAGCTTTATGTGAATGTGAGTACATATATGTGTGTTCCTACCCTTTATCAGAACCTCCCAGCTCTCCAGAGATTTCATTTACAGTACATATGGATTATTGTCTGACAGCTCAGTCTATATTAAGGCTGTTTATTTCCATCCATTGCTCTCAATAATCCCCGAGGTGCAGCAGTGCTCTCATTTCTGCTGCTGTGGTGTCTCCCTTCTCCCATACATTGCAAATGTAACGGTACTTTCTTTGTTGAATGAGATGAGATCTGGGAGCTTTCCACCCTGCCTGTGTGGGAAGCTAAGCAACCAATCTGTGCGCCTGGCTTTGCATTGTTATTGTTCAGCAGACACTGGAATCAATTTTACAATTGCAGCAGGACAGTAAAAGCAGGAGCATCAGTAGCAGACTGCACTAATCCCAACACCTTCCAAAATGTAATCAATAGCAAAGTCACATGACACCCCTCTTCACTCCATGACGACTGGAAAGAGGGCAGTGTGGAGTGTGGTATAGTGGAAGGCTTATCATAAAATGTGGCTTTATGCAATCGCAACATAATGGTGACTGTACCCTCCATTCAGACGGTCAGAGATGACTCATCTTTTTCTTTATCAGAGACACAAAAAAGTATTTTTATCCTAAACATAGTGAAAATGTTTGCGTAGATCATGTATTTGTCCACAGTTGTAGGATTGTCCTTGACGAGCGTTCCAAAAATACCCTTGGAGCACGACTCTGAATACAGAGGCTGAAAGCAACGGGGTGTGGACGCTTTCATGCTTTAAAATGATTGGAAGCATTTTCAAATGTGAACGCTATGAGCTTGCGCTGCCAGAAACTGCTTATTTTTTCAGTAAATGTTATCACAGGAAGGCAGAAATTCGAGCACAGGACTTATAAAAGGGGACATGTCACTTGTATTTTAAAGAAGGAAGGCTTAAACAAGGGAAGGAGAAGGACCTGTATTAGGAGTCAGATTCATCCACAGAAACAAAGGCGCTTTTGAAGAGCAGCTTATACATATTGTAAATTGCATTGTAAATTTAGCACTTAGGGTGAATGCAGACCTATAAACTGATCATATATGATGTAGAAACTAACTAGAAGAATTGATTTGTAACCGTAATGTAAATAAAGCTCAGAGACACACTTCTCACTGAATTCATGGGTGTAAGAAAAGTAGTTATAGTAGCAAAGTTGGCAATAATTCAGTTCCATTCAACTATTTATATTGTCCCAAATCACAACAGCAGTCGCCTTAAGGCAGTTAATGTTGTAAGGCAAAGACCCTACAGTAACATAGAAAAAAAACCCAACAGTCAGACAAGCCCCTATGAGCATTTGGCAACCGCAGGAAGGAAAAACTCCCTTTTAACAGGAAGAGACCTCCAGCAGAACAAGGCTCAGGAAGCAGTGCGATGTCTGCCGCAATGTTACAAGATAACATGATAGACAATAAATACTTACAAACACAAAAAAAGCAAAACACGGATTATCTCTTCAACAGAAAATTGACGAGACTTTGTTCATTTTACTTGGAGAATTTTGCACTGACATCAGTCACAGACTGTATCTGAAAGACAATGCACACACAGGTACAGAATATAAAGCCACACAATGGTCATAATGTCAAGATTGCTGTAGTTGTCTATAGCTTGCATGGAAAATATTGCAGGGAAATGCTAACCCCTGGCTAAACAGCAGGAGACATTTTTAAAAATGCAATGCAGGAACAGTTATCTTCAAAGGGAAAGTTGTGTCTCACTGCTGCAGCCAATAAATTTCAGAGGGAACAACTTTTACTTTGAAGAAAAATGGCTTACATTTCCAGTTTGCATTTGCACTTCTCACAGTTTCACTACTGCAAACGGAGAAGTTGGTGTCTTCACTGCAATCTACAGCAACTGTGGCAACCGAAGCAAACAAAATTTTGGTGCAACATCAAATGTCTCTTTGTGACCAGTATTACCTTAGGACTCCCACAACCTTCAGCAACCACTTGCCAACTGGTGAGGAAATGCAGATTTTTCTCTTGTGATTTGGTAGTTGCGAGGTTGTTGCTGACCGATCTCTCAGGCTGTGTGACTGAGGTTATTTGCACCAATCTAGCTTGCAGTGCAGTGAAAATGTCAACATTATCATCAACCGGGAGGAAGAGTGTTTAGACCCTGGCCATGCTGACTGTAACAATGATCTTTTTGCTTCAGCATTAAGCAACTGGCCTTATATTTTTAAATTTATCTCACTTTGGTTGGACAAGAAAAACAAAAAGGAAGTCAATCTCCTGAGCACTTCCCACCTGACTCTTGGTGGTAAAACAAAAAAACACACAATATAAAAAGCTAATTTAAGTATTTTTTTCCTTAAAGGAAACTGACAAATGACTCACAGTTCAACCACTTTGTCACTATAAAACTCATCCAGTTGACTAATCAGTACAAAAGGGTAAATGGACTGCATTTATATAGAGATTTTCACTGCCACATTTACCCATTCATACACACACACATTCATACAGTGCTCTTTTTGCATTCTAGATAAACACGGTCTCCTGCTCAACCTCCTGAGCCACGGCAGCAAGCGCAGTAGAAGATATATACAAAATCACAAAGCATCTTATCTTACCACTGAGTCCTGAAAGTTTCTGCTTAAAAATAAAAAGCACGAGCAAATGAGTAAAATCACCTTTAGCAATTTTTTGACTGAACTGTTTAAACGCTCAAATCCGATGTTGTTTTTATCATAATATTCAAAACATTGCTTCGACAAGCAGCTTCACCTGTAACACTGCTCTGATTCGGAGTCTAAAGAGCCCAGGAGTCCTCTGGACTACTCCTAACCTCGCACAGACTTTGGAGGTAATTTTTTTTTCTTAATTAATATCTGATCAAAAAACAAGAACTGAGGGTTGGGAATTAAACATTTTTGGGCAGCATCCGTATGAGGCTGGGGATTGGTTTCTCCCCACAACCAGTTTTCTGAAAATCAAGGATGAGACCACTGGAAAAAAAAAAAAGAACTCAAAATGATAAAGTTTGGATTATTTAAGCAGACATCAAGCTAAAGGACCTAAACAAAGCAAGAAAATGACATGAGATGCACACACAATTTATGATCTAGTATTCAAATATGATTCTCATTGGTTTTCAGTTTGAATAAAACAGACAGCAACCACTAAATACAGCTTATTTGATATTTAGTAATAAAGAAATTAGTCCAGTACAATGTGCAGTGTTGATAACGTGGCTCGAGACCCCGACCATTTCATATAAAAGGGTGCATTACAGGTTAAATATTACTCAAAGACTGACAATCAAATTACTTTAAAACAAACAATGAGAAGAAACATTTAAAAAGGTATCAAAAAGGAAAAGAATTTCATGTAAATCTTTTCATTTTGCATTATAATAAAATACAACTTTAGGGAGGGGGGGGGGGGGGGGGGGGGGGGTACTTGCTGAGATGTCCACACCTAGGACGAAGACTGTGGCACTGTTTTAGCACACGCTCTGTATGATTTTATAGAGGCGCTCACACTTGCTGTTGATCGATTAACCGAATGCATTTCGTTAACAGCACCTAGATACTAATTAAACGTAATCCCTTAATTCCTACAGAAGCAGTGAGAATGGACTTTGTTTTTTAGAAGAAGCTTTGCTATCCTTTGTAAACCTATCCTTTTCACATGCCTGTATGTGATCAAAAATATGGAAAAACCTCAACAGGTCTATCAGAAGGAGGATTGAGGTTTTTCTGCACAACGACATGCATGCTGGACCTCCTGACTCCAAACGTGAACAGATGTTTACTTGTGTTAGAAATAAAACAGGGTAAATTATTCAATTTGGTGCTGTTCTTCTTATCAACTTGTATTAAGTTGTTTCTGTTTAAGTTTTAAAAAGTCTAAAATTAGATTTTAAAAGCATGCAACATCCCTAAAACTCCAGGGATGGAGGAGACTTGACTGATTGCGAGTTAAATATTCTAGTGTTCCTTGTTTCAACTTGTAGTGAACCACTAGAGTATTGAATTATTAAAGTAATCAGTATGTTATTCTGCGCTGTGACCGGAGGCAAAACTTGGATTTTAGTACAGCGAGCTGAATAATACAAAGCAGACGGAGGAGAGACGATCAGAGGAAGAACGACAGCTCGCCAAGTTCCACCAACACTTTCTGCTTACTACAATCAGGTAAACATTTGAAAACGGGAGCACAGGTGCAGTCTGACGTGGAAGCCATTCAACAGGAGATAACAGAGGGCCAGAAAGCTGTACGTGATCACGTGACCTCTCTAAATCAATAATGCAAATAATGAAAAGATGACAGCTTTTTTCTGTTACTCAAACACAAAACCCCAAAACTCAGGGTTACACCAGAGAGCCCAGGTTTAGTGGGTTTGAGAGAAATCGTCTATGAACTTCTAGATAAATAAAGTTGAAACTTTCTAAGACAAGCGTCTTTGGTTCTCAAACTGGTTTTCCACAGCAGATGTCTTCTTATAAAATTCTAGATTTCTCAGTGACATAATGCCACCCTCACACACTAATAAACATTTCACAGGTTTGATCTCAGCTGTAAAAGAGGAATCAGAAGCCATTTACCAGAGTAGAAGTTTAGCAGCTTGTTGGCTTTGCTCTTCTTCTTTAGTTTTTATGCTACACACAACATTAAATGTGCACGCTGCCACCTACTGAAGCTAAAAACTATTTTTTTTCTGTTCCACTTTGCTTAAGGCTTATTCTAAAACAAAAACCTTTAAACATATTTGCATCTTATCGGTTCATATTAAACTATTACTTAAAAAAGTGTTTACACTAATCTCATATATATAATTTATTTACATAATGTCTTTTACAAAAATACTTGACTATATCTATATAAAAAACATTGGCTTTAAAAGATCAAAGAGAAAATGTATTTTTCAGTTAAAGCTTTAAATCTGTATTAAAGCAATATTAAAGCTATTAATGATGTCCCCAAAACAACTGGGATGTTGTATAAAGTGTAAGTTCCAGTAGATTGCAGTGATCAGCAGATCACTCAATACATAGTTTATGGTACACCATCTGGTGCCCCTGGACACATCATCAGTGATGTAACCTGTAGTCATTGGGGGTTTCGGGTCTTTCAACAATCAGACCCCCTCTCCCCTGCGACCCAGCCAAGGTTGATCAAGCCCCAGCTTGCGTCCAGGTAGCGCTGCCCTACATGCCATGCCTCTCCTCTTTTGATCCACAGCCACCTCGATGCTGCTTCTGCTGGGTTGGTGACCAACTTGATAGCTATTCGCTGGTTAGCCCCTATGACAAACGGATTGGCCCACGAATCCTCGACATCCCACTTCAATGGTTTGGCATCTTTGGCTACATTTAATTAAAATAGTACCAAAGCATTCTCTGTTATTTGAACAACAGTGTTTCAGAGTTGAGGAGACCTGTTGGTGCTGCTTTAAAGGCGAAAAAGTTTCCCATTGTCATTTGAGCTGCTCAGCACTTTAGGGGCCTCTTTTGTCATAATACCGTGAAGGCATTGTGCTGGATTATGGAGAGGATGTGGTTTGACATTGTCTTGCCATCCCTGAATTGATGTTATCTGGATGGCTGCATATGTTGCTTTAAAACCTGCATGTTTTAAAGCAACATACTGGAACCAGTTCTATGGAACCAGCTTGAATTTGGGAGACAAACACTATCTCTACTTTTAAGATCACCTTTCCTTTTTGCTAAAGCATATAGTTAAGGCTGGATCAGGTGATCCTGAATCCTCCCTTAGTTATGCTGCAATAGGTGTAGGCTGCTGGGGGATTCCCATGATGCTTTGAGTATTTCTTCTTCATTCATCTTTCTCACTCACTGTGCATTGAATCATACTTGTTATTAATCTCTGTCTCTCTTCCACAGCATGTCTTTTATCTTGTCTTCTTTCTCTCACCCCAACCGGTCGCAGGAGCTAGCCGCCCCTCCCTTATCCTGGTTCTGCCGGAGGTTTCTTCCTGTTAAAAGGGAGTTTTGCCTTCCCACTGTCACCAGTGCTTGCTCATAGGGGCTCATATGATTGTTAAGTTGTTGTTTTTTTAAATTAAAACCTGCATGTGTTGTTGAATATAACGGGGCATTCGCAGATGCCGAGTTTTAAACTGGGCATTGGTAACAGGTTAGAAAGTCTCTGGCCTTATTCACAATATCCACAAAATAATTTAAAATTTTTATTGGTCAGACCACAGGTTAGTTTCCCACCTAGCTTCAGTCAGATCAGCTCTTCTCTCATAGATAAGAAAACATTATAAAACAGTATTATTTATACTTACCAGTTGTAACCAAATTTCACCCAAAGTCACTATGATTCCCTTCAAAAAATAAACAATTTAAATTTGCTGTTAAACATCAGCCACTTCCTCTCATGGACATCAGGAAAGGCTTTCCTTGCACCAATCATCCCTTCTGTTCATCCTGGACATTCAGTGCAAGTGATAAACACAAAACACACAGTCCTTATTCAATTCCAAAATTGTTTTAAAAGTTTATCTGAAATCAATATGAGGCTTCAGCAGTCTCAGATAGACACATCAAATCCTTCTGCTTGTTCCTGCAACTTAAGAGAGAAACATAATAAGAAAATTTGGCACTTAAACAGCTGCAAAGCTGGAAGCTTAATTTATCTAATTAAGACTGCTGTGGGTTCATATTACCTTCGGATAAGCCCTAAAATACTTTTCTTCGCAAAACAGATGCTGGAGTTTTGCTTCCCATTACATCATTTGGAGGCACAGGAGGAGGGGATCTCTAAAACAAACACTGCTCAGTGTTCGTGTGCTCCCCTCACAGTTACAAGAGAAAACCGTCAGCCTGTTTAAGTTTTGAGAAGAGAACGAAGGTTACGAACAATAAAATCCACTTTGCTGCTACAGTTTCATGTGGTTTGGTTGGCTGATGGCGGCAAACCTTTAGAGTTTTATCTGTCGCCAGATGCTGCATTAGTGAAATTTCTGACTATTTTTGTACAACTTCCATGGCCAGGTAGCAAACATGTTACAGCAGACGGCATTTGTGAATTAGTTATGGCACAGATAAATTTTATGTGGCCCAAACAAAAAAAACATCTGCAATTTGGCCCATATGAGATGGACCTGTGGCTGATTTGAGGCAGCCGGACACAAACCAAATCAGTCTGTCAGTCGAGGTCAAATACCGTCTAGGCAGACAGACATTCATTGCTGTGTGGGCAATGTTCAGCAAATGTTGCCATGTGACCAGGATATTTCAACTTTGAATAAACTTTTGATTAATTTGTGTCAAACGTTTGGGACGGCTGTATGTATCAATTTAGTTTGTTAAACAGTGTCACTTTGAGTGACAGCAATACCCATAAAAATGTTTATTACTACATCAAGATGGATAGCTTTAAATCAGTGCAAAATATACCACAGTGAGATGTTGCAGTGGACATATTATATTTATTTACAGCTCGATATTTTAAATATTGGATTTTGTTAGCGCAGCTTTGGATGATCGACACTCCTAAAATCATTTTTATCTTATGCAGGGCCTTTGTGCAGCTGCTTATGATTTAAACAAGCAGTTTCTTTTTCTTTAAGGCCAACCTTGCCTTAAGCCAACCTTACTGCATCACCTGCAGGCTGTACAGAATGCAGCAGCTCACCTTATGTCAGGAAAGAAATGGTAAGATCACATCGCTGTAAGCCCTACACTGGCTTCCAGTCCATGTCAGGATCCACCCAGTTTAAATTTCACAGTTTTCAGCAGTCTTAGCGGTTTGTCGCCACCCTACATAACTGAACTTTTACAGCCCCATGCTCCTACTAGAGCGCTGAACCAGCTGCTCTTTGAAATTCCTGGTTCAAGGCTCAAAAGCAGAGGAGAAGAAACCTTTTCAGTGGTGGCTCCTACTCTGTGAAGCAATCTACCTTTTTGCATAAGAGTTGCCAAATCACTCCGTCATTTTAAAGCACTGTTAAAAACCCGTTTAGTCATGCATGCTTCCAGTTCTAGTCGAGCAGAGTATCCTGGTTTTTCATTGTACAAACACAGTCATATTTCCTTCTGTTACTGTTTAATTTGATGATTTCTTTTTACCAAAAAGTCCAACTGAACGACACAGGAAATCATTCCTGCCTGTGGCCATCTCCCTGTACAACTCCTCCATCTAATACACTGTAAACACTGCAATAGTTACATCCTTTTGCACACACTCTTTTCTGACTCTGTAATGTTGCTGTCTATTTTCTTGATATTTATTTATAATCACATCTGTCAACCCTGGATATTTATTATTTGGTGATTTGTATATATCGTGCTATTCCTTATATCTTAACATATTGTATTGCTAATAGTCTGGTCTGTTTTTGTTTTTCTTAACGTTACTGTACTGGATCAACCGTAACCCACATATTTTCCCCAGGGATTAATAAAGTATTCTGATTCTGATTCAGATTTTTCAAATTAAGATTTATAATTTTTGTTTTTCATTGTGCACTTTAGTCTATATTTATTCTCAACTTACTGACTGCTGTGTGTAATACAGATTTTGCATAGCGTGCACAGCAGTTCTTTAGTTGACTACCGAAGATGTTTAAATGCACTGTAGAAATAAACTTGAACGTCTTGACGTCCTTCTTCTGATTGGCTGTCCATCACAAACTGAGGGTTTCAACTGCAGGTGGGTGGGGCTAAAATGCTCACAGCAAGAGAGGCATGCCTAAAATCACCGTATTCATACAGATCTCTGACATCATGCAGAGCCAGGAGCAGAAAAAACATGACAGAAACTGATTAATTGTACTTTGTGGACCTCATAATTTGAGCATCCACCATTGTAACACAAACTCTGAATCAAAGAAATCAAAATACGTCCACTTTAAATACTAATTTTGCTGAACTGATAGAATGAGGTTTTGACTCCATTGCTCATCATAGCCCCGTCATGGCTTCAGACTCAGCCCTCTGGCCCACTTCCAGCCTTAATCAAATCCTCAGCATCATCCTACACCGCTAGCCTCAGACCCCTGCACACACCCTGCCACCCTTCCAACACTTTGCCCGGCTTCCTGCTTCACTTTGAGTTTCGGCTCTTACCCCTAAACTGTCAATCACCTGCTGCTGCAACCGTGGATCCAGTGGACCGGTGGGTCTGTTTTCCACCTCAGGCTGCAAAACCAATTAGTGTCTGACAGTTGGCTGTGGAGCGGCTCCTCAAGTTTCCAAACTCTGTTTTTATTTTCTTCTCTGCGTGACCACAAAACAATCTCATCCTTTGACCCGTGTCAGTGCAGGTCATGCAGAAAGGAGTCTCTGCAGGATGCGTCATTGTTGTGATTCACGTGTCCCCAGACTGTCCAAATCAGATTGTGTTTGTCCTTGTTTGCATTTCCAGAAGGGTTTGAATCCTCTAATGTGGTGTATTTTCAACCCTAAAGCATTTTTGCATTTACTCACTAGTCTTTTCCACACACAAGAAATCCCACAAAAGATGTAACAATCATCAAAATTACCAGCAGAGTTTATCTGAAGTTCCTAAGCTGAGATGAGACCAGGCACAAATGACCCTTGTGGAAGTGTTAATTTGCTTTAGCAGCATGTGTCTGTGTTATTTGCATATGAAATCTGTTTTATTGTTCTCTGATGAGACGTTTAGCTTAGTGGCATTTAGAAAACACAAGTTTCCTCATCTGATTCCATTTGGCAAACACAACAGGAGTAGTTAGGGGACATCATGGCTAAATGTTTATCTCATTTTAAGCATACTGCAACATTTCCATTACAGAAGCGAGGAACTCTTCTCTGAGTGCCGGGAGCGCCAGTCACTGAACTCAGTCTGCATTAGGGATCTGTTCAAGTCCTGGAGAAAGTTTATTGTTCAAACAGTAGTTGTGTAACAACAAAAAAACACTCAAAATCTAACAAAATTAAACCCAGAAAGGCATAAAACACATGTAACATTAATCAACTAGCATAAACACGTTTCTCTCTACTTATGTGCTCATTATATGTGCATGCAGGTCATGGAGGATGCAAATGTTCTTAAAGTGAAGATAGAACCTTGCTAGAACGTTTGAATGCACTGGGTACCTTTGCTGTACCTTGGGAGCAACACCCACATTTATTTTGTTTTTAGCCACTTTGACGAATGTGTTTTAGTTTTTATCAACATCTCCTCTAGTTGTTCTAATCTCCACACAGTTGTTTACTCTTGTTGTCTCTCTGCTGTTTGATGCTCAGCGTTTCTGAAGCTTTCGTGACACTAAAGAGAATGGTGGGCGGCAAGCTGAAGCGTTAAAATGAAAACAGTTAACTTAAAGATGCTAAAGCTCTACACAGGTTGGTAAGTAGTAGAAAATCTGAAATCAGTGAAGTCTGAAGTGCGCCAGTAAAAGTAATTAGAGATCATCATTAAAATAGCTCACAGCTGTACTGCATAAATCTAAAGCATAAGCTCTGACAGATGCTGAGAGGGGGGACCTGGTAGAGGAGAGGGGCCTGAAAATGAGCAGCTGAAGCAAACTTACACTTCCACAAAAGTCACGTATACTATAAAAACCAAAAGAAGAGGCAAAGTGAAATGAAACCCATGATGGGACAAAATCTGGAATGCAGCAGACACGAAATGATACAAAATACATGCAAGTTTCACAGCTGAAGACACAAAATAACCAGAAATCATACATGTGATTTTGATAAAAATATTCTTTAAAAAGATAAAATGTATATCTGGTTTTTAAAGCAGTTAAAACTAAGAACACTACTGTACTTCTTTTAGGATCTGATTGTGCAAAGAGGGATTGAAAATGCAAAGCAGCTTTTGCCACAAACGGCTGATTAGAACAATTTCTGCTGCAGTATTTCCCCACATAATATACATAGAAATGTAGAGGGCACTGAGGTAAAGCTGTAACAGATATAACAAGGTCATGCTAGTGGAGTCTGAAAGCTTTTTGTGTCTGTCGTGTCAGACAGGTGAGTCATAACACCTGGGGAGGTTTGCTCCACTGAGGACAGCCTGTCTCTGACTTCGTATCCACAGCAGGAGTGCAGCAGAAAAAAGAGAAGCAGAAAGGAAATGAAGGATCTGGCTCTGGGTGTAATCTTACTAAATTCTTGAGATCAGCGACTGTGGTTGGATCACATGTAAGCGGGAGATGACAACAAAAAGGAAAAAGAGCCAGAAAAGAACAGAAGGGACAGTTGGGAAAGTAGAAAGAGACACCTGCAGGAAGCATTAACAGAACAGACACAGTAACACAACCAGACTTACGGTAAAAAGAAAGTTGTCGAGTGTTTCTTTGGATTCCGAATAAATACCAAATGACTGGGACAGAACAGAGAGGTAAAAACACCACCAGGAAATCTCTTATTTGAGGCAGAGAGAAGCAGGAGAGAGGAAGAGAGATAAATGGAGAGCCTCTGGGGAGCTGCACAAAGGAAAAAGCAAAACTGTTACCCTCCTTCACCTTGACAGCTCCCTCTGTGAATTTTCTTTCTTCCTTCATCTGTGACGTCCACCTTCTCGCACAGCACTTCTTCTTGCCCATGTTTCTACCATCTTAACCCTTTTGAGGGTTCATCCATTAAATTAAATCGCTGTCACAAAAATAAGACATAGTGTGCATAACTGCATATGTATTACAGCACATACTTAAAAAGCTTGCAGGTTTATTATGTTTCTTAATATTTAAACAATGTTGTTAATATACAACACAGGCTTTTTTTAATAATAAAAATTTATTTCACTAAGTGAATCTTAAAGATAAATTTTTTCACATATACTTTGTATGTTAGTCTAAAATATATCAGACTAAGACATAAGGGAGGTCTGGCTTAATACATGCATATGCAGCCATTTTCTAGTTATGTGACAGCTAGAAAAAAATGAGGAAGACTATTTGTTATACACATAACTATCTGCCATCAGATTCCATCACAGTGCCAGAGAAATGTAAGCCCTACTATCACCTTTTTTATTTATTTATTTTTTAAAAAGAGAAATATATTACTGCAATTTGTCAAAACAAGACATTAAGTTTCCTCTATGTTGTCACTTTTAGCATCCTATAGAATTATTAAATATGTTTCAGGTAGCCAGCAGACATCTCTGAAAGATTTGACTAAAGTACAAGTAATGTGTATTTTTATAAAATAATGTATATGACATTTTATGTTCCCTGTTTGAACTCAATTTGAACCTAGACTGATGCATGGCACTTTTCTGCAAATACTTTTCCTTTGCTCCCCACACAGTTTTCTGTTTATATGCTGCAACCAAAGCCTGCAAAACATGTAATTAGTCATATCAATATGACAACAAGTGGACTTCAGATGGAGTCCATGTTTAGCTTAGCATGATTTCAAGGAAATAAGCATATATGTAAGTAAAAAAAATAACAGAGGTACTCTAAAGGCTTACATCCGTTGAAATCATTGCTCCTCGGGTCTCTCATACATATTCTGTGTTTATATGCTCTAATCTTTCCAAACTACGGTGTAAAAAAAAAGGTCTGTTTGAGTAGTAACATCAGGCGAACTAATGATCAGGCAAACAGCTTCAGGCTGTTGAACACTTCAGCAGCTGGACCGACTCCCACTGGACTCCACCCGAACATCCTCCAGCAGTCCAAACCTCATCAAACATTCAAACACTGATACCAGAACTGGACAATCGACTGAAATGATTAATGGGACTCTGCTGTTTTCACACAAAAACGTTTCACAACTGTGATGAAAGCGTCAACGGAGACGATAAAGGAACATAGCATATTCTAGGAGTGACTTTAACCATTTACGAAAGAGAAGAAAAGAGTCACAGAGTGGCACGGGGGGATAATGTGAGACAAAAGAAAAGGCTGACAGAGGACGGGGTCAGGAGGAAGAGGAGGGAGGCAGCTGATGTGGCTTCAGAGGCTCAGCTGGAAGTTCGTTCATTCGCTTGTCTGCTGATAGAAACATCACAGCTCCATCCTCTCTGACTGAAGGTCTGCTATCAGCGGGCTGCAGCCTGTTATGGGAGACAGAGAAAGAAAAAGGAAAAAAAAATAGAAAGAAAGTGAGGCAGAAAGAAAGACGCAGCCGGGGATCAGCAGCTTAAAGTTCATTATGCAGATTGTGGAGCTAAAATGCTTCCAGTCTGCGAGTCTAATTTCTCTTTCATGGTCTTTGTGAGTGTGGCGTTCCTCCATTACAGGTTAGCAAAGAGCAGCGAGGTCAGAACAATCAGATTAGCAATGCATCCCTCTGAATTCACCATTTGGATTTTTCCACCGGGCTCAAGTTAGAGAAGGCAGCGTGCAGGTCTCAGAGTTTTTGTTGGGCTTTCTTAAAAAAATGGATATACTGTGATGGAAATAAACATTCACACAAGCTCAAGGTCAAACACTCACACACACAGACTCCCACGCTCAAACAAATAATAAGCTTTTTATCTTCTTCCTTTACTGCAGTCGACACTGTAATTTAATTCACTAATTATAATCAGCTTTTGCTTAAGGCGAACAAAGCAGCGCTGTACTGTATATGTATTATGCTAATATAAGATCGAGAATTTAACTTGTAAAGCTCCTGTCTAAACATTGTTCTGCCTGTTAAAAAACAATAAGGTTGTGCTGTGTGGGAAATAAAATATATGAAGTGCAAAGAAAGGTCATCTGAAGATCTGAAAACTTTTCCATAACATATTAATCAAATTATCGAAGGTCCACGGTAAGTTATAACAAATAAAGTACAATAATTAATATTCATTTGTATATTTAATGTATTTAGGATAACGTACAAGCCCAATGAATACTCTTTACCACAATCATACAGTTAGATATTTATCACAAAACCTGCAAATGTAAATAACGCGTTTCTCAATGAATGTCGACTTACTGTCCAATTTGCCAGTGAGTGGGCTGATGGGAAGGAGTGGGAGGAAAACTGATAATTAAAAAAGATTATGTTACATCTGGAGATGTTGCAGATGGTTTACGGTGGTGAGATTTAGGAAATGTGCTTCAATTTCTTACTGAGAGAGAAAAAAAGATCAAATTGCTGGTTATCTGAGTCTAGCGCAAAGAGTGGAAACGCTTTGTTCAAAGGTAATAAAATCAGCCCATTTGATAAGTTTTCTACCTGCAGAGAATGAAACACCAGACAGCCCTGCCCCCCAAAAATCAGGTTTCAGGACATTTACTCTTATTCTTTTACCAGTTACATATAAATAACTTACTGAGTGATATTTTCTTTTAAGAGGAAAAAAGCACCACATTTATAAAAGCCCGTAGACGCTATAGTTCACAGTCAGACTTCCATCTCCATTAAATAAGCACCAAAATCACTTTTGCCAACCCTCTGAGGTCTCGGCTTAAACATAGTTGTGAGTTGGTCCTATGTAGAGCCTATGAACAGCACTGCGGACCGTGGTCTACATGTTGTAGTTGTTTATTCCCACCAGGCTTTATTGTTGCAAACACCAGTCTGTGGGCTACTCTTGCTAGTGACCTTGAAGCAGCTGTGGAGAAGTGCAGTTTTCAAAATGCACTGAGCTGAAGTGGAACCAAGCATTAAAAACAATGGACACTGTCCACTTTGCTGCTGCCTGTGCTTTTCGTGTCCCCACCTTTTTAATCTGATGCTTTTTCGCTCCCTTTCCTATCCTACACTTCCAGTCAGGATTCAGTCTAAGAAGAGCATCATCCACATACATCTACACATGGGTTGCATACTTCTCTGGGTAGGGTCTGCACAGGCAACTATCTAAAGTCAGTAATGACTCCAAACCAATTCTTGACTCTAACTGTAATTTTAGTTTTTATGAAACTGTTCTCCCAAATCTCGGCAATCAGGGAACAAAGAAAATAATCATTCTATCTGACAAACATCAGCAGTTATTCACATTTTTCTCCATTCTGCCCTTCTCCCAGATGTGGAGTGTCTTTATCCAGCAGCAGCCCTCCTCCTCTGGGTGGAGACTGGTTGCTCCTCCCTGGCCGGCCACCTGTTGGCAATTATTCCAGGAGCATATAAGACCTGCGCGCTCAATTAGTCATTGCCTGAGTATCTGCTAACCCATGTTAGCCTTATCGCTCAGTCTAGATCTTGTGTGAAAATGTATCTGTTTTTTCCTGTCTTCATAGTCGGCTCCTGGAGTGGGGTTCTTGCCTCAGTCATCCCCGCTTACCTGGACCTTGATTAACTGCTGCTGGTAAACCATTGCCAATTCTTTTGTCACTCACCTGCTTGCCTCCCTACGCCTCTGCCTCGTGCTCACCTGAACCTTGGCTCCACCCGTCCCCTCTTGCTTCCCTCCACCTGTAACCAAATAAGGTGACTCAGTTTGACTTTGGGAACTCTGATTTACCGCTGGACCACTCTGTGTTCTCCTCTCATTTCAGTGGTCATAGTTTCCCCCCCGGCCCAGCTTCCACCTCCCCACAGTCACAGCTGTACCACTGTATTCTCGAGCTGCCTAGTTTTCAGTTAAATGCCTTAGCTTTAATAGCATGCAAACTCTTATAGTGTCATAGTTTAAATTTGGATTTTGTGTTTACCTTGTGGGGAAAATAAACTTTTGTTCATTCACTGCCTCTCTTCCGGTTTGGATCCTGCGCTTGTGTCCATCTCATTTTCCTTGGGCTGCTGGGCCATGACATGGAGTTATGGTAGGATACAGATCCAGAGTTACCATCTATCATGAAGTATCATCAAGTAAAATTGTTTGCTATGGTTGAATACTGTATTAAACTAGACCGCAGTGTTTTTGTCAAAACATAACCACAATAGAAGGACTTAAGCCTTATTAGCTGGCAAATACTAACACTGTGTCTAATATATTCATGGAGTTTAATATAAATGAGCGCTACGTGTGCCATGTTACAATTCAGTTTTCCAAAGTGTGGCCCTTTACTTACTTTAGCTTCATCAGTATTGCCCACCCCGACCTAGATCTCTGCGAAAGTGATTGTTTTGAGCTGTAGTGAACCAAAGCTAAAGGGTCAGTCTGTTCCTGTTACTTCATGCTGTAGTGATGCACAAACTGCAGCTTCAGCTTATAATCAGCCTTAAACAGCTCGAAGTCTCTGTGTTTGCATACTTGTTCTGCACCTTATAAAGTGTTACTCTTGACCAAAGAACTGGCTCATTGTCATGTTAATATCTGTCTAGTCCACCCTAATCACGGCATTCTGCACTGGCAGTATGCTCGCTGAGAAAACACTGTGCTGAATTGATGAGGATTACTTCAAGCCGCAAGGATTCATTTGTGCCCACAGCTGCTGGAGTAAACACGGAGATCATGAGACTGGAAAGCAGTGATTACATTTTCTCTTGATATGTAATGTGGGCTTCAAAAGTCAAGACATGACGCAGACTAGAGATGTCAAGACTAGGCCAAAAAAACCCCCCCAACCAAACAAAACAAACATATTCCAGTTTGTAACAATCCTTTAAGGCTTTAGCACCATCATTTCCTCCTTGAATCCTGAATGCATCAGACCTGGAAAGAACTTTTTTATAACCATTTTGGCCAGATAGTGAAATAATTAGATCAGCTCTCTGAATTACTGTGAAACAGTTAATTAAGGCTGAGTGGGAGTGGATTTGAGGTCTTGGCAAACATAAGATTAATATTCTTCTGTTTACTCACACACACACTGGATGACAGATTACCCATGAGCCTCTGGGGCCAGGCCAAGGCATGCAGGCAGAGTCGTGGGTGGTCAGTTAGTTGACACAGTAACAAGCTGCTAGCCAGCGGCCTTCTGGGAAGGCGGCATCCACGACAGCCTGCGGGCTGAATGAGAAACAAGCAATGTGAGCATTCAGACTCATGATTAATGGCTGCTGCTGGTTTTACAGCAATGAGGAATATAAAAGTAAATGATAGTGTGGGTGTTAGAACAGAAAAAAATAACAGCATGTATCGAGGCACAGAATCACTCGTTGATCCATACGTTTGGGTATCGGGCTGCAGAATAATGAGAAGGTCTCAGAAACTGAGCAGAAATGACCCAACAAGGAGAGAACTGAGTAGAGGTGAGCCTCCTGGGAAATCAATATAATGAAACCTTCTCACCTGAAAGCACAGACGGACCGGCCGCAGAGTGACTGCCTTTCATCAGGCCGTCTAGCTGACAGTGTGGACAAACACAGAGGCTTCTGACTGAGGATTTAAGCAGCCTGTAAGGACATAACGGTGGCTTTATACACTGTTTGATAGACTATAACTGCTCTGCTTTAAGCCCTGTGTGGGAGACGGTCTTGTATGGTTCCCATTGAAATGCTAAGGAAAAGGGACATTAAAGGGCTTTTTAAGGAGGCTCTTTAAATGGCAACCTCATCCTCATATTCGTTTAAAATTTAAAATGACGGTTCTCATGTATTATATTGCCAAAATTATTCACTCATCCATCCAAATTACTGAATGAAGATGTTCCAATCACTTGAATGGGTGTATGAAAATCAAGCACCTAGGCATCCAAACACTTGTGAAAGAATGGGTAGTCTAAGGCAGCGGTCCCCAACCTTTTTTGCGCCACGAACCGATTTATGTCCAACAATATTTTCACGGACAGGCCTTTAAGGTGTCGCGGATAAATACAACAAAATAAAACTAGTACCAAAAAAAGAATATTTATTCATAACACATGGGGAAAGACCCAGGGAAACCTAGTTAACGATAAAAACGGTAAATAAAAATAACACTAAAAAAACCCGATTAAAATCCCTGAAAACCATAAATTTCACACCCGAGCCTCAACTCTTGTGGCCCGGTACCAAACGACTCACCCCAGGGGTTGGGGACCGCCGATCTAAGGAGCTCAGTGAATTCCAGCGTGGTACGATAAGCATACCAAGACATCTCGCCCAACTTTGTGTGAAGTGCTCTGGGATGGCGCCTTTCTTTTCCAACATGACTGCTTACCAGTGCACAAAGCAAGGTCCGTAAAGATGTGGATGAATGAGTTTGGCGTGGAAGAACTTGACTGGCCTGCACAGAGTCCTTCACACTACACTATACTTTTGGCAGTATAGTGTATGTGGTGTCTTCTTCACTTCAGTCTGGAGCAAAGTGTAATTGGGTCAAATATTTGTAATTAAATCACACAAAAATAGTACATGCAGAGGAAATGAAACAAGTTATACCAGGAACTGTATATAAAACATGAAAGTAACCACCAAGAAGTAACATGTTGGTTTGATAATGGTTTTTACCAAAAAGTGGAGGGTAGAACCTGAGAACACCTGTGTACAAAAACTTGTCAACCATAATTTACAACATGGATATAATGTTGTGTTGAATATAACTCGAACCTAGCATTTGAGACTCTACATACTCTCATCAGGAAAATACTTGCTAAAGTAATAAATCAAGGGAGAAGTAAGACTTCTATATAGACTTCTATATAATTTGAAGTCAGGGGAGCCAGTCCTTGCTAGCCATTACAAAAAACTGCAGGTTTAAGACACTTCCACATGCATGGGCTTCACTTTTTAGACTCAGTGGCTAGATCCATGGTAACTGTTGCCAGTCTGTTGTACAGTGTGGCATATACCTGTGAAAAGTATATCCAGTAAAGAATCTATATGCCATTTGCAGGTCAAACTGCAATTGTGGCATGTGATATCATAGATTAGCCTGTTATCTCTGTTATTGCTGGCATCTCTCAGTTGATCATGAGTAACAAGCCATTTATAAGCTATTCAGTAGCAGCATATATTTAATTGAAAAGTGGTTTGTGGCAATGGAATATCCTTTTCTGCAGAAGCATTTGTTTAAAAATACAGTAGGTGGGGTGATGCAGAGCAGGCTTAAAATTTAATGGACATGTCGTGCAGAGGTCAAACTGAAACAATGTGTTACAATAAATATAATGAAATCATCCTGAGAGAACCAGGGCTGTCTGCAGCACATAAGCTGATGTCGTTACAGCTTGCCGGACCTTAAGAAGTAAATGAAGGAGCAGAGCTGGAAGGGCTCGGTCTGAGTCTGTGTCAGATTTAAGTGGCTTCTATAAACAAGCAGGCTGGTTCACTTCTAATATACAGGTAATGAAAAGAGCTGCCATCTCCAGGAGTGGCCAGTGGGAATAAACAACCAAATGATGCTGAAATGAATATGGGTCAGATCTCATTATAGCTGCACATGTTTTCTTTCAGCCATGTGTGAATTTAATTCCTCTAATTAGCAGTTTCTACGTGCGGTGAAAGTAGAGTCTGGCTAGGTGTTAAATATGTGACACTTTTCATTTGGGCAGAGAAAGTTATTTGGTGTCAGACGGCCGGTATTCCTGCTGAATGTGATTATAAAATAATGTACAGCCAGATCTCTGCCATCTGCTCTGGTGGCTTCACTGGTTTTATAGATCAGAGGAGGCAGAGATTAAACCACGGATGAAAAATACAGCTGTAGACAGGATGATATGACTGCAGCCAGACTCTGCACGCATGTGTGTACAAGACAGCTTCCTGGTATGGTGTTAGTAGTGGTCATATGCTCAGTAGGGTTGTGTGCACATACAGTATGGAAACCTCATTAACCATATAATGCTCACCTTTACATTGAAGACATAGTTCAAAGTCAACATCCTTGTTTTGCCTCAAATTGTGTACTTCCGCTTGCTACTTTGTTGCTATCTTGTGTGTTCACACTAACACGCATGGCTACATGCATCTGGGAGAACTCAGCTGTCGGTGGAAATCTAAGATCAGGTACGGTGCTGCATTGTAAAAAACAGACAGCACCAGAACACTACTGGACCCAAAGCTGGAACCACGGGAGAAATTCACCAGTGATTTTCTGCCCACAGATTCTGTAATGAGTTTCTGCCAACATAAATGACTAACTTCTGCTAGCAATACTACATAAAATACTGGATACCATATTTGGGGAAAACAGGTATATGAGAACCCAGATGGTGGCCTAACAGTAAAAAAGTTGAGTATGAAAAGCTGTGGATGCTTAATGGTCTAATAATCAATATACTTAATGGCATATTGACTGAACAGAGGACAAGGTAGCCAACCAGTTTTCAGTTGGTAGGAGGAATAGACAGCTAAGCAAAGCTTAAGCTGTCTATTGCTAGCATAGACAGTATAATAGATTATGCACACAGTGATGTCAATGTTTTTGCTATTGCCATCTTCCTGTTTTGAAACAGTTTTCTTCAAAAGAAGTGAAACTACTGATTGAGCCTGTAAAGTCATTAGGGAAGTGTTTGCAGAGTGAAGGGGAAATTATGGTTTAGTGGTGGTTGTCACTCTTGCGGGAGTGGGGGCCGTCTACCTGAAGAGAGCATCTGTTGTCAGACTGGGGTTGTATATGTGGTACAATCAGCCTGTGGGTGTCTCTGACTTGTGCTGTTGTTGGTCTGTCAGCCAGCTGTGGAGAAGAGTGAAACTATAACATACAGAGTGAAATGGAGTGTTAAAAACAGTGAAAACTGTCCACATTCGTTACTTTTCTTACTGTATTTTGTAAATCTTTGATAGTTGCTCCATTGTATAAGGATTTATAGATTTGCCTAACAAGTAAAAGATTCCTGGTTTGATCCTACATGGAGTTACAGATTCCTTGTGGGTTGCATTAGGAGGGACATCTGGTGTGACAATCTGCCAAATATGCAGAGTTACCTGCTGTAGAAACTTCTTGTGAATAAAGGAGCAGCTGAAAGTAGCTTTTTGTTAATGTTTGAGTTTTTTTGTGCTGCTCCCATTTCTGGTGAACCCAACTGTCGCTTCCCTGTTCTGGAGGACTTGTCAACTAACTGGCATTTCACTAGCTGGGCCTACGTCCTCATTTAGGTTTGACAGCGTTTTTGTAGGTAAAGGTGAATGGCTTGGACATGAATTGAGCTGCGGTTTGGGGAAGGCCTCGAAGGGGACTGGCGGCAGCTCCTGGGCCTGGCAGCTCCCCACGTACTGGGGGAACCTATATAGATGAAAACCAGAAGGAGCATGTTTGTAGGCCTGGTCCTGCTCCTGAAATTCCAAAACTTAATCTCCATTGGACAGGCAAACAGTGTCATTCACCTCAAGGAATGAAAAGTCTGGATTTTGGAGGACTGCAAAGAAGCATGTTTTCAGTAGGTGCTCTGTAGGCATATACACATGCAAAGTGATGCAACCTTATCAACATTTATTAAACGTGAAGAAGCTGAGGGCTAATTCTACCGTGGACTTCGCCTCGCCCCCTAGTGCCTGTTAAAAAGAATGCACATATGAAGCACAAGTTTCTTGTCTTCACTTTTCAGATTTTTTATACCGTCTATGCTAGCTCACAGCAGCAGTTCTTGGGCACACACTGAAATTACAGTGGTTTGGTATTACCTCATGTTTGTGTATGTTAATTTGCCATTCATAACATATAAAACAGTGTTATATATGTGTTACACATGGCAAAAGGCCCGACAAGCTGTAAATGTTTGCAAAAGGTGTAAATCATGGTCAAAATGGTACAGCTGTCATTGCATGTTCAGTTTGAGGCAACACAGTTCTGTCAAACATGTATCATGCCAGTAAGTACTGCACATTGTGTGCTCACAGAAGTACCCAAATTGAGACAGTGTGTGACTCAATACATAAAAGACACTTTCTAAATGTTTGCCAGTTCATAATAGAAATGCATGGTGAGTAGTTTTCAACATATACTGAAGAAATAATATTGTTCGCTGTATGAGCACACAGCAACAGAAGAAAAGTGTAGGAGGCATTTCTATTTTTCCAGGTGCAATCAGCATCGCTAAAGTAACTCCAAGTGTGTCTTTTAAAAAATGTGTTTGCTGCATGAAGCGTGAGAGGGGAGGAAACAGTGTTTACTTGAGCAAAAATAAAAGGCAGTCATTATGTGAAAGGCAGCCAGATATAGAAAGAAGAAAGGAACTAAAGCAGACAGGTATCTAAGATACAGTGAAGGGGTCACAAATTTCAGGTTGGCAAGACAAAAAGATGACAGAAAAATATAAATCAAAGGAAGTAAACTGGAGAAGTTTATAAATGTGAGCAGGGTAGTATTTATTGGAAAATAAGGCTGATGACAAATGAGATGCAGGTATGTGGTGAGGAGACCGACCAGGCATTGAGGGCACGAAGAATAAAATTCCAGTCACATCTTAAATGTTCAGCGATTCTGGTTTCTATAAACTATAAAGAGTTCGACACATTAATTTGCACTGTTTATTGATAAACTATTTGGAATGTGCTACTGTTTGACATAATGGTCAATGGATCATAGCGTATTTGTCCATTATTCACTTTGTATAACTAGAATTTAAACTGAATCATGAAAGAGGATGACTTGTGAGGCATAAATATTTGGTAAAAAGTGGCTAAAACCAACATTCTATAGTTAAAGATGCAATGAAATGAATAAAGAAGTATCTGTTAGTGACAACCCTACAATGACTTATCATCTAAATCTGAGGCTCGTCTTGGCTTCACAGAGCTTTATCGTAAGTTGTAGCTCATTGTTTGGCTGTCCAGCCTCGAAATTTATAGTTCTGTTCCACTCTCACTGCTCTCCTATCGTCCTTGGCACGATAGGAACTACTCTCACAGATCAGGGAACCGATAATTGTCTGACGACTTGGCATCTAGGGTTATTGGCTAGTTTTTAGGGGCTTCCAGTATGAAACATTTTGGTAAGTTTCACTGCATAAAGTCAAATGAATTTGTGCATTTCTGTGTCCATCCATTGAAAGAAAGGCACAGATGCCTCAAAATCCCTCTCTACAGCACTTCTGTGCAGTTACTGAGAGATCCTACATCAATGTGGAGGAGCAGCTCATGAATGACGGAGGTCTTCATCCTTTCTAACTGTATCCATGATCTTATTGTTTCAGTTACCAACCAAAATTTGTGGCCATAGGTGAAGAGTTAATCAAGCAGTAAATCAACAGCTTCACTTTAATGCTTAGCTTTGTCTTCACTACAACCTGTCCAGTCTGTTTCCAGCTCCACTCCTAATCCACCCAACCATTAAAAGCAACCAAATAATTAATACACATAAAGAACCTTTCATATATATAAAGTTCTTGAAGAATCATCCTCAAAAGAAAGATGTTCTTTGAAGAGCCAGGCAGCCTTTAAATAACCAGCATTTTTCTTTCTACTATACACATATGACATCCGGACCAAAACGTCTTGCTCTGAGTGGAGTTTTAAAGTCCTGTTTTGAATACAGGTAAATTTACAATACAATAAGTAACAAAAACCGAAATGCTCATGAGCAGATAGTCGATGGTTTTGCGATTGCTATTCAGCCAGTGTGCCCTTCTGTGATCTCCATGGAGACAGTTTACCTACAGTATATATACCCACAGATGATTCAGATGGGATGGATTAATACTACTTGGACAACAAATGTGTGATGGCTGCATGCAACCACACAACTGAAATACTCAGGTAATATTCATGTTTACCTTTTTGTCTTATTTTTACATTGTGCTGTAAAGCTTCAAAGTTCATCAATTCTAAATTTTGAGTTGGTTTGCAATACATGACAGCTACAGCTATAGTCTAAATGATGGCATAGAATCTGTTTTGTATTGTTTGTTATGGTAATATGTATGTATGGTATATTAATTATTTTCTGTTCTTTTTGACTTACCTGGCTGCTGCTCCAGTCCTTCCTGGTTTGTGTGAAAGAGGAGGCTGAGGGTGGAGCTGGTTTGAATGCAGAAGCCAATAAAATGGACTGATCCATCTATTGTCACCATGCAGGGGGGAATGGGGTTCTTCTTGAATTATGGTTAGCTGGTATCTCTGTGGTTTTCACCTTTGGTGTATACAATGGTTTATTCGTTGCTTTATAACTGGGGCTGTTTCTCATTTGGGAAGGTCAGTTTGCTGAGTTATGTTTTGTTAAGTGGCTTTTGAGTAGAAATTTGTTAAGTTGACCTGCTTTATGGGCCGACTTGGTTCTTAATATAGTTTGTTTTTGTCATTTTGAATTTTTGTAATAATTTCGTCCTTTTTGGGGTATAATAAAACCCATTTTTTTAAGATTTCACCTGTGTCTGTATGTTCTTGGCTGCTTGGTCCCTGATAAAATGGAAACCAGAGAGTTAAATCTTTTGCTTGCCACTAGATTCTGTGTGCTCAAATGCAGATCTCTATTTATGGAAATTACCCAGAGAGAAAAAAACAAATCTGTCTGTTAACAACTTCACCAAAAGGGCATGATGTGACTGATGTGAATGCCGCTTTCTATAGCCTGACCTCAGCGCTGATGTTTCCACTGCTTCCAAGCTGCACATAGTGAGATTTCAAATTTCACACATGATTAAACCAACTTAACTCTACTCAACCTTTGACCATTAGATCATTTTTATACAAAGGAGTGATAGCAGGTGATGGTGACATAGCTCACTCTCCCTGAGCCTCAGATGTGTGCTGCTTGTGGCCGGATTGGTTCGCCATCTGCATCATGATGCAGACTTCCAGGAGTCCATTCGAGCAGCAGGTGCGCCTTTAAACAGCTGCTTATGTTGCCTAATGGGCCACGCCAGCATCGGTGAAAATCTCCCCCGATAAATAAAAGGAGCTGCCTGCTTTTTCAAAGTCACACTGCCATCGAGCTTCAAGACAACCACAGAAACCCAGCAGGTATCTGCTTCTATCTGCTTCTAATGAGGATGGTCTGCTCTGTTTTGTTTTGCAAAACCCAAGGGGTGTGGATTTTGTTGCACCTCTGCAGAAGTTTCCCAGTCTTCTGTACTTTCTATAAAGCCATCCCTGCATTTTTGATCTTGCAGCCATTTTTCTGTTCATATCAAATTGTTTCTTGGAGCTGCGAAAGCCCCGTGGAGCGTTGAGCTGTGCCAATTCTTATCAAAGCCCCCAAGACTGGGTCTGAAAACAACAGTCAAATCACAGCAGGCCTGTTCAATAAGCAGACAAAGTGGTGGAGGTGGCTGTAACAGGCAGGTGTGTATTTAGAAGAACTGTGACTGAACATGAAAAGCCCACAGCAAAGCCAGTTTGTTATTTCCTTACCAGGTGAGTCCCCACAGATCTCCTGCACCTTTCAAACAAAAACATTCCCAAACACATGATTGTGTGGTGCGGAGCAAAGACAGGCATAAACAACAATCAAATTACTTTTGTAGTACAACCAGCAGGTATTATTAATTATTTAGCAATAAAGGGAACCAGCACTGAGGAGAATCTCTCAGGATTACTCGCAGGGCTCGTGACACTAAATGTGAATAAAACAGGATCTACTCTTCTTATTGACTGAATGCAGCAGCCAAAGGAGACGCAGGACAACCTTCCCTTTAGGTGAATGCACTTTCTGTATTCATGGAAACAGATGACATTTTCTCGTAAATTCCCTAAGGGGGAATTCCGCTGATTTTACACATGAAGCTCAGCTGAGAAGTGCAAATCAGTCAGTCAGAACAGGAATTTAATGTCTTCTGTGGAACTTGATACGGCAAGCAAAAACAATTACAAACCTGAGGTGTGCTGTTTTTGCTGCTTTCACACAGAACCAGAAAAATGCCACTTCAATTTGAGTGTACATCCCTGGTGCAAACCTTGTTGTCACATCAGATAAATGTCTAAAATTATCTGCTTCTGTTTTGTTAACCAGGCCCTTTGAATAAAATATTGACATAACCACCTGCTGGTTTGTTGAAACCCACAACATAATGGCCATAGTCCTCTGGATTCTTTGGAACCTGAACAAAATATCTGGATGAGAAAGTGAAAGAAAAGAAAGAAGTTAATGCCTGCAAGCTGTGTGAGCAAGGTGCAGCCATACTGTACACTGTGTGTGTGTATGCAATGCAGATGCTAATTAGTGCTAAATTACCTACAGTTTGGAGCACAGTCAGCCATATTATAATTATAGCAACGACACAAACATATTCAGGAGGGCCTGTTCAGTAAAGTAGTGGCGAAGCCTACCAGATCTAGCTGCTAAAGCTGCCTGTGATCCCCAACAAAGCGTACATTTATATTCATTCAGAAGTTTACATTTCAATTTCAATAATTAACTTATGATGTTCTCTGCAGTTGTGATTAAGCGGGCAGTTTATTTATAAAAACTAAAACAGCTTTGTATGTGTGTGTGAGCCTGTAAAAATGTTTATTTCTGTTGTAAAGTGGGGCATTTCAATGTTGAAGGCTACGGTGGAAAAATCTTGTGAATATTTATAGAGTCTGTGTGTGAGGGCAAAGGTTTATGTTGTGTCTTACCAAGTAAATCGTGTTAAATTACCTGAGTGAAATGAATTAAAGGCACAGTATTACTGGGCTGCAGTTTTGTGCTGCTGTGAACCAGCTGTGGGGGATTTACAGCTGTTATGATTCAGACTGACAGGAACATTTTTCCCAACTCAGGGATCATAATAAAAATATATATAATGTTAAGACAGTATTAAGAAGGCAGAGTTAGTCTAAAGCAGGGGTGTCAGACATGAGGTCTGGGGGCCAGAATTTTTGTAAATTAACAAAACTTTCTGTTTCATAAATATGGGACAGTCTGAACAACAAGCTATACCAGAATTTTTGCCATAATTTTCAGAATACTTTATTAATCCCTGAGGAAATAACTATTGTTTACAATTTAAGTTGTGCTGACAGATTTCTTTCATTTGCTACATCAGCATTTCTGTATCATGTAGGAAAACTGAGACGTCTTGTTGAAATTGCACTTCTTCTCCTCATATTAAGACATCTCAGGGAGTGAATGTGTTGTTAAACTTCTTTACACCGACAGAAAGGGGAATTTCACCAATCTGGCCCACTTAAGATCAAAGTATCTAGCCCTTGATGCAAAATCAGGTTGACATCCTTGGTTTAAAGCTGTCTTGTTAGTCTAGTTTTGGTAGTCAAACTGGAGTAAAAAGTAAAGATGTTATTGCATCTGTTGTTTTGACTTTGACTGTTCAATTTAAAGTCTTCCTATTCTGAGTGACTTTATGGAAGTCACTGATGAGACCTGATAAAATTTGTAAACACATTACATATTCAGAAGTTGTTTGTTTATTCTTCAAATATGCAAATGAATCAAGATCACTGTAATTGTAAAATATACGCTAAATGGCTAAAGCTATCCCTTTGTTCCTTCCTCATGGGTAAAGTAGCAAGTATCTTTTTAACCACATTTGTGATTACATGTAAGGGATGAGTAAGACTCACTGGTTTGCATATTTAGTGAAAGGATGGTGAACAGGTTTCCCCCTTGGGACAGCAGTTTCCACTCTTTTTTTGCGTCTAGAAAAATGTCCCACCATTTTTAAATAAATTATGGAGGTGGTACAACAAACAAAGAAAACATACCTATATGACAGCAATTGTCCAGTGCCTTGAGAGCTTATTTATATGCAGACTGCAGAGGCTTTATTACTGCATCAGTGGTGAAATAAAAAAAGAGGTTGTTATTTGAAACAGCATGCAAATAAATCTCAACAGCTTCAAGTGTTGGGTAATCATGAATAAATTTAGTTTAACTAAGATTCTTTACTTTTGTAGGAAGGTGCTAAACTTGTTCTTAAAAAATAAATAAATCAAGGCTTTACTTTAAAAAGATACCATGATATTTAAAATTGGACCTACATCACTGACTGAATATCTTTGAGAAAAACAATTTCCTTTAAAAAACAAAACAAAAACAAAACACAACTTTTTAAAACAAATTTTAGCATAAAGGCAAAAAAAGCTGGAAGCCACACATACAGTTATTTTAAAAACAAACACACACAACAGGAGAAATATGCTCCTCACAGACTAAAAACAATTAGGCAACCAAATCAAGAGTACAGACAGCAGCTTTGGTTCAGTCCACTGATGCTGACTTCCTTGCAGAGCAGCACGGTACCTTCTAGCAATGTTTGACAGCTTTGACAACAGTTACATCAGAATCTGACATACCTCTACGACTGCTGGTTTCCCACCTGGCACGCTTCTCCCTCACAGAAATCTCAGGAGAGCAACTCCATCCTGTCTCATAAGACAAAGGGGCATGGGAGGAATTCTCCGCTCAGTTGGCGTGCAACCTGCTGCAACTATTTCAAGTTGCTTGACACTAACCTCCTCCTTCAGGCAGAGAAAAAGACGACCTCCATTCCGGTGCAGAACCAAAGTGAAGCACCAACATGCAGAGATCTTCTATGATGGAAGATCTGTAGCTTTGACATCTCTGCTGGGCAAATGTGTGATGCAAAGGGCTGGTCAGGAAAAAAAAGTGTAAAAACTGACCCTGTCGAGTCTGATTACATAGTGAAGCAGGAAGAAGAGTAAGCTTGGGGCTTTGATGCCCTGTGGTGCCACAAGATGAATTTGAAGAGATGTAGTCTGATATTTTTTTTCTTTCCTGCAAATTCTGAACAATTTTAACTAATTATTCAATTTAAAAGAGCAAAATAGGAAGGATTAATCCTGCTGTGGTCTCAGTACTCAATGTCAAGCATGAGAAAAACAGAGATCCTGGACACAGTGGCCATAATATTTCTTGAACAGACATAAAGATAGAAAGCCTTTACTGTCATTGCATTAAGGATACAAAAAGACTGGAAGTGCCGCTCTTGCTTGGCGCACCAAGGCTAACTTCACGTGCTTGCATTGTGGTTAATAAAAGATTACATTAAGCACACCATAAAAGGACTACTTAAATAGAAGCATTTTAACATCAAGCACATTGCAAAGAACCACATGCAGACAACATAAAATACTGTAATCAATAAAGTGCCAGCGTCAACGGATTTTGCAAAAGTAACGTTTTTCGCAACATAAAGCATAATAAATAGCATATAAACATATTGTGTGTGGACTGTGACTGCTCATCTTGTATGGTGAGAGTGTGAACAGTCTCAGGTAGGAAGTGCTTGTGTGTCTGTAAGTCAGTTTTTAGTAACCTGTAGCATCTCCCTGACCGCAGAAGGTCAAACAGATGGTCTCTGAGATGAGAACAGTCTTTTACAACATTTTGGCCTCAGGAAAGGTGACGTATGTTTGCAATGTCTCGAAGGGAGAGATGGGGCAGTCAATTACTTTTTGGGCAGTGATGATGACCCTCCGTGGAGCTTTTCTGTCAGCTACAGAGCAACTGGCATAACACACTGTGAGGCAGTATTTGAACATCCTCTCTACTGTGATATGGCCAAACATCACCACAAACTTTTGTTCAGAGGTTATTTAAACGAGGGTGCCGGATGGGCCTAGCTGCAAGGCTGAGTATGCCCACATAAAGCACCGGTGCAGAGCATGTTCCTCTCCAACAACAGGTCCATCACACACACAAAAGGAATGACATTAAGATACTGATAACTGCCTGATGATAATAATAGAGAACTAGCTTCACCAGGTTACTGTATAACTAGCAAGCTGCACAAGAAGAGGCATCACTACATACACAATAAGTAGTGTTCACACAGCCAGCTCGTAGACATTTTTAAGGCCATGAAAATGCAATACTCAGTGTCAAGAACATACTATAAGATACAGAATCCTAATTTTTCAGCATTTTATTAAAAATCTGATAATAATGTGTGGCTGATGTTATTTATTGAGGTTACCTGTTACACATTTCTTTATTTTTATTATTTCACTCTATAGCAAAGTAACTACGCACAATGCAACCGCTCAGTCTATACACTGTCTGAAATAAGCTGCTCATCTCTTTAAGCCAACTTTCTTCTCATTGGGTGCCCCTCGCTAACGAAACATTTTCAGGTGGGTGGGGCTTCCGTACTCTGACCATATTAGGGGTATCTGCTATTACTGACACCATATTGGTGACATCAGATCATTCTGAAGCCTGAGTTTTTGGCTCACTCTGATTACTTTAGTCACACCAAAAGACCTTTAAAATTCACCGTATTTTTCAATATAAAAGACTAAACGCATGAAGACATTTAATTCACTGGAGTCTTGTAGTCTGTGAAGGAAATAATGTGGAGCACATAGTGATTAAACAAGAATGTTCCCTTATCTTTGAAAGGAAAGCACTCTTATTACAAAGTAGGGAACTGCTGTTGCTGTAACGTTGACATTTAAAAATGATTTATACTCTTTCAACGCCTCAGCTCTGTCTTTTCAAATTACACATAATCAGGCCAGCGCTCTTAGAAAGTCTAGAGCAGAATTTTCACCTCATCTGTATTCAAGCATGAGGTTATACGGAAAATTTAAAGCAAATTTAAGGCTGTCACCAGCAAAGCTCCCGGAGAAAACCTGCAAAATGAGTGAGAAGTGTAAGGTCAACGCAGTCAGCAGATTGGCTAAAGATTTCCTATTCCATGTCTGTCAGTGTGATTTGTTTGACTCCCATACAGTATCTTCTTCCTATCTATCAGTATTGTCAACACAAAGATAAAGTCCCATGCGTTTTTTGTACAAGATGATCAAAGTGATTCTGATTGTTGTTCATTGTCCCACTCAGGAGAACTTAGAGGTCATTTTTCATCCAGCCACTCTGATGCTTCAGCCTGAAACGCTCCACAGAAAACTGCTTTTCTCCGATTCACTGAAATCTGTCTCTGTCTCATGCAGTTCAAAGCTGTGCAAAGTAATAATCCATCACTGGACGTTCTGACCTTGGGACATAAGCGGCATCACAACAACAACACAAACGGCACAGAGAGGCGACAACTTTCAACACCTGCTCCGACTGGCTCGCTGCCCATTGCCAATATGGATGAGTAGAAATATGGATCCAGGTGGGATGTGAATATGGATGCGATCACAGCTCTGATTATGGTGGAAACACAGTGAGATGGAGCTGGGAATAGATTGATGGATACATGGAGAGATAGAGAGAACGAAGTTTTATTCGTGTAAAATATTCCAATGTAGTGAATTTAATTATGATGACAAATCTGGTTATACATGAAAACAGCATGGGTGGCAATATAGATGGTTTCAATAAAGTTGCTTTAATGCTATCCAGATAAATCCCTTCATATCTGCTGCACGTGGTAAATTAATGACTCCAAATGTAACTCCATATCACTGCTCAGTGGCGCTCGTGATGAATTTCTGATCTCATATGTAAAAAAAGAAAAAGAAAAACAGCAGGAGACACGATCATAATGAAGCAAGCCTAAATACCCCCAGTCACAAAAAAAGATGTGAGGGAAAGATACTATGATCTGTTTATTTGAAGACACTGATGTCATTAAGTCCTCAAGCGAAACGATCATATCAGACATCGTTCTTACAACATAAAATAACCCATCTGAGGGGAACCTGTGTACTCATTCTGGAAACATTTCTACTTTAGATGTGGAATCAGGAGAAGGATGGGTGACGCAATGTTCAACCAGGAATAATAACACAGATTGAGTCTTTCCCACACAGTGGTTGCACTCAAGTAAACAGAACTCGATATGAACATGGAAGGCTCCCTTTAATTATTATTTTAATTAAATTTCATGCTTTTTTTTTTTAACAAATCAATGGTGGTTTCATGTAAATGGTCTTTTTTTGCACCATGCAGATATGTAGTTCAAGCTACAGTGTTCAAGTTGTATGTTAAAAGTTGTATGTTAAACCTTTCATAAACTTATTACTGCTGTATATAATCAGGATAAGGAACAACATGTACCGTATTTTTCGGACCATAAGGCGCATTAAGCGAAACAAAACAGTCAGATAAGTCAAACTTTACTCAACTATTCTTCTTGCTTCATCAATTTCCATACCATTGATTCATTAATGTTGAATTCTCTCGCAGCTGCTCTATTCCCATGTTGTTGCAGTATATTAATGACTAACCTCGTATGGATTATCTCAGTTGTTCTCCTGACTGAAGTTTGGTTCGTTTACAGCATCCTTCCATGCGATTACATTTGTCCCTAACTATCGGGAACCCTCACCTCTACTTTTATCCAGTGGAACAAAGTTAGCGTTCATCCTCCAGCTTCACTGTGTTCATGTTATGCTAACATAGCTGTGTCGCTAGCGATCACGTAGCACATCATTATATACCTGCTAGTCCAACTTCAGTAACCCTACAAAAGTGACTGCTGTTTAGTTTTCTGTCTTCATTTATGTTGGAAATGGTAGCAGAGCTGTACGTTTTAATTTTTTCAGAAACCTCTCAGTCAGAACATGCTATATCATGTTCGGGTGGAAACTAGCGAGCTAACTTCCTACTAACTTCTAACTCTGTTAAATTTAATAAATTGTTTTCATGGATGCCTGGATGTTAAACTTAATTGTTACACCTGGTAAAGCAGCAACACTGATTATTTTATTAAAGATGAAAGAATTTAGACAGTTTTTAACTCTCAGTGATGCCGCAGTGTTCGTTTGACTTTGGGACCTGAAGCGGACGGAGTTTTGGACCCAGATTACTCCGCGAGGCTCCTGACTACAGTAGCCTTAACACTTCGACAATCCATCAAGCGGTGCGGCTTCGTAGCTTACCAAAGTGGTACTAAAACATTTTTTGACAGATTTTTGAGCGTCGTGTACCACATAAAATCGGTTTGAGGTCAGTAAGCACAACCAGAATTCATACATAAGGTGCACCGGATTATAAAGCGCACTGTCGATTTTTGAGAAAATTAAAGGATTTTAAGTGCACCTCATAGTGCGGAAAATACAGTATATGTTATTTACATAAAGGTTTGCACAAACTGAAGAGACATTTCAAACCCTCTAATTCAAATGTTTTACTTTTGAAACAATGAAATGCTTTCTTAATGTGATTTGTTGCAAAATACATTTATTGCAGGAGTGCTACTGATTTTTGGTCTGTATCACCGTTTTGCTAATATCTGCAATATAAAGAAATCAACTCTCTCTCTCTAAAAAAAAAAAAAAACTAACTTCATGGGAGCTTCTGCTTTGCCTCCAGCCGGGAGCGAGGAAACTGAAATGTTTTCATTTAATTTCTCTGAAAGCACATCAGTGAGTGTACAAATCCAGCTTTTCTGTGAAGCTTTACACTAAATAATACCAAAAGGATGAGAAAGGAAAAAGATTAACACGACTGATCTCAGCCTCCTTTGGACAGAGCGTTCAATCACAGCTGTTTTTTTTTCTTTTTGTCACTTTGTACGTGAAGAGGATTTCTCACCAGTGACCACATGACTTCTGAATTTCAATTAGGGACCTGGAGTATGTGGACAGCTCTCACTTAGCAAAGATAGGGATCTTTTAAATGTCTTAAAATCTATATACGCTTACCGGTCACTTTGTTAGATACACCTTGCGAGTATTGATTTGGATCACCTTTTGCCTTCAGAACAGCCTTCGTGTTTTCATGCCATAGATTCAGCAAGGTGCTGTAAACATGATAGGATCACACAATTGCTGCAGATTTGTCTGCTGCACATCCATTATGTGAGTTTCCAGTTCCATTACATCCCAATGTCCTCTATTGTAGGACTGAGATCTAGTGACCGCACAGGTCACTTGAGTACAATGTTCAAGAAACCAGTTTGAGATGATTTGAACTTTTTGACATGGTGTGTTCTCCGCTTCGAAGCAGCTCGCAAAAGATGGCTACACTGTGGTCATAAAGGGATGGACATGATCAGCAGCAATACTCCAATTGGTGCTAGGGAAATATCCCCCAAAAGATTACATCACCATCAGCCTGAACTGTTGATACAAAGCAGGATGTATCCATGCTTGTTGTTGAGCAAAACAATCATATCGTTCATGCGTTCTTAAGAGATGAAATAGCCCGACTGATGGTAAGCTGTGTCCGCATTCTTGAAACATACAAGAGACTCATGTTGTTTATAGTAATCCTATTACCTGGTGTCCCGTTTTTATGTGTCCAGGTGAATTTTAGCCTTAGTTTCATGCTATTGGCTGACAGGAGAGTGTGGTCTTCTGCTGCTGTAGGTCATCTGCTCCAAGGTTTGATGTGCTGGTTTTTGAGAGACGCTCTTCTGCAGGGGTGTCGAACTCCAGGCCTTGAGGGCTGGTGTCCTGCAAGTTTAGGTGTGTCCAACACAGCTGATTTAAATGGCTAAATTACCTCCTCAACATGTTTTGACGTTCTCCAGAGGCCTGCTAATGAACTAATCATTTGATTCAGGTGTGTTGACCCAGAGTGATATCTAAAACCTGCTGGACACCGGCCCTGGAGGCCAGGAGTTTGACACGCCTGCTCTTCTGCATACCTTGGGTGTAATGAGCTCAACAGAGTCAAGTAATTCTGCTGCTCAGCGAACTGCTACACACTGGGTATTTTCTCTTTTTCTGGACCAGTCTCTGTTAACCTTGATGGTTTATAAGTCAAACCCTGAACCGGTTTGTGGGGATAATCTTCATTTACTTATTTTCTGTACTTATTTCCTTTTGTCCGTTGAGGCATTTTTCTGTTTTTCTGATTTATGCCAAGGCAGCATGTATGTCCTATCTAATACGTGGTTCTGATTAGACGTTATTGCCACTGGTCGTGTTCATGTGACTTATCACGGGTGATTTAAAATGGCGTTTCCCTGTATTTCACTGTCTGTTGAAGAGGTGTCCTCAAAACATTGCACATTACTAGATGCAGTAAATAAGAAAATTTGAGTTCTGCTGTGTGCAAACTGTCAATTCTTTTCTATGTTCAGCTCTGCACTTGCCCCACGTGGTGGTGAGGATGTACATGGATTTCTTTAAATAACAGTTGAACAGGAGTACTTGGGGAAGTGGATGGCGACTTTTTGATGCAACATTTCGCAGCCTTGCCTGGTGCAGCGTTAAATGCGCTCTGTGTTTTCCTATAAGTCCAGTCAATTTGATTTGTAATGACTTTAATCAAGGCTGCAGTCTCACAGGGCTTCACGACGCCTACATTTTGAAACAACAAATGAAAACAAGGGTAGCAATGCTTTCTAAAACTAGAATCTGCCTGGTGGGGAAATTAAACTGCAGCTGCCAGTTCTAACAGCTTTCTCTGAGCAAAATAAATAAAAAAAATGCAGAAAACCGATGTGAGGTTAAATAGATCTATTTAGAAATACATTATTCATGTGCCCTTCAGTAGACATTAAACTGACTTTAAATTATAGCCTGAAAACATTTCTCTTGCCTCGTTGTTGGCTGAATATATTGCCCTTTTAAAGCATCTGCAGGGATGGTTTTGCACTAATGATTCCTGCAACGCTTGACCATAATCCACTTTACTCTGCTGTAGGTTGATAATATAAATCCCACTGTCACAACAGGAAAACATGTTAAGAGATTTGTGGTTATATTTACAGAGTTTATATCCCGTGTACTTTGGCTTAATAAAGCTGTTTTCTGAGCATCTTATCGAGCACCGAAAACACACAACCAATGTCAGTGTAATCCTCATGGTGCCAGGCGACTGTCAAAGCATCTTTGTTCCTCTGCCCGTCACCTGGATAAAAAGCAAACTGATCCTAAATTGAACAATATACGCTGCCACTGCTGCTCCTGTGAGAGTCATTTCGCATTGACTCTAGAAAATCTTTTGAAAAAGCTCTAAAAAAAGAGAAAAGTTGACCAAGTTGAAGATAGCCTGACAATATCTGGGAAAATATAACAGCAAACTGAAGAAGAAGAAAAAGAGAGACAATAATTTGAGGGAGAATGAGATGGAGGCTCCTGCTGAGCAGAAAATAGCTCACCATCTCGGTTTGTGAGATAACAACAAATAGGAGGCTTCTGTAAATGTCATCCTGTGGGCGTGTGTAATGGGAGGTGTGTCACAGGGTAAATGAGAGACTTTAGCTGGAGAGAACCTCATGATATCGACTGTAATGGGACAGCTTAGGTGATACCTGCAGGAAAATGCAGGCTTCTTACTGAGATAATTATATATGACTGAAAACACGGGTAATTTTCATTACAATCTTAAAGAATTGAAAATGACTTGGGCTTGTTGAATATCACTTTAGAGTCCAAGTCATTTACGGGCAAACATGAGAAAATTGGCATTTGTGCAGGTGGAAGCTGAATTTCTGAATTACATTATGTTTTAACAGAACAGGCAGCTCATGTTGTAAAATGAACCGAGGCTGCTGAGAATAAACCTGAGCTTTTTTTTTTTTTTTTTTTTTTTTTACAGCAGAATGTTTTTAAAGGTTTAGTTTCATTACAAAAATCAAAGAAAAGAAAAGAAAAAGATTTTGCTGTACTAACATGGATTAAAATGTGTCTAACACTATCAAACAGATTATGACATCTAAATTTTTAAGGTAACTTCTATTACCCTAATCTGTTAACGATCCTTAGACTGCATTTAAAAAATGGACATCTTCTCATCTAAAAAGTTAAGTTGTGACTCAAGATCATAGCAAAGTGTGTAATGGACACACTGGTAAACCCTGTGGATGTCCAGCTTTCTCTGTCCTAAGCGTCAAATGGACATGCATGGTTAATTTGCACTACCAGCAGGGGGAGATCATATTTAAAGCCAACAAGTCGCTACCGCCTGTGGGAGGTATGAAATACATTCTAGGCTCCTTCCATGCCAGGAACTATTAAGACGGTGGCTGATATGTATTTAGAAGTAAATGTGCTAGCAATGTCTCTTTAAATGTTTTCCGTTTATTTTTTCATGTTGGCTTGAAATAAAATATCGCCATCTGCTGATACTGCAACTTACCGCAACTTAAGCAACTTGCGACAGGCAAAGCTTGACATCATTACACGCATTGCTGTGACTAGAAGTGCCGCAAATCTGTATTTTTTTGAATGCCCACCAGGGGGTCACTCATCTGGCTGCAAAAATAAATATGATTGTGTAAAAGTGTAACAGAAAAAAGCTATTTTCAGTTCAGATCAGTTCATAATAGTACATAATGTTCAGTTTGTAAATTATGGATGCTCTAAGAGTCAGAGTACTTTGATGGACTTCTGGGTATACAGGGTACACCCTGGTGACCTGCACAGAGTGTACCTGCCTGTAACACCATGAAAGTTTGGATGGGCTGCAGCTCTCTTGTGACGCTGAATTGCATAACATGCAGAAAGGTAGAGAATGGATGGATGGATATACGATGGAATAGAGACAGAAAGGGAGATAAAACAAGATATGCTTTAAGCTGGCCTACCTGGTAATTGACAAGTTTCTGCTGCACAACAATGGTAAATGGCCTGTATTTGTATAGCGCTTTACTTAGTCCCTATGGACCCCAAAGCGCTTTACACTACATTCAATCATCCACCCATTCACACACAGGTGATAGCAAGCTACATTGTAGCCACAGCTGCCCTGGGGCGCACTGACAGAGGCGAGGTTGCCGGACACTGACCACCACCAGTAGGCAATGGGTGAAGTGTCTTGCCCAAGGACACAACGACTGAGACTGTCGGAGCCAGGACTCGAACCGGCAAACTTCCGATTACAAGACGAACTGCCAACTCTTGAGCCACGATCACTTTGTCTACAAAACACCTCAGCTTGATAGACTTCACTTGTCAGTGAGGTATGTCATGGAGGTTAACTCCATCTTCTCTACAACGTACAGCAGTATGACTCCAGTCCTTCAATTTTCAAAAAAAGAGCCTTTTCCGACTAAACGGTGTGCAAAGGATAAAAACAAACAGTCTTGGAGACACTGCGCCACAGACATCGAGGCGACGAATTTCTGGGATTAGATTGTTGGACAGTGTCAGAAATCTCCTACCCTCACATCTTCCTGCTGTCAGATATTTGAAGGTTCTTCTGGCACATTTTTTTAAAACTTTCCAGTTTATGCAGAAATTTTTGAGGAGATGTGAAATTCTTTCTACCTCTCTTTCTTCGTTCTTCACATTTGTGCATACTACTGCGACAACAGAAAGGAAATGAAGAGCACGAACTGTTATCTCCAGTTTTCCAGTTTAATAGTTCAGTTTGTCCCCTCCTGTTTTAGAACAATGGACTTTTTTAATTGCATCGTGAAGAGACACAGGAAATACATATTTTCGTATTTATTGCAACAAAATCAAAGTAATAAAAACAACAGAAGCGTTATTTTTCAAATATATGACAAGGTATATAATGTCTAATGACTCGACTGGATAAACATCTGACAGCACTGTGTTCAGGTTAATTACACCTGCTCAGGCTCAGGATACATGAGCCAGGAAGTGCAGGGCACAGAGACAGGTTACATAACTAAAAGTAAAGGATGAGAGTGAGAGTTAAAAACGGGACTATATTTTATCCATACACAGTGGTGATTAATGATGAAACCAGGCAGCTAAAAGACAATAGAGATGATGCAATCACAATGGAGGGAAAGAAACAAAAAGTAGGAAGTAAAGAAGACACGGTAAACACGCAACAGGCTAGCACTAAAAATGAAAAGCAGAAACCAGGAAATGTCTGTGTAGGTTTTCAGTCATGGTAGCCTTGAGAGCTTAATAAAAGAAGACAACTAAAGAAGTCCAGTTGCTTTCCTGTTTTCAAGTTCTCAATAAACTAGAAACACAAAGACAAGCAACAAAACCAACAAATATAACAGGTGCCACGAGAAGCTGGTTCACATATAGACATAACATTGATCTTAGGCAGCATCATGTGTTGGCGTTGAGAAGCGGTTGGATTATCATGCAAATGTCAGGCTACAGTGCGCTGCTGATGGTTTTTAAACCAAGTTTTCCTCCATGGTCACAATGACTCACTAGTCAGTGATTGAGTCTAACAGTAAAACAGACTGATGAGGGTGGAAGATGAAGGAAAGAACTCAGACAGAGGAAGGTAGAAGGCAATGACAAGTCAAGAGACAGAGTTTAAATGGAGCATTAGCTCTCCTGGTCTGCAGAGAATATTTATCAGATTGCTCTACAGTTCCCCTGCTTCGGTTTAAGAGCACCTTGACTCTTCCAACCTCTCCTTCTTAATAGGAGATAACACTGGTCTAATCTCTAATGGAAAAATAACAGTCCCCAGAGAAACAGAGCTAATCTGTGACAGAGAAATAACAGCAGACGAGGACAACTTTTTAAACATGGCTGCCTGCAGACGACATGTACTTTTAACGGATTATCCTCACACTCATCGCCTTCTCTCCCCAAAAACATTTCCAGCCTCTCTTCTGTGTCTGCTTCCACATAGTGGAGTCAGTGTTTGCCCTGATTTGTATCAGTTATCACGGCAGAGCTACCTTACAACCTTGCCATCCAATAATGAAATGATTTTCCAAATGCTCTTATCAGCCATGTTGAAGGCTGTGAGGAGGGGGGTCAAGCCTTCAACAGCCCATACATTTTTTCTATTAATTATGATCTTTTATCCAGTTTTAAATCCCTCTAATCTGGGTAAAGACTTAAATCTGATAAAAAGTTAGAAATCAATTGGATTTGTTAATTATATCTTTATGGATGTGGAGTATTGTGGAAAAAATGCTCAATATATAGAGCCTGATTAAACGCCAAGTTTACAGATGTTTACCTTACAAACATAAGATTGTCTGTTGTGTTGCCTGTATTTTCCCTAAGAAACTGCTAGGCACTATTGTGCTGCAGTGCAGTGTTGTTGCTGCATGAATGAACCATGGTTACTTTTCCAATTACAAGCAAAGCAACACATTAACAGTCACACAGAAATGCAAAAACAGAAACAGAATGAATTCTTATGAACTGATGAGAGAGTCCAACATTATCCTGTGAAGGTCAGGAGATCCCTGAGAATCTCCATATTGAGCATTTGAAACATCCAGGAATTTGTTTGTGCTGGTTAGGCAGCGTTTTTGTGCAAAATCTTCGATGTGGAGAAGCGGAGCCCAGTGATCTTCTCCACTGACCTTACTACTCTCTACAGGCTCCCAACCACACATGCATGTGGTCAATAAACTGTCTATAGTGCCGATATAGTGCTGAGGGTGGGAGAGGGAAGGTGAGCTCTTCTCAAAAATTGCACGAGCCGCTAAGCTCTCTTTATAAGAGCTCCGGTGTTCAGTGACCACAACAAACTGTCTGTTATCTGTGACCTTTTTATTTATTGAAGTTGTTGAATGAAGTAAAAGAAAAAAGACAGGCTAAAACCTCCATCTAAACATAAATACACATATACTGTGTGGAATCCAGGGCAGTTCTAGTGGGTTAAAACTGCTTTTTCACATATCTTTGTCACATATTTCCACTGAATCTCTTTTGTTTTTTCTGAGTTTTATATACTCATTCAAAATATAAAACATATAGGAAATATGAGTACAAATCTAGGTATAATACGTGTAGCAAATGTGCATTTCAAATGGCAACATGTTTAAGGTGTTAACAAAATTATTGAAAATTAAAGCAAGTTGCTGTCATAAATTATTTTTCTGCTTCTGTTTTATAGATAGATTGCGAGAGAGAGAAACAGATCACTTTACATATACAACAGTGATAAAAAACGACAAAAATAAAAAATACAAATTAGGTAAGGTAATAAAGAGTAAAAAAGTAAGGCTGAGATTATCCAAGAGAGTAGTTCAAATGTCATTAATAAATAATAAGTATGGTATAAATCTGAGAAAGAGCTGCAAGAAGGTATAATACAGAAAAATGCCTGATAGGTATGTTGATGTGCCACAGAAAGAAGAGTTGTTGTTCAGTTTTATAGAGAACAGTAATTTCCTGCAGCGTTCTTCACGTCAGAAAGATAAAAACCCAAAATGTAATTCTTCAAAGTGCTATAACTAAAATGCCAATGTATAGAGCTGATTTTAACCATGTTGATTGATTCCTGACATTTAGGGACGAATAACACTTTGCACACGATTTAAAAGAGAGACAAAGTTGGAGAGGCAAGTTTGAGATGTCTTGGACATGTGCTATGGAGGGATAGTGGATATACTGGGCAAATGATGTTGAAGCTGTCAGGCAGGAAGAAAAAAGGAAAACCACAAAGGAGATTCATGGATGTAGTGAAGAAGGACATGCTGACGACTGACCTGACAGAAGATGCTTCAGATGAGGTGAGACTGAGGCAGATGACTCCTAAAGGAAGCAACAGAAAGAAGAAGACAGGATTTAAGCACCACTTTCTCAGATAAGAGCACCATTATATGAATTCCTATATGGATTTCCTATGTCTCACCTGATCTGGTCTGAAATCCCTGTGATAGACCAAAGTCTCTACTGACAGGATCGTTTTTCTCAAGCCTGAAAAAGAGGCCAAAGGAAATACAGGAATCTGGTTCCCGCTCGGAGGACTCGAATATGCTGAAAAGCTAACACGGCTTATTGTCCAGTGACACCATAAACACTCTGCCTAACCCCAGCTTTAATTGATTGTAATGAGCTATTCAGACAAGGCTCCTGTGTCAAATGTCTGAGTGTCTCATTTAACCAGCCCACACATGAATGGAATTAAGTGTGTTCATTAGAGATGAATGAAGGAGAAGTGGAGGGAAGTACCAGCGGACAGACTTTGTTACTTCCTACATGCTGTACTATAGGTGGGCTGATAATTAGCAGGACAAACTCTGCCATCTAATTACTCCGCAGTCGCTCAAATTATAATCTGTGGGAGGTCTGGATGATTACCAGAAGCCTGCTATTAGAGAAGAGATCTTTTCCCTTCAGCAAAACATCATGTCAAAATATCAAGGGCTTCAAGCTGAACCAGACACTGCTTTTTAATGAGAGCGCTTCTCCGCTCTGCTCACTTCCCTGAGAAAGCAGCATAGAACTGGTTATCATGAAATAACTACCTTTGCTGTTAGCTGTAAGGTCTCTAACATCATGTTGCAATGGTTTGATGCTGACATGGTGAGCAGAAAATATATAAAAACTGTATTATGTGCTGATCCTTGTAGCTGAATGTGAGGAAGAGAATTACAGACATTACAGAATAAGTTCGGGGGCTGTTGAGGGTCATTTGTTTAATTCATTCAGTAGCAGGTGCTGTAAACATCAAGGAAAAAACAGCATCTTCACCATGTTACAGAGCTTCAAAGGCTAAATTAGACTGGGTTCCTTTAAAAGCTTTGAAGTCTGTAATGCAATGATTTTTCTTTTTTTAGTTGGTGCATTAACACAGATGTAATATGCTTACATGCAGTACTGATATGACACGGCCTACTCAAGACAATAACCTGTTCCCACCAAGTGGAGATGCTGGACTTTGGTGAGACTAACGATTAGACTTTTTAATAATGTTGAATTTGGAATAGATATTTAACTTAAATGGTGTAGGTGCGTGTGAGAAAAATAAGAGGAGCAAAAGAAGGGAACTGAAGGCTTTAGTGGGTTGTTAATAACAAGCTAACCGGTGCTCTGCCAAAAGTCTAGATGTACCCAACAAACAGCAAAGCAACAACAAAGCCAACACTGGTCACTACCAATTAGTACTTCATGCATCTGGCTGAAGAGTCTCTTTCACTTTGTCTCAGAGCATTAGCAAGCTTGTATTTTCACTATGTACACAATGTGCAGGGTGGTTGAGTCCAGCATCTAAGAAGGCAAGTTGTGATGACCTCATTGACTGCAGTAATCACCTGCTAAAATCTGCCAGCTTTGCTCACTTGATTTAACTATTGTGTACCTGCTGCACAGCTTGAAGTTTTTTTTTTTTTTAAATAATTGCTCAGTCACACTAGATTAAAAGTAGAATTGCAACTTCCCTGCAACTGGGGAAAAAATAAGTGGTTTCCAGTTTTTTTGCATTTGGTGACAGATTGCAAGTAACTGTAGGGACCTCTTTATTTACAAGGCGATTGCACATGTTACCTAGTCAAAGGTAACCCAATTCCAAACAACTGTGGTTGACTTTGTCTGAATATAGTTTGCAAATAACTGCCATCTAATTTATAAATGCAGACAGACTGCCAGCACTTCGCCATGAATCTGAATCAGACTCAGTTGGATGTATTCTGGTTATATTTCCATATATAAATGCACAACACGTTCTCACTGCCAAAGCGTAACATTTTACGCTAGGTGACAAATCGTCAGTATATTATGCTTCCAGGCACCCAACATGTCCCTATATTACAAGATCAGAAAAATTTGAACCGTTTGGAATAAATCTACACATGTACATTTATTTTACTTAAATCGCTTTGGAAAACACTATCTAACGTCATTACAGTGGTGGTTAGGGTTACTGATAAGGTTAGGGTTAGGGCTGGAATGTCTATTACCGCGGGACTGTTGTTCTACTGGATTTCATCCACAACCCGGTGCATAGCAGAGGAATGCAAAAGGTCGCCTTTCGCGTTCCCATAGAACGCCTCGGGATGTGACAATTCGTCGGTATATTACGCATCGGAAGTGAGAACGGTCTGAAGTGCAAGGTTGCCAAGCACCTGTGTCATTTTAAATTGCTGTCATACAGCAACTATGTAACTATTTGTGACCCTCATAGATTTATGTTTATCTTGATCCCTCGAAGTTGAGTTAAAGACGCCAAGTGGCTGCAAGTGGTTGCAGAGCTAGGTCCATCTACAGATGTTGGCTACACACAAGTCATTACATTTTAAAGCGATGATAATATGTGTTTAATGTTAAGGTTAGATTGAGACTGGGACTAGGTTGAGGCCCTAGAGCTTTCCTATAACCACCCTATAAATACTTTGTTTTACTATTAATTCAGTTCAAATGAGTTGCCTCAAGATGCTTTAACGGAGTGTGTCTCACAGTAAATAATGATGAGATTTTAGGACATTACTTGATATCAAAAAGAAGAAAAACAAATACAGAAAAGCTGGAATCAAGTCCCTAATCGGAAGTTCAGTTTTTTCTACCCTGTCTTCAGCTGAGATGAGGAAACACACAATATCTCTACACTACCAAAAGGCCCTTCATAGAGCCAAAACAGCGCTCCATTTTTCCTGCATCCTACAAAATTGTGAAATCTCACCAAATACAGGGTTTATAATCTGGGTACGGCTACACTACTTACACTCTCAGCCTAACAGTATGTGCAAATCCATGCATTATGTGCTCTTAATTGCAAGTATGAAAGAACATGATTTGACACATAACAAATTTTAGCTCTGGCTAGCTCTGGGTTAACTGCAGGGTTTAGGGTGAGCAAAAAGTCATTTCAATTGCAAAGTGGGATTAGTGGCCTAGTCATGAAAATGTGTATTTCCATCCGTTCAACTGGCTTACAGTACTATTCTGCTATTGCATTGCCGCATATTCTGCTCATTTATTGTGTGAGTGATGACATAACTGGATACTTACTGCATTAGCGTCTTGTACGTAAAGATTAAAACATAATTGCACCATGTTTACAGGCGCACAAAAAGCATGCATCAGCAGCTCTCATCAACATGCAGATCTGTCCCGCTAAACCCTCACTCACCCCTCTGTCATCTAAGCAGCCTTTAATATAGCTGAATACCACAGTAATTACAGATTTTAAAGCTGCTGTTTACATCGCTGTTGAGGAGTAGAGGTGAATAATTGAGGGATTTAAGTCAGCAAAATGGCCAACTGGCCAACTGGAGGAGAAAACAGAGCCAGAGATTTTTAATGGGGGAAAAAACATGAATAATAATAGCAGTACCTGATTTCAGCAAAGGGCATGCTCTTTAATTTCACTCAGGTTTCTCTATTTTCTGCTGATGTGACTTATAGATCAAACTTACCTGTCCATTCATGATAAAATAAAGAAAAACAAAAGCAAAGAGATGCCAGTAAAGTTTAAATTATTCATCTGTGTGGAGGTGCTGTGAAGTAACACTGCATCTACAGGCAGCACTGGGTGATATAGTTCTGTCTCAGACCACTGACCACTGGTGTAATACTGCTGTAAATGGTAAATGGACTGCATTACCATGGTGGTTTTCTGGACTCAAAGTGCTTTACGCTATAAACTTCATCCAGCCATTGGCATGTGCTTTAATATAAATGGAAGTGATTTCAATTCACCATTACCCACCCCACCACCAAAACAATATCTTTTTCATATTGTTTTGGTGGTGTGTAATGACTATGGAGCTGCCTACTTTTGTGGCACACACATTTTCTTAAATATAATAATAAGTAATACTGCTTGAAAGTTCAGATAATAATAATAATAATAATAATACAAGTGAAACCTTTTCTACAATCACATTGCATTTGTCTGTAATACAGTGATGTAATGCATTACAGTATCTCAATATAATAATCACATTACATTTACAGTTTAAGGTAGTAAAACATACCTTGCCTTGATTCTGCAAAACCTCAGTCACACAAACCTCAAGACTGGTCAGTGACCTCCTCACTATGGATAATGTGTACACCTGGACCATCGATGAGTTGTTGCTAGATGTTATTGGCAGTCCCTATTTGAAATTGATTGCAAATAAGTGCGATATGGTGCCACATTAAAAACCTCCTTGCAGTTGCTTAGTTTGCTAGCAGACTGCAGCGGTTGCCCCTAGTTCAATTCAATTCAATTCAATTTTGTTTATATAGCGCCAAATCACAACAAAAGTCACCTCAAGGCGCTTCATAGGTACAGAGAAAAACCCTTCAATCTTCAATCTAAAGTTGGGCTTTTTGAAATGTAATGGTTGGAGTGGTAAGGTTCAAATTTTAGTCTGAAGGCAACTGGCAATAGAAATCACATTATTCTCAGCAGTTGCTCTCACTGAAACTTAACGACTAGCTTGTACTAACCAACAATGAGGTTTGCTGTGTAAGGGCAAAACCATACCATATAATTATTAAGATAAGTGGACTTATATAATGTTTATTGTTATATTGTTAGCATTTACCTCCACACCATAAAAAGCAGGAAGTAAAATAATGCATTACTTTTTAAAAGTAATGTGTAATTTATAATATTTTTTTCAGCGTAACAACTCCAGAACAATTTTCAGGTGCCTTTATCTAACATGTGAATGAACATCAAGCAAAACTATAATAACGCAAAGTTAAATTAAAACATATTTGTTGCACTTTGTATATTTTGCAAAAATACTGTATGGTTGTGACAAACGTGCACAGCACACCATTCAGGAGAAACGCTCGGTGCAGTTTTAACACGACATTGCTTTAAAACAGAGGCAGCTCCAAAGCTTCAACCACTGTGTGTATCGAAAATAACCAAAGGAAGGGAGCTACATAAAGCCCTGTGAGTCACAGTGCCATCGCAGATGAAAAAGCCAGCACATCAAAGCTCTTTCAAATGTTAACCCAGGATGACAGTCTCTTTCCCTCTGCTGTCAACTGATTGGCGAAGAGGGGAAGAGACTGGTATTTATCATCCTAATCAGACGCATTAGATGTATACCGCACTGCCCACAGATGAGACTGAATCCTTTAACGAGTTTAAATTCTAGTTGGCTGTAGAGATTATTTGATCCGTTTGATGTTTTCTTCAGCGAGTCTCTGATATCACCGCTGATGCTGAAGATGTCAGTTATCAGCTTTACTTGTGGCCTCTGATCACAACCAGTAAGCGGATACTTAAATGAATCGAGCAGGGACCACTGATGTGCGGCAGCTGAATCATATCATAACCTCAGGCATCTTAGCGCTTGAACAGAGAGAGGCGCTAAGTGACTCTTCACAGGCAATCACTTTGTCACCCTCTGCTCCTGGATGCCACACGGCTTTACATATTTCTCTCATCTCTGGGATGTTAACAGCCATCATAAATGTCAGCACTGAAGGATGAGCATCCTCCCACACTCCAGTTAAAAGGAACACACATAAAAGATGTAAATGTATGTAAATTGTTATGGTTATTGAGGGGGAAGTCTTTGCTGTATGTCACATTCATTTAACAAAGAAACAAAAGATCGCAGTGGTTTACATTTTTTTTGTAAAGAATCCTACCTCAACTAATTTTCTTTCATTTTGTTTCGGAAACACATGTCATCGTCCTGCAGAACCCTTCAGATATGTAAATGTAAGAGCAAATTGATTCACAAGCACAATTACTGTTTAACACTCCTGCAATTCGTGTGTAAAGCATGAAAACATGATAGGTTTAAAAAAAAAAAAAGCATTGTTATTTATTTTCATCAAACAGGCCTTTTTTGTTGATAACCAAACAACCAGAGTTATGGATGAAAGCTGTATATTTCTATTGCATGTCACTCACACTCACATCACTGTATTCACCAACACTACAGATACACTGACAACATTTCATCGTTAAACAAGTGCATTGTCAGAGAGAAACTACACCACTGTCAGTCAAAAAGAAAAATACTGAAGAATAAGACTTTAATTACTCTATATTTATCTTAAAGTCAATAAATCCCATGAAAAGGTCAAATTTCACTTCCCCAAACTTTTTTTCTAGCCTCAGTACTGTTGAAAAAACAAAACAAAAAACTAACTTGAGACCACGGTAGTTTACCGGGACTTCACTACGTACTTTATTTGTTAGCAACTCAGTTCAGCAGTAGATTCACACACAAATACTTTAGCAAGCATTTCCCATAGCAGGACAGTTTATGCACAGACAGTATAAAGGATGGACGTAGCCACTCTGATTTGGCCTGTTGGTCAATAAAGTCCTTTTATGAAGCCTTGAGTAGAGCATTTCAAGCCATTTGAAACCAGATGCAATGAGGGAGGGGCAGTTCTAACAGTGAAATAGTGTGCAATGAGCATATCTTTGATAAGTCCCTCACAACTCTCTGGATGACAGTAATTTACAAAATGGGCTTAATGTTGTTATTCGTTATGGCGAATGACCATAAATCCATCAGGGGAATATTTACTGAAGTCACACAGAGCAAGGGAGCCAGGGACTGTTTTCTCATAGACTTCTATACAACTGTAAGTTTTATTGAAACTAGAGGAGTTGCCCCCTGCTGGACAATTAAAAAACTGTAGGTTTAAGGCACTTCAGTAATGCTTTTCAGACCTGGAAGCTATGTCCATGTTTTATCCTGTCTATGGGTGCACCTGTGTACTGTGTTCACGGTAACAAAATGACTCGTCAAAGTAAAGTCTCACTGGTAATGATTACTTGTCACAGAGAAATATATATCACAATTAATATCAGTTACCTGTTGTTGTTGTTGTTGTTTTTTTGTTATTGTTTTTTTTAACTTCACAGAGTTTGATGTCAATAAGAAAACTGCATAACTTCAGACCTGGTCACATGATGTAAGTTTCATCAAATTAATAATATTAACCACAACCTGCTAGGGTAATGATCTAACGTGTCATCAATGCAAAGTGAATTGATGCAAATTTTTTGCTTTATTTTAATCACATTAATTTAGGTTTATTAGCCAATTTTCATATTTTCTCAACATTTGAGAGAAGGTAGAGCCAGAGATCATAGAGGAAGGTTTTGTAGGTTGTTAGCTATGTTGCATCAATCACTTCTATTTAGATTATCAAAAATAAATAAATAAATAAAATCGGGAACTTGAAATTTAAAATACATGATTTTAAATATGTATTTAAAACGTGTAAGTTAGTGAGTGGCCAAACCTGATGACAATGAGGACTTCCTGATTTTTTTTTTGGAAAGTTCTTTACTCAGTTAATCTGTACTGACAAATATGATGACGAAATGACAGGCAGTGTAAACAGCCCGGTACACAATTAAACTAAAAGACAGTCAAGAAGCTGTAGCTCATAGGCTAGTGGAGCATTAAGAATGTATAGTTCTTGTGGCTGTGCTCACATTACAGGCTTTGCTGCACATTTCTGATTTTTAACTCGTTCTTTTTTACTCTTTTAGACAATTTTTTAAAGTAACAAACTTAATTTTTTTGTTTTAATCGTCAGAGTTTGATACATTGAGCTCAGTAAAAGATCAAAGTATTGGACCAAAAGTTCAGTAATGCTTTGAAAGCAGCGGTATGATTATTTCATTAAAGTCCATTAGTGGGTGTGAGGGAGCCAAGTGGAAGTCAGTAGGAGTGGCATGTGGGAGTCTCGGGTATGCATGCTCTCTAGAGCAGCGGTCCCCAACCTTTTTTTGCGCCACGAACCGGTTTATGCCCGACAATATTTTCACGGACCGGTCTTTAAGGTGTCACGGATAAATACAACAAAATAAAACTAGTACCGGTAACGAAAAAAAGAAGATTTATTCATAACACACGTGAAAAGACCCAGGAAAACCGAGTTAACGATAAAAACGATAACAAAATAACGCTGAAAACCGATAAAAAGCCTGAAAACCATACATTTCACACCTGAGCCTCAACTCTCGCGGCCCCATACCAAACGACTCACGGACCGGTACCGGTCCGAGGCCCGGGGGTTGGGGACCGCTGCTCTAGAGTGTCACAGATAATATTCCTATATTCACGGGGCTTAAATTTGGCGAACATGCAGAGCATACAGGATAACTAGCCCGTGCTTTATTTAGAACCTGAATGAAAGAGCCACAATTTTTAATACAGTATCCAGCTCTCTTTAATACGTCCACTTGATGACAACAGAAAATATACAACAGGAAGTGGGATGTAACCTCCCCACCTCCCACACCAACGGTGTAATATAATATAATTAGTGCTGTCAGCGTTAATCTCGTTAAAATGACGTTAACGCCATAACTGCATTGATGCTGCAAATCTCCGTTAACGAGTTACTGCGGATCGCCCCGTGCGTGGGGCTGCACAGCATCAACGCGTTAGCATGATTAGCTCGTTAATGCATTGACGTCGTCCAGTTATGGCGTTAATGTCATTTTAACGAGATTAACACTGACAGCACTAAATATAATATAATATAATATAATAACGCAATTTTCTAAAAACACAGGCTTCCTTTAATTCTCGTGTGACCAGGTCTTCATCCTTTAAATGACAAATTAACAAAATTCTACATAATAGTGTAGAAAATGATCAGCCTCAAATGTAACATGGTTGTAATCTTGTTCGTCGTGTTAAAATGGTTTGACAAAACCAGAGATGCTCACAGTGACAGTTTGCACACGGTTTACACAAATCACTTCACAAATCCCACATTAGTGACTGGTGCCAATGTTATGCTGTGTTTGCAGAGGAAACTTTTGAAAATGTTCTTCTCTGGGTCTTGAGAAACGTCTTATTTGCTTTATACATATGCAGCGTGTCATCCAGCACAGTTCAGTCTGTATGTCAAAGTTACCTGTTGAGCCTAAGTAATCGAGTGCTGCACTGCAGTAACTTCTGCTGCGAGGACAGTCAGTGCTTCTTCACCAGAGAATGAACTCTCTGGAATCAAGAATGGGACAGACAACAATGCAAAGAAAGAGATGAATTATGCACTTTGAAGATTTAGCAACTTTTGTCATTAAAATCCCATCTGTGCATTGGGGTCTCTCAGAGAGACGGTGGTGTGTGTGCGTGTGTTGATAAACAGCTGCTGTTGGGCCTCTCTGCTTGGTGGTGTTTTCATTATAACCATGTTTGCTTGACACAGTCTCTCAGATTATCTTTCAGTCTTATTATTCTCCTCTGTCTCTGCTTTCCATCAAATCACAATCCACCTGTCAGATCAGAGCAGATTAGCATTTCAGAAACACATTAACCGTCTCTGTGTGCAGTGAATGAGGTGACAGACAGCCACACTGTTACCGCCAGCATTAAAAACTTCCCCATTCAGAGACATTTAGAGCGTTTGGAGAGGATGCTCCCAGCAGGCAACATGCAGCAGGGGGGAGAAAACTTTAATAAAAGAAAAATATATATAAAAAGCCAGGAAACTACAAGAAAAGGTTTAATGTTGTGCTGTGCTCAGAAGAGAAAAGAAGAGACTGAAAAGGAAAGAAAGGAGAAAATGAGTCCCTACTGTATAAAAATCTCTTATCTCCACAACTGCAGCATACCAACAGTACAAATGCAATATGTGCTTATTCATGAGTGAGCAAGACTGTTGACTTTAAGATGTCACTTAAAAAGGACCAAAAAATCTGTTCTAGCACAGCATGGCTGGAGAGAAATCACTCAATAAAATGTATAATTGAAATGCTGACAAAAGCAGTTCATAGATATTTGTCAGAGGAATTTAGTTAACAAAGTACAATTGTACAAGCTCGCACAGGTTTCCTTTAAAGACATCTTCAAGGTTCCAGAAACTTGAAATTGTTATTCTCCCAAAACTTCCCACATAATAAAAAGGCATTACAAATGAACAAATGCCAGCACTTACAGAAGTAGTCTTCCTGAGGGCCTGATTAAGGGACAGACTTTTCCACTTCCAGTTAAGCAAACAACATTCATGACCCTCATAAAAATGTACCATCAGCCAAATAACTGCAAACACCCTGATTCTCAGGAATAAAGAAATAAAGTTAAATCAACCCATAAAAAAACAAAACAAAAAAACCCCACACAAAATACCTGCAACCTTTGAATATGACAGAGTGACAATACCTAGAGACTGCTGTAGACATAATTTCCAACATATACATTTTTTTTTTAAATATTTATAGTAGTGGAAACAAGTTTGTCAACACTTTTTAGGTCCAGCACTGTAGTCTGTTTGATTCACTATATACATAATATACAATAAAAGACAAAACTGTTCCTTTTATACGTTCTCTATTGGGTGGAGCCGCTGCGTTGTGGCTCAGTGTGCAGTCTGAAGTGCTGAGGGATGACGGACAGTCCGGTCTGCACCCCTCCAAAAACCACCATCTCATCAGGCATTCAGGATTCTTGTTAAATGATATACTCCTTTGGGTTTTCACAGGGGACGCTCTGGGAATCAGCCTGGTTGCTAAAAGGAAAATCCTGGCTGTTTTCCTGCCGGACTTCCTTCACTTGCTGGTTTCGATATGTCTCTTTTCTCCGGTAGAGGAATCTGGCCGTTATTGCCAGCCCAGTCACAACCACAAAGATCACAACAGCGATGACACCTGCAGGGCAGACATATCCAGGCATTCAGGTTTGGACAGGTCTTTTATGTTATGTAGCCCGCACTTAAACTTTGTATTTGAATCAATGGAGTGGACTTAATAATACACAATAGAGTTTAAAAGCACTACAAACTACAAGCCTGAGAACTACTTGCAGAAATCACAACAAAGCTTGCTTAACAGAGATCAGGCTGTGTTTCAGAGTAAAAGGCAGTCAAACCAAATATTAGTATGACTCTATCTCTGCCTTATACCCTGCAAGTCCTTGTATATTTGCACATGTTTCAATAAATCCCTGCACCTATTTGAGGTGGCTCAAAACCTGCTCGCAGTGCTGTTTATTAAAAGAAATGTTAATTAAAGAAGGTACAAAATAGTTAGTGCTGAGCAGCTGCTGTTGGGTTTGTTGACACAGAGTGGATATCTCATCTCAGGGACAAAGATATAACACAAGAAGCCCTTTAAAAGGTAAACACTAACATTTTTATTTATTAAAGTCTTACTTTTCTTATCTTTGGCATTTTATTCCTATGTAGTGTGACTGTAAGTTTGTCAATAACAGTAACACGCTTTGGAAATCACTCGTCAAAAAAACATAAAGAACTGTCATCATAAGAAAGCTGGAAATAATTTTATGTCCTGCAGTAAAACAGCTAATACCTACAGTCCTATAATTTGATTAGACAATGAACTGAGTAGAATCCACATTGTAATTCACTTGTAAATCTCTCACAGTGCTCACAGTCTCACAGTACATTGTCTGCCCATCTCTCCTGGGTAAGTCAGCTTTCTTGCCCTGCAGTCTGGTTGTTCTAATCTAACTTCAGCACACACTGAAGAGAATTTCACACATTTGTACCCAGCTGGACTCCTCTGTTTGACACATTTCTTCATTCAGAGAAAGTCTCATCTAATTGGAATTCAAAAACAGAAATCAATTTTGCGCTTTACTACTTTGGTTTTAAAACTTTTGAAGATAACAGTATGAAAGTTTCAGCAGAGGTTTGGTTAGTTCAGCTGCCCTTTGTACACTGAAACACCAGACTCTCTCACTTTTGTCTCGCTACAACTTTATGGGAACACTTTGGAATCAATCTTCATTTTGAATCATTCTGGAGAGAAGTGGGGGGATGTAATTTAGTTCAAATGAAATATTTTGCTCATCATATCACCTTTGCCAAAAACCCCTTATCGCTGAAATATTGAGTCTCACGTAGTTCAAGAAAAGTTCAACAGCAAAACGCAGCAAAACAAGGTGAAAAAGGTTCACGGTATAGTGAAGTATGTTTAAAAAAAAACACGGTACCTCCAATAAGAGCCGAGTCCGTCCTAATGGCATTGATCAAAGGTTGACCTGATCCTGCTGAACCAGACTGATCTACAGCAGAGAAAGAGAAAGGATGAGATAAAGACGGAAAAACGAGGCAAATAGACGCAGTAAGGATGAAAAACCAAGGGCAACATGAATTAAAAGAAGAGATACAGAGAGCTATAATAGAAAAGCGAGGTAAGGTAGATGAATAGAAGAATGAGAGGCAATAAACAGGTCAGACAAAAGAAATGGACAAGGAGGGCTATTTAGAGAAACAATAACACTATCATAAAAACAGATACAAAGCAAATACTACAGCAGCAATTTAGACGACTGTTTAAGGAATATAAAACTGGATGAAAACAAGACCGGAGGAACTGTTTGTAACTCCCCTGTGTGGGCCTAATTAATTATGTTATCAAGCACATTGTCATTTGTCGCCCCAACAAGGTGTACAAATTTAATGAGACCATAATGTAGCTCACAAAAAGCAGCTCCCATCAATAAGACACACACACGCACGCACACACACAAAAAACACACAATGACATTTTAGTTTTTATTTGGTTAGCCTTCTAACCTACTATTGCACATTTATCATCACGTTAAAAGGGTCGGAAATTATTAGGCGCTTAGGCCAGCGAGAACAGCAGTTGCATTTAAAATGAAAGGGCAGAGGTATCCTCTGAATGTTTTTTTGGGGCGTGTTTAATATATTTTTCCAGAAATATTAATAGAACTCCCATCTGCAGTGAGCAAAAGTACAGCACCCTGGGTGATTCAAGGGCTCATTCAGCAAGGCTGATATTTCCAGTGCAAGAAAATTGGGCTTTCGCTTTTTATGAAACAACTTTCCAGCCATGGCATGAGGCAAGAATTCACTGTTGAGCCTCTATTGACCTCCCATCCCACCCTCTGCACATCACGTCTTCTCCAAACTGCAAAGCACACAGCGGGCTATATGACAGCTTGATTGGACCCAGAGAAATAACCATGAGCTGGAATGATAAATTCTGGCTGGAGGATTTCTGTGTACCAAACAGTTTACATGACCATCCCTTAGAAATATATATATATATATATATATATATATATATATATATATATATATATATATATATATATATATATATATATATATATATATATATGTATGTGTGTGTGTGTGTGTGTGTGTGTGTGTGTGTGTGTGTGTACACACACACACACACACACACACACACCTACTTGACAACAGCAAATAAGTTCTGCAGGAAAACAGCATCTAGAATATGTTTTTAGAGTTAGTTATGGAATAGAGCAAGTCTTTTGATGTTTAAGACTCTAATAATTTGTGAGCAATTTAATTACCATAAAACAGCTTCTTCACAGATGATGCAAATGAGGCTCCTCCTTTCTTACCTGACAGGTGGTGTGTGTTCTCAGCTGCATAGGGATTGGTTGAAGCTGCAGAGCCACAGTTTGATTGGACTAAAGGTCCAGTGATGATGACAGGGCTGGTGTCTGAGTGGAGAAGAGCTGCTTTCAGAGGACTCACGGTGTTAAAGTGAACCACCGACAGACAACCAGTAAAACCGAGGGACGCCAACTTGGCCAGGTCTGGATCCAGTTCATCAGATTCTGGGAATAAGAAAATATCAGACTCTTAAAATAAAATATTTTTTTGTGACAACCATATAATCCACTTTTGAGAGTTTTGCCCTTTTGTCGATTTTATAATAATTTGAAAGTGTAACTTTACAAATCAACCAGCAAGCCTTGTGCAAGGAGAAGGATCGCTCTGCTTGCTGGAGGCGAGTTGTTGTACAACTGCCATGTGCAAATGTGAGAGTGAGATAAGCTCAGTGAACAAATACAGACGGGGACAAAATTGTTGGTACCCTTCAGTCAATAAAAGAAAAACTCACATTGCTCACAATGCTCACAAAAATAACTTAGATCTGACAAAAGTAATAATAAATAAAAATTCTATAAATGTTAACCAATGAAAGTCAGACATTGCTTTTCAACCATGCTTCAACGTAATTATTTAAAAAATAAATGCATGAAAAAGGCCTGGACAAAAATGATGGTACCCACAACTTAATATTTTGTTGCATAACCTTTTGAGGCAATCACTGCAATCAAATATTCCTGTAACTGTCAATGAGACTTCTGCAGCTCTCAGCAGGTGTTTTGGCCCACTCCTCATGAGCAAACTGCTCTAGTTGTTTCTGGTTTGAAGGACGCCTTTTCCAGACGGCATGTTTCAGCTCCTTCCAAAGATGCTCAATAGGATTGAGGTCAGGGCTCATAGAAGGCCACTTTAAAATAGTCCAATGTTTTCCTCTTAGCCATTCTTGGGTGTTTTAGCTGTGTGTTTTGGGTCATTGTCCTGTTGCAAGACCCATGACCTGCAACTGAGACCAAGCTTTCTGACACTGGCCAGCACATTTCTCTCTAGAAATCCTTGATAGTCTTGAGATTTCCTTGTACAGATTCAAGACACCCTGTGCCAGATGCAGCAAAGCAGCCCCAGAACATAACAGAGCCTCCTCCATGTTTCACAGTAGGATATTGATATGCTTCATTTTTCCGTCAGTGAACATAGAGCTGATGTACCTTGGCAAAAAGTTCCATTTTTGTCTCATCTGTCCACAGGACATTTTCCCAGAAGCTTTGTGGCTTGTCAACATGTAGTTTGGCATATTCCAGTCTGGCTGTTTTATGATTTGTTTTCAACAATGATGTCTTCCTTGGTCCTCTCCCATGTAGTCCACTTTGGCTCAAACAACGACGGCTGGTGCGATCTGACACTAACGTTCTTTGAGCATGAAGTTCAGCTTGGATCTCTTTAGAAGTCTTTCTGGGCTCTTTTGTTACCATTTGGATTATCTGTCTCTTTGATCTGTCATCAATTTTCCTCCTGCGGCCACGTCCAGGGAGGTTGGCTACAGTCCCATGGACATGCTTGTCTATGATTTTCTTTCTCATCTCCTGAGACAACTCTTTCCTTTGCTTCCTCTGGTCCATGTTGAGTGTGGCACACACCATGTCACCTAACAACACAGTGACTATACATAGGCCCACTGACTGATTACAAGATTGTAGACACCTGTGATGCTGATTAGTGGACACACCTTGGATTAACGTGTCCCTTTGGTCACATTATTTTTGATTCTTTTCTAGGGGTACCATCATTTTTGTCCAGGCCTGTTCCATTTATTTATTTTTTTAAATAATTCAGTTGAAGCATGGTTGAAAAACAATGTCTGACTTTCACTGGTTAACATTCATAGAATTTTTATTTATTAAGACTTTTGTCAGATGAAAGTTATTTCTGTGAGCATTGTAAGTTTTTCTTTTATTGACTGAAGGGTATCAACAATTTTGTGCACGTCTGTAACTTATTGCTTCGAGTATTTGAGACGTGCATGTCTTTGCTTTTTTTGGCAAGAGTTTAGTGAGAAGCATTGTATCACTAAGAAATGTGTATCTATTGTCAGCCGTAAGTTAGCTTCACCTTGTAAGTTTAATCTATAGTTTTACAATTTACTGGCATGCCACAGCGGCCAGACCTTGCTGTTTGTCTTATTATCAGACTGAACTTGTTAACTTGGTTTTAGGACTAACTTTAAATGTAAATTTAAAATGTAAATGAAATGCTTTACATTAAAAGAAGCCATCATTTCAACAACAGCTTTAAAAATATAAACCTTATGGTTTCCATAGGACAGTTTAGTTAATCACTTCAGATAACTGAACTTTTAACCTTTCAGAAGCTTGCTCTGTCAACCAATAGGATGATCTGACACGACAAAAAACACGACAAACACTGACAGGTACATTGATCCTGCTTCACATTCCCACGTTATCAGAGTGGGACAATAGTGGCAGCTCATTGACTGTAATAAGGACACACACAACCTCACACACACTGTCAATACAACACAAACCGTTCAGCTGGTCAGCTTTAAAGTCTGCATCCATCACTCCGTTTGACACGTGCACTCTCCAGCTCTTTCTGTTCATTTTATTGACTTCAAACTCTCCATCATTCACCTCTGCTCCTTCACAGCAGTGTAAACAGCAGCTGTGAAAGCCCACATTACTGCTGGAAACAGCTGCATCACTATCTGTTCAGATGACTGAGAGGTGACTGTGGTTTAAGCAGCACACATCTGCATGTTGATGAGAGCAGCAGGAGACACTGGCGCAGCCTGTAAGCTCCTCTCGGCTGATACACTACAGCCACTCTCTCTACCCCCACTTTGCTTCTGTGTATTCCTTCCGGGTCCATTAGTTAGGCTGATGGATGACAGGGTTCGAGGGGAGTGACAGAAAATCCACTTTCCTGCTGCTTTTCAGATCCTGATCTAACTCCCGGCCTCTTCTGGTTTGACAGAGGGGAGGACCGGTCACATGCTGACATGACAGGGTTAAAACCCACAGTGGAACACTGAGCAGATTTACTGCATAAAGAAAAGGATCCTGAGGGGATTTGTATTAGTTGTGTAATAAGACCGAATGAGTGCACGGCTTCTATTACATGTGGATTTCCATTATTTTGTTAATTGTTGTTCTTTTAAACTGTTAAAGATTTTGCCACAGTTTTTCAGTTCTTACATGGTGCAAAATTCTACATTATCTTATGTTCATTATATAGCACGTCCTGATGGATGCCCCGGATGAAAGGCATTTCATTCGGCTGACTCATGTTTCACTATTAATTGCAGAGTGTTACGTTTTAAACCACCAGTGTGCTGCTGTGACTCTGAGTCTTATCAGAAAGCTGTGACCACAGCCTGCAGCCTCACAGCACCTCGTGTTATTAACAGCTTATATCTCAGCCTGTCTTTGATGGTACTGCTCAGGGAGAGCATGAATAAGTCATGACAGAGCCCATTTCTCCCTCACCCCAGCACTGTTACAGGTCCCAGTTCAAGAGTATGCATTGGAGATCAATGAAGATGTGGTTTACACCTCCCAGAGAGTGAGTACTTTTCCCCAGGTGTAAAATCTGCACTTGTGCATTAAAGCAAACACAGTTCTGGTTTAACCTCACCCACCAATCATGGTAAACCCTCGACGGAACCCCATTTGCCAGAATAAGTATCTATTTTTGGATGATAGAAAGGTAAAAAAGGAAAACATTTGTATTTATTTTAGTTGTTATGTAATTTTTAAATATCTACATGTCTAAATTGCACATACTGCGATAATAACATGCATTTTACTATAAGTGAAGTAGTTATACCATCTGAAGATTTATGCTGTTTACAGATTATACTGTGTTGACCGAACCATATGTTTTAAGGTTTGCAATACTGTATTGCTTTATGCATACATTGCATTATACAGAGCAATGTTCTGAATATTTATCCTAGCCTCATTAATAGAAATGGGATGGAAAAAATAATGGAAGTGTAATGCAATTCAGATTAATGGCAAAAACACAAAAAACACAAAAACTGAATCCCATATTCTCCATTAACTTAATATTTATGAATCCTTCTCACCAGCACATCCTTATACTGGGACCAAACAGATCATATCCATAATTAAAATGCAAGAAGTACCAATTTGTGAATATTAACAAAAAGATTGTTTAGTAGTACCATGATTTGCATAAATGCACCATCGTTGTGTTTTGTTTCATTTGCATAGTATTTGGTAGAAATAGAAATATCCTTTATTGTCCCTCACTAGGGAAATTCACCTGTTCCAACAGCAACGCGAGAGAGAAATGGAGCAAAAAAATAAAAATCACACAACAGTAAAAATAAAATACAAGTAAAAATACAAGAAATAAGAGACTGTACAGGGCAAATTTACAACACAAGAAAAAAAAATACTGTAAAGTTAGGGTTTCAATAAAATAAGGGTCACTAATTGAAAAATCTGTAATCCCAGATACGTTACTGCAAAAGGCATGACGTTCAAACTCCCCAGCTGTTATTTGCTGAGGGAATTTGTCAACCTCATACAACAACACCTGCATTCATCTTAGACTGATTTTTAAAAAAATATAATTTAACTGAATTAGTAAACCCCCACACTATGAATGTCTCTTTGTTCAGTGCTCAGTTGAACAGTCAACGTTCAAAGACGTTGGCCCTCACGCAATGTTTACGCAAAGTTTTATGAAGACTGATCGAGTTGTCTCAAGTTGAGAGTGAAGCTTCTTAAAGCTCAAGTTGTCTGTTTGAACTAGCTTCCAAGCTTCCATTAATTACAGAAATAATATCGTCTGTGACGTTTATAGAGATGCTAAAAACAAGGTTTAAGTGCAACAACTGGTGAAGCCAAGTAAGTCATGCCTACACTCATCATATTTCAGGCTTAATACACATACGCAATGATGTTTCCTTTAGCTTGTTGTAATAAAAAATTTTCCCACAATTGATGAGCATTAAAATTAAACATATTTCCTGTGTAGTTTTATGTTCAATTCAAATTGGTTTTATTAAAAAGCGCCAAGTTACAAGAGCTTACACTGTAAAGACACTAAAGTAATACATGGAAACCCCAACAATTAAACAATGTTTAATCAACAATATTGTATCGTTAGCTTTATTTTTTCTAAAATCTTGTTTCTATTTTTATTTAAGTTAACTGAAATGTTTTTTATACCTACTTTTTAGTTTTAGCTACCTATAATCGCCTGTGTTTTATAGAGAAAATGGACAATGCCATGAAACACTTTCAGGACATCATACATTAAAGTTGATATCATTTATGCTTTTTTTGGCTTCTGAACTATGGCATCTTTTTTAAACGAAAGATACCAGAAATGTCTGAACATCAGTTCCTGCAGCAGCTATACACGAAGTTCAGGGTTAAAGTCATGATTAAAGACATTTTTCCATTTTGCCTCAGTCTTTTTTTTTTCCAGATAATCTGAATAATCAGGCTTGCTGAGAACAGCTAAAGCTACATTTATTTCTTTAAGTTTCCCAAAGCTGAGTGTGAAATGAGGCCAAACACCCCAGAGCTGTTATTCAAATGAGTGTGAGTCTGAGTGTTCTTTAAGTAAAAGGGCTTCTTCTCTATTTTTACAGGCTCCTCACTTACCGTGCACTCTGCCCAACACCAGCGACTTCACAGAGTTGAATTCCCCATCAGATGTCAGATTGAACTCTTCTCTGGCATTTTCATCAATCTGAAGGAAGAGAGCTATTTAAATTATTTAAATAGGAAAGTTTTGTTTTAATTTTGGCGACTTTGACCAGCAGGTGTGGCACGAGAAAAACATCTTACAGAGTTCTCCGAAACAGAAACGGTATTACGAGGTACTCTAAACGTGTTTCAAATTTGATTCAAATTTGTTTAAAATGGATGTAAAACTATCTCCATCACCTTATGACTCATATACTGTATGCTGCTAAAGATACAACAATTCAGTGTGATGGAAAGTGATAAGAAGAAATGTGCCTCATAGTTTACTGGAGCCTCACAACGCAGTGAATCAGGAGGCTACACCCACGCAAGACAAGGTCACCTTGTAATTTATCTCACAGTTGATAATTATATAGGCATTCTGGCTGCTGCCTCCTGGTTAGATAAAATTTACCTCATACATCATCTGAGGCTCTTGTTAACAAGATAGGAGATTCAGGAGATCCAGATACGATGAAGATGCTTCATATTTCATCTGCGCCTTATTTAATGGGCGGTTTGTCCGTGCTGTCCTGCTATAGCTGCATCCAACTACTGTGAGTGGAAGTGAAACTAAATTGCTGACTAGGGCTTAAAACAAAGAGGGATTTTTTTTACAATACTGTAGTGCGGTCCACACCAGAACTGCTTGTGTGTGTGTGTGTTATTGCCCTTGAGATAAGCTCCTCATTGGCAAAGACATGGAACAAAAAAAGTTTATCTTAAGTAGCTTTGCACCTCATCTTCTTTATCTGCGTGTACAAAAGCACATCATCGACATAAAAGGAGCAGGTTTTACGACACAGTGATGCATGACTTTGCATTATTTATGGAATAATTTTAGCAAGTGGCTCAAGCACCATTACATTACTGGTAACGATACTGGTTACTGGATCATCACAATTAGGATATTGTATTTTCACTAATCAGTTATTATTACTGACTTTTTTTTAGAAAATAAGAATAATCCAACTTTGTTATTGTGTTCTTAGTCCCTCTCTTTGTACATAAATTAGGCTTAAAATGAGAGTTAAGAGAGCTGAAAGGACAGCATAACTGCAGGAAATTTAAAGAAAAAGACCAGACTATTACCTGTGTGTAGTATTAACATAAAAACCCAGATTGCAGATATCTTTGTTTTTTTCGTAGTTTTGTGTGAAGAACGACTAAGTTATTCAGGATGTATTTCTTTTCCAGAAATGGACAGCAAGCAGAATTCTTTTCTAACCATCTCTTAAAGTCAGGCATAGACTGAGCTGTTGCAGATGAAAGATGACATGTGTTAAAGAAACGTGGTGATATTTTGTGGTTCCAAAATGTTGGCATTTACAGAGTTCAGCAGTGACTCTTATAACTGCTGAACTCTGATGCAACGCCTGTTGCATCAGGCTAAATTCTGGAAGTGTCAGAAGAATCACTATACCCATCTCACAATGAGACTGCTGTGACTGTTACGAGCCACACCTGCTAATCATTCTGGAAATACAAAATAAAATGATTCTCAGTGTGTGGTTCAAACATGCAAACTAAATGTTTCCAGCAAAGAAGAAACTCTTGTCGAGTTGTGGCAGCAGAAGCTTGTTTGTATGATGTGTTTTCTGGTGTGATAATGACAGTGCAAAGGAGCAAGTAATATGGAGAGAAACACCCTCGGGATTGCTACCGTGCACTGAAATTCTATAGTAGATATCACCTTTACAACAGTCTGCAAACAGTGAATAAAACATGATGTTGTGTACCAAAGTTTATGAGATCCACAATGATGAAAGATCAGTTTGTAGACTTTTTAAGGGTTACGAAGCGAAGGTGGTAAGGATGTGGCCAAAGGTTTCTAATGGAATGTGTTGCTGTTGTCACTCACATTAACTCTGGAAACAGGATCATTTGTATTCTGCTAATCTGTCTTTTGTTCCTCCAATGTAAGAAAACAACAACCTTGCAAATTTGCATTAAACGCCGGACTTGTTTTTTTTTTTTTTTTTACCTAAAACAATACCGACGCCTTTGTGCGAGCTGGATTTCTTTGTACTTTGCCAATTTGCAAACTTGCAGTAATTTCATGAGCTGATGAGGTGTTTTTACCTGCACAGACACAGAGTCAGTTAGCCTCTTGATGGTAACGGTGTGAAGCTGTCCATTGGCCACGTTCCTCACGCTGCTCCTTAACACTTCAGCATCTCTGCTGCTGTCCAGCTTGTATCTTACCTCCAGCTTATCTTTATACATAACAGACAAACACACATACTCATCAAATAATAGTGTTACAACTCAGATATATGAAAGAAGTAACAACATTTCTACACTTTCACAGAAGGATTTGAGATCATCAGCATTAAGTTAAGTCTTTTCCTGAAAATTAGGCTTTGCTACGTTGTATAATCTTCACCAGCAGGGCAAACATACATTTAATCCTTCATATATGGATCTGAATGTTTTGAAGAAGTTGTTGTTCTATTAATTGAGATTTGCATATTAAGAGGATAAGCGCTAATTCCCCATCAATAACAGAGCTAATCCAATTAATTCCCCTAATAGTCAAGCATATTAATTGGAGATTTATCAAAAGAGTGAAGATTAAAGATTGTTTTTAAAAACTAAAGTTTTTTTTCTCACATCTGCAATATTTCCATAAATCAAAGTGAATAAATCATATCACAAGGTCAAAATTACAATTCAATATCTTCTTTTTGAGGTGCTGAGGAGAAGAGGGAAATATTAAAGACCTCCAGGTACCAGCTACTGCTCGAATAACAATAAATGTATTCTTTAAAAAAGGAAAAAGGGCCCTAAGTGAAGCAGTAGTGCTCGGGCTGAGGGGGTTTAACTGCAGTCAAGGATAAAAAGAAATGAGCCATCTTGGGGCAAACAAGAGAAAGCTCTCAGGGAATTAATTGGACGCTTCATTTTAAGAGCATTTACCTGACGACTCCACGGTCAGCAGCAAATCTTAATGCCCTGCTGTCCATCAGCTTTCTCTGAGTCATTAACACCAGAAAAAATCCATTTATAACTAATCTAGCAGCAAAGTGCCAATTTTATTAGACTCCTGGATGCTGAAAATGTAATTTTCAACTCAAAGTGCCTCGTACCACTCTTAAAAGTCAAACTCACAACACAATTATTTCACACAGAAGCTAAGAAAACACTTCAGCATGTTTCCGGCTCTTTTATTCAGAAGTGCGCTGACCTGCCTCCTATTATCGGCCGACCTAATCCTTATTCCTGCAGTGTCACTCATTGGGTCTCAGAGATAAGTCCAGAAAACGCTTTATTCTTAACTTGAGACAAAACCTAATAGCTGGCAAAGCTGGCTGTATAGAAAATGCTAAAGGCTGACGAGGCAAATCCAGAGAGAGGAGTGATCTGACAGATTTTGATGATGCAGAGCAGGAAACGAGGTCAAAATCAGGAAAAGTTGTTAGGAATGAATAGGCGAGAACAGGAGAGAATAAAAGGAGAGGAGAAGAGAAACGAGAGGAGCATCAATTTAAAAAATATAACTAGACAAAGTTTAGGGAGAAAAATGAGGGCTGGCATTAAAAGTTTCTGAGGTTTCAAAACTTAAAAGTTGGGAAAACTAAAAGTGGAGTTAGCAGGGGTAAGACTGAGAAGAACAGTGTACAAGGAGGATCAAGACACCTCTCAATTAACTTAAGGAGGAGGATAAGGAAAGAAAGGAGATGAGATCATTAAAAGGAAAACAAGAAAAGAGAAACAAGCGTAGGAGGCCTGTGCCCCTCTTACCATGCTTGCTGATGAGCACAGCCAGGTATTCTCTGTAGTAGGAGCTGACGTAGAGCAGCAGAGCTGGACTCTGGTTCGTCCTGAAGCTCAAAGAGATGTTCTCTGCTCTCAGTGTCATCTCAGAGTAGATGGAGGACGGCAGAGCGCTGCTGTTCCTGCTCAGCTCATAGGGCTCCTTGAAGGTGTAGCTGACTGATGTTCCAGGCTTGAAGCTGGCTGACACCTCTGGCAGACAGGACAAAAATAAATAGGCGAGGATTTAGGGTGCTGTTCAAATTAAACATTAAAAGAGTTAAAGAGGTTATATAATAGTGCAACAACATCTTATTGTTGTCATACATACATGAAATATATGACTTTCTAATAATAAAAAAAAGTCAACTGACACAAAATTTTAAACTCACATTGCATATTTTATCATCATTCTGAGGCAGCGGTCCCCAACCCCCGGGCCACGGAGCAGTACCGGTCTGTGAGTCGTTCGGTACTGGGCCACGAGAGTTGAGGCTCAGGTGTGAAATGTATGGTTTTCAGGGTTTTATCATTATATTTTTATCGTTTTTATTGTTAACTCGGTTTCCCTGGGTCTTTTCCCGTGTGTTATGAATAAATCTTCTGGTTTTTTGGTACCGGTACTGGTTTTATTTTGTTGTATTTATCCGTGACACCTTAAAGGCTGGTCCGTGAAAATATTGTCGGACATAAACCGGTCCGTGGCGCAAGACAGGTTGGTGACTGCTGTTCTGAGGTATCAAAGGTCATTGGAGCTCAAACTTAAACTTTTACTTATCTACTATTTTTCAGTCCTGCGCAACGAGATCAGCCTTTGGAATGAACCCATCAACCTAAAGTATCATTTTCTTTCTCTTACCCGGGTCCAGCTCGCAAAGGTAGGGGTTTGAGGAGCGATGCCCAGGGTGTCCTCCTAGCTGGACATGCCTGAGCACCTCACTTATGAGCCATCCTGAAGACATCACAGCTAGATGCCCAAACCACCTCAACTAGCTTCTTTCACTGTGGAGGAGTAGTGGCTTTATTTAAACTCCCTCTTAAATGAAAGCTCTAAGGTATGAAGTTTACTTCTGCTGCTTGCATCCACAATATCATCCTTTCAGTCACTATTCATAGCTTGCGGCTATAGGTAAGCGTAGATTAACTGGTAAACTGACAGCTTTGCTTTCACTCTCAGCTGTACCTTTACCACAAGAGAGTCGTACATTGTCCACATCACTGCAGACATGTGTGAGTCTGCAGAGCGAGTGAGGTGTGTTGCCTCTGTGTGACAGAGTGAAGGTCAAGTACCCCGCCTGAACTAGCTGGATATTTGAAACCCACCTTATTTGTTTTACCAGTTTACTGACGTCTCCAGAATTGCAGTTATCAAAAATATCATTAATAATCTTCTGCTTTTCAGCTGATTGCTAGAGCATTAGCAATAATTTGAAAACTTCACATCCTAAGTTTTTAGCCTACATGAAAAAGATTCTAGTTTGAAAAGTGTTAGCTCTGCTTTCAATAATGTAAGAGTAAACAAATTATTTCTGGGGCACAGAACAATAAATATATACAAAATTATCCCCATAGTGTTTTCCAACTTTAATTAACTTCAAATGAGGGCTGTGGTGTAGGAAGGATCGTGCATGTCTTATTACTTAGGAACTTTATATTTCTAATTACAGAAATTAGTCTTTAGAACTTCTTGCTTTCATTTTCCAACCAGATACAGAGATTAACTTTTAATATATCAAACACAGAGTGTGTCACTGTGACTCACAAAGAGAAACAAAGCGTGCATCAGCATCAGCATCAGCATGATGTGGGAGATCAGTAGATATCGGTGTTTAGTGGGAGGAGGGCTAAAAAAGGACAGATGGTTGAACTCAGTTATTGAACTAATGGAGAACACAAAGGTCAACGTGGTGACGCACTGTTAGTGACTTTAACATCAAAAACAAATCACTAAAATAGACTTCAACCATATGAAACAGTAGCTATCTACATCAAACCGCATCAAGTACTTCTTGATGGGTGCTGAGTAGCATAAAAGCAGAAAAATGTTTTCAGTAAAGTATAGGTTCTTAACCTTCAGGCAGCAGGATAAACACTCACTTGTAAGTGCTTTGGCATTATTTCAACTTCCACTCCATAAACCTGAGGAATTTCACCCATCTGTATTAGAAATAACTCTGAAAGACTAATTTTCTATGGTGAGAGAGACAATCAGGACTGATCTTCACAGTGAAGGACTCTTCTCAGAGAAATAAAACTAACCTACATACCTTCAAACTATGCTTTAACCTTAGTGTGCGAGATGTATAAGGCAGCTGCGCTGAGGGAAGGGGATGGAGGTATGATGTGACACTGTGCAGCATACTGTAGAGTTTAGACAGATCCTCTGGAGAGGGGTCAAAGCAGGTGACACCACTGAAGTAAAACCCAATCCAAACTCTCTCTTCTGAATATCAAATGATTTGCCATCTCCAAAACTTTTGCTTTTCACACAGAACAGTGGTTATGGTCAGGATGTTACAAGAGAGCTAAAGACAGGGGAAGGGGTTCACTTCATATTTCACAGTCTTATCTTCTGTTCTTCCCACCCTCAGAAGAACTTGTGTTTGGTTTCTTTACCTGTGTGCTTTGAGCCAGTCAGCAAACTGCAAAAACAACTAACCATAAGGTCTAAAAATGCCTTAGAATAGAAATGTTCTGGTTAATTTAAAATTTATGTGTGATTATAAACCTCAATATGCACAATGAAAAGCATGTGCGTCAGAATAGTTCTGCATGGGGATCCTGACATAGGCTACTTAGATTAAAATACGCTTGTGCATTGATTAGCTCGATGCTGTTTTGAATCCAGGTCAAACTGAACAGTTATTTTTGTATCACAAATAGTCATTGTGATCTTTTTGCTCGGTGTTTTAGATTTGAAAAGTAAAAGTGTCACGATGAGCTGTGTGACTGGAAGTGGCTGGACCCAAGTGCAGGCCCCCGAGACAAAACATTAACTTAAGACGGCAGCTTTATTTGCTGGAAACACAAACTTGGCAATACAAAAACACAACTCAAACTAGGATTTCTTAACTAGACTGGGAATGCATGGCGTGGCATGACATAACCTGACGACAGAAGACGAGGGATATACACACAACTAACGTGGAGGACGCAACGACAAGTACAGACTGACAGGGGCTAAAATACACTAGCAGGAAGATGAGGAAATGAGGAACAGGTGGACACATAGCTGGAACTTATTAGGCAAGACAAGGAAGTAAAATCGAATACACTTACATGAGACAAGACCTTCAAAGTAAAACAGCAAACATGACAGGCACAGAATAGACATTGAACTAAGCCTAAGAACAAACTCTTAATCAGAATAACACTGAAACCTAGGATTATCATATTCAAAACAGGACAACTAAAGAATTAGAAAAACCATAACACAGAAAAATACCAAAATACAAGAAACTGAAAATGCTGGGTCAAAATGACCCAGAACCGTGACAAAAAGTATTTTAAATGTCAAATAAGATGTCGCGGTTTGTTTCTAAAATCATGCTTCCATAAAGTTTAAATCTAACATTAACTAAGCATTTTTTCATCAACGATGGAGCGCCTTTAAGACATTTTGGTTATACTGGACTTTTACTCTACTCATTCGACCTCAGGTGTCTCGTCAATAAGAAGCTACCCAGCAACAGACAACAAAAAAGACAAACTTTTCAAAAAGCCAAAATAAGATAAGGGCGAATGTCTAGACCATGTACCTCACCTTGCTGTGGAGTTCTTCTACACATAAACAATACATTTGTCATGTTTAATGAAGTGAGAGTACCACGATGCAGAATGCGTGAAGCAGACTGAGACTTTTATGAAGGGCTGATGAAAAAACAGTTTAACCAGATTAAACTAAAACCAGACACAAGAGAAAATAACTTCCAAAAAGAAACGAGAAGTGAGAAACAAAAAAACGAGGGGATACAGACACATGAATAAAGTTTACAGAGGGAAACTCACAGGAGATGAGGACAAAGGAAACATTGAGGGAACTATAAAATTCTAAATGAAATCCGTAACTAAAACAAACAAGGACTTAAGGCACTGACAAATAGATAGAAAACCAAAACCTGCATTAAATAAAGAACAAAGAAACCATAGAGAAGTAAACCCAGCATTAAAAAAAGGACTCCAAACAAAAAAGCCTCTAAAAAAAAAAAAAAATGAGTGGGACAGACCTGGGGGTCAGCATCACTAAGTATCTAAAACAATCTGTTTTTATAAGAGAAAAGCTTGTGCAATCAACTTCCTAAGCCATACACAATATTACTAGTAAAATGTGTGTTCCTGTATCTGCTCACCTGTTTGGCAGAAAACTCCAGCATACGCTGACAGGCTGCAGTCACACTGGAAGCCACTGGCTCTCTCCACACAGCGGCCATGGTTCTGGCAGAGCAAGCCGTAGCTGCTGCAGTGACCCGGGCAGCCGGGTTGAACCCCTGGTGTTATCTTCGCCCTCTCCTCCAGGTCCAGAGTGACGCCGTTCAGCTGCAGAGAGCGGATACAGCCCCGGAAGCCTTTCTGCCTAGATGCTGTGCCTCCTGATAACACAAAAAGAGGGCATGGCATTAGCATCCCATTTCCATTTTAAACATTAATGAACTAAAACTCAAAGCCTCCAAAACAAAGAGGAAGCAAAATTCTGCATGTTTAGCTAACGATCTACTACAGCATGACAACATGTTGTCTTTGTTTCAGCCCTTCTTTCATTTCTTTATGTGTTGACAGCTTCTCCTGTCAACTACAGCAGATACACATGTCGCCTGTGCTTCCCCAGAAGCTCCAAACTGTCAAAACAGTTTTTATGAAATGACTCAACGATAAAACAGCAATGAAGCAACAAACTGTAGGTGGGAAACAGTTTGGGGGACGTGACTTTTATCATCCATCTGTCTGCCTGTCTAACAGGACATTCTGCATGCTCTCTTTAGTGGAAGTTTAAACCTTGTTTTCATTGTTACACACTCTCTCTGAGATCATACACGGTCACCGATTCTTCACATAGTTCAAATAAGACAACCCCTCTTTTTCTACATAGATCAGAGTCGATCTATTACCTCGCTCGAGGCACTAACTCAGCAGCTCTTTGCAGTCAAAGTTAGAAGGAGGCAACGTCCTGTTGTTCAGCAGCAGCTTTTCACACCAACAAGTCACTGATCTCTGTTAGAGTCTCATCTAGGCCTTCCGTCTTTGCTCTGATACAACTCCCATAAATGATTAAACCAGCAAAGCACCGCATAATATGAAACTTGCTTCTGACACAACATAATAGTCAATTGAATCCTCATAGACTCTCCTGGAAGTCATTGTTCATGATTCAAATGTCTACAATCCAGTCATCCTGTCATCCTTTCAACTGTTAATCTTAAAATAATCACTCAGAGAGGTTAGACACTTGGACGACTTCACTTGCATAACAATGCAACCCTGCAGTGGTCAGACTTACAGTGTAATCACATGTTAATCAGTGTTATAATCACAGCTATTGTACCACAGTTTTCTGCATAGTGATTCAAATTAATACAATATGCAAACACCTTTCTTTAACTGTAAATGTGTCCCGGCCCACAAATCTCCAGCTGCAAATGTATTAGAACATTTCACTCTGCACTTATTAAACGCAGGTGTACACATACAAAACTGTGATAGTCAAACCGGAAGCCACATCTGAACAAGTATGTGGCTATAAATCTTCAAGTTATTGCTGTCACATGTTTAAATATGCCTCCTGGAAATCCTGACAAAAGACAAATGTTTTTACATTTTTTTCAGTCAAGAGTTTCACATGTAAAAATTGGGAGTTTAGGCTCATGCTGACATTCTTAATCAGTATGATTCTTAATCTCAGCATGGCCTGAGATTAAGAAGACTAAGAATCATATTACTTATTACACCATTTTTTAAAATAAAATTTCCATTCAGTCATGTTTAGTTATTAAGAAGATTTCTTAAAAGTTGTAGATTTGCATTCTGAGACTCAAAAAGCTTGGAAATGAGTCACAGTTTAAAAAAAACCTATGTAGTCATCTTAAACTGGCCTTCAACAACAACAACAACAACCCAATATAAAGGAACTGAAATAACTAACACAATCTCACGCTGTGACTCTGATATTAAAGCTACAGCTCACAGCTGGCCTATTATACAACAGTGATTTCAAATACCCAACAGGAAGCAAGTTTGGACATTTTAAATAAAGTTTCAAAAGGTTCCAGGAAGAACGCCCAGCACACATAAAAGTCATTTTTACCAAACACTAATTTGAGCCCTGGGAGATATTCACACAGTTAAGAATTTTATGTCTTTTGTAGTTATGACCACCAGTTTTAATTATTTCAGCTTCATTTATCAGGAATTCTATATTTTGTCCCCTTAAGAGGTTTCCTATGGCTCCTAATATTACCAATGACCTTCAGTCCTTTGCTTTTTTGAAGAGATGAAGACACAGAAAGCTGGCAAAACAGAATAATATATTTAAAAGTAAATTATTATTAAATTCAGTTTCATTCAAATATTTATCCACTAAGTGAAAGAAAACTTTTATCAGAATTATACAATTACAATCATTAGCTTCCACGCAACCAAATCAGAAACCTGCTGACTTGATGTTTCTCCCAAAAGTGCACTTTAAGAGTCACCATTATCTGCTGTTCTTGAGTTTTATGCATATTCTTTCGAGGAAACAGACATCTTTCGACACAGACGCTCATATTTCAGGACGAACATTTAAACAGGATATTTTTCACGTCTATCCAAGCTTTAAGTGCTCCACTCAGCTTTGTCACGTCAAAAACCCCAGATGTCGGAAATATCTTACTCCACTTTTGTTTGGCAGCCAAAAGAAAAGCTTTAGTAGCGCTGGAAATTTTTAAATGGCAGTGTGTGAGAGTGAAAGAGGTGACTGTAGCAGTGAGCAGAAAAGCATCCCTGAGGACCACCACCTCTGATCAAAGCAATAAAACAGCAGCAAGGAGAGGTTATTAAAGAACAAACCCTCCTACCAGGGAGGCTATCAGAGCGGTGAGGGTTTTCAACAAACATCCTGCCGTACAACTTCAGCTCCAACAAGGATTACACACTCTTCACATCAAATGGAAACGCTGCTTAAAGAAAACACTTAAAACAGCATAATGAGGGATTTGTGATGTGGGGATCAAAGCATACATCAAAGAATTGAAATGCAGATAAACTCCACCTCTGACCAAAGGAGCAGAGCTACGAGTAAGACCTTCAAGAGAATTTCAGCCTCATATCCATCAAAAATGCATCAGCTCTAACAAGACATTTTCAGTGTCTACTATACGTCTGGATCCTGTGTAATACTGGACACGTGAGACGACATCAGAGTGAATAGAAATTAATTAGTGAAATGGAGATCAAAGCTGATGCGTGTTCAAGCCTGAACACCGAGCTCAACAAGCAAAACGCAGGAAAAAGAAAAGTTAAACTAAGAAGGAGCAAAAGCACAGCACAGCCTTAGAGAAAAGACTTAAAATCTCAATATGAAACCAGGATATTTTCTGAAAACACAGATTAAAAACAAACAACCAAAAACAGTATGCTGTAGGATGAGCTGACCTGCACCGCTTGAGCGATGGCAAACAAAACAATCATCAAACACTATATGTGCTGCGTGGGCTGCTTATGCTGCACACATGAAAAGAGCATATAGATAACATGGCAATTTATATATATGTTCAGCCTAAACACTTTACATTTGATGTCTATTCCACCCCTACAGTTAAGAGTCTGTAAAGTTGCAATTATAAAAAAGGAAACATACAGTTTTGTTAGCCTGTTTATTCCTTTTTTCACTCATTCACTGTTCCTTATACAACAGTTCCTCAATTTACTCATTACTGAGAAGAAAATTTCAGATGTTTGAGCAAGTATTTACTTTGTACCATCACTGATAAACACTGATTCACAAAATAATCATTGCCACATCTCAAAATTTTGGCAAGATCATTTTTACTCAATAACTGTGTGTGCAAGAATATTTTTATAATCTTTACTGAATAGAACACAGAGGCATATAAAAGCAGCAAAAAATGGTAGCATTAAAAAAACCCACTGGAAGTTAGGCAATAATCACACATGCCTAGAAACCTGTTTGTGGCCCTCTGATAGCTACAGGTTGCTAGGGAAGAATGGTTCATTCCCTGATTGGTTGCTAAGTGGTTTCTGGCAGTTGCTATGTGAAACTGGGCACCGAATGGTATACAGTCCTGGACTGAAAACCTCCTTGTGATTGCTTTGATCGTTAGCGGGTTGCTGTGATGGTTTGCAAGGAAGATGTTGACTCGTGTGCAAAGACTTGACTCTTGCTGAGCAATGGTTAAAGTGTGAAAAATACAGTGCAAACTGCAACTGGAGGCTATGATTTCTCTCCATTTATCCTGCAAAAAAATAAATTCTGAATTCAAGTAAAACAAATGACAGAGGAAGGACAGAACATAGACAGGGAGAAAATACTGAGCATAATAATTAAACAAATTACCGTTTTGTCTCTTTGACGGTATATTCAGAAAACAGAAAAGCTCTTCACTTCAGAATTCACTTAAGAAGTCATTAATAAGCAGTTGTAGCCTGGTCCCACTGGCCATAACACTGGCTCCATCATGTTTGACAGATGATGTGGTATGCTTTGGCTCATGAGCTTTTCTCTCTTTGCCCATACTTTTTTTGTATTCTTAGCCTCATCATCATCATTCATGAGGGCATCTCCTGACTCTTGAACTTAACAAAGATAAGTCTATCCTCCTAATGAGTGTTTTTAACCTAGTTAGATGAAAATGGAAACAATGGTGTATAACATTTGTAATGTGAACTCCGATGAACAGGATATGAACAGTCTAGTGAACACTGATAAGTTTTTTTTTTAAAATTCTTTTGTCATCACTGGCTTAACCTGCAGGTTGAATACGCCTCGTATAAAGCATATAACTTTTCATAATCAATGTAATCAAATTAGATCAACACATCAGGGTCCCCCGAAACCCCCCCCCCCAAAAAAAAAACCCACTAAGCTGCTCTTCAAAGAGGATTAGAAGAAAAATAACAACCTTGACTTGACAGGATATTGTGCACACCGCACTGTCTATAATAGGACAGTCTGGTGCCAATGCAGCTGCATTTCGAGGGATATGAAGGGAAGATCAAAGGAATCTTGAAAATCCTTGTAGAGGCTGGAGTCTCATCCACACATCCCAGCATGGAGGAATAAACTGTGCATCACTATCAGTTGGTGGATAGTGATGCTGCACAAATATACAAAGGCTCAACTATCCAAACCAAACAAAACAACTGCTCCTAACCTTCACAAAGGAAGTGATTTCTGCTGAGCTAATTGCAGAGCTCACTTTAAATTGCTGTGTATGGATTTTTAGCACCTCCAACGCAAACAGCATGCTGGGGATTATAAATCCATGCAAGGCAATAACACGGCTTATTAATCAAGACAATGGAATCCGCTGCCTTATAAAGCAAGGCAGGATTATGGCACATAAGTACAGCATACATTGAAATATGGCTTGTGAATTTATACAAACCAACACAGGAGCTTATAATTTACACAATAGAACAGTTTTGCCTTACAAATGGAGTCTTACAAATACAATTCATGTGGTAAAATGGATTGTAAATTTAATCACGCCCATGCTGAGGCTTGTGAATGCAAATAAATTAATATTCAGCCTTTCATACTATGTGAACAAGGAGGGACGCGGTGAGATACTGACGATGTAGAGAGAAATCCGAACACGGCTTTAAAGTCACCCCCCGCCAAGACACTAAAAGGGTTACATTTCATATATACGTTTTACACTTAAAATCTTATTAATAATTGTGGGGATTATTATGAGTGTAATATAGCTGAATGATATCTTTTAAGAAACGTGTTGGATGACATATTACCCTATAGAGGTTTGATATTTTTAACTTTTAAAGTGAGATGGTTTGGTACAAACTGGGGGGATGAGAGGTAGAAGTAAGGAGCCATCCAGCTGTCAGGGAGGGCTTAATAAAAAACAAGATATGAGATTACAGCCATGCTGGGAGCTGTGTGGAGGATGTACTTAGGCACCGTGGTGGTGAGAGAAATGCTGACATCAGCTTGCCGTGCTGATGTTTAGCAGCTAATGTTCAGCATCTTAATCGTAGTTTATTAGCATACAAATTTGCACAAAATTCAAAGTACAGCTAGGGTTGACGGGAATGTCATTAGTTTTATTTATCCATTTTAGCATATATTTACTAATAAACCAAAGAACCGGACAATATAGCTACAGTTTTGATCTGATGATGGTGATAGGAAAAAAGAAAGGGGCACATGTAAATAAACCGAAATTTTACTGGGAAAAAAACCCCAACAAAATTGAACAATTTATTGAGGGATCTGTATCCAAACCAAAATTTTTAGACATATCTAGACGTGATCCTTGAGGTCTTGCTGCTAGTATGGCTAATAACCAACTGAGCTGTTTCGTAGAAAATCAAACTGGACAGCACGTGTTATTAAGCTGATGCCAAATAGCCCCACAACAGCCATGAGGCATTCATTTAAATATTACTCAAAATGTGATTTGGGGGGTCTCAAGCCATTCTACTCCTACTGCTGGTCCCAGGCCCGGATAAATGGGAGGGCTGTGGCAGGTAAGGCATTTGTAAAACCTGTGCCAAAAATGTAGATCCATCCATGTACGTGGGGGCGACCGTGGCTCAGGGGATTGGGAAGCTCATCTGTAACCGGAAGGTTGCCGGTTTGATCCCCCTGCTCTCTCTGTCCTGGTCGTTGTGTCCTTGGGCAAGACACTTTACCCTACCGCCTACTGGTGATGGCCAGAGGGGCCGATGGCGCGATATGGCAGCCTCGCTTCTGTCAGTCTGCCCCAGGGCAGTTGTGGCTACAACTGTAGCTTGCCTCCACCAGTGTGTGAATGTGAGAGTGAATGAATAGTGGAATTGTAAAGCGCTTTGGGTGCCTAGAAAAGCACTATATAAATGCAATCCATTATTATTATTATCATTAAGTAAGGGAGCAATGCTGCCGTCTTCAAAAAAATTCAGGTTTGAGAAAAAAAACAAAAAAAACACGTGAAGAAAAATCTCTCATAAATAAACTGCTGGAAAAGGTGTGCACATCTAAGACCCTGTCACTGATGATAAGCAAAATGTGTTTGCCCTTCAAAAGTAGCGTAAATGAATAAATAAATCTCAACAATTACAAGTCATTAATCAATTTATTTACTTTGGTGCCAAATTTTGAGTCTTCTGCTCAACAACATCATTGCTAATATTTAAAACCTTAATTCACAAATAAAGCTAATAAAATCAAAATATAGAAACAAAAAGAGAACCAACAACAAACCAGGTAATGTAGCTATCATCCATCCAGGTATCAATTGATGTCAACTACTGCTTTTTTAATTACTGACATAAACTATCAGTATAAACAGTAGAGTATAACTGCTTGCTGTTTAAAGAAAAGCTACAGTATGAACCACCTGTTTTTTGCAAAAGTAATCTTGATGTTCTTTATATTTTAAGAAAAAGACAGCACAGCTTAATCAAACAACGCTCATATAAGCAAGCACTCTGTGAATGTGGGGATAAAGAACTCCATTTTAACAGGAAGTGACCTCTATCAGAACCAGACTCAGGAAAGAGCAACCTTTCGCCATGACTGTTTGAAGGGTGAGGGGTTAGACACTGAAACCTGTTGTTTTTGTAATTATTTCCTCTATTAATGTCTTTGGTTGAGTTACTTTGTTTGAGAGGGACAGGTTGGGTCAGGTGATTTATATACAGCCATTAAGAGATGCTGATTTGAGGAGAATTCATGTGAAACTGACCATGACCATTCGTAAAGAGAGATCACCGACTTTATAGCACTTTAAGAGGCTAACTCATCAGATTTAACAGCTGCTGGAGACAGCGTACAAGTTGCAGAAGAACCATAATATATAGGAAGCAGCAAAACGACAGCAGATATTTTTCTCTGCCACCTGCTGCCTGCTCTGCTTTGTAGGTGAGGCGCAGTTAATTTACAAAGAGCCTATTGGTTAAACACATGCAGCCAATCTATATTCTCCTTGATTTGTCTGTTCTTGTGACCACCAGACAATTTCAGAGTTTGTTGGCTTGTTTTCCCTTCAGTGTGATTACTGATAAGAAGTGAAAGACTAAATATTTACAGAATGATAAGACTTGAATTGTAGAATTGTACTGGCTGTAAGTTAAATAGGGCTGCTGCATTGATGAAGTTTGTAGCTGGTTAATAAGATAACTGCGAAATGAATAACTTAGAGGTTTAGAGTTCTTTGTAGTTTATTTAAAGTTTATTGCTGCAAGAAATCACCATGGCCTATATATATATAATCACAACTCCCCACTGCATGCTTATTTATTGTGATTATTGTTCAGTGGTCAGAACCATCGCCTCAGCACTTTCATATTCAATAATGCTGAAGAGCTGGTGGCATCTGGCCAAGAACAGTTTAGCTCTCTGTTGTAGATGATTTCTTTTCCTTTAAAGTATGACTCTGAAAGAGGAAACCAGACGTGGGGCCTGCCTTTGAATCCAAGTCTAGGAGGATTTCTCGCAAAATTAGGAGAAAATAATCTGAAAAAAGAAAAAAAGATTTGCTTCTCTTGTACTTTTTAAATTTTATTTAAAAGAAAATCTCACTCACAGTTTATTTGACCTAGAGCCAAGAAGTTGAAAAGAGCAACTTTAGTCAAAATTATCTTCTAGATCTCAACTGAGCTCAACTGCTAGAGTTCAAATCAAAAAAAGACTGTAAAACCTCTACTTAATCTCTCAACTGGTCCCGGGTTTTGGCTGGGTTTTGGCTTTCATAGACATCCTGCAGTGGAGCTGATAGGCTGCACTTGTGAAACACACTTTAGGGTCAAAAACAAGCATTAGCTTTCTAGGAGCCTCTAAAAAACACTCTCTCCCACCAAGTCAGCTTTTTAGAAATGATCAGGCAACAGGATTTATATGAACAGTAGTAAAAAAAAATGTGGACTACTAATCTTTAAAATTTATTTTTCCACCCAACGTTAGCTTAGAAGTAGGGCTGCCACGATTAGTCGACTAGTCACGATTACGTCGACTATCAAAATCGTCGACGACTGATTTAATAGTCGGCGCGTCGTTTGAAGCTTTGTAAGATCACAAAAGATGCAGGAATAAGTAGTAGGATTTAAGAGTGTAATAACGGACTGAAACAGAAGATGGCAGCACTGCATGTACAAGGATGCCAGCTGCCGTTAAACCCCGAAGAAGAAGAAGTAGCTCTGTCCCAGAATTCATAGCGCAGCCCAGCTCAGTTTCCAACAATGGCGGCAGCTAGTTAGTTTTAATATTACTCTTATTATTCTTTCTGGGTCACAAAATAAACGTTTAACATGTTTTCAGGCGAGAATGTAACTGTATAAACCTCAAATATCTGCTCAGTTTATCAAGACACCACATATTTTCAAAAGCGCTCCGACGTTTTCGGAGACGTCTGTTAACCTCTAGCTCGATAGCTAGCCGGGGGAAAGGCTCACTAGAGCCCGTGAGAACACCGGACTCCGGGCAAATCGTTTTCAAACCCACCGCCGTCTTTCGCTACTCAGGTTAAACATATATAAGTCACTTAGATAACTTAAAAATGTTATTGTTTGGCTTTTTTTTAGTATTTTATTTGTTCCTGAGTAAATCGGTTTGCCTGAGATTAAAGTTATAGTTTTTACACAGCTGAATAAACGTCAAGCAGACAACTGGTTATCAGAAGTGTGAGATGCTCGAGAATATACTCCGGTGTCCCGTTATATTTTAGATAGCAAGGAGTTTATTAAACTTCACCGAAACAATCTGCAAATTTCATTAAAATTTAATAAACTATCATCTTGTCTTTATTTTTAGTTAGCACATACTTTAAACACTTAAAGCTGTAAGCTAATGATCGTTATATAAGAGCAGATGCATGCTGGTGCAATAAGCTGTACGTTTTACGTCCAATGGATGCATGACCTGATTAGTCGACTAATCGCAAAAATAATCGGTGACTAGTCGACTATCAAAATAATCGTTTGTGGCAGCCCTACTTAGAAGCCCAAAAAACAAACCCCAAAAAGAATAAGGCTCGTATAGGCTCTGATGGTGCAGTAGTCAGCATCTTTCCTTGGCACTCTCTCTCTGGAGTTGGCATCTACTGCTTGCACCAGTGAGGGGTTTCTCCAAGTTTGCATGTGAGGTTAACTGGTGCTTCTAAATTTGTGGTGTGGATGTGAGATAGATGACAATAATCAGAGTCAATGAAGAAGTGTGTGTGGAAAAAAAAGTGCCATGATTTTTTAAATTGTTAAGAATCCAGAGACTGGTTGAAATATTGGTAAAAAAAAAAAGCTCTTGTTTTTGGTTCATTCATATTCCTTTAACTTAGTTTTATTATATATATTTTCTAAAGGTAATCAGGACCCCCTGAGTGGATCTATTCACCGTCTGTTTGAGAGCCCGTCCTCTACAGGAACAATTGCACTGTTTATACGAGTTATCAGCAAACTAACACAATAAAACTCTCCGGTTCCAAACAACAGCTGGGCATTTTGGTGTCTGTGAAAAATGGCTCGACAAAACCAACAGAATTGTTTTTTATTAATAATTAATCTTCAGGGATGTTTGAAAGTATATATATCAGCACAATTTAATTCTGTGTGGGGTTTTTTCCTCGTAAACAATAGAACTTCTTTGTTACATTGGATATTTGCCAAATAAACGCTCCAATAAAATGGTCTGTGCACGTATTGTCCCCTCACTGTATCTATTATCCTGCACCTGGCCTAAACGTCGGAAGGACACACAACAACCATTCTGCAAAACACATAACAAAAATCCTAACTATCAGTGCTTCATCAACGCTAACATGCATTACTAATTAGTGTTCGGCTTAATGTGCTGAACACTAATTTTTACTGTTCATTAAGGTTAAATTTGTGGATGATGAACCAACAAATAAATCCAGCAAACGTGTGCCTGAATTTAGCAAACTATAGCGAGAACAAAAACACAACAGCAAGAAGAACACAAAGACACTCGAGAATGAATTAAAACTTAACAGGTGACTATTTAATGCTACACATGCAAATACGAGTCCGTATTTTTTCCATATTTTACTTTTTCCGTCTCTCCAATGCCGACTGTAACCTACGGGTTCCAAACATTTAAAATAAAGCTAAAACTTGAGGTAGCTCTACTTCCTGGCACAGATGGCTGTACAAGGTACCGTGAGAATGAAATGTTCTAAACCAAAGCCTTTGGGAACCAGAAATAGCCCTGTACAGTACAACAATTCATGCAGTGACATCTGATGTGAACTTAAGTGGGAGGCACAGAGTTATACTATGGGGACACGGAGGAAAGAAAAGGACTAAAAGCTAAAAGCAGACTTTAGAAGGAGCAGTACAGAAACACTGAGCTGAACTACTGTTCCCCGGAGAACAAAGAAGATATTGTCTGAGATATAGACTACGTATATTATATTCTAAAGAAGTGCGGGGGAATATATGGAGACAGAGAATTCCTTAAACAAAAGAGACATTAAAAAAAAGACACCAAAACCAGCAGTACTACTATTAACAAACAAAAACTGTGCAAATGCATCCATGTCATTCTCACCTATGAACAGCTGGCTGTTGAGCTGCAGGTGGAAATGTCCGTCAGTTGGCGCCTCCTGTGTGGTGACAGGAAGTTCATCCAGTCGAAGCGATGCCTCCTTCACGTTCCGTTCTGCTCGGACCCGATGCCACCGGTTATCATTCAGCGGGACGCTCGACTCCACACGAACCTCCAGCGGGCCATTACCAACATCAAAGGAGAAAACCACCTGAGTGGAGGCTGAAAAAGTAGCAAGAGACAGGAAAACAACTGATTAATAGAACGCTTTTTAATAATAATTATATGTATCATTATATAAATTAAATCACAAAACTCATAGGCTGTTAAATTTAGACTGATTATTTTGTGATAAGAGTCTTTTAGTATTCTGTGTAAATGACCTTAAGTTTTAAGAGGGTCCTCCTTTTAAAATAAAAAAACAACAATTCATTAAAAACAACCTCATATTATTTAAGAAGCTTTTAGTAAATACTAACAAACTAAAATCTGTGTATTTCATTGTGCAACTCTCTATAGCGGGGGTCTCAACTCGTGCCCGGGAGGCCACTTAGGGCCCACATCACCCCTACTTTCAGCCCGTATATTGACGTGAAGAAATATAATGCACCCTTGAAGTTACTTTTTTTGTTAGGGAGGATTTCTTTGTTGTTGTGTGCAATGTTAAAATAAGTTCTTTAAAGAGCAAAAATTATTTAATATGAAGGCAATATGAGCAGAGAGCACAAACATGTTGAGGGTTTGGTTGTGTCAGTTCAGTGAGGGAAATAATTAAAAGAAAACAATTTTCACTAGTAGTCAGAAACTAATGTGTACACTCATGTCTGCATTTTTATTTTGTTAAATACGAACAAAATTGTGCTTCCATGTTCCTGGCCAGAAAGACAGCACCAATTTGTTTATTTGGTAGTTCAATGAAAGGCTTCAGTTAGTTAAAAGTGAGAAAAATAAATTGTGTTCACGCTTGCAGTTTTGTCATGTTATACAATATTTGAAACACTACATTTTCTGAAATATTTGTGGGTGTTTTCTTGTTTGTTTGTTTTCCTTTGAAGTACTTGAACACTAAAGTGGCCCTCACATGACATGACAGTGCCTGCAGTGGCCCACGGCTCATTTAAGTTTGAGAGCTCTGCTCTATAGTATACTGTAGTACTTGCAGGTATTTTATCTGTATGTTAAAGTGACTGTGGAAACACTTCTCTTTTGGAAAAATATGTCAGATATCACATTCTTAAAACTATCAATAAGCTATATGGATTCAACACACAGACACCTGCCAAAATACAGTACTTATATTTTACTCACCAAAACTAGAATACCCAAAAGTACAACACTAATGTTTTGGAGGGGCTTTCACCATCATACAGCAGGCTTTAGTATTTGTTAGCTAATTCAATAAAATAATGTTCTAGAAGGCATAAATCAGGTTCAGCTGCCTGTCAATCAAAGTTAGCATGCCCCCAATTCACATATTCCAAAGAGTGAGTCAACAAAACAAAAGTCACCCAATACAGTAACATTATACAGGCAAAAGTATTAGGCCACACCTTGGTCACAGTCTGTCCAACAACCTGCAGAGACCATCTGTTGTAGATCTATCAGTCAGCTGCAGGAAGCAGTGAAGTTAGAATATATAGAGACCTGAAGTGAAACTGAGTGTTTGTCTCTACTTTTCATGCTGTATTGTTTTAAATCTTTTTCTTCTCAAGTCAAGTTCAAGATTTTTCAAGTTTCTCCAATTCTTGGTAAAGTTGCTGTCACTCCCTTCCCTATTCTTTTGCCAACCAATCAGCATTTGACCGACGCATCGGTCATCCACGCCCCAACGTACAGAAGGGGTTTTGGAGGATTGCCTGGGAGCACATTTGTAGTGGGTGAAAGTGCCACTCTGTTCCCTGCAAACAGAAACACGTATGCAGACAAACACGTTTGGAGTATCATAAATTATACATTATGGACTTTGAATTCAGGTGTTTTTAATTCTACTGCCACAGGTATAAAAAAAATGAAGCACCTTGCTCTCCAGTTTGTCTTCATAACCATTTGTGAAATAAAGGATTTTCTGTACTGTAACAGGATTCTACTGTTGCAGCAAGTTACTTTGTGAAATTTCTTTCCTTCTAGATATCCACTGATCAACTGTAAATTATATTATTGCAAAGTGGGAGTGTTTAGAAACCATAGCAACTGTCAAAGCCATGAAGTGGGAGGCCATGTAAAGTTACAGAGCGGGGTCACTGTTTGCTGATGCACATAGTGCGTAACACTCAGCAACACTGCTGATTAAAAAACCATGCCAAACCTCCTCTAGCATGAACCGCAACTCAGAGACTGAGTGCCAGGAGTTTCATGGCATGTATTTCCATGGATGAGCTCCTGAAGGTGTGATGTATAGAGACCAAAAACATTTATTGTACCAGGCTGTAAACATGCGTATTTCTGCTGCCTTTTCTATGGGACTGACTGGCTTTATGAGTCAGCCTGAATTGGTGAGCACCTCCATTCTCGCTTCCATTTTTAGCCACACTTTGACTACTAATAACCATCAACCCTGCAAATCATGTATCAAGAGAGAAAAAAACACCTTATAAAACAAATAACTTTTGATTAACATAGTGCTACAATAGGTTTTTTTTTTCAAATGACTTGATGGAGAAGACACCCACACACACAGTATGGCTATATTGCGATGAAGCAACTCACAGATCTATATATATATATATATATATATGATATATGAAATAAAGGCTGTAACTAAATCCTAGCTGGCTGATAAATCTATAGTGTCATGGTATAGATCATCCTTTCACCAAGCTCTGACAGAAACCAGGGAAGCAGTTTTGGTAACACTGAGCAGGAAGTGAAAAGTCTAATCACATTTTAAAGTGCTGCACCTTTTTGCACATCCTCGAGGAAAAAAAGCTTCCTGCGGTGTTCATTCGAACAAAAAGATACGATGGCGGTTGTGTAACAAACTCTCATCCTTCATGGTTTGGAAGGAGAAGATGTATTACTCTGTGAGCACAGAACAAGATGAAACAATATCCTGCAGTAACTTCATTTAGAAATTGTTCTCAGGCCCAGCTGCAGTGTTACAGAGTGATCTGAGGCAGCTGCCAACAAAGCAACACTGCTCAGATCTGAAACAACCTCGCTGACAATGATTTCCCCGAGGAGAAAAGCTGTTGCTCCAGCAGTGTCCCTGTATTCAGCTGTGTATGTGTCCCTTTAAATTCATTTTTTAGGAAAATGCAAAAAGCAGTGCAGCGATAACACTGCAAACTAACCTCAAACTAAACTGGTGAAATGGACTGAAACCGTCTCAAAAGGAACCAAGGTTGACTATAAAACTTGCTCATAAATGTGTACCTGTCACTTTGCTGCACTGCAGTCAGTGCTGTAGGCAAAGTAATGAGCATCCATGAGTGTAGTTCTGCTATTTCCTAAATCATACTATAGAAAGTATATAGAAGATGGACACATGACTTAAACATGCACTGTCTGATGGCCAGCGTGGAGTGACACTTCTGAGTTTAAAAAGAAACAGATTTTCAGACTCTAAAGACATAAACACTTACCTAATCAACTTTTTTTTAGTTTAAACTCTTAGGGTACACTCATTTTGTAAATCAGGGTTCCCATTAGATGGGGGGAAAAGAAGAATTTAAACTTATCAGTTCAATCGATTCTCTTATTGACTCCCACTGGGTTCACATTGGTACCAATCATCTAGCACCACCATTGCTAAACAGCGTATCAAAGACATTATGTGCATACAAATTAATTGTTGTGTGGCATTGTCTCATAATTACTATTTAACAATATAAACCTACAGGCTACAGTTCACTCAGCTTTAACATCACACTGTATTCTTGGCTACTTAGCATCAGCATGCTGTCTGTGCAGATGTTAGCAAAGCGCCAAAGCTGTGTTAGCAGCATAATGGAGTTGTTTCTGTAGATGCATTTTCAACTTTACCATCACATTCTTGTCCTTTTGCGCAATAAAAAAGTGATGTCCATAGCCATGCCATAGACTGTGCCACAGTTCTCTTCTTCTGGCTTCCTCTGGCTAAATGTCTCCATTAAATTAAATATTTTCAAAAATGATTATTCATTAAATTTTAAGTTGCTAGAAGATTCTGCAGGTAGCACAGAAAGCTAGCATTTAGAAATGAAAATTTCAAAAGTAAAGAAGAGAAACACCCCTTAGCCATGCTATGACTGTTGATGCTGCACATTTTGTCCACCAGAGGGCGCTCTGCAGTGTCCCTGTTGGCAGCAGGTCTGTGGGCCACAAACACAGCCAGCTGATCTGAGTCGGGCAGAGCATAAACAAATAAAGTGTTAGCCTATTTTTGTTTGGAATTAAAATTCCTGCACGTAGGGTTGAGTTCAGGTACTCGACTTTATCCAGAACTGTTGGGATGATGATTGTGATGATTCAGATATCATCATTATTCGGTTTCCTGCAGCTAGGTTTGACGGTGTCCCGGAAGAATCGAGGGTAATGTTGCAGCAAACCATTGCCAAAGTTACAAATGGTGTCCTTGTGTCAACTTAATGTAGCTTGTTTGCATTCAGATTGTGCAAGACACAGAAAGATACAGTGATGTTTTAAAAATGTAATATTTGTGCCTACAGGACAGTTTTGACACAGATAAAGTCTTTAACCTCTGGGTTTACACAAATCCAGATTAAAACTTTAACTTCCAGCTTTTAGTGACACATCACTCTAATCCTCATTAAATCGGTGCCCTCAAGCTCATACAGTACTCACAGCTCAGTTCGATGCGAATGAAGTCTTTGATGCCCAGGTTTTCCAGGAACACACCAGAGGAGCCCGTGGTTTTAAAAAGGAAGGAGATGTCGGCGCTCAGCTCTCCGTGGAAGGTGGGGAAGTGCAGGTATGACGTCTCCTTGTCGAAAAATGCGGCATTCCAGAAGTTCTCTAAGAAGCATGATAAAAACGTTGTGTCATGAACATTAAATGTAGCTCATAACACTTATTTATCAATGTTGTGAAGCATTTACACAGTGACTGGAACAGCAATCAATGAAAAGAAGAAGAAAGTCAGTGCGATTCTTTGACTTTGATTTACCTTGTATTTTATTCTTAATGAGAAGCAGTTATCAGAGAATGAAGACTTAAAAGGAAATATGGATTAGTAACAGTTATGTTAGTGATAGCTAGAAGGAGGAGGTGGTACTGAACCCATAAGAATCCATTTAATTCAATTTAATTAATTTAATTAAACATTAGACACATAATCCTTTTTTCTAAGCTTGATACTTAATAAAAACTTCTAGTCTATTTTTTTTTTAAATTTAGTACTCAGCATCTTTTACATCAAGGAAATGGCATTACTTCCATAATTCATAGATCTGTGTCACATGACTGAGATCTCAAGGGAAAGTTCCAACAAGCTGCCCAAAATGGGCACACCACAGAATTTCCCCACAAGCTTGTCAACCTTCTGTTTCTGTTCACAAACATCTGACCTCCTCTAAAAAGCAGGAAAACAAACATGTGTTTGAATAGACTTTCTGAATTTCTAAAAAGAGCAAAGTCCAAGTCAGAGCATCATCATGTTTAAAAATATCTTGTAGACAAATCATATCTGTAACCTGCTTCCAGGATCAAAGTGTACAATAAAACAGACTGCTTTATGTATTTCCTTTCGGGATTGGTTAACAATGTCACCACTTCAGAACGGTGAAGACCATGAAATTCTCCAGTGTCAAAGGTTAGGCTTTGATTAAAATGGGACACATCCAGTTGGAATAGATGTTTAATCCCACTGGAACTTGTCCAAACCAATGAAATCATCATTAAGCCCTTCCTACCAACTGTCCAAACCGATGAAATCATCATTAAGCCCTTCCTACCAACTGTCCAAACCGATGAAATCAATGTTAAAACATGTTCAAAGCTGTCCAAACCAATTAAGTAGATGGTTAACTTTTCAGAAATCAGTCCAAATTAATGCATAACCACAACTTAACTCGTCTAAACCAATGATATTGATGCTTAACACCTCCAAAAACACTGCCCAAATTCAGCATTTAAACGAATTAAAATACATGGGCTGGGATTAAATGGTTAACATTTAATGCTGCTAGAGTTTGCAGACAGGCATACTTGTGCAATGTGGACATTTTGTATGGCAGATTTAGGACACTGACGGCAAGTCATTAGTGCATATTATTTAACAACCATCCAGTATTTTGGCTAAACAAACCTGTTATAAAAAAAACAACAACCAAAAAAACAACTGGCAGGCAGCGATAGAGAGCTTTGTTTTGCCTTCCAGGTGGGCATTTATATAATGATGTGTGGTCACATAAAACCTATAAATAGGATGATATTTGTCAGCTTTCCGTTTGCTGTAACCAAGCAGTTATGGAGACTTACTGTCTCCACGGCAACGGAGTGGTCCCACCCGGTAGGCAGCCTCCGACCCTGGCCTCTGGATGTCACCCAGCACCAAAGACCTGACCGGGAGGGTGTCCTTATGGGTCAGAAGGCCTGAGTCTTCAGTCCTGTAAAGAGGAAGACGAGAAAGGAAGCAGAGATGAAGAAAAGTAAGCAGGGAGATGGAAAAGGTGGTGAGAGATTGAGAGAGCAGGAGACAAGGGAGAGAAGAAACACATGAAGAATGATTAGGAAGGAAAACGGGAAAGAAGAGGAATCGATGAAAGAGGAAGTTGGAGTAGGAGCAAGAAAAATGAGAAGAGAGGGAAGAAGATGAGAAAAACCATGAAAAAGGACAAATTACTTTTTATTGGGATTAACTGCTTTGACATGTATGCTAATTAGGCTAATTTGCTTGCATAAATCTCCAAGCAAATGGCACTGCTGAAAAAAAGTCCAGACTGCTGTAATAATCTGCCACAACCTGTTTTATGTGCAAGACAAATTTTCAGGAAGACAATTTAACAGTGAGACAGATCGTATCATATCCAACCTGACACTCAACACTCCATCTCCGCCAGTTTCTGTGACAGCCTTTTCCAAAAGCGCTCTCCAGACAGACAGCCGAACGAGCAGCGCCGTCCATTTACACACATGTTCAGATAATCTACAAGACAGTCTCGCTGTCAGGTGAGAATTTTATCCAAGACTGGAAATGAGTGGCATACTCGCAAAGCAGATCTGTAAAGCCTGTGTCTGCGCTGAAAAGCTTGACAGCGAGATGAGAGAAAGTAGAAGGTGAAGTGTGATGAAAGCAGCAGGATTGTTCACAGCATAAGGAAAAGTAAGTAAAGAGCAATAATTTATTACTCGAGGCTAGAAAGTCTGTTTGTCCGTGTATTCAAAAATAAGTCATATTCAAAATAATTAATCCCACAGTCTGAAAAGATTAACACAAGAATTTGATCATAAATAAATACCTGCCTACTTTAGCGTTTTCTTTTATCTTTTAGAAATTACAGCTTTTGGTGTACCTAAGTTTTTTCAGTTATCGTTACAGGTAGTAATGTTTAAATGCATGGCAGGTAACCTGAAAAATGATCATACAAACTCTAAATCTAAGCCCAAAAAAGAGAGCACATACCTAATACCTGCTGATGCTGCATTTTTTAAATTACAGGTAGAGAGTTGAATGTGCTATTGAAAGCCAAGACTCTGCAGGTTTTGTTTTACAACCCAAACTCCACCTGTCTGATTAGCAGAGAAGACTTCATTAGCGAACTCACTTGCTGAGTTGATTAGTTAGACAAAAAACCCTGCACACTGGCATGTGGTTGGCCACCCCTGCTGTAAATAATTAATTCCAGTACAAACACATCACTAACAAATCAACCAAAAGTTACCACAGAGAGGAGGAAGCCCCTCAAACTAGAATGGATCATTAATGTTGGACTGTGGCAGGGCGATCATAGTTTAATTTATGAAATAATGTTGAGAGAGCAAACTTGGCATGAAATGAACAAAGTAATAATAATGCCTATGAATTTTTAAAGGTCAGTACCACTCCAGGCGATCGGCATCACAGTTGCAGTAGTGTTGTAGATCCACACAGTCGCCCTGCAGGCCGCAGGCACACTGCTGGCTTCCTGGATGAGCTCCTCCCCAGTAAGTCTGGACTCGACCTTGACCTGGACCGCCAAGCCACCAGCTAAATGGAGAGCCCTCTGAAACACACAATCATGTTCATGTGTAGCTTCAACATAAATTTTTTTTTACTACTATAACTTCTACTACTACTACTATTATTATTATTATTATTATTATTAAGTAACACCAACCCCTTGTCCAACTAAGGAATCCTTAAATGTTTATCCTTCTACTTCTTTTTACCTATTGCTGAGTTGAAAACCGTGACACATACAACAAATCAAAAGGCTAAATTAAAAATATTTAATTGAGATGGACAGCCAGGGATTTCCAGCGACTGGCTCGTCAGTCACATGGATGTCTCATTATGAGCCAGTTCATTTCAGTCTTGCCAAACAGCCATACACAAACTCATAGATGCATGCTAACACATCGTTAACATAGAAGTTCTTTATTTTGAGAGAAGACACAAAGTCTGTCAAACTGTGAGGAGATTGCCGCAAAAATGTTCTCAACAACAAACCTACTCAAACCTAAATCATCCTGACTCTGCTGAACATGGACATTTTAAAGACACCCATAAATCAAAGTGGCTAAAGTTAAAGTTATGCAGATCTCAGATCCAGCTCCAAGCCAGCAGCCTCGGTATAAGCAAAGAATCTAAGCAGCTATCAGAAAAATGATGGAGAGTTGTTACATAAATCTGTTGCATCTGCTTTTGTTTGGTAAGGTGAAATGTGTTGGGTAAAGGTGGTTGAATAGCAGCTCATCTTCAGCTAATTGTTTTCACTTCTACCACCAGTAGCAAAGCATTTTGTTTTCAATTGTTTCAGTCAAAGAAGATCCTGTGATTTACTTGGTTTTGGAGGAAACCGTAAAGTTGAACTTTTTTGTAATTGTGAAAATAATATACTGCATAGAATAACAGTTTAGTTTTCTTTGTATTTCCTGTCAATTATTGTTCTGATAAGGAAAATTGGAATTGGCTGAAATCCATATCCTCAATTCAAAGATAAAAATCATAATTGGCCAAGAAAAATTCACTCAGTGCATCTCTAATATCTAAACTACAGCTAGACTGCTTACGCATTGGGAAATTTCAAAGTCTTCCATTTCATAACTGGTATAATTTCCTACACTAACAGATATTCTTCCTGTCAAATCAAAGAAATGTTTATCTTTATTCTCAAAGACTGAGCACATCTTATTTCAGATTTAACCTCAGCCTGCTGCTCTCAGTGCCAGCCCAAATTAGCTGACTGCAACTGATGCACTTCTGCAGATCCTTTACTCAAATCTCGGGAAATATCAGAACTCTCACTACAGCATGCGTGCCTTCTGAATACAGGCTTTTTACTTTTAATTTACCATCAGTCTAATTCCACCTTTTAAAAATAATCTTCAGAAAACTGGGAAAACCTGTGGAGCTTCCAATGCTTGAAACAGACAAATCTCACTCTTACAACTGTTTTCACTGATTTCAATAAATGGAGCCTAAAAAAGAAGCAGGAGATGGAAAGATAAGGTTCTGCATTTGGAAACTTGTAGAGGGTGTTTTTGATCAAATTAAATTGGATATTTTTGTTCCTATGTAAGTGTCCGGTTCTATAAAATCATGAAATTCAAAATGAAACAACAACTAGACTGATTATTTTGTGATAAAAGCATTTTACTGTTCTCTGTAAATGACCTTCAGCTTTAAGGGGGATCCTCCTTTAAGAAAAAAAAAATCTCTTTTTGAGACAAGATTGTTAGATTTATTAGCTTTCTTTAGTTTTCCTAGAATTCTGGAGCATCTGCAAGCCGCTTTGTCACCCAGCCATAACCCAGCAGCACCTTTAGCTTTGCATGACTTAAAGTCATGTCTGCTGTCATTGATATCTGCTCTGTTCTGCAGGGAACAGTCTTGTTATTGGTCTCCCAGCCTTAGTTTTTCCATGTAAGTACATATAAGTGCAGGAGGTGTGAACATATTGGTGAGAAAAACCTAGAAGAGAGTCAGCAAACATAAATTACAGCAGAAAAAAAAATAATAATCTCACTTTATTTAAATTATACTTTTTTATTTAAACACTGCTGTGAGAACAGCCTTGACCTGTACCAGAATCCCCTGCAGTCATTTGACCAATCGAATGACTGTAGAATCGCTTGCCGTCATTTGATTGGTCATTTTAAACCCACTAAGTATTATGTGGGAGTTGTAACGTCATGAATTATTTCAAACTTTGTGCTTAAAATTTTGAAACTCAGTTTTTTCAATTTTCAAATGCAGGCTAGGATGTTGCCATTTGTACAACACATAACTTATTGCACTTTCTTTGGATGCCATATTGTGTCCCAAGATGGACTGGGCTGTGAGAAAGTAGAGTGTGGCATGGAAAGAGCCCACATGATCCTCCAAAGACAAAGCTAGTGTTTGAGGCGGAGGGATGCTTGCCAGCTCCTAACCCTAACACTGAATATATTGTTTTTCATATTGAGGACGATGACAGTATAAGCTGAAATATGTATTTCACATTTTGAGAGAGTGTAGGTGGAGAGATGGCGAGAGGGTGATTGGAGATGTCTGAGTCAGCACTCCTTTATTTTTCCCAGGGAGAGCCAGAGAGTTTATAATGGAACTTCTATTTCTCCGCTCATTCTTCCTTTTCGACCACTTTTCCCACTTTCATCTATCATTCTATTACCCACCAGACCAAAAGTTTCTTCAGGGCTGAAATCTTTCCCTTATATACTCCATTATAGGTCCTGAGTTGATAAAAACTTTCAAGACTCCCACTGATCTGCATTGGACGGGTAGCAATCAAAAGACAAAACTAAACTGTTTATCTGGTTAGCTGAGACACCTGACGGACATTTCTGAGGGTCAGTCGGCTTCGTTACTACAGGCTGACATTTCTTGACCACTTTTGGGTTGCTGCAAGGACAAAACTCAAAGGACTTCTAAGTAAGTTTGAAGTCCACATGTGAGCAATATTTTACATTTTCTTTCTTAATTGTTTTATTTCCTCCTTTTTTTTGTTTAGTTTTTTTTGGAAAGCTTTAGAAAAAGATCAGTTTGCTAGGTTGCCCCTCACAAGCATCGCATTTCATCACAATTTGCCGTGAGACCAGCGTTTGATAAAAAATAAAAACATTGATTTAACTTATTTCTCAACACTGAATGTTCGGGTGCTCTTTTACACAGACTCTGAAAGGATAAGCTGTTGAATCCACTGCTACTAAAACAAATTTAATGCAACTTAGGGATCAAAGTAATTCTAATTCTGTTTCTAATACTCACCGCCTCTGAGTCAATGCAATCACAACAAAACACATGACCAAACAAAGAAAGCACTAATCCAACTCGATACTCATTCCAAAAGGGGGAGGTTTTTAACAAATCCTGAACAATCAGTGTTTCTGAATCATTTGTGAAAGACAAGAAAATCCCTGCAACCAAACTAAGTTTGAAGAAAGGAGTGAAATAAGTTTGTTGTTCTCTGGCTGAGAGTGAGAGTATGATGTGGTGAGCTCCAGCTGAACAGAGTCAGCCTAATCAAGTTTTTATAGATTTTTTTCCTTTTGACCCAAACACATTAATTAAAAGCAAGTTTTTGTCTTATTTGACAGTTTTTTCTTAACACATATCAAAGGAAAAAGCATAGTTAAAACCTCAACGCCAATATTTTAACTGCAGTTTAAACATTACAGGGATGAGGATTAAATAGGATGTTTAAATAGTGAGAATTACTGAAGTGTAACGTACATAAAGAAAATTTCAGCAGCAACAGATAACACAATTCAAGTTGTCTAAGATAAAGCTGTCAGAAAGTGAACTGATAAACTAGTATCTATTTTCAGAGAGGGAAATACAAAGTGAATATCAAGCACTCATATTACAGAACATCGTCAAAATGGAAAGAAATGTTTTGCCTCGCAGCAAATGGGAAATGAACAACGAGCCAAGGAGAGGCAGACTTCATGCTACAGAAGAGAGTTTAGTGTTTGCAGGTTGAAAAACATTTTCATAGCCATGTGCTTTTTACACGGTAACACTTCCAGTTGTTCCAGCTGAGCAGCATCAGAATAATCCTCTACAGAATAATAAAGAAAGACATATAATGTTATACTGCAACTAACAGCAAATCTTTACCCAAAGTGTTGAGGAGGCGGGACTTCCTGCAGTGGTAGGACAGTTCCTGTTCGCAGTGCTCTGACTGGCTGATGGCAGCCAGCAGCTGCTCCTCTTGAGATGAGTAGTCGAAGTGAACCAAATGCTGGGACACAGCCGGAGAGGGTCGCACTCGGGTCAGCTCAGTGTTGTTGTGCAGGAGCACCATCCATGTGTTTTCCTCTGGTTGGAAAGAAGAGCATGCAATTTATACTCATTTATTATTATTACAATAAAGCTCTACTGCAAAGTTTCTTTCCTAGAATGTGTACCATTTAAATACCATCTAAGTAGCCAGACTGTGAAATTAGCAATATATGCATGATGTAACTACACAAATAAGCCTGTGATGGAAGAAAGTGAAATGGATGACAATTATATTTCTGCAGATTATACTTTTTAGAAAATAGCACAGATTCAAGAGTCGTCTACTTTCGTATAAATACCCCCTCATTTGGGTCCTTCTGTTTAGTGTCATGGAGTGGCTGGAGCTTATTCCAGTGTAACATGCGACATGCAGACAACCACAGACTCCCACATTCACACCTACAGCCAAGTTTGAATCGCTATTTAATCTGTGGGTGGAAGTTGGAGTACCCACAGGAAGAACAGGTGAACACAGAAGGACTCGAGCTGACCGGGAGTTTTTAGCCACAAAATCTTTTGCTATGATGCAACAGAGCTGATGAAGCTGCCCTTTTCATGCTGGATCTTCATATTTTCCTTCAGCGCTTCACTTTCGAGTTTGCCGCAGCGAATCATCTGCTTCCATCTCCCTTGATCCACTACCATGCTCTCCTGTCAGAACAACCCGCTGCATGTCCTCCTTCACTACATCCATGAACCTCCTCTGTGGTCTTCCTCTTTTTCTTCTTCTTGGCAGCTCCATGTTCAACTACTGCTGTGCAAAATATCTACTATACCTTTTCTGCGCATGTCCAGACCATCTCAACCCTGACTCTCTAAATTTCCTTTCAAACTGCTCAACTTGAGCTCTTCTTCTGATACTCGTTTCTAATCCTCTCCCTCCGAGTCACTACCAGGAGGGAAAGAAAATCTTAGCATTTTCAACTCTAGCACCTTTGGCTCCGCCTCCTGTCTTTTTGTTAGAGCAACCATTTCCAAACAATATACCATAGCAGGTCTCACCACTGTCCTGTAAACCTTCCCTTTCATTCTTGCTACTATTCTTTTAACAAATAACTGCCCTTTTGATGCTACATGAAAAAAAGTAAAATGTCAAATTTTAGAAGCTGGAGCTTGGGAATGTTTTACGGGAAGAAACAGGAACAGATCAATTATCCAAATAGTTGATCTAAAGTATTTAATGGTCATTTGATCTTCTGCAAACCAGCCAGCTGATTCATCAGCTAAGTTTTGACCTTTTTTCCTAATGTTTATGTCTAACGCTATAATTGACGAAACATAAAAAGTAATCCTTTTTTTTTTCATTTCTTTCTGAGTGGGTGATTTCAGCTCAGCTCACTCTGTGTGTGGATTTTTCATGTTTTTCATGCTGCTTCCAAACACATGCACGTTAAGTTAGTGTGTTACTCCTATTCTTAGTGTTAGCCTTACGATAGCCCAGCCCAAAACTAGGCGGTAAATTTTCACTTTCCGTCAATGAGTTGGACAAAGATAGAAAAGTAAAAACAAAAAACTAAGTAAGCATGTGATTCAGAGAAAGGTAAAGAACGTTATCATAGTTCATTTATATGATTACACAAAGGGCATGAAAGATTGAGTGAAAGAGAGACAGGTGGAGAGGGAGTGATTGAAGTCTAGGATGAAATAAAAAAAAGATGAAGGTGGACAATAATGTGGATCTGGGTGTGATAAGCGGGGACATCATTTAAAGTTATGTAATCATCTTAATCATAAAAAAGGTTCAGTGATGATGGGAGGCAGGCAAGGTGTAAAAGCATGTGTGAGTCTGTGTGTGTCACCTGTTACGTTGCAGTAGACCAGCTGTGGTTTGATCGGTCCGCTGCCATCCACGTCAATATAAAAATGTCCTGACGTGTTGCCGTTGTGTTTGTATGCCTCGCAGGACTGTTCGTACACAGCTGAGAGGAAAATAATGAGAACTACATCAACACGCTGACCCACCGGAGCTGCGAGGGCATGAAGATTACACACTGTGGAGGATTACTATGCTGTGGGTGCTGCTACATATTTATCACAACTGAATCAAAGTCTCATGATCAGAGAAAAAAAAAATAATCGGAGGTTCCTTTTCTGCACCGGCATCCCATAAACTAAAGTTTAATCCAACTGGAGATGACAGTAATGACTGATGGGAATACACAGCCTCAATAAATTTAACTTTATCAGACCTTCTCGCCTCTTTCTCTGTGTCTCCATAAGTCTTCCTCTCATCTCCGTCTCAAGCACACAACAGTACATCTTCTGCAGTCAAAGAAAGGAGCCCTTCAATTCAAATCCATATCTGAAAGTTCCCACACTCTGCTCACCTGTTTATCTCGCTTTTTCTCCACAGCCAAAGGCTTTTTATTCCTCACACTCCCTGGGTGTGGTTAGAGACCAGTTTTCAAAGAAACATCAGAAATAAAAATGAGACCAGAGGTGAACCGTGTGGGAAACTCTCCTTGTTTTAGTCTCGAGGATTTGACTCGAGGCAGTCAGCACACAGCCACTAAATCTCACCTGCAAGCTCAACTCACTGTCACGGTTTTATTTATTTATTCCCTCTTTGGTATTTTAGTCACAGCTAGTCTCATTAACCTCCATCATATCACCTTATACACAAAAAGGCGTTATAGAGAGAAAAGATGTGCAGGTAATAAAAATAGATCTCAGGGGACACCTCATTTAAAGTTTGATTCCATAATAAAGATTTATGGACACGCAAGCAGTCAGAAGATCGCACAAGAGTTTTCATCTTCCTTCAGATAAACAATATTTTCTAAGCAGTCAATATTTATTCTCTAACAAATACTTATATTAATTTTAAATTACATACTTTTATTCTCAGACTCTTTCTACAGCAGAGTCACAGTTGAAGATAGCTCTTATTTGTCTTATTTTGAGCATTGGTGCAGTTGCTCAAGATGCTCAGCTCTCTTCTACTTTCCTTCAAGTGATCTTTCTTCTGGCCGGCTGAAAATCTGAATGGCAGGCTTCTGGGGCTTCCATACTCATCACATGTGAGTATGTAACAGGTGAAAGGATTGTAAATAACACAAATCAGGTGTCAAAAATCAAGCTGATGCAGAAGTGCTTTAAACCTGGCCAGCAGGAAGTGACTTCCTGAGGTGTACAAAGTCTGTTTGTATAGAGGTCTATGGGAAAGTGACCCTCATCTTTCTTTAGTTAGAGTCAAAAAGGGGGATAATGTAGGGTTTACTTCAGAGTGGGCCTCCCTCACCGACAAGTGGTACCATATGAGTGTGCAGGAAGCAGCAACAGCAAAAGAAAAAATCAATTACAATACATAGCTGTGTACCACCCTTAGAGTTTACTTTGGTTGTCACACACAATAATGACAGGAATCACAGTTTTGTGTTACCAATGTAAAATGTTGGATATGTTGTAAATAACTTAATAATTTTGACTGAACCAACCCACCGAAGGCATTTTTAATTGATTTTATTTTCCATTCCCCTTCCCTGTTTTTTCCCCCCTCCTAGTTTAAATTATTCAAGATGAAAAATATCCTCATTATCTTGCTTGACATGCTATCTGTTCCTCATTTGCATTTCATCTGTCCCTCTTACCCCTCCCCCCATCTTTCTCCATTTGCCCTCACTTGTTGTACTTGTCATGTGCTGCTGTTTAGCTGTCAGGTGACTCACAGCTGTGGCAGGTTGCTCCGCTGTAGCCGGTGTCAGAGCAGTTACAGTGAAAGATGGTCCAGGATTGGCTGCAGCGGCCACCGTGTTCACAGCGACTGGGAGAACACCTGAGAGAGAGATATGTATAAACCAGGGGAAGAAATCCCAGTTTCCATCAAGTTTTTGCAAGTAAAGAGACCATATCAGCAACAGGAAAAAGCACCATGCTGCATTCATTTTGATTAAAGCATTTTAAGAGCAGACTGTAACGTGTAGCTGGAGAGAAGATCCTGATGCAGGATGCAGATGCAGACAATACTGACAAAAAACACCCCAAACGACCAATCGGGAACAAATGGTTTTTTTTTTAATTGTTATTTTATGTTAATTCAATAAGCAGAAAAAAATAAATGAATAAATAAATAAACATAATCGTGTGGAACAGTAGGAAACCCCAGAGAGTGCAAACAGCAATCTGACAAGGACAAGGGGAAAGAAAGAAGGGAAACAGAAGCAGGACGTGAAATCACCACAAAATAACCTTCAAAGCAAATCACAAGACAAGTAACTACCATTAAGACACGTCTAATAACCAAACACAGAAAGCAAAGAAAGAAAAAAAACACTAAATGAATAAATAAACTAACAGATCCCACGAGAACCATGACAAAGAGTAACAGAACAGCAGCACCTTGAAGAAAAGGGAACATAATGTGTTTCTGTTGCTGATCTAGCAACCGAGCATTTAATTGTTTGCCTTGTAAACTTTACTTTTGTATGGAAGAAATAAATGACCAAAAAAGATCATTTCAGTTTGATAGTGAAAAATAACAAGATTAATGTGTTACATGGGGATCTACTGTGCTTTTTCTCATTTTCTGCTGTATACTGTCACAGATCTTATAAGGAAAATGGTCAAAGTTTCAAAATAATGAGGTCAGTTTCAGATAGAATTTTTTTTCTACTATTGATTCAGTTTGATGTCAACATTGATCAGAAATCGTTTGCTTTTTTCTGACTAATTCTGCTTGAGACTGTTATTATAACCCATGAAAAAAACATACATATATATATGCGAAATAGTATGTTTTCCCTCTACACAGTATTTTGTTCTGCAACAGTGTAAAACATTCATCAGACTATGCCACCTCCTGTGAGTTATAAGAGCAATTTAAAAGATAAATGAATAATCTGAAGATAATATACACATACATTATTCACAGACATAAAGAGTGTATGGAAAATAAATCTTTCCGAAGTATCAGTACAGCTTGAAGCCGATGTTATATTAACTGCACCCAAATATTCATTTCAATGCTCCTCTAAGGCTGGGGAAGTCTCCGAGTTAAATTATTTACATGTTGTTGTATAATGTGTGCCTTGGTGTCATTGTAATAAAGGTATTTACTGGCATGTAAATGCACTTTGAATCTTGGCGTCACAGATCAAAAGCATATATTGAGAAGAAAAACAAACAAACATAAAAAACACCATCATTAAACTAGCTCTGCTTCTAAAATTCACCTTTTCATTTCACAGAGGGAAAAAAGTTTTTTGCAGATGTTCAAGGTCATTTACCCTAAGACTCTAAATCCACCTAATGTGCTACTAAACAGCAGTGAAACGACATAAAAATTTTCAATCATTTCCAGTATCGGTTTTTGTATTTAGGTACAATCTGAGATGTTGCTGGGTTAAAAAGAAATTGACTTCCTTATGCTTAATGGAAAATATCCATTGAAATACCTTTCCTCTGTGAGATCAAAAGAATAATTTCACTACTTCACAGACCCGTGCTTTAGATTTTTCTTTCATTTTATATAAAAGGAAAAGTTTTCCAGTGAACAGAGGATATCTTTTCCCTTCTTCTCAGCGGCAGATCTTCTCTGACTGCTGCAAGACTGTTTGAAGAAGCTCCATCAATGACTCCAGATCCCAGGAGACTTTACTGAAGCTATGTGTGTTATTTATAGATAAATATCATACTGCTGTAACCATCATGACACCAGTCCTGTGTGGGAGGAGGAGGGATGGTGTGGACTGAAGGAGGCAGGCAGAGACTGTAAAAATCTTACGAAAATGAAATCACTAAACTCCAACATTTAAAAACTCTGCTCCCTTTGACGTGTGCTTTCCCCTTCCCCTACATTTATGTGATCTACAGTGGATATGTGTGCAGCTCACAAGCTACTAAGGGAGTTATAAACTGCCTGTGCAATGACAAATATTGTAGAGACTGAAATCATATTTACAACTTGCGTCAATGACTCCAGATCCCAGTTTTTTGTTTGTTTGCATCATCTTGCTTTTACCTTTTTCACTGACTTGTCAGATACATGTATGCAAATGTGACTCGTGATTACTTTGTCCACTGTGGGAGATTTGTTGTGACGAAATGTGTAATTTATTATACTAAAACAGAGCAGTTTGTTATTAGAAAGCAAACGTGCACAACTGCGAAGAGCAGAATATTTTGGCACACAGTGGTAGAAGGTAAAGGTAAGAAAACAAGGCTATTTTAAGTGAACGCCACTGTTATGTTCCCCTATAAAGTCCAAGGGATGTGGTAAAGTAACAAATAATGTCCAGTTTTAAAAAAAAATAGATGAGGCAAAATTGTTAAGTTAAAGTTTATTTAATTTTAATTAAATTAAGAGAGATGTTCAAGACGCTATGACCTTTTAAAGAAAGGTGGATACTAAACTAAAAAGTAAGCCCAAAAAAGGGTCACAAAAGTCACTGAAACACACTCCTCTCCACAGAGCAGGAATAAACAGCCACCCCACACACAGCTCACTAGCTGCAAAACCAACAAGCCTCTCTGGCACCAGAGTTCACCTTTTCTCTGGACTTAAGTGCTCTATCTTAATTGCTGAGTAGAATCAGCTGTACAAAAAGGGTGGCGCCTAAAGCAGGAGAGATGGCAGGAACATCCACACAAGGCTGAATTCACAGGAAGCCCTGCTGAGGCCGTAACAGTCGCAGATAGAAAACTATGTTCTCTGTTTGTCTAAAGATTTTCTAAAGCGCAACTGGAAGAGAAAAACTTGTCGGCAACCTTTAAATGAGCAACTTGTGAAGTCAAAATAAAATATTACTTCAGCTGTGAAATAATCTTACTAACAGTTACATGATCGTGGCCTATGGCAACTTGAGAAAAGTTTTATGTAGTTATAAAAACTTAACTTTTATTAATTTAGTTTCTCTTTGCTTCTAAGTTCTGCGTTAAGTTTTACTTTTATGAAAACTCAAAAGGCTGTACATCTTTCTGCATCTTCTATGTGCGAGTCTTCATCTTGTTTTATTTAAGCTGAAAACACAAATCAAGGCACTAATTGCTCTTTTATTAATGACATGGCTGAAATGGCTGAATATGTCATTATAATATGTACTGTGGCATAATTCATTCTTCTGGGTATTTCTGAACTTCTATCACTTTATTTATATGTTTATATACACTGCAGAAACATAATTCATACTTTTATTTGTTCACTGGCCCTGAGACTCCAACTCAGATATTTTCAGTTTCCACCAAAATGTGATGGCATGACTGGGACACAGTGTTGTTGCCAGGGTCACTCAGGAGGTTACTCAATCAATAATCCATGAGTTGTATTAGAAGGTAAACAAATATGTAAATCCTCTGTCTTATTTGTCTCTTCACTCTGTTAACATGGCCCATAGATTATACCCAGATTATGTTTATTTTCCATAAGTTGCACACAAAAGATGAGTATAGACAATGTGACATCATGTATTACTCTGTTTAAGCCTTAACACTGGCATTTCGGCTGTTGCCATCTTGTTATTTTGGAGCCAGAACCAACCATATTTTGAAAATAATGAGTGATAAATTATCAACTGCTCCACAGAATGTAAAGTGTAACACAAAGACACAGATACCTATTACAAACTTTAAAACATAATACCAGAACGCTGATAAAAATTGAGCATAGATTTCGAGGTCCAGTTCACTGACAGAAATCATTAGAGTTGACACAGTTTAGCCTGCCCTGGCACCCACGTGTCACTCAAAGAGGACAACACTCCAAAACTGCATAATTTTATGTTTTAATAGATCAGTTGGGTCACTTATGTAAACCCTGAATAAAAACGTGTTTATTCCACTTTAAATTTGGGCATTTTGTCATGCGACCTCTCATGGACTAGCTACGTGTCCAGGCTGTACCCCTGTCATTTACTCAATGGCGGCTACGGCAGGGTCCAGCCCTCCTGAATCCCTGAATTGGATAAGCGGTTGAGGAAAGGACTAATGTTAACATGGGAGTCTAGGGGGATTGACTCATCTTTGAAACCAGCCTGAAGTGGCCATTTAAGGGCCCGCATTTTTTGACATTTTCACACAGACTCTATTTTTCCAGCCCCACAGGTTGATGGTACCAACCTTTTTTGGTTAACAGTGGTATCTGCAGTGATATAAAGTTTAAGAATAGTATTAGTGGTGTTTTTCAATTAGGTTCAATTTTCAGCATTTTTTCTCAGCTTGCTTGAGCATTGTCTGTTTGTATTTGTTACTCTGGTGTGTTGAGCTCTCAAACTACTGCACAACAGCAATCTTTGAGACAGATACCTCAAAAACTGTGCTGTACCTGAGAGAAGTTAGAAAATATATGTGACAGATTAAAATAGCCATATGAGCTGCTGTGTCTCTGCTAACCCACATAAAGGAGTAATGTGACCTCATTCTCTTGAGATAAAGACACAGAGAGGACAACAGGAAACGATGAGTAACAGTGTTTTTATCTACACCGGTTGCTTTCCATCTGTTCCACGACCGGCTGGCACCTCCAGGAGGTTTGACACAAACACAAACACACACACACACAAAGACAATTTTAAGTCAGCGGTGGATGCAGTGCTCGGCAGTATGTGCAGGCTTTGAGCAGTGTGTTTTTCTCTTTCTATCCTAAACGTACATTTCAGTGTGTGAGTTTACTTATGTAAATGTATGTGACAGTGTTAAACTGTGTGTTTGCCCGAACACAGGCAGTAATATTTAAGAGAAAACAGATGACTGCACAGAATTTGCAACCTCGCCTTTATTTAGATAAAAGCCCTAACTCAGCAGCCTGTCAGCCTGCAACAGTGTGATTTTTTTTTAAAAAAAAACCTCCATTTATCTCTATACTACTTTAATCTCAGAGTAAGCTGGAGCCTTGAAGATAAACCACTTAGCTTTCACTTTAAATTCACATTCCCACTTTGCTCCATTCCTTTATTTTACACAGTATATTGAGTGTTTGTGTATGCATGTGAGTCAGTAGCAGGGAGGATTTCAGGAACGTGACTGTTGATGCAATCAGACTCAGTGTGTCAGTAGTGTATACTGTACATGATCTATATAGATGCTTTTGTCTGACTGCTGATGAGCTTCGAATTCAATGCGGCTTTTGTGGAAATGAGAAGTCTATACACGTCTTAGATGTGCATGCACTCAGGGGTAGCAAACAAATATGAATTACTGAGAGCCTGTGAGGAGATGAATGTGTGAAATTGTTTTGCGCTCTGAATCACTTTCGCAATTTTGTTTAAATGGTCTAAAACATTCATTATCCTAAGAAGGAGCCCTCACACTTAGCTCACACTGCAATATGAGATGTTAGTGATTCGGTCAGCATCATATGGATTCTATGAAGGGCCTTAGTGGTTTTGTCCTAAACCTACAGGAATATATATTCACTTTCAAGTAAGACAGTTCACACTGTTATTCTGACTCTTAAAACCATAAAGAGTCCAATCACAGTTGTTCTTTGCTAGGTGCAGCTTAAAGTTTCCAGGAGTAGTTTGGATGAGTGGCACCAGATTAAAAGACAGACACGCAACAAAATTCAAATTTCTGGCACCGCAGAAGGTATAACTTACCTTGGTATAAGTGGATCATGATTGAAATACATTTTCTTGTGGGCAGTGTACCAGGATGGCCGAGTGGTTAAGGCGTTGGACTTAAGTTCCAATGAGCAGATGCTCTCGTGGGTTCGAGCCCCACTCCTGGTATAATTTGGTACCACATGTGTGGTAAACTGCAAGTTAATGAGTATCTGTGTTATATTAAAAGAAGACAATGAGTAAGGTGCACTTGCTCTGTCTTTTGGCCAATGATATATATCTACTAGACACAGTGATTTTTACTATATGATATCATATGTTACCTTCTCAAGCAAATGTTTTCTAGTGGATCTCCAAAAGTTGATTCTGTTCATCTGGACGTAGCATTTTCAGTAGGAGAAACGTTTTGTCACTAATCCAAGTGACTTCTTCAGTCTCAGCTGACTGCAGGTTTCCCCAACCTTATAAACAGTACATTTGCATAATGACTGAAACCAGCCCACTGAAGAAACAATGGGCTGGGAGGTCAGTTCCTTCATCATAATTATGCAAATTCTCATGACCATTGATCAACAACCACTCATCAAAGGCCATGAGTACCATTCACAGAGAGTTGGTGAATGGCTGCAATCACAGCATTGTACGATGGCGAAAGATGTACCCTCAGGCCCCCTCCTTGATTCAGAGATGGTCTTTCCCTTTTAATGTAAATGGCCGCCTTGACTCCACACTCAAACCAGCGTTCCTCCCTGTCCAGGATGTGTACATCCTCATCCTTGAAAGAGTGTCCACTGGCTTGTAGGTGTAAATAGACTGCAGAGTCCTGGCCTGACGAGGTAGCTCTTCTGTGTTGTGCCATCCGCTTTGCCAGAGGTTGTTTGGTTTCCCCGATGTATAAATTCTGGCAGTCCTCCTGGCACTTAACAGCGTACACTATGTTACTCTGTTTGTGTCGGGGGACCCGATCCTTGGGGTGGACCAATTTTGTTGGCGCTACGTGTTTTGGGGTTTAAAAGCCACAGAGACTCTGTGTTTAGAAAAAATGTATCTCAACTGTTCCGATACTCCTGACACATACGGGATCACTACAGGTTTTTGCTTAGGCAGCTGTTGTCCTTCTCTCCTGGATTGACTGGAGCTTTCTTTTGGCGCCTTCCCAGCTTTAACAAAAGTCCAGCTGGGATAACCACATTTACTCAGGGCCTTCTTGATGCGATGTTGGCGTTCCTCAGTGGTAGATACCAGGATGGTCGAGTGGTTAAGGCGTTGGACTTAAGTTCCAATGAGCACATGCTCTCGTGGGTTCAAACCCCACTCCTGGTACATTTTGGAACCCCATGTGTGGTAATCTGGAAGTTATCTGTGGGAACTTACTTGCGCTGCCTTCTGCATGTTAGTAAGTATCTGTGTTGTGTTAAAGGAAGACAATGAAATGCAGCTCAAAAAGGAGTACTTCATCTTTCCTTGGCCTAATCATATATATCTACTAGACACAGTGATTTTTACTATATGATATCATATGTTACCTTCTCAAGCAAATGTTCTGTAGTTGATAAAAAGTTACGTATTTCTGGTTTTGTTGGTCACGATTGTGACAGACTATTGTTATGTGAGCAGACACCAGGATGGCCGAGTGGTTAAGGCGTTGGACTTAAGTTCCAATGAGCAGATGCTCTCGTGGGTTCAAACCCCACTCCTGGTATACTTAAAGAACTCAAATCATTTCCCCTGTTCTTTTCCTGAAAAAACATTTATAATTAGGGTAATTGTTCCTGTTATTACTTTGTGTATCATCAAGACAGAAGCCAATTGTTTCTGCTACACATGACTTACTCTACAGATCTGAGATGACTATAAATTACTTTTAGAAAATGGAAACTTGGTTTGCTGTAACAAAGTGGGATCCAATGAGCAAATGCTCTTGTGAGTTCAAAAGCAACCCCTGGTATCTAATCTCAGTGGTTAACGTTACCACAGTAAACTGCAGTTTAATACATGCATGAAGGCCAAGGAAAACAATGTAATGGCTACTAACATGAACATAAACTCAAATATCCTTAATCCTCATTGTACGTGTATAACATGTCTGTGTGTGCATCAAGTTTACAAAAACACACTGAACTCACCAGCCAATTGCGTTGCTTGTGGCCAAAGGTAAGTGATTCACGGTGAGTACAGAAAGCTTCAGGGGCAAAATACTGGACAAAATATAAAGTGTCCCCTCAGGCAAGTATTTTTCCAAATTGACAAAAAGAAAGGGATCTCACAGCTGTCGACTACATTGCTATGAGTTTTAGTCACATCCATCATGCAGGTATAATCACTGGAGTGACATTTTAATCAACAGGAATGCAGCACAATGTGAAAGTGAAAGCAGTGCCCTGTTGATTTAATTATGTGTTTAGTTTTTTTTTTTTTTTTTTTCATATTTTGATGTTTCTTTGAGTTTTGGTAAATATGGAGAACCAAGTCAGTGCTCAGATAAGGTTGTAGTCAGGTTTGGATGTAAACAAGATGTTTACAACAACAGAAAATTCTGCTGCAGGCATATTTGCCTCCACACTACAGTTTTACTGGTTTTCAGTAAGCTGTGCTTTTTCTAAATAGCTATACTGCACATATGTTAGTGTCATGACACTCTAGCAATGTTTTAGTTTACTCCCTGGTTGTGATCACATATCCTTGGTTGCTTGGCAACTCTATTTGCACTGACAAGAGCAATCAAGCTTGAAACCAAGTTTATCTAAGAAAAAATTGCCATCAGTTTGCTTATCACAAACAGACTTGTACATATTCAATATCAGGGTTAATGTCATGTAAACACTGAACCATAAACAATCAGTAATGCAAAAGACAAAACTATGTCCAGATGAGCAGATTCAACTTTCTGTGATTCATCTTGTTACGGCCCTGTTCACTACATTTAAAGCTACAGTCCTTGCCAGGACTGTTACAGTGAAACAGCTGGCATGACATGTATCAGGCCTTGTACATCACCAGGCTGTACAAGACCTGAATATTTAAGATGTTGGACTCAGATGGGTGTGTACCCATGTGGATTTAGGCTCTACTCTAGCTATCACAGATATTCTTGAGGACAAAACAGTTCTTTTTGAATCTTTGACAGCTTTTCAAGTCAGTTGAAAGGTGGAGAATTTTTTCTTGCTTTACGTGTTCAGCTGATGTCTGTCAAAGCAGGCTCAATCTTTCATAGCTCTAGGTGAACAATCCTAAATATGATCTTCCACTGGTATGTAGACACCTCACCAGAGATGACCTGGGGGAACAATTCCATGTACTATATATAGTATGTGGTATTGTTAGATATGAATACATGTGGGCTGCATTTAATCATACAAGGAAACACCAAAATAAACCAAAAAACAAAAGAGTAGGCAAGAAAATCTCTTCCAAGGTTGTGAACAGGCTGGCTGAGTAGTTATGGTGTTGTACTCGAGCTGCTTAAAAAACATTTTAATTGTGTTGCTTGCAGTTTGAAGTGTTGAGTATAAAAAACATGGATGCTTCTATATACTTCTATAACAGTCTCTTTTATATGGAAGGTGTGTGTGGTGTGACCCATTTTTCTTTATATCTCACACACCCTAAATCTAATCAAAGTACGATTGTACAGTAGAAGCTATGGGGGTTTTTTTGTTTTTGTTTTTTGTCTTGTTCTGTTCCTGCAGCCAGATCTGAGCAGGAGCTGAATTCTCATGAAAAATAATCTGATAAATGTGAGAAAGGAAAGGTATTTAATTAAACCAGCTGGAGGAGATCCTCTTTCTCTGGTGAAAATGTGTAGCTGATGTCTGCAACTGTATTCACGAACTCCATATCATATATAAGTGTGTGTTTTATGGTTTTTGCCAAAAGGAACATTCATAATTATGATAATCGTTCCTCTTATTGCATTGTGTAATTAGTGTATCATCAAGACAGAAGGCAATTGTTTCTGTTGTGCATGACTTACTCTACCGATCTGAGAGGACTATAAATTACTTTTAGAAAATGGAAACTCTTACACTCGTTCTCAATGTCTTTCTGCATCTGCTGTATGCCCTGCCATATTTGCCTTTAATATTTACAACAATTAGACCTCTTTTAGCCATCCTGGTGACATCTTGCACTAGTAAAATGATTGCTAATTATTGGACATTAAACTGAATTATTGTGAAACTAAACTGGAATGGTTACAGTACCATACTTAGGGATGACATTTCACTTTTTTGTGTGTGGATGACTGATGGGATTTTATGTCAGAAACTTAAAATCCCTCCTCAGAGTCAATCTCATATATGCCTTGATCAAGTGCATTTGAAAGTTATATAGAAACCAGGATGGCCGAGTGGTTAAGGCGTTGGACTTAAGTTCCAATGAGCAAATGCTCTCGTGGGTTCAAACCCCACTCCTGGTAGAGTCAAATTTGCTATCCATGTGAAGTTCTGATTTACTTTGGTGTTAGTAAAAAGTAGTGACTATAACCAAAAAGTTACAATGATGCCTTAAGTTCCAGTGGGTTCAAATCCCACCCCTGTTAGAGCAGGGGTCTTGAACTAAAGCCTCTAGGTCCGGTGTCCTGCAGGTTTTAGATGTGTCTTTGATCCAACACAGCTGATTTAAATGGGTAAATTATCTCCTCAACATGTCTTGAAGTTCTCCAGAGGCCTGGTAATGAACTAATCATATGATTCAGGTGTGTTGACCCAGGGTGAGATCTAAAACCTACAGGACACCGGCCCTGGAGGCCAGGAGTTTGAGACCCCTGTGTTAGAGTAAGGGTTCATATGTTCATTAAACCTTAGAGGAGGGGTGTCCAACTCCAGTCCTTGAGAGCTACTGTCCTGCAGCTTTTAGATGCATCCTTGTGAATGAATGGCTTGTTACCAGGCCTTTGCCAAACTTGATGGCATGCTGAAGAGGTAATCCAATCATTTGATTCAGCTGTGTTGGAGTAGGGATGCATCTAAAAGCTGCAGGACCGAAGCTCTCGGGGACTGGAGCTGGACACCCCTTCCTTAGACTTTCCTTCTATTTTCAGAACCACACAGTCATTAACCTGTGATAATTATCCAGTGAATTCACAGCAGGCAGTTTACCTAAAATCAAACTGATTATATCCAAGAATAGAAAATATATGTCCGCTAGCATGTGTGTGATTAATGTTCATTTGTGAAAATGGAGCATTGTATGGTTTTCTTTCAACAGGTCTGATTTGGATTAGTTCATATTCTTGGATTTTGGCCATTGAAAATGCCAAAAAGCTCAATTATTCCATTAGTACAATGATACTGACAGATGTGAACACTGTTGTGTTTGCATTCACTACAGCTCCATTATGTTCCCATCGTCACGCACACCCACCAACCGAGGGTGAACATATTTCAAAGGCTGCTGCAAAACACTGAGATCTCTTGGGAGGAAATAAATTATTTTACCAGAAAAACAATTTCAATCTGTGCCAAACGTTATTCACTGAACCCTCCCTGAGTCTCCCTGAATATCACATCCATACTCCCTGTAGGATCAAAGCACCAAACACAGAGAACACCAGGTGATCAGCAAAAGTACCCGGTGTATTATGTGTGATGCTCAATTCCTTCTCTAGCTCCTAAAAGACGGAAGAAAGCAAGAAAATGATGGTGCTAAAAGCGATAATGCAAACAAAAAAATAAATAAAAAGGATGAAAGGCAGCAGCCAAAATGCTGTATATGAAAGATGACAAATGTTACAAAATGCTATCCCTCAAAAACCAAACAAAGAACCACACCAAGACTGACTCCACCTACAAGCAGGCTGAATAGACAGTTTTCAAAGGTTGTCATTCAGCTTGTTGAATGTCAGGAATAGACTCAAAAGAACAACAAATGAATACAAGAGGCAGGAGGAGCTGCAGGTGCATTACCGATAAGAGCTTTAACACTGAACACATGTTCAATATCCAATTTTTAGATCTTGCTCTCTTTAGAAGTATTGCCTTTCTTTTTATGTTTTCTTTTACTCACTGCTTTTACTTTGTATTTTACACTCTCAGTTAGACTTTAGGGACAAATATTGCTTGGTTTGGAACAGGGACAGATGTAGATTCGCATCCATGTGTTTGAAAACTCAGGTCTGTATTTACTGCAGGGCATTTTTACATGTGCCCCATTACTGTATCATTAAAGGCATTTTTCGTCAACCCACCTCTATAGCTAGAAAAACTATTTAATTGACATGTACTCCTATTATTAAACATGGTCTACTTTACTGTGTGGCACAACAATGATTATGGTTTCCATTTATTTTGTCTCTGTGTATTAAATGTTTGTGTGTTGATTTATTATTTTTACTGTAATTCATCCCTTTGAACTTTATCAAGGCTTACGCTAAGGGTATCGGCAGATGAATGCTGATTCAGGCAGCTGTAGCCATGGGCTGTCTGCTGCGCTTCACCTTTGCTAATTGGATTCACTGAACTGGACCCCCCGAACATATTTGTGGCCTTGGTGCTTTTTGGAGAATTTTAAATTAAACCGTCTTTCTATGCCCAAGAAGCCCGTGTACCCATTTGGGTTAATAAAATTTATTGTTATATTACTTAGAAATAATTAGCTGCTACGTGTTTATGTGTGACAGACTGAACTCCTCGATGGGATGACGGAGTGAATATGCAATGAGTTACCAACAAATTGTAACTGACAATCTGGAACTATTATTTGTGCACATGTATGTAAAAACACCCCAGACAGTCAAGGAAAAAGAATAGCATGTTTTATTAGCTAAGGGGAATGTGTGTCATGCTTGTGTATGTGTACAGAATGCTGCAGTCAATGACAGAGCCACTCCATCAAATTATGGCTAAAATTAAACATGAATGCTTATCCAAGCAACACAGCGGTAAGGATTTCTGCATCGGTGTCGGTGCGTCTCAGTGTCAATGACAGCGAGGGTATAAAATGATTTAATCTGAGCTCAGTGAGATGGGTTTCTGCTGGTGCTGACCTGTCAATGATGCCGCACATGTCGATCTGCAGCTGGCTGTAATTTCCCAGCAGTCTTTGCTGCACCTTGATCAGGTCGACTCGCTGGTTCTCCACCGTGAGTAGACGCATGCAGCCCTGGAAACTCTCGAAGAGGTTTCTACATTCCTCACTGTGCTCTTCAGCAGGACAACCTTGATGGGAAAGAAGTTTTATCAGTTAAAAAAAAGCCAAGACAACACCGATGAGATTATGCTATCCTCCAAAGAAAACAACAGGACAGGCCATGTGCACAAGGTGTTAACAAGACCAGTAGTTTGGTTTTAAAGTTTAGTGGTGGTGTGAAAATTACATGTATATTGCAGGAACTTTCAGACTGGCTTTAAATGTATAAATGAAAGCTTTACAGCATGCTTGTGAAGTGAAAACAAAGTAAACAGCAAGTGAATGAAGACCAATGAACTTTGTTGAGAGTTTGCAGCATGTGTCTTCCCCCATACACTCTCTCCTATTTCCCTGTTGACTCTCTATGGTTCCTCTCATAATAACGGTTAAAAAAAGCCCTCCCAAAAAGGAAAAGAGTTTATATATCATGTGTTCGTAACACTCACGTTGGCTGTATATGGAAAAATTAACATTTTACCATATACCTGATGTGTTGGTTAAAATTCACTGAGTTTAGTAAATTTATGAAAAGGTCACTATGCACTGAGTGCATTCATATTAGCCATTTTGACTTTTAATTTTGGACGAGCCAGGTCAGATTTTTTTTTTACATGTAGCACAAAGCAGTAAAAACTCTGCTTCACACACATTTGTACCAGTGAAAATAATCTGTAAAATTTACGTAATACCGCTGCCTTACTAGTGCATACAGGAGACAGAGCACATAACACCCACTTGCTAGTGAATGTGCCCGAATATTAGTTGCTCTGTTCTTATATCAACACAATCCAACATCACATGCCCTTTGTCCCACAGAGCTCACTAGTTAAAGATCAGTTAATATCTCATCTGCATTGAACACTTCTGTTCTGCATACAGCTGTCTTAGGTAAGTCCTTAAGCCCTTTAGAAAATGTCAGAACTGCGGTGCATGAGTAAAATGATCATTGAGAGTAAAATGAAGTCAAACTCTGGTAAAAGGTCTTCTACCACATAAAGAGTGGTGCTGTTATTTGTGCTTTTTTCTTGTACTCCTAAGTGCCTAAAATCCTGCAAATGTGGACCAGAGTTCACTCCTTTCCCTTTAACACACCTTGGATTGTGTGCACTATCGAGTGCATCCTAACTGAGAAAAAGGAAGTTTTCAAGTTTAGTGACTGGGAAAAAAATTAGGTCGGTATAGAATGAGTTGAAAAGCAGTTTGAAACAGGAAAAAGGGGACTCTAAAAGGAAGTTAGACAGGAAATTGCAGTGCAATAACATCAAAGAGGTGTAGAGAGGAATGAACATTATTACTGGCTTCAAGCAGAAGAGAAATCAGACTCCAGGAGATATGTTCATATCAAAGGATTTTAAGATGCTCTGCAAACGGATTTGACCAGCTGCTCCCTCCAACCTCTGCCAGTCCAGTCTCTTCGCCATCACCACCCTCACTAAGCACCTTCTACACCAGCTTCTCCTCAGCTCTTCTTTACAGTGGATTGGATGAGAGCTGAGCTCAGGAGGCAGAATTCAGGGAAGGCGGAAGACCGTGGTGCCCGGTACTCTGGCACTTAAAGACCATGTGTCAAAGCCGGTGGAGCCTGCCTGTGCTATCTTCAGCCTAAGTCATTGGTGCAGGAGGAAAACATGTCTTATGCCAGTAAGGCAGGGCAGATAACGTTGATTAATCACCATCAGAGCAATTGCTCTCACTTCTCAAATAACAGAGACATGATATGGGGAGTGAGACCACAAGTCCAACATGCACTGGAACCATTACAGTTTGAGTACCAGGGGAACACTGGTGAGGATGACCTGGTCTTCTCATTGCTTTGCAGAGCTTATTCTTTTGTGGATTAGACACAAAAGGATCTCCTGAACTGAGCAGTTCAGGTGATCCTGTGTCCTTGCAGTTAATAGCGTTCATAATACTGATGATTAGTCTTACGGGGAACATTTGCACCTTTTAATTGGCTATTTTATTGCTTTATATCTATCTTTCAATCATATGAAAACAGGTAATCTTTTTTGTTGTTGTCCATTTACTGCAGCTAGCGAGAGTAAATGTGTAAATGTGTGAGAGTGCACTTGCAGGATGATAAAAAAGCCTAAAGCTGTTAAACAAAATGCTAGACTACAATATTGCTGAGCAGAGAGAAAACAAAGGAGATGAGATTTTTAGGCAGCGAGGGAGGCAGTGGAGTATGAACAAAAGGGGGAAAGGGAGGGAGAAAAAAGAAAGAGAATGAAGTGGATAGCAGCATGAGGCAAGGACAGAGTAAAGAGAGACAAAAGCAAGATGAGAGAAAGAGTACACTAACTGTATGATGCAATATACACATCCTCTATATAAACATAGCTATGCTCTTTTAAACTGTATTGGAACAAGCTGTTTAATCCTCTGCCTTTAAGCCAACTTAATCTGACTGACTTCCCCTCATTAACAGAAAATCTGAACAACAGATGGGTGGAACTGTTGTGTGCCAGAGATGACCATATTAGGGATATCCAACCTCTCACTGAAATGAGAATGTGGACCAGTCTAAAGCCTGCATGAGTTTTTGGCATGTAGGGTGTACTTGCACATGCACTGACCTCAGCATTTGAAACTGAGCCATGTTTAGTATGAGCATCCATCCTTGTAAGTGTGTGTATATCTATATCAATAGCCCACTTGTGCCTTCTTGTTCCAGTAGCCCACTTCTCATCAGTGTGTCCTGGTTCCTCAACATCCGAGCAACATCCAAGCTGGTATGGTTTCAGTTTTCTGTCTTTCGCTGCATGTCTGAGGTAGGCTTGGATAGCATGGGGGGGTCTAGCCTAGGGACCCTTGTTGGATACAGGAGCTTGGAAAGAAAAGCATCTGGACTAGTTTAAGTTTCTTGAAGACGTTTCACCTCTCATGCGAGAAGCTTCTTCAGTTCTAAGACCAATTGATAGATTTTGGTCCCAGATTTTTAAGTCTTATTGGGAGTGACCCTATAATGGTCATGGGCCTACTATTGATCCTCCGCCGAATCTTACCAGCCAAGGTGTGAGAACAGATGTGGGTCACTATCAGCCAAGGTTTCAGGTGAACCCATTGTGAGACCTTGCCTCACCCAGTCATTTGACTTACTGAGATCAAATGACTCAAAATGTGAGTGGGCGTTAAGGCGTCTGGGAAGGGATCTCAAAACTGGATTATAGATGGCAGACAGTTGTAAGCGACCCCCTCTGTTCAAAGATGGTCGCTGGCATCCTCGAAAGAGTGACCTTCATCCTTTAGATGCAGATGTACAGCTCAGTCTTGTCCTGTTAGGCAACAGCACCTTGACTGCCATTAGGTATCAGGATGTTGTTGCCTTAGACCCACTGTCAGACCCTAGTATGTTGGTGCAATAGGTCCAGGGTTCCTCCTGCTGCACCACAACGCCTCATGTGGTGACAGTATGCAGGCAGTTCGGGGAGGATGAAGGAATTGATACCACTGAGTGCCCCTGTGCATGCCTGACCTAATTCCAATTATTCACTCCCAACCCCCGGGGAGTCATTTGGTACCGGTCCATGAGAGTTGAGGCTCGGGTGTGAAATCTATGGTTTTCAGGGATTTTATCGATAACTCTGTTTCCCTGGGTCTTTTCCCGTGTTGTAGTTGTGTGTCTTATTTTGAAAGAAATATTTACACGTTACCATAGTGACCAGAGAGCATTAAGGGGCAGAGAGGAGGATGTTACTCTCAATGTTGTTGGGAGGACGTTGCTAATAAAGTTACACAATTACACAGTGAATTTGCGTTTATTATTATATTTACATAATACCACAGTTTTTGTCTTGGTCGTATCATTTTATTTTGTTGTATTTATCCGTGACACCTTAAAGGCCGGTCCGTGGAAATATTGTCTGACATTAAACCGCTCCGTGGCGTAAAAAAGGTTGGGGACCGCTGCAATAGAGCACTTCTGGGACGTTACATTTCGGTCCATCTGATGCCACCAGTTTGCACCTCAGACTATCCAGAAGCTTGTTGATGTGATGGTTCAGAGCTGGGAGGAGATTCCCCAGAACACCATTCATCATCTTATTTGGAAAATGTCCCAACATCGTCAGGCATGCATACAACCACCAGCCTGCTGCATCATTTTTTCACTTTAATTTTTAGGGTGTCTTTGAATTCAGTCCTCTGTACGTTGATAATTTTTATTTCCATGAAATGATGTAGTATCATTTTGTTCCTCACGCATTACCTAATCCATATCAGTAGAGATATCAAGCATGATTTATTTTCCACACTGGTTTCTGATGTACTTTGCCATTCAATTTATTATACGAATCAGGATTATGCAATATTTAAACAGATATGAGATTGTTCACTTTTATTCTCAGCTTCCTGAATTTAATAAGAACACACCCACACAGTCACGATGAAGGAGGTTAGCTGTGTATGTAGTGTTAAACACCTAAAAGATTATTTTTTCATGAACATCTAGCTTTCCAGAGAAATACTTTTAAAATCACTTTTCAGGGGATCTTGTAACTGAATAAGAACTTTAATTACAGCCAACAGAAGGAACAGAAATCTTCTAATTGCTTTTCCAGTTAATCTAAGCATAGATATAATATGTAGAAACACATATACTTAAGGAATTTCAAAGTTTTTTAGTTTATAAAAGCCCAAAAGCCTGAATTCACTCTTACCACCAAAGAACAGTTGACTTTCTGTGGTGATGGGAAATGAGGGAGCAGCATGAGCAATGCCCCCTTCTCCTTTATCCACAGAGATTGTCAAGCGACCGCGTCTGGCTGTAAAATCCACTGAATGCCACTGACCATCATTTAGAGCAGCACCTGAGAATTAATGTTAAAAACAGTAAACCTAATATTTTAAAAACAGTATTAAAAACATAAATCAGTAAGGGGTTGACACATGAAAGGTTAGGATTTCATTGTGCAGGTTTATACACTGACCTGCACTGAGCTCCAGCACCGCTGAGCCACTTTTATGGATCATCAGTCGGAGTCTGGCATCACTCAGATATAACCAGACCATGCCCTCTTGTTGAGGAAGGCTAAAGGTGAACAGAAGCCCTCCCTTGTTCCACGTCCTGAACTGGAATCCGACAGACACATCACCCGGCGAGGACGCTGTAGTCCCGGGCAACTGGAGGAAGCTCTGTGGCCCGGGGAACGTCAAAGCAACGGAAACTGGCTCAGCACAAGAAAAGGTCACATTGCCCTGAGAGAGAAACATGAAGAGTGCAGAGTGGGGAGGTGGGAAGAAAAAAAATGATTACTGGTGAGATAAAACAACATAAAACATGAATATTAATCAGCTGCTGAGGGCGTGTCGCTGTGACCTTGTGTCGCAGCAATCTCATCAGCAAGTCTCCTTGAATATAGCAATATAGCAATGGCTCCTAACTGAAAACAGCAATGTCACCCATCACAGAGCTGTACAGGGAGGTAGATATGCATATGAACAGTACTATACAGGCATTTCCACTGTGGCCCATTGTTTTGAGTAGTGGTAATGACACTAGGTCCATTGCTAAGGCTGTAGCAGTTATATATTACAGCCCCTGCTCTCTTCTGGGAATATCAGCCTGCTATCTTTATAATGCTCTGGAAACACAGATGACATCTAAAAGCCCTTTGTAGAGCTGTTAAAGTGATATATGAAAGTATACGGTGGAGAAAGCTTCACCACTGCAAAATAAAAAGTAAAAAGTGGGCTATAAAATTCCCCAAAAGCCATTCACTAACACATATGCACAACCAAAATACTCCACATTACTGTTGCCGTGCCTTTAAGAAAGGCTAAAAGTGCTCTCTTTATCAAGACAGACTAGAACAGTGTTAATACTCTATTACTATGAGATGTACGGAGCTCTTGTAAAACAGCCTCTATTAGACCTTCAGCCATGCATGTGAATTTCTGAACCATTTTTACCAAGACGTTTTGCTTCTCTGCTCTCTCATCCTAAACTGTAATGAGAAACCATTTGTTACAAAATGGTTCAGAGTTGCTCTCCACTGAGTTCGCTACACTTATTGTCATTGGAGAAATGTATTTTTTTTTCTTTTTCTAACGATAAAGGCGAGGAAGGGCTTACTAGAAATCTAACCACCATCAAGGCTCCTCTGTCTTCTCATCACTCAGTCTCCTCGTTAGGAGCTCATTAGCATCATTAACCAGCTAGCAGCGCCGCTGCCGGCATCCACATAATTTCCCAGTGGTGCTCTGAGGATGTGAACATGTATGAACACACCTGCACGTAACACATTCATATACTCTCGAGGCTAACCTGTCGTTATTTATGCACGCAGAGGATTGGTGAGTGCTGGATAAGCAGCCGAGGAATCTGCCTCGTGGTGTTTGTAGGGATTTCTTAATAATACTAATAATCAAGTCACTAAAAGAAAAAAAAAAAACTGACTGAGTCACGAGTCTGCAGTTTATACCTTTTTTTTTTTTTAGTGGCTCCGATCTAGCTATTGATGCTGTGTTTTCTCTCAGATATTAAACCCACAGAGCCTGGGGAGTTTGAGGAGCTAAACATCAAAACACAAAATCAGTCGTCATCACACTATAGAAAAATAAAAAAGTTTATGTGGTATCCCAAAGAGGTACCTGAACTAGTATTTTTTTCATATCAACCCTCTCGATGCACTGATCAATAAATTATCTGAGTGTGTAAAGGACGGATTAAGCTTTAAGAAAATAGAACATGTCTAAAGATAAATATAAGGAAAGCTGTACAGCTCACAGATAGGTCATTCTGCAAAGCATTTACCTCCTAAAAGTCTATTTTCTTTGCTAATTGTAGTCTATTGAATTCACCTCACTGAAAATTTCAGTCAGAACACTGTTTCCCAATAATCTTTCATCTATTGGGAAATAGATGAAAGATTAGTCCATTTTTTAAAATGAATTTTAATCTCTTGCTACATTGCCAACTAAGCCATGTCGTCACTATCTACACTTTATCCAGATTCTTGAGATGCTCAGGAAACCTCAACCAAATCTTCATCAGGTATCAGGTTACTCTGCTAGCTGTACACACTAATAATTGTTTAATAATGCTTATGTCTTTAGAATAAATTTATTTTTCTTCCAATTGATTACTACTCCTGAAGAAGAAGCACAATTAAAAACATCCATAACTCATGTTTAGCTTTTATTACTCTCAACTAATTTAAACTAATTTAAACCAACAAATTGTTACAGTTATCTTATCTAAACCATTAGAAGTAACACCTCCCTCTCCTGTGCTAATAGTCTGCTCAGCTATTAGCCCTGCATGTTGCAGATATTTTATGCTGTAATGTTGTATCCCTTTCTATTTTAGGAAGACAAGAATCAAGACAGCTTTGCAAGATACCCAGCTTAAACCCTGAGTATCCAGGGTTTTGTTTTTACATTTATTTAAGTAGAGGAAGATGTCTTGGGTTCTAATATTTGACCCCAAATTGAAAAAGCGGAAATAATGTGTGTGTGTGTGTATATATATATATATATATATATATATATATATATATATATATATATATATATATATATATATATATATATATTGATATATATAGATATATATAGATATATAAAATCAGGACAACAAGACAAGAATAAATGGTGCAGTAACAAAATGTAAATAAATAAAAAGGCAGCTAATGAAATAAATGTAAAATACTAAATCCAAACATCTATGATAATGCTATTAAGGGCATTATGTTACTGTTGCAAAGCCTCAGATGCTGAGGCAAACTGTTTGAGAGCCTGGAGTCACAGCATATAAGTGCTTTCTTGAAAACAGAAAAATGGGTGTTCTTGCTATCATGTACTTACCCTGACAGTAACTTGGTGGTCACTATTCTTAGCTAGCTCTATCAAGTTGAAGCCATTGTACAGCAGGTTTTCTATGCAGCCATGGAGGTCCTTACTGGAGGTGTCTGGCTTCTGCGAGTGAAGGCTATGGACAGCTCCTAAACTCAACTACGTAGAGATCACAATGAAAAAAATATTGTATATTTTCTGTGCACATTTCTATGAACATGTCACTGGTCAGTTTTATATCAGTGTGTTTTAGCACACCTGTTCGATGGCCCAGCGGCTGAACTCTGCCGGGAGCTGCACTCTCTCCGTGTTTTTGTCCACAGTGAGGTTGAGGTGAGCACTTTTTTGCTCCAGTACTACATGGTGCCAATGCTGATCATCCAACAGGCTGCCAAGGGAGGTGAGACGCAGTGGTTCAGGGGAAGTCTTACCTGAAAGCGGGAGACAGAAAAGATGAATAAAGAATAACAAGAGAAATAGTGAAGAATGCAAAAGGAAAGACAAAAGAAGAAAGTGTTGGAAAAATACATTTAGGATAAAAAGGAGAAGGAATGGGACAAAGGGAGAAGTGGATACAGAAGGTGAAGAAGGTAAAAATCAGCTAGAGGAAGAAGAGAGGTGGGGAGAGAAGATACATGTCATGGAAGAAAAACAAAGAGAACTGATAGATGGCAGGGAAAGAATAAGAGGTGGTAGCGGATAAAGCAGGCAGAGACAAATAGACCGTTATCGAAAACTAGTCAGAGTGAAACTGAAATTATAAAGACAGACTTTGTTTTTTAATCAAGACACCAAAACTGTTTTATTTGTAAGAAACAAGAAAAAAAAGAAACACTGTACATCAAATTGGTCAGTATGAAATGGAAAAGAATTGAGGCACTCATCAAATGATTTGACTTATGTCATTAGGATTATTCAGTTTTCTGGTGGCTTTTAGCACTTTTTCTATTTTTACCTGATTTGACAGCCACTTTTGTTATATGACCTGTTAGCTTGTATGGTTGTCGATATCTGACCCATTATTCTGGGGAACAACAACAATCAGACTTTATACTGCATCTAAATATTTCATTTTTCTCTGAATCCCACAGCGAGGATCACTGAGAGGTCACCCTTGGTCATCTCATTAGGAACAACTAGATATAACTGCATGCTAACACTGAAAACCAAAGCCAAATATGTGCTAATGCCTAATCTGGGGGAAAAAAACTGGAGAAGACACATGGCAAGACACCATTAAAGATAGATGAGCACCAGCCGGTCCTAATAAGTGGATCCATCTCCATTCCCCCCCTAGGGATGTGAAAGAAACTGTGTTTCTGCTTAGAGGGGGAACTGGAGAGAGCAGAATACTGTCAGTCATTAAAAATGTATTAGATATTCTTAAGGGAAAAGCAATTTCAACTTCAGAGAAAGAAACAGACCACTTGGAAGCTGATTGACAAATATCTTTGATAGTTCACTTCGGTCTGTGAGAATATATACAACCTAGTGAGAAATCAAAGGAAAACCCTGAACTGTTCATGCTTACAGTTAGAGATCATGCACGAGTTGTTTGGATCAACTCATCTTGAGGTGCCTACACTCACCTTTCCCTTCAGTCAGTTTATTGTCCTTGTAATTGTTTGTCTGGTCCTCTTCAGCTTTACCTCTGCTGAATCTGTTTCGCCTAAATACAACTAGCCAGATTTGTGAGTTTGTAATAAAACAAGTATTCCAGCAGTTCCCAGTATCTCCTTGTGTTTTTCCTTATGTTCTTACCAATGTCCTAATTTATGGTGTGGGTTTAACCCCTTGTTGGAAGTGTTTTCTTCCTCTGACTGCCTTTAAATGTAACTCCTACCTGGATTAAAGGATTTGGATTTCTAAACTTACTCTACTTCCTGGTGCCCTAGATTTACGCCCTTTCCTCTGTTTGTTACAAGTTTAATACAAAGCTTAAAAAACTCTCTGACTTAACTCTAATGAAACTGTACAACATCAGGTGTTACAAATGAATACTGTCTCCTAACACGTCAGTCATGGGCTATGATGCACAGCTGGAATTCCTCCACCTTTTGCTTCCACGCATCTTCTATTGCCACATTTTCTTCTTGTTGGTGTCCCAAACATTTAGTTTATCACATTTTACTGACTGCTGTCTGCTTGAGATAAGTTACTATTCTGTTGTTGTTTTTCCTAACTAGCGCTATAGTTACACTAACCACTAAATCATTTCAAGCTGTTCCATTCCTGTTCATCATCAATCATTCCTGTTTGTTGGTTGGTAGAGTTGAATAGGTGGTCATCCTGAATTTGGAACATTGTCGGAATTTTTTTCAAGGCTACCTTTAGCCTTTAGCCTTCTGCTTAAGAACACCATTTTGGAGCCACTACAAAAGAAAGATATTGCTGTGATTTGATGATTATGGTGCTTGTGTGGGACAGTCTGTTTATACCCAGCTTTAGAGAGTCACTTTAAATCAGCACAAAGCTCTTGAAATAAGTGGTCTGCACAACATCCCATATGACAATCGATAGGGAGCAAGAGGTCACTGTAAGGTTTAAAAAGTATGAATATGGTTTCATATGCTCTGCCCTTCACAGTAATCAGGTATTGGGAGGATTAAATGATATGCTAGACCATGCTCTCATTTGCCATCATTGAAAAACCAAATGAAGGAAAAATGAATATCTTTTCAAAGAATTACATTTCTATCCTTCAGCAAAGTTATCAAAGAATCAATGTCAACTCAGACAATGTTAAAGAATGACTCTGCCACATGCATATATTGCAGCTCTGGTTAAATACCGAAAGCTGGAAGGCCAGCGTTTCAGGTTATTTAAAATACATTTAGCAAAAGATGACAAGTCCTTCTCCTCAGTGCCTCTGCAAACTCAGACAGCTGGTTGATTCAAACCCAGACCCTTTGTGCTTCGAGGGAACTTCGCGTACTACTGCTCCACTCTGGCATGTGGGAACAATAAGTTCCAGAGGTTGCTACAAATACTTGCAACATGCTGCTCTTTTTTAAAAAAAACTTCAATCTGATATAACTAAATGAAATGCCAATCAAATATTCTATCTAAAACATGTAGCAAATCTTACAAAAATGTTCTTTTGAAACAAAGATGTGATGCAGATGTCTGATAAACTTCCCCCTTTCACCAAATCTTGGACCAGATTAGAACTAATTTTAACCTTCAAAGGCCTTAAACCCTTAAGCTCTAATTAACAGAAAATTGTTTACTTGGATAAACACGAATTGTTGCAGTTTGGTACAATTCAAGAATAGTAATAGCACAAATTGGAGTGACCAGAAAAACAATGTTCTTGGATAGCTCGTGCTTGGAAGGAAGAAACATTAAAACTCTTCTGATGTTAACACCTTACTGAGCTTTGAGCTTTCTTTTGTTTTATTAACTTGAGTTTGTCACGTTTTCATATTCTTACATCAGGTGGAGTGAAGAAAAACAATTTTATTATTTTATCAGAGAAAATTAAACTAATGATACAGAGGAAGTCTCTCCTGTCAACACAGTTATTGTGATGACTTATTTGATTAGAGTCTGGATGAACAGAAAGAGACACTGCAATCAATACGAGAGGAAAGATGAGAATCTCTTTATGGGCTTTGATTAATGGAAAAATTACTGTGTTGTAGGAGGTAGAGAAGAGGGCCTTACTGGATGGATGTTTCATTAGATGGATGATTTGATTACTGCATGAATGATGGGAAAGAGAAAGCAGGAATCAATATCAGAGATCAGAGGCCAAAACAGAAAATTGCTTTACTAATATTAATAAATAGAGCCATCTCTTTCCATCTCTTCATCAATCTTTCTTCGTGTGTTTTCTGTCTTTCGTATTCTCCAATCGTTTTTGGCTGTGAAATCATCGCCTCTGAGGGAGGAAACTTTTCCAGTTTTGAGGACCTAGTGTTACAAAATTTGAGACTGTCTCACCTTTTTTGTCATCACAGTCCTCTGTTAGACATAGCTGTTAATTAAACGAGTAGTTTGTGTTATTTAATTAGCAATGCAGTCAGTTTAACTCACCGGTATGTTAGATATAAATGATATAATTATGCTGAGCCGTAGAAGAGCTGCAATCAAAAGGTTCCAACAAACATGACAATAAAAAGGAAAACTTGTAAATATTTACAACCTTCCCTTCAAGGTCATCTTCATGTGCACCTCTTCACTACTTTCACTGTGCCTGATATCTTTTAGGTCACTCTGGAAGTCCCACTATGACCAGTTGTGTCGTGGTCCTGAGTCTTTGACCCAGCATTTTATGCTTTTGAGTTGCGTTTGTCGTTGTTTAAGCTTGTAGCTGCTTACTGTTCAGTTGTCGCTTTTGTGTATTTTTTTTTTTAATTTATCCTCTGTTACAGGCATTTTTGTTTGTGCTCTTAATTTAGTCTTTAATTATCCTTAATTAATAATTAAGGATAATTAAGGCCTCCCCACATTTTGTCAAGTCTCTGTCTGTTATGTTTCACTTTTAAGTTATTTCTTGTTTTATTTGGGTAACATTTGTCTTGTGTGTTCTATGTTCAGTTTTACTTCACCTGTCTCATTATCCCTGAGTTACACCTGCCATATTTTCCACCTGTTTTCCCTTAGCCTCATTATCATTTGTCCTGTCTCATGTCTTCCCAACCTTTGGGATTATTTATCCCATAACTGTAAAAACAAATCTGTAAAAAGTCGAGCAATAAGCTGCATTTGGGTCCACTCCCTGCCTACCACACAGCTGAACCTTGACAACTTGAACTTGTGCATCTTTGCTGGACCCTGCAGTGGATGAAAACTCCAGCCTACTCATTTGGTTAGGTAAAAAGATGAAGTCAGAGCCACGATGGCATGTGCTATCATGGAGGTCAGTTGTGCTGAATGTTGTCAAATGCCTTACAGTAGAACCTTATGTTGACAGTATGACACTGGGGGACAATTTCAATGTGCACAACCTTGTGAATGTCACAAAAAATGACAAACATGCTCCAGGTTATCTCCCCGAACTGATGTGTGGCTTTGGGCTTGGACACTGTGCACTTTTCCTCTGACAATTTCTGGTTGCTGACAGGGTTGTAGCCAAAGCCCCGGCTCTCATTACCAGTGATGATCCTTATTAAGGTGACTTCTGAGTCAGTTTGACATATAAGTTGATATTTGCTCTCAACAGGTTTGAATTCTGCATTCATATTGTAGCACAGTGGTGCAGTGGACTGCTGCCTCACATATTCATATTCAAAAGTCCTGTTCGGTTGGGGCTGAATTAGAATCTTGTCCAGGCTTTCCATGGTGTAACCTGCCTTTCACTAAATGTTAGTCAGCCTCCTTGCAACCCTTAGGATAGATAAACAGTTCAGATACACAGATACAAGTAGTCAAAATGGGACTAGGCCAAAAAACTGCAGTCCAAAGATAAACATGTAGAGCTTGGCCAACTACCAGTCAGTATGTTTTTATTTTTAAATTATTAAGTACCCAGTCATACAAGTCTTTGATCCCACTGATTGAAACCTGATACCAGACGTAATGATTGCATGTTTATTATTATTTATTGTTTATAGTTTATTTTGCCATTCTTCAGTTAAATGGAAAACATGAGTATTTGAATTGTATTTAATACCATTCATTATTCATTATGCCAGTGTTTCCCAACCTTTGGGAGCCACTGCACACATTAGAAAAATCACACAACATCATGCTAGGGCCTTCATCTGGGTTGGAGGTTTCTCCAGGACTTTTTCTTTTCAAATATTTATCTATTGCTATTATGTACTGTGTCATCTCACAGCATGACTATTATGTAATTTCTTCTTCACCTTCTTATGTTTTACTGGTAGTTGGCAACCATTTAATTAGAGCAAGGTAATTGTACTGCCCTCTAGTGGAAGAGAATGTAATTGTTCTGCCGGTTACTCATGCCGATTGCTTAGAGTACTGATCAGATGGAACCAGATCACGGCACACCTGATCACACCTCAGTGGTTGGGAAACACTGCATTATGCACTGTAGATTTATGACCTTCACACTGTTATATCTCTGCATTAAAACTCTGTGGATCAGAACTTACCAGGTTGTTTAAATAGAACCAATTAAAGTAACAGATCACTTAACCTTGCACACACAAAGCCAGGCACCTTACAAGAAACACTTACTCCTACGTGCTGGAATAATCAATAATATACCATAAGGTAAGTATATCCGATTAGACTCCGTGTAACACACATAAACACAGATGATGTTCTGTAGCTGCACGACATCTCATCCCAGAAACAGTCAGAAAATCTATTTTAAACTTTTAAAAAATGTGTCATTTGATAAATTGTGCACGATTTTATTTATGAATATCAGAGAAAAAGACAGAATATCCTGAGTATCTGTCTTCAGCATATTCACCCGAAGGCCTTACTAGACAAAACTGAGAGAAGATGCAGATCAGATCCATTTTTTAATGACTGAAATCTGACTTAAGTGGAAATATGTGTGCCCACGAGCAAGACGTTGTTGAGAAATAGACTGGGAAAAAAAGTTTGAAGCCTAGTTTAAACTGTGAATGACTGCAGCAGTTCTTCCTCAGACCGAGTCTGCTGTCTCATCATTATAAGTCTGTACTGAACACAAGTTTAAATCATTTTGTCATTCTACTCATGCCCGCAAGACACTATCGCGTCACTGTATCTTGTCTCCTATTCTATTACAGCTCCTCAAAATCTGATTGCTCTTATCAGAAAACTGGCTGGTATAATTATTTCAGCAACTGACTGCCATAAAACACCATGTCTGTCACAGAAACTCGCTAATGATTCACAGCTCAGGTCACCAAGTGAGAAGTTTGCAGGAAGAGTTTTGCTTCCTCAGAAAGTATTTCTAGTGCTTTTTCCCCCTGCATCATGTGAAGTGAGGTAAATCATCTTTTTATCTTTTATTTCTTTTCACTTTTTATTGTACACTTAATTTGCACAATAATCTAAACTAACAAAAATGACACGTACAAAAATCACATTTGGTCACATTAAGAGAAGCTGATCAAACAAAAACCAACAGATACAGGACCATTTCTCATCTTAAAAGAGTCATTTAATATATATTGAGCATTTGAGTGTTGCTATAATTTGGATATTGTGAAATACTGTGGGATTTATTGAATTCTGCTGTAGGGGCTAAGAGCTTAATGTCTTCTTTCCAAAGCTAGAAAAGCTGCAAAGGTTCAAACTTGCATTATATGTATGTGCTGAAGTAGCTGCCAACAAATTAAAGCATACAGTGGACTATCTGATCTCATTTATCATTTTTATTTACAGGCAATGGAAGAGCCTGTGAGTACTTTATGAATAGTTCTGTTTTGGGCTTAGTCAGAGAGCTCAGTGATCCCAGCAAACATCGCTGAGACAGACGTTTTGTGTCTCTGGCCAAAAATGGTCAAAGGCTGAAGCCAAAAGTGTGATTATGAGGCAGACAGCCAGAGGAGACACATCAAATAATAGTCCAGTCATACCCTCTCATACAAACCAGGGAAAAACAATCATACAGTACTGTCGAAAGAGCCACTCTTTATTTCTTTACATTTTCCTTCTTAGGAGCCAGGCTTTCTGTCATTTTTTTTACAGTGGTCTTGACCAATACTTCTCCAGGACTTCTAAAGGTCTTTCAGCAGTCTTCGGTTGTGGTGTTTGTCTGTCTGGTCTAGGCATCGACTCAAAATTATACGTTTTTGTTTGAAGTGAACTGAAGACAGTCATGAAAAGTGAGTGAAGAACTTATCAGACAGGAACCTCATTGAACCTGAAAAGAAGGCACTAGCCAAAGGACTCAATTTTGCCATTTCTCCACAACAGCTGCCCACAGTGGATCTAATCACAGCCACGAAAACAACAATCCATCCTAGCTTCCCTTGTGGGGAACACACCCCATCACAGCAAAAACTCTACTGACTTTACCAACAAGTTCCAGAAAGTTCCTCTGGATCCAGATTAAACCAAAATGTTCTTTGATGTGGTTTCACTCTTCACTTGCATACCTGAGGCAGTGGAGACTGTTAGAAAACGACGGTAAAGCAAGACAGTTCCTTAGAAAAGAGAACCAGCTTTACCCCCGATCAGATTTGCACACTGTTAGACTTCTGCGTTACCACCAGATATTTTAAATACAACAAGGGTTTCTACAGACAAAAACATTGATGTGACATGGGCTCCCCAGTGTCACCCACTGTAGCCAACCTTTACATGGAGGAAATGGACAGTAAAGCCCTTGGCAGCACCTAGCCACTGGTACATATACGTGGATGACAACAGGGTCAAAATCAAAAGCCAAGAAGTTTAAGCCTTCACATCAACTCAGTGGACAGAAACATGAAGTTCAACAGGGAAGACACAAAGGATAACAGTTTGCCACTTCTGTACTGTGCTGTGCACATTGAGGAGAATGGAAACCTCAACACTGAAGTTTACTGGAAGCCCACACACAGAGACCAGTACCTACTCTTGGACTTGGATGTGCTGGAACACAAACTTGGAGTAATCAGGACCCTGCAACGCTGGGCAGAAGGGAAAGAAAAGGAACACATACATGTAAAGAAAGCTCTTAAAACGTAGTTATCTTAGTTGGGCTCTCATTGAAAGTTTGTACTAATTTACCAAACTGCAGTATAAATCCTTTTTTTTCCTTTTGCACAAGTACCAGGATGGCCGAGTGGTTAAGGCGTTGGACTTAAGTTCCAATGAGCAAATGCTCTCGTGGGTTCAAACCCCACTCCTGGTACACACCTTTGCTCATGTGATGATCAATAGTGGGCCAATCAACCTCTTAATATACAACTCCCACTAGGGAATCTCCATCATTTGGTCTTAGAAATGAAGAAGCTTCTTGGATGAGAGGTGAAACTCAAAGAAGTCTAGTCGCTTTTCTTTCCAAGCTCCTTAGCTGTTAGCATTGTTATATTTGCTGAACAACAATTAAGTTATAAAAACCTTGCGACCTTGCAACAAGGTCCAGAAAGCTTTTCTAGTCGACATTTAGAAAGGCCATCTGGCAGACAGCTGGGAAAAATCAGACAATTACAGGATGCTTGAATGTAAATTTTGAGATTTCATTCTAGTCATTAAAAACAAGCACTTAAAGACACAAACATGTCTGACTTCCCAGCCCAGACTGCTTGAGAATTAAAGCTTTCTTTTTTTCTTTTTTTACTGTGAAGAGGAGATTCATTGCTCTATGTCTTCAGTGTTGACCTCACTGCATTACCTCAGTACTTATAATTCAAAAAACTCACCAGAGAAGCATCAGACTGTTGTCTTTGCACTGACTTTGGTACAAAATCGCTTTGATAGCTGCAGCTGTAGGTTTTGCATATTAAATATGCATAAAATTGAGGAAAATTGAAAGAAAAACAAATCTGGCTGTAATAAGTCTGTGACTGTTGATTAATCTTAGTATCTTAAAGTGGACCTTTCATCCTCTCCCCTATTTTCTGTTATACTGTTACAATCATTGATAGTCACATCAAACAAGGTCATCCATCCATCCATTCTCTTCCACTTATCAGGGTCACAGGAGCGTTGGAGTCTAGCCTTGCTACCATAGGGTAAGAGGCAGGTTACACCCTGGACAAATCAACAAGATCAAAGAAGGCCAAAGATTCAAAATAATAAAGGCGAAATATGTGAAGCAATCACAAATGTAGGCTTCACGCTGCTCTCAGTTCTTGCTTTCAGACAGTTTTTCTACTCTGTTCTCTATGATGCAAATGGTGCTGATATCTGTAATATGGTGGCACATTGGTCTGACTGTGACCACACAAGCCCATCCAACTGATATTCAAAACGACTAAAACAGTCTCTATTGCAAGGTGCACAAAATTTCAAGAAAGCTGTCTTAAAGGTATCGAGAAGGGAGCTAGAACAGCTTGTTTCAGACAGTAAATGAACTGAGAGACTGAACCAAAGCCCAGCATAACATAAAAAAATATGTTTTGAAATGTGAATAATGAAAAACTAGTCCAAGAATTTAAAATAAGGAGATGGAAATGAGCATAAAAGGTCCTCTTAAAAACTAACTTCAAAATTAATTCTCTTCAAATGTATGTTCAGTTAACCCAAATTTTTAAAGGCCCCTGGGTTTATAAGTTGAATGAACTTAAAATGACCTGCTGTAAAGTAAACTTTTATTGGAATTTTTTTTGTGGGGTAGTGTGATATTTGCTGTGAGATTTCATAACATGTTTAGCTGCCAACGCAGTGTCACAAAATAAGATTGGCCAGTAATTACACCCTGCAGTGCAGCCAAGTAGGTGACTGTGACTAATGACCTGGTTACTACTTTCATATCTAGGAAGCAAGTAACAAGGCTTCTTTATGTGCTGGGGCTTTCCATACAGTCAGCTATGTATTTAAACTTCTGCTTCCTTGCATATTCACTACATATACCTGCTGCAATCACACAAATTCCATCAAGAATGCAATTATCTAAAAAGAGATGGTCGACAAATTGGCAACGAGTGACAGGAGAGGTGATTTTTTAATTTCTCTCATGCAGAAAATTATAATTGGTTAATAAGTAAAAGGAGAGTGATTAATCGCATTATGTAAAGTACTGAACTGCTGAAGCATCTGCTAAAAGCATCTGCTAAAAAGTAATTAATCTACCACCTAGTTTTTATTTTGTATTTTGGTTCCTCTGTCATCAGGACAGTGCTGCTGTTTGTGCAGGGTTGTTACTCAGTGTTGCCTCATAATGTGGACAGCATCTGCTCCAGGGGGGTCAGACCTGGATGTGTTAGTGTTAGTACAAAAGTGCACAAAGCAGATGACCCAAATTACACAATTCATAACCTAAAAACTTTGTGCAGAAAAGTGAAAAAGAGAGAGAGGGAGAAAAAAGTAGAAAATATGAGGCAGAAAGGTGAAGAACTGAAAAATGGTTTACGGAAGCTTTTGAAATAAGATACGAGGAAAAGAATTGGTCTGGCATATCCAAAAGACAGAGATACATAACAATGAAGAAAAACAGAAAAGATGGTTGGAGAGAATATCAAAAAGGTCTTTGTGTGTGTCAAGAAGGCAAGACAGGAGAATGAAAATTAAAGTACAACTAAAAACAGCCAAACTGTCTCTTCTGATTAAAAAAATAATAATAAAATAAAACACTGAGATGTGGGCAGAGAAACTCAGAAAAACAACACTAATTAAATCAGAAAAGGAGGAAAATGGAAACAAAGTCTTGCTGAGAAACAGGGTGGAGAGGAACAGAAAGAGAAACCACAATGAAAGCTCTGTTGCTATTATTTCAAAGGACTTGGGATATTGCTATGTTGAGTACATGTGTTTGTTCACACTAGGGATGTTTCTTATGACTAATTTACTAGTTGATTAGATGGGAAGAAAAATTCTGACTAATCAACCAGTCTGCAAGTATGAAAACAATAAGAAGGAAATTAAATCCAAGTCAATCTAATGGATGAGGTTAAACATGGGCAATAATCAAAATGCAGCTGAAAGGTGTGACACCATGTATAACACTGTACACGCTCAGTGTCAGATGCTGAGTGTTGCTAACATTAGCAGTGGTTGTGCCAGCTGCCTTCTTTCCTTGCAAATTAACATCCACCCGCTGTGCTACATGTAGTTCTGCATTGCTCTGGGCGAGCGGTAATCTGCCAGCTTATTCTGAGGCAACAAGGCAGAGAGGGCTGGTGTCGTCTGCTCGGGCTAAGAGTCTGTGTAACATCTGCATAACATCTCAGAAGTGACAGTTAACTGGCAGTGTAAAATAATACAATTAGAATAATTGCTCCGGCAAGTATGTATAGCAAGGGTGGCGGTATTTAAAAACCTAGTCAACTAGTCGCTCACACCCCTGGTTCAAACAGGGCAGGCAAAAACTGGAAGGTGAATGGCCAGCTTGGCTAAATAGCAGAATGAAAGGGGGGGGCAAACATTACATTTTCAGCCAATAGGAGGATGATATGTCCTCAGCATCGATGGCAATGCCAATGATACCTAGCTAACAGCAGTACACTTACCATACATTTTTTCTACACTAATGTTTTCTATTACATGCTATATGGTGAATTCAGAGCCAACATAACAGCAAAACTTTAACAAAATGTATAATTAACTGCAGTCACTTCTTTTAATGTCATTTCATTTAAGTCTATAATTGAGATCAAACCACCCTGATGGGTTACTACACAAGTACAGGGGTCCCTTGTTTATCCTCATTTATCGCGGGCGTTACATTCTAAAAATCCGCGAAGTAGCCAACTTTATTGTTTACAATTATTATAGATGTTTTATGGCTGTAAAACCCGTCACTACACCCTTTATACACTTTTCTCCGACAGGCTTGAACATGTTCACACTTTTCTCTATGGTTTAAACACTAAAAGTTCAAACCTTCGTAGAAAAATAAGTCCATTATTATACAATAAAACCAAAGGCACCCGCGGTTGCCTTTGACGGTGCAAAACGTTTCATCGACATTTTTGTGTTTATCGGAGAAAACTTACAAACATACAGTACAGCACTTCAGAGTCACACTGCTGGCGATCGAAGATTAAGATAAATTTGACAAGCTGAACGCATTCTGTACTGTACAGGAGACATGACACAATACTGATTGACAATGGTCTGCAGCCAATCAGGACGCTGAACACAATGCACTGTAAAAAAAAAAAAAAGCATGCAAAATTGCACCAAAAAAAAATCAGCGAAACAGCGAGACCGCGAAAGGTGAACCATGTTATAGCGAGGGACCCCTGTACACAGTGTATATCCCATATGGAAGCATATTAGAGAAAGTACACTTTGACCTGCCTTTATGTAAAATGATGCCTAATCTGATTAAGTTAGAGCGCTCTCGTTATAATTGATTTAAGTTTCTTGAAGGTGACAGTCCACCTTCGAAAACAGAAAGCTCTTCAAGGTGATCAACTTCCTACAATGACATTTTGAAAAAGTCTAGGTCATTTTTTGAGGTGGTAGGGTTTCTTTGCTGCCTGCATTGAGTGCTGGAGGGGACATAGCGAATGTTGTTTTAAGAAGTCGTAACCTTTCTTTAAGATGTTACTTTCTTTAAGGATGTGCAAAACAAGTTTACAGTCTCAGAGAAGACACACAGCGATGTCTCTGACAGATGGATGAAAGGTAGAACAGATGACGGATACATGAGGGAGGGATGGGAGATAAAGATGCAGAGATGAAGAGCATTTGTGAGAAATAGAAGTCAGGGGGTGGATAAAAGGGAAGATGAAAGCAAATAGGAGGCGATGGAGGAATCATTTTTAGTAGACATGAAATGGTGAGAGGGCAAAAAGATGGATAGATAGATGGATGGATAGACCTGATGGGAATCCTGATGACTGGCAAGCCATATGTTAACGATGGCAGTCTGACAGCCTCTGGTTTAACCCTATTCACACACACACACACACACACACACACACACACACACACACACACACACACACACACACACACACACACACACACACACACACACACACACAATCTATACAGACTGTAAGCCATGCATCAAGGCTTACAGAGTCCAGCCCCAACACATGCTACAGTGAACGGGTACCATCCATCACGGCTGTAACTAGACAGAGATGCAGCAGCAGCCAAGACTAAACCAATCAGATGGCAGTGTGTGTAACGACCATCTCAAACCAAAAACAATCTAAAGTTATTTTAGAGTTTGAGCTGTCCTCAAACTTATACAGATGTTTTTTACCAATACAACCCTGAAGTGACAAAAAAAACTCTCTGTGCTAAAATAACATAGAATACCAGAACCAGAAAATAAAAACAGAAATAGCATGTTTCTTCTCAGAGTAAATGTGCTTAACTGCAAAATCGGTGTGCTAAAAATGCTGTTACCAGTTGCAGTAGCATTTCTGAGTGCTAAGATGCCTTTATTTTGTCTATTTGTATACAAACCGCTGAAAGGATAAAAAAAAACCTGGCGTAGTTACTGCTTGATTATCAGTTTGATTTAAAAAAATCTTACATATGGACACTCAAAAAGCCTCTTAGACTAAAATGTATACTTATGTCAAATATCAGGAACCACATTGCATTTTTACATGCTGCCATTCTTTATACTTCAAATATTTGTTAATAAATGGAAAGTCAGAGCAACAACAAGCATTGCTGATAACAGATAACCTTTAAAGGTATCACACAGAAAGAAAAGTAAGATCAGTGGTTATGTAGCAGCTGTGAGCCAACTAAAGCTCCACAAATAACTTGACAATATCATTCTCTGATGGCTCAAAGAATGATGAGCCATCAGATGATTTTGGCTTCCACTGAGACCAGCTGATCTTCGGGGACTGCAGGGAAATTTCAGTTAAGAGCCAGAGCTAATGCTATACTGCTTTTTTGTGCGTAGGGTGCAGTTAAAAAAATCTGGCAATCTACCATAAAAAAAATAATAGGACCAAACATATAGGTTCCCTCCAACCAGCTGACCTCTGCAAGCACCTTACAATTAAAAGTGGTAGTACAGAAGCTGAGGATGTTGCATGCTCAACCTCCGGGACACCAGTTGGTCACTGCAACTATTTGCAATGGGTCGCTTAATGTAACAGAAATTCAGTGCAATCACCAGATCACCACCACTCTAGTGTGACAGTGCCATTACATGTATTATGTGTGTGCTTTGATTTCACCACACAGAAAAACATCAACTTTCAATCTGACCAGACAGACTGGCAATAGTACAACAGTTTTCAGGAGAGTGCAAAGCTTTGAAGCCCAAAGGAGGCACAGAAGGACAGGAATGGAACATTCACATCGCAAATTCACTCACAGCATTAGACAGTCAACACAGTTTTACTGTAGTGTCCTGGGGTGTCTGATAGAGTATGTTCAGTGGAATACTGAACTGTGGCATGTGCCATTGGTGTGCCATTGTGCCAACACAGAGAACACTGAAAATACAGGAGTCGTTTGGTAAAACTGACACAGTCTTGACTCGCGACCTGCTCTTCCAGTATATCCTAACTGTGATGGTGTCCTCCTTACCAAAATCAAGCTGAAGCGTCACTGTTTTCACACAGCAAGGATGAAAGCATGCAGTGAAGGGGCACGTGTGCAGGGGAAGTTCCACTGTATGATCTAAAAAAGGCAGTAGCACTGGACATGTACCAGATTATGACCCCGACTGGGAGATCAGACAAATTTATATCAGGTTATAGTTTTGGCCAATAACATCTTGTATTTTGGATCCTTTTGTTGTGTATCTTTTTTGTGTCTATTTCTTTAAATACAATTTTTTAAAAGAGGTTTTTAATAAATCTGTCCCACATTTTTCTCTTAAATACCATTACTTCTACTCCAGTATGTATGAGGAAAAGTCTGCTCCCATAAATGGCTACCATTATGTTTGCGTTGTGTTGTACCTTGTCTGAGCAGCAGCTGTAGCTTTCCTCTCTCTAACTCCAGGCTGAGGCTGACTCCTTGCTGCCCCTCTGCATGCAGCAGTATCCCAAAATTCCTCAGGGTTTTAAACTTCAGAGAGACAATCTCTTTGGATGTCCGCCACGGCCCGGGACTCAGCCTGTACACCAGGCTGCTGCTGCCACCGTTTAGGCTCACCACATCAGAGGCTAAAAATCAAAAACAAAATAGACTTCATGATAAAAGGAACGAGAGCAAAACATTGAAACCAGAATCTTAAGCAAAAGCTTAACAGTTCATATCATATAACCCTGAAACAGACAACAGTCCTTGTGTTTGTGCAATTTTCCTACAGCATCAGATTGTTCAAAGCTCCGACTAATAACTGGGTGTCAGAGTTGCTATTAATGTCATGTAATATTCTAATTCAAGGTTCTTAAATAATGCTTATGCTAGCCTGCATAAACTCACAATTACTCACACCTGCATGACACAATCTACCTGTACCTGTAATTCTGTGGTTGTAGCAGACAATTTGTTAAACAGCGAGGGAAAACCTTGCAGCAAGGACTGAATCTGTATTCTGCTTAACACTTTTCATCAAGAAGTCTCTCAGTTACTGCGTGCTGCTCGCTGGGGATTTGGGCTGAGGTGATGTGAGGAAAACGGTGTAGGTGGTAAAGAATGAACTGCAAATACTGAACTGTTTAAAGAGAGCTGCGGCTGAGTTCAGCATCAAAAGCCTTTTCAGTTGTACAACTAATTTCTCCGACTGAATGTTTCTTAATTGACTTGGCAACTCTTTGACTTCCTAAGACTTACAATCAGCCAACCACTTTGCTTGCAGTAATGCTCTTATTGCATTGTACAGTGTATTTCCTGCTGATTGCAGAGCAGTAGGCTCGGGCTCAGAAGCACTGAGTCATCCTCTGCGATTGAAAGCTGAAAACATTACTTGAAGTCGACTCTGTGGACTATCAAGCCATTCTAATTAAGTCCCAGATTACATTTTGTTCTACGATATTACGTTTTATGTAATTACAATCAGCCATATCCCTGTAATTATCCCCAGAACATATAGTTGATTATTTTTGACTCACTACCTGCGTACTGAAATAGCACTGGACAATGTGAGTGCAGTAATTAGCTGGACATAATTTTACATATGTATATTTGAACAATTGCAGTAAATATCATCATAGAAGCACACACATATGACAATGGGAAGAAATTAATAAAAAATACATAAATAGAGGAGACAAGTCCCTTTAGCTCTGCTGCTGCATTCTAGGATCAGTTAATTAGCAGAGAGCAATTTAGACTGGTATGAATGTCATACTTCAAAGATATGTGGTTATCAGCAAGAAGGCCTACAAAATGGACTAGTCCGGCCCATGGGATGGTTTTAGGAATACTGCAGAGAACATTGGGAAGAATTTATGTATTTCCCACTGTTTGCTTCTGTAGGAAGCATTGGGTTACAGGTTGTTAAGAATAGAGGACGTCAAGGGACCGGTTATCCAATTCTTAATGTCATTTGAGTCAGAGATCTGAATCATAATCGATGTTTAGCCTTCCTAAAATCAAACTGGACTTGTTGTTCTATAGATCTGGAGGTATTTTTATAGTGCTCCTGCACACTTAAGATTAACTTGGACTGTATGTGATTTATTAACTTAAACATTTGACACCTCTGTGTTGCAAGCTGCAGACAGCACAATTGTCTGTGTCTACATTTAAGACAAACTATCCTATGGGTGGTAATAATTTAACTCCAAAAGTCATCCTCGTGGTGCCAGGAAAATAATCTTTACTCCATGACTCACTGTATAAACTTTAAATCCATCCAGCAGATGCTGGTATATTTCAGAACCAGCTTAACCACCTACTGTCATTTACAGACTTTTGACGTTAGTGCAAAAAGAAACCTTCCTTTCACAGAAAAATGTTCTTTTGCTCAAGATGTAGTGAAAATACTCCTCATTTATACTCCCTTATTTTGCCTTCTTAAAGTGTTTTACACTGTTAGCAAATAATACAGACCATCACACTTCCAAAAACCAAAAAGCTCTGGTGTGTGGCTAATTCCACTAATTAACTTTTTAATCATGAATAGGTTTTTTTTTTGTTCAAGTTTGCATGGATTTTAAGAAGTTTAAACACTCATGGAGGCCAGGGAAAATGTTCTCCATTAATTCTTATAATGTTACCTACAAAACACATTATTTTATGTTTCCTTAAAAAAGACTAATATCCACCGAGCATTTACATTCAGTGCATTTCTCACACTGTGGCAAACCGTTTGTCACCAGCAGCTATATCGCAGCTCCCCGCGATGTATTACATTTGTTTTTCCGGGGAGGATTCTGCCGTGAATGCTGCATTAGTTTTCTGCAGGAACACCAGGAATCTTCTCTGACAACTGTGACACCAGCTGATAAATATAGCACACAAATATATCTGTAAGTAACTTTCGAATATTTCCAAATGACTATAGGCTATTCATCAAAATCCATCTTTTAATGTTTCTCCAAATCTATCTTCTTCTCACGCAGACAACAGTAAATAGAGTTAAATAAGGATATATACAATGGTTTTAGCATAAATCATCTTTATACTTGGCAGATTACAAGTGATGAAGACGCAAGTACAAGATGTAAGACTATAAAGAAGATACAGAGATCACGTAAAAGTGGCGATCACCAAGAACAAACTAAAGAAAACCTGAGGACACTGTTGGTACAGTTTCACACTGCCGGGTTGTTTTTATTAGAAGAACAAAGAGTCTTATAATAAAAGAAGACTCTGTGTCTTCTAAGAGTGACATTCAGTATGAATTAGAAATAAATGGAAAAAGTAGAACACTTTCAAAAGACACCTTTTGAAACCTAGTCGTATTTGTGAAATTGCTTTCTCCTTTTTAGTATATTCAAAGCAAACAAGCTAATGTCCTTTTATTTTTATACTTCTATTTTAAAATTCCACTCAGAGTACAGCCGGCGAAATATAGGTGGAAACTTGAAATAATACACAGAGACGGCTGTGGAGGAAATCCCAGGAAACCGTGTTTGCACATGAATAGTTATTGTTTGATAAGTATATTCTAGCATGTATATGTAAATATATGGAGTTGCTTTTGATATTCATGAGTATGTCGTGTTTTGATCAGAGCACAGAAATCAGGGCAGAGCAGCAAATGAACAGTGAGAAGACAAAAGACTACAAACACCTGCTCGTTTAAGAATATGAGCAAAGCCTGTACATCTGACTGTACACCTTAGCTGTAAAGGGAATAAAGAACAGGATGAAGAGGAGTTCCATTCATTGAAAATATAGTCTAATGTGTTTAAAGTCATGCTGAGTCAAGAGGATTCATATTTTATATGAAAAAAACAACAACTCTAAGAAGGTAAAGCCACGGTGTGCTGTCAGGGTGAAAGAAGAAACTGTGACAGGTTACATATCTATTATTTTTGTCAAAAAGAAATATTTTGGGGTTTTTTTTTGCCACAGTGGACTCACATATGTTATGTAACTGAATGTGAATAAATCTGACAGCAATGCTTATGTGCAAAACCAATGTCGTATTTGTTTAGTTCATTGTACTGATGCTACGGCTGCTGGGGCCAGCATGTATAAAAGCAGCTCTTAACTCTTAACAAAAGGCTTTCAGTGAAAGAAAAGCAGCCCAATAACAAAATCATGAAATGTATACATTTTTCAAGAAAAGACTGAATAAATTCAGGAGTTCCAGTCGGGATAAAGAAGACAGAACTTACTGTAAGGACATCCGTAGGTTTCCAGTCGCAGTCCGATCCGTCCGCTGGGATTCCAGTCCAGAGGAATGAGGCGGAGAAAACGTGCAATCGCTGGTTGTTGCAGCTTGTATTGAACCACACTGTCTGCATTGCTGTTACCTGGAAATGACTAAAAACATACAAGCAGAGAAAAAAAATTACATGTAAATATTTACATATGTAAATATTTCGCAGTCTTTACATATGTAAATATTTGCACTGGAAATTCAAGTTTTTTGGTTTCCTGTTTGTAATACTTGAGGTTGCATGGGAGTTTGCCCAACCAGTCTACATGTGTTTTGTGGACTTGGAGAAGGCATTCGACCGTGTCCCTCGGGGGGTCCTGTGGGGGGTGCTCTTGGAGTATGGGGTGTCTGGCCAATTGCTACGGGCCATTCTGTCCTTATACAGCCATTGCAAGAGCTTGGCCCGCATAGCCGGCAATAAGTCGGACTCGTTCCTGGTGGGTGATGGGCTCCGCCAGGGCTGCCCTTTGTCACCAATTAATAATTTTTATGGACAGAATTTCTAGGCGTAGCCAAATGGCAGAACGGTGGTCTCAGGATCTCATCTCTGCTTTTTGCAGATGATGTGGTCCTGTTGGCTTCATCAGGTGATGGCCTCCAGCTCGCCTTGGAACAGTTCGCAGCCAAGTGTGAAGCGGTGGGAATGAGAATCAGCACCTCCAAATCTGAGGCCATGGTTCTCAGCCGGAAAAGGGTGGCGTGCCCACTCCGGGTCAGGGACGAGTTCCTACCCCAAGTGGAGGAGTTTAAGTATCTCAGGGTCTTGTTCACGAGTGATGGGAGAAGGTAGCGGGAGATCGACAGACGGATTGGTGCAGCGGTTGCAGTGATGCGGACGCTGCACCGGTCTGTTGTGGTGAAGAGAGAGCTGAGTGTAAAAGCGAAGCTCTCAATTTACCGGTCGATCTACGCCCCTACCCTCACCTATGATCACGAGCTGTGGGTAGTGACCGAAAGAACGAGATCACAAATACAAGTGGCGGAAATGAGCTTCCTCCGAAGGGTGGCTGACCTCTCCCTTAGAGATAGGGTGAGAAGTTCAGCCATTCGGGAGGGGCTCAGAGTAGAGCCGCTGCTCCTCCACATCGAAAGGAGCCAGTTGAGGTGGTTCGGGCATTTGACAAGCATGCCCCCTGGGCACCTCCTGGGTGGTGTTTTCCGGGCATGTCCCACCGGGAGGAGGCCCCGGGGCAGACCCAAGACACGCTGGAGAGATTATATCTCTCGGCTGGCCTGGGAACGCCTTGGTGTTCCCCCGGATAAGCTGGAGGAGGTGGCTGGGGAGAGGGACGTCTGGGCTTCTCTGCTTGGGCTGCTGCCCCGAATAAGTGGAAGAAAATGGATGTTTGTAATCTGCTTGCAGTTCGAGCTTTCTTGACCAATCGTGTTTGAGGAAGCTTTGAGGGCATATAATTCACACTGTATAATCCACATTCCCAATAATATAATAATATATCAACCAAGACTACTGTCGGCGTATCTTTTTGTTGTTTGCTTTCTGTTAATTTTTTTTTGCATTGTTGAAGAATGAATGGCTGGGGGAAGAGGAGGTCTTTGATTGGGTGTCTTGTGGCTCCACCAAAAGTCCTGACATATTGGAAAATCTCCCCCAGGGACTAAGCCACAAGACTAGCCTATGACTGCAATCATCTTGATATTAAAGAGTAAGATATGATATGATATGTAGCAAGCTGTAATGTTTATCATGTCAAAATTTTCCCACATTCGCCAAAGCATCGAAAGCAAAAATATAAAAGCAGTAAAGTAAAATTTTTAATTGATGATAAATCGGTAAATGTTAAGGAAGCACCGAAATAACTGAAAATCATTTAGCAGCTGTCCACTCAACAAGATCAACCGTCCCATTAGCATCATTAAAAGGGGACATTTACTGTGTACAGGGTCAAATACATCCACATGTAGTGCAATTACTGATGCAATATTCACAATATTCTTTCGTCGCTCTGATACTCCTTTAATCACAACGCTATTCCACTTTTTTGTTGAAACAAATAAGAGTTTTGTGTCTGACTGTGGACTATTTCAATCTTTAATCAATCAATCAATGGGCTGTAAAAGCAGCAATAGTAGTGATTCAGCTTCTGAGACGGAGGGTCAGCGCTTTTTCTGTATTTCTAAAAACACAAATTTATGATTATTTGTAGCTTTTTTATTTAATTTAATCTCAAGGTCATTCAGTCTAGACTGTTTTATCTAGTTCTCACTTGGCTTACCACCTATGTAGACACACAGTGCTTTTAATTGGGTAAAATGAAAGGCAGAGATATGCCATCTGTGTTGTACTTAAATGCATAAAATAAAGCTGATCACACTGGCAGCTTATATAATGACCATGTTAAGGACACAGCACATTTCCCTTACGAATTGGAGACACACCATGCTGCATAGAAAAAGCTGTTTCTGATGGGCAGATGAGGCAGGAAGCAGAGGTGAGGGGGAAGTTTAACAGCAGTTTGTATCTTTTCAGATTTGGAAACTTTTCCTTTGAGGAAATTATATTCATTAACCTACTTTATGCTAAAATCCTTCCATAAAATGTGGAGCGTTAGCAGCGAATTGGTTTGTCGGTCTCTCTCAGAGTCTGGGCATAATGCCTGATGGATTTCTTTCCATCTCCTCCATCTGGCTATCTACCCTAATTACATGCCTCCCTTGAAGTTGACACGCAGGTTAACTCGCTCTCCCAATGCTGAATAAAACTTAGACACTTAATTAACTTATTAATTCCTATGTAATCAAAAGAAAGTGAAGTTGGATCACATCATATGATGAAAAGAGACTCTATGTTTGACTGAAAGGAAAAAAAAACATTCAATGTGAAATCAGAGAATTCATTTTTGAGACTTGTATGTATGATTTAGTTCACTTTGTTCTTTAGAGGATGAAAACTTTAAACTCTTGGTCTTTTGAAACATCTGAAAATCCTCACATATAACATGATACTGATGCTCTCTTAAAATAAAACATATACTCAGCTCTTAAAGCATTCTTATGTTAATTCTAATTTTAAGTGGAAAGCTATTATAAGGTAAAAAAGAAAAGAAAAGATTAAAGCAGTTAATTAATCTGCAACATCAGTAAGTTTGGAATACATTGTATTCTTTGTATCATGTGATGTAATTGCACCAGGTTTTTCTTAACAGGAATGTTCCATTAATGTTAGGAGGTTTTTGATACTACATGTTCCTTTGAAGAGACTAAAAGAACAATAGATTATTGTTAAAAAACAGCATGTTGTTTGTAGACAGGATGTGAGCATCAATCTTCTGACTCAAAGCCAAAAAATTTATGAACCAGACCTGCAACCTTGACTCAAGACAGAGACCTCATCAGAGAGGATGAGAAGGCATTACTACATTACTTTTAAGTGCTGGAATTCAGGGCCAATGCTGTTCTGCTGAGAAAAATCTGATACAGAATTGTTTAGTAGTGTAAGAGTAATGTTTCTGTTTGTATGGAGTTGAGTGAAAGCTGCAGTCCAAAAAAGTGAGAGGCTGAGTGTTTCATCTGCTCAAAGCATTGAGGCAAACAGCAGGAAGGATGTACCAGAGCGATGAGTATCAGTGGAAAATGACAGAGGGGGAAGAGAATCACCTGGTGAGAAGAAGGAGGGCGATAAGCAGTAAAGACAGCGAATAAGAAAACAAAATAAAGTAATAAAGGAAATTTGAGAAACAGGGAAAAGTGAAAAGAGCAGGACTTGTTTCCTCATCTTCAGCCCTCCAGGCAAGAGAAAGCAAACAGATAAAGAGGAACGAGACAATAAAGAAAAGATGGATTGCAGTATTTCCAAGCACCCACAGGCTTCTGAGGAAAAAGAGAGAGAGAAAAAAAAGATGTCATCCTCAGAGAGGAAGAGGAAAACAACAAATTCCCTTCCCTGGTCTTCTGCCCACTAAAGCAAAAGTCGCAAATGATCCAGGAACTCTGCCATTAACTTTCTCCTCTGGAAGAGTCTTTATGCCTGGCTGACAAATTCACAAAGCTTCCGAAACCCTTTGAAATGTGACAGGGTTTGTAGAGAATTCGTGTAGCACCTCAGATCAACATGTTTTTAAACTGTTAGGAGCAGTTTCCTCTGCTTTCTCAGAAAAGATCCACAGTTCTGAGATTAGTTGGATTAAAACTCAGCTTGACTTCTAATCAAAGCTCCTCTCTGCAGCTCTGTAACAAATGCGCTTTCTTCCTGGATCAGTGTCCACACAGTGGAAAACTTTGCAGGTTTGTTGTTTGATCTAGTGTCCAGTCACTGGGAGCATGCAGGTACATATTTTGAAGTGGCTCACTGAGCTGACAGGATTCATCACTGTGTTTGCTTTCAACACCAGAACTACTTAGTATTCTAGTGCCATTATACTAAACCATGTATCACCACTGCAGTGGGACAAATACAACAGAGTCCAACATGACACTTGTGCAATGAGAAAACGCCAAAGGGAAGTGCTGTGTCTATGAAGAGGCGGGAGGCGATGCCTCGCTGCGTCTGTGACCCATCTCGCTGATTTTTTTCATTAATCAGCCCTACAGAGACCAGCTGAGGCTTTATCACTTCATGCCTATGTTTTGCCATGTTTCTGCCATGTTGTTAGTTGTGATCAGTGGGGGAAAAGTAATAAAATGATCCACAGGAAGGTAACAAATTACAGAAGAATTCTACAGAAGGTGTCTGATTAAGGCTTTGGGTCAACACAGGATTTCCAGAATAGCTTCACTGATCCTTTCATGTCTATTTCACCCAGTGTAAACAGTACTGTGATGAGTACACAGTCATTCCTCGCAGCACAAACGTGATCATTTTTGGTTAATTTGCACTGATCCTTACGGAGACAAGTGGAAATAAGCCCCGTGAACAAAATCCTCCTATAGTATAAAGACTTACTGGACTTAAGTGGTTCTGGTTTTCCTTTACATTTGTTATCTGTCTGTTTACTCTGGTTCTGTCTTTAGGATGTACTTTAGTGAAACACCTAACTGAGTGTGTAAGAGAGAGGGCTTTTTTATCATGTGGCCTTGGCTGATATCTATAACAGACAGACTGGAACAAGTAACTTTGGGGCGTGTTGTTTTTCGCATTATTTTTATTGCAGAATAAAAATGAAATATATATAAAAAATGAATTAATGAGGAGCACAGAATGTTGTTGTTTTTAAAACACGCGCTCTTCCCATTCAGTCTCATCTATACTCCTGGGTCACGCACATCTTCCACTAATCAACAGCAAAAAGTGTCAAGTGATCAAGTGTATGATGCAATATCAGCAGACATTGTGGATGGACTTAATTTGTTAGATCATTACATCTTTTTTTAAGATCTAATGGCAAAGGGTTCATCGGAGTTTGAACCAAAGTCTTGGTAGACTAATTGAGAACGGGGGGGGGGGGGGGGGGGGGGGGGGGAATGTATTGGGCCTTAAATGTGGGTGACACATGCTCTTTTCTGTTCTCTTAGATTACTAGCTGTAGGTAGGTGAAGCTGTTTTGGACAGATAAGAGCAGTATAATGTGTTTAATCATTGCTTTTTGTCTTTAAAAACAAACAATGGCCTTAACCTTCTTGCAATTAAAATGCAATGATCACATGTTTGATTTGAGATTAAAAATCAAAGGTTCATCGTGTACAGCTGGGGTTAGCCTTTATAATTGGATCTTATTTGCATTTAGTTTGAATCATATTAAAGGGTAAAATGTAAGTAGAGTGGTATTTATATATAATTTATTTTAGTCTTTCTGACTTTTCAAAGCGCTTCAACAAGCAACAAAACATAAAGTGCTCTGAACAGCAAGAGCAAGTAGAACTGTTATTTAAATCTAACTATCTATCCATCTATCATCTATCTATCTATTTTTGACTGCCTCATTTGACTGCCTCTCTCCTCATGATCTGCAGCTAACTGTGGTGTCAGAAGGTCTGCAGACTCAGCAGATTCCGACATGGGCTCATACATCAGAAATGAAAGGATAAATGCATAATGGCTGAGTTTATCTGTACAGGACAGATCAAGCCACAACAAGACAACACATCACTTCATATGACTTACAATGAATGAAACATGTTTAGTGATCCCTGGGGGGAAACACCACAGTGCAATACAGGGTAGGAGCTTAGACTTACTAAGTTTTTGACTCATTTAATGTGGCTGAAAAGAGTGATTGTTGGGGAAACTGAACAACTCAATGCCACACACATCCAAAAAGTTATTCTTTTGGTTAACTTTTTTTATTGTGTAACACTTATTGTGTCTGTACTGTAGGTAGTGAGGCAACAGAATCAGCGAAGACAGCAAGCTCATTTATTCAGCATCTGACTTGAATGCGGATGCAGTGATTAGCTGCTTACAAAGTCCCGAAATAAGACTGTTGTTTCCAGGTTGCAGTGAAATGTGAGTTGAAATTGTATGTAGTGTGTGGACTGTGTATGTAGACTGTGCTTCTTTGTCAATTTGGCACTGGGGTAAAAGACAAACTAACAAAATTTATGGATGCATGGATTATGGATTATGGATTACAGCATTGAATTCAATTTGATTTTCAATAGCGCCAAATCATAATAGTCACCGCAATGTCCTTTATGTTGTAAGGTAGAGACCTTACAATAATACAGAGAAAACAGAGAAAACACCAAAAATCAGGACCCCTGTGAGCAAGCACTTTGGCAACAGTGGGAAGGAAAAACTCCCTTTCAACAGGAAGAAACCTCTGGCAGAAAGGCTCAGGGAGTCAACAGTCACTGTGAATTTTTCCTGGGAGAAACACAGGAGAAACCTGGGGAAAAAGGATTGTTGGCAGGTATGGTTTGGAGAGCAGCTACATTCACCAGTCAGCATCACAAAAATAGGAAGAGGGTACTTTAGTCTGTTGTCACTCTGGTCTACGAAACTTTTTTGTTTTGTGTGTTTGTTGGTAAAAGACTGCTGTGTGTGGTGAGGTCATGGTGAAGAATAGAGACAGATGAGCTGAGTTCCACATATACAAAAACAGATTGAAAAAGCCCACTTACAGGCACTAATTATGACAGACTAAACGATTCAAAATTATATCTAAATGATGTTCTCCTGCTGGTGTAGCCAACTTGTTTCTTATCATGCTGGAAGTGTAAAAACAATCCTCGGTCTTTCTCTCCGTCTGTCTCACAGCAGTAGCGCCGGTAGCATTTTTCTATTTCCCACACAGCACTGTATGTTTTATGGAAGCTGATAGCTGCCTTAACAACTACCTGTTCAGTTACCTTCCCTGCTCGTGGATGGAAGGGGACGAGGGGACACTTATCTCACAGGGGGACGATAGGACTATGGAGAAGATCGCCAAACCCTACTCACCCCTATGCTGTCCTCCTGTCTGTACTGCTTCCAGTTGTGTCCCGTGTCACTGAACATCAGCAGGTAGGACGTCAGCCAATCCGAGCTGCCATAACGGCCTTGTGTGGCAACAGCTGTGATCTTGGTGCGCTCGCCTAAGTCGACCTCCAACCACTGATACTTGTCTGAGATGAGAGGAGACCAGCCTCCAGCTCCTGCAGAGAGTTGTGAATATAAAAAAAGACACCATTTATAGATAAGTGATGTATTAGATGTCCATGTAGATTGGATGAGATGAAATAAGTTCTGGTGAGGAGAAAAGAATGAATTGCATTGCTTGACCTTTCATTGTGAGCTAAAAATCCCACTTTTCAGCTATGAAACCCGAATAATGAAAATTGATTGAACCACAGTATGCATCATTAGAACCATTCAGAAGCTATACTCAAATATAAATCGTACTTTAAGAACTTTCTTTAGGAACTTAAAAAGTTGAATTTGTCACGATGCACAGGGCCTTCAAGAATTCGTGTTTTTTCATCTCAGTTTTGGAACAGAAGCATATTTATAGGTCACATGTAAGATTAAAAGATGCAGTATTCAACTCAATTCAATTTTATTTATATAGCGCCAAACACAACAACAGTTGCCTCAAGGTAAAGACCCTACATGAAAAGCATTAAATATTTCAAAGCAATGAAAAAACCATCTCCAGATAATGTCTGTGTGTAAACTGTAGATCTGTAAAAGATCTGCTTAAGACAGCGACACTAAACCTGATCACTTCATCCTATTAAATTTAATATATTCCTTATTTGATTAAATGGAGCTCATTCTGCAAAGATATCCGGTTGCAGTGGTGAATGTTCATATTTAAATTTCTAATAATGAGGTCAGTAAATCTAACAGTCCATATGAGCCAAAAGCTTAGAGGTTAAACTGCACAAAATGCTCCATTTCAAAACATTTTTCTCTACCTACAGCTCTGTATAAGGTCAAGGAGAAGAGGAGGTCACACAGGCGCTTGAGCTGATAGGTAGCCCCACCTATGTGCTTATTACATAGCCAGTCCAGAAAGTTGGCTTAAGGGAGAAGAAAGAGAGCTAAAATACTTTGCTTTAGACAGGATGAACTGTCGGCTGCACCAAGGCCCAGAATAATATGAATAGAGATCATTCTGAACTATGAATCATGCAAAGCTACTCCAGTAGAATCCAATAAAAAAAAACTGAACTGGAAATGAGTGTTATAGGTCCAGGTATAGGTTCATTGCCATCCATCCATTGCAGGCACAGCAGTCAGACAATCCATGACCTCCCTCTCCCTAGCCACCTCCTCAACTCATCTGGGAAGTCACAGAAGTATTCCCAACCAGCCAAGAGCTATAACCTCTTCATTGTGTCCTGGGTCTGCTCCAGGGCCTTGTTCTCTAAGACATGCCTGAAAATATCTCACCTAGGAGGCATCCTGAGACAGATACCTGAACCACCTCAACTGGCTCTTTTAAATGCTGAGGAGAATCAGCTGTACTCCGAGTGCTTCCCAAATGACCAAACTCCTCACCCTGTCTCTAAGAGAGAACCCAGCCCCCCTCGGAGGAAGTTTATTCCCGACCCTCGCATTAGAGAAAGTACACTGATAGTGTGACATGAAACTGCCCTGAACAAGTGAAAGTTTAGAAACAGGGCACATAATCAATTTTCATAATGTGTAATTATGAGAATACACCATTGGAACAGAATATGGAAAAGCATAACAGATCCCCTTTAAGACTGAGCCAAGGTGGAAATCAATGTAAGTCAATATAATGTCCTCCGAAGTGGTAAACCCCAGTTGTGTGTGTGTGTGTGTGTGTGTGTGTGTGTGTGTGTGTGTGTGTGTGTGTGTATGTGTGTGTGTGTGTGTGTGTGTGTGTGCACGTGTGTGTGTACACATTAGTGAAAACATGCACACTGCTCACAATGCATGCAGAAGTGTGGGAGTTATTGACAGAAGTCTGCCTGGACAGATAAACTGCAGCTGATTAAATGGGCTGCTGCACAATAAAGAAGTGTTAAAAGCAGAAAAAGAGAGGCAATTTTGTGTGTGTGGTTGCATGTGTGGAAAATGTTTGTTCAGGCCAAAACAGCGACACAGAGCTCAAACACCAGATGGACGAATTCTGAAGAAGGAGGCTGCTGACCAGAGTCCCACTGAGCTCACAAGCTAACACACCCATGCTGCGTGTCAGAAAGCCGTAGAGAACATAAACACGCTCGCAGCCATCTCTCATTTTCTTTCATCAGCTTGGAGCCAATTTTTCTCTCAAAATGCTGCTGTGTAGGCAGGCTAAAAGGCAAAAGCATGCACAAAGCTAAATAGCTGCTGGACCTCCTCTTGCAGCCCCATGACAAAATCTAGACCATCAAGATCAGATTACAGAACACCGGTGTCATTCCAGATGGCCACTTGTAAGATTTGGTGATTATGTTTCCTTAAAAACCTGCTGTGTCACCGAACACTGTATCCTAGCCAATTATGGCTTAGAGCGACCTGCATCATGAATAAAGGAATTAAAGCAGTAAGAACCAGTGACAGAAGCTTTGGCATAACAAAACATAATCACAAATGAAAATCTTTCAGCTAAAGGCTCATCGAGTATCCTAGACAAATAGTTGCATCTTGCCATGGCCTAAAACAACAAAAGAACAACGGATCACACTGTCTCATTTCCAGGTGATATCAGGTGGTTTGAAGTCATATGTTATCAGTTTGGCCCATTAGTTTTAGCTTGCTGCTTCCACTTGTCAGCTCTGCAGACAGTTTGTGCCATCATCTGAGAATGAATGCAGACCATAAGCAGCACTGTTACTCACTGGTTCCTTCAAAACGAGGTTCCTGAGCATAAGTTGTGCAGGGCCTTGCTTTGTGGAGTTTGCATTTTCTCCTGTGCTTTTATAGTCTTTCCCTGAGACCTTCATTTTCACAAAAGAGATTATAAACCTTCAAAAAAAAGAAAAAAAAGACATTGGTGCAGCATTTACTATGTGCTGTAACAAGGCACACTTATATTAAATGAGAAGGAGACAAGCATGACAGATTTGAATGTTTCTGTCCAATTTTTGGGAGGCAGAGCTGGGTCAAAGTGGAAGCAGGTTTAGGGGGGTATTTCAGATGTCAGTTTGCCTAGCAATGCTTACAAGTTCCTCCCAGTGGATTCAAAGATGCTCCCGGGCCAGACAAATTACATAAACTCTCCAGCAAATTCTGCAGTTTTCAATATTTTGAAAACTGTCCCTACTGACAACCTGAACTGTACAGTGACATTTCGCTCTTTGAGATAAAGAAGTTCAAATGGGAAACAGCAGTTGGAACAACTATTTATTTTGTTTATCATTTTAAAATAATGCAGAACAATGTGGCAGACTGATGGGAAAAAAACTAAACGATGAAAGGAAATCCGTGCCGGTCTGGTGGCAGGTCCAGTCTGATCTTTAAAGGCCAGAGGTAAGAACTTGACTAACAGACGTGTCCAGTGACAGCAGAACAGAAAAGAGCAGACACTCTGACCTTTGCTCATAAAGATAAGACTGTGGAGAAAAGGAGAAAGAGATTAAAGCAAAATGACTGAGAGGCTAAGAGGCGTTACAAAGATTTACTGTGTCCACCCTGTCACAGTAACTGCAGCTAATACAATGGAGGTGAACTGATGGTAGATGGTCTGAACACTTTGTGTCACGGCTGTCGCTTTAAATCAAAGAGATCGTTCTGGATTCTTTCTCCCCCACTGTCTGTCAGCATACCTGATCTGACCACCTACAAAAAGAGCTAAAGGTTAATGGAGGTCAGGAGTGTGATATCACAGCCTTGACGGCCAAACAGAGGATGAAATTATGAAAGTAGCCCGACGAATCGGGGCAGAGTCACGCTGCGCTGCATACATTGTTATTTTGCCAAGATCTGTTTTGGATATTTTTCCAAAAGTCAAATAAACAGCGATTAACGTTACACCTGTTTCAACTTTTCAGATAGTTTTACTGACAGTTGTCTTTTCAAGGAATACTCTTAGCACACTAGCAAGTCCACCCTTGGGAACTTCCCAAAACAGTTTAACCTTTGGGCTGCTGAGCAGCTCAAGGACTCTTCAGTGATGGAAATTTGGGAGAGCCAAGTGCATTTCTTCATTCCCACCCAGACTTATCATGATGGCCTTTAGGGGTCAAATTTTAGATCACCACTACCATTTTCCCACAGACTCTTATAGAAGCAGAACTTTTGGATCTAGTGGATCTATCGGCTGCTGGCCATTCCAGAAGAAATGATTTAAGGCACTTCGAATTTTAGAAACGAAACCTACACCTGCATTTCCAATCTTTGGTACTGAATGATAACATTTAGGGCATTTCAGTCTGGTGTCTCAACTCCACACAGAAAGCCTGAAGGCGGTGGATTTGACCCCAGAACCCGCTTGCTGTGAGGTGACAGTACTAACCACTGCACCACTGTGTGTGTCATGCTCTAAGAACCTCCTGGAGTCCAAGACAAGCCACTTGGTGACAGCTGTAGAAGTGAATGGGAGTGCAACTGGTTGTCCGTCTCTCTGTGTTACGTCCCACACCCCCACAATCCTGAATTAGATAAGCAGTTAAGAAAATGGGTGGGTAGATGGATGGATTACATACAATTCAGCACTGAATGGAGAGAAAATGAGGTGTTTTTCATAATTAGCTGCCCGAGGGCGAATCCAGTCTTTGTCTAATATTAATTATGCAACAATATTGGATGCTGCCAAGTACAACGTTGGTGAATGAGTATAAACAAATTACTATTTCACCTTCAATTGTGCACTAATACATGATCATGCAGCTACAGGCAGGCAGACTGAGTGGAACAGAACAGAGGCAATGACCAGAGGAAGAAATAAAAGGAACTGAAAGACAGACAATTAAAAAGTGAGACAGGAAATGGTAGAGAGAGACAGGCAGCTTAAAGGGATAGAAAGGCAGCTGGAAAGACATGTAACAGATTGAAACAAGCACCCGACCCAGAATGAGCACTGGTCATTTGCATGAGAATACCAAGTCTGGAGGGTAATTTCAGCAGCCTGATAACATGTCAGTCGGACAGAAAGTCCACCAGGACGCCAATGGGCTCAATGCGGCACTGACAGCAGCAGCAGGCTGAGGAATACTGCAGGTTCTCTGCAGGAGAAGCAGGAAAGATTCATCCATATGAGATGCTACAAAAAGAGCCCATGAAGAAAGTAATACATCTTATTTTAGAGTGTAAAAATCTCAATTTTCAGAATTTGCTGAAATAGTTTCAAACTAATCAAAGTGTTCGTGGGGTTTTCGACACTTGCAGTTGACTTGATAAGTGTCAGGTGTCCAAACTAATTAATGAATCTGTTCTGACCTTTGTGATAATATTGCTGTTCTTGCAATTTATGGAAACAAGAAGATTACTTTCAAAAGATCCAGCATCATGTAAATTTGGGGAATTTATGAATTATTCAGTATAGAAACATGTACTCAGACTGCTGCAAATATAATTACATGCAGGGAAAAAAACAGATACTTAAGTAATACTATTTCAGAAATAACAACTTTTTGGAAACCGCAGAGCGTAACTGAATATGAAAATCAATACCTGATTAGTTGGCTGCTCTTACATAGTTCCAATTTACAGCTTCCAATTAAAGTTTAATTCTGCCTTCAAATCTAACCCTTTGGGAAAATGATTACTGTGGCACAATAATTCTTTTCAAGTCAATTTCAGCATAATTGCAGTGGCGTCACTGATAACTGTCAGCGGCGCCTACAGAAGAAAGAAAATGTTTAAACATGAAGACTGCTATTAACATTTGGCAAGAAGACCGAGATGGCTAAATGACTTCTTACCAGTGAAAATAAAATGTAATGCAGATGAAGCAGAAGCTGGACAGGGGCAATTCAGTGAAAGGATGAGGTGGGATGGGCAAGATATATGGAAAGGGAAAGAAAAATGGGACGAAGGAGAGAGTGAGCGGCAGAGAAAGGAAAGATAAATGAAGGATAACAGTAACCAGTGGGGAAACTGACATAGTTGAGTCATTCATCCTCCAGGTTTCTGTTAATAGGCCATTCATCTCCAATCAATAGACTATAAAAGGGTTTTTATCCATTTCTGGTGTCCCCTTCACACCTCCAATGTGATCAGCTACATCAGGTTAAAGTCCCAAGTACATTGTCAGGTCCTCAGGTGAATGTGTGAATGCAAAGGGAAGGTGCTTTGTTTCATAAAGTGTCTGGCTTGAAAGTATATTTTTGTTTCCTTTATAAATGGCTTTGGGATTTTGTTTTTTTGTCTTTCATTTGCAAATCCCAGTGTTGCTGCCTTGTTGTTGTATGGCTGCTGTGGCTGAAGAGGCAGAGAGGGTCATCCACTTATTGGTTTAAACCCTCGCTCCTCCAGTCCTGGGTAAGACATCTGTTATCTGCTTGTGCTGGGAGAAGAGCTCTATGTACAAATTTGCTTGCAGTATAAAGTACTTTGAGTGGTTCCTCTGGATCTCTATTAGCATCCTCATTATCATCAGATTTATCCCTGACTGTTCTTCCTTAGGTCTTCCATATATGTGAAGAATAGTATAAAGCCATATACAAACAGTCCATTCATTCCTTGCGTGCGTCAGTAAAATATCAAGCTGTAGTTTACATAAATGTGCAATATTTCCAGACTGAGGTGAGTGGTGAACCCTGAAGTTCTCAGCTGGTTTGGTTTTACTTTCTCTCACCCTTTACATATAATGACTTCCACTTTCTTCCTTCTGGAGAAATACAGATCAGCACAGTTTAAAAAGAGCTTCATTCCAGATGAACAAATCTTAACTTTGCCATTCTACATTCTCTGTAATTTATTTAATTCTTCAGTATTTTGTATTATGATTCTTTATTGTCTCCGTTTTTACTGGAAATACTGGCGAGAATGGATGACTCACTCAATCTGTTGACGGGTAGAAATAAAGTAACTTGGACTTCAACCCAATCAGTATCATTTTTCAGTCTATTTGTGAGTATTTAGTGAAAGTTTGAAAAACAAATCTGTAAAGCCCGACCCGACACACAGTTATTGTGATCACTTTGTTTATTGCAATTTCCCACATGCAGTTGCCTTCGGTTCGACACCCGATTCGCCAACTTTGCAGCTGGTCTCCAGCACATACGCCTTCCTCTTCGGTCCCCAGCTTCACTATAAAACGAAGACTCTTCATTAGGAGAGCATCACCACCTGACCGGACCGGACCAGACCGGACCGGACCTGCCTCCCTGCCACCGCCCCCTTGAGCTCACTGCACCACCCTTCCCCTGCAACTGAGCCAGGGACCACGCCTCTGCCACAAAATCAAAGTTTAGATTCACAAGAAAACTGGGCCACCTGAAACGTGATTTTTGTAGCCAACTTTATGGTGTCTGAGCACTTTGAGACTTAGATCCACAATTTCTTTATGTTATTTGGTCTACAACTTTGCAATGCTTCAGCAGTTATTTAATCGTTTATAATAAAATCTTTGGCAACTACTTGATCGACACTGAGGTTTATACACAGACATAGAGGATGTATTACTTTATAATTTAGTACAAATTAGTCTCATTAAAAAAAAAAATACAGAATTGCACTCAAAAATGATAACAGCATCAACTTCATTGTAGTTACTTGAACATGCACACTGACAATCCTCCGCTAAGCTTCAACATATTAACATTGTGTATTTGAACATGTTAATATGCCAGTTTTTAGCTCAAAGCACCACTGTCCCTGGCAGGGAAAATAACTGATCTTTGAAGATCACAGTTTCTGTCAAACAAAAGGCTGTAATTCAAAACTGGTTCAGTGGTTAAAGGAAGCCAAAAAAAATTGTTTTGGTTTGCTATCAGCGAACACAGACCTCCCATGATTAAAGAAGACACTACAATCTTCTGTTCTGAGGCTGCTCTGCTCGTATTCACATTTTTTTGGTGTATAAATGTACTTGGTATATCATGAAATATGGAATTGTAATCTATAGTTATTCCATTTAAAGTGAATAATCTCATCACATATAAGACATGTTCATGACCTTCACTGCTCATCAATAACAATAAAGTTTGAATGAGTGAAACATTATAGATTTCTTGTTATGGTGTGCCGTGTAGGTCATATTTAAAGCCTGATAATCGGTGTTCACTTAGTGGATAAATGAAGTGAGAGTGAAGCAGCTCCTTAGAGAACAACCAGAGGAAGCAGAGTTTGCAGCAGAGATGGAAATGAGTCGGAGACATTCATTTATTCATCGATTTCCTCAGCAAACAGCTGGGAATGCTCCCTGGGATCCCGAACCAAGAACTTCCTTATCTACTGGCAACATACTAGAGCAAGATTAGGAAAAATAAATGCATGAAGGTTACCGCTGTCTTGAAATTATTTGTTAGGACATTAAACCAGATGTTGCCGTGGGATCTCAGCTGGTACTCTATTGCCCATTATAGCCCAGGAGTTCTTTCGTGTTTAAATGATCTGTTTCTACAGATTTCCCTTCACACATTAACGGCAACCCCTGTGGATACACTGTACTACTTAAAGAATGTAGAGTTTATGCTGGGTGTTTTGACTGTACCTGGATTATTTTAGTGCAGGGGTATAGCATCAACATCATGTTTTTATATTCATGTAAATTTAATGAACTAGCAGCCTGAGGAAGTTATTTTGTCCTATAATGCTCTCCTCTCTGGCAAATTTAAAATGTATGGGTCGGCTGGGGGCAATTCTAACAACTGTCATATTATTGTAAGACTACAAATTTCAATCTAATTTCAGTAAACAAGCTAGAGTCCGAAACCTGACTCTGCACATGCTCAGCGAGATCCTGTCCCAACCTTGATAAAGGTAAGGGCACGAGTTTGAACAAAAATACTGATTTTGAGGAATAAAACTATACACATTTTTCTTCAGACTTAATCTTTAACCTATATATTCAAAATGACAACAAACAACTCGTGCCACAAATTTTCAACATGACCCCAAAATCAGGTGCATCTGAAACACAGTTCACAGGTGCACACCGATTATTGTAGCATGTGAAGCAGAAAAGAAAAGTGACCAGTTTTCTTGTCATCGGTTAGCAGTACTACACAAACTAATGAGAACTAAAGTTAACAGAGAACGGCAAACATGACCTTGACCATGGGCAGACTTTTGATGAAGATCCATCAGGTGACTGTCTGAAACTTTCACCAAAATCCGATCATTCCAGGAGGAGGAGTGAAACTGTGGGTAGATGCACGATAGACACTTCACCACAGCATAAGATTGAGCTAAAAATATTACAGTTGCCTTGGTCTTCCAACCTTGATTTTTTCCCACAGTACAGAAATGAATATTTATGCCTGTGTACCACTGAGATTTTTTAATATATACAGTATATACTGCATAAATATACAGCACAAAGTGTCTGTGATATTGATGGTAGCAGTGAGAGGATTTATGTGAGAAATTACTCAATATATAAAATCCTGGAGGCACATTCTATCTCTTCTCTGTCTTCTCTTTTTACTACTGTTTAACATAACTACAAAACATGGAAACAAGACATTTCACTTGGATTTCGAGGAAATAAAAACCCAATCGTATACTGTGCAACATATAAGACAGCTGAAACAATTCCAGTTGCAAACTCAGCTCACGCGGATAATAACTGTGTAAACACCATCACATGAGCAAGATGCAATGGATAGTGCATTTATACTCTGAAAAAAACAATTAAGCTATTAATTAATAGCTATTAAGCTGCGCTTCTCTGCATGACGTTGAGGGAATCCTTGTTAATAATGACAACGCTGACCGATACTTGCTTGTGGGTTGCTTGTGCATGCTGGCACTATGTAGGTAAGTGCTAGCAAGTAGATGAAGATACCAGGAAGTCAGACACAGGAATGGATAGAGAACTTGGTCGATTACCAGAGTAAAGTGCTCAGTGCACACTAAATGCTTCACTTCCTATGTACTTTGAACCCATGTGAAGGCTGTAACAAACCTGCACTGGAGACACACCCGGTGTCTTACTGGGTAAGGCATGATTTACAGCACTGTGTTGAATCTGTAACGTATAGGGCGATGTAGATATTTGCATTAATAATACTTGTGTAGTGTTGGGTCTATGTTCCTCTGCAATCACAAGGCAAACTGAGCTGTTCATACTGGATTTGGAACTAATAAATCTTAAACACAAACAGCACACAATATATAAAAAAAAACACCTACTGAAGCACGGAAAGATGGAAGCCTTCAGGAACTCTGAATCTATTTACATACTGTCACAGCTTTGGAGAAAAACTGCTTATGTCTACTCTGGAAGAATACTGGCTATTGCATTAGCATAATGAGCAAGCAAGAGACAATTACAGCCTATTACATGTTGTTTCACTGAGGTATCATCCTTGTGCTAATCAATATGCTATGTTTACAAGACATATTACTCCCAAACAGACCTGCCATTGTCACTGAAGTCTGGTTATTGTAGTGTGTAGTTATATTTCTGAGAAGGTGCAGGTCTGTATATGCTGTAGTCTGGATCACAGACTTAATGTAGTATTATAAATCAAGTCAACAGTCTACAGGCTGTTATGTATGTGCCTTTAATCAATCAGCAGTAAGTAAAATCTTCTTTATGGGTAATACAAAATGGTCTCAGGTTACTTTTAACATTAGTTTTAAGAGTTTTAAATGTTCACAAATCTTTGAAATCTTGTCTCTGTCATCTTTGCGTCTCCTAGTTAATGAAAGACCAAGAAATGTCAGTTCCATTACAGCAGGGTGGCTTTTGAACATCAAATGCCAGCAAAGGGCAACAATGAAAAATTAGCTCTTACAGTCTTTAATACACGGCCTGAAGTGTCACTGCAACGCCTGCTCATTTCTTTACTACCAAGCAGAGTAGAAAGTCAAATTCAGATTTAATGAGTCACGCTCTATTATAATTTATGCTAAAATAATTTAGCACTTAATATAGAGCGTGCAGCGTGTTGACGGAGTACTCCTACAGTTGCTCAGATACAAATTACAGAAGTAGATTTTTTTCCTTAAGATCAGACTGGCACCTTTTTGTTTACTGTAAGTCTCACATACTAAACTAAAGACAGACGCTGTGTTGTTCAAGCTTGCATTTTTTCCCCAGTTAAAAACATTCAGGTCCAAATTAAAAGCACGTACCACCCTTTCAACTAATAGTTAATCCATAATCCTATTTTTTCCCCAAACCATGCCAAAGGCACAAACACCATTCGCATCAGTTTTTTGCATATTTGTCACACTTACATGTTTCAGATCATCAAATATATTTTAATACTAGTTAGGTACTTTAGTTTGAAAGCAGCAGAAACAGTTTCTCACCTTCTCTTTTGTTGAGTTTGGCGAAACCCGGGGCGTGGCTGCTGGACAGCTGGGACGAGCTTCGGAAGGAAGATGGCGGCAGATTGGAGACCAGTGCGCTGTCACACACCTCTGTCAAGAAACATCAAAACATACAGTTTAATAAATGTCCTTCAGATTTGGACATTTACATGTAAATGTCTGCATGTCCACTGCTGTGCTTTTTGAGGGTCTATAATTACGTTCGTTTCAACATCTCCACACAGATATAGCCTCCTCAAAATATTCCTAGAGTGAACAAAACAAAATTAAAAGTCTGAGAGAAGTAAGCGTAGTTGAACACAGCTATGACGCATCCTGAGTAATAGCACTCTTAGCTCAAGAAATCTGTTACTGGGCTTCAGTGCCACGTTTTAGCCTCAGTAAGCAGAGAGGAGCAGTGGATGTGTTATCTTTGAATTGCAGGGTTAATGTCAGCTACAGTTCCTCGCTGCACAGTTAAGTAGTTCACAACAGTAGGTTGATGCAGGAATGTCTTTTTTATGCTTTAAAATCAAGAGGAAAAAAAAAAAAGGAAGCATCCAAACTTTTTATCTGAGTGAAAAAAAGCTGAGTGGTTCAAAGAGTAGAGATCAACAGCAAAAAGCACAATGAGAATATCACAATACCCGACACAGCTGGAAATGGATTAGTCTCCATCTCTTAGCCTGAGTGAAAACCTGATGAAATGTTATAAACAGCGGGGTGGGAGTGCTCTGATGCTGAGAGGTAAAAGCCTTGTCTCTGCAAATGATCAGCTTTTTTAAGATAAAAGAAGTTTATTCGGACGGCTTTTGATTGTTTCGTTCTAAAGCCTTAAAGAGGCGCTAATGACAACTAAAGTGTTGAGCCTGTGAATATAACAACATGAGTGTCAAAGAGGAGTCTAATCATTCAGGAGCTGGTTTAATGTTCCCCAGGTAGAAACAGGTCTTTCGGCAGTAATGGCTCCATATTAGATGAATGAACAGCGTAATAATGTCCAGTTGGATGAGTAAATGGTGTAATTCTGGCTCAATGGATAAATGAACGTTGCAATCATGTCGTGTTGCGGAGATGAATGGCGTCCTGAGTGAGTCATTATAGGCTGGATGCTGATGGGGATGATTCAGTGTTGTCAGAGGAAACCTTTACATCTTTCTCATATTTAGTTTATGGATGATTCCCTGCAATCAAAACATAATATATTGAACATTATGCAGTAATTAACATTAATTACTCTTATTTTAATTGGAGCCTCTCTCGCAGTCTCCAATAAACCTACAAAAAAAGAAAACAAGCACTTTTTTGTTCAAATTAAAGTAGATTTCTCTTTCATTTATTATAGCTACATGACATAGAGAAATCATTTGTAAAGACAGAATACAAATGAATGTTTGTTTTACTGTATCTGATTGTCTTTGGTCTGCACAGCATAATCACATCCCACAGATATACACACGGATTCATGATCACCAGCCCCATAAATATTCATAGTTTTCCTCTCAAGCTGCAAACTGTAAGCTAAAGCCAAACTATCACCGCCTCCATCCAAAGCCTCTCCGTTAATGGATGTTGTTCTCCACCACTGAGACAAGAGCCAATTACTATGATTCACGCAGCAGTCCGATCTGGGCCCAGAACTCTGACAGCAAGGCTTTAGTTTCGATTACTCTGTCAACATCAGTGCACTTCATCTCAACAACACAAGGTCTTCATCCGCCTCCCGATAATTTCAAAGAGGAATACCATTCCATTTACAGCAGCTCTTTTCAAATGAAATTTGTAGCTAGAGCCAACAACAATATTGGCCTACTTACCTGTAGTTAAAGAAAATTTTGTATCAGTTTAGAAAAGAGCAGGATTTTAAATTTTAAAGCACTGACGATTCACAAACTGAACCCTGAAATCCTGGAATATTTACTTAGTAACTGTGGATGCCAAGTATTTGGATACACAATTAAATACACTGTAGAGCCCAAATGTGGCATTCACTCTCAAGATAATGGTCTAAATGTAATTTTTTCTCATTTGAATGCTTCAAAATACTGGATTTTGATATTATTAAATCTATATCTTCGGCAGGTGTTTTAACCAAACTGCAACACACGATAGAGGATTCACAAACACAAATGCAATGAGCAACAGCTGTAATTCCAAACACACCACAAGTCAGTTGAGGATTTACCATTTTACACTTCTGTTAAAGAGAATACAGAAACAGTCAACAGTCTTGTCCAATACGGTCTCACATAGGAACCCTGAGGGGTAGCTGTGACTCAGGTGGTAGAGTGGGTTGCCCACTAATAAGAAGGTCAATGCTTCAATCTCAAGCTACAATACTTCAGTCTTCATGTCAGAGTGACCCTGGACAAGATAATAAGTGCCAAAAGCAACAGCTGACACATCCATCACAGTTTGTGACAGTGTAAAGTAGGGCTGCCACGATTAGTCGACTAGTCACGATTACGTCGACTATCAAAATCGTCGACGACTAATTTAATAGTCGACGCGTCGTTTGAAGCTTTGCAAGATCCCAAAAGACACAGGAATAAGCAGTAGGATTTAAGAGTGTAATAACGGACTGAAACAGTCAGTTTCCAACAATGGCGGCAGCTAGTTAGTTTTAAGATTACTCTTATTATTCCTTCTGGGTCACAAAATAAACGTTTAACATATTTTCAGGTGAGAATGTAACTGTGTAAACCTCAAATATCTGCTCAGTTTATGAAGACACCACATATTTTCAAAAGTGCTCCGATGTTTTCGGAGACGTCTGTTACCCACCAGCTCGATAGCTAGCCGGGGTTCAAGGCTCACTAGAGCCGGTGAGAACACCGGACTCCCGGCACATCGTTTTCAAACCCACCGCTGTCTTTCGCTACTCAGGTTAAACATGATGTATAAGTCACTTAGATAACTTAAAAATGTTATTGTTTGGCTTTTTTCAGTATTTTATTTGTTCCTGAGTAAATCGGTTTGGCTGAGATTAAAGTTATAGTTTTTACACAGCTGAATAAACGTCAAGCAGACAAATGATTATCAGAAGTGTGAGATGCTCGAGAATATACTCCGGTGTCCTGTTATATTTTAGATAGCAAGGAGCAGACGGCTGAGTTTATTAAACTTCACCGAAACAATCTGCAAATTTCATTAAAATTTAATAAACTATCATCTTGTCTTTATTTTTAGTTAGCACATACCTTAAACATTTAAAGCTGTAAGCTAATGATAGTTATATAAGAGCAGACGCACGCTGGTGCAATAAGCTGTACGTTGTACGTCCAATGGATGAATGATCTGATTAGTCGACTAATCGCAAAAATAATCGGTGACTAGACAACTATCAAAATAATCGTTTGTGGCAGCCCTAGTGTAAAGTGCTTGGAGTGGTGAGTATACTAAAACATATATATCAAGAATATTTGATCAAAGGGCTTCTTCACCATTACTTATGCATTAGCTCTGTCTCCTGCAGCACATCCAGTACCTGCATGTAGCAATTTCTGTCCGCCAATTTTATGTGCTGATACTATTTTAATCCTCCTTAGGACAGGAGTGAGTATTTGCCTGTAACATAAAAAGCACTGCAATGTACAGTGAAAAGCAATACAGTGGGCAGCTACTGTTAAAAATTCAATCGTTTGTTTGCTTTAATAAAAATATAAAGACTATCATCAGCCTTAATTCCAAGCACAGCAGAAAGCTGCTTTCAGCTAGAAAGATCTGTACACTTTGCTATGCTATCCACCCAGCAACAGTTTGTAGATAAAGTTAAAGAGCAGCTAAACATAATGAGTCATTTCACAGATTAAAAGTCTGATATTTCCTAAAGGAACTGATACAAAATGAAAAAAAAAAAAAAAAAGGATGGCGTGCAAAGGCATACAAATAAATACTAATTCTTGTGTAGTGTTGTGATAGACACGTTTCACAATACAGCTGGGAAGCTAAGAATTAAAGCTTATAATTATACAGTCAATTTATTAGGTACACCTTGCTAGTGCTGGGTTGGACCCCCTTTGGCTTCAGAGCTTGTTTAAGTCCTTGTGGCAGAGATTCAACAAGGTCCTGCAAACATTCCTCACAGACTTTGGTCCAGACTGACACTGCTGCAAATTTGTCGCTTGTACATCCATAATGTGAATCTCCTATTCCACCGCATCGCGACGTGCTCTACTGGATTCAGATCTAGTGACTATGGAGGTTATTTAAGTACGATGAACTCAGTGACCTCATGTTCAAGAAATCAGTTTGACATATTTTGAGGTTTGTGATATGGCATTTTATCCTTCTGGAAGCAGCCATCAGAAGATGTGAACAAAGGCATCAACAAGCTAAGAAACAATACTGAGGTAGGCTGTAGCATTTAAATGATGCTTAGTTGGCACTAAGACAGTGAACTTTTGATACAAGGCAGAATGGAGAATTGCTGATCAATGGATATTGTCTTTTTGTCAGACTATTCTCTTTAAACTCTAAAGATGATTGTGTGGAAAAATCCCAGAGGATCAGGAGTTTCTGAAATACTCAGACTAGTCTGTAAGTCACCAACAACCATGCAAGTCACTTCTATCACGTTTCTTTCCCATTCTGATGCCCAGTTTGAACATCAATACTTCATCTTCACCATGTCTATATAGCTAAATGCACTGAGATGCTGCCATGTGATTGGCTGATAGATATTTGCACCAGCAAGCAGCTGAACAGGTGTACCTAATGAAGTAGTTGGTGAGTGTATATCCACGTGGAGGGATAAATGTCTATGAATATTTGGTCCAGCTGCTTGTTAACATTAGAAAGCCTTCAGCTTGGCCTCAGTGGCACTGTAATTTGATTGTAAAATTATTGGGTATTAACCGAGTCTGAACTCTGTTTAGTACAGTGTGTTGCAGCAGTTATCATTAAACATCAGACCATATAACACAGTTATACTGCACTTTATAGTTACCAGAGTGGAGCAGAGGCTCATACATATTTAATTCTAGCATTTTAAATGCCATCCAGCTACTCAACAATCATCAGAAGGCGTCCAGCTCTTTTGTCCTCTGAAGTTCCTCCTGATAGTCTTTATTCCTCCAGGCTTTGCCCTTACCGACACTGGTAACTGTGGGTGGTGGGGGAGCTCTCAGTATGAAAAGCAGGTGAATTACAGTAGTCTGAAGAGGTGAGATGAGAGGGACGGCTCTCCAACGCGGAGTGCTGTAATCCCTGAGGAGATAATGTGTGGTGAGAGCACAGCCTCGCTGAGGAAACAGTCGAGAGAGAGCAGTGGAGTTTTAAAACACAGGGCCACTTTTCCTCGGCGGAGCTGTGGCATTTAAAAGCCGATGTCCCTGACAGTGTGACTAGTGGAGCACAAACACAGACAGCTCAGAGGAAAATGGAGCTAAATGTTGAATACCTGCTGGCCTCTGTAGCCAACGAACCTCAACACTGACCCTGGCTGTGTTGGACAGAGAGCCTTTCTGAATATTAAACTGCTGCACCTTCCTGAAAACACCTCCTGTCTTTGTGTAAGCTTCACATTTAAGCGTGTTAGACTAAAAATATATATATATAATAATGCTTTTAGGCATTCAGATCACCACAAAAACATTATTCCTGATCAACGTATTATAAATTTACACAGAAAAGATGATTCTTCAATCTTCAGCAAAGTGAAATATCTCCTGGCAGAAAAAAGAAGGAATCATGTATTGAACTCTGAGTGATGGGAAATATCCTTTCAGTTCAGTCAAAAACCTCCTGGACACCCATCACTCAGCGTCTGCACTATCCATCAATTCATACAGTGCCAACTTTATCGTTGCACCAATGTGACAAATGGTCAGTTTGACCGCATTAAAAAACATTAAAGGAAATTTTGAAAAAATCTCTGGAGGGTATAAGGCAAATACATTTTATCACCCCTGAAATGACAGACTAATACCAGAGACAGAGTGGCTCATTCACCTGCACTGTCCACTTCTTTACTGAATAGAAAGTGCCCACAGAGTCCGTGACTGAGCTGGGGACCCTGAATACCGATGAGCTCCATCCATCACCTCAGCAAACAGAAGGTCTTGCACTTCAGAGCTCTATAAGCCCCACAAACCCAAAGTTCAGTGCCTCTCAGTATGAGCCAACTTATTTAGCCGTTCAAAGCACGTAGCAGTAAGCAGGATAATGAGGCTCCAGCGATGGTTGTTTTTGCTCCAGAGCGCTAACAATCATCCTCAAGCAGAAAACATCAATGCTCATTTTACTAATCCGCACAACGTCTACCTCCAGTTTGACCCAAGGGGGTTCAAGCCCGCTCCTGCCTGGATATGCACAGAGAAAGAAAGAACGCATTAAAAATACAACACAGTGAGCTTTTTTGCATTTTGTTTTACTTTAGCTCAGCCGCGTGGTTTATTTTTTCAGTGTTGCGAAGCTAAAAGAAATAACCCAAAGTCTTATATTTTGAGTTGTAACTGGTAAAGGGTATTTTAAAATCGTCTCCAAATAGACCAAAGATCTTGATTTTGTTATCAGTTCAAATGGTTTTGACATTTAGGATATTTAAATCTTGTGCTGTCTTATCAATGACATAGGGGGTCTTCCATCTGAAACTTAAATAGCTGTGTATCACTTAATTTAGTTTTGACATATATTTCAACTTTTTCCCACTCGTTCAGTCCAGTTTATTGTTGTTGCACTTGCAGAATTTATTGAAACCTTTGGCCCAATATGTTTTTTAGATTATGTGCTTTAGCTTTACTTCTTTAAGCCTGGTTGTTCAAGGCTGCTAAATCATTTAAGTTTACCCAAGTTTATATAGTTAAGTAACCCTTTAAGTCCTTGAATATTGTTCCACAGTACCGTGAATAACCTTAGACTTTTATGAAAGACATTTGGGAAAAATGCATTCACATCAGTCCAGACTGCGATTTGCAAAACTCCATGAAACTCTGACAAATTTACAATAATTAAATAACTGTCACCAAACTTGTTGGAACATAAATCAAATGCAACAAATCCTACATCCCCTTAGTCAGAAAACAGTAAATGATTTCTCGATTGGTTGAATGAACTTGCCATGCAGTTTTGAAAAATAGCCCCATAAGTTGTTTTTTTTGTTTGTTTTTTTTTAGACCAGGAGTGCAAGGGAGGAATAGGTTAATTAAATGAAAAGGTCAGATCGACAAGTGAGAATAAAAAGGAAAAAAGACAAAATGTACAAAAAAAGTGCTGAACAATGTACTAAATGTAGGTTTAAATATAGGCTTTTAATTTTAAACATCAAATTTTAAAAACATACACATTACTCACACTACTTGAAGACACTGTTTAGGTTAGAACTTGACTATATTTTCTAATTTTTAAGTGTATAACCTACATTTGTTTATACAAATTGTATGGCTTTTTATCACAGTGCTATCAGAAGAGAATAAAACAAAGAAATAGTCATTGTGACATAAAACCACTGTTGATCTTACTGCTGATTCAGACATTAATCATTTTGTACAGTAATTTTAGATGTAAAACCACACCACTGTCTCACACATTTTATTTGTTTAAAAGATACAGGGAGGCAAGAAAAAAGGTTTAAATTGGATTGTTGTTATGTATCTGTTGACCAGGATTCCTGCTATTTTCAGATTTCTCTGGAGAAATTCCTTTTGCACTTACACATTTGTGATTTCACTGTGGACCTTAAACTTGAAGAGCAAACATCAACTCTTCTGTCAAACTGACCGTTGCCCGTGCTGAGGTTCTAACCGGCAGTTTTAAGTCAAACACTTCTGATTTTCCAACCTCAGACGTACACATCACATAACTATTTATTTCTTTTATTCTTTGGACATTCACAAGGTTGTCTAGCCTGAATGTGTTCCCTAGGGTCATATTGTTGATTTAAAGTTTTAAAGTAGTGCTCTGAGAGCTCTGACACAGAAAAAAACGGGTAAACAACATAAACTGCAGGACATCATGCATTAAACTCAAAGAGCTTTCTGAGATACACCCGGACAATTTTCGTTTCCCATTGTCCACTTACCCAAAATGAAATTTAAGTTGTTGTTTGACAAACTGAAAGAAAGTGTGCATCACTGACCCATAAGCATAAGAGGACAGAACAGACCTATGGAAAGCCTGAAAGAGGTCCAGAGGGTGATAGGAAGATGACCTTCAAGGGTAATAGACTACTACTACTACTACTACTACTACTACTACTCAGCCAAAAAAAAAACTGAGTAGAGTCTTGAAGTTTTCTTGATACTTGTGTGACACTGGAAACTCAAGATAAAGAATTATATTTCTTGCTCACTGTTTTTAATGCTTCAAAGATCAGCTATAAGGAATCAGTATTTTATGATGGGCTTCCTCTTGTTTGCTTCCTGTGTTCTTCCCTGCAAACATCTGCCTGTCTGACAGCTACCAAACTGAGATGCTCAGCACTTTAACTCCTCTGGCTGTGAGCAATGGCAAGGATATTTGTTCTTCAGCTCCAGTTCTTTAGCCAGATGTCGAACAGGCTCCTGCATAATGCCGATTCATTCTGGCCTTATCCAGCTGGAAAACACCAGATAATCAACTCATTATGTGCAACACAATCTGTGTATGTAAGGCTATACAGTAGCCCACACACAATCCGACACTGCCTTTGAAAGCAGAGAACAATCATCCTTCTTATTGAGGCTCGTCACACTGATCAGTGATGTGGGTGGCTGTGTGGGAGACAGACATCAACCAAATGAAGTGATCAAAACAGCAACGAGCCACAGAACCACAGCATTTAAAATTCCTTCATCTTGAAACTGCCAGGTTTAACTTGCAAAAAGACACGGACACAGAGTTACAAGAAACTGCTAAGAGATTAGACTTTGGTCCATTTATATGCTGCTAAAACCGAGAACATTTATCGTGAATCACAACGCCAGAAATATGCAGATTTAGAAGGAGTGCTGCAAGAAACACCAATCATAGTGATGGCCCCAAGAGGATATATATTTAATAAAAAAAATCCACTAATTCACTGGCAGCAATAAGCAAATGATTTTAATATATTTGCCTCTAAATATCTATTAATAGAGGGCAGCAGACCAACAAGTCTCTGTGGGGAAAAGAAATGGTACAAAATGTAATATTGTTCTGTCATTCAAGTAAAATGCAGGGATGTTCATATCATCCAAGCAATGGCAAATCTAATTTATTTCAAAAAGGAAACACTGAATTGGACACTGGGGATTCATAAAATTGAAAACTGCATTGCACCAGCAGAAGAGCTTACACTACAAACTATTTTTATGCAAATGAGATCTAGGAAAACACAGTGTAACTTTTATCTTTTTTCATAGGGTCAGTAGCCATAAATATGAAGCAGTATTGTAATATGAAACTATATTTTATTGATTTTCATTTTGCTTCATGCTTAAAGGGGAATTTTTTGCATTGATATATGTTGGTTCAGACCCCTTAAAGGGCACTTCACCTCAGGAATCAAATGCACAAATGTAATTTTTCCTCTGGTGCCATTTATCCACCTGTATTCCAGTGTGATTAGATGTGTGTTTTTAAGACGTCTAGCTTATCTTGACTATAATATAACAGCACCACAAAAAAAAAGAAATAAAAATAAATCTGTTGGAAAACTGAACAGCATCAGTGTCTCTTTTCATGTCATCTTACCACAATTTTCTTTATGCTGAAATTCACTTGCAAACCAAAGGAAACATGCAGCTAGTTGACATTACAGCCGAGTGGGTGTAATCAGGATTTTAAATCTACTTTGTTACGACCCTCTCATCACAGGTAATCCTTTTGCACAGTTATAGTTAATGAAGTTCACATGAAACTGGTTACTATGTTGACTTTTGGAGTAAGCCGTGAATGATTTCCAAAAACACTGTTGTTTTTCACATGTACTTTTGTGGAATTTTAAGCACCACAACGTGAGTGCCCTTTAATTAACTGAAGAGAAGGTACACATACAGTTCTGGTAAGAAGTTTACATACACTCATAATTCTGGCATCATTCTGACTGGATATTTAACTACTCTTCTGGGTAGAAAAACAGTTAAGATCAGTTAAATCTTTGGGATCATTTTCATGCTAGGGCACCCAACTATGTACAAGTTTCAACCATCTAGCTGCTGATTTGAAGTGAGGATGAAGAATTAGTGCTGCTTCTTCGTTATTCTATCCACTTTGGCCCATATACCAGCACCACTGTCAGCAAAACAACCCCGGAGGATGCTGCTGCCACTTGTATGATGCTTAACAGATGAACAGTGTTCTTTGGTTATAAAGCCTCATCTTTAACCCTCTCAGCATAGCTCTTGTCATTGTGGCCAGGTAGCTCTTTGTCTCTAATGAACATAAAACTTTTGGCTTCTCTGAGTGGAAAGCTGCAAACTTCAGTTGAGCTTAGGGTATTGATTTTGGACCAGGGTTTTCTTTATTGGTTAAAAGACCAATAAAGAAACCCCTGTACATTATACATCCTTCAGTGGCACTTTTTAAAAGGTTCAAGTGTAGCTATATATTTGAACCTGTATGTATACCTTTGACCCTGTGTGGGTCAAATTAAAAGACTAAAACACAAATCTCGGACATGTAAAATTGATTTTGGGGTGGACGATCCCGTTAAGTTCATGTGAAAGCTTTAAAGCTTAGCTCAACCTTAGTGGTAACAGATTTTAAACAATTGGAATCACTGATGACTTAAATCCTCAAATCTATTCACTAATTTTCAAAGCTATGAAACAAGAAAACTGTGTTAACACTGAAACAGCACTAGTTATTAACATTGTGCTTTACGTTGAAATACACCATCTATTACATTTTCTTAAACAGAGAAATTATCTTTGTGCTAATCAATTTACTTTATTACCAAGACATGTTAAGAACAAGAAGTCTAATCACAGCTGTTGCCTTGACATATTGTTACTTTTCTGGAAAGTTGTGCATCGTGCTACAGCATAGGTTGCAACAGAATTATCACATTACTATAAATCAAGCTTAACTGCCCACCTACTCTTTAAATAGGATGAATAATATAATTGATTAGACCTTTTTCAACTTAACAGTTGATTTCTTGCTTGTGTAAATTATTGCAATTAGCTGGTTGATGACATAATCTTTTTTAGAGAGCATTTAACTTACGCCTGATTGAAGCTAGTTTAGGCACTTTAATAAACTACAAAATACAAACAATGATTGACAGGAAATGCTACAACCCCTTTTTCTTTGGCTCTGGCATCAAATTAACATAGGTATCTCAGACATTTTCACCAAGATTACCTTTTTTTCTACAAGAGAGAAAAAAAAAACACTCTGTCAGCACAACAACATGCTTTAAATCTGGTATGAGAGAACTGGTATTAATATTCAAAGTGCTTTCACGGTTGAGAGGAGTCATACTTGGAACAGATTTCTGCTCAGGCCAGAAACTTTCATCTGAATAGCTTAGTGCCAAGTACTAACCGTACTCTCTGCCAGGTGTTAAGTTACTCTTTAAGAGCTGACTCCAAAACACTGTGATATTTGATATTGTAAATAAAACTGAGCTCTGTCTATGAATGTTGGCGAGCGTTGTTAGAGGGACACTACATAAACTGAGAGTGACAGAGAAAAAGACAACATGTTCAGGTTGGATTCCTTCTAGCTATAAGCTGTATAGTAAAGTTTTAAACCAATACTGCATGAACGCAAAGCCATGTTAAGCTTCTTTCCCTCCTCTAGAGGTTTATGAGGGCCATCACTGATCTATAAACAACAGCGGTGGTCAGCTAGAGAACTGCTTGGAGTAAATGCTGCTTGCAGAAAATATTGTCAGTCTGTGGGGGGACAGGTTTCCTGTAAAATGAGGTTAGGATCCAGTCACTGCAACAGCAAGGCAGCGAAGATCACATCCACACCCACTGCAACCTGCTGCACAGAGACCAGAAAACCTCACTGCACTGTCACCGCTATAATAGAATTTTTTTATATGAGCATCAAACCTAACAAAAAAAAAACCTTGATGTCATGACAGAGGACATTTATACATCGTTCTATAAATTCTGTCTCTCTCCCTGTGTGGTGTCTGTCTGTGCGCACAATCGCTTCACACCTTCACTAAACCACAACAGGAGCCACATTCACAACAACTACTTAGTTTTACTTTACAGCCAGCTTCCCCAAGGAGACATTAAAATAAGTGCTCTTAAAAAAATCTTCTCTGCAGATAATTTGATGTTCTCGATCTTCCCCTGCCTCTTCAGCAATTCCAGCTCAGGTTTCCTCAGGGCTGAAACACAAAAGCTACTAGGTTTTCTCTAGCTAACAGCAGAGATTGAATGCTTTCCAAAAAGTTGTAGAGGAAAGTACTGAAGCAGAACTTTTGGCTTGAACTGTTAAATCTTCACAGTGCAGGGTAATTGAGGGGAGCTGGAGTTAAAATATGGACTCCAATTAGGCCTGCGGTCACAAATGAAGGCTGTTATGGTGACTATCTCCTGTCATAGTGGGAAAGCCTGAATAAAACCCAATATTATGCCTGGATGTTGGACTTTCTGTCTGATAGATTCCAAAAAGCAAAGGTGATTAAGTGCCTCTATAGAGAGCTCTTTGTTCCCTCCAGATTTCCTCATAGTTGTACTTTGTACTCTTTAAACATGGCTGTGACTGCACCTATTGAAATGGCTTTACTTTAAAGCAAATGGCTCTGATATTGTTCGCTTCATTGAGCATTTTATTGTAGTAGAAGGACTATGATCTCCAACTGAATCTTGGAACAGAACCAAATGTGAAAATCAGTAAAAACTTTATATTACCCACATTTTTATGGATCACCTTTAAACTTCACAACAATATTCTAGGCCTTGGGGGACATAAGTACCTAGGTTGACTAACAATTTGACCTTGGCCTTCAATGTTAGCACCTAAGGTCAAAGCTGACCTTGAAAAAAACTTTCATAAAAAAATATATAGAACATTATATCAAGATTTACTAGGTAATAATTAGTTTAAAACTATCCGTAAATTGCTTTTGCCTGATTAACGTTGATTCAAAATATACCAGTATACCACTGCTCATTTATTATTGATTACTCCGCCATCAGTTGTCATTCTTGTGTTACTCCATTAATCTGGAATTAATTTGTAACTATTTGATATGATGTTTCACCACTTAAACAAGCACAAAGAGAGTAGTTATGAATGCGTAACTGTGGTTTTGAGACACTCAGAGGTAACAAGCGATTCATTCATTTGCACTAACAGTTTCCGAACTGGTTCTTTAGAAAACATCATCATCTATCATTTACTCATTTCATTTCTTTACTTGTGCTTTGATAGTAAGGCAAGTTTTGTGTTGATGTATTATGGTAATGCCGCCCTACTTCGGTGATATAGAGGCAGACCGCTGACAGAGCAAACCAGATGGGCAGGTCTGAGATTTTCCCACAAAACCATTTCTAGGGTTTACAGAGAATGGTCTGAAGAAGAGAAAATATCCAGTGAGGTGCTCCAGAAAACATTTCTAAATGCTCAGCTCAACACATGAGCCACAGACAACCAAACTGGGTGCTACTACTGTCAACTAAAAATAGGAAACTAAGTCTTAAAATCGCACAAGCTCACCATTCAGTGTACCCCATTGTTGCTGCTGTTCATCTCTATCCCTTTATAACCACAATGCACCCATCTAATGATGGCGGTTCCCAGCAGAATAATGTGTTATGTCACAAAGCTCAAATCATCTAAAACTGGTTCCAAGAACATGAATACGAGATCACTGTACTCAAATGACCTCCATAGTCACCAGATCTCAGTGCAACAGAGCAGCTTAGGGATGATGATGGAGCAGGAGATTCACACAATGGATGTGCATCTGTCTGCAGCAACTGTGTGATGCTATCATGTCAATATCGACCAAAATCTGAAGAATGTTTCCAGCCAAAATCTTACTACTAACATTAACATCCATTTGCACCATAAAGTTAAACTTGACTTGACCTTGAGTCCAAAAACATCACTGGCTGCAGAACTTTTGAGACTTCATCAGTCAGCCAGACAGGCAATCATTAGAGTCCTTCTTTCAGCTCACATGAAAAAAAGCACACAACTTTTCTACAATATGACACACAAACTGATAAACCAGCATCGTCACACCAAAGATGAACTCCAATGCCTTTTCAGAAAAAAAGCTGGTCTGGGTGATCATGGTGGTTAGGGAGCACAAGATTGTAGGTCGCATTGCTCCAGACCAGTATTACACACATTTGTTCTCAGCCTGCCTTAAATTGAATCTTTTGCTGAAGCTTGAAGTGTTTTATCTCCAAGTTGATAATACACCCTGTAGAGAAATTCAATTTTTTGGTGTTTGGTTGCTGGGTTTAGAATTTATCACACAACTGCAGTATGATCGGTCAAGACCTGAAATCCCCTCAAGCTGCACTTTTCTCCCTGAGGACCATTACAACACGTGTAACTTGGATAACCCTTTACATTTCATCTCTGGAAAAATACCATGCTGTAATAAGAGGGAGATAGTGTGATACCACTGGCAATATAAAAACTTGCAAAACAGGTAAAATATTTCATGAAATTGAAACAAACACTGATTTTCATCTAATTTATAGTTCAGATATTTATTTTTTCCTCTTAGTTCTTGTTACTGAAAGTTTAAGAGTCAAAATACTATGAAAAAACAGCAGCTTTATGTTTTCCACATACATTTCTTCATTATTTGTAAAGCACCATAATAGTTCTTGGCATAAAAAACCATATATTCTTCATGGTCATGGTCAAAACACCTACAAATGTAGTTGAAGAACAATTTTAATAAGGGTTGTTTCAGAGCTGCATTCACTGATTGTTTTTAGGTATCTGAGGTGTTAAGGGATGAGTAAAACACTTGTCATCTGCACAATTTTCAAGGGCATTTTCTGGGAAAGAAGTTTGTATTCTTACGAACTTCAATCATGCAGCGGTGAGCACCTCATAGCAAGTTTCTGGCTTGAACAAGCATGAACAAGCAATGTCCTTCTTCACTACATCCATGAACCTCTTCTGTGGTCTTCCACTTTTCCTCCTTCCTGGCAGCTCCATCTTCAACATCTTTTGTCCAGCATATCCACTATCCATCCTCTGCACATGCCCAAACCACCTCAACCTTGCCCCTTTAACTTTGTCTCCAAAGCACTTGATCTAAAATGTCATTCTGATGTATTCATTTCTAATCCTGTCCGTTCAGGCCATTCCCAGTGGAAATCTTCAAAAGCATCTTAAACTCCACTACCTCCAGCTGTCTTATTTTTCCACCACCATCATAATCACAGCAGGTCTCACTACCCTCTTCTAAACCTTCCCTTTCACTCTTGCTGTTATCCTTCTGTCACAAACCACCACTCACACTTGTCTCCACCCACTCCACGCTGCCTTCACTCTCTTCTTCACCTCTGTTGTACTCCATCCATGGCTCTGCTTGATGTATCTACCTTCACTACCTCTGCTCCTATTATCTGCCCGGTTACACCTGTCTTTATCTCATCCACAGATGTATTCTTGTGTTACATCCCCCAGGAGGATGTCTCTTCTCCCTACTAACTGTTTGTTTTGCCTAGGCTCCACCTCCTCTGCGCTGATTGGATGCTGCTCAGGGCCCAGCTAATTGTTAATCAGCAGAGCACTATTTAAGGCCTGTGGAACTGTGCTTCTGGGCCCTCTGGCCATTTTGGTTGCCATACCTGCGCAGGCTTGCATGCCTTTGTGACTTGTATGTGCATTTTGTTTTCATGTTCAGACTGCTTGTAGGGGAGAGCTGCCTTTTGTTTTGACATCCCGTTTTCTCCTGTTTATGTGTTGTTAGGTAGGTTATGGTTATAGGTTGTATATTTTTGTTTTCTTTGGAGTTAGGTAAGTTTATTTTATTTTTACATCAGGGATGTTTTGTTTGTTATGTTGGCCTTGGCTCTCCCTGAAGTTATATCTCAGTCTGAACCCAAATCTCATCACCTGCATTAAATAAACCTTTTAAAATTACCACCTTGGCTCCTCCTTCACTGTCCACCTTTATGTTCGTCCCTTCAACCCCCTAGACTAGCCAGGGGACGTAACACTTGCTTCTACTATTTCATTCCTCTTCTCTCCAGAGCATACCTCCACCTCTCTAGGCTCTCTCTCACCTGCTCCCTACTCACACTACAGATCAGTGTCATCTGTGAATACGATACTCTGCGGAAACTCCTGCCTGATCTCATTTATCAACCTATCCATCACCACTACAAACAAGGAAGGTCTCAGAGCCAACCGCCACCTTGAAAGCATCTGTCACTCCTACTACACACCTCACCACTGTCTCGCTATCCTTATATATGTCTCATACATGTCCTGCATAACAGTCACATACTTCTCTGCCGCTCAACTTAATCAACTTAATATCATTATGCCTTTTGTTTCTTTAAAAGTCATGGTGACAAAATCTGCAATAAAGAATCACCACTTTAAATTAAAATCACCATAAAATGCTCTTAAAGTTCACTAAATTTCACCCAAATTAAGGTTCCAAAAGCTTTGCTCCCTACAAGTTTCACTTCCACCATAAGTAAACAACATTACGTCTTCATTAGCGGCTCAATACAGAATGCCAACACATCACCTTTTCTGTCTCAACCCATCAACATCGGGGATATAATTAGAGAAGAGAAATGATGAGTTCCTTTACCAATAACAGGATTGATTCATATGTTTCTCAGACAGTTCCCATGGATTTTTCTAAAGTAAACAATTTTTGCTTCCATCTCAAACCCGTGTAAATTTTCCTGACACAAAATATAACAGTGTTTCCATTTTAAGGGATGCAGAGAATGTGCATTAGGGAGTAGGTGGGTTGGCGGTGCCACAAGCAGGTCCAGATGTGAGTTCAAGTCGAGCCTCTTTTCTCTGTTACTCGCTCCTTAGTTTTATTTGGAAAATCTAATAAGTTGGCTTACAGAAAGAGCGACATGAGGTGTAATATAATTTATAATGATGTTAAAAACATGATACTACACTCCATGCCATCTACATAGTTTCTGCTTGTGGTTATGCATAGTAATAACATTATCTAGTAAAACTACTGAACATTTTGGATCATTTTCATGGGGAAGACAGAACTAGAAAAACTTTTTAAAAATCATCCACAACACTCTTAAATGCCCCACAGAGTTGAAAAGGGTGAAAATCCCTGTGGGTGCATCCACTATGAGGGACTCTGTTTTTTAATCCAGTGTTAATCTAAAACTATTCATGAGAATAGCTTTAAAAAATGGATGGCTGATGGCTTAGATGCAAAAAAATAAATAAATGAATATATTATAAATGTCTGATGCAGATAAATTCACATCCTTAGTGTCTTGAGCCCAAAGTCATATGAGATTAGATTTCATTGGCTATGATGAAAAAAACAAGGAAATTAGGCCCTGCCTTACTCTTTAATGCAGAGAAAACTCCCCTGTAATCGTTTCAGGAAGTAGCGACACTGACACAAATACAGACAGATCCGACCACTCTTAGCAAAAATCTGTTGCTTAAACGTTCACTTCTCTGGACAGACATTAATATTTATAGCACTGCTGCCTTGCAGAAACCCAGTACTCTAGAGGCTTTGCAAAACTGAGGGCTGCATGGGAACACGTAGACACTAACACTCCCTAAAAAGCCAGCGGGGGTGAAATTGTAGAAGAGGTTCAGCGTGTCACAGCAGGGAAACAAACAGGGGAACTATTAGCTAGACGTTTTTTCTTATCATCCCTTTTTTCTCTCCTTCTTCATTCCTCACCTCATCCTAATCCTCCTCTTCCCCTCTGTCTTCTCTACACTCTTATCCTCGAGTGCTTATCATTTCTTTCCCCATACACAGTCTGTTCTTTGCTTCTCATGAAGTCAAATCATCTCCAAGATGTGAGGTGGTGCATCCAGAGAAGCAGATGGAGGCCGGTACACACATACAGCAAAATCAGTGAGGGATAAAATGGGAAAGGCAGAGGAAAATGTCACTGCGGTTGTGAGAAACACAGAGGGAATACTCCAGCCAGACAGCCTGCTACCCATAAAATTTAGCCTTTCAAACTTTATACAGCTCTCCTCACTTCTCATTCCTCCTCTTCCTCACTGTCCACCTATTCTCCTCATCCTCTTCTGTTTCACCTCAAAGTGCTTAGTTCTGATTTACCGCTGTCTTGTTGTGTAGAAATTCAGCCTCACCCTTCTGTCTTTAATGGCCACTGACTCAGCTCTGTCCTCCTCTCTAATACAAACTGACTGGCCGTGCTTCTTCTCATCAGCAGTTGCTGCAGAATATCAAAGGAGCAAACTGCAGAGCTGTTGGACACTGAAATCATAAAAAATAGTCAGGAGAGAACACTGAACTATGATCAGCATCCATTCTGGTGTGTAAAGATGACACCCTAGAGCTTGGAATGAGGTATAAAGTAAATTTGATACACCAGCTACTTAAAACTGACAGCAGTAAAAACTACTGTTTACAGTATGTTGCGCTGGAATTTCTGACTTTGTAACAAAACCCTGAAAAAAAAAATTTATTCCATTTTCCATAGCTTCTGGAAAAGTTTCATCAGCCCTGAGGTTAGGTTTGACGTCCACACTGAGCATCAGGATGAAGAAAAAAGGTGATTTAAGTACGTCAGAATGTGGCATGTTTGTTGCTGATTTTCCCCACACAGACATCTGTGAGATTTAAAGAGAATGTTCTGAAGAAAGAGAGAAAATATCCAGTGAGTGGCAGCTGTCTGGATGAAAATGCTGTGCTTATGACAGATATCAGAGGAGAACGGCCAGACTGCTTTGAGCTGATAGGAAGACAAAAGTAACTAAAATCATCAGTCGTTACAAACAAGGCATGCAAAAGAGCATTTCTAATAGACAAAACAGCGAACCTTGAAGCAGATGGGCTACAGCAGAAGAAGACCACACCGAGCACTAGGCTACAATGTGAATCAGCTGATTCAGTTTTCAAATGGTTGGGTCAGAATTTGGCCTAAACAAGCTGAAAACACAGACCTTTCCCGCCTTGTATCAACAGTTTTAGGCTGCTGCTGGTGTTGTGTGGGCGATATATTTTTGGCACGCTTTGGTAGTGGTTTCAACTGGCACATGAAATTAATGCAGACTCCATCATCAAACACCAACTTAACTAAACTGTAATTATTGCCTCTAATAAGGCAAATAGTAGAAAACGGCTTGACTAAACCAGAATGAAATGAGTTATTCCTGGAGTGCAATGAAGCCAGTGTGTCTGTTTTACCAGACTTTTTGTTCTGGCTAAACTCTTTTCCAAAATTTCTCTATGCAATTAAAAATCAGTAGTAGTAGCAGTAGTGGTAGGATCTACTCTGTGAGTGTGAAAATTAAACCCAGAATTATGCACAAATTCCCTGAATGAAACTAACTGATAAATTGCTGAGTTCAGGATGATGCGATAATAAACAACTCAGTTGTATATAAATATCTGGTTCTTTGCTCAAAAATTGCAGACACCAATTAGAATTTCTTGTTCCATCAAATTTTTAACTACAGCTAAAATTTGAAGATTACAGTGTTGAGAAAGCTGAAAATACAACTTCCAGTTTGCTTTCTGGACCAATTACGGACAAATTCGGAAACTCTGGTTGGAAACTTTATTCACACATGTGACCTGAGCCTCTGACATACAGGGGAAAAGGTGAAAAGAATTCCAGCTGCAGGCCATAATACAAACCTTCAGGACTACAATTGTATTAATACGATACTGGTGTTAAATAACACTGAGTAGTTTGTTTGAGGAAAAAAATGGGCACAAAAGAGAAAACACTTTTGAATGCAAGCGTGTCCAATTCAGAAGAAAAGTCTTGTTTTTCAGCATAAACACTAGCTTTGCAGGAGAATTGCATGGACTCTATATTCCCAATATCTAAGTCACACTGTGAGGGCAGGATGATGTCGGCTTTTCCATAAGTGGAAACGAAGGGGTCAAATGATGTTGAGGAAAAACCATTTTCACATTGCGACCTCATCTAGGGAGCATCAGTACTGAGATGCAGGGTAGACACAAAGGCCAAAGGATACAGATGATACAGAGAATACTAAAGATCCCCAAACGATGACTCATTATGACTTTTATGACTTCCTGAGGCTCTACCACCAGGCTGCAATGAGTACATCCACAAGGCAAATATCACACCAGTGCATATGCAGAGCTCTAACTACTAAGTTCAAGGAATTCAATTATATAAATATTTATCGCTCTTCAACAGTGTCTTGTACTAAAATAATCTAATTAATTAGTAATTGGTGAATTTTATTGGGTTGCCCCATGAAGCAAATTTGTAACTTGACATTCAAATTGCAATCAATTAAATATTCATCACGTTCATATTCTCCAAACATTTTTTTAAAGTCTTTTAGAGCTTATGATCCCCAGAGAATGAATCCTGATGTAGCTGGTGTCAATGCAAAGCTTTTCTCTACCACCACCAAGAGGCCAAAGTTTCAGATATGTATCAGATATAGATGAGACAGTGTGTCATGAACATCAACACCATCCACCTGTAGAGTTTCCATAGATCATCCAGGCATGCGTTCTTGTCTCCTTCACATTAAAGGGGACCTAATGCATTCATTTTGGGCACCAAATACTTATTTGTTAAATCTACTGGAGCCTTTTCATCATTAAATTCAAAGTATTTTTCAAAGTATTTAAAGCATAATCTGTTATTATACTAACTGCAGCAGAACTTTGACAAATGTATAATCTGTCTCATGAAAGGCTAATCTCTGCTGTAATAGAGGGTGAAACAGCATGGCAATTCTGGTAACTAATGCAGTTAGAGCTGGTAAGTTTGATGTCCTCAGTATATATATCAAATTATGACACTCATAACTAATACAGTATGAGCTGCTGCAAATAGAGTTTTAAGTGCAAAATCCATTTACTGCTAGAGTCTACAGTCTCAGAGTGATGGAGCATCGTGACCTCCACACATGAGAGCTGATATCTGAAGCGACAACAAGTCATCTTCGATGACAATGGCTGCATTTGATAAATGGCTTCATTGTTTTGGGAGTCAGACTTCTGCTAGGGACAGCCTTGAACAAACACCAGTCCAGCAGGTCCTAATATCACAAGGCTGGACTGTAGCTCCCTTTTCAGCTCCTGGTTTAACTACCTGTTCCTGGGTTAATAAATCCAGATTCATGACCGGTGGTTTCTCGTTTGCTCTGCAACCTTGACTTCATCAAAACCCATTCATGGTTCCACTTTGCCAGCACGCATTTCCATAAATGACACTAAAGAAGAAATATGAAGGGGATTTCCCCTCAGTTACTTTCAATCCCCCCCCCCATATCCCAGCTCTTGCTGATGCTGCCCTCTCATGAATCATAAACGGCCGGGAGGTTTGCAAGGAATTTCACCACATATTCACACCAAATGACAATGCCATTGTTTTTCTCAGCTACCTCACTGAAAAGCAATAAATTCCCCTGAGACAGGGCTGCGCCACACCTGAAATGAGTTCAAATTCACACTCTCCATCCTCAGGATTTTCTTTACCAGATTAATCCTGGAACAGATGAGGGATACTTCATGAGCACAGAGATTTAATCAAGCCCTCCTAATATTCCCCTGGAGCCTCCACAGCTTAAATAACCAACTCTTTCTAAAGGCAGCCAATAGCCTTCATTGGGTGAGTAATAACACCTCTGATTTTGCCATTGAGCCTTCAGCATCTCAATAATTTACTCTAACTCATATTAAATCCCTCCAGCCTGCAGCAGCTGAATAATCAAACTTTTCCTTCAGCATCAAGCATGTGAATAACCAATAACGATGCAGATCTTACAGCCTAATTAGCTTAGAAACAGGTTACTAAGTTCAAGATACTGAAAGTAGGATTACCTGTCCAATTATATCAACCATCATGAAGTTCAGTCATAGGACAAATGGGCAGAGGCAGTCTGAAACTCAGTAGTCTGACACCTGACTCATAAAGAGCATTTAGTTTGACTTTCAGGCAGGACAGGACACCTCAGGCTCTCTCTGCAGGCAGAAAGTAAACCGACTACAAAGTTTTAATTTTATTTGTCGTACTGGGAATGTGGTGACTCAGAGGAACCAGTGAGTCACCATCATTTAAACACAGAGGGACCAGGGCGAAAATGCAAATCAGTGTACACACACACAGCAGGGATCGTGTGGTATTATCTGTCATTAGGCTAGGATTAAAGTCACTCAGTGTTCTTGAGATTATCTGTCATTAGGCTATGATTATAGCACACACTCCAGCGGATGTGAACCAGCTCAGAGGGGAGATAAAATCCTCAAGGAAGACTGATGAGAGAGGGGGAGAGTATTATGAAGATGAAGACATGCAAAGTAAAAAAAAATTCCATTAAGGCTAAACGATTTGAGAAAAATATCCAAACGCAGTTTTTCTGACCAATTTTGCAATTCCTATTTAAATTGGAATAATTTTCCAAAAACTGAACCAAAGACTTTTGGCCCAGTAAACAAGATATTTTTAAATCAAGAGTAATTACTGACATTTCTTACACAAATAAATATAAGGACATGTAGGAATAATTTAAACAAGCCAGCAATAACACTGGGACAGAGAAAGCAGATTAAACACGTAAGAGGCCACTAGTTTTCCTTTTTCTTGGCTGTAAACACAGATGTTCAGCTTAAAGGGTGACAAAATGAAAATATTGAGGTCAACCCATGTATAAGTATTCCACTTTTGGCGCTGTATAATGTCAGTAAGAAGGGCTGTCCTTAATACAGTCATTTCAGGCAGGTGCATCTCCAAGCCCCACCCACCTGCTGTTTAAACCTTCTGTTTGCAAAGAGCAACCAATCAGAAGGATGTTGGCTTAAAGGGACGGTGGATTCACTGTATTCACTATTGTGAGTACAACATCAAAGTACTCATGATGCATTGCCTGTATGCAAAAACAAAACAAAAAAAATGCAGAGTAGCAAAAAAATGCAGTTTCTCTGATGGCCACTTGAGGCTGGCTCCAGAAATGAGACAGTTCAGTCCCCTTTAACTTCCTTGCATTTCTGTGTGAAGCCTGCTTGTTTTGTTTTTTTTTCTAGGTACTCTGGCTTCCACCCACAGTCCAAAACATGCACCTTAAGTTAAATGATGCATCTAAATTGAGCATGGATGGGAGGTAGAGAACTTATACAGGAAAAAAAGCACTGAATGTATAATTAAATGAGCCTTGTAGTCTAGAGAGCTACATAAATGTCCATTTTCCATCTCTATGGTCCACGCCCTTCATCTGTAACAGCTGTATGCAAAATGATCTGTTTTATAACTCAGCTGTTTTCATTTGGTTAAGGCTTAATGTTAGGACAAGTGCTAATTACTGTCAATTCTGGTTCTAAAAAAACAACACGGTGGTGGCGAGAATGCTCATGTTTAGGATTCAACATGCGAGGCCCAGAAACCAATGAATGCAGATTATCCCTGCAGGACATGTGCCCCACTATACTTCAAAAGTTCCAGGCCTCCAAACTCCTCAGATGCCAGTCCAAATGAACATCTGCGAGATGCCCCATAGTAAGTCCAATCCACTGAGGCCCTCACCCCACAAAACCCAAAATACTCATTACCAACATATCTATGCCCTAATGGGTCAGAGCTGTTTTAATTTTTGTTTTAATGTTGTGATTCATCAATGTAAAGCCTTTCCCCCCCTAATCCTGATGAAAAGTGAAATATTGTTAGTGAAGAAACACAAATATCAAATCTCTCAGGGCGTATTTTAGCTCCTTCAGTTCATTCTGATAAACAGCTTTAGCCAGACCTTGCCCCTGGCAGCGGCAGAGCACTGAAACAAATGAAATGTGGAGGGAAAAGTCGACGTGGATGATTATTAAGTGAACGATGTGCTATAGGTGGATTCTCTGAGGAGTAAATAGCTGAAGGACAACTTATTGGTCTCAGGCATCTGTGGTTTGTGTTTGGTTATAGCTTATAAATGGCAGAAACTCCTCTGGGTCCAGAAGCTTTTCCATCTCGGCTATAAGGTGGTTTTAATTTCATGGCAGTGCATGTACTTTGAGTGGCAGCTTTTGTTTTCTAAATTTATATACCCTCTACCAAACCTCTACAAATGTAGTTTTTCATGTTTAGATTTCCCCTTAGAAACCATTCATCCACATATTGATTTATCCTTAATTCTGTAAGATGTCAGGGTATGGCTTTTATAAGTGTATTCTTCATCTCAGAATCATTATAATTTTTATTGCACAGAATAAATTAAATACATAAAATTCCTCTTTCTTCTCCATCCTAAAGAAGAAATCTGCTAATGTTCATACTAATACACAGCTAGGCACAAGCTTCGCCTTCTGTATGACGTTATTGTGTGTGTGTGTGTGTGTGTGTGTGTGTGTGTGTGTGTGTGTGTGTGTGTGTGTGTGTGTATTTCTTTTTTCCAGCTGCACTGACCCATTCCCCGCACAAGGAACATTAAAGTTTTATTTCTTTTCATCTCGTTTCTCTTTCTTTCAGGGAGCACACTAGTCTTCATTCTATCGACTCCTGAACCTGCCTCTGTCAATGCAGTCTTAAGTTTAATCCACCGGTAATGTTCAAATTTAAGTAACTGAGATTGACTTCATTCTCAAATTATCTTTATAGCATGACACAAAAGACAAAAAGTGACCCTTTTACTGTAAAAATTGAGTAACTGAATTAATTGTTCGGTGGCTACTTACTACATTAAACTCAAAGGCCCAGATCTTCACTCTCTGCACTCTGCAAAGTATTTTAAGATCCTTCAGCTCCTGTTTTTAATGTTGCGCCCCACATCTTCACAATTAGTGGCACAGAATTGTCTACAATAACCAAGCTGTGGAAAGCCCAAGTCACACAGGCCTAGAGAGTGGTTTGCAACCTTCTGATCATCACCAATCATGAGGGAAAAATGTGTATTCCCCCACTGATTGCAGGCAGTTAATGGTAGTTGCAGTAGCTGAAGAATTACTGGTAAGTTATCCCTATTTTGTCAAATTAAGGAGGTTGCTGGTAGACAGTAGCTTGAAATTGGTTGCAATGATGTATGCAGCTTGTCTGCAAAATGTTGCAAGCAGTAGTGAGATTGACAACAATATCCAGAAATGGTGAAAGCTCACCTTCAAAGTAAACGTGGCACTTTTTAATTGTTTGCAGCAGTATGTTAGAGCTTTTACTTTGGGTGCAAACCTTCACCATTTTGGTTTGAATTGTACTTTTTTACAACTGCTTTGCAAGTAAATAGCATTGCAGACAAGTCTGTTTCTCCCGTCCAAACTGCAGGTGCAATCACAAGGAGGTTTTAATTGCTGTACTGCCCTCCTTGTGGCCAACTTCATCTATCAACAGCAAGCAACCTCCAGTGTTTTTCTCTAGTGACGGGAGGTTGCCAGTAGGTCACCAGCCTTGGCCTAACCCAAGTATTGTATTCACTACCTACCGGAGTCAAAATAAAGACAAGATAGGGAATATAGTGGACCAAAATCAACTGTTTCAAGTTATTCTGTATTTTGGGTGCAAGTATGGATTGGCAAACAGATATGTTCACAATGTAAAGTTTATTACTTGATATCATCCTGCTGATGTTTTTAGCTTCTGGCATTCAACCCAAGGGGTCGGGAAAACGCTTTTTTAAATAACTACAATTACTTAAAGTATTGGACATGCACATACAAATGATTGCTTGTTTCTGAATTCCATGTTTGCAGCACCTCCTTATAATGAATACATGACAGTTAGTCATCTGCAGCGTACTGGCATCACTCCCTATCACAGCCACATGGCAATCTTCCTTTTTGGATTACATAAATGTTTAAACAAAAAACATATCTGCCATATGGCCTGGTCTGCAACCTCAACCTAGTCTGCTTTTCCAGGGTTGCTTTCCACTGTCAGCAATCATAGGTGGACCTAGAACTTTCCAGCTGAACAGCTCTGCAGGCGAGCCAAGAGATAAACATTATGCTGCAGCCATAACAGTAAACAGTTTATGACATATGCGTGAAATTTTGAAGTAACCAGTGTATGAATTCTTAAGTTATGACAAAAAAATGTTGTGCCTTTTATCGAAAAATTGTAAACGTTTTTCGTTGGACCAAAATGATCACGTGTGCCAAACACAGACAACAGATTACCCACTTCAATCTCGGCAGCTGTATAAGCTGTGCAACTGATTAAATGCAGTGCCACTATATAAGATGCTTCACAGTAAATGAGCAGTTCTTTTGTTTTAGCTGAAAGTTGTTTCCAGCGACTGCCGCCTGTTCCACTCTGTCTGTAAGGGGAGCGAGAGGCCTACAAGGTTCTGTGAGAATAACAGCAAGCCAAAAAATGTTTAACCTTTACAAAATGTCACTATTCTGTTGGTATAAAACTCAAAAACATAATACACACATGTTTTTTTGTATTGTATTCTACACTACTTTTACTTATACGAGTATTCATTGCCACTGGTTTGACTTCAGTCACCCACTCATCTTGTTTGGATGAGCAGTTCTTAAGAAAGGTGCAACGCACAATCTGTCCATTCTGCACAATCAAAAACAGAATGAGTCAGTTTATCCTTATTGTTCTCTTCTGAAACAGTAACGTAATGATTCCTGCATGTGGCATGTTCAGGGGAAATCTGTAAATATTACGTCCGAAAAAATAACCTGGGTTACTCTCTCTCCAGACGCACTCCCGCAGTGTCGTGGTCGCAGGAAGAACGGACAATTCGAAAAACAAGATTCCTCCTCCACAGCTGTCTCCAATGCACAAGCATAAAAATTCATTACTGAGGAGGCGGGAGACCAATATTGCACCCAAAGTAGCCTCTTCAAAATCTTTTTTTCATAATTTGAACAGATGGAAAGCGTGTGCTAGAACACCGATCCCTCTACACTACAACTTTTCCTCCCCTGGAAGTTCATTACGTTACCACAAACGCTTCATCCACCTACACTTATATAGTACACCAGAGACAACAAGCTACTCAGAAGGATCTTAGGATTCAAATAAAGTGCATGATATTAGACTTCAGAGATTTACCCCTTGAACTTCACTGATAGTAGACTAGATATAGCAGCAAGAACTGGCTGAATTTCCGCAATAAGACTTGGTTGATGTCAGCGAGCGTCCACATAAATGAGGTACAAACCTCTAATGTGGATTTTTTCTTAATTGTTTTCTTTTCTGAGTAATACTGTCAGGAAAAGTAATAGCTTTCTTCATTCTTCATAATGGAAATACACACACACACATAAAACAATTAATCAATAAAACCCCTCAAAATCCAACCAATTTCTATAAAATACCAAATATATCTTTAAAAAAACAGGTAAAATCAAACTATTTGAAGAAATAGAAATAAACACCAGTTAGTGATGCAGCAAAGCTAATTAAATCCAGTAATTAAAACAGAAGTCTCAAAATTCGAAGTAGCGCAGCGCTCATATTTAATAAAATAAATCAGAAGAAAACAGGTCATGATATAAAACTTTTAGAGGGCACAATTAGAGACACAGCAGTTTTGAAACAAACCTCTAATTACATTACTGTTATTCAACGCAGGGCTTCACTTTTCTGCAGTTTCTTGCTCTGCATCAATTCTACCCACTCAGTATAGCAATACAAAATCTTTGGCTCCTTCAATGCTCAGTGCAAACTGCTCCACCGTCAGGTTGTGGACACATTTGTGGTTTTAGCTGAAATTCTGTTCTTGCAAGGTGAATTTTTAAGAGATTCACATGAGTAAACTCACCGCTGTAGTAAATGTTCCTTTGCTGTCTTAAAGATTTTGCAGGTCAACCTTCATAGTGCAGGTTGTTTCCCAGCAGGAAGCTAAAAGGATTCACTATAAGCTCTGATGTTCAACATGCTTCACACCGAGGCTGGTTAATATTGCTTTAAAATTCCATTTAAGCTTGACATCTTCTCTTAATAAAGATTAAAATATTAATTGATATTATATAATATATACATTATATGCTATTATATATATTAATAAAATAAACAGTTTCTTTAAAACTTACTGGAGCAATTAATAGCCCCCAAATAATATTTAACCTTCAGTATAGAGAACTTTATTTTTATTGTCTTCCTCCCATCACCCCTAACCAGACACAGCAGTTTGGTCCCCTCCCTGAGCCTGGCAATCGGGAGTTCTCCTTCCCACTGTCACCAATTGCTTGCTCAGAGAGTCATTTAATTGTTGTTTTCTTTCTGCTATTGTACGATCTTTACCTTGCAATAAAATGTATTGATGTGATTATTTGGCTGTCCATCCATCTATTCTCTTCCACTTATCCTTATCTGGGTCACGGGGAGGTCGGGGTGGCTGGAGCCTATCTAAGCTTACCATATAATTTGGCAGTATAGAAATTAATAAATAAAATGGAATTGAATTGAATCCATTTGCAAATTAACAAATTAATAGTCATCTACACATCACAATTTCTGTGCATGAAATAAAACTAAAAAGCATCTGCATCATAAATGAAATGTTATAATGTGTCAGTTTAATTATTAACTTTCTGCCACTGTACATATGTCCCCCTCTCAATCAGCAGTCTGTCAGAGTAGGATAGAACCATAGACAGTATAAAGTGTGGATGTAGTTACCATGACGTCACTGTGTGGTTTCTGAAAGACTTGAGATGTGTGTTTTCATTGTTGCCATTCTGTGTTTTGAAACTGGGATCTAATTGTGAAACTGCAAGCTAATGAGAACACCCCAGATAATCCTCCCTTCGGAAACTTAAAGTGACCAGAATTTACATAATGGACTTAATCTTTTATTTTGTATGACCTAAGAAGACTGGCTGAACCTGAACACTCTTTAGAAAAGTGCTTACTGAAGTTAACTCCGTGGGCGTGTTTCCTATAGAAAATCACTGGTATTGTCCCCTGATGGCTATTAAAACGTCTGCAGGTTTACACTGGCTTCACTTTTCATGTCCAACTTTTGTACTGCCTATAGTTAGGACCTTCTTCCAGACAGTAGGAGGTGTATGAGAGTAACTTTCCACATTCTGCATGTATATCTCTGTGTTCAACACAACAAAATGGAGCAAAAACATGTTTCAAACAGGAATAGTGGTGCACTGACAGCACATTGTTAACCCAATTCAAGCACCAATGGCAGCTGACAAATTCTACAGATTCTATGTTTCTATATTCTAATTTTCAATTCCATTTGTACTCCTGTATTTAGAAAAAAGCAAAGAAAATAACTTCTATCCACATCAAGATTTGCTAACAGTTTGTTTAAAACCTGCAGGGTTTTATTCTCATTACCTCATTCTGACACCTAAAACTGACCTGAGGCTCGAGGCTCCAGCCGATAAACAGTTACTCACTGTTTTTGGAGCTTAAAGGCATATTTTAGTTTATATTTTCGTCATATAGCTGCTGTTTTTTTTGAGCTGCTGAACATGCATTGACTCTTTTATGTTTTCATATTGGAAGGCGATTAAATGCACACTGGCTTTACGGCCCTGCGGATAGCTGCTTCACACACCGACTTCCCTGAATCTCATCAGCTCAACTCCAGTGACAAAGCAGCTCGCTGCTTCGGCTAACAAGTCATCCGAGCGCCGTCGGTTGTTAAAATATGTATCTCTACTTTGTTGTCATTTAGTGCCACCTCCATAATGAACAGTGAACTGTCTCCGTGGAGAATTGAGATGTGAGGCTCAGGCTAAGAACTTGCAGCTGGGATCCCTCCATCTCTGCAGTCTTAACTTATTATGCTGCTGTGGTTTATGGTCCGTGCATGATGAGTGTGCTGCTGGGTCACGCTGAGCGAGATAATCACAGACAGAGACAGATACAGAGAGAGAGAGAAAGAGCCTAGCCAAGGAAAAGAACCACAAAGCAAAAAATAAAGAAAACTGAGAGAGATCGACAGAAACACTGACTGTAACAGTCACATTTATTTTTTAAATATTCATGCAATACTGGCAGGCCACTGCCATGGCACGACTTGTATGTATTTTCTAAGCTTTAAGTATGTGTTAGTAAACAGTCTTATCATTTAAAAGCTTCCATAAATCACTGATTTTTCCTGTCACTGAACATGTGAGACTCACTTTAAAAGCTAATTCAAGGCAAACGCACATATCCCGAGATGGAGATCCATAATGCAGTTAGCTAAGCAGCTGTTCTAGGGAGTAAATTTCACTCTTGGTCAAACATGAAGAGAAATGTTTAAACTACGGGTTTTGAACCTGTGGCTCTGAGCCTCACGCAGTTCTTTGTCAGTCTCCAGTGGTGATCACCGCAGCTTTGACAAAAAATAAAAAGCTACTGTTGGCTGCTCCCTTGTCACAGAGGGTAGCGCCGCATGTTTCATCTGGCAGATTTTTTACGCTGGGTACCCTTCCTGACAGAGATGGATAATGTTTTTCTTTAACAGTTAATTATCATTGCTGCCAGTGATTCTTTACATTCTAATTGTAACATGTATGCAATATGCAGTAATAGCTCCTGCACGCTGTCATTTACAATGATGCTAATTTCTTCTTTCCCAGCTTTTACTGTGGGTACACCTCCTCGCACATAAATACATACATGTGGAGCTGACAAGACACAGCTGCATTGCTGTTTGTTCATTCATTTGATGACAATATGTTATGTTATTTTAAGTGCAAAAGCTAAAAGCTTCTCAAAAAGTGTTAAAGCAACGAGGGCAGAGCTGAATAACATGTCGACACCTTCCATTGTTCATGCGTCACTTCTGCTTCTCGTACAAGTAAACTGCAAATGTGTGGTGGTCTCATTCTGACAAGAAAATCAAGCTGCCATCACAAGTTTTGCCAGATTTTTTTGATAAAATAGCTCCTTGTTGTTGTTTTGTTTTGAGAAAAGAAAAGCAACATTTGAAAGATTTACTTTTTCAATCAGAGCTCCTTTATAAGGGGTGTTTTGCAGCCACATCACAAATTAATTGTTTGAGTTGTTTCAACCAACAACAACTACAAATAGAGACACCTTAATCAAATGTGGGATTGTTGTGGGAGGCCAAGCGCTCTGTTGCTAATAAACTCTCAGATAAGCAATGCCAACAGCATTTACAGATACGCAGCACACCAAAATAGACTTTTTCACTTCTACTATCTTTGTCTCAGGATTACAATTGCACATACTACGTGTTAGACTGCAAATCTTCTGGATTTCCCTGTTAGCTTTCTTGCATGTGCAAAGGTGGCACAAATGGCTTGTCTGTTATTCCTGTAATACCGATGGCAGGCGACTCCACATACAGCTCCACACACCTTCAAGCTGAGCTGGAAAATGTGCAGAAACACATCTATAAGGGGAGCAAGGTCGCTCAGAAAAAAAAGATTTTGGGTCATAAAGTATTAACAAACTGTTTTCAGCTTCACGTGGAAGGACTTAGTGAGCAGGGAGGACACATGCAGAGCGAGAAAGATGAAGAAATGCGGAGGCATGAATTGGAAGAAAGGTAGAGGAAAGAGCAAAAACAGTGATGGCACAGTGAGACATACTCTTTGATCCAGGTGTAGAGAAGAGATTTGGGTAGAGGAGGACAAAGAGAAAGACACTCGAAAAGAAAACAAATAGAGATGCATCTCTTCAGTAGGACAAAGGGAGTGGAGAGACACTGGCAGGAAACAAAAGGAAGGCTAAAAGAAAAACGCAACAGGCAGAGAGACGAGTCGAGGAGGAACGGATGGAGAGTTCGCACCACATCTGAGTCAGAAGCAGCAGGAAAGCGAGGAAACAACTGAAGGAGAAACACAGCAGGTGGAAAGAGAGAGAGAGTCTGATATTTTGGTGAAGCTCTAGATGTTTTATTCAAGGAGGAAGGATGGAAACTACAAAGCCATCTACTATAACTGCTTACACACGGCTTTGTCTACACTCTTTCCACAACATCATTTATCCATCATCTGTCTGCAGAGGCAGCAATGTGTCTCTTTCCTTACCTCATTACTCTTAGACAACAAAATCACACACAAACTGAAAAAGACTTTTTATGCGCCTTGTTGCTCCTGGTAGTCTACAAAGGGTGAAATATTAGGATTCTCTCTTTGCTTTTATGTTTAATTTGGTATTTCCACTCAATGATGTTTCAAATTATATAGAGACAAATAAGTTTCACAGAACTGTTTCTACTACTGTGTCTCAGAAATCCTAAACCTAGGAATATGCAAATATCCATTTCAGAAGATGAGATATTTCATTTTTTCACTTTGCACTTGTCTAAGTGGCTCACTCATATATCCTATACTGGGGTCTCAGTGCAGCCCATCACAGTCCAGCCTCTCTCCTTCCCTTAAGCAAAGAAAATTCACTTAACAGGGGAGAAGATGAGGACTAGCTGCTCCTTGTAAACAGAAGGTTTGAGGAGGCAAGCGGCTGCGTGTATGAGATGACCATATATATGATATCGGCTCTCTAAAACAACACACATTGTAATGAATAGAAAAAGACTGAACCTGTGCTCTGACTTTATTATTTGAAACTCTATTAAAAAATATGAATATCCACCACTGTAACAGCAAAGTAAAGACAGCAAAATATGAAAATCATAATAGGTTCCATTTAAACTGAGATATAAGGTGAGCTGAGAGAGCCCCCCCCTTCAGCGGATGAAAAGTGAATCCAGCCTTCTGGTGTCAAAGTGCCCATATATCATTCTGCACAGTGAAGCTCAAACATCCAAATGCATTAATAAGCACAACACTTCATGTATTTTCATGACTGCGCCCTTCTATCAAGTGGAAATATTCAGGATGTCTAGTGCATCGCTTTAACCCGGACATGCTCGCAACACTCAGCCTGACAAATGTGGTGTCTTTGGAAACTTTGAGGTCTCCACTTGAATTTCAAATAAAGCTCTGCGAGTGTGAGCAAAGTTTGGCTGCACAGCAAGCGTTTCTAATGACTGTGGGATTCAGGGGGTCAGTGACTGTAAATATGGACGCGAGAGGAAAAGGGAACACGAAAAAGAAAAGTGGAGGACTTGCAGAGTAAAAGGGCTATGGAGAAGAAAGTGAAGATAACAATATTTTACACAAATCACGTCTTCAAGAGTGTAAGGCAGGAAAGCTATGAAATAAGAAATAAAAAGAAACCACTGAGCTGCGAGAAAAGAGAGGAGGACGGGAGACTCATTTTGCCATCTGTTTCCAATGTGTACAAGTGTATGCCATCTCCCTCTCTGCTGCTTTTGTCCATCTCTCTCCCCTTCGCCTCTTCTTTCGGGCAGAGGAAGAAAACAGCAACGCCCAGCTTCACATTCCCACACTGACACATAACTAGAGACCTGGAGACTCACTAATGCTTAACTCAGACATGATTCAGTGATGAAAAGTGACATTCTTCACCTCAGACGCAACCCAGCATCCTCTCAGTCCCAAGCCCACATCTACTGTACAAGCTGCATTCAACCTCTCTCTCTCTCTCTCTCTCTCTCTCACACACACACACACACACACACACACACACACACACACACACACACACACACACACACACACAGCTTCACCCACACTCTTGTACTCCGGGCAGGCTCAACATGCTTTGCCAAGCACAAAATTAACCAGAAAGCAAACACATAACCTTGTTGTATGGAGTGGAGGAACTCGATTCAGCGGTTATCATAAAGGCTTCAGCCTACAGATGTTTGAACACACAGCTGAGACCTTTTACTGACAAACACTGAGCTCTGTGAAACCTTCTGTGGACTGCAGCATCCTAAATACAAAGGTTTTCAGGAGGCACTGTGAGTCTGAGAATCAGGAATCTTTGGAAAGATGTAATACAAGGGCTTAATCGAAACGGGAATGGTTTTCTAGAAAAGTTGACTTGTGCAGGAGAAGCGTTTGGCTTAAATGTTGCTCTAATAAAAAGGGCAAAAATATCTTAAAACCATTCTACTTCTTTAATTTCCTCTGATTGGCAACGAAGACGCCCTGAAAGCTGATATATTTAACGAAGAAGAAGAAGAAATCTCTCTCGAATGTTAATTTAAAAAGTAACAAAAACATATTGGTCAACAGGGACCCCGTGTTTCTATCGCTCTAATCAGATGAATGTAGCCGTGTTTTAAGCAGACTCCCCGCACTTGCTGCGCTACCTGCAAGAAAAGTAAAAAAAAAAAAAACGCACAGCCGGCTCACCTTCTCCGGTCGTCCCGTATGCGCAGGAGAGAAGCAGGGCGACCTGAGCGATAATCCCAGCAACTCTTTTAGTTCCCAGATCCATGGTGAAGCGGTGAGAGGCTGCAGAGAAGCCCGGCGGCTGCTGGAGGAGAGAGACGACCGACCTCTCCTCTCCAGCTCCAAGAGAGATCTCCTCAAACCAGAACTGAAGGGGAGGAAGGGAGGCAGTGAGGGAGAGTGAGAGGGAGAGAGAGAGCGAGTCGAGGGTCTTACTACGCGTTCCCAGCGCCAGCTTCCGTGCGCCTCCCTCTCCTCTGAAAGCTCCTCTTCAGTCCATCGATGTTTAATAAGCGCAGTTTCAAAAGCCCTGCGCCTTGCAAGATTGGGTCCTTCAGTTCCAATGGGGTAATAAATCCTGCCAGGCAGACTCGTTTCACGTGAAATGCACATGCACACACAAATCCACGCCTTACTCAACACTTCATTTTTATGGTGTGTGCATTTTAAATCTCACTAACCCGAATGCTTTTTTACAAAAAGTAAAGTAGTTGTGCAAGCGCCTAAATTTGAGTCCATTTGAAGCAAGTTATATTCCCCTGTGGGCTTAAAAAGTGCGCACAGCTGGGGAACAAAGATTGTGAGAAGAATGGATCCTTTAAATTTTGCTGAGTCACATTAGTTTAAAAATAAATATAAACAAGCAATACAAAAAGTGCATGAGAATGAAGGCGATGTGTGATAGCTAATAAAAAAAGGCTGTCATTACAACTTTCAGCTGTAAAATCTCATATAAAACTGTATTTACATTTCTTGGGGAGAAAAAAAGGGCAAAATGTGTACAACTCCAGGAGGTCACTGCCAAGACCCAAGCTAACCTAATCAGCTAGTGACTGTGCTTTACATTTGCTACCACACAAAGATCTGAGCATCATCAATCTTCTCACCCAGCTCTGTAAGTAATCAAACAAGCATATTTTCCACAATCTTTGATTATCTCGTTGTTTTAAGTTGGGTGGATTTTTTTAATTGTCACCAAGACATGACAAGTGTTTGCATTAGCATCCCATTACTGTCTTGAAAATGTAATCCAGGTACCTAGACCTGGTTCTTAGAGTACGCTTGGGGAGTGTGATTGTGTGTACAGTGTCTCTTTATGTCTGTCTCCACATTGGTTGAGTGTGGAGTATTTGCTTATGAGAGCATGAGGGTGGGAATGGATGTTTGTATCTGTGTGTGCCTGTGTCTATATGTCAGGTTGGGTATCAGACGCCACCTCTCTGGGGACATCTCAGGTCCTTCAAGGTTTGGAGGCCTATCTCCCCCCACCACTTCCCCTGCCAGTGGCGGACGCCCTCAGACATCGGTGCGTTGGTGGTTCTTTGTGTCCGGGGATGGGCGTCCAGGTACACACCGGCTCACTCCTTGATGGCTGCTTATCGGGGCCTGGAGCCTGGGGCTCGCTCGGGCCACTTCGGGGATGGGGTGCCCTCGGCCTCTCGGCCTGGTGCTCGGTCAGTCTGGCACAGCTGGCTGCCGGCGGAGCTCACGGGCACGTCACTGCAACCCCCCTGGCTTCTGCTCTCCTCAGCTCTTTCTGGGATAGTGGCGCGGCTGCCCCTCTGTTGGTCTTCCTTGGTCTCTTGTGTTCTGAGGGCCTCTGGATGTCTGGAGTTTTGATCTCCTCCATACCTGCTTCATGCCCTGGAGGACGGGGCAGTGGCCCCCCACACCCTCTAGCAGATCATTACATGAAGGAACCTTTTAAAAACAAGCGCGTCCATGCTCACAGGTGTACACACGGGTGATCACACACACAAACTACACCCTTTTTGGCTCCTACCTCAAAGCACACTGTGCGCTGTCGATCTTACGTGCTGCACAATAATGTTTAATATTTAGTATTTACTGTCATATTCCCATATATCATTGTGATGTTGTTTATTCTATTACTCTCATTTTCTTCTGCTTGTTTTCTTTTTTCTTTCTCAACAGGTGATCCAGGTGATCGATATATGTATTTTTTGTCTGCTTATTCTGTTGGTTTTTGTTTTTTGCCCTTTTCCCCCGTCCCTCTTCTCAGCTGTTTTTCTTTCCCTCTTTCTTTCTCCCCTTTCTTTCCCCCAGTCAAGTCTGTCCCGTATTCAGCAAGTGAAAATAAAATAAACAATAAAAGGTGAATCAAATAGACCATTACGGCGAGGCTGGGATGGTCCATTTGGTAAAGTAAATCCGTTGGGCATCTGTTTTCGCCTTTAGACAATAATTCTGATGGCAAAAGAGCCAAACGGGACAGGCAAAAAAGAAAAAAAAAAAGAAAAAAGAAAATGTAATCCACAAGTGCCCTGTACTTGGCTGTCTGGGGAACAACCCTTTGAGATGCTGCAGATACATTAGAAGAACAGGTATGGCACCCAGCGAAGGTGGGTCTGCAAAAGGAAAATTGTGGTATAAGCATAATTAATGTATTTGTGAGACAAGTTCACCAAACTAAAGCATGTTCTGCTTTGTTCTCCTTTTTAAGTCAGATGAAAACCATCATTTATAACATGATCTTCACGTTATTTTAAATAAGCTTTGTAACTTGTGACTGAGACCACTTCTGTGGCCATAGATCAGTGAGCAAAGGGTTGCTTTCCCATAGACCTCTATAAAATCTGACTTGTTTTTAAACCTGAAGACGTTCCCCCTTCTAGCAACTGGAAATAATGCAGGTTTTAGGCACATATGTGCTAGCTTCCCTTTTCAAATGCAGAAGCTACAGTGTCCATCTTTATTTTAAACTGAAGAAGAATATCAGCCTGTGTGTTTTTTAAAAAAAATGACATTGTGCTACAGAGGGTACTCTGGATACATGGTCAGTGATTGTTGGGTTGTCAGTTGGGTTTGGGCTTTTCATCAAACCAGGCAACAATCGGGCACCATGTTGTGGAAACTCCTGTTCTGGAATAGCTAAGATGGATATCTCCCAATTTGAATGTAAACAATAACAATGCACTCTTTGAGCAAAATGGCAGCTGTCAAGTATTTCCCCTCTATCCACGACAAAACAGACAAAAAGAAAACCTGTCATTTTTTTGACCCTGCGCCAAACCAGAAAAACTCTTTGCCCATCGGTTCCAGAAACAACTGCTCTGCTAACAACTTGAATGATGGTGCTGATCAGCAGCTCGAAGCTCCAGCAGCCTGGAAGACATCAAACATTTTGCCGGTGCCTGATTACCAGCCTCTGGATGTTTTCAGTGCGGCAGAAGAAGATCCTACTGTAGCGTCATGGAGCGAGGCGGATGATATCTGTGAGCTCTGCATCAGGCTCAAAGAAATTGAGCTATGCAACATGATAGGAGAGACAACGAGCAACCGGGAGAGTGAGTGTGATAGCAATTACCTGTGATGTTATTAGACAACTTAATAGCTCACTTTAGAGCCACGGGAGTTAACACAGTTGGTTATTGTGCAGTTTTGATGAGTATCATCATTAGTATAACTAAACTAAATTAGTATCATTTAGTCGTCTGAAACTGATAAAGGAAAAGAGCAGAAAAGATATATGAAAAGAAGTGAAGCTGTGAAAAAAATTGTAATATATTGTACACAAAACATTCTGTTAGTGCTAAAAAGTTTTCAGATCCTACATAATATGACTGTCAAAGTACTACACATCACATGTGAAAGTCCTGCACTAAAACTTCAGCCTAAGTTAATGTTTTTAAATATGATAATAAATGGTTTAAAGTAGTAAAAATGAAAAATGCTCAATTTAAACAATATTTTTAAATGTGAGGTTCACCTGTATTTTCATAGATGAGACCTAGATTAGATCAGTTCAATTTAAAGTCTGTCAAATGACTTATAAATTAATTGACTTGTCACTTTAGTCTTACATGTATTTATTCTCAAGTGGTTTTAAATAATAACAGAAATATTTAAGGTCTGTTAAATGTAAGGGGTTTAAAAATGCATTTATTTCACAGTGAAATGTAGAAGCTTGGATTAAGTGAAAATATATAATATAATATAATATAATATAAAGACTTTTACCCTCTGTAATGCTTATTTAAGTGAAATTCCTGCAGTATGTGATGCATTACGGTCTCTCTCTCTCTTTCAGAAAAATTTCTGAGGAACATTGGGTATTACAGGATCAAGCAGAAGAGGAGAAAAAGGAAATAAAAAACTCAGAAAGACAAAAACATTAAAATGAACTGCAATGACAAGCAATTATGCTTTTGAGCTGAAATGTTCTTCTGTTTGTGTGGGTTCTCAGTTTAGCCACTTGACTGTTTTTCCTACTATGTGATCCCAGAGGGAAGTAGAGTGAATCTTTGTCCATCAGTTTTTATCATTATACATTAAAACACTGTGTAAACACTGGGAACCTGCAAAACCACAAAAATTCTAATATCACAAAAATCTAGCTCGTTGTACTAAACTAAACACTTTCAGATGGCGTGTAGTGAGTTGTTTTTAAAATAAATTTCTGACTGGCTGCCATGGCTCACTGCAACCATGCCAGCCACAGAAACCACAGCAAGAGAAACATTACAGGAGATCATTTACAGCCCAAAAATTTTAAGCTACTACCACAGGTTTGAATGATTAAGGGTTAAAAACAACTCTTACTTGTCTGTTAAGGGTAAAGTAGAATTTGGCAGATGGGGGAACTTTAAGGCAACGCTGATAAATGATTGACCTTAAAAAATAATTAGTCCTGAGAACTCTGGTGGACTTGCTCTGATTGAGAAAGGCGATCAGCTCACTTACTGCTTATGGCTCTGATGTTTCCAAGTTTTTGTGGATTTAGGCAACTGTATTCTACGGAATACATTTAAAGTTGGGAAGGGGTGTTTTTTGTTGTTCTTTCATTTCTAGTCCATTTTATTTCCTGGTTATAATACCAACACTGCAGCAGGACTGGTTGAATGAAGTAAGCAGTCACTGAGGGAAAGAGGAACGATATCTGCATTGAACAACTGCTGGTCATCACCCAGTAATGACTTAGCTTCCGAGGGCAGAGATGTGATTTCCTAAACTGGAAGTCTTGAAATATTGGACCCCAGGAGTTATATTACAATTAAATCAGGATGGCTCATGGATTTCCGAACCCATCAGCTAGTCTGATGGGTTTTATCAAGACCTGTGAATGTGATATCAGAAGCAAGTTTTGCAACTTTGGCAATTATCTTGAATTTATTATTTATTTATTTATTTTTATTTGTCCTTTATTTATCCACTTTATTTATAAAAAATCTCATTGAGATTAAAAATCTCATTTTCAAGAGAGACCTGGCATCATGACAACAAAAGTCAAAACTTCCTATCTAGTAGAATGAGGAGACAGCTTTTATTTCAGTGGTCACTGCCACGTGAAATATAAAGTGTGGTGGTACTTTAAAGAAAACTGCTTAAAAACTTTGCTTATTTTGGCCATCAAAAGTCTTTTCCCTCCACCAGTTATATTGCTACTGCACTGTTTCACAACATTACACCTTCATTTACTGCTCAATCCAGAGTGCCGACATTAAAAGTGTCTCGGCTCCTCCCACAAAAACAACAACTGTGATCAAATACCATGCTTATTTGCATGATGGATACAGCAAGCTGATAAAAATGAAAGAACACTACAGTTACCTACAGCTTTACTACAGTAATCATGTTTAAAGATGTAGAAATGTGCCAGCTACCAAACAGCTGTAACGATCTGCTTTGCGCATGTATCGGTGTAGCAAGAAAATTAGCCAATATGTTTCCCATTTGACGCTTGATTGGCTTTTTGGGGGGCAGGGGTGAGGCAACAGCCACTCAGAATTGTCCCATGGATTTTTATTCAGGATTCTTTGAGCCATGTCTCCTCCTCATACATTGTCTCAGATAAAGTATATCAACAGCTTGCACTGTGCATGCCATTATAATCTGAAGTATCCGGGAGCTGCTGCTAATTCAAATGACAGATCAACAACGTTGCCAGGCAGTCGCTGTAGGTGGCAATAGTTTGCTGTGCTCATGTGAAGTAAAGCTTGCATTGTGAGAGACAAAAGCATCTGATTGGCATGTAGAGAAGAGGAGGCTATAAAGTTCCTCAGATAAGCACATTCAAACTCTACTTTGGTCTGCTACTTTTTATTGTATAAGGTTTTACAAACACACACACACATGCACATACAAAATGCATGGAGTGGTCTGATGGCGTCCAGATTTTCTAGACATTAGGTTAAAATTTGCTCTACAGTTGGAAGGAAAATTTGTTCTTGGCTTTACTTAAGTCAAGAGTAAGGGGTCGGTTAAAGCAACCGTGATTCAACACACAGTAGTCGTTTGAGACCAATTTGTGTAACACAGAAGTGCCTGGGGATGAGGTTATAATGTTACATTCAACAGATCGGGTGCAGTGCAGAATATTGAGTGCATACATTTAGTGGGAGAAGCTTTCGGGTGCGTGCTGTCGATAATGCACGGTCAAGAAAAAGCCCTGAAAACAGAGAAGAGAGGGGAAGGCGTGCAGAGAGTCAGCAGGGGGATCTGATAATGAAAACCTACTGAGAGTATAGACAGCAGGGGAATGAGATGATAAAAAACCTGTTGAGAGCAAACACAGTGGGAGAATCAGATACAAACACTCAACATTAGCATCAGACACCTCGCTGGCCTGTGGACATACCGCACACAGAGAAAACAGCTGCTGCTTAATGTTTAAATCAGACCAGTGAGAGGTTTTCAAACTATGTCAATGTGAGACGTGCAAAAAATGCAGAGACAGAAAACAGCAGGCTTTTGGTGGCAGAGGTCAAACTGAGAGTGACACACAGCAAGAAAGTTACAGTAGATTGATAAGGTGAGACAGAAAATGACAATTCCTAACATTTTAGAAGCAGGTAAAGGGATAATGAATGCACTTTTTTCTCTTTCAACTAGCTGTGAACATCAAAAAAATCCTCAAAGAGTAAAATATGGGGAAGAAAAGACAGACAAATCTTAGGTTTTGTAGAGTCTGAAAAGAAAAACAACAACTTCACAACACGGGTGTAGTTTCGACTTTGTGAAAGGAAGATTAGTTTTTGCCTCATCTGACAGGTTTGACAGAATCACTTGGCAGTTCTCAGTGAAAGTCTACAATGGGACACAGGGGAAAACCAATTTGCTTCTTTTCAAATAGAAAAACTTTCAAAGAATTGTGTGTAAAAAGTGACCAGATTTTCATTTACAGGTTAAAGAAAGAAAATAAGACTCTTTGTGCCCATTTGGTTTGGCACTAGTGAATACAGTACAGATGAAAGCAGAGCAAGGGAGTTAATTGTGACCCAGACGTTACCCATCAACGAACACTTTAATGTCCCTCCATCCTCCATAGCAGAATTTGGACTCTCTGGAGTTAGTCAGTTAAACCTGGATGGAGCTCATTTATCAGACTGTAACATCTCATCTTGTCTGGTTGGAGATTTTGGCAGCAGAAGGAAATCCACCCAAATTGTGATGACAGCACATCGTGACAGGCCTGTGGAGAAGTGCTCGTATGATGAGCATGAAAGGCCACTGTCAATTAAATGTTAACTTTTGCTTCAATATATCTCTAATAAGATAGTCCCTTCAGCCACCCATGTGAAAAAAACTGCCTTACTTTTGAATTATCAAATTGTTTGAGCGTACCCTTTGTGGCCTGGGGGATTTTATAGTCTGGTAGTGTAATAATGCTCATAACAGTGTGATGGGACACTGTTAGAATAATCAATCCTCTATTTTAAAATTGGGACACTGAACAAAGCTCAGCAAAGTTTCCATTCTGCCAGAGCTGGCAGGGAAATGAGACCAAAACAGGAAGCACACCCATGAATCTGTCATTCACACAGACTGCAAATTTTGCACTTGTTGGTTGCTTTTTCTTTAATTTTACATTTAACTCTAACAGCTACTAAAACCTTCTCAGTAGTGATGTGCGATACCACTGATTTCCTTTCCGATCCAATACCAAGTAAAATTCAGGGTGGTATCGACGATACTGATCCGATACCGATACTTTTTACAAAAACGTATTTTATTTATTGTATCTCAAATTATAGCGTCATAATGATTACAGGACACCAGATTACTTGTTCTTATCACTTAATAATGCAGAATAATCATATAGAAATAAAAAACCTGAAGCTGTGCGCTATTTGAACACCTTGCCTGCCTGCAGCACTAAAGACTCCGTGAGAGACGTCTGTCTCGCCCTAGTAGCACCTGTCCCTGTCCACTCCTCCTCTTCAGTTCGCCTCAACATACGCTCGTCATATTCTGTGATATGATTTACTCTGAGGCGTTTGACAAATTTGTGGTGTTGCCACAACACCTCACTTTCTTGCCACATGTATCCAAAACCACGTTTGTGGATGTAAAATACATCTGCACATAACTCCAGTTACGCTCAGCCATTGTTGTGAGTGCACACGCCAAGGGGCTGCGACACATTTATACAGCCGTATTTCGTACATGACTATGAAAGGCGCAAGAGGAAGTAGTTCCTTCCAATGTAGACAATCCGAATGAAATAGGTTCTTCCCACTGTGTTCCTGTTAATGATAAACTACAAAGGAAGGAAGGAATCGATATTTCAGTATCGATCCGCACATCACTACTTCTCAGCCAGGTTAAGGTCAGTGAGCTGATACAGGACTCTGTCACGCTTTTTGTCAAGAATCCTTTAAGATCCTTGAGGTGTGTTTTGGGTCACTGTCTCAGATGTTTTGGTGTACATGGTGGTTAAGTCTTGTTTGATGATAAAAGAGTCACTCAGTCTCCATCCAGCTGATTTTGAGATGTATGTGCTGCTTGGACTGATGCAGTTTCTAATGGAGTGAATCAATCCTTTGCAGCAGTGGCTGTCATGAAACAGCTGTTTAGCAGGCAGGATGTCCACCCAGATGCAAGATTTGGGAGACCTGAGTAAACTCAAAAAGCAGCTTTTAATGCTGAGCTCTCACAAAATATAAAACAATTGCAAGTCAGGAAGAAGAAATACAAAACTACAAGTCTTTTATAAAAACACAGAACAATGAGAAATACAATCATGATGGAGAACAAGGGAAGACTCAGAATATATATATATATATATATATATATATATATATATATATATATATATATATATTCACAAAATAATGAAGGGAAATTAACACAACTGAGGGTAACTAATGTAAAGACTTGTGGAAAAGTTAAAAAATTAAACAAGAGAGAACTAACTAACAAGACAAGACAATAATAAGCCTGAAACAGAAAAACAAAAATACAGAGGACTGTGGAGTGCGAACATAAATCTAATCTCCAAACCAAAAACCCACACGAGCCAACAAAAAGATAAAAGCCTGGCTCCAAGGCCCAGACACATGACGATGGCCACTTTTGGTCTTCCTTTCCAGAATTTCATCACAGCATTTCATGGTTCTTGTGAATAAACTTGGTGTCTTTTGGTGATTAAGTGCTGCTTTGCTTTTCTTAGCTGAGCGGGGAAAACAATTATCCAATGAATTACCAACGTAGGCAGATAGGACTGTTTTTATGTATACCAGCAGTAGCACAACTGATGGTCTCATTAGAGGGTGAGAAATCCCACAAACTAACTTTTGACAAGTTGTCTGTTAATTAAAAAGCACCCCGGGCATTAATGCTGGCAAGGATACTGCCTTTCTTTTGTAAAGTTGTGATCACAGCAAACACTTTGATGGATCTAAAATCTGACACATATTCATGAAATTACAGTGGCTTGCAAAAGTATTCGGCCCCCTTGAACTTTCCCACATTTTGTCACATTACAGCCACAAACATGAATCAATTTTATTGGAATTCCACGTGAAAGACCAATACAAAGTGGTGTACACGTGAGAAGTGGAACGAAAATCATACATGATTCTAAACATTTTTTACAAATAAATAACTGAAAAGTGGGGTGTGCGTAATTATTCAGCCCCCTGAGTCAATACTTTGTAGAACCACCTTTTGCTGCAATTACAGCTGCCAGTCTTTTAGGGTATGTCTCTACCAGCTTTGCACATCTACAGACTGAAATCCTTGCCCATTCTTCTTTGCAAAACAGCTCCAGCTCAGTCAGATTAGATGGACAGCGTTTGTGAACAGCAGTTTTCAGATCTTGCCACAGATTCTCGATTGGATTTAGACACCAGACGGGTCAGGGATAAAGTTATTGAGAAATTTAAAGCAGGCTTAGGCTACAAAAAGATTTCCCAAGCCTTGAACATCCCATGGAGCACTGTTCAAGCGATCATTCAGAAATGGAAGGAGTATGGCACAACTGTAAACCTACCAAGACAAGGCCGTCCACCTAAACTCACAGGCCAAACAAGGAGAGCGCTGATCAGAAATGCAGCCAAGAGGCCCATGGTGACTCTGGACGAGCTGCAGAGATCTACAGCTCAGGTGGGGGAATCTGTCCATAGGACAACTATTAGTCGTGCACTGCACACAGTTGGCCTTTATGGAAGAGTGGCAAGAAGAAAGCCATTGTTAACAGAAAACCATAAGAAGTCCCGTTTGCAGTTTGCCACAAGCCATGTGGGGGACACAGCAAACATGTGGAAGAAGGTGCTCGGGTTAGATGAGACCAAAATGGAACTTTTTGGCCAAAATGCAAAACGCTATGTGTGGCAGAAAACTAACACTGCACATCACTCTGAACACACCATCCCCACTGTCAAATATGGTGGTGGCAGCATCATGCTCTGGGGGTGCTTCTCTTCAGCAGGGACAGGGAAGCTGGTCAGAGTTGATAGGAAGATGGATGGAGCCAAATACAGGGCAATCTTGGAAGAAAACCTCTTGGAGTCTGCAAAAGACTTGAGACTGGGGCGGAGGTTCACCTTCCAGCAGGACAACGACCCTAAACATAAAGCCAGGGCAACAATGGAATGGTTTAAACAAAACATATCCATGTGTTAGAATGGCCCAGTCAAAGTCCAGATCTAAATCCAATCGAGAATCTGTGGCAAGATCTGAAAACTGCTGTTCACAAACGCTGTCTATCTAATCTGACTGAGCTGGAGCTGTTTTGCAAAGAAGAATGGGCAAGGATTTCAGTCTGTAGATGTGCAAAGCTGGTAGAGACATACCCTAAAAGACTGGCAGCTGTAATTGCAGCAAAAGGTGGTTCTACAAAGTATTGACTCAGGGGGCTGAATAATTACGCACACCCCACTTTTCAGTTATTTGTAAAAAATGTTTAGAATCATGTATGATTTTCGTTCCACTTCTCACGTGTACACCACTTTGTTTTGGTCTTTCACGTGGAATTCCAATAAAATTGATGTTTGTGGCTGTAATGTGACAAAATGTAGAAAAGTTCAAGAGGGCCGAATACTTTTGCAAGCCACTGTATATACAGGTTTTATTTGTCTTCAGTACCTTATTAATTTTGTGTTTAGTCTATATATTCTTACTGATTTTATTATGTGACTCATATCTCATACTTTATTGTAATTTATTATCAGAGTATTTTATTTCTATGCTTACACTATATGTTTACATTTATCTTTGCTGGGCTGTATTAGAAATGAGATCACTGCCTTGGTGTTTCTAAATAAGAATAAAAAGCTGATGAAAGCTAAACTTTTTAGATCGCAGACTAATTGATGACACTAGATTGCTTCACTCCCACTTTGCAGAATAAACCAAACCAAAGAAGTAAAAGGTTTAGTGATTGAATAAATGCAAGCAAACTTGCTTTTATTTGAGTACTCATTCAACCATCAGCTCCCAATGGATCCTTCACTGCACTAAACCATCTCCTCTTCTGTCAAACGCAGAGGAATTTCTTTCTCTGACCTGCCAAGTTGGTCGGTAAAAGCTTTCAGCAGATTTTGAACCTGATCCCCGACCAGCAACTTGTTACTTCTGCACCACATAGCAATTAATGAAATATTTTTCCTTTACCATGGTAACTTCCTGCACAGCTAAACAGAGATGCTGAATGGACTTCTGAAAAATAGAACGAGGAGCTGCATGAGAATGAGCACAGAGGGAGAGGGAGGCCAGTGTAGATGTAACTACAACTGAAAGTAAGTAATATAGATGGTTTTTAATTATGGCTTCATCTATGATGGGTATTTTTTAATCTAAATTCATTTCATTATACTTCATGAGCAGAGCTGAAAATTCCTCCTGACAGAGTGTGAAAATAGGTGAAAGGATCAGCTTCGGATCTGTTAGTATTTCTGTGCATGTCTTTGGATAAATATTGATAAGAGAGAGAAGCTTTTCATTTGAGACCATTCACTAATGTGCTGTCTGAGCCACTTTACAGTCATATCATGTTTGTTTCTACAAATCAGGACCTTTTTCTAACAGAGCATGGAGACAAGTCTTACTATAATATACCAAATCTCTGACTGGGAGCAACCAAACCTGGCACGCAGGTACGTCTTAGGCCTCTGAAGGTTTTATCTATATCACATTATCATGTTGTAATGCTGCCTAGCAACCAGAGGATTTTTTTTCCCTGTTTTGTTTACAAATGGTCCCAAAGGACGACTGTTAAGAGACGACTATTCATAAAGTTTGGGAAAGTTGCAGTCAGCTGAGAAGGAAGAAGTCATGTGGATGAGTGATGAAAGGTTTCTCTCAGTGAAAACATTGCATCCAAATGAACAGAATCAACTTTCTGCAAACAGACTTCACAGTTTCTGAGGAGAAAACAGCAGAAAAGAGAGAGGGAGGGAGGGTGAGGGGGTTAGGGGAAATATTCGACACCGAGTTAATGAAATGCTGCAGGTTAGATGGTGCAGAGATAATGTTTGTGGTCGATCTCATTAGAGATGCTCACATCTCCAACCCAATGCAAAAAAAAAAAAAATGATTAAAGTTGAGCTTTTTTTCCCCACAAGATTCAGCAGCAAAATTACCAGCATGATGAATAAACATTATCAAATAAATATAACAGCTTTCAGCATGTGAATGGGCTACTGCACAGGTAGGTCTGTGCTTCCAAGCATTTTGAAAGCAACTTTTAAAGCATACTTTAAACTTTATTCATCTCCATGGGGATCAAATGCTGGGAACAGCCCAACTGATATCACTGTGCATTCTATGACCATTATCAGCGACTATGATAATGGCATTTGGGAATAAACTATGATAAATTTTGACATTTGAAGTTTTGCATTTGTCCAACAGGGAAGCACGTATTGGTGCTGTCACTCACCAGTTGCCTCAACAGTTAGATGGCTCATGTAAATGCTTGCAGATCCCCTGGAGTTACATTTGAACATGCTGGGTACCCTTTAGCATCATTTTGCTTGTAGGGTTTCTTTGAATGAGGTGTATTTGAACCAAAACCAACATCTTTTCCTAAAGTTGAACCAAATGTTGGTGCCTAGACCTAACTGAACAGAAATGAAAGCAAAAGTAAAGATAAAGAGAGGGTGAAAAGAAAACTAATCAAATAAGCAGCACTTGGGCAAACCTCCATATGGCACCACACTCTTTGGGCAGTATTTACTTTAAAGGGACTAATATTGTATTTTGTGTTTTTTGTTCTTTTTAAATAAGTTTGTAGTAAAGAGGAAGGTAATATGACAGGTGTTTACTTTGATTACATTAATATGTAGAAGTTAGTAATGGATAAAAAGTATAGATTTGTAAATTAGTGAACATATAAAACTTTATTATATAATAACTAACTAGGCTGCTCATTCACTTTCTCTTAGCAACACATTCTTTAAAGATATAACACATTTTGGGGTCAACTTGAAAGAAAGGCAGATGTGAATGTAATAAAATTGAGATTATATTTTAAGTCTTCATAAGTTGCTTTGTAAATGTTGACAATACACAGCACCTCATAGCTTCTAAGTTCAAAGACTGTTCTGGTAATTTTCGAATTAACCTTGAAGACTGTGGTGGATGTAAGCCAAATTTTAATGGGTTGTTAAAATGACTCTACTCTACACCCTTACAAAGTTTTATTGGAATTCATTAAAAACAAATTATGATGTTTACAGGCAGAAAAAATTACACACATGCACACAAACACTACCAACAAACATGACCTCCTTGGCGGAGGTAAAAATGTCTAAACAGGAATGAACCATGGCCTAATGGTAGATTGTCTGTCACAGATCAAAATGGCATTGTTTGATGCCCTGAGGTAAGAGCAGTTTGACGGCGCCAGCCTCTGAGGAAACAAAAAGCTGGAAAGTCCAACAAAGAAGCTGTTATAACTTCTTTGTAGTGTTGCACTTTCTATTTAACTTCCTGAGTATAAACACTCTAAAAGAGGAATGTTTTTCAGGCAGTCCTGCCAGAAACTCAATTAATTAGGTTCCAAACTTACAGTTAGCAATTGCTCATAGTTTTACAGAGCTAATTTAAACTCTTCATCAAATTAAATGATGTACAGTCTATAGAACAAGACTCCCAGAAAGCTAAAGTGACTGACTAGTGCTGCCACGAACCAACCCAGCTATTAATGAACTCATTGCCAGTAGAGTATTTCACAAGTTAAACTTGCAAATCGTCCTTATGCCATCAAACATCTCGAAGCACATTTCTTTCCAAGATGAAATTCTCTGACTCAAAGCAGTGGAATCATCCAGCATTATGAAATGTAAGGGAGAAGCACATTTATTAGTAGATAATGGAGTAAAGTGAGGCATTAAAGGCTCAAAATGTCTCTAACATCATGAGTCAGATTGCAGCTGAATGATGTGAGCCCGGGCTACTGCTTCGCCTTTTGTCCACGGTTGTATTTGTGTTGAATAGCAGATGGAGCGAGCTGGTGATCAGTGCATTCTGCCTCTGCTTTATATTCACAGCAGCAGCTGCAGGCTGTTGGAGGCCTGCTGCCTGACCGGCCGGCCAGTTGGCTGAAGCAGAAAAGACACTCAGAGTTTCTTTGAGAGCAGAGCAGAGATCAAGCTGCTGGGAGCCAGAAAAGAGGGAGCAAAATTAACGAGTTCTACAAAGAAGTCCAGTCTTCGGTGTACTGTAAACTCTCTACTGCATTCTAGGTACTAAGGGCTGGAATGAGAGTTCCTCTGTTGGAAATTAAAGAGCCATTTAAGTCAAATAGCACAATGAGTTACCCGCTGTCTGTTGTATGTGGTGCTTTCTAGAAATAGCCCAAATATAAAATATTACAGCTACAATAGATATCAGTGTATTGCATGAGAATCGGGGTTGGATTAATTGGATAGTGTTATATGTGTATAATTCATGAAAACTCAAGTTTTCTGTGTGTTTGAAATGGTAGCTATAGATAGTCACTTTAATTTCATTTCATTTATATACCACCAAATCACAACAGCTGCTTCAAGGTGCAGGATTTTACCAACATGGAACTGCCACAGAGTCGCAGATCAATAAATCCTAACAGGACTCCAGCTTCATTGTAGCTGGAGGAGTTTGTCTAAAGGGAACTGTGTGCACCCATGTCTTGAAATGGTTTACATTGTTACATCTGATGCAGGTGTGTCACAATACACTGAAACTGAACACACACACTGAATTTACATATTTCTATCAAATACCAGTGATGCAAAGAAAGGTTCATCGAATTTCCCAGGCCTCAAATAAGGACAATTTCTCCATCACATCTTTGACTACGAGTGACCTGGGTTAAATTTAAAGTCCTGTTCTTTTTTTTTTGTAGCATTCATGATGACCAACTCGTCATTTAGTTTACATTTGTGAATAAAAAGACATGAACATTATGGATCCTCTGATGTCTCAATACCATAACACATGCTGTCTGTGAAGGTTCTCAGTCATCCAGGTCATCGTAGTCTAAGGAGCTTGGAAAGAAAAGCGTCTGGACTTGTTAAAGTTGCTTGAAGACGTTTCACCTCTCATCCGAGAAGCTTCTTCAGTTCTAAGGTCAAATGGCCGAGAGTCCCAGATTTAAACCCAGTGGGAGTATCCCCCCAAAGAGGGACAAAGGACCCCCTGGTGATCCTCTAATCACATGAGCCAAGGTGTGAAAGCGGGTGTGGGACCTAATCAGCCAGGGTTTCGGGTGAGCTCATTGTTAAACCTGGCCCCACCCTATCATGTGAATTCCTGAGGTCAGATGGCCCAGAATGTGAGTGGGCGTTAAGGCGTCTGGGAAGGGATCTCAAAACTGGATTATAGATGGCAGACAATTGGTGTCGTAAACCACCGCCTCTGTTCAAAGATGGTCGCTCACAGTGGACATAGATGGCCTCTTTCACTCCTCTTTCAAACCATCTGTCCTCTCTGTCCAAAATGTGAACATTGGCATCCTCGAAAGAGTGACCTTTATCCTTAAGATGCAGATGGACTTCATGAAGTCAGCAAATATGCACAGAAAAGAAGATCAGACACCAGCGAGGGAGGATAAGAAAGACAGACGCAACAACGTTGTCATCCCCTATGTAGCTGGTGTATCAGAGAAACTCAGGAGAGTTTTCTCCAAGCACGACATCCCAGTGTACTTCAGACCCAGCAACACACTCAGACAGAAACTGGTTCACCCGAAAGACAAAACTCCAAAACACAGACTTAACAACGTGGTGTATGCTGTACAGTGCAGCGAGGAATGCCCAGACCTCTACATTGGAGAGACCAAACAGCCACTTCACAAGCGCATGGCACAACATAGAAGAGCCACCTCCACGGGACAAGACTCAGCAGTCCATCTGCATCTTAAGGATAAAGGTCACTCTTTCGAGGATGCCAATGTTCACATTTTGGACAGAGAGGACAGATGGTTTGAAAGAGGAGTGAAAGAGGCCATCTATGTCCACTGTGAGCGACCATCTTTGAACAGAGGCGGTGGTTTACGACACCAATTGTCTGCCATCTATAATCCAGTTTTGAGATCCCTTCCCAGACGCCTTAACGCCCACTCACATTCTGGGCCATCTGACCTCAGGAATTCACATGATAGGGTGGGGCCAGGTTTAACAATGAGCTCACCCGAAACCCTGGCTGATTAGGTCCCACACCCGCTTTCACACCTTGGCTCATGTGATTAGAGGATCACCAGGGGGTCCTTTGTCCCTCTTTGGGGGGATACTCCCACTGGGTTTAAATCTGGGACTCTCGGCCATTTGACCTTAGAACTGAAGAAGCTTCTCGGATGAGAGGTGAAACGTCTTCAAGCAACTTTAACAAGTCCAGACGCTTTTCTTTCCAAGCTCCTTATACATAACACATGCTGTAAATGTGCTTTTACCGCTCGAGCGGCCAGCTACTTGCTTTCATTTCGAGGTTTTTAACCATTAGTAGAACACATTACATTCACTCTTTAGTTCCATAACCACCATTTCCTATTAGGGTCCACTCTTTGCTCTGCCACACGTCCTTACAAGGCTACTCAAATATTCACATCTTGAACCATTTGTGGTGTTGTGTGCATTTCTATGGATTATATTTCTTGTAGTTGGGGTTTCTTTTTAAATCAATTTTCATTTCTTACAATCTATATGTAGATTTAACTTTGGAAAATATCAGCTCATTCCACCCAGTCTTGTATTGTCTAGATGTTTTTTGTGTTAAATTTCAGCTCTTCAGTGAAGCAACAAAATCATTGTTTTTTCTTACATATTTAACTCAGGCTAAGAAGGGCTGAAACCAATCCCGGCTAACACTGGGCAAATGGCAGGGTATAAACTCAACAGGCTGACAGTCCATCATGGGACAAATGGTACAAGTGTTTTATTCACACAGAATAAACACATAACCCAAAGTTCACTACTGGAGACTGCATGTTAGGCAGGTTAGTATGGCCTCTTCACAGCAAAAGGTCCTGGGTTCAAACCTGTCTGGAGTCTTTGTGGAGATTACATGTTGTCCCTGTGCCTGTAGGAGTTTCCTCAAGCTACTCTGGTTTCCTCCCACATTTCAAAGACAAACTCATTTGGTTAATTGGCAATTCAATATTGGACATAGGTTGATGTGAGCTTGGTTGCCCTGTGATGACCTGGCAAGCTGTCCAAAGTGTAGCTTACCTCTCACTTTATGTTATGTGGATCCATGGGCTGGTGCCTAATCTGGGTCACCAGTAAGGAGATGGATAGAAAATGTTTATTTGGTACCTTTTACAGTATCACTTGTACAGAGAGTATAATCTATGTTTTTGTGGTTAGTGTTTAAAGACTAAAGTGTTTTCATAAGAACAAAATTCATTTTTGTCATTTGAACTTTTGTATTTTTTTTTCATCATGAAATAAAAGAACAGGGCCACCTGACCATGAAACTGCTTGATATCAACTGTCCAATTAATTTTCAGACTCAAAAAAGTGGGAGATTGTGTATGAAAATGGTTGTTATTCCTAAAGGCTTTGTGCAAAATTTTTATTAAACCCCTCGAATTAAAGCTGAGAATGTGCTTTTCACAGCCACGATGATTGATTTAAAGTCCAACATGGTGTTGCCCATATGGAAAAGAAATAGTAAAAACTTATAAAAGACTTGCATAAGATGTGGCCTACTTTATATAGTGAATCATATAAGGCTTATATGATTTACTCATGAAAGTGGCCACTTTCTCATTACTTTCATATATTGTTTTAGTAAGTATCCAAAACATACAAGTTTCATTTATATAATTTTTCAAGGGATCTTATATCTGTTTTCACTCTTGTATGCTTTTCATACAAGTTTCACACAATACAGATACACACTTTATAAGATTTATATATATCCTTTCCATATGGGTGTGTTGAGACAAAAATACAAAAACTATGTCTTTGTTATTCCATAATTTGTTGGACAAATTAAGAATCTTGTTTTCAAACGACACAAATTAGCAACTGCAACAATGTGTCTCAGTAAAGCCAAAGAGATTGGAAAAAAAAACACTACATAAACATGCAGCATACATGCAGACAGATTTCTTGAAGTATTAGGAAGATTCAAGACAAACTTTTGTGACTTTATAATGCTCTGCAGCTCAATATTGTTTAGAGTCTATATCGAGTGGGTACATCAGTAAGGTTTAAGGTTAAAAGTTACCTGGAAGGAAGTGAAGAAAATGTACTTTGACTGTTCTATACAAAAAAAAAAAGTTTGTGTCTACTAATGTAGATATGATTGACAGACGTAGTCAGGTCACCCTTTAGTAAGAAGAGGCTCTGTTATGTGATAACAGAGTCAGAATTTCTGTTTTCCTTATCTGCTTTCCTTTTGGGCTTCTAAGAGGCACAAACCTTTGAGTCGAGTCATGTAACCTTTCTAAAAGCACCGAACTGTAGCAACATTTGAACAAAAGTCATTAAAATGTCATTTCACCTTTGCCAATTTCAACAACATATGCCAGACATAATTAAAACTACACAGCAAAGAGGAAGTCTTAATTAGCCGTTGACAAAATGTTTCTACACAAAGTAGTTAGACTGACGTGATGAAATAAACTTCATCTGGGACAAAGTTAACAAACAAGTATCACTCAGATCACCTTCACATCATCCTGCTGTCAATCCTTTGACAATCTGTGATCAATCAAGTCCCAATGAGAGGATTAAATTTAAGAACATATAATATTAATCAGGGGCACAAACACCAACTAGACAAGTACCCATTTAATTATCTCTGCTGGATTTAATGAAGTTCACCAAGAATTAATAATTAAAAAAAAAAAAGGTGCACGATGCTCACTGCTAAGTAGATCCAGACTTGTCTGTTTTTCTTGGGGTTTTGTGTAAGAAGGTGAATTGTTAGCGAGCGTTAGAGAGCCTCAGGTGTCGATAGTTCTGCTTTGTTTAATCCTTACCTGACAGGTGGTGAGAAATGCCTTCAGGCTGGCAGTCCGATGAGGGCGGTGGCAGGTTTCACCAGAGAGGTTTTTCCTGCCTTTGCTGGGTGGACTGCAGGTTAGCTGCATTTCATCAGATCTTTTAGAGGAGAGTAATGAGGGTTTGTTGAGCTGACAGTCTTTTGTCTGTCTGCAACTATATGTCTTTATCACTACAGGTCCAGGGAAAGTATACTTAGTATTATAAGACTCATGCTTGGTGTATCTGATATCATTTAAGGCTGCTGCATTATCCATTTGTACTTATTACTAAAACCCACTTACTTTGCATTAAACAAAGAGACCATAATAAGAATGCACTACTTGATTTGAAGTTAACATTAAAATTTTGTTTCTTTTCAGGTTCATTTTTTATATTCTTGAACTATAGGGTAGATTTCTATGATTCCGTTCTATATAAACCCCATTTACCTCAGGATTTTCACTTGCTCCACTGTTGCAAAGCTCCGACAATCAAACATCAGCATAACAGCTGAAAAAGAAATAAGTCTATGACATACTTACACATACATATCTACACATTTGTCAGATTGAAAGAGGACTTCAATATCCTTAATTATTACCACTTGTGCATTTATTTTAAAAAAACATGTTTACTACTTACCATGAAGACAGCACCAAAATCTTCCATCCACTAAACTAGAAACTAGTTGCCTTCCCTTTCATGCACAGTAAGAGAGCTTATGATTTTAGTTAGCTATAACCAGTTATATATGAACAAAAATTCATAATTATTCATATTGTGTTATTCAGCATTAGCAACATGTCCCACAAAAACTCACACCTGTGCTGTATTGTGTTTTATTGGGTCATTCTGCAGTGAGAGGTTGACTGCAAACACAGCGGGAGGAAGGGTGACATGCAGCGAAGGTCCCCTGCAACAAACATTTATCTTAACCTACCAGGCAATTCATTTGTATTCTGCAGGGGGGAAAGGAGTTAAAATCTACTTCTACTGTAGATTTCCATGAACACATTTAGTACCAGTAGCAGCACCAGTGAAATCTGATATAATCTTACAAAAACCACTGAGTGTTACAAAATTAAAAGAAGAAAAAATGGCAGCTTAAATTAGCTTCCTGGCAACTTTCTGTAATTTAGAAAACACGCCTCTTTGCCTTCTTTGTAAAAATTAAACAAGGGCATTTGTCAGCACTTGCAAACTATTTTTTGCACAATGCATGCACTTTAAGTCAGTGCCACTGTCAAAATCAACAGGACATGAAATCTGAAGAACTGATAGCTCAGGTTTGAGTTATATATGAATTATGTAACACGATTTCACTTGAAACCCAGATGAAAGTTATACTAATCAGTGTCCAGCTCCAGTGCTTTTTTGTTCACACTTTGTTCTCACTCTTGGAAACAAATACTTAATTATTTAATAAAACATCAAATTTGTCAGTGAAGAAAAAAAATATATAGTAACACCAACAAACATGACTGGGCCTCAGAAAAAAGTTCCAATCAATATAAAGTAGGTGAGCAGGAGATATTTAGTCTGCTTGAAAGATTTTCTTCTGCACCACTGTGGGGGTCTTGAACCCCTTCTGCTCTGGCTCACACTGCCTGATTCAATTCAATTCAATTTTAGTTATACAGCACCAAATCACAACAACTCGCCTCAAAGCGCTTGTAAGGTAGACCCTACAATAATACATACAGATGCAAATGATTGCAGTGACTCCTGTATGAGGCTATATATATGAAAGTGTATTAAGACAACATCCTTGATTTACTAACATTAAAAATAGCCTCAAGGTGTTTCATAGACTAAGCCTGGATTTACAGTATAAAACCAGGGCAGAGAAGAAAACAACAGCATTAAAAGCAAACTCTGAATAATTTTATGTTTTATCTCTGAAACACTGGTGTTAAGACAACAACAGACAGCAACTTCTCTAATCCTGTTGGTCTCCCTTTCAGGGCATTTCAGGTTTCGATTGTTTTGGAACAAAGCTGATCAGACCGGCAGCAGCCTCCTCGAAGCGCCAGACGTCTGAGCTGTTGGTCGGTTCACTGCAGCTCATCTCTTCCAGGAATTAACACGCTTGCTGCTGGATTACACAACAGCTCTACTGTTGCAAAGCTCAGACAATTAAACATCAGCATAACGGCTGAAAAAGAAATAAGTCTATGACATGCTTACATCAAACTACTTATTTTGTTGCCCTCTCTATGAGAGCCCAATGAACATGTGGCTTTTTGTGGCTAACGCTGATTTTAAAGAGTAAAACAATGACAGATCCCATTCGAAGTGAACGCAGGCTCACTAAATAATCATTTCAGGATGAAAATCCTCAAAATAACTCATTTGTGCACCAGATCGACATTGGTTAACCACTGTGGGAGATTTTGGACTGATGAGTTCAACAGCTCTTCCACCACCAAAGCACCAAATGAGTAAATATCTTTTGAAAGTTGTTTTCATCCCTCCAGTAGAGTTCAAACACAAAATCAGAGCCAAAGGACACAGAAGCTGTGCTAGTGACAGGCTTGTGGCCTGTAAGACCCTATGCTGGTTTTCCTTTAAACTGGCGATCCTTTTGGTATACACATTTGTTATATTGAAAGAGGACTTTTATATCCTTTGCATTTATTTTAAATACATGTTTACTACTTACCATGAAGACAGCACCAAAATCTTTACCGAATGCTGCGGACAAAAGCAGAGTGCATAATCACTCACTATAATCAGTATCACTATAATGCTGTGATATTTATAAAATTATTATAGTCAAAGAATGATTCGAGTAAGTGTTGCAGCACAAGGACTGAGCAGTGGGAAACTGGAGGACTGCCAGCATGGAGGATGCTTTCATGAGAGTATTTGGACAGAATTATTCCTTCAGACTTTTACTGGATGCACACAGCTAGCTTTACTTTTTAGGTAGGTCCTTGCTTTACCGATGAACCTGTTGGAGATTTCTTGATTTTGCTGGTTTACTCTTGGTTAAGTCAAAGCATGGATCAGGAAGAAAACTAGGAAAAAAGATGAGGTCACATAATTAGAACCTCCCAGGTAAGTAAATCACAAGTTACTACAACAACCTGGCAAAGATTGAAGATTTCAGATGGCTGTTTAAGTCTTTGGATAATGAGTAAGCAGATGTAACAGGATATACCAGAACCATTCCCAAACTCCACCAGAGAGCAAAGAGAAAGGGAGAGAGTAAAAGAAGGCAAAGAAGTAGCAGGAGCCCACCAAAACCCAGACAGTAAAGGGATGTTCTATTACTACTGCATCCAGTGAAGCAATGATGCTTAATCAAAACCCATTTAGTACAGTAGGATGATCCTCACGGCTAATCCTTTGTTCAAGTGTAGAGTTAAATGGAACACAAGGATTTGCTTCTGGATGAAAATACACCATTGCTAATTCTATATATAGATAATTCTTGATGTTCAACTATTTGAATATGGATGTCCAAGCTGCCCGATACTCTCAAAAAAGAGTAAAGTTTTAACATGAAGACTGCTGACAAGATATTAATCAACATGTCAATCAGCTGAGTGTAAATTGATTCCACCAGAGCTTCTCTATTTTTGTGCATTAATGGATTAATTAAGGAACAGAGGAGAAGGGGTTTCATTAAACCTGAAAATAGCATTTCAATTTGCCTCCTTCATTAAAAATGTTTTTGGGAGGAAATTTGTCTGAGCCCAGATCATCAGCTCAATTATAGTGCGGAAATTAATCATGTAGTTCATAAATTACTTATGCACTGCATGATAATGTGGATTTACTTGGATTGTATTTTTGTTGTAATTTGAAGTTATTGAACGGTAGATACGTTTACTCTTCTCATACAGCTGCCAATGTACAGCTCTTTCTCAGCGTCTGTGTTGCATGTAAGTGCAGAGTTGAAGAAAAGCTTTATCCAGATAGCTCAATTACCCTGACTCTGGGCCGCTGAACATGGCGTGAAGACAACAGGCTCACCAGTTATCTGTCAGTCAGAATAACAAAAAGATGAAGTTGACATCATCCATTGGTTCTGGGCTAAAAATTCTAGAGTCAAAGCATTGTTTTAGCATATATACACAAGCTTTTTTAATATATTTAGATATTTGGGGAAGAGGGTGGATTGCCAAGTTATCAGGTAACACTGACAAGCTTAGTTAATGAGCTGCATCCATGAACTGTAAAGAGAGCAGACTTTCTGTCTGCCACAGATTACCACCAAGATGCCTGGAGAGCTTAAAAAAAAAAAAAAAACCTGCAGAGGTTAGAGCACAAGCTTTATCAGTTTGTGTTCTTTTTCAGGGTGCAAAGAAGAGTTATTATAGTTTAGATTTTCTCATTAGCTTTCGTTTTCACTTTTTGTTTTTAATTCAGCTTAGTTTCAGTTAGTTTCCAGAGTGGATTTCCTTGTCAGCCGATTTCCCCCATTCAAATTTTAAACTGTTCTGCTCTTTCTGCTAATGCCAGCTATATCTTTTGGTGCTCATAATTTTTATTCTTTTTGAGATATTAAGCTTTTTATGTCATTTTCTGGCCCATTTTGCTGAATGGGACCACATTATCAGTGTGATCACCAGTTTAGCTTGCGGGCTGGGCCATGCTTTAGCTCAGTGAGATGAGCAGCCGTTCTCAGAGCAGGAGGGCCAGGTTCGAATCCCGCTTATGGCAACATTATTTTCAGTTAGCAGTTCAAAGTTTTTAACTCTTTTCAACACAAATGTCACCTTCTTCACCTCTTTTCAGCAGAATTTTCAGTTTTTTCACCTCTTTTCAGCACAAATTCCAGATTCTTCAGCTGTTTTCAGCAGAAACTTCAGCTTCTTTGCCTCTTTTCAGTTTCTTCACCTCTTTTAGCAAAAAGTTCAACTTCTTCAGCTCTTTTCAGCAGAAAATTCAGATTTTCAACTCTTTTCAGCAGAAAGTTTAGATTTTCAACTCTTTTCAGCACAAATTTCAGCCTCTTCTTCTCTTTTCAGCAGAATTTTCAGCTTCTTCACCTCCTTTCAGCACAAGGTTCTTCTTCTTCACCTCTTTTTAGCACAATTGGGGTGGCTGTAGCTCAGGTGGCAGAGCAGGTCAGCCACTAACCAGAAGGTCAGTGGTTCGATCCCAGGCTGCTCCAGGCTGCATGCCAAATATCCTTGGGCAAGATACTAACCCTATGTTTGCCTACTGGTGGTGGTCAGAGGGCCCGGTGGCGCCAGTGTCAGTGCGCCCCAGGGCAGCTGTGGCTACAATGTATCTTGCCATCACCTGTGTGTGAATGACTGAATGTAGTGTGAAGCGCTTTGGGGTCCTTAGGGACTAAGATAAGATAAAACTTTATTAATCCCTCGGGTGGGTTCCTCTGGGAAATTCGGTTTCCAAAAGCACAGCACCAACAGAAGTTACAGAGCGTGAGCAGGATATTATATATATACACATATAAATACAGAGACATATATAAATAAAATATACGAAGGGGATAAATAGAATAAATAGGAATAAAAAATAAAAATACAAGTGAATTGCACATTTCCAGTATTGAAGTCTATTGCACCATTGACTATTAACAAAAGTATTGCACAAAAGGTATTGCACAGTGAAGTGAAGAGGCACTACAGCTTAGTTGTTCCCCCCTCCTTTGTCCTCCTGTTTCCCCTCCCTCTCCCCTCCAGAGAGGAGTTAAACAGTCTGATGGCGTGTGGGACAAAGGAGTTTTTAAGTCTGTTGGTTCTTGTCTTTGGGAGAAGCAACCTGTCACTGAACAGACTCTTCTGGTTGTTTATGGCCGTGTGCAGAGGATGCCCAGCATTGTCCATAATGTCCAGCAGTTTTTTTAGTGTCCTTTTCTCTGCCACTGACACCAGAGTGTCCAGCTTCATGCCGACCACAGAGCTAGCCTTCCTGATCAGTTTCTCCAGCCTGGATGAGTCCTTCTTTGCTGTGCTGCTCCCCCAGCACACTACAGCGTAGAAAAGTACTCCAGCAACCACCGACTGGTAAAACATCCTCAGGAGCTTCCTGCAGATGTTAAAAGACCTCAGCCTCCTGAGGAAGTACAGTCGGCTTTGGGCATTTTTATACAGGTGCTCTGTGTTGCATGACCAGTCCAGTTTGTTGTCCACCCACAGCCCGAGATACTTGTACTTGTTGACCACCTCCACCTCCTCTATCTGAACCGGCAGTGGACCTTCTCTGGACCTCCCGAAGTCCACAACCAGTTCCTTAGTCTTTGAGGTGTTGAGTTGAAGGTGGTTTGTGTGACTCCATGCGACAAAGTTCCTCACCAGACTTCTGTACTCCTCTTCCTGATCATCCCAGATACACCCCAGAGCGCTATACAAATGCAGGCCATTTTCTTCACCTCTTTTCAGCACAATTTAGCTTCTTCTGCATAGTGCACATTTTTTCTCTCATCATATGTTTGCTTGAGACCAGAACCGGTTTGGCTCAGTGGGATGAGCAGCCGCCATAAGAACTGGTGGCAAAGGTTTGAATCCTACCTGCAGCGTTTGCTGCACATCTTCCCTGCTTGCATGTACTCTGCTTTATTGACACTATTCAATGTACCCTTTCAAATACAGAAGTTTTCAGCAAATAGTTCAGCTTCTACACAGTGTTTTCAGCAGATAGTTCTCCTTCTTCTGCTGTTTTCAGACTCCACTACACGGCATTGACACTGCATTTTCGCAGTGTGAATGCAACTTTTTCTAGTTTCAGTTTAGCTTTCATCCCTTAACTGCAAAAGCCTGATGTGGCATTGTCGTCGCCTCACCGGCTGTGCAGGTGGCGTGGACACCCAAGTTTGTGAATGCAATAACTCGGGAACAAGATGACATAGGATTCTGAAATCCATACCATAGATGCATCTACTAAAAATCTTGCAAGAGTTCAAAACCTGGTCACCTTGACCTGAAGGTCCAGCAGTGATAGAGATTAGGACAGGACACCCCGGAATCTAGACCCTGGTGGTGGAGATGAAGATGCAGGCTTGGATGGAGCCGAATAACATGGGAGAGGTAGAGATGGGGAGGATAGTGGGTTGGACGAGGATGTCTTCAAGGGAGAATGACAGATGAGCAGTGAGATTTAAGTCGTGTCCAAATTCATGGACTGCATCCTCCTGAGGACCCAGCCTTCGCGGTCTACGTGGGACGGGTGCTCAGAAGGTCGGGTAGGCCGGAAGTAAATGGCTGTGAAATTGGACAGTCTAGCCTTCAGATCTGCGTCAGCTGTCTGCTCCTTGCTATCTAAAATATAACAGGACACTGGTGTAAATTCTCAACTATCTCACACTTCTGTTTAATCAGTTTTCTGTCTGACGTTTATTCAGCTGTGTGAAAACCACCCGGGGGATTAATAAAGTTTTATTTTATCTAATCTATTCTAATAACTTTAATCTCAGCCAAACCAATTTACTCACGAACAAATGAAACACTGAAAAAGCCAAACAATAACATTTTTAGGTTATCTAAGTGACTTATATATTACGTTTAACCTGAGTAGTGAAAGACTGCAGTGATCTGAAAATGATGTGCCGGGAGTTTGACGTTCTCGGCGGCTCTAGTGACCCTCGAGCTCCTGGCTAGCTATCGAGCTGGTGGATAACAGACGTCTCTGAAAACGTCGGAGCACTTTTGCAAATATGTGATATCTTGATAAACCGAGCAGATATTTGAAGTTTACACAGCTACATTCTCGCCTGAAAATATGTTAAAAATTTATTTTGTGACCCAGAAAGAGTAATAAGAGTAATATTAAAAACTTAGTAGCAGCCGCCATTGTTGAAAACTGGAATTGGCTGGGCCGCGCTATGAATTCTGGGATATGGTGGGCCACGAAGGACACACCCGACCCATCCTTCAAATTCGGGGAAAAGGAGGACGCATTTGTCGGCTGCATTCGGAGGAGTCTACGAATTTGGATGGCCTTCGTCGTGGAGCTGTGATGTAATTGTGGCCTCAGGAGGATGCAGCCCATGAATTTGGACACCCCTTTAAAGTACACAGAGTGGAGGCTGATTGGCCTGAAAAAGGCGGGCAGAAAGATGATTGGACTAGGCCAGTGACGATGCAATAAGCTTGACAGCGTGGGAACGTGGAAGTGGTGTAAAAATTAGATTAGCCACAACTGTTGTTTGTGAGGGTATAGAAGAGGAGCTGAGACATCCCAAGAGCAGAGCTTTCCTGACTGTATAACTGTGATGGTTGATGTCCGTTTTGCTCTCCTGCATGCAGTAATTAAAAAGCTTGGCCACAGCTTTGTTTTTTTTGTTTTTTTTGATTGTTACTGATACTTTATACTATCAACATATACATGACTGAATTTATATATAAAAATACAGACCTAAATTAGAAGCAGCTGGTAATGCAACAAAACACAGTAGTCCTGGTTACATATATACAGTGAAATGAAATTCTCATGTGAAGTCTCTGCCGTTGACCTCTTTTAGCTTCTTGTTTTTATGAATTATATTAATCATGGATCCAGACTGACAAAAATGAACATTCTGTTATAGATAGACTACAAACTCAAAGGCAGTCTGCCACAGTCCTGGTAGATCAGCTGATAGCAGCTGATATCATTGCAAACACACATCAAGTGACCGCTTAGCTTATACCCTTCTGTGCAAATCTTTTTTTTTATTTTTATTTTTTTTTATATTTTACTTACAAAGACAAAGAGAGAGAAGAAGAAGTTGAGAGAAAAAGAATAGAAAACAAGCAAAAAAAAAAACAAAGCAACATACTAAACACAACACCATCATGTTAATCTAGCTAAGTGTAAACAGCAATAAATACTAAATATTGAATGTTGTTGTGCAGCACAGACAGCGCACAATGTGCTTTGAAGTAGCAGCTAAGAAAGGTGTAGTTTATGTCTACGAACAGTGAACACCCATGTGCACACCCGTGTGGATCAGCGCGCTTGTATACAGAAGGTTTCCCCATGTAACGGTCTGCTAGAGGGTGTGGAGGGCCATAGCCCCGTCCCCCAGGGCATGAAGCAGGCATGGAGGAGATCCAGGCTCCAGACATCCAGGGACCCCAGAGTGCGAGAGCCCAAGGAGTACCACCGGAGGGGCATCCGTGCCACCCTCCTGGGAAGGGCTGAGGAGATCCCCAGACGAGGGGTCACCCAGTAGCCACGGAGCAGAAGCCAGAGGGGGCTGCACTGGCGCGCCCGCCGGCTCTGCCGGCAGCCAGCTGTGCCAGAGTGAACCGAGCTGCAGGCCCCGAGGCCGGAGGTTCGAGGGCCCCCTTTGCCCCGGAAGAGGCCTGACCGAGCGACAAGCACCAGGCCCCGCCAAGTAGCCACCGGAAGCTTGGCCACAGCTGATTGTATTGCAGACTGTATTAACAGAAAATTCCACTACAAGTTACACAGGGTTAAATTAGCTATAGACACAAAAACCTTATTTGTAGCAGGCTTTAAAGAAGTCAGACCTAAAGTATTTGGACATTTTTAGATGGAAGTCTTTTAGCATTAACTTGAGGAACTGACTTCCATCCCTGGAGGTTTCTGCAAGTTAGTTCTGTGATGGACTGGGGCCTGTCCAGGACATACTCCGCATTTTGCCATCTGACTGCTGGGACAAGCTCCAGCTCCAAATACGATAAGCACTACAGAAAAATGGATGGATAAGAAGAAAAACTGACACAAAAGATAGTAGTTAATAAGGAAAGAGGTTGCCATACCCTTTGTCAAACCAGCTGAATGACTGCAGCATCCACTGGAACAACAGAATTTATACCAACCTGAAAGGGCCTCGTTTCCAGAGCTTCACGATAACCTATACCCAGACAGACAAATATAGCCCTAAAATCATGTTGCTTTGCACTTAAGAATGCACTTCGACTTTTTGTGAAGACCTGAGTGGCTTCTGTAAAAATGATACAAAAGAGAGTTTAAATGTCCCAGAGGGACAGCTTAGGTTGTCAAAGTTTTCTACTATGCACCACTTCAAAAGGCAAAACAAGTTGTTTCTTTCCCTTCAATGGTTTTAACCTCTACAGTTTGAGAACCACTGGGTAGTACACAGAAATTGGACAAATCTAGATTTGAGTTCACACAGGTTCATCCTGTCACACAAGAAAACAAAAAACCCCAAAACAAAACAGACATATGTTCACACTTTACAAACCAACATGATAAAAGCTCACTGACTCAGCTTTCGTGAAGTTGCACCCAAACCACCTGCCTTAGAAAGAAAAACAAAAACCATAAAGAACTGTAAAAAGCTTGCAGTGCAGGCGGTAACTGATTTATGTTTTCCCCTCTGGACTTACTGTAGTTGCATCTGCTCCCTGCTGTGGAGAGTTGGGGGCCCTCTACTACAAGCCTGTTAAGCTCAGCTGATACTTATACCCATATAGAATCAGCAGAACTATACTGCAGTGTGAACACAGCCAGGGGGCTACCTAAGGAGGAGGCAGGCTGAGAGCTTTTTGATAAAGTGCTCTAGAAGTAAAGTTACTGGAGATGGACCCAGCATACATCATCAGCAGAGTGAGACAATTTCAGAAAGGGTGGAATAGAAATTGTGGTATGATAAGATCCACCTCTTTACAGACCCTTAGCTCACAAAGTAATCATTTACATGAAACCAGTGGAGACAGATAATTTTGCATTCATTTTCTTACTAATGAAAGTTTTTTGGCTGTAGAGTCTGCAGGACAATTCGCTGAAAGTTGCCGGCATTAAATAAGCTACTTGTGCTTAAGTTCAGTCAGCAACACAGTCGGTGAGGTCATCAACAATTTATAATAAGCAAAGCGAATCAGTGATGCAAGGCACACATTCCGGTTTTATAGCTTTATGACGCAAAGACCCAGAGTTTCCAGATTTCCAAAGTTATCACTGTGTGATACAACAGCATCCACTCACTAGTAAAGTTGCAGGTTTTTCCTCATATTGCTTGTTGTAAAAATCGTTAACTCCAAAAGGAAAGCAGCACAGACTGTTCACAAATCCTTCTTGGACGAGGTGGGCACTGAACATGAGGACTTGCTCTTGCATGCTGAGGCTGATAAAGTTGCGGTGAAGTGCTACAGTGATATGTTGAACTCCTCCCACAGATTCAAGCATTTTGGGAAGCAAGAAATAAAAATCATGAAGACTGATGCATGGCTTCTTGATTTGGGTTTTCTCAAAGACTTGACGACTAAATTAAATGAGCTCTGAGCTGCAAGGCAAAGACAAAGATTTGGCAGATATGATAAACACTGTCAAAGCATTCAAAGCCAAGGTGGGTCTGTGGACCATACAGCTGAGAAAGGGGAGACTGTCACACTTCCCAAATTTAAAAAGACTGGCAGAGAATGTAAGAGAGGCTGACCGTTTGTTGATAAAAGACGCAATATTTTTCAGTATGTATGCATTTGTAGAATTTTATTTCTTAGAATTTCAATTGGTAGATTCTGGCCTTCATCTAAATGTGTAAAGTGGTCTCGGCTTGGAAAAGGTTGACGACAATACAGAATATTGTATCAAAACAAAAAACAAAAGAGAAAGAAGAAAAAATTCAAAAATCTTGTAAAAACAAGGTCTACAGTTTAAAAAAACAGCTACTGTGAGGAACTCAGTCAGCTAACTTTGTCAAATGACTGTGTTAGCTCATAAGCTGTTAGCTAACGGTGCCATTGTGTGAGAATTGCTTTGCTGAAATGGTATTAAAATGTCTTAGCAAACAGAAATCTAAAGAAAAGCAGAATACTTACTGTGACACAATGCTGTTAATGGTCAACAGTGATGAATGCAGAGCCACCTAATGGCTGGTGTCTCTGGCCTTTTAATGAGTCTTCAGTCCCACCTTCTCACATTTCAAAAGCTACTGCAGACAAGTGGGCGGAGCTCCATATTAAACAGGAAATTACCTCACTAAGGGATTTTCAAAATAATAAAAGCAGCTGACTCTTTTTAAGGCTTGCAGTTCATACACATTTTTCTAAATGCCCCAATAAATTCCTAAATTCATATGAATATATAAATAACAAATGGGGTTTTTTTTTATTTTAATTTTTTTATGTATTGTTTCAAAATGAAATAAAAGCAACCAAATAAAACCCCACAACAAACAAACGAAAAATACATTAAAAAAAAAAATCCTGTGTAAATGCAAGAACATGTGAGCAACAAGGACATTTTACTTTTACTTCACTCTTTTCTCAGAATCTAAATCAGTCCAGTAATTATCTCAGACTAAAGACATATCATTTATGTACGTTAACTCAGGAATCAAAACCTTCCAAAAATGACTGCATTACAATTTAAAAAAATACATAAAATTAAATGATATTTTTAGGTAGCAAGTCCTTAATGTGCAAAATAGTTAAAGTTAGTTCAACTTAATATTTTTGACCAACTCAAAAAGAAGCAAATGTTAGATGAACTTAACCTAGTTGAGTTAGGAGTGTTTTTTTTTTTTAAAGAAAAACAACACATGGACCACCGGGTTAAAGAAATGCAAGAGAAGAAAATTCAAGTAGAGGAGAAGTACAGAGAAATACAGTGCAAGCTCCAAAACATGAAGGCAACACACCAAGAGATGCAGAGCAAGCTCTACGACATTGAGAAGAAAAAAAAATGAAGGCCTGCAAGTGATGTTTGATGAAGCCCTCCAAAGAAATACACACGTGCTAAAAGAGAAAGAAGAGCAGGAGGCAACAAACACAGAACTGTAGTGCAAACTCCAAGAAAAATATCAAGAGATGCAGTGCAAGCTCCAGCACATGGAGAAGAAAAATGAAGGCTTAAGCGCTGAGAAGAATACACAAATGCTGAAAGAGAAGGAACAACGTGAGGCAACGAACAATGAAATACAGTGCAAACTCCAAGACACAGAAAAAGAGAATGAAGCATTGCAAGAAATGTTACATAAAGCACTCCAAAAGAATGCAGACAAGAAACAACTGTAAGAGACACAGAAAGAAATGCAACATATTCTCCACAACGTTGAGGAGAACTATTTTAAATTACGAATATTTTACAACAAAGCAAAGGACAAAAACAAGGAAACTGAGGAAAGAAACAACAACTGAAGGAAATATGCACAGAAATGCAGTCTAAAATTCAAGTAATGCTGTGGAAAAATATTCATCTGCAAGGACTGTATAACCAAGCACTGTACAGAAACACTCAAATGCAGGAGGAGAAGCAACAACAACAGGAGAAAACACACAAAGACATGCAGTGTTGGGTTCAAGAACTGCAGAGGAGACATCACAAGTGTTCTGCGACCAGGGCCGAAAACAGATTGTTGCTCCGCAGAAATAGTTGCTGTGTAGCTATTCTAAATTTGGACTAGGGAGGTAACTCAAGCTTCACTCACCTCACATTATATACCAAACATACCCACCCCAATGTGGTGGTTTATTTAGCCTCTAAATACACCACAAGGTTCTATCTGTATGACTGTCTGATAGATATTTGTATTAATGAGCAGCTGAACAGATGTTTCCGGAAAAGATGAATGTACATTCTTTGCTTGAAATGACTGTACATGGTTACAAAATTAAAGACAACTCTTCAGCAGTGTATGGACTACCTGCCCATACTATTTCCAAATCAGAATATGTCTATGTTTTATTTCTTTGCCTGCTTTCATTTGATAGCAGTAATAAAGACACAGATATGAGAAAGCGACAGAGAAAAAGGATATAACACGCATTGTAGACTCACTGAAACTTTTGGTCAGGTTTTTCTTGAAAGGCTGAAAAGCTGAAAAGTTCACAAAGAGTAGTAATTTTATGAAAATTTTAAAGGGAATCTGACATTATTATTTTAAATTTAAAGTGCAGAGAAATTGTTACACTTTCTATTTAAGTACTAAAAGGTCTTTCACATCACTCTCTATCTCCATAGAACATCAGTCACATGTTACATTTTTGATATACAGGTATGAACTGACTTTCATATTTAAATATCGTTACCGACAATGTACCTAAGATGAAACATGAAGAGAAAGACATGCTCATAATTGAAAGCATTGCAAATCAAATCAAACTTTACAGTAGAAGAGGATTTATTTTTCTTTGATTTATTAAAAAAAAGCTCTTAAGTCCCACTTTAATTTTTTGAGACAAGCTGCAGGCTTAAACGGAAAAGAGAAAAGAAGAAAATGTGAAATGGCTGAACTTTGTGAAGGATATGTAATCAGAGCTGAAGAAACTAAATTGTTCTTTCAATCTTATTATTAGTATTTGTCTATTCGCTTTGTTCAAATTATATTTATTCATACAATGTCTGACACAAGCAAAAATTTAAATGAAAATAGTGCAAAGTGAACCTCAAAAGCTTTGTTTGGCTTTCCTCGCCTCAGAAGTCAAAATGTCTATTTTAAGATAAGAGACGGCAGAGCTCCTTAAGCCTTCTCAAACATATGGAGGGTATGCAATTACTGTTATAGTTTTATCTCAAATCAGCTGTGAAAGAGAGAGTGGTAAATATCTTTCAGTTGAAGGCTTATCTCTCACTGTGCATATTCCTTTCATTTGTCCTGCTTGAAAAGAAAGAAAGAAAGATCCTGAACTGAGGTCTAACTGAGATAAACTTAACAAATTTCCTCACTTATTTCGGGTGACTATGACTTTTAGTTTTCTTTTGCTGAGATAACCGACCTCAATGGATCTGCGAACACTCTGTGAATCTATCCAGGTCTTATCACATCAAGTTCAGGATCAGACCGCTATCTTGCATTGCCGAAAGAGATACAAAGAAAAGCAGAGTCAGCAAAGCAGTGTTTGCATTTTCCACAGATAAGGAGATGGTGCAGTACTTCACTGAGGACAATGGGACAGGAGTTAATAAAGAACTGTTTACATGCCATTCAGTAGAGAGCTCCTTTGAATGTTCAAGGAAAGATCAACAGAAACCACCTTAGATATAGAGCTGTAATTATGTCTCTGTTCACACAGTTTTTACGCCTCTTTTGCTTTAGTTTTTTTCATTATTTTCCATTAAAATTGAGCACCACCTCACATGAATGGGGTCGTTATAGCATTGCAGTCGAAAGTCCAGTGAGGTCATTTGTATGCGACACAAAACAACAATGGAAGACATCGAGGCTATGGTATACCTACTGCTCGATCTATGGCCTTTTATCAGGCTCAGTGACAACGGCTTTGGTTTTTATGAAGTTATTTCCCTCATTCCCGGGTCTCTAAAGCGGTGGTTTTGATTTGTGTGAAGGAGTCGCACCACTGACTGGCCAACAGGTGTCATACAGTCTGCTGATGTCACATTTTCATTTAAAAACTGAGCTGATCCGAGCCAAGTAGGTACTAATGGATAAGGGTTATTAGAGAGAGTGTGTAGGGTGCAGTTCCACCAGTGGCCACTTGAGGCTTAAATTGTGATTCAGTCTCCACAGACGTTAAAATGTACTATTATTAAAGGAGAAATTAAGAAAAAATGTACAGCCTGGTGCAAAGCAATTTTGTTCCTATCTAATTTTATACTTCACAGCAATGATACAGGTGTTGAATTTTTGTGTAGCCCACCATGTTGTTGCTAAACAAGCTACCTACCTGGCAGTAGTTGATGTTGTAGTACTCCATCCCTTTACTAAAATATGGTCTTGTTTGCCTCCACAAAATGAAAAGCTTGTACTTTGTTCCTTCAAAAGATTTCAGAAATGACCATGATCGGTGGCAGTTTAGCTCAGTGGGTGAGCCGGCTACATGCCACATGGCCAGAAGGCAGTAGCCTGAGTTTGAGTCTGATCTTCTGTCTCCCCCTCTCTCTCTTCCCACTTTCCTGTCTATCTTCACTGTCTCACAATCCATTAAAGGCCAAAAAAAAAAGAAAATGATTTTTTTTTAAATAAGCAAAATAATATCAATTAAAAATCTTAATTTTTCACTTTTACTAATAATAAAATTATAAGTTAACTTACAGTGCATACACTCCAATCAGATAAAAAAAAAAAAATCAGCAATTATTAATCATATGCGGTGAGTTAATCTGTTAATCTGTGACTGTTTTTTATTTGATTTGTGTCCAAACAACCAGCAGTGGAGGAGCAATGGAAAAAAAAAGATAGCAAAGTCTACATTCATATTTTCTGAACCCACAGTAAGAAGAGCTTCCGCAAATTTTCAAAGTGAGCGAATGAGCGAGGAAGCAAAATTTATTACTACAGCACTTTTCAAAGTGTTTTGTTGAAAACCCAGAACATTTCAGTCTGGGGTCCAGAGGAGAGACCTGCAGCACACTTACTGAAGAGTTTAGAGCTGCAGCTTTTTCTTCATCAAAGGCTCCTCAGAGAGATGCCAGCATTACAATTCAAAAAGCATTTATTCTTTACAGCTCAACCTGAGTGACCTTCACCAAATTTTCACCATATGATGGTTTAATGAGAAAAAAGTGGTGAGCTGGATGATGAATTACCGTGGTAAAAGGCTGATCTAAGAGTTCATATGAACAACAAAAGCCTGAGTAGGAAATCATGAATGGTGCAAACCCTTTGGGACGCTACAGTGAGCATAGTGCCTTTGTACTACAAATTGCATCACTCATTGATCACACAGTGCTTATCTATACCTAAGTACTTTTTATCTAAGATTCACACACACTCCATGGATACATCAGGAACAACTCAGGGTTCAGCATCTTGCCTAAGGATACTTCAACGCATGGACTGGATCAGCCAGGGATTGATCCACTGACCTGATTGCTCTACCTGCTGTTTTACCTGAGCTACAGCAACCTGTAGAAGAATTATCTCCATCTGCAGTCATTTATAAATGATTGGGCAGTATTGCTCTGCTCTGGGAGAGCAGCAGCTAGACCTGAGTACAGAACAGAGGAGGTATTAACAAGATCAGATAAAGTATTGTTTAAGTTAGACACATCAAAAGAGAAGCTAGGTTTGAGGTGGGCTGCAAAGTGGTTTGCAGTGTGGAGGCACTACAGGCAGGCTAAAGAAATGTTAAAAGCTCACCATATGTCAGATTTTCAATTGGATTGAAGGTTATCAGTCGAGCTATGTAGGCTTTCGCTTAGATAAGCAGTTAGACCTGAGTGCTTAACTTTCATATGCACACCTCATGTGAATTCATCTTTATGTGTTTGTAAACACTGCTTTTCAGTCTGAAATGCAACGTGTTGCCAACAAAATTTTAGTGTTAACTTCAACACTGTCAACAGGCGTTTTGAGGAGTTAGTTGTCAGGACATTTTGAACGAGATGTGAGATCAAAAAAGGAAGAGCCTCTCATCTACTGACATAAAGCAGCAAACTGAGAGCCTGAAGCTGCCACCTGAGTCATCTAATATGTCAAGTCTGCTGAGACTTATCTGCAGCAAACTGCAGCGGGAATTAATCCCTGCATGTTCATTAACAGCAGTAAATCCTGCAGCATGTGAAGGAGCATGTGGGAACATCACAGTAGATTCACAAGAGGGCATTTATGAGCTCTAATGAAATCCTAGAGACAAGGACTTCAATATTTATGAAATTATAGAACGTCATTTATCACATTTAAGAGATCTGTATTTTAATATTCAGGTTTTAGTTTAAAGCAGACAATTTTGCTTCTTGCCAAAAAGGGTTTACACTCACAATGACTGTCAGTGCTGATTACTGTGTGAATGATAATATACATATACAGAAGTGTGACATAATTCCTAGATGAGATCCCAGTATCACCGCAGTAGAGAAAGTATAACAGAACAAAAGAAAAGAGCCAGAGGGAAGCAGTGATTGAACTATCACAGTAAGGCACTTTCACTCAATACTTAAAACATACTCACCATAGCTCTGTTTTGGTAAAATAGAAACAGTCACTTATAAGCTCCAATTAATGCCACCCCTGCCTACCTACCTCTTAGTAGTGCTCCTGCCCCCAAAGGTCCTTCGTGTGTGGTAACATGTTGTGATATTATGCCTATGGTGTAATTAAAAAGGGAGAAACCGATTGCTGCACAGCACACCCAGCAAAGCCACATGTATGGCAGTACCAACTGTGACCAATGCAGCTCCTGTCCACCCCCCAAAACTCAAGGTGTGTAAGAGAGGAAACAGGCTGAGGAGATGATTAAGACCGGGAGGAAGAGGACTACCCCCGGAAGGAGGTTTGTACTTCTTGCCGACTGCCTGTTTGAGTGACTGCTCCTTGAGGTTTGTATCCAGCTGTGGAGCCCTCAAGAGTGTTGTGAAGCGTGATATTAGATGCTGAACTTCACAGCAGGAAGCTTCCTAACAATCTCTGAGCGCCTATGACCTGTCAGCTATGACTGACAGCTGGAACAAAATGCTGCTTAAAGCTGTCTCTGTGCCATGAAATGAGGGGGAGAGGGTCAACATACTATACCCCCTGTTAGGGCAGAGTGACTGTCTACAGATTAGTGAACACCTTGCAAACACTGATAGGTTTGGATGAGACTGAATGACATATCACTAGACAATACGATTTCTCTGCCGCAACCTCAGTTACATGAAGGCGTTGTCTCGAAAAAGGAAACAGGTGAGATATGGAAATACATCATACAAAACATTTAACCAAGTTGAAATAAAAGGAAAGATGAGAAAATGTGCTTTAAAATACAGACTAATGGTTGAACTCTATTACGTAACGGTAAAGAGACTGATTTTTATGCCTAAGTGCTTTTTATCTAACATTCCTGCACTGATGGATGTATCAGAGAGCAACTTGTTGCTCAGTATCTTGCCCAAGGATACTTTGAAGTGCAGACTGTAGCAGCCAGGAGTTGAACCACCAACCTTTCAGTTAGTGAACAACCTACTCTACCTCATGAGCTACATACTGATATATTACCCTTCTAAGATAAGATGAGCTAAGATAGACTTTAATAGTCCCACAGTTGAGAAATTAACATTATTACTGCAGCAGAGTGGTTAGAGCAGGAATAAATAGAAGCAACCTGTGAGATGGTAAAGTCTAAAGTGGTCCCAGTGGTAACAGGGACATTAGAGATCTCTGTCCAGAAAAGTACAGTGCTAGGAACTATTTAAAAGATGGGTGGTCTGAACACCTGCATCTGCATCTTAAAATGTCCTACGGCAAAATGCCGAAGCATCCATTTGGGTTTGAGTGAGCTCTGAAAATGTGTCTGTGGATGCAGCTTGCAGTGGAAGCAGGGGTTATGCTGAAAGAGTCAGTAAACTGATGCTACTGCTAGGGATGGGTACCGGTATCCGGTGCCATTATGGCACCGGTTCTGACATAAACGGTAGTAACCAGACCGAAAAACAGCGCACATTTCACAGCGCTTTTTTTCTGTGCTTTTTTTTTCTTGGGATGTCATACACTTTGGATTCTAGCCAATCATTTTACCAGGTACGTACGTTCTTTTAGAGCAGAACTACAGATTAAAAATGGCCAAGGCGAAGCGGTCAAAAGTCTTGCTGTACTTCACAGCAAAAGATGCAAACTCAGCAGCCTGCAACAAGTGCTTTAAGGTGATACTGTGCAAAGGAGGTAACACCTCGAATCTGATGAAACACCTGGCGACGCATAGCGTTTTTTTAACAGCCGAGGAATGCACCGTATTTGATAGCTTGCTGCAAGACCTCACACCGAGCACATCTACTGCGGGTGTGGTGCCTGTTATCGGACCCGGAGTTAGCAACATCCCCCAAGAACCCGAAGAGGAGAGGCCTGGCCCCTAGCCCTGCCAGTGTAGCAGAAATGATGACGGATGATGATGGCAGCAGCAGCCGTTCTTCTCTGCGTGAGTAGCTTAATGTTGTTCGTGTGTAATTTACATTGAGTAGGCTAACCATGTTATTACATTAATGCACGTAAGGTGAACTAGCAAACACCGTCGTAGTTACATGCGGCTGTCTTCTTGTTTGATAGAGTGATACCATATATGCCCTAGAGCTGCAGAAAAGGCTAACATTGTTGTCTTTTTACAAAAAAAAAACAGCTAAACATGAGAGGTTTTAGGACAAAGTTTGTGTTTTCCATTGTTTAAGCACCGGTTCCAACCAAAGGAGGTATGTTGTATCAACAGAAAAGGCTAACTTGGTTATCATTTTGCAGAAAAAAAGAGACTTATAAAAATAAAAACATAAGAGGTTTTTGGACAAAGTTTGTGTTCTCCATTCTTTAAGCACCGGTTCGAGCACCGTTTAAGCACCGGCACCATTTCAAAAGTACCGGTTTGGCACCAGTATCGGATAAAACCTAAACGATACCCTTCCCTAGCTACTGCTTGATGTGCTTTGAATTTTAGGTGAGAGTACAAAGGTGGTAAATGAATTTCAGTCCATTTACAATGAACTAAACTAGCAGAGGGGAAAACACTGATCTTATGAACTGGATGGTGTGGTTAGTTACATTGGTGAGTAAGGAAAATAGCAAATATCTGGGCAGCACAGTGGTGCCTCAGTTGCCTCGCATCAAGAAGGTTCTTGGGTTAACCCGATCCAAAGACCTGATTGTCAGCTTGTTAGGGACTCTTAAGTGGCTGTTGGTGTGAGGGTAAACTGTCATCTGTCTCTCTGTGTTAGAAAAAGGCGAAGACGTCCCCAAAGGAAGAATTCATTTTCATGCATTGAATGCATGAAATACTTTGAAGTGAACACTGAATACAGTGGGACCTCATGAATGTTAAATGTTTGAACCTAGTTTTATGCAACATAGTGCTGTGAAAGGGTAATCCCTCGACCTGCACTGACTCTGCAGCTGTAACTATAATCAGACCACTGGAGCAACATGTATGTGTCAGCCTAACTATTTGGTTTTACAAAATAAATAAAAATGACTTACTGGTAGTCAAAAAGTGTGAAACCCCTTTCCAGTGGTTAAAATTCTTTAGTAAAACAGCTGCTTCCTAGTATGGAAAATGTTTCATTTTAAATTTTTTAAAACTGAAATGTCTAATTGTTTTTTTTTAATTGATGGGAGTTTTTAATATGCCAACTGAGGTCTGTAGCACCAAAGATGGGTTTTCTTTGCAATTTCTGAGCACTGCAGTTCACAGTCTGACCTTGTAGTGGAAGTCCCCTGCTGTAAAGATTGTGACTTTGTGTTAATGCACGCCTGAACGCTCCACACCAGGAAACTGCCAAAACTTCTGCTTTTACAGATATTCCTGATGATCAGCTAATCAGATGCATTTGATTAGCAGCACCTGGTTGGTATTTAGCCTCTAAATTCCTATGGAAACAGTAAAGGTATTTTCATAGGACTGCATCAAAGATAGGCACTGAAACACAGCACATTCTACCCATCCCAGAATTTATTATGTATGTTTATTTATGTATTTTTTTATTATTTATTACTAAAATCCACAAAAGACAAGCTCAAGACCTCTAGGTTAAAATGTCCGAGGTTCTATTCTTTATACTCTAATTACACTGTTTACAAAGGTTTACAAGCACCCCTTATGACCAATAAATTGACTTTGACATTTGCAAAATCAGTGAGGTTCCACTTTAAAAGTAAAATGTGAGATGAAAGTGGCCTGTTATCAAACTGGTTTGCGGGTTCGTATGTAGCTGAAGTCATATTATAAAACTGCACTGGTTTGGGGCTTAAACCTATAAAAAGGAAATTGCCCACATATACATTTGGACAATTACTCATTTCTAATAACCTGCTTCACACTCTTTGGAAAATAACATAATTTCCTGCTCTTCACTAACTCTTAATGCATTTAGAGCCGCCTTAGGCTACACTCTCCATTCAGATTAAATTTCTGCTTCACGTATGTAATTTCCTCCCGTGCCTCTCCGCCTGTCTCACTCTCTATCCATGTCACAGCAGCTCTTTCTCTTCCTCCTCCTCTGTCTTTCTTCCTGTTAGTCTCGGACGGTTTTTTCTCTGCAGGGCTTCTTCCTGTCACAACAGACACTTGTTTCCCCTCCACCAGATCAGCTCTGCTGACAGCAGCACAGATCTGAGCAAACTATTTCTCCCTTCTTGTAAACATCCATTACTGACCACTGAAAGAGAGAGGGGGGAGTGTGTGTGGGGGGGATGTAAGATGCCACAAGGTGTTTCTTTTACTATGAAAAAACCTTGAGAAAGCTTTGACCTCAATTCCCCAACAATATACCACATTTTCATGCTGCAGTTTGCTTCCATTACAAAACCTCGGGCCATTAGTTGTTTCCAACAGTGGTTCACTTAAAAAGAAGACATTAGCAACGCGCGTGGTGGCAGCCTGTGAAGTAAGATGACAAATCTCTGAATGCAATACAGACTTCTTGGCTTCAGCCCAGTATGTCACGTAGGCTTTTAATGACTGAATATTGACATTATGAAATTCTCATCATTAAAGAAATTACATTTGAAGCTGCATTAATTGATTTATTGGCAAGAGGGGAAAGAAGAATGCCACAATCTGCTGAAAGAATCAATACAATCGTGTTATTGCTTGATGAAGCTATTATAGCCGACATGCTTGCAAACCAATGCCTATTTACTAGAGATGTTCCTGGCAGCTAATAGATTTAATACATTTAACAAGCAAAAAGAGAAAAACATGAAGACATGAGTACAGGTGTAAGGAAATACTAAGATAACTATAAATCAGCACTAAGCACTGAATATTTGAACATAATAATAATTGTCTAATTTAACAACCCTTATTGTGTTATAGGACACAGTGGGGGGGGTTGCCCTCCTATTAGTAGTTGGGGGGAGTCTCCTAGTGTGTGTGAGTGTAGTGGCAGCCGTTACATGCTGCTCGTGTGTCTGTTCAGAGAGAGACCTCATCATTGTAACGGGCTGGTGCCGGGGACTACCGATCCCCGCGCATGTATGTACGGACAGAGTAGAGCCAAGGAGATCTGGCTTGTATGGTCTTATGTTGCTAACAACGAATAAAGGTTGTTGTTCGATTTAACTGACTGGCTTCGAGTTATCTGGCTGCACTTGCTAGCTGCTTTTTCCTCGCCAGACTGCCATTACACAAGTCAACTAATTGCACACATTGAGCTGACGTGTATCACAATTATTTGATGTAATGTTTCTGATAATTGATGCTTTCCCTCGAAGCTCTGTTTGACTGCTGACTGCTAGCTGCACTGTTCTAGCAGAAGATGTTGAATTGAATTTGCAGGATGCACGATCAAAAATATTTTAAGAGCTGCAGAGTTTGTTAAACCTCAGTTAATGGAGCTGCAAATAATGTCTTCCATGTTAAAGGACTGCATAGTGCCACATGTCCTCATTGTACCTGAATGACGGTTGAATTTTTGCAGCAAGATGTTAAAATGCGTTGGCCGCTGACACGCCCACATTAGAGATTATAGCAACAATGGTGTTTTCTTCACTCTAGTGTCAAGTGTTCACTGATGTGGTCAAAAAAATGTAACTCTCGAACGAAGAAAACCATGTATAACTTTAAAGCAGTGAAATCCTTTTTATTTCATCACATCCTGCTCAGTTTCATCAAACTTCTGACTTTCTTGTGACACTAATGCTCTGAGTGACAAAGAACAAATTAAAACACCTCATTTCCCCATCAGCACTTTCCCACAAAAGGTCAAGCAATCATTGAACAATTCAGCAATTTTATGGCCAAGCTGTATCATTCCTCAGAGCTCTGAACTGTCCCAGCGCTCGCCCTCAAAATGTCACCAATCATCTGTTGATTCAGTATCATGATGTTTGACCTGAACTACTATATGTGATCTGTGACTTTTCCTCTGGGCATAAATATTCTGCTGTAACAATCCACTGCAAACCTGCTCGCTTCGTCCTTTGGCTGTTTGAATTGTCTTGTGCGGGAGCTGAACTGCATTGAATTAAAGGAGATACTAATGACTCCGCTGAATTAAAGCAAAGCTGTTTGCTGCTTCAGTAGCTGCAGGTTCAAAGGGTTAATGGATTATTTCTTCTTTAGGGCCAGAAAGTCAAATAACGTGAAGACATGTTAATCTGAGTAGAAGAGATCTTGCTCCTCTTTTATCCCTCTCTCTTCATGAGAAAGTAGAACCTGCAAACTTTTAAATCCCCTCAAAGGAGTAGCAGCAGAGATTCAGCAGGTCATTTTTATCACAGTAACACTCTTTTATGTTGTACCAAGACTAATTAATAGCTTAATATTTGCTGTTTTGTCATAGCACAATTAATTAGCTAATGCCCTGATCTAAATGAGGAAAGGAAAATATCACTTTATATCAAGGTTTGCTTTTCTGTAATGAATGAAAATAAAAATGAAACTGACAATTATGTTGACATTCATTAGAACTTTTATTTTGATTAAAATAAATAGTGCTTACAATAATTAGTGGGTCTAGACAATTTATCAAATGCTATTTTCAATCAAAATTTCAGCTTTCAATGAATTCGAAAACAAGATAATAAAGACAAAATGAGCTGCTTTCTGTTTTACAATGATGCTCTCTTTTTATTTTTTGTTATAAATCCATCCATCCAATATTTTTTACTGTTCATCCAGGTTCAGAATGTGCAGGCAGTATTGTAAGCAGAGACACCAAGACCTCTCTCCCAGACACCTCCTCCAACTCATCTGTGGGGACAAAGATGTGTTCCCAAGCCAGCAAAGAGATTTCTCCATCATGTCCTGGGTCTTCTCTGGGGCCTTCGCCTGGTAGATCAGGCCCTAAAGCCTTCATTGATGAGATGCAGAGGCACCCTAGTCAGATTCCCGAACCCCCTCGACGGGGGGGGGGGGGCCTTTTGACGTAAACGACTAATAACTCTGCCCTGAGCCCTACCTGCATGACCACGCACCTCACATATCGCTAAGCGAGACCTAGCACCACTGCAGAAACCTTTAGCTATGACTTTACACTTAGGCATGCTTCATTATTACTCGGATGTGAATTTTCTATTTTTGTGTTACAAAGTAACACGTTGCTGTAATCACAACAGGATTTCAGCTACAATTATGTAATTACTTGGGCTACAAAGGTACTTCAATTATCTGCACGACTGACAGATAACTGATAATAGAATAGAATAGAATAGAATAGAATAGAATAGGAATCAGGGGATTTCAGCTTATGTGTAATGAGATGGAAAATGATGTAGTGTTTTACAACATTAGAAGAATTGTCACATTATCATTACTTTTAATTTAATTCAATTAAAGCAGGGGTGGGGAACTCCTGGCCTCAAGGACCGGTGTCCTGCAGGTTTTAGATCTCACCCTGGGTCAACAAACCTGAATCAAATGATTAGTTCATTAGCAGGCATCTAGAGAACTTCAAGACGTGTTGAGGAGTTAATTTAGCCATTTAAATCAGTTGTGTTGGATCAAGGTCACATCTAAAACCTGCAGGACACCGGCCCTTGAACCCTGGAGTTCCCCACCCCTGCATTAAAGGATACGAGTGCCATGGTAAAGTGCAAATTATGCCCAAGGACAGACAGACTTGGATTACACTGCTAACACTACATCCGCTCTTTAAAAACTTCAGTATGTGATGCAGCATGCTACTGTATGACAAAGCTAGCGAAGAACTCAGAGTGATGTTAAAGTTGAATGCATGCCCACTCAAGCCCAGCAGCCAGCACCTGGTAACAAACAGGTAACAAAGACAGTGATGAGCAGTCAGGCTTGTAGCCGCTGCAGTAGCAATCACTTTAAAGTCTCTTTGGATTGGTTTTCAACTTTGCTTTGTGTTGTCAGCTTTATGTTCACACTTCAACGCTAAAAGAAAGCTCGTCCTCATTACGATAGGGATTTGTGTCAGTGTGTGGGACTGTGGCCTAAGGTTTACATCGTTAACTGCTGTTAGCTGACAATGAATCTCAGGCCACGTTACACAGTAATGTGAAAGTAATGTGATGAATGGCGTAATTAATGTAATACTAATGCATTACTTCTAAAATAGTAGCAGGTAATGTGCAATACACTACTTCTTTTTTTAAAGCAATGTATTAAAAGTTTTTGTTCCAGCTCTTCTAGAGTTAACCCACATCCCGTTTGTTAAATCTCTTGTTTGCGAAAAGAATATAATGTTAAAATAATCAGCTTTTTTTTTTTTTTTTTGTGGAAGTTTTCCTCCAGATTAGATCTTGATGTAAACTAAACTGCTGCTGTGTCAGAGCAGTTTATGTCTTAACCACGACAAGTACTGTTACACTAAGATTTCAGTAAGTCCCTGTTCCTGGCAAAGAACTGGTCCCATTTTTTGCTAAAGTTGTGATATACTTCCATCAGTCAGTTGATGGTCATAAAACTCAGTCACAGCTGTTTTCACCAAGTCACCAGTGCTTACAGTTCACCTCTGTCCATTTCTATATAATTTTTTACCTATTTGGTATACCCAAAGAGAAAGCTTAAAAGAATTAAAATTCTAAAATAGTTGGAAAGACATGATTTGAAAGGTAACATCTTCTAGTCTTTCACATGTTCTGAAAGTAAGTCCCATGTGACTAAAATGTCAACATGAATGAATATTGATGAATGAATATAAATATTATATGAAGTGGACAGGCAACCAGCTTTGACAATCTTTGCTAAGTCTTCTAATGCAGTGTAAGCATGAGTCTACAGTTTGTTTTACTGCTTGGGAAAAAGTTTTAGCAAATTGAGGCTCAACAAAACTATAAAGTGATTCTCTGTATTGGACATAATAAAACAGAATCACAAAGATGACCAACTCCCAACTTCATCTGAAACCAGCCAATCACAGTCTGCCACTGTAATGGTGTTGAGCGATGGATTGTGATCTGATGGTATTCAGCCCTTCCTACAATCATAAGAGCCGGACTGGCCTCGGTCACATCACATTGGCTGTCTAAGTGGGACTCTCTCCGCTCTTTGCAATTATCAACCATTTGACACAGTCTGAGCGTCTCGTGTGGAATATGAATGAGGAAGATAAAAATACAGAGATCACAGCTAACCAGAGCCTCGTACCTGAAAGAATTATCAACGCCTCGACTCCCATCATTGTCCTCACCGAGCGTTCTCTAACACACAACAATTATCTCATTTGTGGCCACTTTGCTTTTGTCCATCTTCAGTCAGGTCATTTATTTCCTTTGAGAGGTGAATTCCTGCTGTAAATCCTAAATATCAGCCAGTGTTGCGGTTTTTTAGAAGATGTATGGCATAAAGCCCAGACTTACTATTGATGTGAAAAGCTTTTAGTGATGCCACTAATAAGAGCTTAATGATTTGTGTGTGTTTTGTGTGTATGTGCTGTGTCTCATGGGAGTCTGCTTCACTGATTAAAGGTCAGGTCCAGGCAGTTTTTCACAGCATCCTGTTTACTAACCTTTGACTAAAAGGGAAAACAGGACTTTCAAATGTCCTCTTTTGCCTTGACCATCCTAAAATATGCTAATCCAAAAGACATGCGTGTAAATTAAATCCAGTTATTTCATTTCCCTCAAAAAGCTGATATGTGACAGAAGAATTGCTTTTGAAGTAACCTAAGTGAAGCGTGTTAATCACAGAGGCTGTTTTAAGACAGATTGATGGACATTTAACTGGTTTTGCTGCTATTTTCAGACAATTTAAAGAACTGCTTTGTACTGTATACAGCTTGATCCACACCGTGTTGGGCAAAGGCAGAATCTTATAGTTTTATAATCTAACAAAGTAGATTTTAAACTAAATAACAAATATGTGATTGAAGTGCAGACTCTCAGCTTTAATTCAAGGGACACTACTACTATGAAAAATGTTTAGGAATTACAGCTATTTATATCCATAAAGGTGATATGGTGATATTCAGTCACAAATATTCAGGTGTTTAGTCAAACGTAACCACAACATAGGAGCATTTAAACTGTATCTCCACCTCAAAATTACCTGTTAATTTGTGTCATTTTTATGGTTCAAAGCTGCAGCGGCTCAAGAACCTGGTTAACATATGAATGTTAGCAATTTCTGATCCTGCATGACAGTGAAATCTCTTCCCAGCGAGGTTAAAATGGCTCCATTCAGGGTATCAAAGACCTCAAAAAGATGATGCAGAAATTCAGTGCTTTCAACCTGTCAGGTGCAGAATTGGATTTCAGTGGAGGAGATTCAGGAAAGCAAAGCAACAGACCACCGAGTACAACATCATAAGTGAAGACGAGACGACAGTGAAAGGGAACTAAGATAAAAAACATGTTTGGATATTTTTCCAGCTTTCATGTAAAGTATTGGGCCGAGTGAAAGAGTGGCGGGGGGGGGGGGATATGCAGCTGTCTGTGTAAATAAAAGACACTGGGACACCAGAGCTCCTCCAAGAGATTACACACACACACACACACACACACACACACACACACATTCTGACTTTCTCTCATACTGGTCAAGGTCACTCTCAGCTATCTGATCCATAGTGAGTTCTTTGATGAGCTTCTCTAGACTCCATGAGCAAGGCAGTCAAGACAGAGTTATGGGTTTTATGGTTTTTAATGGTTCAAAACAGACCTTCAGGCAGTAACTAACCAAGGGTACGCTGCACACAGGAACAGTATTAAGCCTGTTATGTTATTTGACGAAAACTGTGGATTTTTATTTATTTAACTGACAAATACAACACCCAAATAATAAATTTGTTGTAAGCAATGCAGAACTGGCAAATCACCTTTTTCACTCACAATCTGTTAATAGACCTCTCTGCATTGAATCATACTTGTTATTAATCTCGGGCTCTCTTCCACAGCATGCCTTTTTTCCTGTCTTCCTCTCCTCACTCCCAACCAGTCGCGGCAGATGGCCGCGAGCCTTGTTCTGCCGGAGGTTTCTTCCTGTTAAAAGGAAGTTTTTCCTTCCCACTGTCGCCAAAGTGCTTGCTCATAGGGGGTCATATAATCATTGGGGTTTTCTCTGTTGTATTATTGTAGGAACTGCCTTACAATATAAAGTGCCTTGAGACGACTGTTGCTGTGATTTGGCACTGTATAAATAAAATAAATTGAATTAAATGACATTTAAAGTCGAATTGAATTGACACAACATTTTTTTCTTGGCAGTGGAGGCATGGAATGACGGTGAGTGAGCTGCCAGTTAGGTCGTCATGTGAGTGGTTTTCAGAGTGAAGGTAGATTTATAGGTGAACTAAGTTCCTAGAATGAGGCTGACTGACACACAAGTGGAATTTAGGGAACAAGAAGGGCGAGAAGTGAGCATAAAGGCCACTACACACCAAGCATGTTGTGAAAAAGTGACACAAAATTCCGATTTTTTTAGATGTAAAGACAGAAAGACTTGCGATTTTTGCAGAAATTTCCCCCTTAAAAAATGAAGTCTTTAAAAGAGTAAAATAACATCGAGTGATAATGAACTGGTCCTGATGTAGAAGAAACAGAGATTCTAGGTTCATACAACACTCAAGAGAAGACAGCAGCAGACAAAATTTCATGGTTTGATCTAAGAGTTGATAATTTATCACAGGCACTTTCGTACATGTTTCAGGATGTCAGTGGGTAAAATAGTGCTATATTACTGTATAGACAGAGAGTGAGAGTGGAGAGCATATAAACACAGTGCTGCAGCTGAGGGCAGTAGAAAAGTGACCCTGTTAAAGACAGTTGACACATTCTTGCAAATATTTTGTGGGTTTTTCAAACTCATCTATTCTTATCGTGACTGGATGATATTGTGACATATATTTTTTCAAACCAACCAAATAAACAGATCTGGCCAATCAGATCCCTGCATTTGGGTACAACTGAATTTATTGCTAAAAAATTGTGCTGAATACACAATGATATACAAATAGTAAAATAATAGTATTTGACCTCAGACACACAGTACGACGCTGCTCAGGTTCAATCGGCTAGGATCCGGAAAATTTGTAATTTTGCAATACCCTTGGTGTGCAATGTCCTTTAGGATGCTTTTTAGTTTTCATTCCCTTGTTTTCCACTGAGTTATCAGTTCTTTTACTAGTTAGCTAAAAGTATACTAATTCAACTCAAATAGCAACAACCAACCAACCCACTGATGTCATATCCTGTACTGGAACAGGATTGTACAGCTTCAATACAGCTTCACAGGCAGCATAAAGTTAATTATGAAAGTTTTTAGAGTAGGACTCCATGGTGTAAATTAGCCTAATATAAGATGCAGTGTTTCATGTCCACTTTAAGGATCTTGCAATAACAAGAAAGTCTGCACACTCAGAATCACATGCACACAAAGCAACGAGCGAGAAAGAGAGAAAGTGGTGGATGACACTGAAGGCAAGCAGAGGCCATCCATCCATCACGACAGTCACCGGGCAACAGACGGGGTTTACCGTTGACAGATCACCAATCTTTTACATCACTGATACACACAGACATCTTAAAATCATTAATTATCTTTGAATAATTTGAATCATCTTCCTCCATTTAAAATTACATAATATCACAGGATCTTTACCTTACAGTATAAATCACCTTGAGGCAGCTGTCGTTGTGATTTGGTGCTATATGAATAAAATGTAATTTAAAAAATTGAACTGAAGACTTTGAATATCTCCTCACTCACAGTGCATAATATCAGAGATTCAGAGAATCTCGAGAAATCTCGGCACAACAGACAAGACTGAGTATCAGTGTGGGATGTCTGTGATCTTCAGGCCCTCAGGCAGCACTGCATTAAACACAGACATGATTCTGTCCTGGAAATCACCGTGAGCTCATTTAATATGTACTGACGCAAAGAGAAAAACTGTTCTGCGGCAAACAAATTGAAATTCTTTTTGGAAAATGTGGACACCACATCCTAAGGACTGAGGAGGAGTGGGACCATCGGGCGTGTTATCAGCGCTCATTTTAAATGCCTCCATTCCCAGATGTTTGTGGACTGTCAAGAAGAGAGGATGCTACCTAGTGCTTAACAGGATGCTGTCCCAACTTTTGAGCTGCTGTGCTTCCATCAAATTCAAAATTAACTAATATTTTAAATAAAAGTATCCTTTATGTAATGATTGTATGGTTTATTATTTTTATTTTTTACTTCAGCTGCATCCATTAATCTCCATTTCTTCCCATTTCATCAGCAAGCTGTGACAAAGCTCTCACATTAGAGGCAGACTCCCCCATCAACACTCCAAACATAACTCCCCCCCCCACACACACACATTTTATATGGTCGCTTACAAAAACTAGGAGATGTGGACTTGTTCCCAGTGGTATGTGAGATTATTTCCTTCTATCTCTTCATCCTCCTTCCCCTGAGTGGCTGCCGGAGTCCTTCGAAGGCAGTTTAACATTCAGTTCCTGTCCTTGGAGAAAGAAGAGCCTCTGTGCTCGTCCAATCAAAGCTCTTCAAGTGCGGCTCTGATTACATTTTACAAACAAAAATCTTCAGTTTGACTCACAGAGGAGATGCTTTGAGTAACGGTTGGAGAGTCTTTTACAAAGACTCTGATTGGGAAGATGTTCTCTTCATCATCATCTCCTTCTCCTTCTTTTCTAGCACACACTCACACATACAGTGCACATAAGTAAATCCCCACATCCCTACATCTACATCCATTTATTATAGAGAAATGGAAAGTGACAGCCTGAGACTGTGAAATATGCCTGATAATGTTAACTATGATAAAGTATAAAAAGTATAGCTGTGCACACTTGTTTCCTTTTATAACGTGATGTACTTGATTAATCTAAGTACAGAAAACTTCTGGGCTGGTAAGTACAAAGACTTATGAGGCTGTTTTAACAAGAAAACTTCAATTTAGTAACTTTGTGATCATTTTGGGGTAGATTAGGATTATTGTGATGTGGAATGTGATGAGCTATTACTGTCACGTTTGCTGGTACTGGACTCAGAAGGCAGGACTGTACTGTGCAGTCAAACAAGTGGGTTCATTTAAAACACCAGTGATATTTACATATATACAGTGAGACAGGGAGAAGAAGGCTTCCAAGGATAGGTCCATGGCTGGGACACATGCTCACACTCCACTTTGTACAGTCCAAATCCAGATTTCACACCGTCCACTCCAAAACCATGCTCATTCTCACTCAAGCTCAACCAGAAAGGGTCCAGGGAAGACAGGTTCAGGTCCAGGAAGGTCTATATAGGGGGGATTGAGACAGACGCCAGAGAAACACTGGGACACAGGGAGATCAATAAGAGACTGAGCCAGACTACACTAACAAGTACAACGCTCCAGCAAGAAACATCAATCCAACCAGGCCTTAAATATGGTTGGTGTTCATCACCTGTCATGAGCTACAGGTGTGTGTGCGTGGGTGTGAAGGCAGGCGCCGCCCTGTTGGATCATGACAGTTGCAGCTTTTCTTGATTGCTTTTCACGCAATTCTCACATAAGAAACATCATTTTACTTCCTCGTGGAGCAGTACTGGAATCATTGTATTTGTCCCCATCTATTGTTTGTACTTGATTCCTAAAGATTTTTTGTAATTGTGCTGTCATTTTGTCAGGCAGAACTACTGAGCTCTCACTTATCTAATACTGTCTGGCATTACATTAATGATTTCCTCCATGATTGTGTCAAGTTTTAAACAAATCCATCATCTTTCATTGTTGTGTCTGTTCACTTTTGACCCTACAGCTTTTGCAGCAGTTTTTTTTAAAGGCGGTAAGGTTTTGAAAAACACATAAAAGCATTTTATGTTTCTACGCCTTAAAACAGTCAAAAAATGATTTTATTCACTGGTCACAAAGTGAAAATTTACAGGACTGACCTTGCATGTTTGGACATGTTATAAAGATTTTGATTGTTTTAGTGAGGTATGACAAAGGCCTTGACTGTTTTGAGAATTGAGTTAATGATGAGAATGATGTCTGTGAGTTAAGAATTGCATCAAAGCCATGAAGGAAAACAACGATTATTGACTTTAGTTCAGGATTTGTGTTCAACGGTTGTTGTTCAGTTTTAATTAAAAAAAACCAGTGTTTCTATAACAGTGCAGTGTACGGGGCACAGGAATGTAACAAATGAAGATCTCTGGGGACAGATTTCCAGGACCAGGGCTCTGATATTGAATTAGTATGCTTTTTTTTCCTTTAAGGCAATAAAGAGACTTGTTGTTACCACTTAAGTCTCTGTTAGATTGTGTTGAATGTACTGCATAAACATCAGTCTTTGTAATATTTGCATATGCTAATTTCTGTTGTGGAACACTGACATTCATTATTAAAGCCATTACCCACCATTTGTTATTGGATGGTCTGCTTTGTCCTTCCTTAGGCTCCATTAATAATATATTCTTATTTTGAAGGCCACTTTTAGTCAGCTTCCAACTTCTATACCAAGTTGTACTGCTCTTTATAACTTATATCCTCTGTGTTATTCTCACTACTCACTTTTAGTAATATGCAGTCAGAATAGACAAATGACCATAAATGACCATTTTTTTCCCAAGGCACCACATCTGTGTACATTTTTAAAATAAATCAATTTTTACCAAATTTTTCAGGGTCCAGTAACATGAAGGGAAAATGACTTATCCATCACACTCTGTATATTGAATCTCCGTCACTGTAAGGGTATATCTAAGTAAAGCCACAAGGACCACTGTAAAAGAGTGACAGGATGGCCTTTTATAGACTGATGAATGTATTTCAAAGATAAAGAAACAAACTGTTATTGATGATGTGTTTCAGTTCAGTACAATTCTAGAAAAGGAAATGTTCAATCTCTGCATGTAATTGTAATCAAATAATTTTTTTACTTTTAATGGTGACATGTGATGCCGTGTTGTGTTTAATTTAGTGGTAACTCTAATAAAATTTCCCTGTGGAGAAGTTAACACCATTGACAACATGATGACTTTGCGTCTTCATATTTGCATTCGAAAGGCGGCAGGGTAGCACTGCTTGCCTGCAGACCCCTCACTCTCGCACATACACATGCGCGCGCGCGCACACACACAATGTGGGCTCTGTGGGAGTAGATTTGAAGCATGCTTAATTAATGATTTGATAACTGCTGAGGCGTTAAACTGAGCGCAGGGAAAGGAGAGAATCCCAGATGAGGAGTGAGAGCAGAGCTTAACAGACTTTTAATACAAAGTGAAGGGTTTCTCTCAGCCTGCTGCAACACATTGTTTTTCTATTCTTCCTCTGTCTGGATCACTCTTTCTTTGCCTCAGTCTTTCCATCCCCTACCTTCTCTGCCTTGATCTCTGGCTCAGATCAGTTCAGCAGGATGCCTGCAGCACGCCGCTGGTGATACTGTAAATGTGGAGGAGGAGAGCTCTTGTCTCTGCACACTCTGAGCTCTCTGTGGTTCCCATTTCATTAGAAAGCAGTGGTGGTTCTTTTACCTGGCCAGAGTCAGGTTTTTAATGAAATGTGCGAAACTTCAAAGAAAAGGTAACCTTGTAATTTCAAAAGAACCGACCCAGACTAAAGTTTTTTCCATCTTAAACTTTTCTCAGAGAGGAATTCCTGCAGGTTAAAGATGTGAATTTAAGCGGTCGGCACACAAAACTATCTCTAAGTCCTTCAGTTTGATAACAATTATAGGTCTAAACACTGCTTGTGAGCTTCAACTGAAATAAAAATCAAGCTCAAAGCTGCCTTGATCAAAAATATTTTACTAGATTGTGAGAATAAAAGTTGTCAAGAATTACCAGTCAACAAAGGCTGGCTTCAGTGTTTTATTCTTAATTTAGTTTTACAGTTTTCAGTAACTTAGTTCCCAACTGTTCTATAACATTTAGCATGACAGGTGACAGACAAATTTACCATCTCTCCTGTGAAAATCGTGAAGCATTTAGTTAAGCCACAGAGCCAGAAACATGAGCTACATGTCTAATTTTGTACATCCCTAATACTTTTCCTCATTGTGCGTCTCCATCTTATAGGGAGTTTGTTTCTGTGTTAAATCTACACCATCATAACCACAAGCGCCATTGAAACCCCAAACTGCAACCCACGCCATAACACATGCCATAGATTGATGTGCAACTGCCTGGATATGGATAAGTTCATATTCACACAGAGACACACACACACACACACATATACATATATATATATATATATATATATATATATATATATATATATATATAATGTATATATATACAGACTCAAACATTCACTGCAGGAGTTTAAATCAGCCATTACAGCCTTCTTGGATTCGCTTTGATCTGAGTGTCGTATGCTTTACCAACAAATGGTGAGAATGAGGTTCAGTGCAACCTGTGCTTTATAACGCTAAGCTACAATACACCAAATACCCATGTTGGTGTGGACTTCAGTGGAGAATAATTCCAAAGAGATGAAAGAGGATGAGGCTAGGAAGAAACGATGATTGATGGAATTTAAAGCCAGAAAAATACACGTACATCTTCAACAGAACAGGAGCAGCTGCGGGGCGGAAAACAAGTCAACAACAAGTGTAAAAAAATAACAAAAAAAATCAAAAGCTCACACACTGTGGGACTCCAATTTTGCCTCTTTTGTCCATCTAATGAATAGCAGGTATGCTCAAAATGATACAGTTTCCATGGTGCGACAGAAAAGACAAAATTGGCTTCTGGCAGAGTGCAAGCGCATTTTTTTAAGTTATTTTTTTGTTTACATGGAATTAAAATTCACACCGTAGCATAATTTGAAAAGCCCAAGACCCCAGTAGCATTCATGCACAAGCCTTGTGTATTCATGTATAAATGCTATTGGGATCTTGGGCTTTTCAACATATGTATCTGTCAAAATTTAATATAGTGTTATATATTTAGTTTGTCATTTGTTTCTGAGTTTCTAGTTTTGCTCTCACCTTAAAAGAGTAGATATTTGTCATGGTCCTCCATCGTCAGACCAGTGTTTGAGTTTGTTATCGTCTTGAGATTCATTCATTTGGATTTAAGAGATTTTTATGTTTTAGTCTCTGTATTAGTTGGTCTTCAGTTTTGTATTCTGTAGTGCATCTGGGTTATTATCTGGTCTTGTTCCCAGATCTGTCTGCTCTCTCTGTGTTCTGTCTGTTTTCCCTGTCGTTTCATGTTATTTTGTACTTGTTGTCCCTTGCCATTTCTCAAACATGCGTATTTAGTGTGTACTCGTGAATTTGTGATATGTCGCATTCCAAGTACTGTTCCAATTCAAGATACGCATCAAGTCCGAAACTCAAAATCAGTAAAGGAGAGTGGCTAAAACTGTAAGTAAAGTTTGAAATATTAGTCTTTCTGTGAAACAAAATAAACTTTTAAGATATTTTCAGGCAACAATGTGGGCATGTAAACGTCAAATATCGGCTTGAATTATCGAGACATCACCTATGTGCAGCTACAACATTTTCTGAGATGTCTGTTGAAATGAGTCTTTTGTTCGTCTTTATTCCCTGATGTAAAAAATGTGCTGTTCTTATTTTAATGGCTTACTCTGAAATAAATCTATTTTAATCCAGGAGCAAACATTTTCACGGGGAGCAGAAACATCTGGAGTGGCATGTTGATACCTGCAGATTCTGAAGCCTGCTATAGAAATGAACAAATTATGTTTTGAATATTCGTTTAATTCTTTTCCAAACACCAGCTGTCCATCGTAAGTTTAAAGTGTCTACTAAAATATAAATAAAAGCAGTTTAACATCTGACCTGTTTGTTTTTATCCAATAAGCAGCATGAGCTGTGTATACGTGTATATTTTTTTGTTAAGAGAGATGAAGTTTGTGTTTCAGTCATGTGCTGATTGTTGGTGCTTTACTGTATTAAGCTTATTAGACACAATGAAACAGATCATATGTATCTATTTTTTTTTCTTAAAGAAATCTGGTAATTACATGTATTATCTGCAATTTCCATAGCAAATATTTATCACATTTGTAGTAAGAGCGGTTAGTAGTAGTAAAAACACTGAGTTGCGATGTCATCAAGTGCACTCAAGCACACTCATGTGCTGGGTTCTCCCGTCTCGGGAAGTCCGGACTCCTGCGTGAACTTGTGAAGTGCAAAATAGCAAGAACACAAGTACGGACTTGAGTATTGAGAAACAGCCCCCAAATCTAGTTCAAGTGTCTCAGTCTGAGGCTCAACGTGTGTTATTTCCTCTTTTATTTTGAAAGTCTCCTGTCTCGTGGGTATGATGTTCAGTTTTGCTTCCCCTGTCTTGTCAGATTCTGTTCAGCTGTGTTTCCCAGGTGTGTCCACTTTGCCTCGTCTCCTCTGTGTATATGTTGTCGGCAGCTCCCTCCCTGGTTGGTTAGCTGTTTTTCACTGATGTTTTTCCAGCATTAAATAAATCTGTGACTTTTAGTTTACTTCTGTTGGTTCAGTCTTGCACTTTGCACCCTCTACCTGCCACACACTCACCTCACACGACAATATTTAGACTGAGGGGGTGCCCTGTTTTAATCCAGGGTGTCGTTGTGGACATTGTGGAGAACTAAAAATGCCTCTCTCTGTCCAACTCCTCCATCTGATGCACAGTACAAACTGCAATAGTTACACCCTTTTGCACATGCTTTACAGTAAAATAACAAATAACCAATAATAGTTTTACAGTTAACATTTTAGAGTAAAATGTCTATCATATAATCATAATCATTGTAACATACTGGATATTTATAATCGAGCTATTTGTACATATTTCTTATAGTTTGGAACTTTGTATTATATTGTGTTTTTTAATTTAGTTCAGCCTGTTACTGTTCTTATTGTCTTAAAGCAACTGTAACCACATCATTTCCTTAGGGATTAATACAGAATTCTGAGTATTCTGATTTTTAGGACATTTTATGAATTCATCTTGGCATCTGGGATTGTTTGTTTTCTGCTTCTCTTATAGAGCAACAGATTATGAAAATAGATTATATGACAAACCTTAATACTTAAACACACACTGCTGCTTGTTGCATCTATTTTCTGTTTCAGCAAGACATTTATATTCTAATCTCCTGTGTTTTTCTTTCACTAATAGGTGTATCAATGTGTCCATTTTTGTAATTTTACACTTTGTGGCATCACAAAATACATGGATCCATGTCAAAGATGACAGCACTGTGACATTTTTATTTAAAGATACTGCCATGCTGTGAAGGAAGCATTTGTCTTTGACGTCATCAGCGAACCAGGTACAGTAACAGCAATTTGTCTCCTGAACCTTCGGTCTGTGGCTCTCCTCCGCCTTCATTAACCACCCGGCTGCAGCTCTGTTTTTCTCTCTGAGCTGCAGGCAAAGTCAGCCAATAAAGAAACAGGACAATTACACACATAATGAACGGCGCCAAGAGGAGAAATTAAAATTTAAACTAAGCCAGGTGAACTGATGAATGAGACAGGGGAAAAGAGTCAAATGTGTTGCCAGGTTTATGAAATTAGATAGAAGGATGTGAAAGGGGTCATATTGGATAAATAATCAAACTGAAGCTAGGTGGGAATTAGTCCAAGTTTTTATGAATTTCAGTTTCTCCTCATCAGCAACTAGTTCCAGATCAGATAGCAGAGGTGATGGATACGAAGAGGTGCAAAGGCTCCTTTTGATATAAGACAGTCTTTACATTTGTAATTATGTAGCTCCAGACTAAATCTAAATCTCACTGTTGGAAGATAAAAGCGTTTTTATTCAAGAGCAGAAAGTTGTGCTCACTGCAAAAAGAGAACTACCTCGTAACTCTCGGCCTCTGTCTCTGATGACCTTATTTTCTCTAAACTATAATTCAGAGGTCTTGAGTTAAGCGGCATTTTGATCTAAATGATGTTATTAATCAGCAGCCGGAGGAGGGGAACCACTAATGACCTTTATAATGAGAGGGCGGGAGTCAACACGCTGCTTCTTCTCTTCCTCGACACCTCCTGCTGTGCACTTTTTACCCCCTCGAGTGTCATTTTCTCTCTTTGTCCTCATTTCTATTCTACTTATTCCTCTCGCTTCTTGCCCTCCTCTCCATTTTCTTTTCACGGGCTTTAATTATTTGTTCATGTTTTAAATCTCCTTCAGGGAAAATTAAGAGCATGAATTAGGAAATGGTGCTGAAGGAGAATAAAGAACAAAAGCTTTTGTTCAGTTTCTTAACGTACTCGGTGTGCATACATTTAGTAGAACATGTATTCCCAGTAGGAAGCAAAACCCCACAGAGAGCCGCTTCGACTCACTGAACTTCTACAAGTCTGTGTGGCTGCCAGTGATAAAACTCTCATTGACTATGTGACTGTCGTTACTGTAAAGTTGAGCGTTTCTTATAAGAGAAAGTTTAATACATTTTCTGGCAAACGTTGTTGGTTTTCTGCAGATATTTAATAATTTATCTGCTTTCTTTAAGTCTTAAAGGGGACCTCTTACTGTGTGTTAATTTACAACTCCTCATTTTTATTCTTGAAACGCACTAGAGTGGGTTTGCATGATTCAGAAGTCAGCAGAGTCTTTATTTAACTTCCACAGTCTGACTGGAGCGCTTCAGCTCACCCACTGTCATTCTTGTTACTCTGTTTTTTAAGCCGACGCTTGGAAGAAATCTTACACAGAAAATTGAGATAATAAAAACAATGACTCTAAGTCTGCACAGTGCAATGGCACAGTGGTTAACACAGCAGTGACAGCTGCGTTTGAATGCACCAGTCGGCTGGGAACCCTCTGTCTTCTGTCTCGTCTGGCATTAACATCAGCACAGATATTTTTGCGCTGGGAGCTTCATGGCATGGGTTTGTATGGCAAAGCAGCTCCTATAAGTGGACAATGTCACAGTTATTCATTTATACTGCAGAAACAAAACAGTACCTAGAAAGCTCCACCATCCAGAGCGCTAATCCTGCCAATCCTCCTGCTGGAGACTTTATCCTGTCTGTTTGGTGGAGGGTGATGGCATCTGGTGTTATTTGTCAGTGCACCTCTGATGTCTGGCACTGATAATCCAAAACGTTTCCACTCAGATAATTTCTTTACAGATAATAAAGAGTGTGGTCACAGTGAATATTTTTAGATGAGAATATAGTCTGTTGTTTATGACCTCCTGTAGGCGTCATCATGCCGGGATCAGTTCAGGCTCCTTACTATGTCAAACTGTATTACTTTCTCCCTTCGCTGGCTCCCAGTTGACTTCAGGATCCAGTTTAAAATTCTTGCCCTTACACGCTGAGCATTTCATGGTCGGGTTCCTGCATACGTGGCTGATCTCCTTCATAATCACTCTTCATCTTGCTTGCTTAAGTCTAATAAACTTACTGTCAGTCCCAGAGATTTTTACACACGCCTAAGGTCTCAGTGTGATTGGGCTTTTCAGTCCCCTGAACTGTGTAATACTCTGCCTGCATCTCTAAGATTTGCCAATCCTGTGGATGTTTTTGAAGACGGTTAAAAGCCTCTGATTGAACACAGATTTGGGTGACATTAGTTGCAGCAGCCCTGCTTTTAGGTGTGCTGAATTATTCTTTTTTTCTACTTCAGTCTTACTATTTTATCCGCAATTACTTATTATTTTCAATTCTTCAGTTAGTTTATTGATTTACATCCTAGAATTGTTTCATTCATTTCTTTTTTATTGCTTTCAATTTGCATGCTGTTTTAAATTTTAGCGTTTTAAGTCCATTATTGTATGTTTTTTAGGCATTGTTTTGTGACGAATCCCTTTAAAAAGTCCAATATAAAGACATTTTGCTTGTTTGATCAGTGTTGACAACAGATAAATCACATGGGTGGCACTTCATGCTACAGGCCCATATTTCTAAACTGTCCTTGAATAAATTGTTATTTAGTAATGACAAAGGGAAAGGTTTTAGCAGGTTTTAAGCCCAGTAGTTAGCTGTTCAGCCAGTTTTGTTGAATTTTGTTCTAATTCCCAAAAAATGTGCTCACAAGGATTAGTCAATTTAAGCCCTGAGAAAAGATTTATTTGACTCATGACTGGAAACGTTGTTTATGTTGAATAGCGTGTTTGCTTGCAGACATCTCCATGTTCTGCAGACCAACTGTGCACTAACTATGTAAGGGTTACACCAGCAATTAGCTGGAGTTAATTAAATGGAACTGAGTGCTGTGTAAATGTTTTCAATAACAAATATCTTTTCCCCCCCCAGGAACCATGCTGCGAATTCACAGTTAAAGATCAATTCCTTCATGGGGAAAGATGTACAACTGGTGGTATGAAATAAAGCATTAATATCTGGTGATCGTAAACTAACTTTAAGTATTCAATTTATGTTGGGTGGGTAATGTAACAGTGCAGGTTAATGGCTTTATTCTGTTTTCCTGTTTGGGGGAATTTCTGCTGTTTCCCCCAAAAAGGCTTAAGTCTGAGGAAAATGAAAATTGTAATTGTACAAAAGGTTGTAAGATGGGCACAGGAAGGAATAGACGCCACTGATGTCAAGACACGAAAACTCCTTGCAATCCAGGGAGCTCTCCTGAAGTCCAGCACCCTGAGGCTCTATAAGCAGCAGGAAGACGGAGAGTGGGGATTAGTGAGTGTCAGAACCACAGTTCAGGGTGAAACATGTAGCATCCATGAATACATCAGGAAGATGGCTCCCCTCGGGCAGCTGAAGACAGACAGTGATGAGGAACAGTAAGAGGAACTATGACCAAACCTCTGCACAGGATTGGTGATCCAGTAGACTGCAACATCAGGAAGAAGGAGCACAAAGTAGAGAAGTACAAAGAGCTGAAGGAACAACTGTAGCAGATGTGGAATAAAAAAAACAAAGTGGACCCAGTGGTAAAAGCAGCGTTAGAAGTTGGTCTTTGACCGGAATACGAGCAGCCAAGATACTGTACAGAACCCTAAAAAAGTCTCTGTGTTGTTAGTGTGAGTGTCATGTTGCTATTATCTGTACTGTCTGTCTTCTGTTTACACTGAGAGCAAAGAAAAAGCTTATTCTGATTCTGAAAAGGGTGAAGATGCCATCAAATAACAGCAACAAAAGACGGAAATGAAAATATTCTTTTGGCTATAAAGGTGTGACTGAAATGCATAGTGTTACAGAATGTAGCTATAAATATTATGTAATAATAAGTTGATGATTTCCAACTGCGGTAAACAGTGACATGCCTCCAGCTTCCTTCAGGCAGACATCAGGTCTGGGACGTGTTAGCGTCCTCCTTCTGTTCCTCAAAGTTACAGATTCAGTCTGCTGCAGCTGAAATATGAAGAGACTGATTTCACTGCTCCTAAAAGACATTCAGTATAGATGAAAGTGATCTGAAATTATGAGTTTTTTTATTATTATTATTAACTACAAGTTACAGCAACACAAAGCACATATAAATACTGACAATCTCTGGAGACTTTTTATCCACTCAGAGTTTTCACAGCTTTGCTGTTCATCCTCTCTGCTCAGACACTGAAGCTGGAGTTTAGCCAAGGACGTCCATTCACCTCGATAAGTTCCAGTCACTGAGCAAATCCTTGTCCCACTGGACAGAAACACCTTCTCATCTTATTGTTGCTGCTGCGATGAAATGACCTTGGACTTTTGGGTGTTGGGAAAATGTTAACAAAACCTTTTGAGGAGTTTTGTTTTGTTTTGTTTGTTTTCTCTCGATATTCAGCTCCAGGAGATAAAGCGTCCTCGGGGAAACGGACGTCCACAGTCACAGCAAGTTCATTTGGAGCTTTCCTTTTTATGTGTGAAGCTGCTGCACTTCAATTGTTTAGTGCACAGATGCTCCATTAGTCACTGATTATTTTACTTGATGATAGTTATGAGATTAATATGAAATGAGAGTCATGTGCATTTGTGCTGGTCCTTGTTTGTCACCTTGCCTTGTTCTTACTGTCTTAACAGAAGTGAACAAGCAGGAAAGCATAGCAGCTTTAAATTCATTTAAGCTGCATTTTCATGGACTTGGTTTTGTGACCACAAAAAGTATTTTATTTATCCTTTCGTAAGTATAATGCTGCAAATAAAATAAAGGATTCTTACTTAAACACGAGAGTCTGAATTTTTATTTTTAAAGGTGCTGCTTTTGCTTCACTGAACGTCTTTTTACAGTCCTGAAGAGTAATTACCAATCTTCACCCTGAGTGGCTTAAAGTCATCAAACGGCTCTGCCCTCTGCTCTACGGCTGAGCAAACAGAAAGGAGAGGAAGTCATTTAGAGAGCAGGATTTTCCTTCAAAACTGCTGATTAAAGCACATTGGATTAAAAATGACAGAGGATGGTTCACTGTAGTGAATTTAAGAACCTTTATTTATAATCGTTGTTTTTTAACACACTTTCTAACTAATTAATCTTTTAGTGAATATATAGAAAACATAAGGCTGGTATGTGTGTCTTCCTCAAGCTCAGGGCAAATCATCCTGATGTATGCATCCTGGATTGACACTCACTAACCTCTCCTTTTTTCTTTTCGATGCTCAAAGTGCTTCAGCTGGACTTTGGGTGGAACCCTCTGCCGTGAGGAGCTTTCACATCTCGACATCAGTGGGATCGTTCACCTGATGAAGCTGTCTTATTATTCCAGCTGGGTATTTGATGACTGGTAGGGCATATCTGTTGATGATGAAGGCTTGAATTTTAATGCTACTACTGCGCTGGTTTCTCCTTATATGTCTTACCCTCTGGCAGTATTTGACTACAGCTGACCTCCTTGTGCCTTTATCATTGAACTGTGGGATATGCAGGTACTTGTAACTGTCCTGTATGTCTGTATGTGTCCTATCCTGCCACTCCTTCGCTCCAGATTGTCTTTGCCACCAGAGTGCCACAGTTAGCAAGTCTAATTTCCATCCTGATGTCTGTCCAGGTGAGTTGATGTCTCACTTGCTGTTTGTGTACAGGTTCTTGTCTTACCCATGTACAGGATGTAGCTAATGCCCACTTTAATCTTGAATCTTTGACCAGATCTGACATTGAGATGAGTTGGCTGAAGAGTTTCAGGTCCATGGAGAACAACAGTTTCTTAAAACTGATAGTCTTGGAGTCTTCCAGTACTAGACTGAGCTATGATCCATTGTTATACTTGCACCAAGCATTACTTCCTGCTCTGTTTGTGTACTGCTCTAAACCAGTAGCTGGTGCTTTGAGCCTCTGGTTGTGGTGTGCTCATGTTTTGACCCAGGCACCTACTCAGCTTGATGTCTGAGAGGAACTTCCATGGTGCTGAGAGGCAGATAAATCAACGGTAGTTCAATGGTGATCTTTCATGATCAGGCTTGTCCTGCCAGCCAATTAAGCTGTTCATTTATTTCTGCTGTGAAGTGCACACGGAGTGCTTTTTCAGCTAGTATGGATCATGCTAGGCCCTGGTGCTCTCCAGTTCTCTGTGTCTGAGGCTCATTGTTGGATGTCTGCCTTCATGATGTTGACTGGTTCTTATTCCAGTGACAAGTCACCTGTCATTGGTGTTGTGTGACAACTCTCTAAATGGGTGTTTTGAGAAGAAACCATGTATTTTCTGAGGTGTATCTCTTCATGCACGCTTTACCAGGCAATGTAATAGGTGCAAGAAAATGTTATTTCTGTCTTAGGACAGAAGTACAAGTTAGTAATTTTTGCACCTTTCCCTAATCCTTGAATATTTGGTATGTCAGAGTCCAATCCAGTCCCCAATGCTGTTTTTGAAATAACCAGCCAATTAAATATTAAGTTGGAATTAATTAAAATGTGTTTAAATGAACACCTTTATTTCTGAATGAATTTCAGTGTTGTGGCATTGCTGTGTATGATATTCAGAACTGTTCCTGACTCACATAGTGGACACATCCCTCACACAACAGTCAAATATATGAACCTAAAAATATTCCAGGTAAAAAATAACCAGTTATATATATGTTTTTTAAACTCTTTTCAGCACTGCCTCTGTAAAGATTTTTAGTGGTGAAATTTTAAGTGGCTGTGGAGCAAACTGAAAAGTTTTTGATGGGCCACTGACACAAACAAAAGTCCTGATTAGTTCTTCAGTCAGTGGTTTTTATTCCACTTGGACCATCGAAACTAAGAGGCTGTGTACTCTCTGCACCACCAGCTGCTGCAGATAAGAACTTCAAACGAGCTACATGTACGTATGATGACAACAAGGTGTCGATATCCCTCTCTGCCTGTTACTTCTGTCTTCTCTTTGCGTGTTGTCGGTGTTGGGACAAAGAAGAAAAACTACTGCTACTGTGGCAAAAACCCTTCCTGGTTGCTGGTGGAGCCAACACTTTCTGTCTGACACCCTCCTGATAGAATCCAATGGAGACTGGACTCTTCCAAAGGTTTATCAGCAGCAAAACAGCAGCACAATTACACCACAATCTACAATGGAAATGATTACTGGGAACAGCTTCTGGAAATTTACATAACTTAGAGTGAATGCCTCTCTCTCTCTGCATCTCTGCTTTTTTCCCTCCTATCTCTTCAATCCTGCAGCATCCCAGCATTGTTCTCAGCTCCACAGTTAAACCTGTTAACTTGTATTACATGGAGGGAAAGGATTCCCTCACTGTAATTCACACTGCAGTGATGTCCAGGACTGTTGTTTTGCTTTCTGGCAGGTTTGAGTTAAACAGTGATTAGTGGTGGAAAAAGGAAGAAAACATTGTCCTTTCCTTCTAAAGAAGCTCAGCTCACATAAACATCTATTGTCTCTGCCAACATGGCTCCTCCGTCCTAACAGATAAACAACGTATCGCCTTATCTGGCTTCACCTACACAATTTTTGTCTTACTGGAAAAAAAGTGAAACACTGTAACAGCCTTACAACAGTTTGTGACATACATACAAACACACAAAATGTATTAATTCACAATTATTATATAAAGTACTGCACAAATACTGAGCTACTTCTCACTTTTTATATTTTGCTTTCAAGCAGCCAGCCTTTCTTTTTTCTTTTTTTTTAACTGTACTTAAGTGGTCTTGACCAGCCTCTCCAGGCTTTCTGAAGCTCTTTCAAAGTTTTCTTTGGATATTGTCACTCATTTTCACTCCAGTCCATGTACTTGAGGATTTTCAGAGGGCTTTTTGTTTGTTGTCTGTTTAAGACACTTAACACTGACCTATGAATTATTCAAGCACAGAAACGGCACCTAACTCAAGTGATGAACCAGTGTTATTGCTACACATAACAGACAGCTCATCAAAGGACCAGTTTTAAATTCTGTCTGCTGGCACTTTGTTACTCACATCCTGTCGAGAGAAACATATTACTTGTTCCCTTTTTTTTTGTTGAATCCACAAAATATGCCAACAACAACACGTTTTGACAGGCATAAAATAGTATTTTTGCATCAACGAGGTGATTCCCAAAGAGTTATCAGTGGAAAACTTGTCATACCTCAGTCCTTAAAAATGTGAGGAGAGTGGCAGGCCTAAATATACATTTATATTTATCTATAAAATCTACAGCACAGGAACAGTATCTGACACTCATGTCCTTAATGGGCAGAAACTACGTTACAGGACCTGAGAGATTCGTCTGGCCCTTTCAGTTGATCGAACTACTGTTTGCTGAAGCCTCATCAGTAGTGGTCTCGATGGAAAAGTGGCTGTCAAGTGGATTTCTCTTCCCATAAGAAAGGAAAATCAGGAGCCCTGGAGAACTACTCCTGAGAACTGCTGCAAGAAGTTACAAGAAAGTTTACGTAAGAGAGTTCATGTTGTGTTGAAGAAATATCAACTTTCAAGGTTGAAACAATTGTACAAACTCTGTTTTTGCCTTAAATATTGTATTCCCAGTTACATGTTTGCACATGTTTCAAAGTCATGCTGACTGTAACAGAAACCAGGACAAGTGCTCATACAAACAGATGGCATTTTTAAAGTTTGGTTGAGTTTTCCTCCTTTGCAAGGTCCTCACAGATATTCCTCAAGAGGTTCTTCATGACAGAGAGATCAGCCATTATGCAAATACCTCCAGAAATCAAAGCGTGTGATGCTTTCCACTGGAACTTGTCAACATCAAATGACTGGAGAAGTGGAACTTGTTGAAAGCAATCAGGCATAGCAGCAAATCTCGACTCTGACACGGTGGACAAACTTAACCGAGCATGTAACAAATCACAACGTGACATTCGTCCTGCTTTTGCTCGACAGTGTCCCCGTGGAACAGGAAGCTCACTGATCCAACCAAGCACGGTGTGTGCCGGGATGCTGCTGCGATCGACAGCTTTTATTTAATCAACATATTTTACACACGTGGATGTTTGACTGGGGCACCTGGGGACCTCAAGAATAATTTACAGTAAGAAGCAATTATAGTAACAAAATAATAAAAACAACAAAAAGTATTTCTTTTTAAATTATTGTTAGTTGTGAAAGTAATGTCCACAGTGTATCCACAGAGTCATTTTTTCAGTTACTACCTGGAGCTTGTGACCACAGGCGAGTGTCGGCACGTAGGTCGACTTATAAATCGACACCTTCGGGGTCAGCTCTCTTCACCGCAACAGACCAATACTTAAGCTCCTCCACACCTTCACTGACCTGGACTGGCCACTCCACCCTACTCCAGCTGAGAACCACAGATTCAGACTTCAATTCAATTCAATTCAATTTTATTTATATAGCGCCAAATCACAACAAAAGTCGCCTCAAGGCGCTTCATAAGTGCAGAGAAAAACCCAATAATCATATGACCCCCTATGAGCAAGCACTTTGGCGACAGTGGGAAGGAAAAACTCCCTTTTAACAGGAAGAAACCTCCGACAGAACCAGGCTCAGGGAGGGGCGGCCATCTGCTGCGACCGGTTGGGGTGAGAGAAGGAAAACAGGATATAGACATGCTGTGGAAGAGAGACAGAGATTAATAACAGATATGATTCAATGCAGAGAGGTGAGTGATACTGAGTGAGAAAGGTGACTGGAAAGGAAAAACTGAATGCATCACGGGAATCCCCGGCAGCCTACGTCTATTGCAGCATAACTAAGGGAGGATTCAGGGTCACCTGGTCCAGCCCTAACTATATGCTTTAGCAAAAAGGAAAGTTTGAAGCCTAATCTTGAAAGTAGAGATAGTGTCTGTCTCCCGAATCCAAACTGGAAGCTGGTTCCACAGAAGAGGGGCCTGAAAACTGAAGCTCTGCCTCCCATTCTACTTTTAAATACTCTAGGAACAACAAGTAGGCCTGCAGAGCGAGAGCGAAGTGCTCTAATAGGGTGATATGGACTTGGAGGTGCTAATTCTCATCCCATCTGCACCACAATCAGCTGCAATCCACTTCAGTCCAAGCTGGAGGTCACGACCCAATGAAAAAGCAGAGATGACTCTCTGCTCTCCACACCTAGACAGCACCTAGAAATATTATGTAAATATAGACTGACTTACAGCTGGTAACCAAGCTCTCACCGTGGCTGTACAGAGACCAGCAATGATTAAAAACAACTAAGACGTGGCAGGGCGTGCCTCAGCTGTCTCAGGTGCAGAAGATCAATAACGATAACGTCCCGTGCAGATGATAAAAGCAACACTGGAGTCCTTTGCATTTGCAATGACAGAGAGAGTAGCCCTACCCCACCGGATTCTGTGTGTTGTCTTAATTTAGGAACAATGGCAAATATTAAGTGAACAAATAATTCAGTTTATTAAAACTGCAGAAGGCAGAATTGTGTACATGAGTCCCCAAAACATTTAGATTATGAAAAAAAAATCATATCATAAGGAACAAACTGATAAATTATTTAAAAGAATTACAGGTTAAACATTTCAAAAGGAGGTGTAGTTGCTCCTACTGTCTCTGAAAAGCAAAATAAAAACAAAAACAAACGTTCAGCCTTGAAGACCTAAGTTTAGGAGGAGTGTTTTTTTATGCAGTGAATATTTGCCAGGAGAAGTGTGCAGGAGCAGTCTGGAGACAAATCCCTGAGCTGAGTCTTGACACTTTATGCTAATCTGCTCTATTATTTGCCTCTATTTGCCCTTGATGGAGACAGCTGCACCCTCAGGCAAGTTGGAGAAACAGTTTTTGGATTAATGCCTGCCACGACAAACGCACACACACACACAGAGCGAGCCGGTGCTGATGTGAGTCTGACTTTCAGCACTGATCTGTGTCACGGCTCCAGCCAGCAGACATTTATAACATTTGCCATCCAAAACACCACGACACTTTCTCTGTATACGAGCAGCTGTTGAAATCTCTAAACAGTTCATTTTTTCACACCACATTTCTTCTCTAAACAGCAGTGTCGCTCTCTGATATACCCCTGTGCCGGTTTAACACAGAACTTAATGTTGGGCGCCGCTAAGAGCCGAGGAGAAGTGGCTGCAGCCAAAAGATGACAGCGGTGTCAACATTCACGCCCACCTCTTCAGCCCCGGTCAGCTTGACAAAGAGAACCTCAGGGGTGAAACGAAGAGGAGAAAGCACTAATGTTTCAGGCTCTAGCCAGCCAGAACAGTTCAGTGAATCGAGTGGAAGAAGCTCTCATATTCAGCTCTTCAGCCACTGATGTGCAAACTAGAAATATTTAAGGAGGAATTAAATGTGTTGGAGAACAGGGCAAAAGGAAAAATCCTAATTGGAATATACTATTTAAAACTCCAAGGTATGTGCAGAGCTGTGCCCCTCACTGAAATATGAATACAATGCAAGAGCGTATAATGAGAACTTTTATTTTAGGCAGTATATCTTCAGCCTATTTAAATAGTTGTTTTGCCAGTTTTCAAAAAGAGATATTAACTGAAAAGTTATGTTTAAACTCTTGTGCATTTTCATACTTAATGTAAAACATCTATGAGTGAATAAGGCTTCACATTTCCCTGAAAATTATACCCAGCGTTTTCTACACTGTTTAATTCTGATCAAATATTCTGGTGTCAAATTTATTCCTGCTGACAAAAATTTTTGAAGGTGCCCCTGAGTACAGCAGACAAGACGCAGGCAGCTTAACAGACTTTCATCCAGAAACTACACAAGGGATTACTGTAAGTCACTTCAGGCCTCAAGGGCTGCAGGTCCTGCAGGTTTTAGATATCACCCTGGGTCAACACACCTGAATCAAATCATTAGTTCATTAGCAGGCATCTAGAGAACTTCAAGACATGTTGAGGAGTTAATTTAGCCATTTAAATCAGCTGTGTTGGATCAAGGACACATCGAAAACCTCCAGGACACCATCCCTTGAGGCCCGGAGTTCCCCACACCCCTGCTGTAAGTCATCAAGATCCACTTTCTGTAAATTTGCAAATGCAAATTTTAAATTTAAAGATGTAAAATCAGAGGGAATCCAATAGCTGTGCAGGAGAGATATACACTTGTGTTTTTTACCTCACACAATATATTAATAATGAGTAAAAAGACAAACAAAGTGGCTTAAACTAAGAATAACTGTAACACAGTCAACCCAAGCAAATGAAAAACGGTCTTCTAGGAGGAGAGAGACGTCCTGGGAGGAAACCGTCTCGTATCTCAGGTGAAATAATTTTCCTTGGAAAATGGGAAAACAAACAGCAGACTCAATAACAAATACTAACATGAGGCCGTGGGTTGTCATAACTCTAATGTCACACCAGCCATCTGCATGTCCTTCTTCACTATCCATGAATCTTCTCTGCGTCTTCCTCTTTTCCTCCTGCCTGACAGCTCTGTACTCAACATGCTTTATCCAATATATCCACTATCCCTCCTCTGCACATGTCTCAACAGTTTCTCTAACTCTGTCTCCAAACTGCTCAGACTGGGCTGTCCATGCTGGTCACTCTCAACAAAAACTTACTATGGAGTGAGAATTAATAAGTGCATTTTTTAAAGCTGTGCATAAAAAAGGACATCCCAGAGGGTGCTGCACTAGTAGAAACCAGTAAATGTGGTGCTGGTTGTCTGTATGTTGTATATCATACTATGTGTAAGTGTATAGAGTGTCATACTGCTGTCTGCAAGGCTAACTGCCCCAAAGTCTTACTCTAAAACCCAATCAAATATGTACAAGAACATCACAATTAATTTGTGTTTAGTTTATTAATAATAGTGAAGCTTTTTTCTGAGTGTGAAAGAAAATGAAAATGCAGTGAACAAGCAGATCATTTCGATTTTTTCATGTTCTGCGTCTGCTAGCTAGCATATAGAAGATATCTGCACAGCTGGCTCTCGTTGAGCAAACAAGTATACAGCCTCTGTGTGCATATTAAATCTGCTCATATGCATAATATTAATAAAACTCTTAAATACTCCTCGCACTATTTAAATTCAATGAGAAGTTCAGCACAGCAGCTCCATTTTACGTAGGAGACAATTCAGTAGTTTAAAATGTTTTTATCTTTTTCATCTGATACAGCTCCACACTGATTTAGGAGAACAACACACAGCAGACCTCAGATTATAATAGAGCATTTTACATTTGCATTTTAATTTTTGTGAATATTTCAAGCATTTAACCCAGTCTGTTGGGAGGAAGAGGGGAAAAAGGTTGTTTTGATCCAGTGAGCAGTTTCATCTAAAGTCAGCATTTGCTGTGTTTTTGTTTTAATGTTTAGCCTTTAGGGGAAGGTCTGGCCACTTATCGATCAATCTATAGTGAGAGAAATGCCACTGCATCGCTGCGGATCAGCAGATTGGCCTTTCTGGATAAATCTCATTAACTGGGCAACATTGCCAGTCCGCTGTCAGTCATCAAACCAAAATGTCAAGACAAATCTGGCACCTTTGCTCCGTGTGCTGAGGGATTTTAAACAAGCCGATCAAACACGGAGGAGGCAGAAACCTCTCAGAGTCTTGTCAGAGCGGGCTTCTAGCGCTCAGATTTCACTTTAACTACATAAATGTCATCTATGAAGGCCGTGGCCGGGCCAGAAGTCCATGTGAAAAATAAAAGCACTGGGGTCAAAGAAGCATAATTACACACATATTCATTCTGCAGTATTAAAATCCCCAAATCTGCCTGGCAAAACTTCAAGCTGTGAATAATCTTTTAACACTAAGTATCACGTTACCCCAAAGGCTAGAGCTTTCATGTTTAAAACAAACTTCTCAGTTAGTGTCAAATGACTCACACCACATGGCCAGTGATAGACAGTTCAGTAAAACTTAGCATTCACAGGCGGGTCTGGTTTGGGATTAAATTAAAAGTCTGCCTTTAAGCATCGCATTTGGCTGCTGTTATTGTTTTTCTCTTCATACTTGCTTTAAAGAGATCCCTTCTTAAAGTAATGAAGCTGGAAGAGATGTTAGGAAAATCTAGTCTTTATTAAATGAAAGACGTAATGCCAGGTTTCAGTGTTCCAAACACACTAGACTGAGTAGATATTTCCCAAAATATTCTAGCAACAACTTTTTTAAGGAAATATCCTCTTTTAATTTCCAGACTGTATTTCTTTGTGGAGCTGTGATGAGCATCCAGAAGAAAATGTGACAATCTTACCTGAGCTCTGAGTTAAGATCCACAAGGTTTGCTGCTTCTGTCTTTACACCTGTCTATTTTTATATAGGTATAAAAAAAAAAAAAAGAAGCATGAAAAGAAAAGAAAAAGCTGGTAAAGGATTATGTGCGATATTAAAAATGCTTGTCCTTTCCAACTAAGAAATGCATTTAAAAATGAGTGCTGTGCTCTGACGACAAGAAAATAGAGATTTGTGTTGCTAAAAATATCAAACCTGATGCATATGCCAACATTTGTTTATTTATTTGTCTGATTCAGACTACTGAAACCTCATTTCCATTGTGTTTGACATGAATATAAAACTGTGGATTTTGTCCAGCTGTCACGCTGATGAGAAAAAGCCAAATTCATGCAGAAAACTATAAAAAGAATCAATGATTAACGACACAAAAGAACAAAACAAAGACAACAACAACAGAATCCTGTGTAATATAAAGATCATGACACCACCATCATTTATGTTTGCATCGCTTAAACGTAATTAAATTTCACCAAGGCCTGTGTAGAGAAGAGGAAAATGTTCAATATGGACCAACATGGATTTTGATCCATATTTTGTCAGCTGCACATCCATGTGTGACTCTCCTGTTCCCTCACATCCCAAACATGCTCTGCTGGATTAAGATCTGGAACCTGACGGTGAACTCTGTCATGCTCAAGAAACCAGTTTGAGATGTTTTGAACACGTTATCCTGCTGCAAGCAGCCGTCAAAGATGGGGACACTGTGTCCACAAAAGGATGGACGTGGTCAGCAACAATACTCAGGTGGGGTGTGGCGATTTCAAAGTTTAGACGGTACTAAGCGGCCTAAAGTGTGCCAAGAAAATACCAACCACACCATTACACTACCTATACCTGTCTGAACCATTGATACGGGGCAGAATGGATCCATGCTTTAATGTAATATACCCCAAACTGTGACTCTACCATTTGTTTGTTTGTTTTTTAGTTCATCTGCAGTTTGCAGGAAATTCCCAGTGTCTCATCTGCATGTGCATCTCTTTAGCTACTTGCTAGACTCATCAACTTGGTTTTCAAGTGACCTTTGTTGCAGGCTCTTTGTGCATGAACTGCAGGGGGCAACTGCTGTGCTTTAAATAAGTCCAATTGCAAGGAAGTCTTTGGAAAAATGACCTTATTGTTCAGTTTATTTGTTACGGCCTTTCTGAAAGTTCACAGGCTTTATGAAATGTGCTGTGTTTCAAATGTTTTAGTGTCTTAAGTTATCTTGGTCCTTTATTCCAACTTGGACAAAAGGTATCCATCATTTCAACTTTCAGACATCCCACTTCATCAGACTCTCTGCTCGCACAACCTAAACTGCCTGGATGTCATTTCTCACTTGGGAAATATAGCTCCATGATTTCTGTTTGAAGGTAGCAAAAGATATCGCCTCCGAGCAGCATGCCATCTCACTCATCAACATTTTGGGCCTTTCTGCTAAAGAAGAGCAGATACAGGGAGAAAAATCTGGGTAGGAAAGAGCGGGTGTGTGAAATATATTTTGACAGTTTCCAGCTCATTCTGACAGATAAGGAGTGACTCTTCAGGGCTGTCTTGGATAAAAATATAGTGGAAATTCAGAGCAACGTTTCAAAAGGCTGAGCAGCTTCCCTGCAGATTTTTATCCTGCTGGTTAGCTTTTTTTTCTGTCCCCCTCTCACTAGTGAGTGGCTTACACCACACCATCACTGCCAACCAGCGGGGGATACAGAGAGATTGTTAGCTACCTGGAGCTCTTGTCACTCAGGTCTATCTTAATAGAGATCTCACAGTTTGGAGCAACCAGTGAAACCCAAAGCCTTATGAGGAGACAAAAACCAGCCCAGAGCTTTAACACCAGAAGCAGTTGTGACTGTTTTTCCTGTTGTTCAAGTAAACATGTTTAGCTGCACCTACACAGAGCTTCACATTCCCATACGTTATCAGTGCTTTCCATACCAAATCTGACTATTTCCAAAACAAGTCTTCTTTTCCCCAAGGTCTGATCAGGTTCCAGCAGTTTAACTAAGTGGTTACGATAAGAGGGGAAAACTTATGTTCCATTTTATACATTTCATAGCACGACGGGTACTATCAGTATAGTACAGTATCAGCGACACATATGTGGGCAGTGTGGAGAAATTTTGTTAGACCTGGGTTATAAGGAAGACTTACAGATGAACAAAGCAAAGGGGAAGAAGAAACGGCCTAGACAGACAGACACCCCAACAGTACAAAGAATGTCAAAATGTTCATATCCTTACTGTAACTTTTTAAGGCTAGAAAGTGATAGCTCATAATGTGAGCTGAGTGATGCTCAGAAGGTTAGAGTAGAAGTAGAATAGTAGAAAAATAAGTTATTGAAGTTCAGTGTATCAGTGCATCATACTGTGAATAGAGTGGAGATATACATAAGTTTTAAACTGATTTGAATGTAACTGAGAGAAATAAGTATTCCCAATTTAAACATGACTTAGTGCTTGGTGGCAAAACTTCTGTTGGCAAGCATAGCAGTAAGAAGTTTCATGTAGTTGGTCACCAGGTTTACACACATCTCAGGAGGGATTCTGGCCCACTCATCTTCACAGAAACTCTCTTAATCCTTTAGGTTTCTTGGCCGCTGCTTGGCAACTCAAAACGTCAACTCCATCCACAGATTTTCTACAGGATTGAGGTCGGGAGACTGGCTAGGCCACTCCATGACCTTAATTTGTTTTCTCTTTAGAGTCTCCTTTGTTGCCTTGGCGATATGTTTTGGGTCATTGTCATGGTGGAAGACCCATCCTCAACCCGTCTTCAATGTTCTGGCTGAGGGAAGGAGGTTATCGTCTAAGATTTTACAGTACCTGGCTCTGTCCACTAACCCCTAAATGCTGATCCAAGCTCTAGGGTTTGATTTTGGTTTCAGCACTTTGTCCCAAGCCTTCTCTCACTTTAGATATTCACTGGCAAACTTCAGACAGGCCTGTGCATGTGCTGTCTTGAGCAGGGTGACCTGGTGGGCGCTGCAAGGTTTCAATCCATTACAGCACAGTGTGTTACCAGTGGTGTTCTTGGTGACTGTAGTCCTAACTGCCTTCAGGTCATTAACTAGCGCCCCCTGTGTAGTTTTGGACTGATTCTCCACCTTTCTGATGACCATCCTCACCCCATGAGGCAAGATCCTGCATAGAGCTCCAGACTGAGGGCGACTGACGGTCATTTAATACTTCTTTTATCCCCGAATAAGCACACCAACACAAAGCTTCTTGCTGAGGGTCTTGTAGCCCATTCCAATCTACAATCATGTCCCTGACATCATTTGCCCAAACTGATTCTGTGAACAGGTGCTTTATACAATAATCAGGAGTATCTGTAACTGATTTATTGATTGACTGTAGTACCGCATGGACACAAAGACAAAACACTTACTTGCGAGATAGGCGGCTGATTATAATGCTCTGTTTTGTTTTTTGTCACTAAATACTTAACAAATAACATATTTGTGCAATAGAAACTGTAGCAGTGGCACCACTGTAGAAGTAACCAAATAAGAAACATTGTATTGTGTGCAGCCATTTTTATGTTGAAAAACATATAAATGCTCATATTTGTTTTAGATATTAAATCTGGCATATGATTGCAGAACATGAACAAAACATTAACTATAAAGTTTTTATTATTGAGCAAATGGCCAAATCTCACATAAAGTTTAACTAATTAAAACTAGATTTTAAAAAGTTTTCCAGACTTGATTAATGATAATAAATAATGACTGTAGTATTGATGTGCGATGAGACCTCAGAACTACACAGTAGATAAGGTTTACAGCCTGTCTGTTTAAGTTTAAAACTGCAACACTGTAGCAGTCTTAAACCCACTTCATCCCCACAGACTATCATTAAAAAAAGGAGTTTATAAAAATCTTGACAGGAACTTTAAAACACAGGAAGCTTTTATCCTCTGCACTTTTAAATTCATGTAAGTGTTGATGTCTGTAATTTTTTTTTTACTGTGCCAAGAAAAGCAATTGTTAAGTCTGTGAGTTAAACTCGTTACTATAAAGCATACACACACGTTTAACAAGTTCAAATGACTTTGAGTAAAATTCAATACTGCATGCAGCACGCTGTGAGGTAGCTGCACTGAAGTCTGCTTGTCTTCTTCGCTCTCTGGTTTCCATTCAGCAGAGCCTCAGAGTAAACGTACAGTCTTAGTTTGCAACAAAAATCAGGAGTCAGAGAAGAACCCTGTCAACCAGTGTGCGTGTGTGTGTGTGTGTGTTTTTAAATAACCAGGAAGAATGCAATTACCATGCAGAACCAGTAGCAAGAGACACAGAGGTAGGTTTGTCTACATTTGCATGTCTGTAGAAGAAAGGGGAGTTCCTCAGAGGTGGTCCCACACATACATATGCATGCATTCAAACGCTCAGCGAAGAGATAAAAACTGTGTCAGCCTGCAACATACACGTTTAAACCCTCTATCCTTGCTATCCGTCGTCAGCAGACAGCATCTCTTCATCCTGTGAGGCTAGCTGTCACTCAGCTGTTTAATGAGATGTAAATTAATGTTATACTGCTTTTAATTAATGTAGCAGATAGTCATAAGTCTTAATAAAAAAAAAATACACAGCTATTAAATTTAACTGTCTGTGGGGAGACAAATGCTGGCCTAAGTGAAAGAGCTGCATCTTGGGATCCTGTTCATGAATGAAGCGGAGACGGGAGCATCTGCGGTGATGAGGGGTAGCATTACCAGCCTGAGCCAGTTGATCTGATTCCTACCCTCGTACGCGGTCATGACCTCTGGGTTACAGCCAAAGGGAAAAAATTATGAATACCAGCAACTGCCGAAAAACATCCACTGTAGGACCTGTGACTTTAGACTCAGGGAAAGGGTGAAGGCTATAATACAGCAAGGCAGAGAGAGATTTTGCTTTAGGGAGAGTAAATGCATCAGTTTGACTGGAGATTTAAGGCTCTAAGATTCTGACAGAGACGTGAGACTGAGGTAAAATTAGGCCATTGGTAATTGCATTATCTCCAAAAGTTGATTCTGTTCATCTGGACGTAGCATTTTCAGTGGGAGAAACGTTTCGTCACTCATCCAAGTGACTTCTTCAGTCCTGTGTGTTCACAGATGCTCTTCTGCATAGCTTGGTTATAAGGAGCAGTTATTTGAGTTACTGTTGCTTTTGTTGTTTCTAAATATTGCCAAGAAATGTATTATCTGTTCCCTTGCTTGTCTTCTATTCATAATCCATCAGTCATTTAATCAAGTTTAACTAACTTCTACTGAATGTGGCTCCTCACATCTCAGCATTTGTTGCTTTTTTCATTTTTATGAGATGATGATTTTTTTAATTGATGGTTTTGTCAAAGTGAAGCTAATCAAAGGTACCAAATGAAATATTTCAGTGTAAGTTAAAAACCACATATAAAGCTAAAAGTGCACTTTAGGTGTTAGACTTTGAGTTTTTATTGTCCCGGTGGAGTGGACAGCAGCTCAGTCTATGTTTATCATTTCCCATGCAGCCAGTGACTGAGCAGATATTAGCTTGGCCTTATCAGCACAGGCCACAAAGGGCTGAGGGTGAAGTGGAGCAGAAACAGCTCCTCAGGGATACAGCTAATGATGGTCCCCACTGATGGAGCCTGACACGGGGCCTGAGGTGCAGCCTCACTGTGGAGCACCAGCAGCAACATCCACCACTGTGTAATTTCGAAGATAACAGAGAAATCTTCTTACTCTGTAAGGCTGGAGTTAAGAGTATTGATGTTAACTTCCTAATTTTAGCTGATTATAATTCAGAGGACAGACTGCAAGGTCAGTGTTAAAATCCTCAGAGGGGCCACAAAAGTCCAACTGAAGAGCATGAAACTCTCCGCTTCCACATCAGGACAAAGTCAACTACAATAATCCACCAATACTCAAAGAAACCTGTCCTCGATCTTTCAGTCTCAGTCAAATATATGTGGCTTAAATACCTGATGAAGATGTGTTTGCGGTTACAGCCTTTACATTATACTCCAACCAGACTGTGAGTCAGCCTTGTGAGATTATTTTATATCATATTTCTGCCTTAAAAGCAGATCAAGTATTTACCGCACACAACCATAAATCATAAGATTGCTTTAAATGATTTTACTCTCTGTACAAGAGATAAGGAGGAGGAAACTGCTAAATTTGGAAAACCCTATATATCTTGACTGTGGTACTTTGGGCTCGACCCTTATTTGACCACAGTGGATGGATCTGCATGTTGATTTGACATAGATTTTACACGGGATGCCCTTCCTGACGCAAACCCTCCAATGTACTGCAAGGCTGCATTAAATACACCAGCTTTGTGACCCCCTGAGGTTGATTTTACGTCTTCTGGTCTCAAACCAGTGGACTTTCACAGCTAAGATGGACATGGGCGATTTATTTATTTTTTTAAATCTGTGACATAATTTGAGTCAAAGTCATCTTTTAAAAAAGCTGTTTTTATTGAATTGGTGAATACAGCTTTAACCTCATCTCATGGGTATGAATGTGTAACTGAAGCAATTTAAAGTAGGACAGTCTTTAGAAAGAGAAAGAATGCAAGCTCAGCTAAACTGTTTTCCTGGAAGAATGAAGGTGTATTAATGTGGGGCTTGAGATAAGAGCAATTATAGAGAATTCAAAATTCTGAAGAACTATGTGCATACATGTCCTTCATGCATGAGCTAACCTCTGGCTCATGCATGTTTTCATAAAAAAAAAAAAAAAAACACGAGTCCTTTTTGTTGCCCTTTTCATTTTTAGACCTTATTTATTTGCACGTGTCACGTGGACAGTATCTTTTCCTTCTGTTTTCCAGCAAACAGTAGAGCAAGACGACTGCATCTGTGTGCATGTTGATCATTTTTTAAACACTGATTAGTGTGAACACAAATCATCCAATGTGTGACTACAAAGCAGAGGTGTCAGCCTCGATGACCCTGATATATTTCTAATTAAAACTTCTTATGTTTATTTCCCTGCTGAGTAGCACACAGACTGTACATGACCTACTCCTGGAATCATTTCTCTTGACAGTAAAGTAGCATATATAAAAATATCCGCTCAGTTTCTGTGGAAAACGTCTTATCAAGCGTTCTGTCTGAGGACTGGAGGATCTGACATGAATTGCTCTCGCAGGTCGCGAGCTGGATGTCTGTACAAGCCTGCACATCATATCGGCAGAGTCACAGTTTCTGAGCTGCATGGATCTGTCTGATCTCCACGTTATTTCACACGTGTCTGCTTCCGTGAGTCCTGCGATGGGAGGTGTGACTACACCTCTGGCTTCTGGTAGATAACTTCCCCTCAGGGTTGCTGTCATTCAGAGGTTTTGAATTATAAAACTAATCAGCATGAAATCCTGAAGCCTGCAGAAGTGCAAAAAAAAACAAGACAACCTAAACTATTTGAAATAAAAAGGAAAATAAAGCAGGTCTGTGGCTCTTCACTCCTCTCCACCAGGTGTGTCTCATTAGCAGGAAATTCACAGGTGTGATTCATCACCTTAATTAAGGCTTTGTTGCAGTACAGTGCTCCGCTTCTATAACCCCACTGTGCACACTGCCTGCTGGCTCCATGATCAAAAAGCAGCCATTGTTGAAGTCATTAGTTATACCTGTTGTTTTGCTGCAACAGAAAGTCAAAATCTCTCCTGTGAAAAAGCCCTGCCCTGGCCTATTCTGACATTTTTATACGCAGAAAATGTGAGTTTAAATGTCACATTCTTGACACTGTGGAGGAATTAATATCTATGATTAATAAAATATATGAACTTCTGAGAATAAAACTAATCTCACAGAAAATGAGATTGAATTAAATATAAAGAATAAATATAGACTGTTCATAAAAGATGATCAACTTTCTGGGTCTGAGAACTGACTGATGTGGAAGTGTCTTAACCCTGCAGATTTTCTAATGGCCTGCAGGGGGCAGAGCCAAAAGGCTGATTGGATAGAAGCCTACTGGGAAAACAACCCTTTGACTTCATTGATCTGAGTGCTCAGGAAACAATTTCCTGATGAGTGTATGGTTTTTATTCCAAGTTTTAAGTCTTATTTAATGCAACATGTGATTTATTTTGCAAATTATAGTCTACATTAGAGTAAAAAAAGACAATAAAGCCGGGTACGTGTGCCTCATTACAGGCTTAACTGGTACAACCCCAATTCCAAAAAAAAAAAAAAAAAAAAAAAAAAGGCTCTTGTGTGAAATGTAAATAAGAGCTCAATGCAATGACTTGTAATGTTTAAACTCCGAACATTTCCAATTTTAAGACTATTTTACTATTTTCAAAGAAAATGTTACCGCATTTTAAATTCGATCATAGCAACGTCTCAAAAAAGTTGGAATGGTGTTAACAAAGGTAATCGGTACCAAAAAGGAAACAGCTGGAAGAATATTCACAAGGTTAATTGGCAACAAGTCCCTAACATGATTGGGTTTAAAAAGAGCAACAAAGTTTCTCAAAAGTAAAGATGGGCAGAGGCTCATCAATCCACCAAAAAATGGATCTACAAATTATGGAAAAGTTTCAGAATAATGCTCCTCAAAAAAATGTGGCGAGTTTGAATATCTCATCATCTATACTACATATCATCCAAAGATTCAGAGAATCTGGAGAAATCTCTGTGAGCAAGATGCAAAATGGATCTTTGGGCCCTCGAGCCCCACTGTATAAAAACAGGCATGAGTGTATCATGGAAATCTGTGCGTGGTTCAGGAAATCCTCCAGAAACTATTGCCTATGAAGACAGTTCATTGTGCCACCAAAAAAGAAGTTTCGAGCTTTATCATGAAGAAAAAGAAGCCATATGTGAATATGATCCCACCGCTATCTTCCGTGGACTGTTACTCATTTGAAATGGACGTGTGGCAAAGTGGAAAACTGTTCTGTGGTCAGAAAAAAACCCCCAAAAAACCCCAAACAAACCAAAATTTCAAATTCTTACAATTCATGGATGCTGCACCTTCTTGAGTAAAGATGAGGGACCAGGGTTCTCAGCTCTTGGTCCAAAAGACGATGGGGTGCATATATTAGTGTCTATGGAATTGGCAGCTTACACATCTTGCGAGACACAATCACTGCTGCACATTTTAAAGAAACATATGCTCTCATCCAGATGTCTTTGTCAGGGAGAGGCTTATATACTTCATGAAGTTAATGCTAAACCACATACTGCACCTCTATTACAACAGCATGACTTCATATAGAAGAGTCTGGGTATCTGCAGTCCAGACCTTTCATCAGCTGAACAAAATCTGAAACCATCATGAAACCAAATATTTGACGCAACGACCGAGGACTGTTGACTACCTGGAATCTTATGTCAGACAAGAATGGGACATCATTCCTCTCCCAAAGGTCAGCTGGTCTCCACAGTTTCCAGATGTTTACCAATCACTAAAAGAAGCTAGGATGCTACACAGTTATAAACATGTGACCTGTTTTTATTCCCATTTAAAGAGCATTCCAGCCTTTCTGGATCGGGGTTGTAATCGACAGGTAGATGCTCTATGACCACGCACCGTTTTCAGTTTCTCACTCACAGATCCAAACAGCAAAATAGCAATACTGAAAATCCTCAGCTATTGTATTTAATAGCCAGCTGATGATGTCACAATGGCCATGTCCATCTGCTGCTGATTTTCAAAAAATGGTCCTACACAGCGCTCTGTGTTGTGATGCGCTGATATCAGTGGTCACTAAAATGTATGAACAAGTGCAAAAACAACAAAGAACGAAGCTTTAGAGTATCTCTTATTTGAAGTCTTTAATTCAGTTAGACAATGCCAACAGTACTGACTCAAAGGTAAACCTCCACATCCCAGTTCATAATTTTATTTCTCAGGTCTGTTGGTTACACAATGATCACACAATAGTGATTTCTCCCTTGCATCATATATATATTTTTAACACTCCAGGCGTACTTATATTTACTATTTTTACAATATATTGCTATTTAATTCATTCATTCATGAATCCATCCACCCTCCCCATTCACATGCACACGCACAAACACTGTACAATACCGTTAATTTGTTTTGTCCCCCCCAAGATGATGTTCTGCCCACTGTTAGATGATTTGTTCTAAAAACTAAGAAGGTGGCGTGCAGATGCAATACCGGAGGCGATAACCTCTTATGTGTTCAGAGGACCTTGGTCCTGTTTTTCAGCAAGAAAATACAGAGAAGCAGATTCAAAGAGAGGGGGCACGATCCACTTAAACTAAAAGTAAAAAAAGAAAAACTAAACAAACAAAATAAAAAAAACAACAACAACAAAAAATATTCTTCCCTCCTCTTCTTGTTCCAGCGTCAGCATGTTTCACCTTTTATGTCCGAAGGTAAAGAGTCCACAGTTTGGTTTCCTTCTGTTGGTTCCTCAGTGTGGTTCATACAGGAGTGACTATACAGGTAATGAGATTTACAGTACAGTACGGTACATACAAGCTGCATCCAGCATCATAAACCCCCAATACTGCTGCCTCATCTGTAAATACAGCCTACTGGACCTGCTGCTGCTCCTTTGGCCTCAGTCAGTCTTTGCAGTAGTTCGGGCTTGCTTGGCCCAGTAAGTAATAATAGTTTTAGGAATCCAGTGATAGGACAGAAGGACGCCACCTTTGCAGTAAAGTGGCACAAATACAGCTGCGGGAGAAAATGAGACTGAAAAGTGCAAAGAGTCCAAACTTTTTGGTCGATAGTTATGGATGTTTTCATTGTAATTTTTCGGTTGGCTTTGTTGGTCTAAGATTTTGAAGATCGGAGAAGTCAGCGACCAGAGAAGCCAGGTTGGTAAGAGTTCAGGATAAGCTGGCCCAGACCGGGGCAGGGCGAGGCTGGGTCGGGTTGACCCGAGCCGGGCCGGGTTGACCCGAGCCGGGCCTGCCACGCTAGGTTAGGAAGAGCTCTGCACTGGGAGAGGAAAAGAAAAACAAAGAGAAGCTCATCCTGTGTCATCTACCTTCCAAAAATGCTCTCATACTCTAGCAGTATAAGCTCTACAATCTGGTTCTGATAGACCATGTGGACCGCCATGTTCAGCGTCTCCGTTTCAGGCCGCAGCAGCGTGGGGCCGAATACGATGGCGACGCTCTGGGTCGTCATACGGTTCTCCTCGCCGTAGTCAATCACTCTGGAAAAACAAGAGTAAAATAAACCCATTGTCAGTTATTTACCGTGCAAGGTAATATGGAAGCCAAAGAGTGCTCAGTACTCATTTGTTAATTAACTGAACAGTCATCAAGTAGATCAATCTTTTTTATTTTCTTCCATTATTTAACACCTTTGAGTTTGCACATGTTGAGAATGAAGCCCTCTTATGATTAAATATGATTTTTTTTTTTAATATTTAACTTCTGTTTTCCTAGGAGGGGAAAAAAATCAATCAGAAAAATCAATAACATGGTGTGCTGCTCTTACTTCCTGAGGTGTTTGAAGAGAGCCTGCATGGTGTCGTGGTTGGGTTTGGGCAGCTGTCTGACCAGCTCTTTGATCGATTGAACTCGATGCTTGTAGTCAGATATTTCTGCAGAACAAAAGACAAAATCCATCAAAGTCTGGATCCATCACAAAGTTACACCAGCTCACCAGTACAACATCCAACATATCTTTACTTTCAGTGAGACAATGATGAGAAAAAGTGCACTTCAGTTCACTGAAACTCATTTTTAAAGCGTTTTCAGAGAGAGGTTTGGCGACTGCAGCTGACCCTGCTTGTCTTTCCAGACCCTTACAGGAAATACAGATGAGTCCCTGGATAAAAACCCAGGAGCTGTAGTCCTTGACTGGAGGTTTCCCAGTTTGGGGCTTTGCCGTTTGGGTGCTGTGAACTGGCTGTTTAAAAAGTTAACAGGATTCCACTTAAGGGATACTACAGTGACACCGCATTTATTTACAGATACAGAGACACATACTGATGGCGCTGACAAAGTCGTGGAAGAGACTGTAGGTGAAGAGGGGCTCCGGCAGCTCTCTGAAGAACATCTTCAGGGCTCCTGTGGTCACGTGGATGTCCTCCCACTTCCCGTCTGACAGATTCACCTTCTCATCTGGACAAATACATGTGAACACCACTTAAGTATCTTATTGAGAATAAAAGAAAGGAATTCAAGTCAAAGTATCTTGTATAACACTGTATGTAAAATATTATGTTCATCTATGACCTGAATGAAGCAGTTTTAGCTTTCTTTTCCTTTCTGTTTAGCTTTTGTCTGGTTGGTTTGAGCAAAAGGTCAATGGAGCTTCTAGAGAGCTGTGTGCTTGAACATCAACACTATAGGGTTGAAAAAAAAAAGTGAAAATGAGCTTCGTTTGGCTCATAAGGATTACCAGATTACCTGCTGTACTCCTAATGTAGAACATTGACAATATTTAACATGACTTTAAAGAAATATTTACATTAAAAAGTGAGAATATTTAATGCTTTGTAAAGTGTTGTGCCATAAATAGGTGATGTATCACACATCAAATTGTGTTTTTAAAATCGTGTTAAAAGCTCTTTAACTGATTATTATTACAAAAAAGTAAGTTTTGAATATTTTTCGGCTTTACTTTTCATTTTTACTCCATTATTTACTTCAGTGGTATCTCTGCAATTAATGGCAGAGGCAGTTTCAAAGGGCACTTACCGTGATTGACAGCAAAGCGGAGTTTCTGTATGACTGCCAGGTTCCCACTAACTCTGTACAGCCCGTCTACCGACAGACCTGCAGGGATCAACACCAGTTTATCAATATCTGTAAATTAACCTTAAAGTCTGAGTAGCAGAAAAGCACAATCAGCTAAAAGGAGACCACAGTCGCACCTTATTTCAATAGGCAGTAAACCTCACCTTTCTTTTATGACAGGCAGGAAAACAGAGACTAGAATGATTTTCTCTTAACAGCAAAGTTACTCACCGTTGTTCTCCACATTGTCAATGCACATTTTGACAAAGTTCGGCACCGTGGTGTTCTCCCTTTGACACAAACTGGAAAGAGCACAGCCAAACACCTGATCTGGAGACACAGAAAATAAACAACGGTCACAAAACAGACCAAACACACTGGTTTGCTTTCAGATCTCAACACTAGACCTTCTCTGGTACTTCAGTGCTTTTAGTTTTTATTAGAGGTTAATGTACAGAAGGCGAAAAAGAATCATAAATTCCTGATTTATGTGTGAAAACTGGACTCTGATGTCTTAAGCCAAAAGTCTTAACAGTAAAATAAATAACAAGAAACACACCAAAGCTCACGTGATGCATCCAAATGTACAGCTCTAATTAACTTTAAAAAAGCACTGATGTGTGCTTCTTTACTGCTGTCATCTATCAGCTACATTTCCAAACCTTTGCTGCTTGTAACATCTTTTCAACTTTCCACAGAAGAAATGAAACCGAAAACATTTCGAGTGTTGCTGTTGTTTCTTTGGCACCTTTAATGTATCCCTTATCCTTGACGGTCTGAAGGGTGGGACGGCCGGTCAGGAGCTTCTTCAGCTTGTGCCTGGTCTTCTTGTGCTCGGAGGAGTCCATGCTGGTTGAGGGCTTCATGGCTGTGGAGGAGACACGAGACAGGACGGTGTTATCCACCATTCGTCTCAGCACGCTGACCGCCATGATGTTTTGGAGGAGTGAAACTGATAAGCTATTGTTTTATAGGGTAAGGAGGGCAGATGAGGTTGCTGAGGCCTTTGACCAAATAGGCTTGTTGTTGTACTTTGTGCTTTCACTCACGTATCCCTTCCACTCTTTGTTAGAGGAGTCATGCACGTTAGTCATTTACTGCTACTGTAAATATTTGGAATGTGAGGATCTGTGGCTACTTTCAGTCATTTTTAGTCACGTTTTATTTCTCGAATCCCACCCTGAATGAATGATTCTCCCCATTTAACAGAATGCAAACCTTTGGCTTTCTTGGAGTCTCTGCGGTCTTTCTCTTTGTCATGTTTCTCCGCACCAGGCGACTCGGGCATGTCCGCCTCTATGGGGTCATCAGACTCACTGGCCTAATACACACAGAAAAAAAATACACACACAAGGAAATAAGATACAACCGCTTGTAAAAGTCTCAAAAGATGCTCTTTGGCCTCTGGAAAGAAAACAATAAACTCTCCATCTTCTCGGTTTAATTTTCACGCTACTCTGCTTTTATGTAGCTTTGAAGTGTTTATTTCCCTTACAGTTGCTGGTTGTAGGTTTTCCATAAATGTGAAATTGCGTTTCATTCAGACCATAAAGCCTATTGTTGGTTAACTTCTTCGTTTTCCCTCAGTGGGTAAAAATGAGCAGCTGCTGTTTAGTTTGTGCTCAGAGCAAAAAGGTAACTGTGACACAGCAGTCCTCTTTGTGCGGGTGACTGATAAGAGAAACAATGTCAAACCCGGACGTATTCCTTCATGCTGAACCACAAATCTTCTCACTGCAGATGATTTAAAATTGACTTTATTCTGTTTAAAACAGATGGAAACTATATTGACAGAGTGAAGGTGTTGCTGCTCACATGGTTGCTGATGGTGTCCTGCAGCGCCTTGAACCAATCGTTGACGATGCTGTCGTTTTCTGACTGGATCAGCAGGTCTGTGCCCTGACGAGTCTTCAGCTGCAGTCAGGAGAGGCACAAATCATTTTTCTCATAAACATTTTGAGTTTGTGAGTGCAGCACTGACTACTGACTAAATCACAAAACATCCGAATCCACCAGAGCGATTTCTATAGTTTATTCTCTAAACATTTTACAATAACTGCTGGATGTCCTGCATATAAGAAATTGTGAGACCCACCAGAGAAGCTTAAACCAGGAAAAACCTGTTATACTTCATACCTGAGAAATATTAACATCACTCAATGCTTTCTCCACCTGAATATGAAACATTTACTTCAATCAAGCAAGCAGTCATAATCTGCAGTAACATATATGTTACTGTTCCAGTAACTGTCTGTGTTTGTTTTGTCATTTATGTATTTAGATGCTTTAGCAACTCACTGGGGACAGCAGAGGAAAATTATAAAACAAATTATAGCCAAATCTTGCACATTTACAAGCACTAATGTTAAACAACATGCACAATTGCTTTTCAATACAATAAACAGAAATATAAGCTCAGGAATAAGTGCTGGATTTTTTTGTTTCTAAACAGTCTGTGATGGCTTTTTGTTCCTTTCTCATGTTTTCAAAGTTTGTTCATCAAGTAAAAAATGTGTTTATTTCATCTGTAAATAACGCTACTAACTTTCTCATGTTTAAAAGAAATTACAATTTAGATTTCAACGCTCTAGCTTTTTCAATAGTTCAAGTTCTTTAAAATGTTTGCACAGATGTATAATATGACAGAGGCAAACAAGAGATTTTGGTCTACAGGCAATAGATTTTATTTTGATTCTGAATACAAAATGATATGTAAACAGTGACGCCTCATAAAAAGCGATAAAAGCAAAAGACTGGATGTTATTTAAGATCTCCCTCACCTCTATAACGTGCTTCTTGCTGGACTTGTCTTTGGAAGCCCAGTCCACTGAGCCGCCCTTCAGATCCACTGTGAGCTCTGGTTTCGACTGACCGCCTCCAAACTGGACAGAGACAGAAAAACAATCATATTAACAAACAGAGGGCCTGCTTATATACAGTGGTCTCCTTTTTCTTTGATTGTTGAACCATGCAACAGCTCACATCAAAGAAAAGAAAAAGTCAAATGATAATGGTGCGCACGTCAGTCAAGTTTCTGTCCAACTGTAAAATTTTCTTAGCTTTTAAAGTGTGAGGAAGAAAACAGAAGAATAGTTTCAGTCGAGGCCAAACACTTAATGGTGAATATGAATGGAGAGTTGTACTACTTGTATTTTCAGCTTTTTCCTTGCAAGTGTATTAGATGTGGTTGTCCTAGTTGCCTACTCAGTGCTCTGCTGCCTAATTTACTGCTGAAAACAAAGGCTTAAATATGCACTTCCCTTCAAAGGAAGACAAGAAATAACATTTAAAATGTCCAACTGCCTTTACGATAGAGTAAAGTGCCCATCACCACCTAAATCAGTACTAGGGACTCAATGTAATTGCACACACTTTACTTCAGTATTTTCTTTTCTTGCCACACCAGGTGCCTTCACCCTTCAGCCAATCAGCTGATGAGACTGATAAGACTTTTTGATAGTAGAGTTAAAAAAAAAATCAAAACAATAAGAAAAACAAACAAACAAAAAAAAAAACCCATGCATTTGATCCAAATTCACATGCATATAAAACGTAACTCCAGTGATTGATCTGTAGTCTTCCTATGTGCTAAACAAAAACAAAAAAATGACAAAAATCCACCTTTCTGTAGCACTCGTTTCACATCAGGAGCTCATAAACCAAAGGCAGTCCAGAAAAGATTGGTTTGCACAAGTACATCTAAAACTCAAGGTAATCCTGCTTGTGTGTGAAATCAATAATTGTGATGCCCTGCAGATCTCCATCCGAGTTTTCCATTTCTAACCAAACAACTCTATGATTAAATTAAATCTACATCCTGTTTGTCAACTCAAACAGTAAAAATACGTCAACCCAGAGATTAGCAAGTAATGACAGCAATATTGTCCCTTTTTTTGAGTCATGCCAGTGAATATTAGTCAGAGCATGACAGACAGCAGGAAGATGGCATGCAGAGAAGTAGAAGAGTTGGAAGCACGCATAAGGAAGGAGGAAGAACATACAGAGGAGGCTCGGTTGAGCCTTGAGCAGCCAAAGGAGACATCAGGTCGTTTCTTAGCTGACGGCCTCCAGTTACTCAACAGTGACAGGAGCAATTCAGGGAAGTAGCCACTCTGATAGTATGGCTGAACAGAGGGATGGAGGGAGGAATGAAAGAAAAGGATGATGGGAGGATGAGGCCAAAGGTAAAGAGATGGAGGCATGGAAAGAAAAGGACACATACAGAAGAGAGAATATTCAACTCCCCCTCAGTGACCTAACAAACAGCCTGAAAAAATGTTGTGCAAATTTTGAAGAGATGGGATTTATATAATAACCCCAGATGCAGGGGAATAAGTACAGAATACAGATTATGAAGCAACACTTGACAACAAGGAGAAAAGATGAACCTAAATGTTAACAGGAGGCATGCTTAATTAATTCAGAAGTTTAACCCGTCACCGAGTTTCTTAACCACCAGCTAACTATATCCAACAGGTAAGGGAACAGTTAGCAGCCAGGCTGCCCTTAAGACTGAGATAACAGAAACCAGATCGTCATCCAATTCAAAAGCTTAACTGCACACAGTGTTTCTTAACACTCCTACATCTGCCCTTCAGATTGAAGGAACTGACCTGCAGTATAAATAAGCAGAACGACCTTTCCACTGAGACTGACCTTTTTCAGGCCTCACTGAGTTAGTGAGACTTCACCAAAAGAAGAGGTTACCTCCAAAATATTTCATAATGTATGAAGTTATGGATTGTGTTAACAAAGCTGCAATCAAAAAAGAACTGTACATAATGAAAAGGATACTGCTGCGCATACATCTAATCATGAAAGTCGGTGTTCGATACAGGCTGTGTCAGAAACGTAAGAAAGTGAACTCAGATGACAAAGTCACTGAAGGAGGTCTTTCAATGCAACAGAGCAGCAGAGCCACATTAGTAACTCTTTTCAATGGCCTTTGATGTTCACAAAACAGTGTGTGGCTCTGTTTTGATACGAAACAACAGCTTTTAATGGCAGCAAGTTTCTATCACTCACCCAGCTAGTTCCACCTCCCTGTCCTTTGGCAAACAGGAGCGTTGAACCTTGGAGGACGGTCCAGGAAGAAGTCCAGTTCTTCCTGTAATGGATGTAAATAATAATAATAACAAAAAAAACATACTTCATGTACTTAAAACAAGTGCTGAGATTAGAGCCAACTACATCATGTACATGCAAGACAGAAAAGAATTCAAAGTTGCCCTTTGAACTGGAGAAATACTCACGGGATCGTTTCTATTGCTAATTTACTGAGAGTACTGAACTGCCTCCTTTTTTGTTTTTCAACCTTTTCTTTTGTCCTCTACTCATCCGACAGGGTAAAAGACTGACATAGTCACTTTAACATCACCCACAAGTTTATGAAGTCTAGTTTTAAAGTCTTGAGATAAGCATCGTTGCCATCAGCATCGCCATCTTGCTTTTGAAGCGAATGTGATGAGCAAGGGGTGGGTCTAACTGTGAAACTCTGGCCAGTGACTTGCCCATCAGAAACCAAATAGTATAACCTGGATATGTCCTTTCTGACCCTTAGAATGACCAGCATGTACCAAACAGACTTCAGTATGACCTGAGAGGAGTGACTGAGGACATTAACTCATCTGGAAAATGTTTACTGAGGTGAAATGTATGAGCCGATTTCTCGTATACTTCTATAGGATCTTAAGTCTTTTTGCAGCCTTTTATTAGCTATCCTCCTTGTGGCTAATAAAAAGAATGCAGGTTCAGGTTCTTCTACATTTGCTTCACTTTTCATAACAAGAAGCTACGTCCATTTAATTTATTTTTTTTCTAATGGCGTCTATAGCCTGTATTTCAACTGCTGTAACAAAATAACTTCCAAAATATTGGAAAAAACAGTATCTTGTGTCATGCTGCATTGTTTGGAATTTATATTAAAAAAAATTAATGACAGCATGCATCAATTTTTAAGTCACTCAGTTTATCATTACAAAGAAACTTTACTGTGGTAAACAAAACACGACACCACATCTGCATGGGCTAAACACATTACATCAGTGTTGCATAGAAGGCTGTGATATTCTAAGGAGTTTAATTTAAAAAAAAAAAAAAAAAAAAAAGACTCGACTTCTTTAAGTTTCTTGAAGATGTTTTCACCTCTCATACAGGAAGAGGTTCAAAAAAGCTTCTAAGATGGACTACCATGCCCTGGATGACTCAGAACCTACACAGACAGGCTGTGAAATATTTGACAGTAAAGAGATGTCCTAGCAGCAACATGGTGTCCAGAGACTACAGAACGTCAAACATTCAATAATGATGGGCAAAATAACCTCTGCTGAGCAGGTGGGTCCTTTATTCAACTTCCTCTCACAAAAAGTGAGAGCAAAGGATACCATTGACTGTTTTCTACAGTCAATGAAGGATACCGCTGACTGACATATTACAGGGTTGGTAAATACTTTCAAGGGTTACCTAGGCAACTGGAGTCTGACCAACCATCAGCCACAAAGTACTACATGATAAGTTAATTGTTTCCAGTGTGGACCCTCTTTGAGAAGGCAGATTAATTTGGACAAATTGTGGCCTATTTTTAACAACACAATGATTCCTGGTGCAACTTACAGGGAAATGTGCAAAAAAGCATTTATTATTATTTTTTAAATCTTGAGGGGACTAGCCTAATAAGAGAGACCCTCTGCTGTGCTGATTTATGGCCCTCAGAACATAAGTTTGATAATAATACTGAGTCAGTATTACTCACTGGGGTTGGATTTTCTCTATGGTTCAATTGTCATATCATCCCCCTGCGGCACTGCTGCCATGGCGGCAGAGAAGGTCAATGTACACCTAATAAGAGTAGTGATATCCAGCCTCCATAATGCACAACGTGTAAGCGACAAACAGGAGCGCCGGGTATTATGAAACATTTACACACTGACAAACAGTACAATGTTGACTGATTTGGCTGACCACGATTATTTGATGTAGTGGTAGAGATATCAGCTGAAGAGCTAAAATGGTGTTAAGTCACAACATTAGCTGGTTCTGTAGTTTAGTTCTACTAAATCATTCAGTTTTTTTCGCTGTGTAAAATATTTCACTTGTCTCTCCTACAGTCTTCATTGCACCATTCTCACACGCAGCAGAGTCGTTCACCAACAAAAATAAAGGAGACGAGTTAAACGAGTACCTCTGCAAATACATTGTCGCCTGAAGCTCCATTTAAAAAACAAATAAATAAATCCAACAGTCATAAATAGGCATCAGCTTTTTCACACACACTAACGCCAAAGGACTGAAAAGCCCAGGTACGAACCCGTTTACATGTAAGCCCACATCTGTGTCACAAATGTTGGTTATATGTGGAGACATGACCTGAAACTATGGCGAGGCAGCTTCAGTTTATTTTTAATCTCATATAATCATATTCATTTATGGGGAATGGAGAAATTGACTGGCAAACTCATCAATCCCTTTAACCATAATCATAACCCTCATGCTACTTACTACTACTTACCGCACTTTCTTGCCATTTTCAGTGATCTTTGTCACATTCAGAATTCCACATTTTTCAGATGGCTGCAGAGGGGGAAAAAAATTAATACACAGTTTTAACATTGATTAATTTTGATAATTCCCACAAAAAGAGACAGAGAGAGATGCTGTTTAATCTTGGTTGCTACTGCCGTATAAAAACACCACCGCCACCACCAAATATCCCACCACCAGAATAATAACAGCCTTCAGCTTGGAGGCAAAAAATCCAAAAAACTACTATACCACTTTTCTGAAAGGCAGAATTCACACACTGAATGAAAATGTATTAGAATAAACTAACGTTAAAACTACTTGTGCAACATTCAGACAAACAAGGTGATTTTTGGTGAATTAACCAACTCAGGAAAACAATTTCTGACAATATAAAGACTTCTGTGTGATTAACCAAGGTCAAGAAATGCTTTTATAGTCCACAGTGCTGCCTATTAACAGGATTTCCTACACAGGTTTAAGGTATTTGTTCAATTGGACTTTAGTTTTCCTTCAGGATGTTGAGCTTCTTTTATTTAACTGGTACAAAGACCTGTGCAGGAAACCTGCCATACAACATGTGTCACCATCCAACAATCTGAGACCACGTTAAATCCCTGCAGGAGGCGAAGAAGGTGAGGTTAGTGGTGAGTACTAACAGAGGCGGGGGGCTTGGGAGACGAAGGGCAGGAGTCAGAGTCAGGAGAGGGGGGCTTGAGACTCAAAGGAGCGTCCTGGTCAGGAGACAGGGATGAAAAAAAGAAACAATGTCAAATGGGCTAACAAAAGAAGGTTAATGAGAAAATGATGCAAGGTTAAGGAGACACGGACAACTGAAAGAGGGTGATGGTAATTAGCAGTGAGATTATAATGTGTGTCTAGTACCTGTGTGTTTTCCAGGAGACACAAAAGGATTATTAATTAAGATGTGGACGCAAGTACAGTTTCTATGAGGTTTCATGCAACTATAACTACTTCATGTTCAGGCTAATCAGTACATTTTAAAGACAATCATCCAACATTGCTGCAGAAGTCCAGTTTGTGATTAATACAAATTATTTAAATTAAAAAGGTTTGATCAAATAAAATCAACTGAGAGTGAGAAAGGAGGTTTAATAATCACTCCGGTTGTGTGATTACGGTCATGCAGGCTGAAGGAACAGACACTGATTGATCAGGGTGACAGGCTACTGACTTGGTGTTTGTATGGATGTGGGCGTGCAGAGCCTGATCGGAAACGCCTGGTTTTTAACAGCCACTGCAAAGCAATCAGTCTACAACTGAAAATCTTAACTCAACAAATATCTCGGTCTATTTTTAAATCCAGGTGCAGCAGGAAACCTTAAGGATAAGTAAGGTGCATGAGACTAACAGTACAGTTTGTTGTATAGGGGTGTCAGACCTTGTCGGCTGGGTCCTGGACGTAGGCGCTATGTCTCCACTTGGTCAGGACGATGGGCTCCACGTTTCTTCTGTCTAGACTGCGGGTCTTTGGAGCATCCACAGAGGGTTGGGGAGGGGAGTGGTTGTACTTCATTGAAGAAACAAAGAATTGCATGACTTCAGTATACCACTAAAACCATTTTTTCCTTAACAACAACAACAAAAAAAAAAGCCCTTGCAATAGTATATTAAATTATTAGGTGCAGTAGAGGTGTCGCAACTATGCTCTAGTTATCTCTTGTCGCATTGAAATATGAAGCTTTACCGCCCCATCACGTTATTCTTGGGTTCAGAAATTGTGGTCCATCCTGTGCGGTTGTGCAGCACGTACACTGTGCTCACCTGTACGACAGGTCAGTACGCCATTAATTCTCATCGCTCAACTGTTTTAGCATCTCACCTTTGGCAGCTCCCATTCTGACCTGGAGCCGTCTGCACTGTAGTAATAAGGTCTTCCCTGGTCATCAACGTGCTTTAACCACTGAGCAGACACACCGGAGAAAAATCATTCAGTGGTTTGAAGCCTAAAAATTTATTTTATTTATATATTAATTTTCAGCCTTCTGTTATATTGTCTCGATTGAGATTTTATTAATTTATTTTCTGAGTAGATTTGACCTAATTGGGTTTCCTTTTAGTTACACATAAAAGCCATTAAAACAAATTATGACAATAAGAAAATAACAGGTAAAAGTGTGTATAGTTTGGTATCATCATAGTTTCCTTGTTAACAGGAAACATTTGTGCTGTGCCCCCCAAGCAGAACTTTCCTGCAATTCAAATCAAAACCTGCTCCCACTTGCAGTCCCAGAAACCCCCTGCAGTAAAGACAGATTGGAGCGGTGCAGCCGGTACCTTCTCGTTAGTATAGTCGCTGACGTACAGCGTGTGACCGTACTCGTCCATCTCCTCCGACCAACCGCGTGGCGGCGAGCCATATTGGCTGTCTGACTGGCTAGAGTAGGTAGAGTAGGTACTGAAGCAGGTGTCCTCCGATGACAGAGGCTGCAGTCGACCAATAGAAAGCGAGAGAAAGGGGAGGAAAGACGGCGAGAGCGAGAGAGGGGTGGTCTGCCATTTGTTTAAAAAAAAAAAAAAAGAGAGAAAGAGACAGGAGAGGGCAAGTTTCACCACAGCGTTGGAGAGAAGAAAAGACAGTCATGCACCCAGAAACAATAAATCATCAGTAAAACACCCAACACCAGTTTGATTCAGTACAGAGACCCAGAAAAGTCAACAGAGCGCTAAAAATGTTCATGCTTGATTTTGGCCAGTGATGAAGGCAACTCCTGCACTGTGGCACAGAAGAGATGAGGGGACAGTGCCTGCTTTGGGCCTGTAGGTGGCAGTGTGGTGCAGTCATTTAATGAAACAGAGGCCGAGTCAGTATTACAGATGACTCAGGGGTATGTGGTACGTCACTAGCGCGTGTGTGTATGTGTGTGAGCTGATTATAAAAATAGTCATTCACTGTTGATCAGCTGTAGTCATCTCATTTGAACTGAAATACAGCAATGTGGACTTTTACTCATAGCTTTTCGAGGACAAATCATTCTGTTGTTGCGTCAGAAAGAAAACAAGAACTTTCATTATCTCCGAGATATATTCTGTCTGATAATCCAAATCTCCCAAAACAATCTGGCGGGGCTGAAAGAGCAATTTTGCAGTTGCCTCCGTCTGTCCACGCGTATAGCAATGTGAGTGAGAAGACAGCCACAATATGTGATGAAGTACTGCCACGGCATATTTGTTTTCAGTTTAATATTTGTCTCTGACTCATGCTTTGACGCTGGCTGAGTATATATGAACAACTTCTGTGTACAAGCGGCTTTATGTAACTGTGCGCTTGTGAGAACCAGTTTGACTTTGTCAACATTTTTGCAACATCAGGTGATTAATGGCTCACGTGTTCGAAGGTTTAACAGTAACATTTCCGAGTTCATGTTGTTATAAAAATTGATGCGATAACAATTGGGACTTAATTTAGATTAAAGGATTTAATAAAATATAAACTTTGTCAGAAGAGCTGTATAAAGGCTGGCTACACCTGCTTTATTTTAATGCTTATTTAAAAGGGACAGTGCATATTAATTATGCAGTGATTGATCAGAGGCTTACATGTGTGGAAAAAAAAGGAAAAGGACCGGACCCTTTATGATCTCTACTTTGCACTTCTCAGATTCTTACAGCCTGCATTTTTATCTGGCTTGTAGACTGTTGTCTAATGTGTTTCTGCTGATTTTCAAGATAAAAATACATAAATTAAAAAAAGTATTTTATTTCTGTAATGTTTCTAACAGCTATGTAAAGCATTTTTACAGTACCAATGATGTGATGGGCAGTTTCATGTCACTTTTATGTGCTCTTGCTGGGTGTTAAACAATTTGAACTTGCTCCAAACATTTTGATCATCTTACAGGCTTACTCATAGTCCAAGCAGCTGCTTATATTACTATTTATTACTGTTTACCAAAATATCTATGGTTACCAAAGTGTCATATATTGCATTTGCAAATCAGACTGGATTCAATGAAACTGCTGCACATTTCACAGCAACACAACTCATTATTAAAATGTATTGTTATCCATCATTTCACATATTAAGCATTTAAAATGATGTAGATAAATATATCATCTGTAAATATATCACCTTAAATTGAATATATCACCTTAAATTTGGTAGTTTGAGACTGTTTCCATGTCCAACACAAACTGTATTGGTTCATTTCTTAGCATTAACTTGTACTGTCTACTTTTCATTCTAATTTGATGACTTGACTGTGACCCAGCTCACAGTCACTCCATGTTTTCATGCCTCAGTTTCTTATTTTTCTCAGAGAGCCGATCCTCAGATTTCTGCACAACCACCATGGAAATGCAGTAATGACACAGACATGCACAGAGGTGCCTGCATGAAAGGACCCACTCTGTGAGATGTGTACCACAAAATGGTTTCTTTGATATTAGGGAGGAAAAAAAGTCTAATGTTATGTTTTCATATTTATTCACGAGGCTATGTCACTGCTTGTTAAAACTCAAAGTAATGGATCTTGATACTAGGGCACATGGTTCAGGAAAAGGCAACCAAAAGTGTTGCCAATGCTCGCGATACTTCACGAACCTCCACTATTGTAAATTGCGTTTACCTCTGAGCTCTCTCCGGTGCTGTGGCTCTCTCCTTGCAAGTTTCTGGTGCTATTATCCCTGGTTCGAGGTGGCTTCCAGGTCCTCTCCTGGGTGGCGCGATTGTAGTAGAAATGCCTACCATTCTGGTCCTTATGGGTCTCCCAGTCTCCAACCACATGGAGCGGGGAGCCAGAGGGCAGAGGGGGCTGGGTAGACTGGGTGATCTTCAGTTCCTGGAGGTTGCTGTAGACGGGTGACTCGGGGCGGCCCTGGCCAGAAGACACAGTCTAAGGAAGGGAAAAAAGAAAGAGGAAACTGTGATTCATCTGTGACCGGATGTAAGTCTGTTACATAAAAGTTCCTGGACAGTGAGTGAAGGGGCATGATGTAAAATATTCACAGCTTTCAGGCTGTAAATCACCAGCTGCACGCACAAGCTGGTAGACATTTTCATTTGAAACATTTTAGAACGGCACGTACATCAAACAGCTCACCCCCACACTCCATTCCTACAGAGTTTCACATGAAGTCAATCATTTAATTACAAGCTCTACTTCAAGGCTTTGTGAGCCATGGAGGAGCAGATCATTGAATGAACTTGGAGAAGGACAAGGGAAGGAAGTTGGTGCTGTTATACAACCGGGAGTGGCAATAACCCATGTCAAGTAGAAAAGAGGAAGTTAAACTAGCTCAAGATGCATCCTAAACACTGGGATGAGAGCTTGTCCAACCTCATCTGAACAACTCTGAACACAGAAAAAAACTGTTACTGGTTACTGGCAAACCCTAATGTGTTGATTGACATTTTTACTTAAAAACTAACTGGATAAATGCTAACGATAAGAATTCCTTTTCAACTTGCATTGCCGCCCCCCCCCCCCGTACACATCATTCAGAAGAAGAAGTGTCTGCAGACAGTGAAAAATGATACTGGCTGGACTGAGCTATTCAAGTTCACAAGGAAAATATGAGTTACGTTTCAGATCCTGTTTTAATTTCAACATAAGGTCATGATACTTATACACTTACAAAAATGTTCCTGTATAACAAGCTGGAAAACCTGACCAACCATGACTCAAATGGTTTTAAGGGTGAGTCTGTAACCGTCACTTTAACCAGTGGCAAACATGATTACAACTCTAACCTCCTAAGAACTGAAAATGCGGTGATATTCAAGTGCCATGTGAACAAGAGAGCTCCTGTTCAGTCAAAGAAGAACATCTCTATTGCTGTGTCGTACAGCTCTGCTCTAATGACAGAGCATCCTTTAAAACCCAGATGAACCAGTGATCCAGTCAATGGGCTTCTTGTCATGATTATTTCATGTTGGCATTACAAAGAAGGAGCGCGGCTGCAGAGCGACAGGGCAGAGAGAGGCATGAATAATGCCAGTGCCCTGAGGCCTCCGAACGTTGGCTCTGTGATGTTTTTATTGCATGGGAATCAATGGGGATGAAATATGCAGGAGCCAAGCAAACAGCTGGAGGTACCAAGGAGAACTTGATATTCAGTAGAAGCCTCAGATGAGGGCTAGCTGTTCAATACAGTATCACAGCACCACAATATACACACTGTATCATATTATATAATTTAAACAGTTTCATCCCTCTATTTGTGAAAACATTTCACAGAAGTCCAAACTTTCTTTAAAAGTTTCTGACCACGCGGGTTATCAAGCAAAGCTCTAGATTTCAAAGTTACAGCCAGCATTCAGTAGAAAGCCTCTGCAATGCTGAGCAAATTTACACCCATTAATTAAAAATGCACGACAAATTACCTCCAGTGGTTGACAAATAGTAAATACGTCATCCTCTTCATGGACTGAAATGGCTCGCGAAAAACGTTTCATCAAATGGATCACTGCCATCGTCCCTGTTTAGTATTTTGAGTGATTTGATTGAAGCTGTCAGTCTGCTTTACTGCATGCAGCGTGCAACACTGGTGACTGTTCTGTGGTCTTTCTGCATAATGCTGCACAAACATGTGATTTAGTGCATGGATCTGTCAAAGGGGAAGTCCTGGTAGTCAATCGACCGTTAAAAAGCCACAGAGGTGGTCGCCCACTTCAGTTTTGGCCACGAAAAACAGTTTCCTCTTAAGGCTGCTCGGAAATTTAAGCTTAAGAGGGGAAAAAAAAGACAACTCTGCGAATTCAACAAAGCAGTGTTGTTTTGTTTTTTCTACTAGCAGTACAGCAACAAGCCACATGTGATCCATGCATGTAATGTAGGTAAAAAAGGTTATTTTCCCTGATATACAGCAACCATCATGTCTCCGTGCCTTAAGTGCATTTATTTTGTTTCATTTGTTTAATTGAAGCTGGATCAAACGTTAGCTTCCAGTACTGTCTGCTGCACTTTGGCAGGCCTGAGTCTTCTTTGTTATTATAGGTTTTTGCAATCGAACGAGGGAGGATGTTTAGATGATGGTGATTTTTGTCATTTCTGATTATATGTGATATACATCCTTTCACTGCTTTTACCTCCATGTAAATAACTATATGCATGTAACACTCTGCATACTCCATCAAACCTGTGCAGGACAAGTAGACACTTTCTGTATTAATAATAATAATGATAATAATGTATACTTTATTGATTACCGCCAGACCAAAGGGTTGTATTTTTAAAAGAGATGAGACGTTCTAATGAAACAGAAAACAAGAGTTTGTTTTTGTATCGATTCTGTAAAAACACAAGAATAAACATCCCCTTTATGCCTGCACCAATCTAAACATCTCAGGATTACAGAAAAGAACAACATAATTATCACCAAAGCTGTATATGCTCTATCAAATAGACCCTTATTATGTAACTAAAGTCTTTACTGCCAGGTTGGCTCATTAAAAATGCACAGGGAATCTCTTAACTCTGTTAAAGCAGCAGTATATCCCTGAGCAGCTGGTGCTGGACATCTGGTGTTAACAGACTGACCAGCTAATCAATACGGAGCTCTGAAGCCACTGAACATTAAGAGGTTGACCTCTCAGTATGAGGAAGCTGCTCTCTTTGTCAGTACACTGTGCTTTAAGTACAGGTTGCAATGGAGTCAGGTGTCAGCACCTACGCACATTTTCTGCACTGGGATTCCTGCAGTGAAATATCCGAAATAAAGTGCTCGCTGTGACATTTTTATGAAGCATAAAATTAGGAGGTTGTGTATTTATGAGTAACCCTAGTGTTTAAAGTGCCATCTTATAATACTGACAATAAGAGGAGAGCTTGTATAATGCATCCGATGCAGCTCAGTGGGTGAACAGCTGATTAAGTTTGCTTTGCCACAATAAATCTGAGCCACTTGCGAGTCAATGCCAGGAACACAGAAAACCTCTACAGTTTACAAGCTGGTAAAAGTGGAAACAAGTGTGGCCTTTGTAGTTATTGCAGGTGGGCTGTGAGAAGTATTTTAGAACAAATGATAAACATTTTTAATGTTTAATTCTTTAATTCTGTCTGAAATCACCATGAACATTTATGATTAAAAAAAGTAAAGTAAAAAAAATAAGGAATCATGGGAAATTAAGCAGGCAAATTAAATTAAGAAGAAAGACCCCATTTTAGTGTGCAGCACTCCTAAGTTTGGAAATGTTTAATGCTACACTATCAGTAACATTTAACGATGTTTTATGCTCTTCCTTGTGGAGGAAAATCAAATTTTTCCCAGAACAAATGTTTCCAAATATGACGGTGGTCATTTTCAGAGACGGCACGAACAGAAATCATTAAGAAACCAAACTGTGGGAGGAAAGACGCTTACACAGAGCTGATGATTACACAGGCTGACCAAACCACAGTTCCACCAGAAGTTAAGTACAACCACAGCACCCGGTGTACAGGCCACAGTCTGAGCCTGAGGGTTCACTACACAGCAGCAGCAGCCAATTAACAGTTCTGATTGCAGCTCAGCATCTTAATTTCCTATTATAGGCCAGAGCACCGCTTAATGGGTGGAGAAACGAAAGGGACACTGAGTGATGCTGCCAGTTCTAAATTTACAGTCTTATCAGCACAGCCTGCAGTCTGAATAATAACCACCCGGCCCAGTGTTATTCAGCTCAGAGATAAACCGCATCAGGACCAGGAAAAACAGAAGAACCTAAGACTCTGCTTCAGGCAGTGAATCCATCAGCGCTAACACTGGAGAGAACTGGCTGCAGATGCTTTGGCATCACACTGTTTATATTTAGACTCGTCTGGTGAGAGATTCAGAGCAGTGTGTTCATTTTATGCAAAGTTATCCTGGTTCTCGTAAGTTTGGGGTCAACTGTAAAACTGCTCAGCTGCTTTTCAAAAACAAATGTCTGGTGAAGTTAGTTTCAATGCTCGATTCTGTTGTTTCTAGTCAAATCATTTCAGCAACACTGAAAACAGATCAATGTGCAACATCGTGATCATGACTACAAACAGAGATTATATATATACACTAGTTCCTAAACTGAGAGGCATCACAAACAAAGCAGGACTATAACAGATACAACTACTCTATTCATAATAAAATAACAATACACATAAAAAATGCCATAAAAAAGTTCTTAAAACAGTATTCAGTGGTGAAATGTATCATTAGTTTCAGCCTTTTGTGGATTTTTTGTAATATTCACCATTCTGTTTCCACAGTTGCAGAAACACGGACAATCAAAGATTAAGGTCGCACCGTCCTTTAGGTGGCAGCCTGACAACAAAGTTAAACTTAAAGAGGCGTAGCAGTGATGCAGGAGGAATAGGAGGCAGAGGTGTGTCTGTCCACGTTTACCTCTTCTATTTGACACAGATGAACCTGCTCTGCCACATACCTGCAGGGATATGGACCATGCAAACACAAACACACACACAGGTACTTTGATGTGAATCAAGTGTGCGCGCTTGACTAGTGTGCACACATACAAGTGTGCACATGCACAATCATGCCCACAAAAACAAAAATAGACAGGCCGGCCCTTTCCCTCTTCTACTTCCTTGTCCATTCAGTTTTTTAGTTTCACTGGAGGGGTTTTTCACTGCAGTGCTTTACATGGTCATGTTCGGTGGTTACAGTGTATTGCATAATGTAGTCGGAACGGTTTTATAACATTTTTTTTGCACTAATGTAGCTGACGGAAGCAGAAAAACTCCCTATTTTTCTTCACATGTGGGATACAGGTTTCATGTTACAATGAAAAGTTCATGTTTTAATCATTTTTTTTATCCAAACAAAATTACCTTAAAGTGTTAAACAGTGTATGCTTTGTTTGCATTTTAGCTTAAGGTCCACTTTGGGATCTGTGTAGTTACTGGTATACTGGTAAAATTTAATTCACAGCTACATGTGACAGGTGAAACCAGCTAGGAAGCATGGCAACACCTGATCGAAACAGGAAGAAAGGAGGCTATGTTAGAGCCGAGCTGATTACATCACAGATACTGCAACACAGTGAGAACTTTACAGCACGAGCAGTGAACTAAACTTGACATTTTTTCTTCTGTAGGAATAACACAGAGGGAAAGGGAAACAATAAAAAACACAAAGGGAAGGAGCTTGCAATCAAAAATAACATTTAATGTGTCTGGAAAAGTTACAAAGTCACCCGGACAAACCCCAGGATTGTAAAACACATGCTCATTGCAGCTTGATGCCTATTTCAGTCTAGTCTGAGGTAATCTCACCAAATATGACCCAACTGAATAATAAAGAACAGCAAACCATGGACAAACACACAGAAAGGCCTTGAAACACGGGCACCACCCAAGATAGTTGCGCAACCCAAGAGAAGTGACATTCAACAGGAGAAAAGAGCAGACAATGCAGGGACAAAAAGAGAACAGCCTGAGGTGGGTTCAAGACCTGAGTGAACTCAAAATGCCTTCAGTATGGGTCTGTGGTACAGTTACAATGTTGTTTTTAATCACATGCCAAAAAACAAAAACAAAAAGAAGGTATAAATCGGTACTTTTCCCAGCATGCTACAGGATGTTCATTAATATTATTAAAGTCACTGATTTACTGTTATAACTTCAGATAAGTGTTCAGTTCCCACAAATGGCCAGTCTTATCCTTTTCAACAATACTATCCTACACCTTATAAATATCACATTTACAAATCCATCTTTAACTTAAAAAGGCTTCTTGGTATTTATTGCAGATAACTGAGCCGTCATCTATATGTCACATTGGTATAAGCAAGGATTCACAAAATATTATGTATATTCTCCAAACTCTTCTACCTAAGCTCAGTCTCCTGTCTTTTTCTCAGTGCCACCATCTCCAAGTACACATCATGGCTGGTCTCACCCTCAGTTAGATTAATAATGTAGGCTTAAAAAAAAAACTAACAAGTGAAAAATGCTTACTGCAGATTCTTTTATCTTGAGGTAAGGTCTCCAAATTACTCATTTCAATTAATTTAACATGATAATAAGAGGAGAAAAAAGCTAATCCTCACATTTACATAACTGAAACCAGTGAACCTGTGTAGTTTTAAGCATTTTTCCCCAGTGATGTGATTAATTACTAAAACAATGTCAACATTCTGAATCAATTAATCATTTTAATTAATTAATTAATTTATTTTTAAATATGAGTCCCCACTGGGTTAGGTGCTGGATTTAAAAAAAATTACAGGGAAATAAGTGGAAAAACTACCTTGTATAATTAATCAGTCAATCAAGGACGGCCAACTACTTAAACACAGTCCAATGGATAAGTCTGAACGTTATCCAAATATTGATGCCAATCTTTTCCAAAGGGAACTAGGGAAATCTCTACAAGCTGATAAACCAGAGAAACTGTGAACATGTTATTTATTTTTTTCATCCAATGCAGTAAAGTTCTCACACACATTAATGAGATTCATAAACAGAGAAACAAGTGAGCAGAAACAGGCTTGGTGTTACTCAGGGTCATCTTTTCACTCTATGGGCTTGCAGCTGTGCCCACATTAACACATGTGTTCTTCTAATAAAGTCTAAAAATACAATGTGTAATATTTGAAGAGGTGCCTTAGGATAAAGGATTTGGATATGCAGATGCCGATTAATCTTCTAATTTCATGTACCTGACTGGTCACAGCTGATGATGCTAATAATCAAGCACAGCGGTTGGCTGAGAGCTGGAGGGGTCCATTAAGGACAGCTGGCATGTATAAATATTATATACAAAGGTGTGTGTGTGTGTGTTTGTGTTTGTTTATGTAAGAGGGTAGCAGGCAGGGGGGCAGGTGTGGTCACTGCTCAGGACACATAATGCAAATGGATGTGACTTCCGAAGATGTGTGCTCTATGTAGCTTTCTCCTCCAATCCGGGCTCCAGCAGAGGATTTAATGTTGTTATCTAACACACAGACATCGAGCCAACCATCCTGTTGCCAGGTAGGAAACGTTAGATATTTAAAGAGGGATTTTAAGAACAGCTAAGGGAAGTAGTCTTTTTTTAGCCTGGAAAGTGCATTTGTTATCTTGGTTTTGAAAATGTATCAAAAAAAGAAATCCTTCAGACAAAAAGCATAAAAGGGCAAAACCAGATTGAAAAGATGATGTTTTCACTTTCACAGCAGAAAAGCAAGCCGTGGTTGAGATTATCCTATTCTGGGCCGCTTCATTGTATCTTAAATAAATAAATGGAGGACTGCATCATAGCAGGCTTTCAGACACTATCTAAATCACAACTGACTGATGCTGACATCTTGACGCCTGTTATCTCAATCCAGCTCTGTCAATCCAGCCAACACAGATGAGGAGGATGAAGATATGAAGCAAAGATACAGAGACTCTTCCTTATCTGTGCCGTCCTACTGCTCAGCTAATCCCAGTCACAATATCATCCCACAGGCTTAGAGACCAGTTCACTGAATCGGATTCTCAGCCACAATAAACAGAGCGCGTTATGAACCTGAGTAGGTTTCCTAAGAACACTAAGCTTGTCCAGAGTCTTTACAAAGTTTTGACTTTTTCCATAAGATTTTGGATTACTGCAAAAAAATAAGGTTTGAGGTAAATAAAACTTTTCGATACATGTGCTGTACTGCAAGATAATCGCACACTGACGCCACTTTTATAACATGATAACATCAGGTTATCACAACTACTAACCTCCTGTGTTTTCCGCAAAGCCAAATATGCCCAACAACATCTTTAGTCTTAGCATTTTTTTCCAAACAAAATCTGAAAATCTCTAAAACTTGAATCAACTGCAAATCTTACTCATATAACCACAGTAGGCAAACTAAAAGAGCCCAGATCGAGATGTGGGAACCGGAAGTGCAAATATGCTAACTCAAATCCAGGTGTTCACACTCAGGTCTGCTCCACTCTGTTTAATCTACCCATTCAACTTAAGACGCTACAGCTCAGTGGACTGGATTTACTTTTATCAACCCGTTTTGCATTTATAAATTAACACACTCTCAGGCCTGAAGTAACAGTTTCCTACTGTTTGGTGCTGTAAAAAAAACTTTATTAGCACAGCTGGGCATTAAATGCTTTGCTTAAAGACTCATTTAAGTGGTGATGCATGGTTCACGAAAGAGAGAGAGTTTCTGGCCTATTTTCAATAATTTTTTTTTACCTCATTATCTTCTGGTTACAAGACCACTACTATTCCAGCAGGCCTTAAAAGGCTTCAGCTACAGAGTTGCCTTAAAAAGCTAAAAAGCAAACCAAGCAGTTATTATGAGTCATTTTTTAAGGAGAGATTCTTAATTAATTCAACAAATTTCTGCACTGTTCTCTATTATGTATGATTTACGTGTGATATTCTGGTGACTTTACCGCAATAAGGTGGTTTCACACAGTGTGTCCCAGTGCCAACTCTTTCCTTCGAATAGCTTGTGTGATGCACAGCAGCAGGCTGCTGCTATGCTGAACAAATCACTCATGCACCTTTAAATTAACCAAATTTTAACCTTGACAGTGAACTGTGAAAACTGCCCATGCAGACACTCTGAATGAGTCATGTCATCAGCATATATCAGTCAACTATAAATTGCAAATTTGAGCTTGTTTAGGAGGAAAGCATATTTTGGGAATGTGTCCTTCCATGTAGATATGTGAGGTGTGGGTTTTAACTGGTTTTCACATAGCTTGTTGTTGGCAGTCAGTGTGTTTAAATGAACTTTAAATCTGCATTCCTGTTAATTGCTGCCAGGGGCTGACTCCTGTGATTGTGAAAAGATCGCAGAAGGTCAATGGGAAAATGGCCCCAGCCCAGATTTCTGTTCCTGATGAACTTATGGGCTTAGTCACTCCTTTAGGGTCATTTTCCAAACGTATTGTTTAGGTAATTGTTTATGTTAGAAAGGAGGATTATCAGGGGTATTTTCATTGGCTAATGACCTGTGTGACATGACCATGAAATAATGCAAACGGAGAATGTAACATCACATTTGCAGGGGGGAGATGAAATGAACATATTATATATGAAAATCAAAAGAATCTATATTTTTTTAGTTAACATAGATTAAAAAACAAACAAACATAACCCCTCCCCCCCAAAAGAAACATATACATCTGCTGTAGTTGAGCACTGAAAGCGCTTTATACAAGTAGCCTCGCCCACCAAATCACAACTATTCATACAAGCACTTTTTTTCTATAGTTTTCTCTATCTATAATTTACATTTATTCATACTCCAATGACCACATGAGCTACAGCCCGGCCATTATTGAGGAAATAGGACATACATATACACATACAAAGGCTACGATCATTACAGTAAGATGATGTAAACACGGCTTAGCTTTACTATGGGTTTCTTACATAAGCTGTACAGAACTATTAAAGATTCTTAGTTAAGCTCATTTGGGGAAAAAGTGCAGTTTTTCCTGCAGAAAATTAAACCCCTGAAAATTCTGCCTTTGTTGGTGCTATAATGGATCGCAAGTCAAAACTTTTATTATTTCTTTCAGTGGTTTTCTGCTAAGATGGACTTTTTGTGATTAACGTAACAAATGCAGAAATGTCAGGGACAAAGCAAGCGGAGGTGGAGACAGCTACACTGACGAAAACATTTACTCCTCACTGCCAGCAGCAGAAAATGTCAACAGAGCTGCCCATACAGCATGGCAAACATTTCCTGCTGAACTGAAAATGGGAAAATGTGGTTTAAAGGGTTAGGGAGACAGTAAGAGAGGACACCTGCAGCTTTGTGCACCTGTCTGACCCTTTCTCTCAGCCTTTTAGGCCTTTTTTGTAGAACTGTTTATCACTGGTGCAATAACTCAATTTGCGGACCCCTCAGTCTTTTATCAAGCAAAAACTGACAAGCACATGCAGAATCAAGCTTCACTGTTGGTGTGTGTGTGTGTGTGTGTGTGTGTGTGTGTGTGTGTGTGTGTGTGTGTGTGTTTTACACCATTATAAATGAGTGTTCCGCAGACGGAGATTATCATTTTCTCGTAGTCAAGATAAACGTCTGACGTGCCAACAGGCTGTTGAAAGCAAAAGAAGTCTTTAATTCACTGTCAGATACTGTTTAACCTCAGTGTGGCTGCAGCAGAACTCTGAATTGATTTGTGAGTGATGAGGCAGATGGCTGTGCATGTGTGTGCGCGCTGTTGTTGTAGTAATCCCTCGGCGACAGGCAGGACACATTCGGTTCATTTCCCGTTCAGCAGCAGAACATCAGAGAACATTAACAGGACACAGCCTGTTCTTCAACTAGAGTCCACTAAAAAGCGTGACTTTGATCACATAAAGCAACCAGTATGTAAACTATATGAACATATAATTCCCTTAAAATGCTCACGGTTAACCATGAATCAGACACATTTCCAGCCTGGTACACTGTTCTAGTCTACATGGGTAATTCTCTGCTTTATGAAACTATGTGGGGTTAACACAGCCCAAAAGCCCATCCAAGAAATGTGTGCTTAGGTCTTCTCAGCAGATTAAATTCTAGCACGATTTTATTTATATGTTAGCAGTAATCAACAGGTATCTCTGTCCATGTGATATACAAATACCATCTATGGTTGCCTTTCACAGGCCAAGTCACCTAAGCTAGCTTTGTTTATAGCATTCCACCTTCTTATGCCAACACTGTAACATCTGGCTTTATAAAACAAAGATAGTAAATGCCACACTTTGACTTGAAAGGTAAATATACCATCTGTAAACACAGGTGAAAGGTCAATCTGAAAAACCTTACATTTTTCATTTCCAACTAACATAAATCACTTGAACTTTTTTTTGAACACAGAAACTTATTACAACCTTAAAAAAAGCTAAAAAATAACCAGACATAAAATTTGATAAACCACTGAACACTGTAGAGCCACGCTGTACACATTTTGTCTGATCTTATTATGGACAGACACAGCTTCACTGTTGTGCACTCTGACCCAGCTGGGCACACTAAAGCATTAAAAACCAAATCCAGACAGGACTGGGTATTATTTCTTCAAACACTGACTGGGGTCCTTCAAGGCAAGCAGTCCAAATGTGTTCATTCAATGTCATTCACTGACATTGAATGAAGCTATGCATCCATTAACCCAGACAACAGAGACAGACCACAGCCATGAAGCACTGGATTCAGCAAGAGTGAAGATAAAGAGGCTTGGAGGGGAGCTGCAATTATCTAAGTAGACTTTATTCAGTCAAAGCTAAATGGCTGACTTAAGTCAGGTTACTGGGTCAATGCACATTCATCAAAATATAATACCAGACAAAGCTATTACCAAACTTGAGTAAACACTAAAACAAGGTGTGAAAAACATTTTTTTTTTAACTGAATTCAAAATTCTAGCTACACATAAACAAACAAAAAATAGAAACAATATTGAATACTTACAAAGCTAACTGAAATAAAAGAAAAACATGCATGAAACAGTTAAAATGTCAGTTAAATTTACCAACACAGCAAGCCTGGGAAAGCATCAATACATACATTTCTTTGAGACTAGTATACTGATCTGTCAGTCAGTGGCCTTAAGCGTTGTTTGTCTTGTAATACAGAGTATTGGAGTATTTTATTTTATTTTTTTAAATATAGGGCTTGTCTATTCTTTTGCCTTTTTTTTTTTTTTTTTGACACTGCCATATAAATATTCACATATACATCCATACTGTTCATCCATACTAGGCTGCCTTCATTTACCACACACGTCCAGAGACACTTCAACAACCAGACTGAATAACTCAGTGATCGAATCCTATGATTAGTAGATGACCCACTCTACCTCCAGAGTCAAAGTTTTCCCAGAGGGCAGGAAGTCCTTCAACAATCTCACTGGGAATTCCTTGTTCCATGGGTAATGACTGCAATCCCTGTCACACATGGACTTCAATAGTTATCTACAGTTCACCAAATGCTCAGTAGTACATCATGAACTTCTTAAATTTTGTCCCAATGAATATTAAAAAAAACAACTGACTGTTAAACAAAAATAGCAAATAACAATTAACAACTTAAAAAAACATTATATAATCCACTCACAAATATCTTATATTTAAGTCAAATTTGACATTTCACAATGTTAATACAGCCTTATATGGCTTTAGCCTTCTATAACATAAGCGTGATGCTAGACACTCTATTAAATGAAATGTACATTAATAAAACCAGGCCATCTGAGATAGAAACAACACGGAGCTTTAAAATGCATAATTTAGATTTTTAAAAAGAATAAAACGTGAACATTAAATAGTTCTATTTAGCTGATTGCAGGAAAGAGACAAAAGTATTTGGATCTTTTTTTTACTATTGGTTTTATCATCTGATGGCAATATATAGACTAAATGATACATGAAAACAGTCATCATGAGAATCAGCCACAATTAAAATAGCAGCCTTTCTACTAGAATACAAAGGTTGAATCAGAACAGTTCTTTCATACTAAAAATATAAAAATCCATCATTGGTCATAAACCTAAAGACTTCCTGGAACAACCGCAGAGGTCAGAAGAGCCTCTAGAATCACAAACACAATGCTAACACTGGTATAAAAACCTTGAGGTCATTACAAACAACTGTTTTCTATCTCAGGAGTCACAAAAAAACAAAAACTACTTTCTTCCGTGATACATCGACAACGTCTCTAAAGTCAAACATGTGGGTGAGAAATCAATTGGAGATAGGGCTGATTAAAGAGGCGGTGTTCAGACTAAAGGTACATCAAAGACTGCCTACATACTGAAAGATGACTCAATATTGCCACTAAAGTACAATATTAAAGTCACATAAAAGGACATCTATGGGTAAACATGAGATGAAAGAAATAACTAACCAGATGCAAACAACAGGACAAAATAGTAGGAGGAAGACGATGAATCACAAAGAAAAACAAACATGAAAAATTAATATCTTAAATAAACTGGAGATTCAATGCATAAAAAGCATTAAAGAAATCTAAAAGAGCTATAGATGTAATGGGCACTAAACACAGTGGACCTCAATAATGAGTGGGCACTGGAAAAAGAGTGAGTCATGTCTGAGACGTGACAAATGTGGCCTTTTCACTGGCAGCACCCCCCCCCCCAAAAGAAAAAAAAAAAAACAACAAGGCAGCACACAGAAGTTTAGGGATTACTGTAAATCAGAGGAAAATACTGCAGAGGAGCGGGGGCTTATGTTATAGCAGCAACATGTTATACCATTTGTTCCTTTCCTCTTCCGCACAGACTTTATTTCAGTGACACATTTGCGCAAAACAAATCTGTCATCACCACCTGATTACCAGAACGCCCGTCAGCGTTGACTAAAAATAGGTTCAGAAGCTGATAAAAATTATCTGTGATATTTTTTCAGATGTCCAGACAACAGGCACAGAGGGTAAACATTCGATAGGGCACAGTGCTCCATGACTAAAACATCTGGAACAAAACACACCAATAAAGTATAAACCAAATCATATCAGGTCAGTGTCAACTTTGCTTTCCATTTCTCAGACAGATCTCCAGTGGTTAAATGTAATAAACAGCCTGCATTTAAGAGGTCATTACATCTTTGGCCTGATTAGGTTAACTAGGTTACTGGACTGCCATGTAAATAGGACATTCTTACGGAAAAACCTAAACGGGCTTTACTTAGAGAGCCAAGAGTCACACACATCTCTCTGACTCTAACTTGGACTGAACATATAAAACAGCATCCACTCTTCATCTACTGTTAATGTAGACACAGTAGTTCGGCACTAGCTTTTAAATAGTGTTGACCTTTCCACATTATGTAGTGAATCATCAAATCAATACTTGCTTAAACTTTTATTTTTTGTTATTTTATATATATATATATATATATATATATGGTTTAAATGGGTGGCTTTATGTTTTTAAACTTTTTAAACTCTTTTCCTTTCTTTAGAAATTTCTAATGAGTGTTTAATGACGTTTTAATTTCTTGCTTTCTACACCTTCAAGTTTAAATGTGCAGTGTAAACAAATTGACCTCAATTTACTTGGAAAGGTCTTGCAAACAATCTGTTCCTCATACTCAACACAAAAATAAAATACATGGTCAAGAAAAAATGTCCACTCACAACACAAACGTGAGGTCATGATGTCAAAGAGAGAGGATGACTATTATATATTATTATCATCAGGGCCAAAAAGCTTCAGCTGTGTGAGTGAGTATCTAAATCCCACCCATGTGCTTCTCAAACCTTCTGTTTACGAGGTGTGGCCAACCAGAAGAGAGCTGGCTTAAAGTGGAGTGAAAAACAGACAGAGAAAGAACTAAGGAGCTGCACCAAGGCCATTATAAGATGAATAGAGTGAACTGTGAACCCTGCAAAGCTACTTTAGTAGAGTCTTAAATAAAACCATGAAGCTAGAAACTATGTTCAGCTTAAACTCACTGTGCTTTTAAAAGCAAATATAAATTAAGTGCATTTCCTGATATACATTCATACACATATTTATACATATACATCATTAGCCATAAATATTATAATATAGGGCAATGACCTTATTATGTTTCTGAGATGGTTTGATTTTTTTTTTTGCCATTTACACAAAATGAAGCTGGAATGACCTGAAGTGAAGTGAAATTAATGATCTATAACTGATAGGAATTCACCATGAGACCACTCCATGCCTTTAGGTCCAGTGAGCCAGTTAAACACTGCATTATAGCTAGCGAAGGGGTCAATAATTGTGTGGCAGAAAAGTTAAGCAGCAGCATCCAACGACAAAATGACAGAGCAATTAGGAAAGCTCGGTGTAATTAAGCTCAACAATGCACCCAAATACTCCCTCCGAAGTCTTTTTACAAGGTCAACGACAGTGCAGAGTAATTGGTGGAGAGTAATGAGAAAATAAATGTACAACTAGAGCAATCAGTCCAAGGATACAACACATACTCCCCAAATCAGATGCAGAGGCAGAAATAGAAACAACCTGATAACTGCTGGGAAGACACAATGAAACTGCAGTTTAGTTTAAATGCTGTTTTTTTACTGAGATTGAGTCCATATAGGTTAGCCTGCCACAGTTCCTGCTGAAGCCTCACTAATCATCATCGTCATGTATCCCAGATAAGAAACCACTGAACATAGTTTTTTTTCTTTGGAAAACAGGCCAACGTAACAGATTTGCTCTTAAAAAGGAAACTGCAACAGTTTTAAAAAAATGTTCTCTTTTTATGTTTCCTTTAGTATTAACGGGAGAAAGCTGTTGTTTTTCAGTAAAGTAATAAATCATTTTCTCATCTGATGAGGTGGTTTCACAAGTTGATGTGGTCAAGGATTTTGAATATCAGCACAAAAACATCTTCTGTTTTGTAATCCTTCCATCACTCTGTGCATTTTTCCTAGCTCATTTTTCACACTCTGTTCACCACAGAGCTGTGTATCGACCTGTTTTTACACACATTCAAGAGGTGTGGTGAAGAGCGAGAAAGGGAAAAAAAAATATACCCTCAGATTCTTCTCCCCTCCTCCAGGCTACAGAGATGAGGCCACGAGTCCCAGTTTCCTCACAGAATCATGCCTCAACAGCACACCTCTTTATGGAGGAGGAGGAGAGTAAAGGCCAGGTATGAAGAAGAAAGAGTCAGGAAGACAGATCCCTCTGGCTAAGTACAATCCTGTAGTCAGCCCGTAGCATGCCAAAACTCCTTTTAAAAATGACTTTATGGGAGAAACTTGTGGAGAAAAACGAGACAGACAGTGATTGCAGTGATTTACTAAAGCAATTAAAACTTCTATAGAATAGTAATTAAGGTGAAATAGGCCTTTAGAATGTTATAATGTTAAGACAAACAAACAAACAAACAAACAAAGATATCTTTGGTTTCTCTGTCCCAACATGATGTAATAACAATGATCATGGAAGTAAATGAGGCTCTATCCTCAATTATCATTTATTGACACTGACTATTATACAATGATCATCTCATTATAAGAGAATACAATTTGCAACCTTGGGTCCTGGTATGTACGTTGCTGTTAACAACCATCTAAACACTGATGCAAACAAAGCACCCTTTGCCTAAAAAAGGCCGCATTGGCGGAGGACCCCACTACAGGTCAATGGCCCTACTAAACAACAGAAACTGCTCAGGAACAGCTCAAGGAACATTATAAAGAGACCACATGACTGAGCTAGGCTTCAAAGTCCCAAGATCCAGTCTAAATTAATATTCAACCCATCTTGAAATTCAGAGGACTCAAAGGATCTGCTGTCCCTGCCGGTTCAGGGCTAGGCTGGCTGCATGAGGGGGCCGAACGTAAACGTTACTTTTAATGTTGCAGGTGACCAATGTAGCACACATCTAGAGCATCCCCATAACAATATTTGTACTGCTAGAAAACCAAAATATCGAGAAATCCTTTTATACATTGACTTCTTTGATTCCTAACAGGTAACTTTTTACTCACCTGTTAAAAACTAGGCTGAGCATGGTGGCAAAACCCAGCAGTGACAGCTAACCAGCAAATAAGTCCACCAGATGCCATGTTGTGAAACTAGAGTTTGGGAATGCAAAGCAGGCTACAGAAAAATAATATTTGATATTCAGAAAAGCCGCCCTGCTAGAGTAAACGTAGGTATTACAGTGAAGTTCTGGTAGAAAATGACAAAAAAGGAGTGGAAAATTGCATTGCACAGGTGCTGTAAACCACTGTAGCTTGTCTTCAAAATCACTCCTGGCAGTTTTCCATCTACTCCGGGGAAGGGGTGAAGCAAAGTGGAGAGAGAGAGGAGCAGCCTGCTGGCTGTGATTATTTCAATGACCATGCAAATTCTGCAAGGTCACTGTGATAGGCAAGCAGGGAGGCAGAGACATAAAAGGAGAGGGGGAAAAACACCATAGCACACTGGTATAAGTGAAACATGTTATAACATAACAACAAAAGTGAAGAAGTGGTAATGAGCTAAGAAAAAAAGATTTTGTAAAGGAAAGCTATAGCAAGCTCCAAATCTATTACAAACTACCAGAGAATACTTTTTCTCCCCATATGAGAGAAACTACAAATCTTAACATTTGTGGACAGGTTGTTTTGTTCTTAACATTAACAGTGAATGAAATTCTAAGAACAGTGCAGTGTGAGTTAGTTTTGTCCATGAACAATAAAGGCTGGAATATCAGCTTCCTGCAATTGTGACTTCCTTTTGACAATCATAACTTAAAAACATCTGACTGTGTTCTAGAAATCTGCACAATAAAGCAGCCGAAAGACAAAGTTCAACAACGAACTTCTTAGGTAGATGTTCAGCAACATTGATCCTAATGTTTTGCAAGTCATGTCAAATTTTGGTCGTTTTGACTACCCCTCATCCTTTATGATAATAATGTAAAGTTACTGATAAGCTTGGGAAATATGCAAAATTTCAACAAAGCCAGATGGGGCAAAGAACATTTACTTGCAGATACTGCGTGTGAAACCTCTATGATAGGCTCTCAGTACAATCGAAAGGTGTTTGTATACAGCTACAGTAAGCAGAAAAGGGTTAGCTAATTTACAGCTGAGAGTTTGTTTACCCTTTGCCACATGAGCAGTTCACAATTCTTTACTTTAAGAATGCACTGACATTTAAAAGGAGCAGTGGCCACAACTACAAGAACAACAGCTGAACTTTAATGTTTATTTTAGCAATCATTAGGCAAACACTAATCCAACTTTTTCAGATTTGAGATCAGTACAGACACCTTTGGCCTTGGTACTAATCTGATAGTAGTGCTAAATTCATAAGGTCTCACTTTCTCACTGAGAGGAAGACTACAGATCTTTTTTGTTTTTTGAAGGCTTGACTTAAACATGATCTTCAAAAGAGTGATAAAGTATACAGGTTACTTCTACTTCTTTGATTTCAGCTTGGTGTGAAAGTCTTTGCTGCTTGCAGCTATTGTTTATGACTTTACTAATTTCCCTTTCCCTGCCCTGAACCTCACTGTGAGCGTACCTCCTCACATATGTGACAGCTATGATGCAGATGAAGACGAAGACGATGATAACCGAGCTGATGGCAACTTGTTATATTAACTTATAAGAGCTTTCTGATAAGAGTTAGACCAAACAACACTATGAAAGAAAGACAGAAAGACGCCGACAGAAGAAGATTTGTTGCCAACCAACTCAGTCTCACTGCAGTTTGTGAAACAGTCACGACCTCTAATCTACTGATGCACGTTTCTGGACACATTTTTTCATGCCTGAACACAATTTTTAATCCGTCTGTTCGCTCTCTCATATGTGGTGATTTGTCTTCATGTACAGGAAATGAATAATTTCCACTTTCAAAAGATGAAAAAGTCACAAGGAAGTTGGAGGTTGGAGAGGTTGATGGTGGTGAAGTTAATCATTCTGCCTCTCACACCCGAGACCCAAGTTTGAGTCATACACATCACATTTTCACACATAATTTACTTTTAATACATTATCATTCTAAAATATGTTACATAGTTAGTTAGTGCCTAACCCCAATCACAGATCACATGTTGGGTTCTTTAAATGTTGGGTTCTTCAAAGCTCAGTTTTCTTGATTACCATGATGAATTGTCTCCACTTTGCAACAACTATCTAGTTGTTGATGTGGTGAGTAAAAATTACCTCATAACTGATTAACCTTTGCTATTAGCCAGCCTTCAGCTACTGGTGCACTGCTACTGCCAAGTGTCATAGTAAACGTAGAACAACTGACCTGAAATTAATTGTCATGAAATCCTTATCCAGCTTTTTAAGTCAGGATTGGACTGATATCTGATGCAAATATCAGTGCATCCTTAGTCTGAATCTCTTTCTCACATGTTTTGGGGATTTCTTCTGGGGGGAAAGAAATATGTCTTTGTTGTGCCCCTCAACTACAAGTCTGGGTAAAAAATCGTATTTTTAGTAGCATTTTTCTGTCTGCACACATTTTATCTCCAACCATGCAGGTAGTCAAAGCTGCAGAGAGTTGCACAGTGGAAAGATTTAACTGTCCCGCTCGACACTTCCCTGATGCACTTACTCTAATACAATGTGAAGTAGAGCAAGAACTACAAGAATCAGATTAAGCTTGCATTTTAATAACCACCTGAATACAGTGAGCCAAACCGTCGACAAAGATGAGCTTCTGTGAAGTCACAGATAAAAGGTTTGTGTATAGGAAAATCCAGTTGTCCTTGGCGAAAAACTCCTCCTTTTTATTCTACTCAGAATACCAGCACTGGTGCTGAACCTGTATTTCAGGTCTTGAATGCAAATGAACAAAACTGTGGATCACGTCTCTGACTTCTCAAACAGTTAACCTGAGTAAGGCACAAAAACCTGCTCGAGCAAAACCAGTTTGACAAAAACAAAGGGGGTTCACTGGTTTTTCTCTGAGGGACAAAAGCACAACATTATACATACAATGGGTGCTTTGGTGTATTACATCTGCTTAGAACTTATTATTGAAGACAGGAAGAGCAAAAGCAGGAGGGAAGCGCATACAGGTCTCCCAGAATAATCTACTAATCTAATCTGAAATGGAATTACTGCAGGAGCCCAGTATAAACAGGAAGTTAAGGAGCTTTTATCCTGCAGGAGAAGAGCTGACAGTGTGCAGCCAGTTCCCCAGAATGACCCTACTCATTCTGTGTGTGTTCATTTATGTTTTATTAAGCCAAAATTAAACAGGACATCCCACATATAAAGCAAATTTCTTTACAAATTGTTTATTTAGAAATGTGCAAGCCGACATTCATGAAATTCAAGTTCAGAGCTTGTGTATAAAACTGTATAAAACTTGTGTATAAACTGTGAATGCTGGAAGAGTTCCCAACACACACCTAGCACAGTCATCTAAGCAGTCAGCCAGTCATGCAGTTGCCCTTCGTAGTTCTAACTTGTTCCTAGCTTCGAAGTGCAAGATAAAATCATTCAGGATTAATTAATCAATCTTTGGACTGCACTTTAATAATGAAACTTGCTGAACCACATCTGTCTGATGACAGCTGATAAGCCTGATTTCAAGAAAAGATCTCTGAATTTCAATTACTAACTCTGCAACTCTCAGACAACTATGCCTACGCTACAAGCTGCTAACTCAGCTACGCCGAGGCATTTCAGCAAATACTTGCCTAAACCTGTCATAGGTACATCAGGTAAATAAGGAGGCCTTGAGCTATGAAGAGATGTTCGAACCTGTCGAAATTCAAGTACATGATAACTGAGAAAAGGCACAGAGTACAGGCACAGAGTATTTTTCTTTACCGGCAGTCTGGCTATTATGATGAACTGATAAGCTAAAAGATGTCTGGCTATTATTAAGCTGCTATTCTTTAAACCACCCTTTCTTTGTCAACCTCAAACAGCCAAATTTTTAAATTTCTCCAAAAAACTATTCATCTTCTGGCAGATTTTTTTTTATTTTTATTTTAAGGTTTGAATGATCAGGTTTCATTTTAGTCAGACAGCATTTTTTTCATCAAACCTTCATACTGACGTGGTTAAACAGAGCATCGTCAGGCTGTGTTTCAGTTGACTGCCTAAAAAATGCATTCCCATCCTCAAGAAACACGCAGGCATGCTCTTTTTCCTTTTGTGGGGAAGAAATTATACTAGGTGCATGTCTCAACTTGTATCATGAATTTGTCAAAGGTTTATATAACTACAAAATACAAAATAAGAACCCGATGCCACCAGCAATTTGCCATTTAAGTTCAAGGCAGGGTGACTGTAAGAAGACAGTTAACAATCAGCAGGGGCTCAACTGTGGAGCTTTGTGTAAGAGTTGAAAAAGAAACTCATTTGCCGAGAATACAGTGTCCCACTGACACATTAGAAACCCACTGTAGACTCTGAAGAGAAAGTAGGTCTTTGTCGGTAAAGACTAAAGTCTGACTCCATTATCCGCATCTAAGCTTTAGCTGAAGAAACGCACTGTATTTACAGCTACTGTATATGTATGTTTGTTCTGTGAATAAGGAAATCTGGCAAAAAGTTATTATAAAAATTGCAATAAACACATGAAATCTAGAAAAGTTAAGACACAACTACGAAAAAACTGATAAATTGCAGAGGACGAAAAGGCCCTTAAACGTATCTTATTGACAACTCCTGCACCTAGAGGCTTTCTTTGAGGGGGGTTTAAAAACAGGACAATGGCAGACGTTACTTAGTTATAGACCTGTGAATCGGCAACTAAATGCATGTTGTTTAAGATTATAGGCAGGGATGTTGATTATTTTGCCATTCTGGGCTATGAAATGAAGCTGTGCTGAACTACAAACTTGATGTTATTAAAATAAATAAAATCATAAAACTTTATATTTCTGTATCAGTCTAACTGGTTTATCTTTAAAAATGTTTTCACATTTCTTACAGTCACTTTATTTCTAGGACTTCTCCTAAATATAGCATGCAAGGGCTACATTTCCTCATAGACCCATGCTATATTAACCAAACTGAAGCTGGATGTATAGAACTATAAAATCATGTCCCCATGCTGCCAAGTTAATCATCTCTGACTCTGAGCTTTGCAGAGGGCAAAGTGCACACACAGGTGGTTCACTCTACTGGAAAGTCAGAAATTAATAGTGTAAGCAGTCCTCAGCCAAACAAGTACACATGGGTAGGGCCAAAAGCAAACCTTTATTTATATTGGACCAAGAGATTACATACTGTAGCAGCTCATTGTGGTTCGGTGGCTGCTCGGGTATACATGGTGGTTAGGAAATGACTGATCATCACATAAAGGAAAGGAAGTTTTAAAAGAACTGTCACAGGTGTGTTCCGTCTTACTGTACACTTTGCTTTACTGAAACCTCCCTCACAGAGATAGAGAATCATTTATGTATAGTTTCAATAAATACTATTATGATGCCAACGTGAGAAGGCACGAAAGTTTAATCATCCATTTGCTTAGTTGGGTATATCCCTAATTAGGAACTGTGCCATGTTAACATAATAATCTGATGTTGCAGTTGTGGAAGAGGTATACAGTTTCATGTGGCCAGGCAACCAGAACCCACCCACCGGCAAGTCCACTGGATAGATCTGCAGAGTGTGAAAGCTGCAGTGCAAGTTTTTACTTTCTCATTTTTTCTTCATAAAGTACACTGCTATTCTAGGTGCAATGATGCCAGCATGACTACACGTGAGTGAAAATGTGAAAGTAGAAAAATAGTTTGGATCACAAATATTACTGCTTGTCAAAACTGTACATGTGAAAATCTCATGCCTTTAAAGATTTTTTTCTCACCTCAGGCTCTCCATCATCTTTGTTTGTTTTTTTTAAATGGATGTTGCATTAAATGTGAAAATTTTAATATTTTCTGAAAGTTCATCTTTAAACCTACTAAAGGAGACATTTTAGAGGGGTATTAATTTTCATATAGGTAAATATGCTGTAGTATTTGTGGTCTGAGAATTCATTTAATGCATGTTACAGTTACAAGGGAAAAAAAAATCTTAGCTGCTGATTGTAGCGTCTTGCATGCATGTTGTATTAAGGGTTTAGGGCAAAAAAACCAAAAACAACCCAAACCCCCCACTACTCATGACAATCAATAAATGGCCAAAAATTCTTATTTAAAAACATAAGATTAACAAACAATGCTTAGTTAGAAAGTTATTAAACTATCATTCTAAAATACAGCGCATCTATAATCAAATTACATGTCACAGGATACTCTGCCCTAACTGCCACCCTCTCTCCTCCCTGTCCTCTCTGCCATCATCACTGCTGCCCCGAGCTCGTCTCACAAGCCAGCTGTCCAAACAAATGTTACGTAGCTGGCGCTTATGTAATGAAGCATACCAAGTGCTTAGTGCATCCTCTTAGCTATCCTGTCCCATGGCACCATCAGTTCCAACATCTCAGGATAAGACTGAACCTCCCCTGTGTCCCTTCCGGCTACTGAGTTTACTGGATCAGTGGGAGTAAAAAGCAGCTAGATTTTCACTAATCAATGGTATGGATTACTGTGAACACACACTGAGAGAATGGATGATAAACACAAATCTGCCCAAAGCTTGTGAGCTAAAGCTGCAAGATTACCTGCTTTGTGAATGGAAAGAAAAACAGAGCTGTGAATGAGAATGTATGATTATGCATACAACTTTAGGAAAATAGAGTCCTTGCATAAACAAGATAAAACTAAATAAATAACTAAATCACTATATACAGCAGCATGACTGATGACATTCAAAACAGGGAGCACTTTACTTAAAGACAATTTTCTCTTTGCAACAGACTCTGTAAATGCAGCAGTGCCTGCTGGCATGTGTGCTTCCTGCAACGCAAACAGCTTGACGCTTTATCAAGAGTTTCATTGCGCTAGTAATATGTGCGAGCATTAATCACTGCGCAACACATTACTTAGGTACAACAGAGTATAAGACACTGCAGGCTATGCTGACTAGGCAAAAAATGTGCATGTAGTTTTACAAAAATTCTGTATTCAAGAGCATCCCCTCTGCCGGTACATGCACACATAAAGCGGCTGTCTTACCGTCTCATTCTCATCTGGGTACATACTGTCCTGTAGCTGAGTTGCCGCTGCAGAAGAATAAATGTTGCAGCTGGCGTTGCTGATGAGAACAGTGATGGTGCAGAGAAAAGCAGCCGCCCCTGCCTATTCACCAACTCTCTGACTGACATGTCACTGTGGCAAACCAGATAATGTCACTCTGTGAGCACATACACAAACTCCAATTCACTCACACATCCTTACATAAAAAGACAGGGAGGGAGGGACAGAGAGAGAGAGAGCACACACACACAGCTTAGTGATGCTCGCTCTCCCTGCGCTTCCAGGACACATGCCGCTTGACCTGCCCTCCCATAATGCCGCTCTGCACAACACAGGACATTGCAGCTGACATAATAACCAAACACACACACAAACATAGATATCCAATTGAAGCTCCCAGAGGGATTAAGAAAATCTCCATGAAGTGCGTGCATGCGCACACAAACACACACACACACACACACACACTCTCTCTCTGTCTTCTGTTTCATCTGTATCTCTAATCAAAGAAATACAGAGAATAGCAATGGTTTACATTGGATTATCCCTGACAGTATCAAGGAGAGTATTTATACTTCGGGGAGAGTTGCGTTTCTACAGTGTCTAACTTCAGTCATTCATTGCTCATCAGTCTACAGTATGATGTGGCAGAGAGCAGCTCTTGTACTAAGAAAAGCCTGATTTTGCATCAATGTGGAAGCTGCAAATACTCGCATCTTGGCTGTGAAATGTAACACAACTCCTACAATCTTGATCAAATTGTTGTCACACAACTTTCCCAAACTAGACATCTGACTTTGTGAGAACTGTGGATGCACCAGTCTTTAATGCTGAGGTGACATGTCACCAGTATCGACTCTGGCTATGACTCCACACAATCACAGTATCATTTTTCAATGAAAAGGGACCTCATTTTAGGCTTACGTTATCATCCATAAAACTTTAGAATAGGTGAAGGGTTTTAGTGCATCAGATTGGATACTGATGAGGCTTAAAATTAGGAACACAGCTTCTTTGACTGATAGGAGCTAACACAGGCAAATGCAGCTGACTGCAGCCAAGTCTTTGAATAACTGAGCTGGACCTCTTATGACGCTGGTCCCTTTTGGAGCATTTTAATGAAATTCTATAACAAACACTAGAACACAATGTGCTCCAGGTTTGATGAGTGAAATTCTACTCTACTTAGCACTAATTATTAGTTACCTATGTCCTAATGATGCAACCAGAGTTTATGAAGGTTTATGAATGCCTTCTCCTCCAAAAACAAACAGCAAAATTCACCCTCTAAAAGTCTCATAGCAAAGTAGCTCTCTCTGAAACCACTGACTGTTAAAGACCCTTTGCAAATTATTCTAAATTAATGAGCTTGACAGCTTTATGGCAATATTGGATTTAAGGCACCTAGTTTGTGAGTTAAAAAAAAGTTATCATTTTTCAGTCTTCTTTTAATGTGTATAGGGATTTTTATAGAAAGAAGAAAAGAAAAACACTTATACTTGAAATGCATTTTTTTAAATTACTCAATGGCCTTACTGGAAGCCTTTTTATGTTTCAAGTCACAGGTTAATGTTATTACTTTTGAATGTTTTAAAATGTTAGTGTGAGGTAAGACTGCAGTGTATCAACATAAAAAGGTAAGCGGAAGCGGCCAAATCAGAGCTTTGAAGAGGCGCAGGTGAATCTGACTGAAGGGAAAGGTAACAGGATAGAAGAGTGTTTAAAAAAAAAAAAGACAGAGACACAAAGTAAGTGTGTAAAATCTGGCCTCACCGTTGCTCTGTTACACAACAGCCAAACACACTGCAAAGGGTCAGCTGCCAGACTGCCTGAAACTCTGTGGGTTTGTGTTTGCGTGTGTGTCCCAGGCTGAGAAGAGTACTATAAAATCCTCAGGGCTGCTTCATAGCATCGGTGATGAGCATCCAAACTGACATCACAGCTATCTGCAGTACTCCACAGAGACTTAACTTTCTTTTTCTCCAAATGATCTGCTGTTTACTGGCTGAGAGTTTCCTGAAAGTCCACATCTGTGAAGTCAAATTGAGGTTTGACTCCCATTAGAAATTAGTATCCTCAAGAAACACAGGACAATAATTGCACCAAAGACACCTTTTTCATTAAATCATGCAAACTAGGACTAGGACTAGTAATTTGGTGGGGAAAATGAGGTATAAGTTTCCTCTGTATGTATTTTTATGTATGCTGTATGCTCCAGATTTTTAGCGGTAGGTTTAGCCTCTCTAAACTGTGACAGGCAATGGACGATTCAAGAAAACCCTCAGTTAATTGTTAATAAAAGACGCATTATTGGTTGAAGCCATACTAAACAACCTGTCATTCAGCTACCAGTCATGTGGATAGCTGTATGGTGACCTAGATGTAAGAAAAGTATGTTTCTGACAGAAGGTCAACTGTAATCCACTAACAATCTGGCAGGAAACATGATGGAGTACGATAAAGTTAAAAAAAGAAGAAAGGAACATACAGCAGAGGTCAGGGGAAAAAACGGTGGAAAGTAGGTGAAAATAGCAAGTTCTTTTTTTTCAGGGAACCTTTCTCTCAACTTTAGTTAGGTAAAGGTAAGCAGATGCTGTAATTCAAGAGCTGTAAATCAGCAGTGAAAGCTTTTTTATATATAATTTATTATAAAAAATTATTATTTTATTTATTATTATTTTAATCTGTTAATGGAAAAATGTATTCTCCAGCAACTAATTCATGCTTTATTTAAAATCCTTACAAAGTAGAGCCCATTTTTTATTATGTTTCCATCTGGGGTCCTAACCCTGAAAACATTTGGGAACTGAAAGACTTTGGATCCTCCTGCCAACATTTGATATAATAAGCTTTTTTAATAAGGCAGAGAAAGAGATTTAACAGTAGTGCAGATGGCCTGGCGCCTATTAACAGATCTCTCAGACGCTGTGTGTGTGTGTGTGTGTGTCTATGTGTGTGTGTGTGTGTGCGCGTGTACAAATTTGTCTGTTTGAATGCGTCTTTGCATAACTGAACAGAAACGGGAGTCCATGCTAATGAGAATGCATAGACTGTGTGTGTGTGTGTTTCTGCTTGCGTAAGTGTGCGGAGAATGACTAAAATACTTATTTCATGTGCTAAAGATGCATATCAATGTTCAACCACGTCATGTAGAAACAAGGTGTGACGGTGTAAAGTAGGGCTGCACGATTTTGCATAAAATGAGAATCACGATTTTTTTGCTTAGAATTGAGATCACGATTCTCTCACGATTTTCTTTATTTATATATATATTTTATATATATATAGTTTATATTTATATATATATTATATTTTTCCATATATTATATATATTTATTGCACTTATTAACTGCACATCAACTTCGTAACAGTTGAAACTGAACATAAAAACAATAAATACACATAAAAACAATAAATGCCTCACATTTTGTTGTTGCCGCAAAATGTTGTACTGCTTGAAATTCCGTCTCCACCGTTGCTCGACACTGCGTGTATAGAGCAGGTAGTGCAACAATAGAAAAATAGTTGCGGGACGGCACTGTGTAGCGTTTGTCTAGGGTGTTGATCATTTTCCTAAATCCCTCGTTTTGCACAGTGTTGATATATCTTTGGTCAGGTGATAAGTAATAGCCTCCGTAATTTCTTTGTGCCTGCGGGAGTTCGACGTGTATAGGGAAGCGCTGTATAAGGTTCCCGTTATTGATGTTTGGGTGGTTGACCGGGACAGATTTTCCCCTGTCACTTTCTCGTCATCCCTGACGTGTTCTCCGTTGTTTTTCCCTGCCAATTTGAGCATCACAGGCACAGCTTCTGTATCACGTGGTATAAGGCTCCGCCCTTGTCATTTGTTGAGCAGGAAGAGTGAGCGCTTGTTTTCATGCAGATTACGTCCCGGATCAAAATGCGGTACAATCGTCGTCGTCTTTTTTTTTTTTTTTGAAATCGTTGTCATTTGGAAATGAGATCGCACATAAGTATGAATCGAGATCGCGATTTTCTAACGATTAATCGTGCAGCCCTAGTGTAAAGACACACACTTGCCATCTCAACTTCCTGCCACACTAAGTAATCAAAGAAATGAGGAAGTCCTCCAATCAATCATCCTGCTGAGAGTCATTACAGGTTTTTAGTTGATTACAGCTGCCATTTAAGAACGATGGGAGTCTGCAGGGTTGAGTGGGTGTAATTGACTGTGACAATCAGAGGAGGGGGTACTGAGAGCTGGTAACGCTTAAGTGTTACTTTTAAAAAGTGAGACAGCAAAAGAACAGCTGATTTACATAATTTTAAGACCTTCAGCAGAGTTTCTAGATTAAAGACACTGTAAAAAGTTGCTGAAAAGTATTTTTTTTAAAAGAGGTTCTAGTTTACATAAAGAGAAACACAAATGTTAAGAAGCACTAATGGAAACAAAACCCAGAGGTAATTTATAACTCCAAGACAATTGAACTAATTATTTGCATTTTATTAATGTTAACTGCTGGTCTTCAGATGTTACGCAGTCACCCAACCAACAGCCAGGCCTGCAGCAACACCCCGCTCTATTCTTCTGATAGAAAGTTGTAAACAAGCGAGATGGTAAGACAGACAGACGACAGCAACGCTAACCATTGTGGTTTTTCGCTGCTTTGATCAAGAAAATAACTGGCTGCATGTTATTGTGTAAGAATAAACTGGCAAATAATCCCTTAATTCAGACATTTCCAAAAAATCTAACATTGACTGTTATACAAATGCCACAGATTACAGCAGCATTTAAAAATAATTCATTATCAAAGAATGTGATCAAATAACTAACAGCTAATAACACAATAGCTAATAATAACACAGGCAATAACTGAGCTGCAATGCTTAACCACAATGTGTCAATGCGTCACACAGTCTATACCACACACACTTAATGTCCACTGACACAAAACAACATTTTGACTTTCAGCACATCCCTTTTCCTGCATTACAGAACTGCTTCATTGCTGGTGTGCGATTAACTTAATTTTATTATCAGTTACAATTTTGGATTTCACTGATCGCTGAAACAATATTATCGAGATGAAACTACGATTCGATGGCATTCTGTTTTGCCTTTGTCACATCCTTTTGTTTTACTTCACTCTTAGTGCTGTACACATTTATTTAATTTATTTGAGTTTGAAGCATTATAAATTCCTGGAAACCCATTCAGTAAATTTAAAAAAAGGTTTTCAAACTCTGCAATCATATTAAATAATCATGACTTCAATATTGAGCAAAATAACCGGAATAATGAGTTCTGCCATAATCAAGGAGCTCTAGTAGTCACTCTTATCTACTTGAGCTGCTACAAGAATACAAATTAACACCCCTCACTGTCTTTTCACTAGAGAAGAAGTCAGGGTGCAGTGACCAGGCTGGACTAAAAAATGCTTTTAATATAGTAGACATATAGTATGTGCTTCAGTTTTTCCCCCACATGCTGACCGACGATCAAGATCCCGACGGAAAGGGGATGATGAAAGGCAACGGATGAGAGTGCAGTAAAGCAGCAAATTAAAAACACAGCGAGATCTGACAGCCATTATATTCAGTGGCAGGAGGGAAGCATCTGCTTCAGCGAATACAATGACCAATCCAGTGTTGCCAGAGGTTTTAACTGTATGCATGGCAGTACCGCGTGATATCTCAGCTGGAAACTGCGAGAAGGAATGGAATACTAATGCAGTGACAGGTCAGCGATGTTTTGCAAACATACCTGCATTGTTTCTCTTACTGCTCTAATAGTACGTCACCTTTCAACTATGAGTTTCCGCTTTGGATGCAGTGGCTAGTGTAATATAAGGCAGTATGAGAATAGTTGTTTACCCTTGATTCTCTGAGATTAACTGAAAAAAGTTATTTTTTAACCAAACTAACAGTCAACCTTCTAGCCTCTGCTAACAAATGACATAAAGTGTAAGAAATGTTTATCTTGCAGTAATCAAACTGTGGCTTTGGAAAATGTTAGACACATAAAAGGCATATATGTAACTTCATCTCTCCCCCAACAAAGCATGCCTTTACTGTAAAGCACTTTAGAGAGATGTTTAATTAAAATTGGATGGTGCAACACAGCTAATAAGCTATTACAACAAAGGTCTGCACAGCCAAGGCAACATGCTTTTGCACAACATCACACATTTATGTCATAAAAAATTTGCCTGGATTTCTTTCTCACTACTGAATTTCTCAAGCTTGCAAAATGTCGTTGTAATTCACTAGTCTTGGAGCAAACGCTCAAGTGACAGCTAGAGGAGTAAACTCTTCTTCTTGCAGATGAATGCATCTCTGAATACATCTGTACTATTTTGGACAGACAACATTCTCAAACTTCATTAAAAAAAACGACTCTGCTGTCTGAGATAATGATGAACAGATGAAGTAATGATGAAATACTGCCAGTAGTTTAAAGGAGGACATGTGACAAAAGTAGTGACAAAGTGGGCCTTGGTGTCAGGTCGAGTGCAGCAGATAAGTGTTTGGCACACTAACTACAGCCTACTCAAGTAGCTTGTCAAAAGCTGGATGAACTGGGAATAAGAAACAGGACCTGGCAGCAGGACACAAACACACAGCTCTCCTTCCTGCATTCAGACTGTGGCTTTGGCTTTATATTCATTACTTCTTTCTTTATACTTTAAAATAAAGGCTGTAGGGAAGCAAAAAGGCTAATGGGCCCAGTACACTCTTCATACTGACAATGAGTGAACGGCACTACAAGCCTGCAGGGCGCAAGCCATACTTTGGTGTCACTGCAGTCAGTCATGCACCTCTTGATTTTTGTAACCTTACTTCTATGCTGCTGCAGCACTGCCAGGTTCAAGATACGAGTATGTGATCGTGTTGGTTTTTACAGTAACTGTAATGGTATATCAGTGCAGAAGATCAGAGAGTCAAATGATACAGAGAAAGATAACAGTTCTGAAAAAAATTTCACCTCCTGGAAAATGACTTTAATTCGGGTTTTGACTTCTTCTCTTCCTCCTATACCTGCTGATTTAGGCCAGTTTTGATTATGGCAATGCCACTGTTTACAAGCAACACAACCAATGTGGCTTGTATAATGGACCTTTAAGGCACAACATGAGGGCTCTGCTTGTTTTAGGAAGTCCTAACTCAACCCTGAGTTTGTGTGACCAGCACCCTGCTGCCAGGACTGAGGAAAAAAACAAACAAAACAAACCCACTAAAACTGGATGAGTTTCACATCACCGGATTTATGTAGGAAACGTCCACCTTCTGGCTTTCATGAGCTTTGCAGGCCTGAAGAATAGTCAATCACTGAATCATTACTAGGTTATGGGTTGATAGATCACATTGATGACACTGGTTCTGGTCCATTATGAAAAGCCTACAATCACAGAAAGACACTACACCACAGAGCGAATCCAGATTTTCAGAGATAACACATCCTTATAAAGCAAAGGCAGGAAGTGAAGAACACCAGATCACATCTTTTCCTTCCAGTAGCAGGACGCTTCAGGCCACTTCTCTTGCCCTACATATTTTGGAAATATCACTTTTGCGTGTGCGCGTGTCTTCAGAGCTTAACACTAGAGCACATGATGAGTCAGGGGGGTCTGATCACTACCACAGTGGTGGAAAGTTCTCAGGAGACACTCATCGTGTCGTCACCTATAAAGCTGCCACTGCTGTTATGGTCACAACATACACGATACCATTTCCTCCTCGAGTGTCATTTTCTGTTGTGCAAAGGTCTGTTCTCATAAGGAAAATATTTCAGGAATGATGCTGATGCAGTTTGCACAACAGTGGATACACTTTTTAATCTTGATACTCACAACGAGCAAAAAGCCACCCTGAGCCTGCTTCTGCTGGCAATTTTTTCTATGAAAAGGACGTTCTTTCTCCCTGCCATCACCAACTGCTATGAGACTGTCAATTACAGCATAAAGTACATAGCAAGACGGCCAATGTTGTGAAAATGACTGAGACTGAGTTGTTGTATTTGCCCTAAGAAAGAGAAAATCACAGAGTTTACTGGCACACAAAGCCAGACTGGTTGTATACATAACCAAAAACAAGCTTGACTGCTTTGACCTTTGTCCTTCCATTTAAATACACACAGACACAATAACCAAGGAAGGAGATCTATTGAGAACTGGGCTGCATTCAGAAAATACATGGACTTGTAAAAAAGGACTTTCCTTCAGATAACCTTTTTACGCACAACATACTCAAACAATGCTTACGTCAGTGCGTGATGCATCATACTGAGATCCAAACCTATGAAACTACAGTTGACAGATTAACTAGATGACCTGTTGTAAAACAAATAAGTCATTTAGAAGATGTGACGTGTCAATGACAAGAAATCCTACAATTGTCATTTTATTATCACAGGGAAGGTAAAGACAGTGTCTTTATTACTCAATACACAATCAAATGTGTTGCTCATGGGTTCAAACCGAAACGTGAGTTTCTTTCAGTGTTTTTATTGTACTTGTAATGATGGTGCTAATGAAGGAGCTGGTTTTTGTGTATGTATAGTGCAAATAATAACTTAGAAATGGAAAATAAGAACAGGAAAAGAAGTTCAGCTGAACTCTGTTCATGGAACAGGAGATGTGTATCTTTTAACTGGATATACCTGCAGTGCACGTTCAGCATAGAGGTGTGTGTGCGGCAAAAAAAACTATGAGTTTCCGCTTTGGATGCAGTGGCTAGTGTAATATAAGGCAGTATGAGAATAGTTGTTTACCATTGATTCTCTGAGATTAACTGAAAAAAGTTATTTTTTAACCAAACTAACAGTCAACCTTCTAGCCTCTGCTAACAAATGACATAAAGTGTAGGAAATGTTTATCTTGCAGTAATCAAACTGTGGCTTTGGAAAATGTTAGACACACAAAAGGCAAAAAAAAAAGAGGGCAAAATTTTCTTTTGGGACTTGGTTTTGCGTTTAATTGTTGAAGCTATCAGAACACTTTAAAGGCTTTGAACAAGTTTAAGTAATCCAGGACAGGTAAAGATTATTAGGTTATCCAAAATAAAGTTTAGAGGCAAAAATCAGCTGGCACTGAACAAATTAATGTTAAAGTTAGTCATTTGGGCATACCAACAGTTTAAAACTAAACAAACACTTTATGACCCATTTCTGTTTAACAGATGACTGGTCTGATTTTATATCTGAAAACAGAACCTCTGTGCTGCACATGAATCACTTAGGGCATTTAAACTTTCTGCGACCGCAAGTCCACTCGGGTCTGCTCGGGTCAGAGTGATGTAAATTCATCACACTTTGGACAGTGACCAAGAAGGTCTGCGACAACGTCCAAGTGCCAGCCAGTTTTTTGTCATCATGTGACTTTACACTGCAGTGCACCAATACATGTTACTTTCTTTTTATGCTTGAAGTGGAAAATAACAGGAATGCCTACTTAGCCATTATGTCGCCAGCTGCCCGTGTCTATGTCCACAACAGAGTATAAACGAGGGCTCAGATACTGCTCTGTAGCAGGGTGTGGCCGGTTCAGGTTCCCTTTTCAAGTTCTTCAGAACACTTTATGAAGAAAGTAGGATAATTGATATACTAGCAAACCTAATAGCATCCGCTCAGAAATAGTCTGCATATATTAAACACTTGATGTGAAAAGTTTCACAAACACCTAAAACAACAAAAATAGTTGCTACATTTGTTCTATGGCAGTAATCAAGGAACAAGAAACAAAAGTTGCTCTGGATCTGATATATCCAATATGTGGGTATTGGCTATAATTTCATAATAGTGAAACCAAAGTCCTATTCCACAATGTCCCCCCCCCCACCCCCCCAATTCTTGTATACATCACCGCCAACATTAACACACACACACACACACACACACACACACACACACACACACACACACACACACACAAAAGCTTTGATGTTACCTGGAGATGTTCAGTGGAAGAGCTGCTCAGTTCGTCTCCAGACTCAGAGTCATTTGTACGTCTATCTTCGCCCGCAGAGTCACAGTATTGGGTGGTGTCCACGTCCAGCGGCGCCCTGACCAGTTCTGGGGATCTGGCTCGACTGCGGGGCAGGGTGCTGGACCCACCTTTGTAAGGGGGTGGTGGGACACCACCATGGAGAGCTTCAGCCAGAGCTTTGTCATGGTCAGTGGGAGAGGTGGGGGCATGATGGTGGTTATTGTCCCTGCGCTGAATCGGGGGAGTGAATTTAGCCATGTTTCCAGTTTGTGCTGAAGGGGAGCGCTGATAGTTGGACTCGTTTCTGTGAAGGTTCTCAGCGGGATGATTGTTGAGTCCCAGATCCAGATTGTTTGGTTTTACCCAGCGTGCACCTGCACTTTGTGAAGATGGATTACCAGTAGCACTCGGAAGATGTAGGATCGGTTTAGGGGGTGGCATGAGGGCTTTGCGGACTTCTCGGACATATTGAGCAGGTACGTAAAAAGCTTTAGACCCCTCCTCTTTTTTCACCTGCCACCAATCCTCATTAGTTTTCTTGACTAGCATGTAGCATTCCCCCTGCTGGATCTTAATGAGCCGGTCTTTAAACTTATACTCATAGTCGTATTCTACCTCGATGTAGATCTGGCCCGGGGCAATAGGCAGATCTGCCATGATGCCTCTTACTATCCACCAGGCTGTTCACCCCAAAAGAAAAATATTTATTACCATGTCTTCATCAGTAGACCTTTGAAAAAACAAAGAGAATATATTAAATATACATTTAATTTCAGCGTGAATAAATCTGCTATTGTACTTATTATATATACACCTTGGGTGCCACGATGTTCTAATGTTCCAGTATGTATAACATCTAACTAAGTTATCACCTGTGAAGTCTAAGAGGACATCCTTTTTCCATTTTTCCCCAAAGATTGAAATTAATTATTAAATAACAATTTCAATAAGGAGCATCTCTGCAAAATACTTTATAACCTTTAAATAGAGTAATATAATCATAATCTCAGTTGTCTCATTAGTGAGTTTTTTTTCCTGAAAATGTACTCTGTCCACTCTCTTAGACTGCAGCTGAACACAGACTATGTGGCAGCAACTACCAGCTATAGTCCAAGGTGGTGGAGCTAGACTTAAGTCTTTCTGGAGAGCCAGCCAAACAATTTCTGGGACCACCATTACAGGGACCTGCCCGCAGAGGTGGTAGATCAAAGACTTTCTCACCAAATATAATTTGGCATACCTAAATATTCCTGATTGTGCCACCTAATTAAAGTGTATGTATAGAGAAACACTCTTCTTATTACATTTTTTAGTCTTCCCATTGTATGCTGTCATATTTAAGGAAAATGTTTTTCTGTATTAGTGACCTTTGAAACAATAAAATGAATAAAAACTTTGAATGGCTTTCTAACTAAAGGTATCGTATGCATTTTAAAAGAAAAATGTCAATAAAACAACACGTTTCGACTAACAAGTTTAAGGAAAAATGAAAAAAGTTGTGTTTTTATGTGTGAGAGAAAATAACTTGAAGAAATAAGCTTAAATCAAAAATAACAATGAATATTAACACCATTAAAAAAAATCTTGAGGTATAGTTAAGTCAGAAAATATTTATTCCCTTGTCCTCTCATTTAATCAAAATAAAGACAAAAACAAGAGTGCCATTGAAAGCCTGATACTCACATGCTAACCCAATCAGAACAAACAAATAAGATATAAACTGAGAAGATTTAATCCTCTTCAAGGCTGAATGTACTGTCCAGCTCAGAGCTTCAAAGCCACATGTAAGATTAGACGGAAGAAGTGGAGACAGTAACATGAGTCACGCTGCTTTCTCCCACTTACTGTGTTTTTATGTCTTACTCTATTTCTTCCTCCCTACTAAGGACAGCTTGTCCAGCAGCTATTAGGGCATCTTGGATTAGCTAAGTCACACACATAGTTTCCTGTTGAAGTCACACGCGTGTGCGCACACTCTCTTACACAATGATGTGATGCTGTAGTACACCTTTTAAAAAACAACAACAACAACAACAAAGACAAAAACATCACCAATGCCAATATGATTTATTTAATGGAGTCAAGGCTTATATTAAAAGAAACATCTTATCAGTAGTGAACTTCCCGGCCAACCTTGAGTTAAACAATAATACACCAAAACTATTAGATTAAATAAAATTAGTGTTTCCTGGTTGGACTTTACTGCTTCAGGGTACGACTGAGCACGGCCTATTTTGATAGAAAGAGGTACCTCAGCTGTTTAGATTTTAAATTAACAGGAAAATAAATATATTATGATCAAATAAGTTTAATAGTTCAAAGAAACTACAATCTTAGGCTACCCTCGAGTCAACTCTCACTACAAAAAGAGATTTAGTCTCAGCTCTCTCTTTCTGCCTCCGGTACATGACAAAAATGACTTCTAAAGTTCTGACTAGTCACTTTAGGAGACAAGTGTCAGCTGAATGCCTCCTATGTACAATGTAAAAATGCAATAACTACAATGACAAATTGTTGCAGACTGCACAAATTTACTAGGTCACAAATATTCAACTGGATATAATGTTTCTCAAATGTTGCCAAACTTGATAAAGCAAAGAGACATTTAGAGACCTATAAACTTTAAGCTATCCCAGCTGCCACGGGACAAGGGTACGCCCTGGCAGGTCGCCAATCTATCACTGAAAGACAGACAACCATTCACCATCAATTAGACTAACACGCAGTTCTTTTATGAGAAGAAAGACGATCTATTCTTTTTGTATTTTTCTTTATATTTTAAGCAAAAATGCCAGCCACTTACACAAAACTAACACTTGAAAGAAAAGGAATTTAGATTTTTTTTTTTTTTTTTAACTCCAACTTTTTTTCTTTCTTTTTTTTTGCTTTTGAAACTGTAGATCTGCGCATAAACTGAGCCTGAGCTTGGTAACTGATGAAAAGAAACAAGGAAGATACCAATCAGTTGTATCTCTGGTAATAATTAAAATATTAAAGCCGCTGGGACCTCAGTGTTTATATTTGCAGTATTAAATAAAGTATGAAAAAAAAAATCAACGCAACTCATTCCTTCCTGTTTAATGTAATAGTCCAAATCAAATTAGTCTACTGTCCCCAGGCATCCAAAACCAGGAGATGGTTAAAGGACCTGTAATCTCAGCCGTGAAACAATTTCAAACAAAGTGCGATAGTCAAGCAGACTCACTTGATGACGATACAGGCTACTGCAGAATGAGAAGCAAGATATTACAATAACAGTCATAACTGCAATCCTACAAAATTATCAGTGAGTTACATCATTATCAAACCAAGAACATGCCTCCAAGGACAAAGAGTGCATCGTTGCTATTTTTTCTTTTTTTTTTAACCCAGCAGCAATGCTGGATACTGTAGTGTTTCCCATGAAGGCTGGGTGATTTCTCTTTAGTATGACGGTCCTATTGTCCCAGTGAGATTGCCAATAACTGATACCAGTGCCACTGGGGCAGTTAAGGAACAGTTAAGGAACAGTTGTTAAACGAACGGCACCCTCCACAAACACACGCGCATGCACACGCACACACACACACACACACACAAAAGAAAAACAAAAAGCACATATACATACAAGAAAAAAAAAGGTGGGGAGAAATTAGCCTCTCTACAATAGTAACCAACACACCTCTGTGTGTTTCCTCTCATCTTGAGTTCATGATGAATGATGAGCATCGCTGCACAACACATGCAGATTCACTTAAGAGACACCCATGATCCATGAAACTATAGCGAGGCCACCATCTGCAGCTGGTGATATAAGCCGACAAATTCTGTGAAAACATTGGAGTGGGCACCAGACAAAGCGCACAACAAACAGTGGTCACTGTGAAGACTGTTGTGGTTGTACGAGTGTCCTGAGAATGCTTAATGAGCATATCCCACACACATTAACCAGCATGAGCTACGCTATTTTAAAACCACTTGATTAATCAAAAAGTAGTTTCCACTGGGTGTCACCATTAAAGCTGCAGCTGAACATTAAATGTGCGGTTGGCAGCTATTACCTAATAATAGCATTGCGCTTCTGTTTACCTTCAGCCGTGCATTAGCTTAATAAATATCTGTGATTAGGCGAGCAGTGCTGGGATTACTGCTGATGCAGTGACTGGAGGGATAATATCACCACAGATTAACTCGAGGGTTCAGGCTAACAAGTACTGAGGGAAATCTCACCGAATCTATCAGCTGAACAGAAAGTCCATTAGCCAAATGAAACAAAACACTGCATCTGGTGCTAATTCACAGCTATTCACTGAATAACAGCAGAGTAGTGAGGAATAAGACTGTGTGATGGTTATAGCATGAGTAGTAGTGGCAGCTTTCCTTGTTAACATGCTCAACCCTCATGCTGAAGGCATGGAGTCGAGTGGCTAGAAATACTTTATATCACTATTTTCTATTTTATTAATTTTTTTAATGAGAAATTGTTTATAGTCAAGGAAAAAATATGATGAAACCAAATGTGGTAGAACACCAATAACGTTTTTTAAGGATTTAATTGAAACCTATTTCTTTAATAAAGAAACCAAATGGCAGGAAGCTAAACAATGCTGACAAACACAGTACAAACACATACTGATCCAATATCAGTTAAAACAATCAAAATTTGCTTTTGTCCCCATTAGTTTTTGAGAGCTTTTCCCAGGTCAAAATGGGCCTTTGGAGGTTTACAAAGTGTCTTTGTAAACATAATTATCATAAATCTATGCATTTTCCTGTAATTTGGGTCCAAAAATATGGATTTTAATAATAAAACCCCACTTAAATTAACTGCTAACAAAATATTTTTATTACAATGCTGAAGATTTTTCCTTGGGGAAGGCCAAAAACTCTTTGGGGGAAAGTCAAGATTTGCTGGAAAAACCCAGAGTATATATAGTGTAGTTAAGAATTCCTTAATGGGCAAGACTTTGGTGATAGTGGTGAAGGGAAAAAAACAAACTCAGGGTGGGCAGTCCACCTGGCACAACCAGTTATGGCTGGAGAGAGTGGAGAGGAAGAAAAAAAAGAGAGCAATAAACAGTAAACACTAAACAGGAGTCAGATAAAAAAAAAACTCTGTAGTCTGCACAGAGTTCAGATGCACGACCTCCTTCTTTCTGGGAATAATAACTGAGCAAATGGCGTGCCTAACCTGCTCATTATTCAGGGACTCTACAAGCATCGTTTGCCCAGTGAAATACTCACAGTGGCTGGAAGGTTTGGGGACTCAAGACAGTGAGATGAGATTTCATTTCCTGCCATCCTTCCACCCCTTGCAGGGTTTTGGTCTTCCCTCAAAGAAAAACCACATGGGTCATAAAAATCTAATCTCAACCAGTTTATTTTTCCAATGTGAGGTTTAATTTACTCAGGCATGAAACACATTTTTGCTCATAATCAGCCAGAAATAACAGGAACAAATTTAGACAACAGACTCTTTGTCTTACATATGTGGACCAGTCGAATGCCTGTTTTCCACTAGTACCTACTCAGATTTTACTCTACTCGACTCGGTTTTGGTCTTTTTCCATTACAACTGAGTACCACCTTAACCCTTTATTGACCGGCCCTTCAAATTTACCTGTAAAATGGGCCCGCCGGTGGGCCCATGGTCAATAAAGGGTTAATGTGCTTGGGGTCATTGTAGCAACGTGACCAAAAGTCCCATGACGTTGTGGCGGTGGTATACCTGTTGCGCTTTCTGTGGCTTTTTGTCAGACTCAGAGACCACGGTGTTGGTTTTTGTGCAGCCATTTCCCTCGTTGCTAGGTTTTGAAAATGGCAGTTTGAGTTTTGTGAAGAAGTCATTCTCGTGACTCAGCTCACTTGGAACCTCAGCCAAGGTACCAAAAAAGTACCTTTTGCGTAGAAGACGCTATTTTGTCCGCAAAGCTTGTCAACTACTCAACAAGCAGTAGTGAAACTTGTAAAAGTGCAACACAAACCAGAAATGGAGACCATTCACCTTCAGAGTAAAAGTTTTGCCTTTTGAAACACCCTTGATGCAGCTTTAGGACCCTGAAGGCAAACCTTCTCCATTTCCAGTTTGCATCACACTTTTTCAAGTTTCACTACTGCTCGGTGGGTAGTTGAAGAGTCGGCATCTTCCACGGAAACTAGAGATGACCTCAGCAATTCTGTAGAAAACAGAGATTGCAATCAGTAATCAGTCTCTATGCCTGTGGCACTGTGGCCTTATATGCCAAGTGACCCTTGAAAGAACAATTTCGATTCAGAAAAAACATACCTTTGAATGTTTCCTTCTCACTGTTTTTAAATTTAAGACTGATTTTAAACCAGAGTACAGCTATTAATTACTAAGTTAGGTAAACCTCAAGTCATACAACTTGAAACATGTAAAAACCAACAAATAATTTAAAGTTTGTGGGTTCCTTTTTAATATGTAGCTTTAAAAAAAAAGTGATGATTAATTATGAAAAAGGGGTCAAAAATGCAATCCCTCTATGAGGGAGTCTGGCATGGTGGTTCTGAAAATACCCTTTGAATTAAAATGAGGAAGACTACAAACAAAACAGACAATCAACTTAATGCTCCTATTCGTCATACGGAAAGGTCTTTGGAAGATTAAGTACCTGGGGGTTGTTGTCTCTTTCACTTATCCCCCACCAAGATTAAGCTACAGCTTCAGTGCTGCTATTTAGCAAACAAATCTTCTCAGAGTCCAATCAGCAAAATCAGAAGACGACCCTTAATTCAGAGTGATGGTAATAAGATTTGCAGTGGGAGACAGAGTGGATGGGTGGGTCCCATGAAAGCAGGACCTCGGCTGAAGTGTGTGGAAGTGTTGGAACTGATATGTATGTTTAAAAATCCGCTGCTGTCAGCACATGCAGGAAACACACCCTCACATTTTCTCTTGCCTCAGCAAAACAGAAATCAGCACACTGCAAATACTCTCTCATTGTGAGCACATTAAATATTTCAACTGAAACAGGGATGAGTGAAGCACCAGCAGCACCAGCAGCACCAGCAGCACTAGCAGCACTAGCAGCAGCGGCGAAATTCCTCTGCATCGACTCTCACATGACTCTTGTTAGCCAAGTTCAGACTGTCGATTCAGAGCCGGGCCACTGGTGATTAGTTTAAGTTATTTTCATCAGAGAGAGCAAATTCCCATTGTGGAGGTATTTAAAGGGAACGGGGTTGGGGAGAGATGGCAATCAGCCGCGCTTTCCTCATTTAAGCACTAATACAGGCTGAGAACATGAACTTTTCAGAAACATAAGTTACTCGATTTATTCCGCATCATGGTCTAAACTTCTGACAGCAAGTTGTGTGTGATAATTTTTCTACTTCCATGCCTTTAAATATGATTAGGATGACTGTGCATCTCCCCCCCACCCACCACTATGTTCCGCTGATCTTTTATATTTAAACAAAAGCCAACACATTTACTTTCAATATGTTTTCTTTGGTCTTTTAGAGATGAAATCTTGCTATAAATGACTTGCCATTTAGACTATGCTGTAAAAAGGTAGGTGTAATAAGCCAGAGCTTCAACCCACACCTTAAGTAATGTGTGTTCTTTCAATTTAATCCAAGTCTTTGCTGTTGGACATTTATTTTTATAGCTTTGGTCGTTTGCTTTTCTCTTATTAATGAACAAAGAAATATCATTATCATTATCCCGTCAGCCTCACAAGCATCGTGTGGCTCAAAAAGACGTGGTAATAAACGGGTGTATTCTACACTATGAAAATGAACAACTTTAAGAGTTTTAACAGTCACTGGAGGAAAAATGGACATGAATGAGGCCATGAAAACAAATCTGAGCTTCCATTTATCCTTAATAAATGTACTTACTGCAAGGGGAAATGTGAGAAATATACATTAAAATAAAAAAAATACTGATTATAACAAACCAGCTTGTTTGTGGTTTTTAAGTTGGATATATAATATGGAGAGAAATATGTCTCATAAGGGTTACAAATGCATACGACATTATCCACGAGCGTACACTAAGATTAACGAATGTGTGCAGTGATTTGTGTGTAATGTTTGAGGACTCACAAGCATGTGCTTCGATGAATCAAATAAGCTGCTGCTGCATCGTGAAATGTTTTTCTGCTGGGGAAAGTCAGTGAGTGCTCAGCTGCAGATGTGGAAACACTGTGGTTGTGTTGATGTTAATTTTACCATTGTATAATAACAGCAGGCTAACATTAAGGAAGGAATACAGAGGAAGTCATTTACACTTGTGGATGATTCGTACACATTTGTAACCCTTTCGACACATATTTTTCTCCATGATATAAAAACTGCCAATGAACTCTCGGCATCAGTTACTTGTCTCGTGCAAGCATACTCTTTGCTCCACATTTAGTTTGCTGGGATGTGATCTGCCTCACCTCTGTATTTTTATTACAACTGGTGGCCCCACAGTACGGAAGGTGTGAACAGCAGGTGGGTGGGATGTCAGATCACAGATATCTGCTCTCACTGACATCATTCAGAGCCAAGGAGAGAAAAAAAAAACTTCAGTTTTTAGAGCCATCTGAAATGTGAGCTTTCGGCTCTTAGGTAGTACAGGCTGACCTCATTATTAGAAACTTTGGTCACATCTATTAGAACTATCCAACTTTGTAACACAAAGCGCAAATCACTCTGGCCTGTGGGCGCCGATCAGATGTAACAGAACATTAGCATGAGTCTCGCAAAGCACTAATTATTTTCCACTGGGTCATTCACTGTTCAGATGTCAAGAGCACATGCGTGTGTTTGCTCTTGCTGCCAACAACAGCTAGCAAAAGAGGCTGTGACGATGGAAATAATGGGTGGACATGGAGGAAGTTGCTCAAGGTTGGATGGTCAGTTTCTTTGGCAAGACCAAGGCTAAGGGCAGTGACAGCATATCTGTGACACTGCAACCTTATAGACGTCCTGATTGCCTGTTTACAGGCACAGTTTGTTAAAATGGGGTATGGGTATTCACATTTATGTCCAGAACCCGCTTCACCACTAGAAGAGACACATAGCTAATACTAATAAAAACATGGTGATAATCAGGGATGCACCACATATCAGATATTTGGATACAATATCAGTCTGATCCCATCTCACAAAGACTGGTAACAATGAGCTTATTTAAGGAATCCATCTATTGAACTAAATTCTGTGTTGTTAGCTGCAGAACGATGGTTGCAAAATGGAGAGGTAAGTTAGCATAGAAGAAGCTAAAAGCAAAGCTTTAGCAGTTTGGAGATATTTTAGAGGAATTTGGGTTCAGTTTGACACTTGGTACATCCACTCTGACACTGCTGTTGATCATCTATGTGCAATATCTCAGTCTTTCCATGTTCTGTGCAATATTTTTGGCTCATGTGCAATTATTTTGCTCCCAGTCTGTTTCAATGTTTCCTACACATACACCATGTATATAGTTCCACTCACATATGTATACATATACACTGCTTTTTATTTTATTCTATTTATTTATTTATTTTTATTTTTTTCAGCCTTATTGTATATTGGTTTCTCTTCTTCTTACTTTAGCACCTTTGTGGTCCAGCTACCCAATTTCGCTGTGCAAGAAACTGCACAATGACAATAAAAAGCTCTAAGTCTCTAAGTCTAAGTCTCTAAACCTTTACTGCGATCATGTTTTTTTTTTTTAAATCATCTAAATTATCATCTAAATGATGTATGTGGTTCCTCTTACTTGTCAAGCTCTTTGTTTAGCTTTCTGGCTCTTAAATGTCCCATTTCAGGCCACTGCAAACAGCTTAAAAAACCCTAAAACTCACACACATTAACTAACCTGCAGCAAAAAAAAACAAACCAAAAAACAAAAAGAAAAACAAACTCACAGACACACAAAGCAACCCAGTGGAAAAAAAAGTAGTGAAAATGTTATTCGCTACAGAGCCAAACATTTCCCTCAGGAGTCGGTAGGAACCAAAAATATCAGCTTTACATTCACCAGAGGACCACAAACACGTCTCCAAATGAACCATAATTCTATCAAATAAGCAATTGTTTGTGTCCAGATTTATGTGTCAATGTTATGTTTATACTGCCCCTATCTATATTTTGCTTTTCACTTGTTTGGAGCAGAAAAAACACAGTTACCAGCAAACAGCTCACAAACAAAAGTCAGAATAGTTTCAGAATGGGGGATAAGTGAGGATATATAATAGACCCTTTAACGTGTAAAACTAATTCTCGATGTATCTATTTGTAACAAGCAGGAGCAGTGCACTGTGAACCGTGCACAAAGAAGCCACCAAATATAGGCCCAAGCTGCCTCAAACAGCCTGGATCCAGCACTGGCTGTCCTACTTTGACACTGGCTCTCACCATAATTTTCTTCTAGAGAAATCAAAATCAGCTCCCCACGGTATCCCCCCACCCTATCACTGTTAAAGCCACAACCTGAACCACTTCGACCAACTACGGCCAGCTGCAGCTCCCTCAATCGAGAAAGAAAGAAATCAGAGTACACATTTTAAGCAAAATACAAATAAAGAACATGTTAAAGGCATGCTGGCCACAATAAGACCAGGAGGTTTTACAGAAAATCTCTCTTCCATTCACCACGTGAAGCTCTGTCACCAGCAAGGTTTTCTCAAGCCCATCATTACAAATATAAAGTAAATAAAAAACAGTAAAATGCTTTAACAGTCTCTTTAAATTGGTTGCTTTTTCACTTCATAAACAAATATTTGTCTTTACTTTCATAAATGGCAGATTTGGGGGAGACTATCCAAACTCTCAAATAACTAACTACTTGCTCAACTGACACTCACTTACGCCCTTTAAAAAGTACAAGTTTAGTTTTAAGGTCAGAAAGACTTTCATTAATGGCATAGACACATCTGCTTCTAAATCACCTCAAAACTTAAGAGAATGAACATTTTTGAAACAATTAAAGGTTCTTCATTATAATTCATGATAGGACTGTGTCGTTGAGGTGATGATTATAGGCTCTACTGTGATTTAAACGGCAGCTTTCAAACCACGAGGATCAGATCAACTTTAAAAAGCCATTTAAATGTCTAATATCACTATTTCATATATTTAAAAAAAGTGTGAGCAGGAGGATTTCTGCTCTATGGCAGATCCATTTCACTGCTCTCAGGTAATAAGGTTAACCCTGCCAGTCAAAAAGTACTATAACACATCTGTTTAAGACACTCCTTAGAAAAGTAAACACTGATTTCTGCGCTTTCTTGACGCTGATTTAGAAGGTATTCGCAAAAGGATTCAAGTTTCTCTGATTTTATTTTTTTTTTAATATTAGGTCTGAAAATAGGTTTGGGCTCTTTTGTGGGTTCAGAGCTTTAACCTTCACCTTAACGTCACGTTTTGTGGTCTTAACTCGCAGTTTCAGCTCGCAGGTCTCCTCGGTCTTGCTTTAATCTGCCCTCTAACGTTAGCTAGCTAATTAGCTTTCAGGGCTACAGCATTCCTCAGTGTCCCGCACTGAGGCACAGATCCGCACCTTCACCTACCTCCTCCGCTGGCTCCCAGGGGGGAACACACCGACACGCCGCGGTGCTCCCGGGTGAAGTTAAACTCCCAGTAAACTTTCCCGTCGACCGGCCACCGTGTGAAACTATTTCCCTACTTGTCAGGTTTGTCGGAGAGCGGCGTTCCAGTCCGTCCTGCTCTTCCCTAGCCGGTGTGTAATCTACAGCAATGCTCGCTCCCGTGGAGTCGCTTGCCCCGAGAACTTCGCAACTACCTTCAAGCAAAGATCGTCTATGCAGACAAGACGTGCTATTCTATATATTTTCCGGAAAACACAAAAATAAAAATAACACTTTCCGGTTTAACTAATTGTGAGTTACCATAGTCACCGGTCTTGTACATGCGCATTTAACAAACTAATTAAACTTAGCACAATTTTATCTGGCAATGCTGTAGTTGTAAGTGGCTAATGACTAATCACTAGCTATCGTAGTGAGACCTCTTCTCTTGTTTGTGAGTTATACACATGGTTCGAACTTTCAGGTGTTTTGGACACAAAAGGGGATTTAGCGCAACCTGGCGGTGATGGCCGCGAACTACAAATACATTGTGCGTAATTGTGACTGCTTTTAAAACGAAAAAAAAAGGTGTGTCAACTTTTAGTTCATGGCACACATACAATGTGCTAATCAGCCCAATGTGCTGTCAAGTGAGCCGGACCAGCAAATGAACAATCAATCAACTATCATTTTACGGTTTACAAAATGCCCATTCATTTCCTTGTGTGTTACAATTCACAGCCCATCTACAATGGGACCAAAAGCTGCACTGTTCTACATCAAAAGTTTTACACTACTTTTAACTTTGTCTTATTTTTATAAACACTATAAATGAAATGAAATGAACCATCTATTTAAAAAGAAAAAAGCATCAGTATTCCCTCAGGAGTTATTACAGGTTTGTTAGTATGCATGGATCACAGCGGCTCTACAAAAGCACAAAAACTGCAAAGGTTTTGTAAAGATACAGTATCCCAGAAAGTTGATTCTGCTGATCTGGACATTGTGTTTTCAGTGGGAGAAATGTTTCATTACTCATCAAAGTGACTTCTTCAGTCTCAGCCGGCTGCAGGTTTCCCCAACTTTATAAACAGTACATTTGCATAAAGACCAAACCTAGCACCACTGATTAAAAATGGGGTCATGAGGTCAGTTTCATGATCATTAATATGCAGACTGTCATGACCACTGATCAATGGCCAAGAAACAATAGAATTTTACTATTTACAACTTTAACACCCTGAGTCTGGGGGAATCAGGTGTCCCACTGTGGCTGGGACATCCCCCGCATCCTACATACTGAGAAAATGTCCTATATTTTCACTTGTTTTAGTTGTTGTGCTGGGCGACACACTGCACACAGGTTTGAATCCACCAGCCGACTGGCACCTTTCTGTGTTTGCAAACTTTTCATTGTAGTCTGGCAAAGATGGGTTCAGTCATCAGGAAAGCAAGTATATCCCCTGTCAGTTCCGATGCTTTATGTATTAGGATACAATAAAAAAAATCATCTTGTCCTTAGCAGGTCTTAAATTAAGTGAATACAACCTAAAAGTGAGGCCTGCAGAGTGTGAGATGTAGCTCTTGGATTTTTGCAGTTTGAATGTTGCACAGTCTGACCTTGGGGAGAAATTGCTGGGACTTTCCTTTCTGGGATGATTGGTGACCGTTTTGAATGTTATATGTTACATGTGAATGGAACTTTTTCTTTGTAGAATGATGGACTTCAAATTGTTTGAAAATCGACTTTTAAACCTTAAATATAATTTGCAGCAACAGTTGCTTCTCTAAGACCACTGCTGGTGCCTCTCCTCCTTGGCCTTGTGTTTACACACACCTAAATGCTTCAGACCAGCAAACTGCCAAGACCTTTGCTTTAGTCGAGGCGCTCACACTTGCAAATGATCACATGCTACTTGTCCTCTTAATTCACGATGAAGCAGTAAGGTGTACTGCTTCTGCACTTTGGCTTCATCTTCATGCAATATGTCATGTATTTCATTCATCTGTCGTATTCACCAAATTTTAAGCCGTTCTTTAATTCTATGTAAAACCTGAACTGACAGAGGGTGTACTTTCTTTTTGCCATGACTGTAAATTGGATTTATTGGTGATTCTAAAATGGCTGTAGGTGTGAGTTGCTGTCTTTCTGTGTTAGCTAACTGCAGCTTTCTTCACAGCAATTTTCACACTTTGTAAAACCATCTAGTGGGCTGATGCCACTCAGTGGCAAATCCTTCCACTTAAGACTGGGGAAATATTTTATATGTACCTGGATTTGCTTGAAGTGACTGTGTTAAAGCATGAAAGAAGACCCCATCTCTAATTCCAAGAGAGTTCTCAGAACAAAGCCACAAACCAAAAAAAAGAAATAAACAGTCGACCAGTGTATGTACGTAAAAGAGAAACAGCCACGTGAAACCCATCTCCACATTCACAAGAGTCAAATGACAGAACACAGAGGGGACAGTTTTTTTCCTCATAATTATTTAATCACACATACATTTACATCATGCAGTCAATCCAAAACTGTGATCTCATTAACGTCCCGTCTCCGTCCGTATCAGAGCCCAGCCATTTGTGCCCCAGTTCTCCAGGAATGATCCAGTACCTTGTCCACTGATGGAGCCCCAAAACTGTCCTTTTAAAAACCGACCAACTATTACACAGTAATAAAAAAAAGTGGCTACACTTTTAATTTAGAATTAATGCAAAATTTAATTTGGGTAAACACACGTATTTATCTTTTTGCTGTATTTATTCCCCATTTCGTATCCAGTTTTGGTGGGAGGTCAAAGGATGAACATCTTGAGGTCCACGCTGCAATGTCTCAGCTAAATCTAGAAGGTTACACAGAGGGTATAAACCGTCTCCATAAGACACCAAACACTGTCCTGTCATAGATGCGAGGGAGCTACTCCTCCCTGCATCTTGCAGAGCGTAATTATTACAACTGAATACACTTCAGCGACAACAAGCAGTTGTCAAAACTTTTCTTCCCCTCCTCCACTCAAAAACAGCCACATGTGGAGTGTTTTTATCTGAGTGCAGCTAAAGAAGTGCTGTTTTACACCCAGCTTTCCTGTATGGAGATAACAGGTTTTAGCCAAAATCATTTCCCCTGCTTTTGTTTTCCAGCTACATTCGTTCCACCAGTCTCAAAACGTATCCTTTTTCAGTAGAAGTTTCTTTGACCAGTCTTCCTAAAAAGCTTCAAACTCAAAACTTTGGGTCATATGTGATTTTTTTATACAATCTGTGCACTTTTGTTAACTTTCCATTACAGCAGCTGCAGTAGATTTGATATAGAATATGACGTTTATATAAAACAAAACAAAACAAAAAGCGATCTGCAACATGTCTCAGCTTTTCAGAAAGAGTGATCAAAGAAAGAGAGCACACACCGTGGACTTGACACCAGTGAAAGTAAACGCAACACAAAAAGGAGGATTGGGCAGGTACTACCACAGCAACCACACCCTGATCACACCTGCCGGCCGACTGATATACAGTGTATTTTACAGTATATTGCACTTGCACAAGATGTTAGTGTTCTCATGCTGGGGTTACAATCACAACAAGCTCTTTGCCAAATGCAGTGGGGCTTCACAGGGTTAAAATAAAGATGTGATGGGAAATTAATAACAATTAAAAAAAACCCACTAAAAAAAACAACAAAGAACAAAAACACAAAAAATCTACACCCCTGGTTAGATTTAGTTAAATAGACCCTTCCTCCAGATGATAACAGAAGATCATTGTGCAATTATAGACCCCGCTCTCCCTGACTGGCTGATCAGCGGCGAAGGTCTAACCCATCAACTGAACGATCCCACCCCACCCGCCCGTCGTTACCCCCCACTTTGAAATAGAAATCTACACCATCTATGGAACAAAGAAAGAGATACAGTACATAAAACCCAGCATGACACTCTGCTAATTTATAACCGAAAGGGGGCGCATACAGTTACAGGTCTTTTAATCTGTAAGGTGTGGGGAGGGAAGACGGAAGAAGCGAGGCACCCTTGAAAAAGAAAACATGACACTGCAGGGATTCAACAGTCAAACTAGTAACAAGAACCAAAAAAGAAGAGGTCCTGAATACGCGAGTGAAAGGAGACGAGTTACCGACAGGGACCCAGCGAGGACAGGACGAGCTTCGTGTGCTATTTCCATCTATACACTTGCAATCTATGTGCTCCAATGTGCAGAGAGATATCAAACAGCTTCCATTAACACGTCATTATTAACCACAGAGAAGTAAAAACAGTACATTTAGCTACGTAGCATAGGCTATGCTAAAAGGTGGAAGTCTGTTGTGTTAACCGGATCCTCCTCCTCTCTTTTCCCTTCATTCTACATTCTTTGCATCCTTCCTTTTTAACTTAATATTAAAAACAGTTGGCCTCCACAGGTATTTAGGTAAATACACCTACGGTACACTGTCGCACGTCTTCTTGGCTTTAGTTTAATCCTTGTGTTTAGCCTCGTCTCTCCAGGGAAACGTGTGCAGTAGTGCCAATTTTACAACTGTACAACGAGATCAGACAGAACAGTAGTGCTCGACGCCATCTAGTCAATTCAAAACATTTTTTTGTACTTTTTTTGTATTTCCCTTAAAGAAGCATGTAAAATCTACCCAGAGAAAAGTGTGGTTAACAGCCAATGATAATAATAATTATAATAATAATAACAATGAACTGTACAGAGGTTAGCTTTATAGGGTCAAGCTGTTTCTCACTGTAGGGTCTCCTCTTCGTTTTTTTTGGTCTTTTTTAATATTAGGTGTTTATTTCTATGAATTTTTTGGATCTTTCGACCGTTACATTCAGCTTGGCACAGTGCAGAACTACTCGCACGACGACAGATGACGACAGACTGTGCAAAACGAAAAAGAAAAAAACTAAACAAAATCACCAAACCCGAAGCTACACATTCGAGTCGCGCTGCGGTTTCGCTCGCCGAGGCTGCGCTCAAGACTGCGTTTGGTTGCCTGAATAAGAATATTATCTTGGCTTTTTGTAAATTAAAACGGTTGTCTTCTTTCTTTTATTATATCCAGTAAGAGAAAAAGAGATAAGTCATGATTAGAACTTCGGGGAGAGGGGGGACTTAGGTGGAGGTGTGGTGGTGGGGGGGCTGGAGCTGTACAAGCTGGGAATATTTATATATATATATTTATATTTCAGAAACTCCTTCGTGGTTCCAAAGCAGCGACGAGGAGTCTGTTCGCTGTAATGGAATGACAGGTTGTCGGGGTGGGCGGGGGGTGACATTGGCTTCTTCTGTGGTGTCGTCCTTCTGTTCTGCTGCTCTTCAGCTACATAACAAAAATATATATATATAAAAATTAGTGAAGTGCATTAGTGAAGACTACTTTCATTTAACTTGAGAAGAAGTTTTCAGTTGTACAATAAATAAAAATGATTTTTAACAGGATATCTTCAGTACTCCTGGATATTAAAGAAAGTCTACCATGCCTGGCTTTAGATGCGTTATTGTGTACTTTTAAGAATTGCTGTGTGAGAAAAAACAAAACAAAAACAAAAAACAACTACAAACTACTTACTTCTTGTCAGGCTTGCTGCTGCCCCCTCCTCTGATGGACACCGTCTGGCTGTTCTGGTAGAAGCCTCCTCCACTGCGGTTAATGTTGGGGTGGGTGGGGGATGCCACTGGCTGCTGCCCAGGCCTGATGGGTTTGGCTGAGCAGAAGAGGAAGACAAGTTACCTTTAGAAGACGACCGTTTGCTTTATGACAGGCAGCCAATCAGACAAAAGCTACAGTGGAGCCAAAACAGCAGGAATACACCAAGGCCTGGTATAAGATGAATGTGGATTATTTTGAACTGTCAATCATACAAAGCTAATCTTAGAGAACTTCAGGGGAAAAAAAAGCAGAGACATAAGCCTAACAGGTTCCCATTAAAGTGCCTTTCAACATATAATCTACAGAGATAAAAAAGAAATACTCATATTTGGTATCAAATAATTGAGAAATCCAGTAGATAAAAAAAAAAAAAAAAAAAAAAAAAAAAAAAAAAAAAAAAAAAAAAGAATTACACCAACACAAAGCTATTTGCAGGTTTCAAAGTAAATTCAGCTTTCTATTTAAATGATATTCATATACAGGTTAGCAAAATCTTCTGCAAAACAGCAACATGATGTTCTCCTTTGAGCCACCATAAAATTAAAATGTTGACTTTCTGTCGTAAATAAAAGGAAGAATGCTGAGGGGTGTTCACCGCCCTGCTCATTCCTACTAACCAATCTGGGCTGAATGTCCCCTCCTGGCCATGTTCTTGGCTCTGACGGCCTCTTTGATGCGGTCCACTTCCTGCTGGTAGCGCTTGCGATCACGGGCGGCGTTCTCCTTGGCTTCCTTCAAAGCAGACTCCAAGGCCTTGACCCGCTCAGCCGTAGCTCGAAGACGCTTTTCCAGTTTAGGAAGCTCACAGCGCAGGTCTGCATTATCACGCACCAGCTGTGGGACAATTTGCGTGAAAACGTGGAAATCATTTAGTCATTTTAGCTTCATACATAAGTGCCAACAAGGGAAGATGGGTTGAACTACAACAGGCAAAAAAAATATGGCATGAACAAAAAAACAAACAAACAAAAAAAACCCAAAAAAACCACGTTGGTGTGCACATCTGTCTCGTACCTGTTTGTGAACCTTGGTGAGCTGTTCAAGATTGTTCTCAAGAAAGGAAATTTTCTGTTTCTGAGCTGCACTCCCACCTGTGTCATCTGAGTCCATCTCAGCGCTCTGCACAAAATAAAAAACAAACAGATGTGACTCATGAACAGAGATTAATATACACGCCTCCCATCCGTCACCACATCCTTGTTTATTGCTGCATGTGATTTTTGGTGTGCTCTCTCTCTGTCTCTTTTTTTTTTTTTTTAAACTCAAAGTTCTTCTCTACAGACATAAATATTTCTTGGTAAGCTGCCCGTCATCCTGTGAATGCTCACCTTCTTTACTCGGGTGGCCAGGTCCTGGACAAAGAGTTTCCTCAGGTTGTGCAGAGTCTGCAGCTCTTTAGCCTGAAATAAAAACAGAAAAGTGTATTCTAAACTCATTTGCAGGAATAATGAAACAAACGCAGTGTGTTTCCTACAGAGGTGAATCCCATTTTTAATGGTAGTGTGTTTGTATGCAAAAGTAAGACAAGCATGCCAAATAATGCTGTTCATAACATGCTCCTCTCAAAATATTTTAACAGCAGAGCATTTTGTGATAAATTAATCATGCAGCAATAGAATTGGCTGCCCAATGTTTCTTCTGCACCACAAGTCATCTTCAACTCCACAGTACTGGACTGCAGGCTTCTGCTCCTCAGCCTCGGAGAGACCTCAGCATAGCACAGGCTCTCCATCTGTTGTATGCTGTGATTAGAGTGGCCCACTAGCTTTCAGAGGACTTCCAGAGCTGAACAAAGACTACGGAGTGCTGCAGTCCAACACTGAGTTGGACTGTGGTAAAACAGAATAACAATGACGACCACTACAGCGAGCCAGCGGAAGATGAAACGGGGACTAGATTGCTAAATTTTCAAAATAAGATCGAGGGAGTTAAATATAAAAGCAGATGGCATCCTTCTCTTGGGATTAAAAAGAATGCTAAGCTAAGTAGTCAAAGACACCTGGGCAAACTGTTCAAACCCATGTATTTTATTTATCAGACAATTTCAATGAACTCACCACTGTCTCTTCCAGACCCTTCAGGTCCTGTCTGGCCTGCTCCCTCCTGTCCTGCATCACCCTGAAGAAGAACAAAAGAACAATAATACATCACATATGAAATTCTAAAAAACTATAACAAAACTGCGCGTTGTCAGAGTTGTTTTTTGTTGCATCTTGTAAGTGAAGAGAAAAAACAAACAGAAAATGGCGACCAGTGGACAGTAAACATACGTGAGCTCGTGCAGCTTGCGGCTCTTCTCCTGATCGGTGGATTTGAGCTTCTCATGCTCCACTCTGAGTCTCTCCTGCTCCAGCATGATCTTCTGATTCAGACTAGAAGAAACAAAATAAAATCATAATCAGAGTATGTCTCAGTCAACATATCCAAGTCCTGAGTGCACTTTTTCTAATCTTCTCATGAACCTCCATGCAGTTTCAATTAAACTCTGCATAAATATTTGTTCGGCTGTGGGTTTCCATGTCCCACTACTGCATCTATGTGAGCACAGACAAAGACTGACGACAAAGGCAGCCGGACACTGTAAAGCCTTACTCCTGCAGCTCGGTGATGAGCTTCTCCTTGTTGTCCAGCTCATCTCTCAGGCTGCTGATCTGTTTCTGATGAGCTTCACGATGGGAGTGGATCTGCTTCTCCACTGCTTCCTGAACACAGACATAAACAGATAATCAGATTCAAAGGAAAGTTTCACTGACTAATAACAAGCAAAATGATAATGAGATACAAAAAGTTACCAGGATGACATTTAGCATTAGCATGGGAGTATATGACATATTTTAGTAACAACAGTCAGCCAAAAGCCGCCACTGAGAACATTTTATGTAGCATTTTATGCACCCACAATTGATCTCACACTATTATATGGCAGGACAAAATGAGACTCAAAGGACCACTTGTTCTTAATGTCTCTTCTGGCCATCATCAGCTGATGTGAAACAGCCAGCCCAATAAAGGTAAAAACATACACCAACACAGAAATAAGACAATAAAATTAAGAAACAGAAATTAAGAATAAAATACGTGTGTAATTTTCCTCTGGAGCTGTCAACAATAAAATACTTCCCTAAAATAAAACTGATGTTTTGTTTTGTTTTTTAACATCCTGTTTATTGGGAATGAGGAACACACCTTGACTTCATTGGCAGTCTGGATCTCGTTCTCTTTCTCCATAGCATGGACTTTCTCTGCATAACAGAAAACAATTCCCCATTATTCACTGACATCAAAAGGACAAAGTGCTGAACGCATGCTACAAAAGATCCTCAAAGTAAACTCATTATTTTCTGTAGGTAACCACACTGAGTTTAACCAGCCGTGAAAGCTTGTTTATTTCTGCTAGACTGCACGTCGTCTTAAAGCAGACTTTGAGTGAGTGCCAGTGTCGGTGCTTTAATTCCTGCCCTTCCCTCACAGAGTGACGTACCTTGAGCATTGAGCTTGACAAGTTCCTCATTGAGAGCGTCCACATTTTCCTCCAACTGCCTCTTCTTCTGCTCCACATTTTGCAGGTACTCAGTCAAGGACTTGATTTTAGCTTCGTGCTTTGGACGGAGGAAAGAGGCACATGTAAATACATAGGTGCCAGTGAAAGCCGTGATTCACTGTGCCGTTTTTGGCTCGTTTCCACATACCTGGGAGATGCGCAGCTGGCAGGCAGCCAGTTCCTTCTCATTCTCATCCATCTTCTTGTTGCTTTCTGCCTGGGTTCCCTCTAGCTGCTTGCAGCGTTTCACCATCGTCTTCACTTCTGACTTCATCTTGCTGATGTACAGACGGGCCACTGTAAACTCCTCGTCAATCAGACCGCTGCCACCGTCATGTTGCTGAAATGAAAAACGACGTTAAGACCACATAGTGGAAAAAGAAACAAGAAAAAGAGGAACAAAAACTGGAAAAAGATGGATAGAAGCTGAACCAGAAAGTGCAGAAATCAGCTCAGTACCTTAATGTCATTGCTGCCTACAGCGATGCCAATCTCAGCTAGGTCTTTAAGCAGTGATGACATCATCTCAGTCACCCTCTTCTTCTGGTGGTTGGACATCTCCTTCAGCTTCTGAAGCTCAGAGTCCAGAGATGACAGGATGGACTGCAAGAAAAGAGAAGGTATTAATACAAAGTTAACTGCTGTTGAACTATTCAGCACTAAAGTTGTCACTGCTCCTCCTTTTCTTCCATCTCACCCTATCCCAACCCAACACCAACCATCTGCACTTCCTTCTTCACTACAGCCATACAGTCTGTGGTCTTCCTCTTTTCCTCCTTCCTATCTGCTCCATCTTTAGTATTCCTTTGTCCAATATATTCACAACTGTCTCCAAGCTCTTCAGCCTGAGCTGTCCCTCTTGCTTCTTAACCAATATTTGAATTTAATTCAGTGCCATTCTCTGTAATACAACAATACAACCAGTGTACTGGTGTATGCGTGTTCATCTTTCCCTGTCAGGCATCTCTCTCTCACTGTGTTCAAGTGTAGCACATGCTGGGAATATTTTATTGCACCTGCAAGTAAAACTTCTGCAATTAATATTATTTCAGCTGTATGTGAGCAGGTGAACCTATAATTAATAACAGCAACTAGTGACCTACTGACTCTCACACTGAGCTAAAATGAGAGAAGCATGCTATTTATGTTTATGTTATTATGTTATTTATTCTATGCATTTTGATCTAATTAGCATACTGATAGATATCAATTCCATAAACTTATGTTATTTTTTATATGTGTCTGTTAGATTTAAAAAAAAAAAAGTCAGGGAAGCAATATCCAGACTGATTCTGCTATACAGACACAAGAATGATTTCCAGTCTGCAAGTGGAAAAAACTGGATCAGTGCATGCCAATTAAAGTTTCCTCCACATTCTCTGACCCTGCACACGACAACTTATGTGGCCAAAAGGCTACTACTACAGGCATTGCTCCCTCACTCCTCTGCTGCTTTTTCAATATGTTCTTGTAGACAGGCATTGAGACTTATTTGAGGGTGTAATTACCTTTGTAAAATCATAAATTAAATGTTTTTGCCTTCAGGCACGTAATAAGAATGAAGGCATTTAGTCAATCTGCCAAGTACTTCTCCACTTTATGGAACATGGTTCAGTTACTTACAGAAATAAAGGGTCTGCAGCACCAATTAATATGCGCATGTTTGCCGGGGTGAATGTGTCAGTTCTAGTTTTTAATCCCCGCAGGTTTTAAAGGCTTTAATTATAGTGCTGTGTCTGTGTGTTGCATATTAACATGGCCACTATAAAGGACAAGTAAAAGGCACCCGAATGAAATTAAAGTATCACTGAGTCTATGAGCATGCTGATATCTGTTCCGGGCTCACCGATTTCTGGCTGAGCTCCTCGCTGATGGTCTCAAACTCCTTGGTTTTGTCCTCCACCTCTTGGCTCTTCTGGTCATAATTGACAGCCAGCTCTTCCAGAGCCTGCAGCACCTCCTTCACCTCCTCCTTTGAGGCTTCGTTTTCCGCCTGGAGGCGGTTCAGCTCTGTCTGGAGGTTCTCATGATCACGACGGGAAGAGGCTAGAAGCTGGATGAAGGAAAAGCAGCTTAACTTTGTTTTATTCTTTTAAACGTGTCATTGCAACAATAAGGAAAGCTGACTGCATTGTAAGTCCAATAAAAACATTTTTCATAGTGATGTGACAGCTTCACGTGTTTCCTCGCTGCTGTGAAACTACAAAGATCACGAGTTCACTCTGCATCTGTGCCTCCACGCCACCTGTTAGACCTCCAGTACTCACCTCCTCCTGGTCCAGCATCTGTTGCTTCAGCTTCTCAGCCAGCTGGCTCTGCTGGTTGATTTCCTCATCCTGTAAAGGGTAAAGACAGACGGCAACATCAGCATTCACGCCAAACACCACAAGTAGACAATTACAAGGTGAAAGACCACTGGTTGAACAAAGAATGGTCTGGATGATTAAAGGAACATTTTTCTTATTTAATAACTGAAGATTTTCAAAAGAAAACTCCGACTTCTACTTTCCAATGAAAAGGAAGCAGAATAAAGTCTGAAGGGAATCAATCTTTAGTTACTGGTATAACTTAACTGTTGTTCCATTTTCACATTTACTAAGTAGTAATTATTTAAAACCTGTCACACACAGGTTGACAAACGCACCTTATCATCCAGCTGTTTATAGAGTTTGGCCAGCTCTGCTTCACACTTGTCCTTCTCCACGTCAGTGAGGCGAACGCCGGGCACGTTGGGCGTGGAGGCCGCCTTGTCGTTTATAATATTGTCCAGGGCCAGCACCTCGGCGTTGGCTTTCTCCTTATCAAACTGCTCCTCCACTGGCACGCTCTCACCTGAGGAGGAGCAGGAAAACGTGTGTTCAGTAGATGGAAGAAGAGTTGTTTCTCATAAACGGCACTGAGAAAGGATTAGACGACAGCCTCACCATTTCTCCAGCGGTTCAGCTCATTCTCCAGCCACGTGATGGTATTCCTCAGGGTCTTGTTCTTCTCCTTCTCTCTCTCATACTTCTGCTTCCACTGCTCTGCTGTCAGCTCAATGTTCACTGTCACTGTGTTCTTGATGGTCTTTGCTCTGGATTATGAAGAAATACATTTTTGTTTTCCACCAGAGAAAAACCTCATGCATCATTATTCATTACAAGGAAAATAGCACATAAATGCACCATCTGGGACTTAACTAGTATTTTTTTTTATAACTTTATATTCTGCTTTGTTGTAAATCTGATATTTATAATTACATTTTCTAATGTAGTTGCTTAATTTATATGAAAAAGTTTTCTGTAATGTCAAAGTGGGACATGAAGCTGATTTGTTTTGACAAAACCAACACAGTTGAAAAATTTCCATCAGCCTACTGACCTCTGCCCAAACATTAGGGTGGTTTTGGTTTCAGCCTCATTAAAGGAGGAAGGTGAGCAGCAGATGACAATGGTAGTTCGACAGTTACCGCCCAGCGAGTCCTGCAGGATACGGGTCATCTTGCTGTCTCGGTAAGGGATGTAAGCCTTGAAATGGGCAACAAAAAACATAAAATTCAATGACAGAAAAGCACACTTGTATTCAAACACAAGTAAAACACCAGCTCTGCAATTAGTCCCATAAATATGAAATTAGGATTAATAATTAAATGTTTTATAGTCATCACATATAGCTCAATTCCCTGAAATAAAATTAATAAAAAAAGCTTTAGAGAAAAAGTTTTTTTTTTTTTTAAACCACAGCACATGTGTAGTCACTGATATTAGTGACTAATATCAGTGACAGGATAAGATTTGCATCAGGTTCTCAGAGAAGGTATCTCAACAGAGATGCTCAACCTCCTTTTCGACAGAGGACACTTTGAAGGACAGGCGCAGTCAATTAATATATTTACCAGAAATTAAACAACCAATAAAAAGTGAAGAAACATTAAAAGGCCTGGAAGTCAGCTTTTTTCAATATGATTTACCTACAAATTTACAGAGTATATTAACAATACTAACTAGGTCAAATTTCTTATTCCTTCGGCCACAGTAGATCACCTACTTACTTCTCAGCCTATCCCTAACACTCTCGTCTGTCACACCAAACCTCTCAGATCTTCCTCTTTTCTTCCTGCCTGATCTCATCACACACACAAAGATAGCGACCAACCCTACAAGTTTCTGGGCTCAGTCACTCAATTTGAGTCATATTGAATAAAACATTAACCCTTTAATGTTCTGCTCAACCATTTGGTAGGGCATTTTGAGTCCTTATATTGTTCTGAAACAGCACTGACATTAACTTGACCTGCCTGAGCAACTTCTACCACTTGGTTTTGATAGGTTATTTTTAAAAGAATCAACTGCATGTCAATATGTCTTTTAATGGTTAGCAATGACAAAGCTAACCACTAAAAGACATATTGAATGCTTGAAATGTGGACAAGTTGGGTACATTTTTTGGGGCATGAGGCATTGTTTAGGTTAGAGGCATCGCTGTGCCCGGCAGGTTGACAACAATACCCCATCAGCCTTTTACAGCGGAGGGTTAGAAACCTTTATCTGCCTATATTACAGGTCTCACAAGTTTAGAAAAAACAGACATTTAAATAATAACTTGATTTATGATTCGCATTTATCCAAATGGCTAAGCTGAAACAGCCTCCTATACATCACACTCCTACACACAGTAGCGGTAAGCAAGACATCTGTGGACAATAGCTCATTTGTTTTACACCATTGCCCGCCTCAGGTTGTTTACAAAGCCAAGAGTCTCTACATCAGACCAATCGTTGATCAAAATGAAAAGGGTGAAATCAGAATGAAAATTGCTGGGAGAAATGTTTTTTTTTTGCTTTTTTTTTTTTTTTTTTTAAATCTGCTTAAGTCTTACTGCAGCACAAAGAACCTGTAGACGGCTGAAAATGTTACTTTCACATCAAGACCACAGAAAAGGACTGTGGTTTTTCAACAAACACACCAAGCCTGGGGTTGTGCAGCTGGTCGGTAGTACCGACTTTGCTTCTGTTTGCTACAATAATAGTAATGCCTGTCTGCTTCAAGATGCAACAGAAGCATGAGGCAAAAGAGCATAGCCTGAGGTTATAACAGATTTAATGCTTATTATGCTGAATACACCACATTATGCTGTGAAAACCAAATTATTTTTCATAACGTTTTGAACCAAAGACAGACCTCAAATATAAAACACCTTTACCAAATGGATAATTATTCATCCAAAATAAATAATAAAAATCCTAGACACGATCAAAAAATACTCAAAATTGGTACACACTTGAAGCATGCTTAAAAGCAGGGCTTTTCATAGCATTTAGGGAGCCGGTACATGATTGAGGGCCAAAAGGGAACTTTTAGTAAATGCCTCAAATGCTTTGTTTTGGGGGTAGTTTTTGCAGGTTTGTAGTTTTTCAGTAATTTGTGAGGTGACTATTACATTCTTTGACATCAGCTGCATTTGCACGTGTTAGGAAGGTAGGACGTTCAAGTTTAAATGGAAGAAAAAAAATACTCCTTTGTTTTGTTCTATACTGCTGAATCACAGTAAGAGTCTAAAATCTATAACAAAGTAGTACTGACCGTTCCTTCAGCCAATGCAGAGATGACATTTCCCAGGGATGACAGGGACTTGTTGATGTTCTTGGCTTCATCCAGCACTGCTCCCTCGGCACCTGTTTTACTGACCTGAGAATCGCAGAGAATAAATAAAGTTCAATAGTCAACAAAAAGAATGGATTGTAGCCTGAATTATTTGCCACTACATGAAAAAAAAAACCAAAGGAACAATTTATATTACAATAATTTATCACTAAGTTACTGCTAGAGCAGAATGAATACGACTGAGGCCAATATGTAAGAAATGTTCCAGTTTACCTTTTCACTACCAGCCAGATCTACCAGGTAGAGCTTTCCACTGAGCTTCTGCTCTGTTTGAGTATTCTCCTGTTTAACATTGATCAGGAAGATACTGTGACTCCTGGAGCTGTGCTCGTTCATGTCTGAGGGAGAGGCGACATTGGGTCAGACATCATCAGCCTATAAAATACAAAATCTACAGTAAATAGATTCATGACAGAGGGTGGTATCTTACTTGTAACTGCTACATGTCTGTTAGCTTTTCCTTCATCAATTGTATCCATGACCTCCTCTGGGCTGCAGACAAATCTCTCAGTGCAGCCCTTTAAAAAAAGGAAAACATGAGGTTAGACTCTTGGTCTTCTCTTTCCAGCAAGTTTTACCAGTTTGTTGAAATTTGATATATATGAGTAGGTCTCACCTTGACATAAGGTACTCTGTTTTTGTCTTCATGCACTGACAAATTGGTCTTTGACACTGGAAGTAAATTGGAATAAATCAGCCTTACAAACTAATTTTGAACTACAAACACTTTGAAATGGAAACATTTAATTCAAAGGCATTATAAAAGACAAAGCCATGACATTAGAAAGAATCTTGAAATGAAATCTATAGACGCAACAGAAATGGCAGAGAAAAAGCCTTAAAACCATAAAACAGCAAACCAAGTGCTTTTTGTTTTGTCAATATTTGACTGGTTTCTCTGTATATGTACATTCCAGTGACCAGTCAAATTTAATTTAATTTAGATAACATTTCAAAATTACTGTCTAAATTAGTGCCCTGTGGCATTTCACAATGCTGCCAAGTGGCGAGACTTGTAGATGTACTGAAAGTTTTGGACCCATTATACTCACTGTTCCTGTGCTGGCCATATAAAGGCCATTTATCCGACCAGAAAGTTCTATTATTCATATCTTCATGTGTGTTCAGTCTTCTGCCATTTCTACATTTATCTTCATTGTCTTGGACTTCTAAACCATTTCCTTTTAGATCGTTTACAACAACAAAGCCAGAAAAACCCACTCAGCAAGAAATATGACGACCTGTATTTTTTTTTTTACAATTAATAATAAAACACCTAGTTTATTAAAAAATGATGACAAAACCTTATTATGCAATGCAGGGCAATATAAGAACTGGGTACTGTGAGAGATTTAACGCACAGCACAACTGACACAACAAAACACTGTGCGGATCAGGTTCTGCAGCTCATTTTGATATGAATATATAGTGTGTACTTGTACTGTTAGCATAACACGCATGCTACGCACTTGTGTAGTAGTGACTTTTGATAATATAGTGCATCTTGAATTAAAGATGGCAAGTTTCTTTCTTTACCTTTACCTGCAATTTTTACTGAGACAGTGAAGATAGCAATTCAAGATACGTAAAACAAGGCCACAAACTCACATGTTAACAAGCTTGCTAGACCTCAGTAAGCATCAGTAAAATCAGTTGTCCTGACTCTGCATACTCATGCAACCAACTAAAAACTGCCCCTCCCTTTGGTCATCTTTCTATTTCTGCTGTCTTGAGTCAAGATGGCAGCCACTTGGTAAAGGAAGTATACATCATCCCAATATTCATAGAGCACTTTATAAAGTTGTACTTGATAGTGCAAACATATATGACTCAAAATGTGTAAGCATGGAAATACGTGATAAAGATAAAATAAAATACAAATAAACAAAATAAATATTTCTCTTGAAACAGCCTGCTGCTATGCTTAGTTTTTAGATGTTTTTATACATTGTTGCACTTACAAAATTACCTACATTTGCAATTCTGTACATATACAGCTAACAACTGCCACACCGTGCTTCTAACTGCTGCTCATTAATTTCCATTTCACAGACTCCTCCTTTGACATGTGTTACCAAAGTTTGGTACAATTAGAGGAGATGAGAAATGTTTGACACTTACCGTCCAAAAGGTCCCGGATCTTGTCTAAGTAGATTTCAAAATATGAAACCTGTAAACAGATAAACAATCTCATTATGCAGGGCTTCAAACTGAAGGAACAAACTAGACAATCCAGATGCACACTCATCGATCTGCCTTACTCTAAGAGACAGATGTGCAAAGGTCTGAAGAGTGTAGTTTGTAATTGTTTCTTGGATCTTTTTGATTAAATGATTTAATTCATTTCTTCACACATACTTCAAATACAGCAGCAGCAGACAGTTAAAATCTGGTACTTAGTACAGTTTCACAGTAAGGGCTTTAACATAAGAGCAGAGCTCAAAGGAGTTGGGTCAAACAGGAAATATGACATTGCAGTTCAAAGCATATCACCCTTCTCCGTCTCTTATATTGTCTCAGGCAAAAGAAATGCAGAATAACCGCAGACTACAAAAAAAGAAGGAACTAAGCAGCTTGTCTCTTGCACTCATAGTCTCAGATCTTAACCATACATCTGAAAATGTAACTTCAGTTTTAAGGAGTAAAAACTGCACTTTTTATAAAAAAACTTTTTTTTAATCTGTTGGATCACTGTTCTGTGCATCCCGTCTTCTTACTTTGATATGAAACTCCAGGTTTTCGTCCATGGAATAGATGTAGTTGAAGATGTCTTGCACTATCCTGGGGATAATTCCCATTGAATCTGTGTCATGGAGATTCCCCTGGGAACACAGAACAAATTACTGTAATGTCTCAAAGTCAAATGAAAATTTTACTGAAGACAAGACTTGGAGGCCATCCTTACCTCCATGGTGTGTGTTTTACCAGATGATGTCTGCCCATATGCAAAAATTGTCCCATTATAACCCTCGAGAACATCTACAAGAAAAAAAAAAACAACAACAACTCAGAACTTAGTAAAGCAAAGATTCAACTGATCTGCTGTGTAAATGCCTGTAAACAAGCAAATATAAAATGATTACAAAAATAAAAGCAACCCCTCACCTTTTACAATCTTTTGGGCGCAGGCGTTGTACACTTGTTCTTGTGTTGTATTTGACTGAAACACTCTGTCAAACATGTAAGGTTTACCCTGCAGGGGGAAAAAATAAGAAAAAAAAAAAGGAGGAGGAGTATTAATGACACAGTAAAAAAGAAAAAGAAAGCCAATAATCTGCAATCTCTGAAAAATAAACCGACGTGTGTTTTGTAAACAGATGTGTGTACAATAGTTTCTTTCACTAACAGACACAATAGGAATTCACAACGGACCATGTTCCCACCCAGAATCGGATAGGTGTTTCCTGATGGAAGCTGTCCAGCAGGCTGTAAGTTATACAAACTTACAAAAATGTCCAGCAGCAGCAGCAGCAACAGCAGCAGCATAGATTTATCTACAGTAACTCAAAGACAGACATGGGGACCCACCACACAATATTATTTATTTGGATTACTAAATAATACTTTGTTACAATAAATAACACACGAGTAATTAGCTGCTTATCCAAACAGTTTCTTGCTACAGATGTTCCACACTTGGTGACGGTAGTTCTTCTTCTGCAGTCTTTCACAGCACAGTGGAGCAGCCCACTAACCGCCTCTCCACCTGCTGCAAAAGTTCTGTTTTTTGTGGCCTTCTAGCTTACAACATAAGGCCTACCATCATAATGGTAGATGGTGATGTCAGGGTGGACCCCTGATCGTGACACAAGAGACTCGCCAGAACGTGGATCTGATCAGCCTGCCAATAGCAGAACATGACACCAAAAGGACCAGGGCTAGCTGGTAAGCAGTAACTGAACCTTCAAAATAAGAGTGGCAGCATTGTTCACCAGTAAAATCATTAATGGTTGTAAAGTCTACGTGTAGGGAAACACTGTTAATTGTACTTTAGGTGTGTTTCATCAGTTGTTAAGTGTTTAAAAGCATTTTTTCCCCAAACACATTTTCCTTTTTTTTTAAGAGAAAAAACTGAAAGATACCGGGAAATGTATTTTAATAGGAGGGATGACATCTGATGTTGGACAAAATAAATAAATAAACAAACCTAAACTAAAACCTTGGCGGCTTTTATACTGTTGTATTTTTTTACTCTCCACCCAATTCATCCTTTGTCAGCTGCACTCTAGTTAACCTTTAAATGCTTGCATTTCCCACCTAATATAGCTTTTCTCATCCCACATCTCTCTCAGCATTTGAAATAAACTAAAGTATACCCTGAGCTTTTAGTGCTAATTTAAGAGCCATCCTGCTTCAAAAAAGCCAAGTGTATCTCACTCTGACCCACAGGCTAGTCAAAACTTCAAAGTAGACTTTCAGTCAGATAGCAATCAATAGCTGGCAAGATGACGAAGTGCAAGATGAGGAAGAAGATTATGAACCGCGGGGTGATAAAACTAATGCTACAAGCAAATCTGAAGTTCAGCTGGGATGGCATGCTGTCTCTAAAGGTTTGGATCTCTCATCTTGTCTTCAGCCGTACAGGCAAGGACGTAGCTGTGATGTGTTAACAGTCTGAGCACAAGAGAGCCTCATTAGTGATAGCCCAGGTTAAAAACAGACATGGCAGCAGGTAAGTTACTGTCAGATTCAGCATTAACACCTGTTTAGGAAGATGAAAATGTCGACAAGCAGCTGCTGTCACCTTGAAGGCTCCACTTACTAGCTTGCTAGTTTGAGGCCAGGAATAAAAGCAAACACATTCACTACTCAAGGTAAAGTCACAGATACTTCATAGCCTGGCAGCAAATGCAACAGCCTGTTTACCGGTGTTGGAATTATTCAGACAACTGCAGCTGTGCTTAGATGTCCTCAATTTGCACACCGGCTCATAATCCCCTCCTGACAGACGGTCACATCTAAAGCACAGCTCTGTGCAATACCTACCGGCAGCATCTTAAGACATTTGTAATTCACTCCAGTTAGCCACATCCCGGAAACTGACCCAAAACAAGAGTGCTGAGCCACTATCAGGACTGCCAGACGCTGTCAGCAAACAATAGAGCTTGACTTTAAAGTCCTCATTGTTACCTGCACTTAGGTCTAATGGGATTACTGTCTGAAATTGTAACTGCAGTGAAATGTATTGTTAGAGTATTTATGAGTGCTCTGTCACACCCCTTGCTTCCTGATGGTTTTCTATGAGACGTATTAAGTTATATCTTAGACAATAAAGCTACAATTAGATTATTCTACCAACACCCAATGCGTCTTAATATTTGAAGCATGATACAACCTTGGGTTTTTTTTTCCCCCCCCAAAATCTGGATTTTTCTTACATATGGCAGAAAAAAAATAAAAGGTGGTGACTGCTTTCACTCTTCTCTGTCATCTGTTTAAGTGCTGCTGTCACAAGGACAGAAAATCTTCAAACCATTTCATATCATTTCTGTTTCAATTTGCTCCTTTTGCATATTTTTTAACCTGATTTCGCTGTTTTGTCCAGTTTTATTTTACTTAGCTTGTCTATGTTATGGTTAATGTTTTGGCTGCTGGAACACAGTAAGTTCCCATGGTTTGGGATAAATACAGTATATCTGATTTATCTCATCTTACATGTTGCATAAGCACTCTTATTTATCCTGTGTTTCTCCATACTAGGGTTTTCAAAATTAAATACATAAATATCAATACTCCTGTATTAAGTGATACTAAAAATTTATATCGAATTAAAATACACCTTTGCAACAGTATCAATACCAACAGTGGCCTCCTCCAGCCGATTCACAACTTCACACAACACTGCTGCAGATAGACGATGAACGTTAACTATGTGTTTATTCTTAACTTTTTCATACTGTTCTTCTTCTAAAATAATTCAATTATTTAGAGAGTAAGTATTTTTGGTGTTTGTGACCTAGGTATCAGTGCCTAGGTTCTGAAATATATTTTACCTTCACGATCTGTGATAAAATGATCCCAATACTCTAAGAACTTCTAAACACTTATTTTATTAACTCTAACTTCAAATTGGGAAAGAAAAAAATTAAATTAACAGGTTAAATTAACAAGTTTTCGAGAGATGACTTCGCCATTACTTCGGTTGTTGCAGGGTGGGGTCAAAATCTTTCCCTTTGTGAAAACAATATGGTATCAAATATTTCCCGAGGTATCAGTACCGAGTTTCAAATTCTAGTTTTGTGACAACCCTACCACACACATCAATATTACTTGGGCAGACCATCCAACAATACTAGCGACTCATTTTAGCGTTTACATGTGTAATCAAAAAGTTCCCCTTTTAAGAGTTTAGTTGCTGCTAACCAGCTAGCCCACATCATGCCAAGATCGGGTTTTCCTACCGACTAGGAGTCCTAGGACGTAGGACCTACTTCAGTGCTGCCACCTTACTCTACAGTTTGCGTCTGTCCTTGGAAATTCTATGTGAGCTGGAAGGTTCCTCTAACAGCAGGTGAAGGACCAGGTGTGTTCATGTTGAGCTCACCACATTTGCAGAGCAGAACTATCCACCAACTGCCACCAGCAGCTCACTTGAGAAGCATCTTATTATAATGTTTAGTTATTTCCCACTGGGAAAAACAAACAATTCCAAGAGGAGAAACTAGTGTGTAGCTCTTTATCCACCACACATGCACTCATATGTAAGTGCATATCATTTTTTTATACAACATTTCCTTTTATATCCTCTTTTGCATAATTTTCCTCCCATTTATCTTTCACGCTTTTGCAGTACTACACTTTGTAAAAGTACCTCAAAGCTGTTCTTGAGGGACATCTGAGGCTAATGTATGAAAATAGCAAACGTAACAGTAAAGAAAGGGGGTGACGACCTGATCTTTCTGTGTACCACTGACGGAGAACGAAATCAAGCATGAATAATTCACCTGCTGCACACTCACACTAGGATGGCAAAGCTTTCTTGGCAAATTGAGCTAGTTACGACACCCATACCACCTCATCTGGAAACTTCATCTGCCTCTCGCTTTCAAGCCAAAAGACTGGGAGTACCTAAAAGTGAGCTACAGGGGAACTCTGATGTATTGCATGAATTCCTCCGAAAAGACAAAGTGTGCTGGTAATCAGCAAATATCAAAGCTAAAAAGGAGCATTAAGCACTATAAAAATGGTCTGCACTGGTCTAGCTGCTTCTCTTTACAACTGGAAGTGTGGGCACTGATGCTGAGGTATCAGTCCCAGCTCAGAGTCCACGCCCTGAATTGTTTCAAAACGGACAAAGTATGAGCTAAGAGCATCTGCAAAACAAAATACATCACCATAATAATTACCCTCCCCACCCGCAGTGGTTGCCCAGCGCCCACTTGCTCTGATTGGTCCAACAGCTGGTAACCGGGAGAGAAAAACACCAGGGGATTACACAGGATCCCTGAGCTGCTGCAGGTCCTGTACTTCTCGAAGCAGATTTACCAACAGAGACGATTCGCTACTGGCTCGCAACACTTGCGTCTCTCAAAATCTGCACTGGTATTCTGCCACTATGACTGGCACTCTGAACTGGGCAGGGCCGCATCATGCCTTAGCTGCACAGACAGTGTGCCTGCTATTAGCTAGAGGCCTGAAGTCATTGTCAGCAAAACTATTCAAGAACTCAGCACACAGCTCTAACGGCCATCTCTGTTTTTGCATGACAGGAAATGAATGGCTGTGTTGTACTCTACAATCACCACCTAAATTAGTAGTTTTACTCGAGAAGACGTGACTCAAATCTATGACAAGTTTCTATTGCCTTGTAATCTCTCTTAAAGCTGTATTTCCATTGGTGATCATATCATAAAGATAGCAAAGTCCACAAAGAGTGAGGCAGTTTGCCGTCAAGAAAAACTAATATTTAACCACGTTTTCTTCAAATAATATGCCACTCCCTTTCACCTGTTGAGCATACACTGTAAAATTTAAATGTCAGTTCAGGCTTTAGGCTGTTTGCTTCTTAATTACAAGTAACTGTGAAATACATAAAGATCGGGTAACTTCCTTTTGTGTAGAGGCATGCAATGGCAGGACATCAAGTTGTGTGAACAGCTCCTGCTCTAGACATGCTTTACAGGCCTGCGATGACAAAGCATCAAGTGCACATTATTTGCAAATGGTTCTCAAGTCAAGTTCTTTGTTGGTTTAGTAAAATGGAGGTAACATGGTACTGCAAGGCATTTCCTTCTTTTGTTGTGATGGTAACTGTTCCAAAGCCTTTTATCCCTATCAAGTGCAAGGGGGGTAATTAAACTAAAGACAAAAAACTCTAGTTTAAACATCCTGAAAAGAAAACACATGGATTTTATAAGATAGCACTGCAATGTGTCCAGTCACTTTAGTCCAACAGACTACAACTGGCCTGCATGAAAATGGACATTTCCACTCCCAGTTATTGTGTGTCCACGTTTCCTCTTCCTCATTCCCACCCTCATATCCAATACTCTGATAAACTTCAGCATGGTCTGCAGAAGGGTTGGTTCAACAGCCAGCTGGTCGGCTATCTGATGTTAGCTCTGATTAAGCTACAGTATTAATACTAGCCAGCTAGCCGAGGCCAGCTAATCTGTCAACTACCAGCTGGCCTAGCCTGCTAGCCACTACCAAATCAAAGCTGGCTTACGCTTTATGCTGACGCAAACTGTTCATAATTAATAGAGTTATCGTTACAGATGCACACCCTATGAATAATTTATATCGTTATAATATTGCAGTTTGTAAGGGATGGGACTGGCAGGCAAGCGCGCGGCCGCCGACGACATTTTAACCTGTCGCTGTTTGTGGCTTTGTTGAATGACAGCTCGCTAGCAATGACAGGGCAACCGCGAGTGGTGACATTTTTATGACAACAACTACTGGGCTTTGTTTCCGAAACGTGGAATTAAATCCTGCCGGAGTCTGTATATAAAATTAAAGCTGAAGACTTAGCACGTTATACGTGAGCCACTGAATCGAGGCGCCAGCCGAGGGCCAGCGAAACAACGCAACCGTGAGCAGGTTAGCGCCGCTAGCTAACAGGCTAAGGTGCTAACTGCCGTCACCGAAAGACAAAAATGGCGCACGGCTGCCAGTGCCGGAGGGCTCTGTCAAACAGGTAGCAACACAAATCAACTCACCCCGATAATGACGGTATCTTCCCCTTGAAACTTGGGAATGTATTTGTCGCCCCTGGTCACCTCGGAGCTGTTCAGGGGCCTAAAACGGCACATCACTTTGATGGTGCACTCCGCCGGGTCGGCCATCTTCCACGGTTCACGAATGGAAATTCACGAGAAGAATTAAAGTATATACTGGATCTCAGGGGCGGCCGTGAGAGGCGAAAAGGGAGGCCGAGCCCCTCTGTCCCAATCTCAGGTTCTAGAAAGGGCGATGATCAGTTGGACATTAGACAAAAATCCTTGTTTTTCCACTCAGTCACTTCCCCCCGTCCTGTTAGGAAGCCATGATACCGGTGGATCAGCGGCTGGCCACCTCACCCCTCCTGCTACCGTGGATGTGGATCACAATGACGTCACCCCGGCAAGCGCTCCCCTCCTTACTGTTTTTCTGTAGTGAAATCTTCATTAATCAGCAAATACACACAAAAGCTCACAGCAGCTGCCCAAAGTATTTAAAGTATTTGTACCTTGCTGCCACTTTTCACTTGTACTTAATTTCAGATCATTTCTTGTAGTCATCACTCAATACTTTGTATTTTAAGTTAAAAACATGCCACACCTGTAATTATTTTCAACAGATGAGAAATTTGAACAATATAGAAAGCAATCAGCATTAAAATGATGTATGAATAAAACTGGTGACACAGCGGATGCAGTAGTTAGCTCCGTCTCCTCGCAGAAAAAGGGTGTTGTCAAATCCACCTGTTGGCTGAGTTCCTTTTGTGTGGTGTTCGAGTGTCCTCCCTCAACTTGCGTGTGCATCCGTTCTCTCCAGGTTACACTAGCTTTCTCACACAGTCCAAAGATATACTTGTTATTTGGTGAATGTGCACAATCATTCAACCAAACATTCAACCATTAACCTCCTTGAGCCACAGTTGCACACAACCACAATAATGTTGTATATATTATGATATTACTATAAAAGATACGTCATAAATTAGTTTTGGTCTTAAGCTCAATAAATACTTACGCCTGTGTTGCCATAAAAATGGCATTCTCATACACTTATAAGATTGCCTAAAATTTACTTTATGCCTCAGAAGGGAAAAAATGGATTTGGAAAATGTTTCTATATAATCATCCATCGTGCTTTTAAACCTCTGTAACCCAAGTACATAGACTATAAATGTGTCAAATTAAGCATCATAACATTAGACTTATTCTTCATTCTTAGATTTGAATGTTTCACTGAATATTTATGAGTTTCAATAAAACAGACAAAATGTATTTATGTTCCACAGTGTGGGAGTCTTGTTTATCTAATCTGCCAGGGAAATATTAGGAACAGTAATGCTATTGTTACTTCCGAGAGAGGACAGAACTACGGCATGCTGTGAAGGTTGCAGCTGTGAGACCTCTTCATAACTAAAAATCCATCATGCCTGACCTCACTCAGCAGATGCCATATAATAGAGCAAAAGCCATGGCAAACCGCTAGCGGCTGGACACATTTTCAGGCCACTCCCTGAATCACTGAGTGATATCCTTTTTCATGTTAGAGTGCTTAGCTAATCCAAATACCAGTTCTACTGGCCCACTTGTGTGTTCACAGAGGGATGAAAGGGTGTGGCGCTGCTGTGTGAGCTAACAGGGTAGTCTGGCTACAACTGAGCAACAAGTCCCCACAGACCACATTGTCGACTATGTCTACTATACTGGTAATAACAACAGGAAGGGCTGTTCAGTCATATGAGCTCTTATTATGTCCCTCTTTATTCAGCTAAATCTGGGATGAGTCTGGCCTTTCATGGCATTTAAAAATGAATGCCTTTATGCCTAAATTTGATTGAAACATGAAAAGTCAACACTTGTCTTTTGATGCTGTTAAAAACTCTTAAATTCATCCTCATTTCAAAATGTTTACCCACTGAATATCCTTGTGTTGACTGGAGGTACGAATGGTACAAAGACATGAAAGTTTAGTAGCTATTTATATCACAACTAGTCACTGATTCAAAAATCTTTCTTTCTTTTATAGAATTTGATCATTTTGATTTCACATAGCATAATGGTGTGGTAGGATTGTTGCCTCACAGGAAGAAGGTTCTGAGTTTGATATACCGTCTGGCCTCTCTGTGTGGCCTCTCTTTCCATGTCTGTGTGGGTTCTCTCTAGGAACTCTGGCTTTCTCCCACAGTCCAAACACATGCAGATAGTTAAGTGGTCATTCCAAATAGCCCACAGGTGTGAATGTGAGTGCAACTGGTTGCTTGTCTCTCTGGGTGTTAGCCCTGCAGCAGACTGGCAACCTGTGCAAAGTATACCCCGCCTTTCGCCCTATGGCAGTTTGGACAGGCTCCAGCCTAGGAATAAAATTGATTAATGGAATTTGATTGCCATTTATTCTTATCTGTCTTATAAGAATAAATATATGCCATGTGCATCTACATATACATGGATATCATGGTGAGTTGCAGTGTGAGTTTACTGTATTAGCCTCTTTTCAGTGAAATGTCTTGTTTTCACCGAGTTTTAAAGTGTTGTTTGAGACGTTTCCAGAAGTATCCATGAGGAATACTTCACATTTCAAATTATATTTAGAATCATTTTAGAATCATTTTTCAATGACCTGATGACCTTTCACATGTCACATTATCTAACCAGGAAGTGAAGCTCATGAAATCAGTCTCTTTTGTGGGAGTATCCTGGGCTCACAAAAGCCTATAGGAATTTTTTTCCCCAAAAGTAGGAGAAACCCGATCTCCTGGACACAACCCACGCAAGCATGGAGAGAACATGCACACTCCACACAGAACAGCCCTGCCTGGGTTTAAACTCAAGATCCTCCTGCTGTGGGTCAACACTGATCCACCATGTTGCCAAAGGTTTTTCAGAGATTTTGCTTGGTGGCACTGTAATACACATTTATTTGAGCCCCCTGCCTCTCAAATCACATGTGTACTGAAGAGCTCAGCATCCAGCTAAGCCTATTAGTTGACAGCTGTGTCTTATTTATTGTAGTCATGTAGTGTGTAGGTTTAGTTTCACTGTAAATGCCTTAGGCTTTAGGCATGAATGTGCTGATGAGTGTTTGCACAGGGGAAAACAACGACACTGTCATTCACGCAGTTACATCCAGTCATTTTATGGGAAAGACATAAATTCAAAATGGGTGATATAAAGTCTGTCATACACCTGCCTCATCATCATGTGGTGAAACTGGAAACTAGAGCAATAGTGTTTTTTCAGATCTTTAACACATTAAACATTTTACTTAAATATATAATAATTAGTATCAAAATATATCCAGAGAAGCAAAAATAAAATACTCATTATAGGCAATGTCAAATTTCAAAATAATAGGTACTATTTCATCAGTTAATGTGGCATCTGAGTCTAATTTTGGTGAAGTACAAAGTATAAGGTGCAAATCCCAAAAAGTTGATTCTTTTCATTTGGATGTAGCGCTTTTAGTGGGAGAAACGTTTCATCACTTATCCATGTGACTTCACCAGACTGAAGAAGTCATACTTATCTAATCTGACCGTCTTCCAGTAGCTGTTACCATAAAAATCATAAACTCATGAATTTTCTGCTGTGTTAAGACTTGTTCCACCCTCCTCCAGCTTTACTGCTCTTCCCAGCTCAGCAGAATGACAAAGGACAGACAAATGAGAAAAGGTCGAACTTGACTAAGATTGTCTAAACATGTCAAAAAATCTGTACCACACAAGAAGAACACAAGGTTTTCTGAGTAAATGATTAAACATTTCATCGTAAGCCCAACCTAACTGAAAGTACCAGCTGTCAAACACATCTGTCCAGCTGCCAGCAGTGGTACCATGAACACTGTGGATGACAGAGGTTCATAATCCATCATGGGGTGTACACCCAGTCGTGATAAATGTACCAGTCATTTATCTAGAGGTGTCAGTAATTGACAGGATGTAGGACATCTTTGAAAGTTTGCAAAACTTGAGAAATAAACCAAAACTAATGAATTAAAACGGTTCATAGCAATTAGATGAAAATGAACTGATTAAATAAGTTGAGAGGGTAAAATGTTAAAGGTTTCTTTGTGACAGAATGTGTGACATCCTTTTGTAAAAAGTTAATTATTTTGAACAATAAATATTTTTCATACTGTAACTGGTTCCCTTGTGCAGACACTGCACACATTTCCAGTACTATGCAGCCTTTACCCGGTTATACTGATCTATAAAGCCAGATGACACACATCAGTTAAACTACAGGCAAGACTTAAATGCACAATGGTCTGAATGATCTGTAACTTTCTGTTACTGCATTTAGCCCCAAAGAGGCTAGAAACACTGTCTAACCACTGTGACCACAAACTAGGATTACAATACAAAGACTTTTGAGACAACTGTTGCTGTGAACTAGCACTTTAAAAATACTGGTAAGCTTAATTAAACTATACATTTTGTAACTGTCAAGCTGATAACAAACTTACTAGTGACAGAACAGTCATAGATTCAGTAATGTTACTAAATGATGGTCAGCACCGGTTGGTGGTTTAGATTTGCTATTGTTCAGTTTTTTTGCATTACAGATATCTGATTTGGTTGTACGAAGTATAATTGAATTAAAATCAAATTAATTTCATTTATATAGACCAAAATCACAACAACTGTTGATTACAGGAACTTACAGTTGCACCTTAAGGCAATTGTTGCAAGTAAAATTCAGGCATACAAAACTATAAATTTAAATATTATTCAAATGTGATAAAATATGAACGCTAACTTTGTTTGCCACAAATCCACTCTGTAAAGTTTTTTCTTTTCTTGGGCATTCCTCTGCCAGCTTCCTTTGCACTGGAAAACCAAAGTGTGTGATCACAGGTGAAGTGAAGGATATTTTTCCAGTGCAGGGTTTAGAGTGCTTTATTTTGTGATACCTGTTGAGCAACTTTTCAAAATAATCTCTAAGGATCCAAATGTTGAAGAAAGATTATTTCTGTTTACTGTTAGGCTAAAAAGCTTCATACAGACATAACAATTTCTAGTCTAAGCTATGAAAGAGCTTGGAAAGAAAAGCGTGTGGGCATCTTTAAGTTTCTTGAAGACATTTCACTTCTCATTCAAGAAGCTTCTTCAGTTCTAAAAGAAATTGGTGGAGAGTCCTAGATTTCTAAGCCCTATTAGGAGTGTCCCTAAGAGAGTTGTGGACCCCCTATTGAGCCTTTGCCTAATCACACGACCCAAGGTGTGAAAACGGGTATACATCTGCTGTACAAAGTATGGAATTTCAGAGTTGTCTTTCTTTTCCTTTAGTGTTGGGCCTGCCCAAAACATCTTCAAGAAACTTAAAGAAGTCCAGAAGCTTTTCTTTCTAAGCTACTTAGAATACTCTGACCCGTATGACTGAGAAGCTTCACGGACATAACAATTTCTAATATGTCAGCAGCATCCCACAAGCATCCCATAAGGCATATAGCACCCCTACGCAGCAGCACTGTGCTTATATCATACTTGAATCACATTATATTTATATTTTCATCACATTAGCTCAATAGTGTCACAAAAATAAGCCATGTACTTTAAATGACTTGCTCAGCATAACATAAATCATGTTTTCAACAAAGGTTAGAGTGAAGACAAGAGCGAAAATGTGTCTGTCTACAAATGTTAATCAAACATTTTTATGTCTTACAACATGGACATAATGATAAATGGGCTGAGGCGAAAATGACCTTTCAATAATCTTACAACTGTAGTCCGTTAACCGGGAAATTAGTTCATGCTGGTCAGCTAGCTAGCAGTCTTTACTTTAGCAACTCAAATCAGAGGCTAGCATTAGCGGTCTGAGGCTAAAACTGGGATTAGTGGAACTCTGTCTGAAACCCTTCAAAGTCTGCAGTAGAGGCAACTGTAAAGCAAAAGTATCATTATAGAACTCATTAGAGTCCTAAAATTATTTCTTCCTGCTTACACATTAGTAGAACCATGAAGTTTTCACTTTTCCCAGTTATTTATATCACTGACTTTAGCTCATTAGCCAGCTAGCAGTCACAGCTGTGTAAAACCCAGAGAGAAGCAGACAGTTAACTATAGTATTAATGAATACTGGTCTTTATCCTGCCACTGGAGGCCAAAACTGATAGTATCATAGCAAAAAAAAGAACAACCGTTGTATTCACTAAAATGGAAAGCTTAAGTAATATTAAACCTAAATCACAATTATTTTTTAAAATAAGTCAAGAAAATATTCCTGACTTTTCTGGTTACAGCAGATGTGGTGGATCATAAATTTGATTAGTTTTGAAGTTGTACATCTCTGTTCCTTACATTTCATGTCATGCCTTTATTAATGTTTTATTTGTTGCTTTGACTGTTTTTCGAATAGAATATACAGTGGGAATATAGAGGGAGATAAGTAGTGAAAGTTTTGTCTGGGTTGATTGTGCGTTGATCCATTGGTAATGCCTCAGGGCTCCAGTAGGTGTGTTCGCGCGCCTCCTTCACTCAATACAGACGAGTGAGAGTGAGAGCTGCGTGTCTGTGCCATTCTTTCACCTCTCCTCACTATTTCCCCTGTTTAAGGTAACTGTCATGCACAAATCTGTATAAATGTGTGTTACTGTTGATTATTACGTTATCATTGTTCATTGTAGCGAAAGATGTGAATTGCGGACTATTTTGGCTGAGAAGTTCAAGTTAATCTCTGTTGCTGTGTATGCTAGTTTTCGCTAGTACTCCGCCATATTGTGTGAAGATTTTTCTGTTACTGTCTATATAGGTTTTTGTCTAATGTTACAGTTAATGTTGTCTAAAGTATTTTCATAAACTCAATACAGACGAGTGAGAGTGAGAGCTGCGTGTCTGTGCCATTCTTTCACCTCTCCTCACTATTTCCCCTGTTTAAGGGCACAACATTTGGAGGCACTGCTGGGATGATTGATTTGAGGACCATCCCTGACCTGTAAGAGAAATCCTCTCGTTGATCATCCCCCCCCAGACGACCCAGGTATCAGAAAGGAGCAAAGCAAGGCAGCAGAGGCATCGCTAGACCTACGTTGGTGTCTGTATCCTGAAGTGAAAAAGTGGCCACTAGGGGGCAGTAAAAGCCAACTAAGTCTGAACATTTCTCAGCTGACTGCTTGTGCTAACTCGTCTGACAACATGGAGTCTGAATTAGAAAAGCTAGAGCTGGAGATTAAAGGAACACTGTATCAACTGACCTTAGACCAGCTGATTAAATTATGTGATGTACTTCAAATCTCCGGACCAGGAAAAGAGTTTGTGATTAATAAAACGCGCAGTCAGCTAGTCTCACATTTAGTTAAGCACCTTGAACGCACAGAGCTGGCTACCCGAGAGGACGAAGGTATGTCAGAACTTCTTAATGTCCAGGACATTATAAGTGACATACAAATGGATAAAAAACAAAGTGTGAATGAAACAGTGGATCCAGCTGTTCAGGACCAGGAAAGCAGCCAGGAGGAGATAGAGACATTAAGACTGCTCTTACAACAAAAAGAGGGTGAAATGCATGACTTGATGAGGAATAGCATGAATCCTGCCTTAAGTCCTCGCACCCCAGTGAGAAACATTGTTCCAACAGCACCAAACAGTTCCATGTGGCGCAAAGATTTTAAGATATCAGGCCAAATAGGAGAGCCGGGGCAAAAAGACAGGCTGACATTTTCTAGTCTGGCCAGACAAATTGAAAGTGGGATCAATAGAGGCTACCCAGAATCAGAAATCACTGATGCTGTAATTCGTGCTATCACGCCGGGCTTGCAGCTAAGGAGTTATCTTGAAGGAAAAGAAAACCTCACATTACCTGCCCTTAGAAGAATCCTCAGGTCTCATTACCAGGAGAAAGGTGCCACAGAGTTATACAAACAACTTACCTCTGAGGTTCAGAGTAGTAAAGAGACACCCCAAAATTTCTTGATCAGGACAATGGACTTGAGACAGAAAATCCTGTTTGCTTCTCAGGAGGTTGAGTCCAGTCTAAAGTATGACCCAGCACTAGTCCAGAGCCTTTTCATGCATACTGTCCTGACTGGTCTTCAGAATGACAATATTAAAAGTGACCTGCAACCTTACCTCCTGCAGACAAATACTTCAGATGAGTTGTTGCTTGAGAAGGTAAATATTGCAGTCGCAAATGAAAAAGAAAGACAGGACAAAAAGAAACACGCCGCTCCATCACGAGTAACAGCTGTAAATACTGTCCAGTCTAATGATTCCCCAGTGGGAAAGAGAAGCACAGCCCAAGAGAAATCAGCTCCTCTACCCCCTGATCTTCTAACAGAAATAAAAGAAATGCGTGCTGACATGGTGCTGCTGAAAGACTTGAGGGCTGAAGTTTCCCAAATCAGAGAAACCATTCAAAAGACAACCCCAGCACCTCAGCAGCCTTTCCCCATTAAGGCTGAACAAAACTGCATGCCATTTTACCACCAGCACTCTCCTGCAGCAGCACAGGAATACCACTCAGCACATGGACCTGGGCATGTGCATGGGACAGCACAGTTTCAACAAAGATTTGCACCACAGCGATATTATCCCTCACCACGTCACCGTCCCAGATGTTTTGCATGTGTGCAGGCAGGTGAGGAATATTGTCAGCATTGCTTTAGGTGTGGGAGTCGTGAGCATTTCCGTGCAGGTTGTAAAGCACCTAGACTGACCAAATCAGATAAAGGGAGCCCTTTAAACTAAGGGAGGTTGCTCCCACGGGACATGGGGCAACCGACAGCATTGAAAAGTCCCAATATTGTGCTAACTGTGAGGGAAAGGAAGAGAGTATGAAGTTAAAATGTTGTTCTGTTTGTAAAATAACATTGTACTGCTCAAAAGACTGTCAAGAGACACACTGGTCTGTGCACAAAAGATACTGTAAGCCGTATACATGTTCATCTATTAAGAAACAGGAAACACAGTCAAGTTGCAAACCAAAGTGTAGGAAAAGCAGTAATTCAGTGAAGACGCCTACTGTAAAAGAGCTTGTAGGAGAGAAATGTCTCATTCAGTGCTTTCTGCACAACCAAAGAATCCAGGCACTTTGGGACACAGGTTCACAAATTTGTGCTGTAGATGCGGCCTGGAAACAGACCCATTTGCCTGATGTCCAACTAAGAGATATGGCAGAACTAGTAGACCCACTTGAACCACTGCAACTTGAAGCTGCCAATGGGACGGAAATACCATATATTGGTTGGCTCGAGGTAAGCTTCAGACTTACTGCTAATGATGAAGATCTGCTAATACCTGTGTTAGTATTAAAAGGCAACCAACAGTCATGCCCCATAATTGGCTTCAATGTGATTTCACACCTAGTTGCAAACAGAGTACAGGATCAGACAAACAATAAGAATAAAGAGAAACTCATGAAAACAGTAAAAGTAGCTTTTCCTCACCTCAGAAAGAGTAGGGCAAGAGCTTTTGTTAATGCAGTGACGGTGGGACAGCCATGTGAGCACAGTGTAAGAACAACAAATGAGAGAGTTGAAGTGCCTAAACACAGCTCCATCCAAATCGAGTGTCGAGTGCAAGCCCCACCTTTCAAAGAAGATAGAACTCTGATCTTCGAGCCTCATGAGAACCCACAGTGGCCTGAAGGACTCGAGTTCTGTGATACCCTTGTTTTAGTAAAGACTGGTATGACACCAAAAATTATCATTAGTGTACAAAATCCCACTAGCCATGACATCACACTGTCAAGTAGGACTGTTATTGGAACTGTGCAGTCTGTTGCATCAATATATCCTGCTAATGTATTCAAAACTGACTGCCTTCCTGCTGCATCAGTCTGTCCCATCCAGGCTAAGAGCTCAGGTGAGAACACACCTAAAAGTGAACAATGGGACCCACCTGTCGACTTGACTCACCTGAATGACCACCAGAGACAAGCTGTTAGTCAGATGTTAAGAGAAGAATCAAATTCATTCTCTAAATCTGATGATGACATAGGCTGTGTTGAAAACTTGCAAATGAACATTTCATTGAAAGATAATGAGCCAGTCACACGGACTTATCTCTCTGTACCAAAACCCTTGTATCAGGAAATGAAAAACTACCTACAGGACCTAATAGCTCAGGGGTGGGTGGAAAAATCAAACTCATCTTACTCCTCTCCGGTAGTCTGTGTGAGGAAAAAAGACGGTACACTGCGCTTGTGTATTGACTACCGAGAGCTGAATAGGAAGACTCACCCAGACCGCCACCCCATCCCCAGAGTACAAGACATCATGGACAACTTAGGTGGCAACACTCTCTTTTCTCTACTGGACCAGGGTAAAGCATACCACCAGGGGTTCATGGGCAAAGACAGTAAACACCTAACAGCTTTTGTGACCCCCTGGGGCCTGTATGAGTGGGTCAGAATCCCATTTGGACTGATGAATGCTCCGGCAGCATTTCAACGCTGCATGGAGGAGTGCTTAGAAGGGTTAAGGGATGAAATATGTGTGCCTTACCTCGATGATGTCCTTGTCTTTAGCAGAACGTTTGAGGATCATGTTGAGGACGTCAGGAAAGTGCTGCGCCGACTCAGGGAGTACGGAATCAAACTCAAACCAAGGAAGTGTGACCTGTTTAGGACAGAAGTGAGGTACCTTGGCAGGATTGTGTCAGCAGAGGGAAGCAGGATAGACCCCGCAGACACCGCTGCTGTAACAGCTTTGAAAAACAAACGGCCAGGTACTGTTGGTGAACTAAGAGCAATGTTGGGCCTACTAAGTTATTACAGACAATACACCAAGGATTTTGCCAGAATTGCAAATCCTCTGTATGACTTGCTCAAGGGACCTGCAGATGCTGAGATCCAGCGAAACACAAGATTAAAGTGGCAAACAAAGCGAAACAGGTGTAGTGTCCCTTCGAGTACACCTATTGAGTGGACTGACATGCACCAGTTAGCACTAGAGCAGTTGATAGACTGTCTAACTCAGCCCCCTGTTCTAGGCTTTCCAGAATTTTCACAGCCATTTACCCTCCACACTGATGCGTCAAACCAGGGATTAGGTGCCGTGTTGTACCAAAAGCAGAATGGAAAGCTTCGTGTGATTGCTTATGGTTCCCGCACTTTAACTGCAGCTGAGAAGAATTACCATCTGCATTCAGGCAAGTTAGAGTTTCTTGCTCTCAAGTGGGCTGTCACAGAAAAATTCCGTGATTACCTATATTATGCACCATTCTTCACCGTGTACACCGACAATAATCCACTTACCTATGTACTGTCCACTGCCAAATTGAATGCAACAGGGTGTCGATGGGTAGCAGAACTGGCAGATTTCCACTTCACAATTAAATATCGCCCTGGTAAAGAAAATGTGGATGCAGACAGCCTCTCAAGGATGCCAGTAGACATGGAAACGTTTATGAATGAATGCACAGAGGAAATGGCGTATGATGTAATTGGAGCAACCACACAGGCGGTGGAAAGGCAGGATGACTCCAATGTGTCATGGTCCATGGGTGTCTCAGTCAGGTGTTCAGCCATGGCCACAGATGTTTCCATCATTCCACTGACAAAAGGCCAGATCAAACAGGACCAGAGAAGTGATCCGACTATTGGACCTGTAATTCAGTGTAAACTAACACAGGAAAAACCATCACGTTCAGAACTAAGACAGCTCAGCCCACAGGTCATATGTCTCCTGAGGGAGTGGGAGAAATTGGAGATGGATGAGAATGGGATCTTGCACAGAAAAACAGCAAACAGAAAACAGTTGGTCACACCAGAAATACACAAAAGTACTGTACTAAAGGAGCTACATGATGAAATGGGCCATCAAGGTGTAGAGAGAACATTGTCACTGATACGGGACCGGTTTTACTGGCCCTATATGCAACGGGAAGTAGAGGATTATGTGACCAGAAGGTGTGTTTGTATAAAACAGAAGAAGCCGTGTCATGAGAGCAGAGCACCACTGACTAATATTGTCACTACTCAGCCATTTGAACTTGTCTCAATTGCTTTCCTGCACCTTGACAAGTGCAAAGGGGGTTATGAATACATCCTTGTAGTCATTGACCATTTCACACGCTTCGCCCAAGCGTATGCCACAATGTCCAAATCAGGTAAAACGGCTGCAGACAAAATCTTTAATGACTATGCTTTAAGATTTGGCTTTCCAGCACGAATACATCATGATCAAGGTGCTGAATTTGAAAATCATCTGTTTGCACAACTGAAAAACTACTGTGGAGTTGCTGGGTCCCGGACTACTCCTTACCATCCCCAAGGGAATGGACAAGTGGAGCGGTTTAATAGGACACTACTCCAGATGCTGAAAACACTCTCGGAGAGTCAGAAAACTAACTGGAAGGACTCGCTTAACAAACTGATTTATGCCTACAATTGTACCCGCAGCGAGGTAACTGGATTTTCCCCTTTTTACTTGTTATATGGACGCTCCCCACGATTGCCAATCGACATGCTGTTCAGCTTGACCTCAGAACAAGGAGATGGCAATCATCATGACTACATGGTAAAATGGAAACAAGGCATGGAAGAAGCATATGAGATCACCAGAGAAAACGCTCATAAAGCAGCTGTAAGAAGTAAAAGACATTATGACAGCAAGGTGAAGAGCTCAGTATTACAGCCAGGTGATCGTGTTTTAATAAGGAACATGACACCTCGAGGAGGTCCAGGCAAGCTGAGGAACCACTGGGAGGATGTGGTTCACACAGTCGTTCGTCAGGTCAGCAGAGATATCCCAGTTTATGAACTCAGACCTGAGAAAGCAAAAGGGAGATCAAGGATATTGCATCGCAATCTCCTTCTGCCATGTGACCATCTGCCTGTTGAAACTGAAGTGCAACCACGAACAAGAAAAAGAGCTGTGGAGACAAGTGAGGAAGTGGAACAAGCTGAGGAAGAGGATGACGATGATGAGTACTATCCAGTGTCATCTCAGCAGCCATTTGAGCCACTTTACCCTCCGACACTGACTCCTATGAGCACTGATAAACCAGCCAAACACCTTCAAACAGTGGAAAACATGTCATCTGAGCCAGAGAATGAACATGAAGTACTGAACCAATGTGAACAACTACCTGACCAACAGGAAAATTATGTTGAGGAACCATCAGTGGAGGAACCCGTTCCTGTACCTGTTCCAGACAAACACAGCAGGACCAGTGAACAAGAGTATCATCGACCGAGTAGAGAGCGCAAGCCACCAAAGATCTTCACATATGATCGGCTTGGTTCCCCAGCTTGTTATAATCTGAGAACAGCATCACATCATACACACTTCATGGTTCCACAGACTGTTCAGGCATACTGCCACTGATAACTGTATGGACTTGAGTGAAAAGAAACATTGTGATCACACACGAAACACATTACTGAACAGAGACAATGTACTTACACTCCACACACCACAAGTAAATGGACTGTTTAACACAGAATTCACATTCAAAGTGACTTTTGGACATTGAACTGATTCATATGGAGCTTGCAGCTTAACACACACATCCAAAGCACACCACATGGCTACAGCCACTTATATCACTTTCATGGACCTTTGTCAAAAGAGAGAGTGACTGCTTTGACAAACTGCACTGAAAGGACTTTGTTTACAAGCCAGCAGCAGACTGTGTTAATGTAACTGCATGGACACTGTAATTCATACAGACTGTATGAGAACACTGAAAGACTTTGGGTAATAACCCACACTAAAGAATGTATGAAAAGAGTTCCAGCTTGTGAAACTATTTTTGTAGAGTACATATAAGGTACAAGAAACAGTTATAGTATGCAATGATTTATTGTATGTGGGTTTGGTGATACTAATGGTCATAACTCCACTTTGTGCTAAATGTTAAACATTTGGATGTTGAGGACAACATCTATTCTGAGGGGGAGTATGTGGTGGATCATAAATTTGATTAGTTTTGAAGTTGTACATCTCTGTTCCTTACATTTCATGTCATGCCTTTATTAATGTTTTATTTGTTGCTTTGACTGTTTTTCGAATAGAATATACAGTGGGAATATAGAGGGAGATAAGTAGTGAAAGTTTTGTCTGGGTTGATTGTGCGTTGATCCATTGGTAATGCCTCAGGGCTCCAGTAGGTGTGTTCGCGCGCCTCCTTCACTCAATACAGACGAGTGAGAGTGAGAGCTGCGTGTCTGTGCCATTCTTTCACCTCTCCTCACTATTTCCCCTGTTTAAGGTAACTGTCATGCACAAATCTGTATAAATGTGTGTTACTGTTGATTATTACGTTATCATTGTTCATTGTAGCGAAAGATGTGAATTGCGGACTATTTTGGCTGAGAAGTTCAAGTTAATCTCTGTTGCTGTGTATGCTAGTTTTCGCTAGTACTCCGCCATATTGTGTGAAGATTTTTCTGTTACTGTCTATATAGGTTTTTGTCTAATGTTACAGTTAATGTTGTCTAAAGTATTTTCATAAACTCAATACAGACGAGTGAGAGTGAGAGCTGCGTGTCTGTGCCATTCTTTCACCTCTCCTCACTATTTCCCCTGTTTAAGGGCACAACACAGACAGCAGTTAACAAACGAATTTAACAACTCTTTCTGAATAAAAGCATATATTCTTTTTAAATACATTATTTTAATAAAAGCTTTAATATTCACCACATAAACATGAAGGTAATTTCTGCAGCTCCAGAGTCCAAATCCAATGTAATGGGTAGCCTCCCTCTTACTTTTCTCTCCTTTTGGGGTTCTTGATCCCACAATGTATTGTAGTAGTTAAGAAATACAGGAAGATCACCTGTAGGTAACTTATATGGTAAGTTCCTTCTCATTTATACAGTACATTGTACTGTTTTCTGTGTTCGGCAACTGGGAGTTACCAGAGAAGTTAAAAAAGAAACAGCAATTGGACAAAGGCATCTGGTCTAAAAAAGGAAAACAACAACAATTACATCAATTTATATTGTTTTATCTTTTCAAGAACAGGTCACAGTGTTCATGTAAATAATCGCACTGCCAGAGGAGGGAGACAAAAGCTTTTGCCACAGTTGTGAGGCAATTCAAATCTTGTTACAAGTTGAAGGAAACCGCTTCCCAAGCTAGAGTTAAGCACCTGATGAGCTGTATCGTGTAGGGAAAGGTGGCTGTGATATATGCAACTTTCCAAGGAAAACAGAACAATATTTTAGTTTCATGTTAATTAGTCTAATCACTGCTGTGTACCACAGCTGTATTTCTTATGGATCTGGAACCTTTCCAGAGGACCTGATGCCTTTTCATAAACTGAAATAACAGAGGACCAGGCACACCAAAGGACACCTCACAGCTCCTCAATGCAGACATGGTCAGTACAGGTTTTCTCAGGAGAAATTTGTAATTAACTTAAAAATTGAAAGAGATGTGGCATTATAATGTAAATGCAATGAATTAAACTATTTTTTAGATTTTACTATAAAGCTAATTTATTATTGTTGCTTTAAATAAATGTCATGTTTATTGATTAATGTTAAAGTACATGTGGAAGTACTCCCAGAACTCAGTAACAGCAGAGGTGGTGTTGGTGATGGTGGTTTGACAGAAATCAGAAGAGCTGTACAGCTGGCAGAATTTAAATAGATTTGAGAAAGACTGATAAAACTATACACATGAGGAATTACAATTTTAGACAATAAGGAGGAGTTGTTAGCTCCACAGTCAGTGTCATAGAAATTACGGCTTGCCCTACCACAGAGTTTCATTAGACTGCTGGAAATGGATAAAGCATGACAACTTCCTGCTTTGCGCAGCTGTTCATTACTGGCAACTGTAGGCAGATCCAAAAATGTGTGCCCTTAGTGCGATGCTTCCTTTACTTTATTTTGGCTATGCGTTATTTTTTTATTCTTTGTGGGCTTCACTTCTTCACTGCAAAATAACTGCAATGTGCCATTTAGAAAAAAGAAATAACTATCTCTGATTTGGCTCTACTTTCTCTACATGGTAGCTGATCTCTGACCCTCCACACAGCTGGAAGCAGCACTAGTGGTAGTACTTCAAATGATAACAATATTAAAATGCACTGGAAGGTATTTGTGGTTAATTTCAACACAGCTGGATGTTTACTGCCTTCTTCATGGTGTAGTACTTTCAGGCCTTTAATTTTAAGAAAACCCCATAGTCGAACCTTACTTGTGTAAGGTAAGGTTTGACTAAGTAAGGTTATTTCATGTTGCCCAGACCCACCAGAATATATTCTGTTTTGTTGGCCCACAGTCCTCCGTCCTCAATAATTGTTGAATACCTGTTTTTCTTACTCTGTTCCTCTCAAGATCAAAGACTTGACCTGTTGCTGCTGTGCAAAAATGGACTGGCTACCCAAGCTCATTATTCATTTACCAATCAAATCAAGTTAGGGGGCGTGTGACACTCACAACAGCCGTAACTGGTACAGCGTGCTGCATATTTTGATAAGCACTTGTGTCATGTACACAGTCAAGCTGACCTGCTGACTAAACACTTTCTGTCCTTATACTATCACGGTTACTTTTACAATTATTAAGCAGTTACTTTTTTATATAGGATCAGGTAGATTTGAATAGCTTTAATAAATATAATCATCATTTAAAAACTGCATTTTGTATTTACTCAGATTGTTTTTGTCCAATATAAAAATATTTCTGTTGATCTGTAACATCTTAGGGATGACAAATTTCCCAAAAAATTTTAACAATAATGTATAATGAGTCTAAGGGAAAAAAAATATTTAATGTGCTGAGTGTTCACGAGTGTGTTCACTTGTGTGTGCACTCAGCTACTTCAAGGTTGTTCTTGCAGTGAATGATAGTTGATCTCTAAATATAATATAAAATAATTGGGATGCAAAGAAAGAAAGAAATGTAAACACCAACAATGGGATTCTTTCCATATAATAATCTACTACCTTGTGGCTATTTATCTACCACTGTCGTCTAGTATACAGACATGGACAAAATTGTTGTTACCCTTCGGTCAATGAAAGAAAAACTCACAATGGTCACAGAAATAACTTTAATCTGACAAAAGTAATAATAAATAGAAATTTAGGGGGCTGGGGCCAGTCTAGAACACCTTGTGTGATGATGTACCCCAGGAACGCCACAGTGTCCACGTGAAACTCGCACTTCTCCGCCTTTACGAATAGCTTGTTCTCCAACAAGCGTTGAAGGACCTGCCTCACGTGGACCTCATGCTCTGCTAGTGACTTGGAAAAGATGAGAATATCATCAAGGTAAACAAAAGCACAGCGGTTAATAAAGTCTCTGAGGATGTCATTTACCAAAGCTTGAAAGACAGCAGGAGCATTAGTCAACCCAAACAGCATAACCAGGTACTCGAAGTGGCCCAAATGTGTCTTAAATGCCGTTTTCCACACATCTCCCCATCTGATCCTCAGCAAGTGGTATGCATTGCGCAAATCGAGCTTGCTGAACACTGTCGCCCCCTGAAGCAGTTCGAAGGCAGAGGAAAGGAGAGGTAAGGGGTACTTGTTTTTGACAGTGATGCTATTGAGTCCGCGGAAGTCAATACATGGCCGAAGAGATTTATCTTTCTTCTCCACGAAGAAAATACCTGCACCTACTGGAGATTTTTCCATGGCCTCTCTTTCTGGTTGGGTAAGGCTACACAGGCGGCCAGATGGTAGGGGGGCCCCGGGAAGGAGATCAATAGCACAGTCGTAGGGCCTGTGAGGCGGAAGCGAGCGCGCCTCATCCTTGCTAAAGACGGCCGCAAGGTCGTGGTACACGGGAGTAACTGCTGACAAATCAGGTGACTCGGAGGGTTTACTGGAGGAGAGTGAAGCGATCGGGGGCGTGGCAGACTTGAGACAGTTCATGTGGCACTCAGCACTCCACCCTGTCACTCGCTCCTTTCTCCAATCAATCTGAGGGTTATGTTGTACAAGCCACGAATGTCCTAACATGAGCGGGGTCAATGGAACCAAAAACACAAAGAAGCATGACTTTTCAGTGTGGTTGCCAGACAGTGTGAGTGAAAGTGGTTCAGTTACGTGTGTGATGTCAGGTAAGCGTTGACCAGAAAGGGCAGAAACACGGAGCAGGTCAGGCAGTAACTTAACTTCAATGTTCAACTTAGAGGCTAGCGAAGAGTCAATGAAATTTTGCTCAGCACCTGAATCGACTAGAGCAGAAAGTGAATGGGCAACGATTCGTACTGTTAGCTTGACAGGCAACATGAGACGGGGGGAGAGTGTTTGTTGGAAAGATCGCCCACCAGTATCCTCTCTACTACTGGCGGGCGCGCCCTTTTGCCAGAGCCGGTGAATCCATCCTACCTGAAAAAACATCCTACCCAACGGTTCTGCGCAGACGCAGCGTATGCGCACAACACCAACGCCGAATTAACTTCTTTTTCTGTCTGTCTGTGAAGGTTCTCAGTCATCCAGGTCATCGTAGTCAAAGGAGTTTGCAAAGAAAAGCGTCTGGACTTCTTTAAGTTGCTTGAAGAGTTTTGTCTTTCGGGTGAACCAGTTTCTGTCTGAGTGTGTTGCTGGGTCTGAAGTACACTGGGATGTCGTGCTTGGAGAAAACTCCCCTGAGTTTCTCTGATACACCGGCTACATAGGGGATGACAGACGCAACAACGTTGTCATCCCCTATGTAGTCCATTTTAGAGTTGTTAATTGTTGTTGAAAAGCCTTAATGGATGTGGCCTGTTGCCGTCATTTGGCAGGAAACCAAAGAATTTCAGCCAAAAGAACATCTGAAAATTTTTTTTATCCAGAACACAGGTTAGCCAGTGATATATTTGAATTACTTACTCTGAAAAGCTTAATGTTTACACAGAAATCTTAGAGACTGATTTGTATAAGCCAGTAGCTTCACAGTTTGCGTAAAAGTCCATTCTGGAGATGACAATTCTTCAGAAGGCTTAATGGATGTGACCTTCTGCCATCATTTGACAAGAAAACTAATAGCACACACTAAAACTGTGTACTATTAATATGAAAACTTTACTTTCTTGTACAAAGACTGAGTGTGTGAAAATGGTAAAATAACTAACTATAAGCTGTGTTCAAGGTCATGACGCACTTTAAGATAAGATAAACCTTTTTTAGTCCCACAAGTGGAAAATTGCTATTATTATTATTATTATTATCATTAATATTATCATTTGCTTTTATGTATCTTCATTATCAGGCTGATGCCTAAATGACTTTGGAAACTGAGCTCCACAGCTTAATAGACAAAGATTGGATCTACAAACTGGTCTCCTGTTATTATTTTTGCCTGTTTATCAATACTGGTGGGAATTCTTGTGTGCTGTATGGATTGATTAAAAATATCAGTTTGCTTTCAATGCTCCATTTATTTTTCCACAACAGCCATTGATACGTTTGAATGACTACTTCTGAAAAGCTTAATGTTTGCCTTGAAATCTTAGACAGTGATTCATTTAAACTAGTAAACGTTTCTGGCATTTGTGGTTGACATGTTGCTCTCCTGTGAGTCAGTAAACACTTTCCGACTAAGAGTATAGGCTCAGTAACTAGTTGTCAGAATACAACATTGTTTATGTCATACTTTATGGCACTTATTCATGTATAGATGGACATTAAAGCAGAGTTTGCTTCAGAGAAGGCTTTGTCACCCTATGTCAAGGGTCATAGCCAATGATTAAATTTTGGAAAATGAAGAAGGAAGAATTATATATATATATTAGATATTTCCCTCTCGCCCCTGCAGGCGGTCTATCCTTCAAGCTCAGGTCCTCTACCAGAGGCCTGGGAGCTTGAGGGTCCTGTGCAGTATCTTAGCTGTTCCTAGGACTGCGCTCTTCTGGACAGAGATCTCCGATGTTGTTCCTAGAATCTGTTGGAGCCACTCGCCTAGCTTGGGAGTCACTGCACCTAGTGCTCCAAATACCACTGGGACCACTGTTACCTTCACCCTCCACATCTTCTTGAACTCTTCTCTGAGCCCGTGGTATTTCTCAAACTTCTCGTGTTCCTTCTTCCTGATGTTGCTGTCATTCGGAACCGCTACATCTATCACTACGCCCGTCTTCTTCTGTTTGTCTACAACCACTATGTCCAGTTGGTCACCATTATGTCACCATTTTGTCCGTCTGTATCTGGAGGTCCCACAGGATCTTAGCTTGGTCATTCTCGACCACCCTTGGGGGCGTCTCCCGTTTTGACCTCGGGACCTCCAGGTCATATTCGGCGCAGATGTTTCTGTATACTATGTCGGCCACTTGGTTATGGCATTCCAGGCCTGCACCAGGGGTCTTGTGATAGACCCCAGCCTCTATGGATCTTGTGCTCAGAGCTTTATTCCTGTGCTGCCATGATTAGTGCCTCTGTGCTGTCTTTCAGTCCAGCTTTGTCCAGCCACTGGTAGGACCTCTGGATGTCAGCCACTTCCTCTATCTGCCGGTGGTACATACTGTGCAGCGGCCTATCCTTCAATGATTGTTGACTGATTGCTTGAATTGATTGAAGTCTTTATTTCCTTAAGTTCCTCCTCTTCCTCGGGTTTCTGCTGTCTGAGGTATTCACTGAGCAGACATATAGACATACAGACACAGACGAACAGGCACACACAGACACAAGCGTACATTCCCACCCTCATGCACACATATACAAATGCTCATCACTCGCCCAATGTGGAGAAAAACATAAATGGACACTGTACATGCACTCACACTCCCCAAACATACTGTATGTGTTATCAGAGTATGAGTAATGTGGATGTGTAGGATGTGGAATAAAATTGAGGCACAGGTGGCCAGAGGGGGACAGAGGGGGAATGCCTCCCCTGCTCCCTGGTGACACACCTGCATCCCAAGGCCCTGCTTGTGTGGGTGGGAAGTGGGGGGGGGGGTCCATCCGGACCAGGGCCCACGACAGTAGCACCGCCAAACCCCACAGAGCCCGGGGCGGCCTAATCGACCCTACCGCAGAGGAAACTACCCACACCCCATCATTCAATCATCAGCAAGATGTAACAAGCTCCCTGGCGGTTGAAGCGGCCCCCAGTTCCGCCAATGCACTGGAGGCCCCCCCGCACCAGGGCTGGCCCCTCGTGCACACACCAACCAAGACCAAAGCCCCCGAGGCCCAGCAGGAGACCCTGACTGGAGGAGAAGCACCCCTGCATCCCCAAGCCCCCGAGCCTGTCCCGGACCCAACCAGTGGCTGACAGGCTACCCGGCCAGTAACCTATGTGCACCAGCACAGATCCTCCCCAAGCTCTGCTGCCCGCAGCCACCAGGAAAACGCCACCCAAGAGCCACCCGAGCCCCTAGCCAGGTCATGAACACAACCCCCGGGTTGAGCCCTCAGCTCAGTGAAAAACCTTTGTTTTTAATATAAGATTGTTTCTATAGGTCAAACTTTGTAATAAAAGTGCATGAAAGGGTCAGCAACCTGATCCACAAAGAGGTCAGTCATTCCTGGTGTCCTGTGTGGTTTGAATAAGTTACATAAGTTAAAGATGTGACCTTAAGTTTAATGTTCACACTAAAATCATAGAAGGCCTGAGAGTGATGTGTTCAGAACAGAGTGTATTTTTAAAAATGTTGATTACTTATCAATCATTTAAGACTACTTGGGAATTCAAATGTTTGTCTTCCAGTATAAACAGGGCACCGCACACATTTAAAAAGAGTGCACTTCATTCACCAACAGTAGACACTTGGAGCATTTCAACTTCATAACAAGCAGGTAAGAACAATGGGTATTACAAACTTCAAGAGAATGTCTTTTTTGTGTGTGAAAAACAGCTTATGTTTCTACTTTATGTGTCAGTAAACTGTGGCAATTTACAAGACTCTCAAATGTATTTTTGAATCATTTGAACAGACAAATTTAGTTTGTGTGGTTGTCTAATGTTACATAAGTTGCCTGACTGTGTGCGATTGATTTTTTACTTCGGTATAGTTAGAAAACATGCAAACTGAGACACTAGTCAGCGGAACTATCAGGTCAATCTGACAATATAAACCACATGAATGTCAATTTTCTTTAGGCAAGCCCTACTTATTATATAAGTCGATCACACATCATATTTTTTTTTATAACAATTTGCCAAATTATTGTGACCAAAAGAATTCCCTTAAGTCTAAATATGTAATACCTACTGCTAGGACTGGGCGATATGACCCAAAATTCATATCTCGATATTCTTTAGCTGGATGGCGATATATGATATATATCTCAATATTTTTTAAAGCCATAAAGTAAGAACAAAAAGAGAGTTCTTAGTCAAAGCTGTGTCCCAAATCTCACATAGGTACTTTTATTAGCATACAGCATAGATGTACAAGAAAAAATTACTCAGAAATAAATTATCAGCATTTATTAAATAATAATGATCCATAAATAAAATAAAACAATGTTGTTTTTGCGCATAACAAAAAGCTCACAATTGTGCAGTCAAAATGTAAACTAAAAGATGCTGAGCATAATAACAAAGACAGATTTCACAGCTGCTCTGTTCCCACGTTCTACTGTGTGACCGACAGCCTGGAGTTTGAAATCCTCTTTGTAACCGTGTCTCTTAACAGGTGCCATTTGTGGTCCTTAAACACGCACAATACGGTAATATTACCTTGAAGCAGAGTACTATTACTCCAGGCTCCTCGGTAGCCGTAATGCTCCAACAATCCATCAAGCAGTGCAGCTTCGTAGCTTACCAAAGTCATACTAAAACATTTTTGAAAGGTTTCTGAGCGGTGTACCACATAAAATCGGTTCGCGTTCAGTAAGCACAACCAGAATTCAAACATAAGGCACACTGTCGATTTTTGAGAAAATGAAAGGATTTTAGGCGTCAACGCGTTAGCCCGGTTAGCTCGTTAATGCTGTCCAGCCCCACGCACGGGGCGATCCGCGGTAACTCGTTAACAGAGATTTGCCCCGTTAATGCAGTTATGGTGTTAACGTCACGCTGACAGCACTAAAATAGTAATCTCCAAATGTTTTTTTTAACCGACCAGCTCCTCTTTGATAGCTGCCGTGTCCATCCTGTCATTGCCTGCAGGTGAAGCGATGGGGGAGGGGGAGTTGTGTTCAGTGAAGGAGAGAGGCGAGGCAAAGTAACGTTGTGTAGAGACAAAAGTGGACGAAAGAGAGGCAAACTTGCGGCTCCACAAGTATAGTTATAACGCAACATAGACTATATCGATATAAACGATATTGTCACATCTCATATCTCGTATAAAAATATATCGATATATTTAAAAACTCGATATATAGCCCAGTCCTACCTACTGCTGCTGTCTAAACACTTAGCAGAAAAACGTTTGTTGAAACATAATTCTTTTTTTAAAATTTAATTTAAGAAAATCATATTTAAAATAGGAGTGTAAACGAAGAGAGAGAATCTATAACCATAAGTATAAAAAAGCTATGCGTGAGTATTTGGAGTGTGTCTCTGTGTGTGGTGGAGACTGCAGATACACACAGAGAAATAACAGACGTGTGGATCCTACGCGGATTGTTACCTGTTTACTCGTCAATTTGACTCTTCTACCACATTTCCAAAACGTCTGAAAGACAAAAAAAAAAACCCATGAATTTACATTGTTGATAATGTAAGAAGATAAAATCAAACCACTTAAAGCTCTTAACAGCACACTATCAACATATGAAGCCCTTCATCTCGAGATGAACAAAGGAAGAGGAAAAAGAAGTGAGAACATTGTTGGAGACAGGACGGTGGGCCACCAAAACAGAATATCTGGTCGTTGCAGGAAATGTGGTGGATCTTGGCAACATGTGGAGATTTCATTATCTCTGCTACAAGAATGGTGGAGGTGAATTAAAAGGATCATTGCCTTAACTAGCATACAAATAAAAATAAATCACATATTTGATACTACATGAAAAAGTGGTCATTTAAATATATAATATAATTTTTAATTTCATATGTCATGGTTTGAATATTCTCAGGTGGTTAAACATAATATTTAGATTTAATATTTAACATTTAGATTTAACATTTAAAATTGTGTTTTAAATATGAAAAGTTGCAAGTATTTTACTAAATGCTGTAAAAAATGACTCGAAAAAACATGTTTTTGTAAGGTTTTGAGCTAAATGTGGAAAAATGTTGCCGTTAATTTCAGCATGTTTCACTTTAAAAACAGCGCCCCATACCAAAACCCATGAATCACAATAATCAAAGAATATAACTAAAACACACAAAAACACTGGGTCACAGACCCAGTATAGATCCTGGGATATGTGCTTTTGTTGTTTGGATTTGATCAAAATTCTGAAGCACTTTGTGATTCTGTTTGTTTTAAAAAGTGCTATACAATCAAATAATTATTACTGTCTAAAATGGTCAGAATTCTTCATTTAAACATCATTTCCACTATTGCTGTTTAATAAGGGAATTGCAGATTTATAAATTTAAGCTTTCCATAAGTGGTTCAAATTCAAAAAAGGTTCCATACTATAACTTTACATAAACCTTTGAACTTCCAACAGGTGCTGAATGCTTCTCCAACATGATTCAGGACATGGTAGGACAGAAACCATCTGCCTTCTTTAATCTATGCTGGAAATACATCATTCCTCTGCTGACACTTGTGAGCCCAAAAAATGTAGATTTACTGACATAATCAGCTGTCCCTCATGTTTCTAAACAAGTGCAGGAACAAACTGAGATTCTTGTCTGTGAAGGTACTCAGTCATCGAGGTCATAGTAGTCTAAGGAGCTTAGAAATAAAAGCGTCTGGGCTTCTTTAGTCCAGATGTTTTTTGTTCTAAGCTCCTTAAATTGAGATTCTTGTTAATCCAATTCTCAAGAGAGGGCAGTAGCAGGAATAATATTATGGTTTGATCCAGGATTTGAAGCTGCATCATGACTGCTGTGGTACATATTTCAGGATGTCAGGTCTTTTTGGCAGAGTTGGGACCACATCTGTGAAGGCAAAGAAATAATTCCAAACAGCGTGATTGACCCAGAGCAGCTTCTAGCTGTGTGTAAAATAGTAGTGTTTTACTATTTCGCTACATGCCTACTTCTTGCCAGATCTAGAGGTCTGATTGGTGAGATCTCTTTATTGACATGCAATAAAGACTTACTATGAAAAAGTAAATGCCACAAATTCGTCCTGCAAAATTACGCAGTCAGTTTTAAAAATGAGCGAGTTCAAAAAATGTTTTTAACACACAAAATATTTGAGTGACTTTTAAGGGTCTAGTGTCTAAAGGCTTTAAGTGACCCTGATATTACTCACTAGGCTAAGACTTGTTATTGTCTTTTAGAGACGTCTTCATGACTTTCACTGAATGACGTACTATAATCATGTCATATAACCAGGTAACAACCACATATCAAAATTTTGTTTTGTAGTGTTCCTTCATCTTGTACCTTGCTGATTACCAACACCTCTAGATGAATGACTTCTACGTTTACCCTGACTGGGGGTACACAGTAGGATGGGCCATGACTCTGTCTTCTGTTCTCATGGTACCACTATTCGCAGCTGTACAGATGTATTTAACACCAGGCACTTCCAGACAGGTCTGTGCTGAGTCAAGATACTCGTGCTGTTTTGCTTAAAACACACTGCACTGATTTATCTGTGTTATTATTATTTAAAAACATATTCATGAATTGCTAGTCCTTTCCTGTGTTCTAGCATTTGCACGTACTTTGTTGTCCAACTGAGGAACCAGTGACGTGCATAGAAATATAAGCAGTCAAACAAAATGTTGACATTTGTAAAGCTGAAGACCTTTTTTTTTCCACGTTTTTGTGAATTCATTTTATGATTTAATGAATAATTTTTTTGTGAACTCATATTTCTGTACCTCTTTGAATGTGGTAAAATAAGATGCAAACATAAAATAGTCTCAGCATGTTCTCTTGTCATAGCAAAATTGCTTTATACTTCATGCACAGTTTTGTTTTGTTTCCAGTGTGTGATTGTGTAAGTATAATCTAAGTGCTTATCAAAATATGCAACAGGCAGTAACAGTTACTCCTTAACGTGTCTTAAGAAGAACACTTGCTGAGTTTACTGTCATTGCATGCTCATTAAAATGTACAGATCACAGCTGAAAGGTGTAAAAGTTTATGTGTTGATGCACGCTCAATCATCCAGGTAAGAAATTCCCAAAACGTCCAGATGAACAGAATCAGCTTTCTGGGGTGTAAAGGTTTAGTTTTTGTCACTAAAACTAAATACTTCAGATTGATTAAACACTTTTCCTACGAGGAGTCAAGATTCCCTCTGTTATTCAGCAATGATACACTTAATTGCTGAATAACTGTGGCTGACATAACATCCTCACCGTTTCAGATAGCCTCCATCTTCTACCTAGTTGATTAGAAACAACTTGTACATTTACCCTACCTAGGCGTAAGCACTATGATGGAGCAGGACTGTATCCTATGTTCTCTTGGTCCGAATGAAGGCAGTTAGACAGATTTGTTTGTATAATAATTTATTTCAGATCTCTCAGCGTCTAAGCTCAACGTGGTCCGTTCCTCTCGCTTCACTCCAGCGCTTGTCTGTCCTTTATCACCCTACTGAACATCTGTCTTATGATGACAGAAAATATGATGACTTCCCCCTCCCGTGTTTAATGTTACCTGTAAAGTCACATTAGCTATAATCTTCAATCAACAAACCATTAGATTATTCAGCCAAACGCTGAAAAGAATCCATCTTATTTGTGTGCGTATTTTTCTTTTTTCCTTGTTTTGCGCTTTTATTGTATGCCGCCAGATCGGATTCATTTTTAAGCTTTCTTCTGTGCCTTCATTATGTGTCTTTAAATGCTCTGTCAGAACTAATAAAAACTTTCAACACGAGAACACAGCGGCCCAGCTCTCCACTCCCCCCGAACAGATCGAGTGAGGCGGGGAACAGGGTTGCGCCCCGGGGCAGAGTGGCGGGTTGCTGCAGAACGCCAGCCTCGGTTCTGGCTTGATTCTGTGAAACGCTGAGTTGAGAAGAGCTTTGCGTGAGCGGATCGAAGGAACTCACCGAAGCGCTCAAATAACTGGTGGGTTTCTCGGAGCTGCTGAACCACGGTGCTTACGACTTTTCATGTTGCCTGAAATTGCGCGTTGACGGTAAATGTATTGGGCGCGTGGGGTCAATGGGTTGGCCAGATCGTTCTGTCATAAGCAATGCTCACGGTGACCCGGAAAGCAGACGCAGACACGTGATGAGTGTATTAAAAGGTTTATTTACAAAGTAACATAGCACGTCTGACTAAATTAGGCTGGTCGGAGTGGAACTGCTGCAGGAGAGTAACTGGAGTGGTCTGCGTGAAGAGGGAGAGTTAGAGGGAAGGAATGATATGCGGGATACTGTAAATCATGAAAAATGTTGCCTTATTTGTATTTAGAGGCAGCACAGGAAAGGGTAGACTGCGCCCACCGATTCACCTGCTGCAGGAGACAGAACAATCTCAAACTACCCAGTCCCCTAATAACTAGTTTCTAAAACCACCTTAAAAACATTTAGAAAATCAAAAACAGGAAGAAGACAGAAAAAGTACAGAAGTACATCTACAATACACATCCACAATAAGTTATTGTTTATGTCTCTGCCTGGTTTGAATAGGTTACTCTGACAAATATGTGACCTTAAGTTTAATGTTTACACTGAAAGCAGGCCTGAGTGTGACTCGTTTAAACATACATATTCAGGCAGAACTGTCTGTTAATCAATAATTTAGAACATTATAAAGATCAAATGTTGGACTTCCAGCCTAAACACGTGACACCAAAAGGCATTTAAAAAGAGGAGAGCCGAATTCATCAGTAGTAGAGCTTGGTCTTGAAATCAGGGTCAATACTTCATCACTTAACGAACAGGTAAGAACCTGGATGTTACAAAGTTCAGAAAATTAAATTTTCTTTGTGTGTGTGTGTGTGTGAAAACCAGCTTATGTTTAATATTCCACGTGTCTGTATTTATAATAGGTGCCCTTTCCCCCAGCAGCGGATACATCCACAACGCTAATTAATCCTTTCAGAAAAATCTTTACAATGTTCAAAGATCGCTTGACTGATGTTTATTTTTTTGGGTAATGATAAATAATGATAGAATTAATAATGAAAACACTTTGAAACAGTCTGAAGATATTTTGAGAGTTGTTGAGAGTGAGTTTTGACAACACTAACAAAGGAAAGTGTCATTGCAAATGTGTTTGGTTCATTCACTCTTTCACAAATACCTGTGAACACTCGCGTTTTCTCCGGTTCTGCTACTTCTTTAAAGCAGTGTTACTTTTGTTGACCAATATTAGTTTTGTCAACGGTCTTTTTTTCCTGACGAAAACAAGACGACAACTAAATTAAAAGTAGAAATGACATGGTTTGGGTCTTCAACTCAACCAGTTTCACAAGTCTGTAAGTCCCTATAAAACTGGCACCATCAAGGTCTGCGAGCATCTAAAAAATAAAAATAAAAATATGGGGAGCTTCCTCCTGTAAGTGTCTGTAAGCGGTCGATAAATCTGTAAGTCTTAAAAATAGAATCAAATCAGACTTAAAGCCAAACCTTTAAGTGGCTTTATTGTTTCAGTTATCTATGTGTATTGTTGTTTGGTTACTGAAAATGCAATTATTTTGAAAATGCAGGACAAAAAGCTGTGATGAAATTCCACACTTTCGTCAAAGAATAAAAAGGAGATAAAATGTTCGAGATCCAATCAGATTTATTTAAGTTGTGTAGAAAGGTTGAATTTCGAACCTCCCGAACATCTCCAATCACCGGCTGTTTGCAGTCGGTAACTGCTGTCTCGGCTGCTGTTCAACGGTTTCAGTTCTCTTCACTGCGAAAACTCCATAAAAAGCGACAGATTCCATGTGTGAATTTTCACACAAGATATCTGCAAACAGGGGCGGACTGGGACAAAAAAACCCGGCCGATGTGTTCTGGGAATCCGTCCTGACAAACCATCCTACCCGTTGTTTCTGCGCAACTTTATTTTAAAACCCAATTTTAAAATAAAGTTAAGTGGCAAACCGTCCTACCTATTTAAATTTATGCTGGAATTATTGTGTGACAGCAGGAATGTGCATCAAGTACATACGGTAGGACGTTTTGCCAACTTAGGAACGCATATCCGTTAACTCCGATTATGCAAAACACCGGACTGTTAATTTTCCAACATTAACCCTTCCATCACACCTGGCCAAATAACTGTGACCCAAATGATTTACTAAAATCTTATTTTTGCGGTAACTACACAGATTTCGGGGGACAAAGGGGCAAAAAAGTAAAGTCAGCGCGCGTAATTGGAGTGCACCCTGCGGAGACGGCTGAGTGCCTGATGCATGACTGTTACTGGTCAACTGCCACGCGCATTCCCAAAGCGTTATAATAATTTATATTGTTCTATTTATATTGTTCATAACTTAATGATACTACACCAAAACACTTAAAGCTCTCTACTGCACAACAGGCGAAGTCCTTCATCTTGAGATGATTAAAGGAAGAGGAAAGCGAAGTCAGAACACTGCTGGAGACAGAGGACGGTGGGCCAACAAAACAGAATATCTTCTGGTCGTTGCAGGAAATGTGGTGGGTCTGGGCAACGTGTGGAGATTTCCTTATCTCTGCTACAAGAATGGTGGAGGTGAATTAAAAGGATAATTGCCTTGAGTAGCATAAAAAAGATCACATTCGATGCTACATAATCATCTTGGTTTGAATATTCTCAGGTGCCTTTCTGGTGCCATATTGTCTCTTAGCTGTGGTGTGTGGGATACCATTGTTCCTAATGGAGACTTCATTTGGTCAGTACACTCAAGAAGGATTTATCACCTGCTGGAGGAAACTGTGTCCACTGGCACAAGGTGAATTTGTTCAATTAAAATATTAAATCAGCAGGGAAAATAAGAAATTATATCTGAAGTTTTAAATGCTCATGTTGTATTAGCTCCACAGATTACAACATTTTAACCATCATTTTTATTTCCATTATAGGAATTGGATATGGAGCTTTCATAATGAAACTTTATGACTTCAGCTACATTTTAATACAAGTCTGGGCTCTCTTCTACCTCGTGTTTTCATTCAGCTCCCAGCTCCCATGGGTCAGCTGTGAGAATACCTGGAATACAGGTAAGGCAAAATTCAATCAGCAAAAAAGGCATGATATTAGCAACAGTTTTAGATTTGTAAATATATATATGTAAGTCGTAAGTAATGACTGTAATCACACCATAATCCCCCCCAAATAGATGTGAACACTCATGAGAAAACAGTATAAACACGAAATCAGTCTTTCCGTTTTCAGCTTTGTATATTTTTATCTATCATCTTCTTTTATCTATCAGGCTATTACTGTAGTATAGCATTGTATATTACTGTAGTATAGCATAGTATTACTGTAGTATAGTATATATAGTAGTATATAGTATATAGCAGTATATAACAGTTTACCTCACATTAATGGTTAAAATGATAGTTTTCCTGTTCCACCTGGAGCATCTCTTCAGGGAAACTAAACGTATTATTCATACAGACATGTATTTTAGTCATAAAAAACATCATAAACAAATTAGATTCTTTCACTATAAATATACATCAACTATATACAGTGTTGGGGAGTAACGGAATACATGTACCGCCATTACGTATTTAAAATACAAAATATGAGTAACTGTATTCCGTTACAGTTACCGTTTAAAAAGGTGGTATTTAGAATACAGTTACTTTGTTGAAATAAATGGATTACACGGCGGTACTTTCCTGTTTCATATTGTGGCGGGTCAGGACTGTTTGGGTTTTGTTTGACAGCTACGTTCTGTTGTTCCAGGCGGCAGCGTTACGGTTGCCATGGTTACAGGGCGACACTCTCTCTCTCTGCAACTGTGTGTTTCCTGGGTGAGGCCTTTTTGTTGTTGTTGTTGTTGTTGTGCTAAGCTAATAGGCAGAATGCTACAGGGATAGCTCTAAAGAATGTAGCATCATGGGCAGTGTAGTCCGTGCTGCAGCGAGAATGGACTGCCATACACGTTATGTGTCGGTGAGCAAGAGGGAGAAAAAGGAGAGTGGAAAAGTACGAGCTGTCATCGAGCAAAAACAGGAGCTGGAAGCATGTAAATATAATAATAACCACTGCAGCCAAGAAGAGTGCCTGACGAGCACAGTTGTAAAAAAGCTATTAAGACTCGACTGTACGCTGTGTTCGTGTTTTCCTCCGAAACAATAAGTTCCGTTGGAGCAGCCTTTCAACGCCTCTCTCTGGTCGTGTCCAAATTCATGGGCTGCCTCCTCCTGAGGCCGCATTTGTAGACCGATTACGTCACAGCGACGCGCCGAAGGCTGTCCAAATTCATAGGCTGCTCCGAATGCAGCCGACAAATGGGTCCTCATTTTCTCCGAATTTGAGGATGGGTCTGATGTATCCTTCTTTGCCCACCATATCCCAGAATTCATAGCGCGGCCCAGCCAAACTCTAGTTTCCGGTAATGGCGGCCGGTACTATGTTTTAAAATTACTCTTATTAATTTTTCTGGGTCACAAAATAAACTTTTAACATATTTTCAGGCGAGAAAGTAGCTGTGTAAACATCAAATATCTGCTCGGTTTATCAAGATATCGCATATTTGGAAAAGTGCTTCGACGTTTTCGGAGACGTCTGTTACCCACCAGCTCGATAGCTAGCCGGGAGCTCGACGGTCACTGAAGCCGCCGAGAACGGCACAACTCCCGGCACATCATTTTCAGATCACCGCGGACTTTCGCTACTCGGGTTAAACGTAGTATATAAGTACCTGAGACAACCTAAAAATGTTATTGTTGGGCTTTTTCAGTGTTTTGTTTGTTCGTGAGTAAATCGGTTTGGCTGAGATTAAAGTTATTAGATTAGATTAGATAAAATAAAACTTTATTAATCCCCCGAGTGGGTTCCTCCTTGGTTTTTATACAGCTGACTAAACGTCAAACAGAAAACTGATTAAACAGAAGTGTGAGACGGTCGAGAATTTACGCCAGTGTCCTGTTATATTTTACATAGCAAGGAGCAGACGGCCGAGTTTATTAAACTCCACCGAGACAGCGGTGACGTTAATCAGAAGGCTAGACCGTCCAATTTCACTGCCTTTTACTGCCGGCCTACCCGACCGTCTGAGGACCCGGCCCACTTAGATTGCGAAGGCCCGGTCCTCAGGAGGATGCAGCCCATGAATTTGGACACGACTTCTGTCTCTCGCAAGCAAAGTTGACCCAGACAACAAAGCTATTTTTCGGCTACGAGCTCCACATGGAACCCGACGTATTAGCCAGAGGTCCCTTTACTATGGTTCGGAGCCGCGGACCTTCAGTAATAGTAATAAATCACACAGCAATAGTACATTCAGGTAGTTGTAACAAGCATGATAATATATTAAGTAATCCAAAGTATTCAGAATACGTTACTGTCATTGAGTAACGTAACGGAATATGTTACAGAATACATTTTGGGGCATGTATTCTGTAATGGAATACATTTTAAAAGTAACCTTCCCAACACTGACTATATATATATTTAAGTTTGTGTAATACACTACGACATTTATAATTAGAGCTATTTGTATTTATTAGAGCTATTTTTCTATTTTTCTATATTTTGTAAATTTGTAATATATTGTATTATTCCGTTTAGTTTATTTAGTTACTGTTCTTACTCTCTTGGAACAACTGTGGCCACATCTGCTTACTACACTAATATTATTCAGTCTGCTGAAGGAAATATATGTAGATTTTTTTCCACATTCAGACAGCTTTAACACATTCTGGTGCACTCTGTAATAAATATATGGACTTTTTTTTTATACCAAATTATGAATATTCATCAACAATTGCCTTCTTCCTGCAATGCAGGGACGTGTTCTGCTTGCACCTTTTCACCTACCCGACTGTTATTTTCTTTATCCAGTTTTGAGCTTACTTCAGTAATTCAAATATCTTCCATTATTAGTAAGGTAAAGTCAATGACATGTCAACTTGATCCACTGCCTTCCAATCTTGTTAAACTTTCCTTCCCCTCTCTTGGCCCACTTATCACTAATGTTGTACACTCCTTCCTTATCTCTGGTTCTGTTCCAGTGCTTTTAAAAACTGAAATAATTACTCCAGTGCTGAAAAAAATGGTTCAGACCCAAACAAATTAAAAATTTAGAATCTGCCTTTCCTTTCCAAAATTCTTGAACTGTTGGTTTATTGGTTCATAAACGCCTTACTGGAAATAATTTAAATGAAGAGTTTCAATCTGGTTTATGTTCATTTCCAGTGTAGAAACAGCTCTTGTGAAAGTTACAAATGATCTTTTACCTGTAGGTGATTCCAGACTCATCGCTATTCTCATTCTCCTTGATCTTACTGCAGCTTTCGATACAATCTCCCATCATATCCTACTCTGTAGATTAGCCTCTATTGGCATCAACAATATGGCACTTGCTTGGTTTCCCTGATACCTCTCCAGTTGTTCACAGTTTGTGCAACTGCATACACAGATCACAATCCAGTTGATTAATTCAGTTTATCTTGGCCTTTCTGCAATAATTTCATTTAATTTCACTGTTATGCAGATGACACCCACCTCTATTTGTATTCCAAACCCACTGCCACTCTCCCACCCACATCTGTTTCTGAATGTTTGGTTGAAATTAATGGTAATAAAACTGAATGTTTTCTTATTGTTACAACATCTACTCTGTCTAAACCTGACAGTTTTGCATTATCTATCGATAATTCCCTTTGCATACCTTCCCTACAGGTTGAGAGTCTGGATTTCATCATCGATAATACTATCTCCTTCACAGCACATATAAACAATATCACCCAGTCGGCCTACCTTCATCTTCGCAATATTAACTGCTTCCATTTCTGACTTACTCAAACAATACTGCCATACTTGTCAATGCTCTTGCCTCGTCTTGATTACTGCAAATCTCTTCCCTGTGGTTAGAATTCTAGAATTTTTCTTATGCTTTTGTTTTGGGGTTTTAGTTGTGTATTTTATTCCCATTTAGTTGTGTATGTGTTTTTAAATTGCTGTACTAATGTAAGGTAACCTTGAGGCTTTTGAAGGGTGCCTATAAATAAAATGTATTACTATTATTGTTGTTATAAATTACTTATCTCACCCCAATCCAGCTAACTGTCTTGGTCTTTACTCATCTAATGGGACTGCACATCTAACCAACGTCACCTCTGCTGCTGTCGAGTTCTGGGAGTGAGTTCAATTTACTTATAATTTAAAGAGTTCTCATGAGTAAAATTTGCATTCTGATGCAATCGCTGCAAGTTTCTGTATAAATCCAGTAATTGCTTTAATTGAACATAACAAATTATAAATTAATTAAAAACATGATTTTTGTTTTTCCTAATTTTCCCTCTCTGAGGCGTCGGATGCTGGGCATGTCTGCAGGTATCGAGGAAATGGGCAATGTGAGGTGGGAGCTGGCTCTTTGTTTACTGGGCAGCTGGGTGTTCTGTTACTTTAGCATTTGGAAAGGTGTCAGATCTTCTGGAAAGGTCATTGGAAGTATTTTGATAACTTTAAGCTGAACTCTTTATTTGCATCACAAAATTTTAAATAAACATATTTTTTTCTTTTCAGGTAGCCTATTTCACAGCCCCATTTCCCTATGTGATACTCCTAATACTGCTCATTAGAGGGCTCACTTTACCAGGAGCATGGGAAGGAATTTACTTCTACCTGTATCCAGATGTGAACCAGCTGGCTAACCTTGAGGTATATTGCTTACTTAATTTCATGTACACCATCCTGGTTAAGCATGCCAGCATGACAAACTTACATAAGTACCATTAATTTAAAACTACTGATTTCTACTTATTTTGTTTTTATTCTGCTGTAGGACCTTTAATTGAGCTAACCAACATATAAACATTCCCATAAAAAACAATTTCAAGTAGAATACAGCCTTTTCTGATACATGCATCTGATATATATATATTTTTCTGTTACAGGTCTGGATTGAGGCAGGCTCTCAAATATTCTTCTCCTACAGCCTGACGATGGGCACTCTAAATGTTCTGGGCAGCTACAATGATTACAACAATAACTGTTATAAGTAGGCACAAGTTACATGAATTGTCACCTTTATTGGATTTAAAAATAGGTTTAACTATTATATATCCAATTATATGAAAAAAATACAGACTTTATGATTGCTTTACTTTGCCCCCCAGAGACTGCTTTTGGCTGTGTCTGCTGAACAGTGGAACCAGTTTTGTTGCTGGGTTTGTCGTCTTCTCTGTACTGGGATTCATGGCAGAGAAACAGGGTGTAACTGTGGATGCTGTGGCTGAGTCAGGTATAACTTCTTGTACATATAAAGATTCACAGTGAAGTCAAGGTTTTAGGCTCTTTCAGCTCTGTTGATGTATTTTGAAGCAAAAGAGTACTGAAAGCAAGTATTAATTCGAACAAGGTTTTGTATTAATGTTTTATGGTGAGTATAGACTTCGTTCTTGTTTAACTGTGATTCACAGGTCCAGGTCTGGCCTTCATTGCTTACCCTCAGGCTACAGCGATGATGCCTTGGCCACAGTTTTGGACCGTCTGCTTTTTCCTGATGCTCATTCTGCTCAGTGTTGACACACATGTAGGAATGTTGTACTGACTGTTTATTAACTATCAACTGTTCAGTTGAATATAAACTTGAAAACAGTCACTCATAATCCTGTCTCCAGTTTGTGACAGTAGAGAGTGTCATCACCTCCATCAGTGACTTGTTTCCGACGTTGTTTCGTGCTCCGGTGAGGCATGAGATCTTTGTCCTTATCTTCTGTTCAGCCTTCTTTCTCATACATCTGACCATGGTCACCGAGGTAAAAATAAATAAATAAATGCTTAAAATGCTGGTTGTTTTCTAAACTTTGTTAATTATTAAAACACTTTCTTATTCTCCGCCAGGGAGGAATTTACATATTCCAGCTTATTGATTACTACGGTTGCACCAGAGCTTGTCAGGATTGTATGGCTGTTTGTCAGTGTGTGGCTATAGCCTGGATTTTTGGTGAGTATTTGACTACATATAGAAGACATTACCCTAATGAGCAGATGGTCAAACGCTGAGTGAGTTGCCAAGTAGAAAAATAGACAAAAAACCCAAATGCAGCACATAATTGATTTTATTTTCAGACAAAATGTGTAAAAGCCACACTGAGCAAAGTAGGATGCCATTTTTACCCAGTGTCTTTCTTACTGTTGAATTACAAATCCTGAGCTTAACTGAGACATGTGGCTCCTGTAAAGGTTGCTCTAGGCTTTTTTGTGACCTTCCAGATGAGTCACCAGTATGCTCTTGGGGTACTTTTGGTAGGTTGTCCACTCCTGGGAAGGTTCACCACTGTTTCAAGTTTTCTCCATTTCTAAAATTGGCTGCCCCCGTGGTTCACTGGAGACCCAAAGCTTTTAAAATGGTGTTAACTGCTTTCCATAAATGGCGCAAGGGTTTTATACCATATCTTTACATGAACCTCTGAACTGCCAACAGGTGCTGAACGTTTTTCCAACATTATTCAGGACATGGCAGGACAGAAACCATCTGCCTTCTTTAATCTGTGCTGGAGATACATCATTCCTCTGCTGACACTTGTGAGTCCAAAACATTTAAATTCACTCAATAGATTATTTGTAAGTGTGCACCTTGAGTATGGCCTGTGAATTATGACATGCATCGTCATAGTTCACCAGCTGGAATTCTGTTACTATAATTTAAAGTTGCAAGATGTTTTCAAGTTTCAAAATTTAACTGCATCAAAGTGAGATGGCAATTATTCACTAGTCTAATCCTCATTACTGATTTTAACGTTGCCTTCATCTCTTTCAGTAATTATTGTAATTATGGGATATAACCATGTAAGAACTATGTATCTAAATTTTATTTTGTGATTCACCCAACCTTTCCAGTCTTCCTTCATCTTGTACCTCATTGATTATCAACACCTCAAGATTAACAACTCGTACGTTTACCCAGACTGGGCGTACACACTAGGATGGGCCATGACTCTGTCGTCTGTTCTCATGGTACCACTGTTCGCAGCTGTACAGATGTATGTAACACCAGGCACCTTCAGACAGGTCAGTGCTCAGTGAAGATACTCGTGCTGTTTTGCCACACACTGTTTTCTTCTTCTTTTAGTAGAATCAATACATAACATATAAAAGCATAAAGCCAGCCAGCTATGGTAATTCACAGATGTGACACTGAAAAGTGTGGTTTAGTTCAAAGGCAAGTTCAACAAAACTTGTTAACCCATTAATATTGTTTAATTTTACAAAGCTGACAAATAGGCTCTTCTTTCAGTGATGGTCTTTTGTCCTATTTTTCATGGCTTGAGAATTTGAAAAATGCAAATATTTATCTTCGTTATTTCATGTTATGATGGTTCATCCCTCCTCTGTCACAAATGAGCACAGGTATGCACTGGGAGTTTATAAAACTGCAGTATTTTGTAGAGGTAAAGATGCAGGCTTGATTTTAAAATAGCATGGCTCTGAAAATCTGGTAACTTTTAGTTGTATGTACAGCTGTACACTGTGATTATATGCCAGCAGTTTATTATAGACTTTTAGACAGTTAACTTTATTACTGTTGAATTGAATTGAATTCAGTTTTATTTATATAGCGCCAAATCACAACAACAGTCGCCTCAAAGCGCTTTATATTGTAAGGTAGACCCTACAATAACACATACAGAGAAAAAAACCCAACAATCATATGACCACCTATGAGCAAGCACTTTGGTGACAGTGGGAAGGAAAAACTCCCTTTTAACAGGAAGAAACCTCCGGCAGAACCAGGCTGGGGGGGGCGGGGCCAACTGCTGCGACCGATTGGGGTGAGAGAAGGAAGACGGGATGAAAGACATGCTGTGGAAGAGAGCGAGAGACTCATGACTCACACCTTACATAATCAATCACATAAACCTACCGCAGTCATGGCTGAATGGCTTAATATATAATTGCAGCCAAGTTTTCAATGTATTAACTAATCAGTCGTCGTTTTCTGTGTTCCAGCGTTTGCGCGTCCTTTGTCGTCCTGCTGAGGAGCCAGTGAAGCAGACAGAAAATGAGGGAATGAAACTAAGTCGCGACAACTGTAAAGCTGAAGCCCTCTGCGGGGACCGTGTCTCCAGTTCACTTGAAACTTAAGGTTAAAAACCTTTTCAGCTCTCATAACTTTGTAGTAATCAGCAATGATTTATTAATAAATTCACAATTAAATGAAAACAAACTTTAATGGTTGTTCATTTTGGACATTTCTCAAGTCTTTTGTTTTAGCACACTGTCTATACAAATTCCAGTTACATACTCAGGTAAGATGTTGTTAGCATTTTATAAACTTTGTAAATTAGAAAATTACATTTAAAAGGCTAAAATATTGATGATAAGCAAACAAGGTTTCAGTATTGTCTGAAATAACAGCAAATGTTGATGATACCAAAAGCAGTGATGGGAATAACGGCGTTACAAGTAACGGCGTTACTAACGGCGTTACTTTTTTCAGTAACGAGTAATCTAACTAATTACTATTATTACTTTTTTCAGTAACGAGTAATCTAACTAATTACTATTATTACTTTTTTCAGTAACGAGTAATCTAACTAATTACTATTATTACTTTTTTCAGTAACGAGTAATCTAACTAATTACTATTCCTATCGTTACAACGCCGTTACAGTTACTAACAAGGAAACGCCGTCCGTTACTATTTTTCAACAAACAGACGGTTGAAGCTGTGTTCAGCTTACCGCATCTTATATCAGCTGCAGGAAGTAGCTGACTACGTAAGTAATCTGGACGCTACAGCTTTAAGCAGCTGCGCGCTCCCGCGGATGGCAATCACGATCACTGTCTAGCACAACACCTGGAGCTAAGGGGCAAAACAATCGCAGGAGTGCTGCTGTTTGACTGAGGAAGAATAAAGTAGTCGTGGTAAGTCAATCACATGACCACTTAAAGACAAAGCAACAAGGTGACATATACCAGTTTTTAAATTGTGTTGATAGGCCACGTAAAACCAGAGTCGTGATAAACAAGATATACGCGGCGTTTAGTTTTGCCACGTTAGCGCTAGCAAGCACTCTCTGCTTATGAGCAAAAAACCAAAACAAAACAGGGGAAGTTTTAGGAGTGACGGCGAGAGAGAGCAGAAAAAGAGAGAGAGAGAGTTTTGAGATGTGAGAGATTTGTGACGTTTAGCGTGTTTGGAGTGTGTAGTTAATGTGTTGTCTTGTGTAATTAGTGTGTAGTGTTGTGGATAGTTTTGTGTTGTGTGTTAGAACAATGAGGCGACTGCTGTCTCCAGGTAGAAACAGGAGTGATACACCTGCTGCTGTCAGAGCTGCAGGTATCAGGCTGTGATGTTCTCCTTTATAGTGGACAGAAATTATTTTTTTGGAGTGGCACAAATAATTTGTGTGGCATCTTATTGAAGAACAGCTGATTGTTCTGTAAATAGTTTGAAATGGTTATTTTAAAAAAGGGTAAAAGGTAAATGGATGCAAATAAGTTTGTTGTTTGCAAAACTTGTGCATAGGATTTTAAAATTGACAATTTATATTTACATTTGAAGTTATGAAATATGATTCATTAAACATGTTTATGGTTGTTACAGTAAAAATATAACTTTTTCTACTCTGATTTTATGGTTTTTGTCTGATTTTAGATCAATTCTGGTTATACAGTTTGTCAAAATGAAAACATGACTGTAAATTCAGACACGTGATGTTGTGCTAAAAAGAATGATACCAAACAAGGCAAAGCAAATAGTTTTTAAAGGTAAAATGTGGAGGGAAAATCAAGAGTAGTAAAAAAAATGGCCAATTATACCCTGGACCCCAGAGGGTTGAACGTTCTTTGTTTTTTTTTAAGTAACGCAATAGTTACTTTTCCAAGTAATTAATTACTTTTAGAATATTGTAACTCAGTTACTAACTCAGTTACTTTTTTGAAGAAGTAACTAGTAACTATAATTGAATTACTTTTTCAAAGTAATTTGCCCAACACTGACCAAAAGTGTAATTAAAGTGAACTAAGTGCTAATTAGATTTTTGACAGCAGAGTTAAAGTAGCCTTTGAGCCTCCCATTCGCCAAAGATTTACATCTTTCGCCAAAGATGTACATCTTTGGCGAATGCCTCCCATTTAGATATCTGTAGATATCTAAATGGGAGGCATTTAGATATCTACAGATGTCAGCTAACTAAATGGTTTTAGTTAATTAAAATAACATTGAATGAGTGGAGTGCACACACAACTGATTATATTATTAAATGGATGTTTTCAATATACTCTGCACTGTATACTGTAAATATATATGAGAATCATAGTTTTTCACATCTTTATGCAGAGTTTTTTTTTAGTTCTCACTGAGGTTCTGTTGTATGTGATACTGTATTTAGTATTTAGTCAGCAGGTCAGCGTGACAGAATAACTGCGATCAAAGTGCTTATCAAAAATATGCAGCAGCTATGCCCGTTACTGCCTGGTGTGAGTCTGATCGTGTCACACATCCCCCAGTGTGATTTGATTGGTAAATTAATGAGCTTGCATATCCAACCCCTTATTGTACCAGGTGAAGTCTTTGACATCAAGATGAACAGTGGAAAAAGAACAAGGAATCAAAACAAAAGACAGAGGATGGTGGACCAGCAGAAACATATTTAATATTTGCACAAAATGTGATGGATCTGGGCAGTGTGAAAGATTTACTTATCTCTGCTACAAGAACGATGGAGGTGAATAAACTTGGAGCAAATTAATTTTTTCTGCTTGTTCTGTTGATGGGAAACAGCTTATTTTTGTACCACGTGTCTCTTTTTCACTAAAGGTGCCGTATGATCTGTTACACAGTTACTATAGTTTTGTATTTTCTAATTATTATCATTTTTTATTTTTATTTTGTCTTTATTTTTAATTCGGTTTAATTTCAGTTAGTTTCCAGAGATTTCTTGTTTACTTTCTTTTATAATGATTAAAAATGTTTAGTTTTAGTTTATTTTTAGTAGTTTCAGCGATAGTTTTCATCTTTTTAATTATAAATGTGAAGGAGGGCATATGTCAGAGGCGAGATTTAGAAAAACAAAACAACAAACAGTACAGCTACAATAAAAACACAGATTGTTAAAGCAGTTGACTCACAGTCTTGTAGACATCCAGAGTCTCAATAAACCACCGATCCCTCATCAGGCAAATTGTATTTTTAACCAAACTAACAGAAAAATAAGGATATTTGGCAATATTATATTGTTATTTTTATTTTAGTTAACTAAAATGTTGTTTTCACGTTTCACAGTTTCAGTTTAGCTGCCCAGTACACCAAGAAGGATTAGTTACACAATACAAGAAACTGTGTCAACTTTAAAGGTTAGTCTTACATGACTGAGCTAAAAAAAATAAATTGTCAATAAGAGCCAAATATGGCTCACCCAGCTACTGTTCCCAAAAATCTTTAACCAACCTCCACAGACAAAGTAAACTTATTTATTTTGATAATCAGGCATGCAAATCATTAAACTTCATGACTTCAGCTACAGTATAATCCAAGTCTGGGCTCTCGTCTACCTGCTGTTCTCATTCAGATCTCAGCTGCTCTGGGCCAGCTCTGAGAACATGTGAAACATGGGTAAAATTAGATAATGGAGTTTAATTTGGGGAATAATACTGTTTCATATTAACATCTTTCTTGGTACCGTCACCTGTTACCTTCACAAATAACACTGTTTATTCCCCAAACCATCTGTCTGGGGCTCAGATTTGCCATCATTCCTCACAAATTAGCAAAAACTACTGTAACACACAGAGATTCTAGGTGTGACCAGCCATTGCAGCCGTGGGCAAAAGATGACAACCAATAAAATTCTAAAAGATAATTTATTAGTACAATGATCAAAAATATGAAGGGATAAAACAGTCCAGTGTCCCACTTGCAAAAGGGATAAAACACACAGTCCAAGGCAAGAGCCAGCAATGCCACAAGTTAGCTGCATTTTACATGTCAACCACTTAAACAGGGATCAGTGGTTGTCCTCCAAGACCCACCACCCTGTAAGTAGAAGGCCAATAATCACTCCGGCCTCAGCAACCCAAACCTGCCTTTAGGCTTTGGCATATAGTAGGCCCTGACAGAGAGACAAAATATCACCCCATCTCCATGATACAATTCACAGAGCAGAAAACTATCCACCATAAACATATTTAAATCAAGTCATCTTAGATCTGGCCATGTGACATACCTGCGCAGAGAGACAAAATATCACAGCAGTGTTTGTAGTGTGGGATATAAGTAGACTAAAGTATTCAAATACAGCTGCCCTCAATTAATCCACCCCCATCACAGCCATTGGCTCACAACAAATATGACATACAAAATTGCCTAACCCCTCTACACCCTCTAACCCCTCGCTTTACCGAGCTCACTGGCTCATTTTAGCTTAAGTTGTCTAAAAAAAAAAGCAATTTAGCTTCAAATTTGTTCCAACTCAGAGTCTAACTTATGACCTTGTTATGGATTTTATTGAGCACATGACCAATTATTTTCTTTTTTGGAAATACATCATTCCTGTTCTGGCACTGGTGAGTCAAAACAAGGAGCCTTTAGATCTTAAAAAATTGAAGCAATCTATAGTGCCCTGAATTCTTTCTAATGACCAGTGAGGGTCATCTCCTCTGTGGAAAAAAGAAGTATGATTGTGTCAAACTCATTTTAGTTCAAAAAACCATAGACAGCCTAATTTATTCTCTAGTGAGCTGGACGAGTAGAACCCAACCATCCATCCATTTTCTTAACTATTTATCCATTTCAGGGTCACAGGGGGGTGGAGCCTTTACCAGTAAAACTATATGTAAAAAAAATAATGACAATATCAATAATAATAATAATAAGAAACAAGAAAACAAAAATGTAAAGCTAACAGTTGAAAGGTGTCAAAAAAACAAACCCATAGCATTTTACTGAACATGCCTAACTCTAACAATATTTTTACCTTTTTTAACTTCTTTTCAATGCTTTTTCAATCCTGTGGTTTAATGCTGGCTTTGCATCACCACACCCGGAATATTTATGCAGTATATTAACAATACAATTATGTCACTTTGCAATGTTATCCAGCAGGATGAACAAGACCAAGGGCAGTTAAAAAGGGTTCTTATTTAGCACTTTTCTACTCTTCCCGAGCTCTCAAAGCACTTTATGCAACTTGCAACACAGAAGCATCTTTTTCTATTCTGTTTCTACGTAAGTGCTTTCTATCTAACACTCACACACATTCAGACTCTGATGGATGCAACTCTTGCCCAAGGATATTTGTCATGCAGACTGGAGCAGCCAGGGATCAAACCACCAACCTGTTAATTAGTAGATGACCTGCTCTTCAGCCCCAAATCTTCATGTTTGACACTCGTGTTATAGAAGATGTAATGAGCCTTGTCCTTATTTCATCTGCAGCTTCATTAAACATTTTCCTGATGGAGCTTCAGTATTTGGCTGATTTTCAGCAATAATTCATTCCAGTGCTGAATAACTGTGGGTAACACAACCTCCTCACCTTTTCATCTTCCCTCCATCCTCTCTTTGTTGATTAGCAGCACCTCAAGATTAATGACTTGTACATTTACCCTGAGTGGGTGTAAGCACTATGATGGATCAGGACTTTGTGCTCTGTTTTCTTGGTGCCAATGTTGGTATTTGAACAGATGTGTTTGACAGCTGGTACCTTCAGACAGGTTAGTGTTATACGGATGCTTTTCTGCTGTATCTTCCAAATAGATCAACACATTTATTTTATTCCATTATCACCCCCCAGTGGGTGATCTGCAAGATCATGATAACAAGTTACTTATACTTCATCTGGGTACCAAAATATCTAGCTAGTCATTCCAGAGTTTGTCTTTTCTTCGTCACCCCACCGAACATCTGCCCTGGCAGAGGAGACCAATGGGACAGGAGGGAACAGCTGTTGAAATGATGACTTAATCAGTGACAGCTTAATATAACCTGTAAAATCACACAACTGATTATTCAGCCAAATGCTACAAGTGCAGACGGCCAAGTAAAATCGATCTTGTATGCATATTTTTTCTTTTTTCTGGGTTTACAATTTTAGTTTAGATTTTATTTATTTTTATGCTTTGTTGCATATCTTCAAGTGCCTCAAAAACGTTCAACTCTTCAATTTGCACCTACTAGCATCAGCTAGCACTCCTAAACCATCACAGATATCTGTTTTTATTTTATTTTTTGTCAAATGCTTCTTTATCTCGTATGAATCTTGTATGAATCTGTTTCCTTTAAATATTGTGTCACTGGTCCTCACTTCAGCTGCCACCTTTTGATCTCGATCTTCAGTTTTGTCATCATCAGATTTAATAGCAAACATGAAACAGTCCAATAGCTGACAATTTCTAACCAGTTCTAAGGACTCCACTATTTTCATTTAATATTAGTCAAGTCTAAGATGACTTGTGATTTTTGTGGAATCTACTCAGATTATTTTCTTACTGCTGTTTCAGTTTCGTCATTGTTTCCATATTTTCTATATAACTTATGTGCACTGCTTGTGATCACAAAAGTGTAACACAGAGTCAGACAGACCAACTTCAGGGAAAACAATCTTTCTAGTTAGGAAGCATAAAACACTGCAGCACAAAGCAAAGTGGAGAAAAATGAGTCAGGAGGGATTAAACATTTCCTTCTTTTTGAGGGCTGTCTTGTTGCCTGCTGCCAGTTTCATTTGCACCAAAGCAGGTGACTGAATTTGTAACTGGACAGATTCATGTGTCTAATCTTTACTGACTGTGTGTTACACTGTGATGATGAAATGGCCTCTTTATTTATTTATTTATTTTTGGAGGTGGGGTATTTATTTAAATATTTTATCATTTTATCTCAGGGATCCATGCATTTCATTTTTCATTAAGACAGTTTTTGTATTTTTACTGTCATTTTTATGCTTGGCTTTTCATTTTAATCATGTGTGTTTTTGTGTTTTGTACTTTTGATTTTTGGGAACCCATTGAGGAAAATGTTAATATATTTTCTTAATGGAAACTAAAAGTAACTCCACATGCTGAATATTACATAAAATTCAAATGCAAAAACAAGACAGACCACTAATGGCATTGTTGTTTTTTCCAAACTTTTTAATAATCATTTTTTAATAGAATAATATAACCCATCTAGGTTATATTAATTGAGTTTCTGAGTCAAGAGGACAGGGGAAGCTTGCTTGAGGGGATGACCAAGGATGTGCAGGTGTGTAGAAGTGCTTTTACATTCAAGGGATAAAGGAGGTGTGGAACACAGCTGGACTAAAGAAACCAGAATTACTCTTTCATTTTTTACTCATGTTACAGCTGTTTAGAATAATCAACCTTTCTGTTTTTCATTGTTTGCACTAACTATTGTCACACTTGATGCACCTTAATTAGAAAGTTTTATTAAAAGTAGTGCTTATAATAGTTTAGGATCAGTTGTGTCAAATGTCATAGTTTAAAATGAGCCTGAAAGGTGCTCATTTTAAAGGAATCAGTGATTTGACAAAATTACTGAAGCATCCATTAGGAGAGGAGCTGAGGAGTAGAATTGAGGACGTACAATGAGGGAAATAAAAAAGGTCAGTAAACTAGATCTAAGGTTCTTAACTTAAAAAAAGATGACAAATAATTTACTCAATAACTGTCCAAAAATCTTTTAGATACACACAAAATGCAAAATGTAGACAAATCAGAGAAAACTTGAAATAAAGATCAGTAAAGTAATATATTCTTGCTATGTGCCTATAGCACTGTGCAAAAGTAATAAGATGTCCCTCATCTCTTTGTCTATTATTAGGAAAATGTGAAATAGGTGCAGTTATTGGCTGAAACATGGGCAAGATGGAAATGTAATATATGAGACAAAAAACAGAGTTTGCACACTTGTTACCAGCTTGCAAGTCTGTAGTTCATATGACCATCTTTATTCTGGAACTCTACTTTTCCATGTTTATAATTTCATCAGCTCATCAAGATTCTTCACACCACGGGCTGAAATGCAGCCCAAACCATGACAGAGCCTCTACCCTGCTTTATAGATGGCTGTAGACACTCACTGTCATACCGCTCTCCTGAGCCCCACTCACTAGAAACAAAAATCTCAAATTTAGAATTACTCCGTAAGACCTGTAGCAACTGATTTTTAGTCCAGGTCTTGTGGAATTTGCCATACATAAGCCTTTTCTTCAGATTTCCGTAAGAATGGCATCCTGACAACCACCCTTTGATTGAGACCATTTCTGATGAGGTTTTGGTAGTGCTAGCAATAGATGATCAACTACAATTAAGAAAAAAACCCAAATACAAACAACTCCCTGGTTTGGTGATATCATATATTAAAAGGGAGGCATAATAATAAAAACTCAATTTGCTACTGCAGTAACAGGTGGAGTCTTTGACGTGAACAGAGGAAGAAAAAAAACGACAGAATGGTGAATTCCATGAAAATGTGGTTTGCTTAATGTGTTCAGATTTTCAGGCTTGTGATGGTTTTACATTTCTGAAAGTTAAAAACACACATTTAATTTTTTAATGTTTATTGAGTTGGACATGTATTCATAAAACGGAGAAACTAAAATGTAATTTTTAATGTCCATGTGTTGAAGTCCATTTGTCAAGTGTTCTGAATTGTTTCAGCTGATTTCAGATACGCCATAGTCTCATTACAGGAAGTCTACAGCAGTGCTCGTTTGTCCTTAGTGCTACTGAATGCACCCATCACCATTTGTTATTTCTTCTGGAAAAATCCCATTATGGAAGCTTGTTTAGTTCCCTTATTTGAGTTTGCTGATGCTTTCTTTTGAGTTTTCTTCTCATCCTCTTTGCTACTTGATGATGGTTTTGCTTTAATGGGATCTCTTGAAGCTTGTTTGGCGGGTTTAAAATCATCTTCGGATTCAGAGTAAGATTCACTCACGTAGCCTTTTTCTGTCACTGTGAATGAGAAACAACCTGGAGTTACAAATTCATACAAAACAACCAAATTAATCAATCTACTGTGGACAAGAGGACATTGCCAGATTCAGCCTAGATTGCTGTGTTTCTCTTGGTAAGACTGATGGAACAGCAGCAGCGAACATAATGTTGTCATAGTTTAAAGTGGAGCTGGAACCTCTCTACACACAAATGGCAAAGAACAAAGACACGGTGGTGTTAAAAAGAGTTTAGGTGGAGTGAAAGAGAAAAAGTGATCCTTGCACTTGCTCTGATCTACCACCTTTGACAAAATAAAACATGCAGAAATGATACTAAACTATAATCTTAGTTTGCTATGATTTTAAATTGCACAGCTTGCTGCAGGTTGACAACGGTCATCTCACTTAGTGTTGAACTGAAGCCTGCTGCTTTCATTGATGAGTTAATGTAATGGATGGGGTGCACTCAAATAGATTTACTAAAAGATTTAGTAACTTAGCTTGCAGATTTAGATTAATATTAAATATAATTCAATCATATTAAATATAATAGTTAGATTAGATTTTATTATAATAATAAAAGCAAGGTCTGTAAAAATATAAAAGGAGCTATTTAATCTCTCAGAGAAAAAACATTAAGTTGAGCACTGGCTAATGCATTTTTAAAAAGTACACATTTCTCACAGAATATTACTGCTCTTCCCTGGATGCATAGATTCCTCATAAACAAGTGAAGCAGCTGTGCGCCTGAGTATAAGCATATAAGGAACATCCTTTCTCCATAATAACAGACAGAACTAACAACAGCAGCAGAAATCTCCCAGCCCTGAGCTTTTGTCTCATATCGATTACTTGTACAGACCCTGACCTCTTTACTTAAAAAAAGTCACATATACCGTAGCAATATATATAAATACATTAAAAGTGTTTGATTATTATCTGCACTGGGTGGATTTTCACTGCTGTATGTTTTTCATACCCATGCATCCATCATCGTCCACAAAGGTATTTGACTTCATGACTCGTCTTCTCTTCCTTATTTTCATTTCAGAACTGCTCGGCTGTAGAATAACAAGACGCATGCTCCGAGTTAAATACATTTAAAAAATACATTAAAAAATTAATAAAAGACTACCAAAGTTTCCAGTTATATCAAAACTAGAGTATCAAACACTTACATGAGAATGTCTATCAGGTTCAACCTCCTTTTTAGGACTTGGTGATGATGGTTCTCTTGTCACGACTGGCTGTGGAGAGTCTGGAATAACTGGAAAACAGATTATCTAATCAATTTTGAAATGTCTACTTTTATAAGGCCTTCTTTTTCCAAAGACTGAAATAAACTGAAATAAAAGTTTTATCCTCACAAGCTGTTTGCCAATCCAATTAATTACAATGTTTGGAATTGCTTTTAGTGTGCCTACAGCAGCAAAACTAATACAAAATATACATTTATATCTTTAATCCAATTATATCACTGTTTGTTCACTTTTAAAATTAATAGGTTTTCAAAATAGAAAACAGCAGAATAAGAGAATAATATAAAATAAAAGTGTAACCATCTTCATCACTGCTGTCTGGCTCTGGTTTCTTGATCCTCCTCCTCTTTTTCTTCTCCATCTTCTCCTCTTCACCGTCAGAATCTTCTAGCCGCTTAGTTTTGCTATTTAAAAAAAAAAAGAAATTAAAGAATTTAAATTAGATTAAAGCCAGAAATAAACACCCTTTATAACTTTTGAAATTAGATTTCTAAGTAACAATTAGAGACAGGGAAGTGGGAGTTGAAAATTGAGGAAAGCGGATTCTTTTCATGATTAGAAAACTATTTCCTCATGTACTGAAAGGAATATTTAATTCAATTTGTGTCACATTTCCCACATGAATACCAGCACACACCTTCTGGAGTCTTTCTTTGTGTCTTTTTGTGGCTCCACTGGAGCAACGGTTTCTTGCTTTTCCTCTGGTTTTGACCTTTCATGCTGCTGCGCTGCTCTGGAAGATGACTGAGGTGCTTCCTCCTCCTTCACGGGTTTCTCCGGCTTCTCTGAAGTAGTGAAAAAGAACAATTATTCAGTAAACATATTCAAATCAAATAATTACTGCTCATCTTTCTGGGTTACTTTTGTATGTCGCAAAACAGCATGCACATCGATAAACGTGGAAACTTGATTTAAAATACAAACTCAATTACTCACAACAAAACACTGAAAACATCAGATCATGGCAGCACAAAAAGTTGGGACGTGGCATCCATGTTTTCCAAGTAAAACGTAACATTTTGATTTCTAACCAGAAAGGTTTTCCACTTTGCCTCAGACCATTTTAAAAGAGCTTTGGCGGAGAAGATTGCAGGGTTTCTGGATCGTGTTCACAAGTGGCTTCTGCTTTACAGCCTCTACATTCAAAACCTTACACTCTATGCAAGACAAAACCGATTACAACTACTATTACTGATTACAACCTGCAACACTTTGGTACTTTTTTTAAAACTTGTTGGCTCACTCGCTGATTATTTTTCACCATGGCGAGGAACACATTCAATTATGATGCTTTTACTAGGTTTATGTGAAATAAGAACATGACAGAGACAACATTTATTTATATAATGATGGGATTTGTACAACTGCTCTGAAAGGCAGATCGTGTATCAAATAAAGAGCAAAATAGTACTACTACTACTACTACTAATAATAATAACAAAAAAAACTATGAGCACAACAGTTTCAAGGTTAAAATAGAAACCTAAAACAAAATAACACCAGTCTTAATGGAACATATGGATTTTAATCCCCTTTTAATAAAGTACACCAGATACACAATTCTTTAATTATTACTCACTTGATGTTTGAGTCCCAAAGAAGTTTGCCACTGGATTGGCTTTTGCGACTGGTTTGCTTTTGGGTGCTTCGATCTAAAATACAAAAAACACAATTATAAACAAACAGAGCAAAAACTCGAGTACCCTGAAGAGCAACTGACTGCAGCACAAGGACAAAGTCGTACATCATGTGCATCCTCTTTCTTTTCAGGCTTCATCTCTTTGGTGTTATCCTGACTCTTAGGAGCAGATTTGTTAGCAAACATTCCCATAATGCCCTTTGGAGCCTTGGCGGATGATTTTAAAACTGGGCTGGTGTCTCCATTCATGCCAGCCTTTTTGTTTTCAGGCTCAGGTGTAGGAGCTTGCTGGACTTCCCTCGCCTGATGCAGCTCCACAGAAGACATGGGAACTGCGCTGGCACAGCGGATCGCGCTGTATCTGAAAACCAAAAGAAAAATAACTATTAAATAATATAAATAACATTATACATTAATTATGTTTTCATTCTAATAGTGGCTAAACTAATTTTTACACAGATGGTGTAAAAATGCTGATTACTGGTCACTGCAAATCAAAAAACACCATGATTAGCATACCTGCTGCAGTTTTTAAGATTGTCTTTCACAGCGTCGTAGTCCACAGCGTAAAGTGGGCCGCTGTCTTTAAGCAACGCTTTCTGGACGCTGTAGACGTGCACGCTGACTACCAAGCTCATCTTGGCTTTGAAATCTGCAGAAGACAGCAACAGCAAACGTGACACACTGCTGCTTCATTTACAACAAATATGTCATTAAATAAAACAAAATACAAAGAAAATCAAGACTCACTGACATAAAAGTGTACTATTTAGTGATGGTGATGATTATGAACTGAGGATATTACTTTTGAAATGAGAACAACCGAATGATGTCATGTGAATTAATATTTACACACCTTCCAGCTGGTCCTCCCTCACAACAGACACCTTGTGACTCTGAAAAGCAAACACGGTGTAAAAATAATTAAAGCTGCAGCTTTGGGCATGTAGGAAAAAAAATAAAAAATAAAAAATCGCAAAAAATGCTACAAACAGGTCTCACCGTTTGACCGTTGTCCACAAATTTCCCTGATACAAGGTAGGTGGCATGCAGCTGAGCTGAACTCTCGTTCCTCTTGTGATCCAGGTAATGGTAGAGCATTCTGAACACAAGACACAACTTAAATGTATTTCCCACACCCTGAGCCTTTACCTGGGCCACCTAGGTAAATCTGTGTTTATGGCATTTATGTATTTATCAGCCAATGACACAAAGTGTTAATGATCTTTTTTTAAAAGAAAACACACAGCACCTTTTTTTGCATGCACACATATGCCAAAACATGCAAACATGTGCATGTCTTCATCTCACCACCACAACAAAAACGGTGTAACTCAAGTGCAGAAAAACTCAAGCGACATTCCACTGGACTATTACTGTCAAATGTAGTGCTTCTTTGGCGCTAAATACAGTAAACCCTAATTAATTTAAATTTGGGATTGTTGCTTGGACAAACAAGACATTTTGAAGATGGAAAAAAAATGTATCATATATTATTTTATTAGTTCCTGGCATGTCAAAGTAACCACTTACTGTTTTGCTGTGTTGACATGAACTCCAAGAGTGAGACTCAGCCATTTATAGGTTACCTGGTGTGGAGAAAGCACACAGGACACTTGTATTTACACAGAGACTATATGACGGATAATAAATATTATCCAAATATTGTCTTTGTTCTTTAAGGTACCGATTATTGTTGCTTTCCATTAAGCTACATGAGCTGGGAAATATCTAATACTTATCAGATATAAATAAATATCGACTTCATGTCAGTGGTTGACATGTCTTTACTGTAGCAGTGTTTGTCACGCACTTGGCGGTTTCCAGCAGTAACTGAAATTGGTCAACTAAAAATAAGCTTTTCTTCAACTCAAGTGCCACTTACTACATCATAGCAGAGCCGAATTAACACGGAGACCCTTGAACATCCCTAAAATTGATAAAGATGCTCCTGGATACACATAAATTGTCGTGAAAACCAGACAAAGTTAAAACGGCAGTTTTTTTGAGCGGAGTTCAGCAGCAAATCATGTCGAAGCAGGAGCTAATTCACGCTCTAGTTAAGCCAGAAAACCTCATCGCACAAAATGAAATACCGCGAATTAAGAAGGCACTTACTATTTTATTATGGTCATTGACGTATTCGTCAATATTATCCAAATAAAGCTCATCCATTTTGTTTTATTCTCCTTGAAAGCAGACGACTTGCTGTTCCAATTTAACTGCGCGGGAAAGCAGTTTATTTACTTCCTGTTGCATGTCACGTGTCCGCCCGTCCTTCCTGTGAGGTGAAAGGCTTTAGGCTGCCCTCTGCAGGCCAGGCGGGGCTGTGAGTCACTCCCTGGATCAAATGAATGACAGAAGTAAAAAACAAACAAACAGGAGCTTCATTCATTTATTTTTACTATATTCCACACACATTATCACTATTAATACGGTTTTTTGTACCCCAAAACCAACACGGGACAGTTAAAAATCAGTGCAAACTGTCTGAGAACAGCAAAATCCACAATGTGAATGCAGTGGAGCTGAGAGAGCTCCAGTTCATTATGGGCACTATAATGCACCTATGTATGTGGAAAACAATCATGATGATGGGTCTCCAGGGGCCACTTTAATGCTATTTCTTATTATAGTAGCCCAACAATGTGCTTCAGTTTTACCTTACCGTCTATGCGGGAGACAAAGGAACAGTTTGTAGAAAATAAAGCAACCTTCTTAACCGCCATCATATCAAAGAGCAATAACTACAACAGCAGCAGCCTCAGATTGTTCAGTAGAGAAGTCCATTCCTTCCTCATGGGGAGTCCGCATGATATTTCTAACTCCGGCAATAATAAACTCTTTTGAAAATGACAACAGAAGAAAAATGGTTTGCCCAGTGTGTCTTCAGCTTTCAGGCAACTTTCTCAGGTCACAAAAAAAAAGGTACAGTGCTCAAAACATAGGATTATATGATGTGATAACAAACAGATGTTAAATGACCTTAGGCTCGTTAGGAAATAAAGTAATCTTTCTTCCTTACTGTACATCGCCTGTATATGAGTATTCCAGTCCAACTTACTGTTGGGCTGCACACCAGGGTATTTGTGGTTGAAGACCACTTCCATCTCAGTGCTCCTTATAGTTATTGGTGTTGATTGGCTCCCTCTCCCACCCCACTCTACAATGGCTTTTGTGACATTATGATGAAGAGGTCCGAAACTGTTCCTCTATTCTCTTCGTGCTCAACTGCTGTGTCGTCAAAAAGTTTCAGCAACAAAGTGTCACTGTTGTGCTGATGTCTGAAGCCTGCCGCAGACATGGTACATGGTACACTCAGGACTGTGCTAGAGACACTTTTCTGCAGATGCATATATTGTGGTCGGCAGGAGAGATACTCCAAAAACACAAGACCATTGAAGGATTGTAGTAAAGGCACTGGAGAAATCAAAAAATATGAATCTCACAAATGCATCGACCAGATATATATGTGGCCTCTGGATCGACACAGCATTGGTGTGCTTCATTTCTGTTGCATCAAATCTGAAAGAGTAGGTTCAAAAAGTTTAACGTTATTTATTTCCTTTAATCATAATGAAGTTCACTGACTCTCCCATGTTGATGGGGAAAAAAAGAGACTTTTTGTCTCTTATGGATCAATCAAGAAAATTAAGAAGCTGAATAAATAAATAAATAATGTACCAGAGGAACATTTCTAACCCTGAACAAATGTGCTAAACAAGTAGAAAAATAAGAATGGTTTTAAACAAGCTAACCCATATTATTATCTGACCATTTCGATTTCAACTCTAGCACATGCAAACCTATTGGTCCAAAAAGCCTTGTTAATGAGATGTAGCTGTCAAATCTGAGTGACACGCTGTATATATGATTATCTGAGGTGTGTTCTCAGAGTCTATCTGATGTAATATTTAGATTGAAGTAGCTCTGAGTCTTTAGTGCATAGCGCTGCTCTGAAGCTACTCAGCCTGCACGGTAACTTCTAATAGAAATGTCAAACAGAAGGGCAGCGACGTGCAGCAGAGGAGGGAAAAATATTCCCATAATGATGACAAAGTACAAGAATAATTGTCTCACCTTGAAGACAGAGAGCAACACTGAAATCCTCAGGTGGATCAGATTTGGTTTAAATGAAGAAACATTGTGATCCTCTTTGTCTTTCTTCTCATTGTGCTGAACACAAGCACGTTTACCTTTTTGGCTTTTTTGTGGACTCCTTTGCAATGGTACGAGTGCAAAAACGTAAAAAATATCTGAAAAATTGAAATTAAATCCCCTTAAAGATGATGGAATCTACACTTATATTTAGACAAAGACCTTTTTTTGCAGTTTTGCCCATGTGCAGCGCCACAGATTTTAAATCAAAGAATCAATAAGCAGTTGAAGTGCAGATTTTTAGCTTTAATTTAAGTTGAACAAAAGTATTGCAGTAGCTATTTAGGATTTTTAGCCAGTTTTATACATAGTCCTCCAGTTTCAGAGACTAATAATAGTAATTTGAAAATTGAGTCATAAAAGGTTTTATGTGAGGTCTGTTCCCTTGTTAGTCCATGATAATATTAAACAGATAACAGACCTTCTGTTTATTCCAGGTTGCATTTTCACTGGAATTCTCAGAATTCCAAAGGCAGAAGTTCAAAGGCAGTCTGTCAACTGATGTTAACGCAACAGACCAGGCTTTTTAGTTAGTGAAGACAAAACTTAAGGCGCAAACATGCAGCAGCTGAAAATGGCTTGAGTAAGGCCTGAGTGAAGAAGGCGAGAGGATACAATACAGCATTTGTTAATTTCCATGAGCTTCTAGATTTCAGTCAGTTATTACCGTATTTTCATTATAGTATTATATTTTGTGCAAACAAATTTCATCGTCTGAAAATTGAAGATTTTAAATAAAAATCATAGCTGGAATTATGTAGTTCCACTGCAGTGGTGTATAGAGGCAAAATTGTGTCCACAAGCATGTGGAACATAACTAGTCTATGTCTGTGGTTCTTAAAAAACTACAAACATAAAAATTTGGGGAACCATTGACAGATATATATACATATACATATACATATATGTATATATATATATATATATATATATATGTATATATATATATATATATATATATATGTATATATATATATATATATATATATATATATATATATATATATATATATATATATATATATATATATATATATATATATATATATATATATATATATATATATATATATATATATATGTATATATATATATAGCAGCAACATTGACATTTTTCAAAAATAGACCAAATGTGCTTTTACGTAAAAATCCTAATCTATGAAGGTATACACACTTGGATGTCAAATCATAAATCAATCCATTATATTTTAAAGAAAGATGTATTAATTTTTTTAAATAGATGTTTCCATAAACACCAGTCAAGTACAATTTTACAAAATCAGGTCACTAAACCAGGTCGGGTTAAACAAGGTTTGTTGTTTTAATGAAAGGATTCAGATTCAGTCAGCAGATCTGATTCATTGTAAGCAAAATCAGTGAATTGATATCAAACCGCAGCCCTCCTCTTGTCACACCAGAATGTCACTTGAGTGTCCCAGTGCCCCCCTCTGGTTGGCTCAAGTGCCTCTCTGCTATGAACTAATGGGTCAAAAGTAAACCTATGTAATCCAGCCCTGCACATGAAAGAAAATCTGGATCTCCTTTGGTTGCACCTCTAAAAGCCAATGCTCATCACAGCTGCTTTCAGAATCAGGGTAATGTTTGATACAGTGTTATTGCTCCTTTTGCTGAAGCGTTTACGATACTTTTTATATTGCATTTGTTACTGTTCACTCCCCGATTACATCAACACCGTGACTGGCTGTATTTGTGTGGATCAAGGGGTTTATTATTGGTTTTATTTTACACTTTGTTTGCAAAACAAACAAACAATATTGAACGTGTCACTCTAGATAAGAAATTCAGCCCAAAGTTTTACATTACAGATGCAATCTCTTTGTGATGCAGTGGCTGTGCCATATTTAACATGCTGGTTCACGTGGACAGAAAAATACGTTTATGTTTGTAACACCTGGAAATGTTGATAAGTGTCGGCAGTACCTGCAGGTGTCTGACACTCTGTGGCTGCCTCCTGTGCTGCCAAAACATCTCTGATCCATCAGGGCGTGCACGAGGTACCGCTGAGGGTGGTCTATGATGTCTGGCACCAGGAAGTGGATGTTGGCTTTGGGTCCTGTGGTGGTGCTTCCTTAACTGAGGTTGTTCTGGCGCGTCCTGAATGCTCAGCAGGATTCACGTGTGGTAGGTTTAAAATCTGGTTCAGGGCCTTTGGCCATTTTGTTAAGTTCTTTGAACAATTCATGAACATTTTTTTGCCGTGTGGTGCATTGTGTTATATGGGGAAATGATTGCTATCAGGGAGTGACTTTGACGTTAGATACACTTGACCTGCAGCAGTGGCATCAGTGTAGATGCTACCCTGACATGTAGTGCTCCACATCATTGCAGAAACTCATGCAGAACATTAGATGGTATCAAATCTTTCTTGTTTCTTACACCTTTCAGTGGTTTTAATGTTGTGGCTGAACAGTTTATTTGGGTTTATTAAGTTTTGTTTTGTCACTGATGTGACTGTGATCTTCATAATATTCCTCTATGACATATTACAAACTTCCATGATTTTAACTTTTTAATGATCCTCAGAACTTTTAAATATTGGAAGAAAACAGAGAAGAACTTTTGATTGCAGCAAGAAAGAAGGATGGTAAACCAGGATGATTTCCCAGACACCGGAGGAGAAAGGATAAAATATCAAACTAGCCTCGCCATTACTGGGATGCTCTTTTTGGCCGTCTCCTCCCACCACTCTCACAGCATTTAAGTGTATGAAAAACCAATCCCATCCTGACCCCTCTGCCATGGCCCCCCAAAATGTAATTAAATTCAATATTTTTCTAGTTCCTGTGATATAATTTGATTTGCTGGGCCGCTTTTGTCATGAATCCGACTCCTATTGGGTCCTAACAGGTGACTGAACAGCTTTCAAAATAAAAGAATGCAAATAAAAAAATAAAAATGAGCAAATACAAAACAATAAAATGTACATCTACCAATCTACAAAGAAAGACCACACCATATAAAAGAAAGTGAAAAACTAAAATTACTTTCACATCATGACAGTCGTATTAGTTTATGTTTATCTTAACTTTGACTGGCCTAGAGTTTATTTTGGAAAACTAAAAGTACACAGTATCTACACGATGCGTTAACACACAGAGGTCACAGTTTCTTTTTTATGTATATATATTTACATTTATGGAACACCTGAACAAGAACCTTGAACAGGATCACACCACACATACCACATCACACATCCACAAAATCTGAACCGAAATCTGAACCACTAATGCAGTTCAGTGTATTTGCAGATCTGCACAAAATCAACAGAAAAGTTACTCTAAGATGAGTAATTTATTCATCCATTAATCAAACTGTGGGGCGGACTGTACACTGAAAAAAAGGCCATGTCGGATTTACTTGATTCAATAGTGGACATTGGTTGCACACAAATGTTTTGCTTTGGCAGAAACTTAAACAACTGAGTTAAATCAACACAACTTATTCATAGTCAATAAACCTGTGCATTTTGTGTTCATAAAATGTGATTGAAACATGTTTAGATGAAGTAAGTTGAGCTCTTGGAATATTTTAATCCTTCACAATTTTGTCATTTTATTTCAACACTATTCAATAACCTTTACCACAGTACTACTTGATCACTTAAATACTACATGTTGTCTTCATATTACATAATGTTCAACAAAGTCTAGAGTCTGGTTAACATAAAAGTTGAATGGATCTAAAACAACTAACATCCTCCTATCTTTATCCTGGTTGCAGGGGGGCTAGGTTACGAGGCAGGGTACACACTGGACAGCTCACCAGTCAATCACATAGAGACAAACAACCATTTGCATTCACGGTGAATTTAGAATCACCAATCAACCTAAGCTAACTCTAATAACTGCATGACTTTTAACTGTAGGAGGACACCAGAATACCCAGAGAGAAACCAGTGCAAACTAGTCATATTGTGGATTTGAACCCAGGACCTTCTTACTGTGAGGCAACAGCGGTAACCACCATGTCACCAATCCAGGGTTGACAAAAGTAGGAAAGCTATGATTTCAAGGCTTGATGCAGAATTTTTTGTACGTTTTTGCCCATGACAGGTTAAACCACAATAAAAAGCAATAGCATACACGTTGTGTGTGTGTAGTGACCTGCCTCTTATAACTCTAGTTACTCTAGGTACAGATCCTACATGATTTAATTACGTTCAAGATAGAAACATGAAAATTTTGTGTTCAAATTACAAGGTAGACTTTTTTAATGTAACAACCACCCAATTTACCAAAAAAAGTAGAGGCGGCTGTCCGACTTGACTGAGATGGATGCCTTCCTCAAACCATGATCCAAAGCGTGCGAGACTGAAATCCCGTGCAGTGCTGCGAGATTTAACATTACTATATCATTGACTTACTTCACTCGAACATGATATGAACAACTTAATCTACCCGCTCTGCATATTATGTATTTTCTACACTATATAGTTACACTTAACTTTAAACCATGAGGCAATTGTGTTAAATACACGCAAGATGCTTACATAAATCCAAGAGCTGGCCGATCCCTTTTTTTCAGTGTATGTGGATTGGGGAAAAGAGATTAAAACATAATTTACTGTTAATTTACGTTTCAAGATTCAAGTTTGACTTGAATCCTTTTTCAGTGTTAATCATGGGAAAATTTTGGTGTGCAAGGAGTGAAGTTTTTTTTTGGCTTCTGAAATGGGGCATGCCATAAAAAGTTTGAGAATTGGATTAATTATTCAAATGTGACCTGAAAAACCTTGCAGTTGGCCTCAACATTGTATTTTTTATTTTAATGTTTCGGGGTCTAGTTCTACTTAAAAAACCCCATAATTGAACAAATTTTGGTCTTCCCATTATCACTGTTTTTTCTTGTTTGAGTCTCTGTGAAGCAGAGAGGGAATGATCTCTCTAATAGTTTGCAGACAGATCTCTGCAGTGCTCTGCAGCGGCAACACAATCCATTAGTCTCAGCACACTCAGATACTCAAAGGGATGTGTAAAATATTTGACTTGCATGTGTGTGCTTAAAGAGCCCACGCTTTGGTATGGTTTTTGGATCTGATCAAATCTAAAATCTAAAGACCCAGTTCAGACAAACATCAAAAGGCAGAAAACAAACACAATTTTCAAAAGGAGAATTACAACAAAAAACCAAAATCAAAACATATCGTATCAAAGCACAAAGTCCTTTTTTTTATGTGTGGACAGTAAAATGGCAGCTTTAGAAATCAATCTGATGAGATCTTCTCTGTCTGGCCAAGGTTAAACCTTGATAATGGATTCTTTTATTAGCAATATCCTGGTATAAGAAGGAATCTTTTATTCAGCTGTAAGAAATATCTTATATACGTTTCAAAGGATGGTAACATTTTTGATTTTTTTTCTGCTGCTGTTTTCATGCCCTCAGATAACACATTCTGACTCCTCTGTTCCTTCAGATCAACAGGGAAGATATCTGTTCTCAGAAATGCATAATGAATGTATTAGATATCTATCATGCTGCCTGCAGGCTCATGTTTGAGGCCTTTCCTCTACACGAGGCTTTAGGTTTCACTCAACAAAAATCCCCGATTGGTTTTAGGATCTAAAATTGATTACTGATTGCTCAGAGGAGAAGATATCTCTGCGGATGCATAGACGCCGACACCTCCTCAGAGTGTTTGACAGCGGTCACACACCCCATTGCAACTGTCAGGGAAGAAGATGTGTGTGAAACAACATGTAGAGATCAGACAGATTTCCACACAGCAAACAAGTGACACACTGTGCAGCCTCCTACGGGTGTCTAGTTCAAAAGCTTCGCCTGCTTGTCATGTCAGGAACCCCACGCTTATGTGTTATGTTATGTTTTCCTCACAGCCACCTACAGAGAGGATTGTAGTCATTAGATAAGACGTTAAGTCTGAATTCTAATTGTCTTCGCTGCAGGTGGGGAGGTACTGTAACAGTGGGAGTGATGACATTTATCAACAAAACATGCTTTATACATTCGCCCAGCATGCTGCTCAGAAACATCACAATAATAATAGTGGACTGTAGCTTGAGAAGAAACCTCTTAAGCACATGCCACTTTAGTCATACAGTAAATGGTCCATAACAAAGGGTGGCTGCTGAAATGTAAAACACATTTTTTCTTCATTCCCAGTTTACAAAACTGTAAGCTGACTTAACCAAAAGCAGGTTTAGTGAGTTTTTAGCTGCTTTTTAAAAGACACCACTGAGTCCACAGTTCTCAATCTCAGTAGGGGAGAGTCTGGGAGCCACTGCTGCAAAAGCTCTGTCGCCTTTAATTTTCAGCCTTGTATGATGCACAGCCAGTGGCCCTTGATCACATGACCTCAGGGACCCACTGGCGATGCTTGGATGTAAAGGTTCTGTGATATATGTTGGTGCTTGTCCATACAAAGCTGTACAAGTCAAAACCACAATCTTCTGAAAGTGGAGTCGGAAGTTAATGGGGTGGCACTGCAACAGAATTAGCAACTGGTGTGACGTGTGAGAAGCATCGCAGCAGATCAAACTGCAGATGATCCGAGGAGATTTTGTTTAAACAAGTGAATAATGGAGGATTGAAGGCATGAAAAATAACCTTGGAACAATGTATCAGAGATTTCACATGAGCATCCAAAGTCAAAGCCGAATCAATGATCACCTTAAGGCCCCAGATAAATAATTTAGCCAGATTTCAATTATATTAGGGACAAATCTCATCAGAGGGCACAAGAGGGACCTGTTTATCGCACTGTTGAAAAAAGCTGACAGATATCTACCTTTTAATGGTCAAAACATCTCCGCAAGATCCTTAATTTAGAAGGATCTGAGAGCTTTAAAGAGTAAATTTCTTTTCTTTTTTTTTTTTTTTACAAATGTGCTGTAAAGAGAGCAGGTATAACAGAAAAAATAAAGACCTCAAAACAGAACATTGTTGCACACTGTAGGCAAGAGAAGTGCAAGAAGACCTGACCTTTTTCAAGCAGACACAAAAAAGGAACATTCTTTATGTGGTTTGTCTACAGTCTTTTTGAAAAGCTTAGCAATAAACAGCAATAAAGGCCAAATTGTCACAAATTGACTGTGAGGCAGGCAGATTGCAGACCCAAATGCTGGACTCGGGAAGCAAAAAGTAAACTAAAAAAATAGCTTTAATGCTGACCAATCACAAGAATGTGAAAAATTCAAAATATTTGCAGAGCAGGAACTTAAAATATAGTCTTTTGGGGAACCCCACCCCACCACCATCACCACCACACACACACACACACACACACACACACACACACACACACACACACACACACACACACACACACACACACACACACACACACACACACACAACTGTGATGGATAACATGACAAAGGACAAGGGACAACTCAGACAAAGTATACAGGCACACACCAGATGATGAGGGCAGAGGTGACAAGTGAAAACATAGCTGAACTAGAATTGAACTGAACACAAAATTGAACAAACTAAATACTGACTAAACAAGATACACAGAGACTTCTAAAGATATAAATGTTACAAAGGAAATAACCAACAAAGGAAGAAACAGCTCCATCTTCAACCTTTGGTCAGTATATCCACAATCCCTTCTCTGCACATGTCCAAACTATCTCAGCCTTGCCTCTCTAACTTTGTCTCCAAAATGCTTAACCTGAGCTGTCCCTCCCATGTATTCAATTCTAATCTTGTCTTTTGTGAAGGCTTTAACATCTCCAACTCTGCCACCTCCAGCTCACCCTCCTGTCTTTTAATTAGTGCCAGAGTCTTCATAGCAGGTCTCACTACCATCTTGTAAACCATTCCTCTCACTCACGCTGCTATCCTTCTGTCAGAAATCAATAAGTAATTATTATTAATAATTTTTTCTCAGCATGGAAATATAATCCTTCCAGCCAGCATGGGTTTTCTCCTCTGGTTTCGTCACACAGCCCAAAGATATGCGAGACGTAGGTGTGGATTTGAGCGAGAGCAGTTGTCTCCCTGTATTAGTCCTGTGGCGGACTGGCATCTAGAGTGTACTGTACCTCTATTCAACGTCAGTTTGCTCTGAGGCTGATGTAGACTTCAGCCTCAGAGCAAACTGAGTTAGATAAACAGTTTATAAAACCAGAAACTGGTATTTATGAGATTTTATTTACATAAAATTAGAACTGTTTAAATGCTTCAGAATTTCTATGTGTAATACACATTAAATATATTGCACATTATCTGTGCACTACTACTAAAGACCTTACTTGGATGCCCTGATTATGTTGCATATAACAATGAAAAGAGACAGAAAACAAAAGGAAATCGACATGAGACGTGTGGTACTGTTAAGCATAGACAGGAGTTTGAAATATATACACAGAAACACAGACTTGTATTTTTTTTAATCACATCTAACTGTAGCTTATAAATGTCTAATAATGTTGAGACTCATATTCATGTGATACAGACAGTTTTGCATAATGAGCATTTTATTTCAAATTACTGCATAAACATGTTTGGCTAAAAAACCCCCAAAATAAATACAGTATCACCAATTTGAAAAAACTTTTCACTGGGGATATTTCATTACTAGAGAATAGCTGGGATTTCAGCCAGATTTAGCACAAAAAGAAATGCTTACTGACTGCTACAACTATTATACTAAACAAAAAGATGACATTATTAAAACAGCAGTCCTTCACAAAAAATGATAGAAAAATATATGGCACTTACAGTGTCCTCATTACTGTACACAGTTCTGATGAAGGTAATTGATAATTTTGTTTCCCTTTAGTGTCTGTTTAAGTCACATGCTTTTAGTTGACACAAAGTCCATGTCATTTTATCTGGATCTGTATCCAGGATAAAAACCTGTATCAAGGTTTTGTTTCCCAGCATTGCAAAGTCTAAAAAACTTCTTTGCAATATTTTCTGCTTTCTGATTTATGTGCACAATGAAAAAAGTAGATGAAAATGTGCTTGAAGTTCTTAAGGCTGTCACTGCAGGTGCAGAAGAAAACAAAACCATAGCACTTTAAATCCGGCAACAAACCGTATAGGTTAATCCAGCCTTCAACAAAGTGCCTCTTACTTAGGAGCTAAAGTCTCCTGAATTCAGTCAAATTTACACTTTTTGTACATTTTTGTGGTAAAAAAAAGCCGCTGTGACATGCTGAGAGGGAAAAACATGGAAGAGAAATACAAAATAATGAGAGGGTTTTAAAGGTTATAGACTCTAATGGTCTCTGTTGAAGACAAAGATCAAAAGGTCAGGACCGACAAGACAGAAACGAGGAGCTGCATTTGTGGAGGTTTAGGCCAAAAATATCATATCATACAGAGTTCAGCTGGAGAAACAGACTGGTGCATATAAAGACCTGCCAGACTTGACACCAAAACAGTTGATGACACTTGGTGACAGGAAGTTTATCATTTTTAAAAGTTAGCAGAACAACAGTCAGTTTATCTATAAGACCAACAACATTCACATGAGAAGAACCACTATGAATGTCTTTAAGCATATATTTGGTAAGGTTTATACATATTGTATAAAAATCAATAGTCACCATTTGTATAATGTAAAATTATGAAGTTTGAGCTATTTATAAGCACATTTGAAAACAGCAAGCACCAAAACAGTAAAAGAAATACAACAACAACATTACCATTAAAGGAGGAGTGAGCCTCGGCAGGTCTGAATAGTATCAACTGTGTTTTTTGATTATTCAGGTTCAAAAAGTTTAAAGTCATCTATGATTTTATGTTAGCGAGACAGACCAGCAACATTTTCTAAGGGAGGTGTAATATGATATTTTTTGGTAATCTTTTTTAACGCTGAAAAAAAAAGCAGAGTCATGTAATAAAATCTGTAATGCTCAGAATAATCATGCTGCCATAATTATTTATAATAGATCAGTCAGGGGAGATAGTGTGTTGGCCCCAGGTACAGGCTGGGATGAAGGGACAAGGTACAGTGCCAGCTTCTTAATGTTACCATTGACAGGGTTAGCTTTGATTATTTTCTTTATCATTCAAGATAGTCATAAATGAATAGAATTACTGTGTCATTGTTACCTGCTGTCTGATTTTAATCCTTTTCTGATTCATCTCCAGACCTCTATAGAATGCCGACCCTGTGGGTTTAATCCCCTTTAAAACAGCTTCTTGAGGAAGGAGACGGTTTATTAGACTGAGCAGCTTTCTTTGCTTTGATGACTGACCCAGCTTTCTTGGATCAGTCAATCTTGCAAACAGTCAAACCAAGCTAATCATATAACCTCCATGACAGGGAAAAATACAAGAAGCAACCAAAAAATGAGTTCATATATTCAAAACATGCCCAAAACACTTGGATATAGACATAAACATTGTGGAACGTAATGGCACAACACTTACAGAAAACCCAGCCAGTTGGGAAGGATGTACTAGCAAATATGCACAGAGGAAGCCAAGTTGGGGGGTGGGGGGGTGCAGCTAAGCTGACTGGGCGGACTGGCAACCTATCAGGTGGTTGTGTGCAGACAAGTGATTGGGAAGCTTGGAGATATCAGGTGTTGATGGGGTGAAACGCAGGAAACAAAAGCAGGACTGGATGGTGGTGACAGGATAGTTAATTTAGCTTTGGAATGTTCCTAACACAGTGACAGGACCCAGGAAAGGAAGGAAAATAAGAGCTGGTCAAATTCTCCAAATGTTAAAGAAATGCACTTTAAGAAATGATGTATCATCCTTTAAATAAGGAAAGGAAATAGTGATCACACAATTCACTGTGATGTCCACAAAGGGGTGGCTGGATAGTGTAAATTATTGCTTGCATGACCATACCAAACAATAACCTGCTGATATGTTTTCAACAGTTTGCTAAACCCACAGGTGAACTCTGGATGCAGCTCTATTTTATTTAGTAATTTATTTATTCTATCTATTTTATCCTGTTATAATGTTGTTTTCTAGTTTGAGGGTTTAGATGTGTGGGTTGGTCAGTCAGTCAGTTTGCATTGTTTATGCCCTTATTTGGTACATTAGGTGTTATTAGTGTTTGGTCATTACCAGTTCCATCCTTTGGTAATAAAGGGATATTTTTCAACAGGTTGTGCATGTTGGTTCAGCCAGCATAAAACATCACAGTAATAACAGATGGTGCGATAATCTAGGATGAACTTTTGGTAGGTCATTTTCAGGCCAGTGTAGTTTCACTACAGTAGACCCATAGCAGCAACATCTGATACTGTATTATTAAGGAGCCTTCTGAAAGTGATGTTTGGTTCTGTTTTCCAAAATCCTTATGAATTCTCCTGCTCATATTTCCTTGACTTCATTGAGTTCAAGGAAAACTGATAAAACCCCCAAACAAATAGGAAGGACGTTTTCAGGTATTTGACTGCAACCTCAGAGAAAAACTGCACATATTCAAACCATTCAGTCCATTCAATATGAAGCAGTAGAAATAATTCATGTCTGCATCTCATAGCTCCCCCATTCAATCTGATCCAGTGACCTTGTAGTTATTAGTCTTGTTTTCCAACCAACCAGCTGTTTCAACTCTGAATTATAATTAACCATTCTGATGTCACAGATTTTATGTACCCGGGATTTTCTTGATGAGATTTTGCTGCTAACATTGAAATTACACAGTAACTGTTCCTGGCGGTTCCTCCGCAGAGAGGCTGTTGTGGCTGAGCCCCAGGCCCAGTGTCAGGCTCTGTCAACGGGGACAATCATTAGCCGCCTCCCCGAGGAGCTTTGTTTCCCCTCTCAGCATCCGCTCCACTTCACCCTCAGCCCTTTGTGGTGCCTGCTGATAAGGCCAAGCTAATATCTGCACGGCCGCTCGCTGCATAGAAAATGATAAACACGGGTTGAGCTGCCGTCCACAACATCAGGACAATAGACACCGGATTCTAGCCCCGGGGCTATTGTTATTCTCGCAGAGGATGGTGTATGCACAGCCAAAACCCTGGCCAGGTGGTTTACACAAAACATGAGACGGTGAAAGGGTGACAGATAGACTCAGCACTTACAATGGCTGTGTCAAAAACAAAATGTCACGATTTCAGCCCGGTGTCCACAATCTCAACAGGGCCCTGAGAATCATAGTATAGCCACATCATAACAGCATATGTATATTCTAAAGTGTGTTTTGGCTTGCCCATCAAAAAACTAAAACAAAAAAAAATCTGTATCAGAAATACAAACAATTTCTCAATTTTAGGTTTATAAAAGGGTAGAAACAGACACCTGCTGAATAGCATAATATACAAATAAGCTCTAGGATCTGACTCTAGGTGTATTTGATGGGCTAAGCCAAGCTATTGTTCAGATAAGTGTGTTAAAAATTTGTACAGCCTTAACAAAATGTAAACAGGAGGTTTCAAAAATCAATTGATAAAATAAACCTGCATACATAAACAGGCGAACTTAGCTATAGAGAATAAAACCTTCTGTAGCAGCAGGGCACTGGAGAGTCAGTGTCAAGTGGCCATTAGAGGAAATGCAATTTGTGACACTTCTAAGCTACTTTTGGCTGCTTCCTCATTCACAAAGGGTCACCACAGAGGGGTAGTGCTAACATGGGGTGCTTTTGCTTGTAAGGAGAATGTGTTAACTCCTTTAGTATGAATCCCCAATTTGTGTCACTTCCACACTGACTTGATTTTTATTTAAGCCAAACATCGTATTTTCGTTAGTCAATATATATCTATGTGTCTGTAGTAGCATGCTGGATAATGGTCCAGCTTAGGTTTAAGTCCAGGTCATTCTGTGAGGATTTTGAAGGTTTTCCCATTGCTTGTGTGGGTTATTTCTTGGTTAGGTTAAGCTGTGATTCTAAAAAGTGACTGGGTGTCTGTCTATCTTAGCCCTGTAACATACTGGCAGTTTTTACTTTGCCTCTTGCCCTGAGACAGCTGGGATAAGCTCCAAGTCCCAGTGACACTGAACTGGGTAAGTGGAAGAAAATCGATGTAAATGTATGCACACTTGTATAGCTTCCTATTTTGTGGTAAATTTAACAAAGGGTAACTTTGGACAATATCAAGATCAGATTGTGTTCTGGCATTCTTGTGTTAATTATTTTCCTTGTAACCCTTAAAATGAAGCATTTGAAGATCCACTTATCCATCCATCAGTTTTCTTACAGTCATGTAGTTCAGGGTCACTGGAGCCTATCCCAGCCTCCATAGGGCAATAGGCTGGGTACATCCTGGATGGGTTGCCAGTTTGTTAAGGCTAACACAGAGAGATAGACAACCATTCGCACTCATATTCACACCTACACGACACATGAGCAATTTAGAACCACCAGTTAACTTAGCCCACTAACTGTATGTTTTTAGACGGAGAGAGGAAGCTGGAGTATCTTTAGAGAAGCCGCGTAGAAAGGCTCCGGCCAGATGGAGAATTCAAGCACAGGGACACAGTGCTAACCACCTCACCACTGTACTTCCTGATCAGCTTGAAAACAGACTTAAAAAATACCCCCAAAATATGAGTAAATCTTTAGTCTCCTGGTATGTGTTTTAACCTCCCAACATATCTCTAAATGATGACTTCATTGCTCTTTTGAAGTGGAACACTTATATTGGTGGTTTCAGACTGTAGGAAGTAAAAAACTGATATGATCATGTGATTAGAAGACTTGCTACCGTTAAATCTCCCACATAAAGACGGCTTTATGATTTGGGGGATTTTTACCCCTTGTTCTGCTTGTGATGTCTTTTTGCTATTATCAATGCAAAAATTGCAACAAAAGGAACAATAACCATAACTTGACACAGATGACCTCAATTTTATATTGATAAAATCAGAGGAAAAAAATCACTTGGAAAATAATGCTACAGCTACAGGTGATCAAATATTCCTGGCTAAGAAAGGGATTAAGGGTGAGGGGGTGCTGAGGAAGGAAGAGGCAGAATAAGATACAAGGATTTGTTGTTGTTGTTGTTGTTGCATTGTTGCATTCATCAGTGCAGGAGTTCTGAAATTGCTTTTCACAAACAACTCATTACCATTGTAGCAAGAGTGGTGCAATTTCCAAACAAGATGGTGCATATCATTCGGAAAAATAATTTGTGTGAGCTCTGATAAGACAGTTTTGCCTCTTTGCAAATAATCTAAAAACATTGTGAATTATTTCCTCACTCTCACTTAGCAAACACCAAAAATAAAGTCTTGTTTTGTCATTTTAATTATTTGGATGTGAATGTAAGTAATTCTGTGTCTTCCCAAAACAATGGTGGAACAGTAGTGGCCTATTAACAAGCCTCCAACGCAATGGCTCGTCCATCATTTGCCAAACGACCGCCTGATGAAGTCCTTTTACATCTAGGATAAATCTTACACAGCATTTCATAAAAAGGATATCAACATTCAAACATGGTGGTGGTAGTGTGATGGTCTGGGAGTCCTTTGCTGCTTCAGGACCAGGACGACTTGCCATAATTGATGGAACTGTGAAGTCCGCTTCTGGCCATCAGTTCACACCCTGAGACTTCGTGTTTCAAAGTGTTTCCTGTAACCGAAGTCTGGATTAAAATCCAACTGAGATCCTGTGGCATGAACTTATACAGGCTGTTCATGCTTGAATGCCCTCTAGTGTGACTGAAGTAAAACAACACTAAGATCGGGCAAAAATTCCTCCACAGCGATGTGCGATGTGAAAGAGCCATTGCCTGTTTGTGCAAATGCTTGATTGCAGTTTTCCTGCCAAGAGTAACACAACCAGTTATGTTTAGAGGGCAATGACTCTTTCACACAGGGTCAGGTAGGTCTGGATAGCATTGTGCCTTTAATAAATGAAATCATCAGTTAAAAAGTTGCATGTTATCTCTGCATAATATTCTAATTTGTCTGAAACATATATGCGTAACAAATAGAAAATTCAAAACAGGGTCAAATACTTTTTTCACATCACTGTAAAAACACAAATCGGTGGAAAATATATATTTATGAACAGAAACAGAAATAAACAGAAATAAACCTCACATTAGTAAATAATTTACTTATTGAATCCAAAAAATAACAAACAAAACAATATTGTAGTTGTAGGATTAAATCCCTTAAAATCAGTGTTACAATTACAAGCAATTGTTGAACTGACATGTAAGTTTCTGTTGAGTAGGTTTTAAATTTTAAGGATTCCAGTGACACGTATTTAAATTTAGCATTTGAATTTCAAGTGTTTGAAGAGTCTGAAGCTCACAGGAAATAATTACATTGGCCAACCTTATTATTTGGAGCACCAGCCATGTCTACAATGAGCTTTCAGCACTTTGACAGCATATATGACATAAAAAAAAGGAAAAACACACATACTATAGGTCAACTTTAAAATACATTTAAGGGATAAAAACCCTGCAGTGTGAATAACACACGTTTCTTTGTCCCACTAGTTGCACTTTGAAATTAAATAAAGAAAAAATAAATTTTTGGAATCACACACTTGATTAGATTTAAATATTTGTGAGAAATTAAAGAGTCCCCCAATGATTTGTTTACAGCTAAAAAGGGTCATAATTGGTAGATTTCTGGCAGATATTTCCTTCATGTCATTACCTCTGATTCCTCCAACCATGAAGGTTCAGTCTCCAGCTCCACTGACTCGCACAAAGTCATTATTAACGTCTCCTCTTCTATGAATGCTAATAGTTTCTTCTAATGAAGTTGGCCGTCTGTCAGTCTGCTCAACTTTAATAGAAATATTTCCACATTTGTTTGGTTTTCATTAAGCAGCTGAGTGCAGAAATCTTCAAACAGAGGAGCGCACATATAATTTTAATAGTGGACAGGAAACACAGACTTCTCAGGGCTGTGGATATGTTCTCACCCACACAGGAGCTGCCCCACAGCCACACGACCTCTTCTCTGACTCTGGTTACTAGGTCTGCATGGTAATCACATCCTCCTTAATCATTAAAAAACACACTCTTAGAGCCCAACAGGCTTCTTTGCGGATTTCTGCAGCCAGATCTGCATGACGATTATCCTTCTCAGAGTGAGCTGCATATCAACTCTCTGCATGTCGCCATGTGGCTCACTCATCCAGAAACCACATCAAATGAAAAACTGAGAATCTGATGCTTAGATCTGTCTGCACAGGGCACAGGGTGGCTTTAACTACTTCCACTGCACTGTGGGGGGTGGGAGGAGGCTGTGCAGCATAAATCTGTCATGTGTGCTCTTTTCTGTGTTTATGGAGCTCTTTTGTGGCATTTACATCTGTGAGGTAAGCTAATGATGAATAAGATCCCACAGTTAAAACTTCATATGTTAATGCCAGCCAGCAACTTCAAATGTCAAATTCAAATGTTTGCAGTGTGCAAGTGGTAATTATAATTTTTAATTACCAACAAAGATATTCTGAACACTAAGAAAAAAACACTAAGAAAAACAAAACAGTTGAGCTAAACTCAAAAAGGCCACTGGAATATATATATATATATATATATATAATCCCAACCCTAACCCTAACCCTATCTATCTATCTATCCATCTATCTATCTATATATGTATATATTAGGGGTGCAACGATACACAAAATTCACGGTTCGGTTCGGTTCGATACTTTGGTGTCACGGTTCGATATTTTTTCGATACAAAAAAAATGTTCATGCCTTTTTAATTTGTCATTTATTAAAATTATAAATTTATATTTTAACTCAAAAGTACAGTTTTTAAATTTAATGTTGCTGAAACAACAAAGTAATAAAAAATAAATCTATCTGATCGAGAAATCACTCATCTTTGGAAAAGAGAGTTTATTACAGAGAAATGGCTCTTTCCAAAATAAAAGCTATACTATACGCTTCTTCTGGGGTATACTCTCAGCAGCATATTAAACATATCAGGCCCCCATAAGGAGAATCATGTGCTAACGGCTGTCTAAATGACTCGGGTAAAGTTTGTAGCATGCGTGCTTGTTGTTTTTGTCTGCTTCCACTTGTCTTTGCACTAGGACGATGTCGGAGTAAATGTGCAGTCATATTCGTTGTGTTCCCACTAGTGCTGTCAGCGTTAATCTCGTTGAAATGACATTAACGCCACAACGCGGCAAATCTCCGTTAACGAGCTACCGCGGATCGCCCCATGCGTGGGGCTGGACAGCATCAACACGTTAACAAGCTAAGCTAACGCACTAGTTCCCACCAATGTAATTGAGCATTGCGTGGCACATCCGACATACTGTTTTACTTTTGTCCATGACGCGCTTACCTTCAGGGTCATACTTCACATGAAGACCAAAATAGTTCCAAACGCCAGATCTGAATGAGGGTGGGGGAGGTTCAAATTGCCATGTTGCAACGAACTGAACTTCTGTCTTGCTAGCTTGCGCTGCGCTCAGTGGATCTGTGCTCGACAGTGCAGCCTAGGCGGAGTAGTCGAACGCAGATTGACTGAGCGGTCAACACAGACAGCATCGTCAGAAGATCGTCTGCGGCCTGCTGGAGCAGGGGGGCTAGGAGGAGGAGTTGGCCGTCCGACTGGGGTCTGGTGTATGGGGCCTCCCTGCTGCTGCGGAGTCGGGGCGGTCTGCTTCTCCCCACCGCAGGGAAAAGGGTTACACCACCTGAGTCTGGGTGCAGTTTCCCCCTCCAGGGGCAAGGGTACCTAGACTCGGGGCTTAGAGTACGCTTGGGGAGTGTGATTGTGTGTACAGCGTCTCTCTATGTCTGTCTCCACGTTGGGTGAGTGTTGAGCAATTGTATATGAGAGCATGAGGGTGGGAATAGATGTTTGTATCTGTGTGTGCCTGTTTGTCTGTGCCTATATGTCAGGTTGGGTATCAGACGCCACCTCTCTGAGGACATCTCAGGCCCTCCAAGGTTTGGAGGCCCATCTCCCCCCACCACTTCCCCTGCCGGTGGCGGACGCCCTCAGACATCGGTGCGTTGGTGGTTCTCTGTCTCCGGGGGTGGGTGCCCAGGTACCCACCGGCTCACTCCTTGGTGGCTGCTTATTGGGGCCTGGAGCCTGGGGCTCGCTCGGGCCACTTTGGGGATGGGGTGCCCTCGGCCTCACGGCCCGGGGCTCGGCCACTCAGGCACAGCTGGCTGCCGGCGGAGCTCACGGGCACGTCACTGCAACCCCCCCTGGCTTCTGCTCCGCGGCTGCTGAGTGACCCCTCGTCTGGGACTCTCCTCAGCTCTTTCTGGGACAGTGGCGCGGCTGCCCCTCTGTTGGTCTTCCTTGGTCTCTTGTGTTCTGGGGGCCTCTGGATGTCTGGAGTCTTGATCTCCTCCATACCTGCTTCATGCCCTGGAGGTCGGGGCAGTGGCCCCCCACACCCTCTAGCAGATCATTACATGAAGGAACCTTTTAAAAACAAGCGCGTTCATGCTCACAGGTGTACACACGGGTGATCACACACACAAATTACACCCTTTTTGGCTCCTACCTCAAAGCACACTGTGCGCTGTCGATCTCACGTGCTGCACAATAATGTTTAATATTTAGTATTTACTGTCATATTCTCATATATCATTGTGATCTTGTTTATTACTCTCGTTTTCTTCTGCTTGCTTTCTTTTTTCTTTCTCAACAGGTGATCCAGGTGATCGATATATGTATTTTTTGTCTGCTTATTCTGTTGGTTTTTGTTTTTTGCCCTTTTTCCCCGTCCCTCTTCTCAGGTTTTTTTCTTTCCCTCTTTCTTTCTCCACATTCTCTCCTCCAGTCAAGTCTGTCCCGTATTCAGCAAGTGAAAATAAAATAAACAATAAAAACTTGAATCAAATGGACCATTACGGCAAGGCTGGGATGGTCCATTTGGTAAAGTAAATCCGTTGGGCATCTTTCTTCGCCTTTAGACAATAATTCTGATGGCAAAAGAACCAAACGGGACAGGTTAAAAAAAAAAAAAAAAAAAAAAAGAAGAAAAGTTGATAAAATAAATTAAAAATTTTGTATTGTTCGATACATATGCGTACCGAACCGAAAGCACTGTATCGAACGGTTCAATATTGATACGAGTATTGTTGCACCCCTAGTATACATATATATGTTAGTCCTGTCAGCGTTAATCTCGTTAGAATGACGTTAACGCCATAACCGCATTAACGCGGCAAATCTCCGTTAGCGAGTTATCGCAGATCGTGGGGCTGGACGGCGCTAACGTGTTAACAAGCTAACCGTGCTAACACATTGACACTGTGCAGCCCCACGCACGGTGCGGTCCGTGCTAACTCGCCAACGGAGATTAGCCACGTCATTTAAACAAGATTAACGCTGACAGCGCTAATATATATAATTATATATATATGTCGTATATATATATATATAGTTAAAGAACAAAGTGACCTTCCAAAAAACTGTGGATGGGGTGAGCTGACCTAGCTGCTTATAAGCTGACACAAAGTGCCAGTGTTGGGATAGCTCTTTTCTAAGTTTAAAAAGATGTTGCTAAATTTCAATAAGCTCCCTGCTGTCTGACATGTTGAGCTGATTGCTTTCAGTCCCTCCCATTTAACAACTTAATACATGGCCACAAGCTATTCAGAAATTACCTAGATTTTGTGAACTGGTGCTGTAGAAATAAAACTGAATTGAACTGACTTCTTTCTCATGAAATCTGTGCCGGTTTGAAGAAGAAGGCTCATGTCTCGATAGGGGAACTGGTGTTACTTATTAAGGCTCTGAATACCAAGCTGTTCTTAAGACCAAGCATCAGCATGGCTTTTATTTTTAAATCTTCCGGTGATTGCAGTTTATTGACAGCTCTGCAGTCCTTTTCTCCAAGAGGAAAACACTTCAGTGTAGCACACTTTTACATATAATCTTTTAGAGTTTAGGTAGGTACCTTTGCAGCTCTTTTAATGCAGAGTTTACTGAAGATTATTAATTGATTGTTGCTTATACTTTATACCCTTTCTCTTGTAACAGAGTGGTAAAAGGGGACTGCACTGCACATTAATCCCTAAGGAAATTATGTGGTTACAGTTGCTCCAGGACAATAAGAACAGTAACAGACTGAACTATATTCAATAATACAATATATTACAAAGTTACAAAATATAAGAAATAACTCTAATAAATACAAATAGCTCAATTAGGAATATCCAGAAGATTACAGGGACTGAATATTTATGATTGACTCAAAGTGAAAGAGAAAATATCCGTTAATAAAATCACAGAAATCTCTACTGACTCTCTCTCTCAGACTGATTGAGGAGAAATTTTATTTTCTTCTGCCAGTTTTTTGCTCAACTAACTGCGCAGCCATTCAGTTAATTAATCCGAAACTGTGTTACTATTCACAGAAAGGATCACAAACTATACAAGAAGTATACATGTACTATAACCAGGGAAAGTAAACGAGGAGGATGGCTGCAAGGCTTGACTGCATTTGGTAACAAGACAATCTGGCAGGTGACAGAAAGAAACACAGGAGCCGGAATAGCGCCTGGATAATTGAACACATGCGAGACAAATTCAACACTGGTGGAACAAATGAGGGTGGGACCGAAAATGAAAAAGGAGGAAAAATTGGTGACAACAGGAAGTCAAATTCACAGTAGTGCTAAGTGACTTGAAAGTACAAAATAAACAAGAAATTTTAAATAGGAACTCAAAACCACGATAAACTGACTGAAAGCTGAAAGAAATGTAACCTTCTGATTGATTGTTGGGTTTCAGCTCACTCTAACTGGGTCATTGTACATGTGCGTTGGATGTTTAATAAATAAATGTTCCTTGGAAGTCTCAGTTGACTTCCTGCCTACACATTTCACATTTTATTAGCTACGAGTCAATTTCAAAAGGAGTTGGTTGACTCCTCAACCAGTTCTGATGATTCAGGAGCATTTCACATCCAACAAAGCCTCAAATTACTCTACTTTTAATTTGTCTAACAAGCTCAAAATTTACTTAAGTATCCCTAAACGTCCTGCAAGTGTTTATAGCTGATGACAGATGTAGTTTTCTTACCAGAAGAGTATGATGCTTTTATGTTTTAAAGTAAGATTGGCATTTTTGGACTTAAAGAAGATTTTGAAGAATCACAGGAATGGGTTGGCCCACTGTCTGCAGAAAATACATACAAGAACTGCAATTCTGTTGAATACTCTAAAGTCTAATATGCTAAATGTTTCTCAGGGAAGCTGGGCCAGGTTGACAGGTCTGCTGTGCTTCGATTATTCTCACAAAGAACTTGATATTAGAGGTATTTAACTTGAATGCAGTTTGCCTGTTTGAATATTCATTTTCTGACGGGATTAATGAAAACTAAATTGACCCTGACTAAAGTGACCCAGAGTGTTTGAAATTCATGGTCTCAATTCACTCGTTAATGAATGGAAATTTAATGCTCAGTGTAGCTCCGCTCTCCCATCTTTGCTAACTGAACTTACTTCACCGTGAAATCCGGTGACCTCTGATTCATTAGCGGAATTACCATTTGTGTGTGTGTCAATGCTCTTGGTAGTAACTTTTGTTTTCAGAAGGATTTGCTTCCAGGAATAGAGGGCTTCGAGCAGTTTAATCACAGAAAAAAAAAGTCAGGAAAGTCTATTAACTCCTTCACCTTAAATCTTTCCTTTTAATTCCTTTTAAAACTAAGAAAACATTTTCCCTTTTGTGACATTTAACCGCCTTTAGATGAATTTACACTGATACTTTGAATTAAATGATCAGCTACACAACATGACCCTTCAGTAGAGTGGCATGAATTTAAAAGGATCCAGCTGTGAACTGTTATCACACACGAGCTTTGGAAAATGTTAGGAAAAGTTCTCACATGTAGCAATTGAGAGAGAGTTTTTCTCAGCAGTATTCTCAATATTAGAGTAAAACCTTTACCTCCTTGAGTATAATATAATGCAGTTTTGTAAAATGCCTTGCGCATCTCCCCGTTACACACCAATTTCCCCTCAGGTTTGGGTTCCTTGATGAAGAGTGCTGAGAGAGAGAACAATCCAATCCAAAATTGGATGTTTGTGGGGGGCAGTCAAGACTGTGCTTCTTATCCTGTATACTGTATGTAGTAGAGTCAGAGGCAGACACACATTTAAGGTATTTATTTAAAACAAAAGTGAAAGGTGAAAGCTGAAAGAAGAGAGACCAGCAGGGGAATGGTAGAGAGTGGGCAGACAGGCAAGTATGGTGGGCGAGAATGGGCAAATTGGCCAGGATGTCAATCGGGGACTATTCCAGGCAGGTTTCGCACCTGAGTGGTGTACTTTGAAGCAAGATTAATGGGTTAGTGAACTACGTTGAGCTTAGAGTCAGAGCTTTCAGTGTGACAAACTTGTAAAGTTATAGCAGTGCAAGTATTATCACTGGAACGTGCATCTAATCTGTTCATGTTGTGATGCAGAAAATATAGAAATGTTGTTACAATTGATTACAATCTGCTGCTAAGTCTCTTTTTGTAGCTACTGGACACTGAACCGACACCAGGAATACCTTTTCCATCAGTAAATGAATTGATTTCACTTCAATCTGCAGCAAACTAAAGTGATTTCCACGTTTCCTTGAATAGGCTACGGAAACTACCATTTAATGTTTAAATGTATTCAATTTAAAGTTTCAGAGCTCCACTGTGCAGCTCTCACCTTAGAAATACAGCACCAAGAGTGCTGTAATTAATGTTAATTTATAATAATTAACATTAATTAAAATGTTTATTTTACAGCCTCGTGTGTTAAATTGCAAGATCAATGATTTTCTGCAGTATTAAAGCTACAGAACATAAAATATCACCTCTGTCAGTAGACTGCAGATTGGATTCAACTATATTATGTTTTTTTTTTCCACCTCTCCCAATTCAAAGAATCCTGTGAGTGTAGGCTGTCAGCCTGCCATTTATCTCAGTTGATGTCCATCTCTATTTATTCTGGAGGAGACAGTAAAGCTTTGTAAAATGAGCCTGATACCAGTGTAAGAGTCAGTGAAACTCACTTCTGTCCAGTGATACTGATTCTGAGGGGAGTCGTTGAGGATATCCTGAACTTTTCTGTCTGTAGTGCTGCTGTTAGCCAGTGTTACTGAAACTTTCTTTGAAGCGGATCTAACACTGTTGGACTTAGACGCTTAACTCTCAGATGACGTGAGAATCCACTAAAACTGTTTCTTAGAGGGAAAGTGTGATTTTTTAGGATGCTCAAGCATTAGCTGGCATAATATTAGTCTATAACCAGCTGTTGGTTATAGACTGGAGATGGGATGGTCACATGTTTATTCTGCAGAAAACAAGTAATTACAACAATACATAAATAAATATAAAGAAAGCATGTTTATGCACTTTTTTGTGTTAGAGCCCTGACTTCTGTGCAGGAGATGAGGCTTAAGGTGATGATGACATAGAAAAGGGGGAAGAGAACGTGCTCTGGTGGAGGAGGAGTACTAGTCGTACTACATATGTGGCCGGTCTCTAGTCACATATATAAAATGGGACTAGGTGAAATGACGATGTCCATCTTGGCCACTATATTCAAGATGGCGGGGCAATATGGCAGTTTCCACAAACTGGAAATGTTTTTAATGAATTAATTCAATGTTTTTGAGAATGTATCAGTTTGTTGGAAAAAATAATCGGATACTAATCAGTGTATATTTATTAGTATATTTGTTTATCTATTACAAAAAATACTTACTGTACCTTTAATCGCTTGTCTTGTTTGCACCAATGAGGAGGAGAAAGAGGTAAGGTAGGAGGAGGTAGGCTAGATGCGACCAGCACCATGATATCTTTGTGTTTTGCTTTTTCCCCCCACTTGCTTTTTACTTTTGCCTTCACTGGCATTTGATTTAAAACAAACAAACAAACAAACAAACAAACAAACAAACAAACAAACAAACAAACAAACAAACAAACAAACAAACATCCTTTTGCGTCAGTAACCCTTGCAAAAAACAAGAAGACTGGAGAGTGACAGATCCATCTCACTAACAGCGTAACCTGGCACAGATGCCAGATTGTGTGTATAAATTTGCAGCATCACTGGCTTTGACAAAATGACAGAGAGTGATGGCCTAGTTATTAAGTTGCCTGATCTTATTTATACATTTATTTGTTTTTATTGCCTTTGTCTTTCCCTGGCTTGTTTCTGTTCAGTAATCTAATACACAGAAAATAAAGAGACATCAGTCTCAAGTTTTTACACCTGATGCTTAAATCCACAAGCACACCACCTGTTCTCTCGTTTCATGATACACACTGATACTCCTGCCTTTCATTATACAGAATTAGATGACAGATGAATAAATCATAGAAATAAAAACAGAGTTTGTGTTGTATTATAAATAATCACCTATCATCTAACCTAGGTGTCTTATATAGATAATGCAGCTTTACATGCACGATACTGCACTTGAGGTTTTGTGGATTGATGTCCAGTTAATTTTTCACTTCAAAAAAATGAACAAAAACAAGCCAAATAAAAAAAGAATAAGAAACTGCACATGACCTGCTTATCTCCAAACAGCAGACTGACAGTCAGTAATGAACTGGTAAACACAGCAGAAAATTTGGTTATGACAAAGAAAGATATTTTGTTAGACAGACCAAAAAGAGAGACAGATCTTTAGTGATCCTGGACCAGGTTGGGGCCAACAGATTAACTAGAATTACCACTGTGTGTTTGTATAGTTCAATCAACCAGCAAAAATATGAATACTTTACACACGTCGTCACCCAATCAAAATCACAATCAAAAACCAAGCCAAAAAGAAAAATAGTCACAATCCCAATGTTATGCTGTTAAATAATGGCTAAAACTGCTTTGCAAAACATGACTTCAATATGACATGATGCAATAGTGGTATATAAATGTTATAGAGCATACTGCAAGGACTATTAAAAAAGGAAAACTTGAAGCCTAATCTGAAGTAATGTGTGCTCTGTATGCTGAACACAAAACTAAGAGTTGGTTCACAGGAGAGGAGCCTGAGAGCCTGAAGACTCTGAGGTCCAATATGAGCATAAAATGCTCTTACTGGAGCCACTATCTGAACAATATCACGTTCAGGTAGCGGCATTCCATTGAGGCAAACAGTGCTTGTCCAGTGAAATCTAAAATTTAAGCAATTAAAACATCAACTCAACATTACAAAAGTTAAAGTATTCCCTCTATTTGGATCTCAAACAGAATTCTGTAAATTAGTGCCATCTTGTGGTCGCACTTGGCTATTGTCTCTGAAAGCAGGTTTGACTCTGCTTGACTCCGATTCCATTGAAAGCTGTAGGATCTGACTTCTTTTTGTCGCTTAACAAACAGTTGCTCTGTAAAAGTCAGTGCCTGTCACTGGATAAAGGACAGATGGAAGTCACTGAGACATCCTAGGTCACCCCCTGTGTTAAAAGATGTTCACTGTTGACACTCTGTGGTATTCTGCACTTTTTGTGCAATAACTTGACATAAAAGGAAAAAAAATATCAAGCTACAGTTTAAACACTGATAGAAACCCCAGAAACTATCAATGAGACCATCTCTAGTACCAAGCTATTTTGTAGTTTTGGATGACAGAGCTCATAAATGTAGCGTTGAAACACAGATCAGTAATAGAAGGCACAATATCAGATCAGTGCTAGCATTTCTTCAGCTTGCCTGAGGGTGCAGCTGTCTCCATCAAGGGCGAATGGAGGCAAATAATGGAGCAAAATTTGTATAAAGTGTCAGACTAAGCTCGGGGATTTGTTGCCAGACAACTCCTGCACACTCTTTGCAGTAAATTTAGATATTCTGTGCATAAAATAGCACAAGGAAAAACACATCCTGAAACTTGCTTCAAGGTTGAATGTGCTGTTTTCTTTTTGTTGTTATTTTTTAAGACACTGGGAGCAGATAACCCTCCATTTGAATTTATTCTTTACTAAAACCTGTGGATTGTGGCAACATCTGTGAACACAGCATGCTTGTTTAGATCTGTGAGCTTCCTGCTCCACAGGGACACTGTTGCACAAAAGCAGGACGAATGCCGTGTTGCGATTTTACATGCTCAGTTAGGTTTGTCCACCGTGTCAGCTTTGAGCTTCGCTGCTATGCCTGATTACTTTCAACAAGTTCCACTTCTCCAGTCATTTGATGTTGACAAGTTCCAGTGGAAAACATCACATGCTTTGATTTCTCGATTGATTTGCATAATAGCTGCCCTCTCTGTCACTTTTCTCTTTACTGTAATTTCTGAGGACCTCAGACTTAGTGATATAGAAGAAAGGACATTTGATAAATTTAACTACCATTTTTTTCCGCACTATAAGGCGCACTTAAAATCCTTTTCAATTTTCTCAAAAATCGGCAGTGCGCCTTATGTGTGAATTCTGGTTGTGCTTACTGACCTTGAACTGATTTTATGTGGTACACAGCGCTCAAAAACCTGTCAAAAAATGTTTTAGTACGACTTTGGTAAGCTACGAAGCCGCACCGCTTGATGGATTGTCGAAGTGTTAAGGCTACCGTAGTCAGGAGCCTTGCGGAGTAATCTGGGTCCAAAACTCCGTCCGCTTCAGGTCCCAAAGTCAAAGGAACACTGCAGCATCACTGAGAGTTAAAAACTGTCTAAATTCTTTAATCTTTGATAAAATGATCAGTGTTGCTGCTTTACCAGGTGTAACAATTAAGTTTAACATCCAGGCATCCATGAAAACAGAATTTATTAAATTTAAGAGAGTTAGAAGATAGCAGGAAGTTAGCTCGCTAGTTTCCACCTAAACATGATATAGCATGTTCTGACTGAGAGATTTCTGAAAAAATTAAAACGTACAGCTCTGCTATCACTTCAAATCAAATCAAATCAAATCAAATCAAATCACTTTTATTGTCACATCACATGTGCAGGTAAACATAAATGAAGACAGAAAACTAAACAGCAGTGACTTTTGTAGGGTTACTGAAATTGGACTAGCTGGTATATAATGATGTGCTACGTGATCGCTAGCGACACAGCTATGTTAGCATAACATAAACGCAGTGAAACTGGAGGATGAACGCTAACTTTTTTCCACTCGATAAAAGTTAACCTGAGGGCTCCCGATGGTTAGGGACAAATGCAATCGCATGGCAGGATTCTGTAAGTGGACCAAACTTCAGTCAGGAGAACAACTGAGATAATCCATCCACAATACGAGGTTAGTCATTAATATACTACAACAATATGGGAATAGAGCAGCTGCAAGAGAATTCAACATAAATGAATTAATGGTACCGAAGTGGAGGAAGCAAGAAGAATGAGTTAGTCAAACTTTACCTGTTTTGTTTCGCTTAATTGCACCTTATGTATGAAAACAGACCCGTTCATCGACAGTGCACCTTATGGTCTGAAAAATATGGTAATGAGAAATCCAGTGTGAAACCTGTTGCCTGTGAGGAGAGAGGAGGTGTGCTGGCAGGGACAGGAAATGTTTGTGTTGAGCTTCTTTGGAAGGAGAGAAAAATGTGTCTTCATGTTTGCGCCAATAATTATTGCTTGACTCAAACCTGCAACAAAGAAAATCAAGAGTCCTGGAAATCACTTCAGTGTGAGTTACCGTGATGAAAGTAACAGGAACAATAATGCAAGTTAACAGGTTTCACTGAAGCTGGGAACAGCTGCAGGATTCCAAGAGAGAAAAATATAAAGCCGAGATGTAGAAAGAGAGAGACAGGCATTCACTCTGAGTTATATAAATTTCCAGAAGTTGTTTCCAGTAATCGTTTCCATTGTAGATTGTGGTGTAACTGTGCTGCTGTTTACTGCTGATAAACCTTTGGAAGAGTCCAGTCTCCACTGGATTCTATCGAGAGGTGTCAGACAGAAAGTGTTGGCTCCACCAGGCAGCACAGGGCGTTTGTTTTGGGTAGCAGTAGCTTTTACTCTTTGTCTCAGCAACAGGAAAATGATGCAGCATGTAAAGAGAAGACAGAAGCAGCAGACGGAGACGAACATCGGCACCTCCGTGTCATCATACGCACATGCAGCTCGCTGGACGCTCTTATCTGCTGCAGCTGGCACAGCCTCTCACTTTGAATGGTCCCAGTGGAAATAAAACCACTGACTGTGGAGCAGCTTCTCCACTCGATGAACTTCGCAGGACTTCTGTTTGTGTTTCTCTGCTGTCCGTAGCCACGTCAAAAACTTTTTTGACAGTTTTCCCAGCAGTCACACATCAACACTGAGGAGATAGAAGAGGCAAAGTTGGGAAAAAATTTAAATGTATTTATTATATATGAAACTATAAGAACTAACAATTCATTGAAATTCTTCTCATTATTTGCTATTTCAGGACAAAAACTCTAATAAACCAAAATGTGTGCATGCATATAAGCTGGATATTTCTGTCAGCAATGGCATAACACAAAGTGACAGATGACCATTCAAAGTCACATTCACACCTTTAAATCAATTAACCTAATCTGATGTATGTCTTTGGACTACGGGAGAAAGGCAGATTACCTGGAGAGATGTGAATTCTGATGTTGCTCTATATCCATTTGATGTCTTACAAGCATTTTCCAGAATGTTTTGCCATCAACAAAACAAATCTTATTGGAGCTATTAAGGTTTTTCATGCAACATCATGCGCACATTGCTCAAGAGTTGTATGCTATATTTGATGTAATGCAACTAGTGAGTGACAATGCCAGCTACTACTAACAACTAAAACAGAGGTTACGATCAAAGGTCACATCACTTAGATTCATGCCAGCCATTACAAGAGGAAAAAAAAGTTGACACTGAGGGAGACAACAAAGGTGTACGACGTGCTCTGTCCTTTCAACCTACAGCTGCGTTGGAACGGAAGAGTGAGGGTGAAAAAGCACCCTCCTCCAACAAGAGCGTGCCAAGCCTCGACTAAGTGACGGCAGAGTGAGGCTCTGTGTCACTTAGTCGAGGAATCAAAGATGAAATGCAGACAACAGCCAGGCTGGTGTGTGCGTGTTTTGTCAAAATGGCCTTCATTGCCTGTTTGTGTGTGTGTGTGTTAGTAGGCAGGTTAATCCCCTCTCTGTCTGTGTGTCTTGTTCTTTTATCTTTTACCTCTTCTCAACCTCCGCCCTGAGTCAGACAGCCTCAGTTTTCTGCTTTTTCAGGACAATCATTACTCAGTGTTCTGTGTCCTAAACTAAAAACAGCCTTCATTCATTGTCCCTCCGTGTTCACTTTTCCCTCCACCTGTCCTGCTGTCGTCCTCTCTCACATCCTGCAGTAGTTAATGTTTGTGACATGTACATTGTCAGCTGTGCCATGGGGAGTTTTGCTTCAGTTTTGTCTGTTATTTTCCAAGTGTGGAAGCCCTTTCACTGCCCTTTCTTGAAGTTGAACTTCCAAGTTTGGTGATTTGAGAGGCATCTGCTCATCCATGCTTTGACTCTATTTTCTATCAGACAGTTTAAATAGTCCATGTCTGTCTCATTTTCCTATTCCACACAGGTAGACACAGTCCCAGTCTGGGAAGGGATATTAATATCAATGCAGTTTCTCTGGAAGCATCTTGTGCAGGCTGGAGGAGGTTGCTTGATGAAGCATTCTTTTCAGGGTCAGAGTAGGGTGAAGGTGAAGCTTTGTAATATTTAGCCAATTCTGGCCCTGGATATAGGTCTGATGATTTTGATAGTGTTAGGCACTTTGCTCTGGCCTCTGTGCTCATGGAGGCTGTTGTTCTACCTGCTTTTGACACACTGAGAAATTTGATTAGTATCACTTTCCATCCCTGCCTGTCAACACTTTCTTACCCTGGTTCTTGCTTTCTTTTTCTTTTCACATTAATTTCTCTTATAAATACAGAAATACACACTTTTTTGGAAATATGAGTTCATTTATTCACACTCCAAAAAGTTGATTCTGTTGATCTGGACGTAGTGTTTTGTGGGAGAAACGTTTCGTCACTCATCCAAGTGACTTCTTCAGTCTCAGCTGACTGCAGGTTTCCCCAAATCTTATAAACAGTACATTTGCATAATGACTGAAACCAGCACCACTGAAGGAACAATGGGCTGGGAGGTCAGTTCCTTAATCTTAATTATGCAAATTCCCATGACCATTGATCAACAACCACTGACCAAAACCCACTGATTAAAGACCACTGATCAATGGCCATGAGTACCATCCACAGAGAGTTGGGGAATGGCTGCAATCACAGCATTGTAAGATGGCGAAAGATGTACCCTTAGGCCCCCTCCTCGATTCAGAGATGGTCTTTCCCTTTTCACGTAAATGGCCTCCTTGACTCAGCGCTTAAACCAGCGTTCCTCCCTGTCCAGGATGTGTACATCCTCATCATTGAAAGAGTGTCCACTGGCCTGTAGGTGTAAATAGACTGCAGAGTCCTGGCCTGACGAGGTAGCTCTTCTGTGTTGTGCCATCCGCTTCGCCAGAGGTTGTTTGGTTTCCCCGATGTATAAATCCTGGCAATCCTCCTGGCACTTAACAGCTTACACTATGTTACTCTGTTTGTGTCGGGGGACCCGATCCTTGGGGTGGACCAGTTTTTGGCGCAGCGTGTTTTGGGGTTTAAAAGCCACAGAGGCCCGGTGTTTAGAAAAAATGCGTCTCAACTGCTCCGATACTCCTGACACATATGGGATCACTACAGGTTTTCGCTTGGGCAGCGGTTGTCCTTCTCTCCTGGATCGGCTGGAGCTTTCTCTAGGTGCCTTTCCAGCTTTGACAAAAGTCCAGCTGGGATAACCACATTTACTCAGGGCCTTCTTGATGTGCTGTTCTTCTGCCTCCCTGGCCGCTGTGTCAGTGGGGATGGTGTTCGCTCTGTGTTGTAGCGTCCTGATGACACCCAGTTTGTGCTCCAGTGGATGATGAGAGTCAAACCTTAGATACTGATCCGTATGTGTAGGTTTAAGGTACACGTCAGCTTTTAGATGTCCCCCATTACTGATGGAAATCTCACAGTCTAAGAAGGCTAACCTGCCACTTTTCATTTCCTCCCTGGTGAATTTGATGTGTCGGTCCACCGAGTTAATGTGATCCGTGAATTGTGGTACGTCCTGAGATTTGATTTTCACCCAGGTGTCATCCACATATCTGAACCAATGGCTTGGCGGTGTTCCAGGGTAGGATAGCAAAGCCCTCTTTTCCACTTCTTCCATGTACAAATTGGCCACGATGGGTGAAACTGGGGAGCCCATGGCACACCCATGTTTCTGTCTGTAGAACTGACCCTTGTATGTGAAGTAGGTGGAATGAAGACACAGTTCCAAAAGCAAACACACTTGGTCGATGCTGAGAGTGGTCCTGTTGCTGAGGTTGGTGTCATCCTGTAATCTCTTACGGACCACCTCCAAGGCTTCCGTGACTGGGATGCAAGTGAAGAGAGATGTAACGTCGTACGAGGCCATGGTTTCATCCGCGTCCATAATGACATCTCTCACCTTCTCAGCAAAATCCAGTGTGTTCTGGATGTGGTGTTCAGAGCTGCCCACCAGCGGGTTGAGGATTGCAGCCATTCCCCAACTCTCTGTGGATGGTACTCATGGCCATTGATCAGTGGTCTTTAATCGGTGGGTTTTGGTCAGTGGTTGTTGATCAATGGTCATGAGAATTTGCATAATTAAGATTAAGGAACTGACCTCACAGCCCATTGTTCCTTCAGTGGGCTGGTTTCAGTCATTATGCAAATGTACTGTTTATAAGATTGGGGAAACCTGCAGTCAGCTGAGACTGAAGAAGTCACTTGGATGAGTGATGAAACGTTTCTCCCACAAAACACTACGTCCAGATCAACAGAATCAACTTTTTGGAGATTTACTTTCCTGGATGATTGAGAATGCATCAAGACATTTATTCACACATTTTAAGGCTGCTATATTTTTCAAATAAACTGGACATTTTGACTTTGTTAGATCGTTAATTTTAAACGGCTTTCTGTTTTGGACTTGACCTCCTCATATTAGTTCCTGCTGGTAATGACATTTAATCTCAGAGAACCAATTTCTAATATTCTCACTGGCAACCAATGTGTATTTGTGAATTCAGACTCAGTAAGTCATTACTTATGTAACCCACAATGCCGTTAACCTGCGTCTGCCTGTGGCGATCAGTCTAAACTAACTGTCTTAATTTGTGTCTGCCGGTGGCGATCAGCTCCAGTTAACTGTGCTGATTTGTGTCTGCCTTCTGGCTGTCAGTCCAAACCAACTGTACTCACAGAATTTTTCTCAGAATGGTGAAAACAGAATTATTTCAAATTCCTCAAATAAAATAATGTGTCCCTAAAAATACACAATACAATCAGAAATTCACATTGGTCTCAGCTGCTCTCCATTCAGGGCTCTTTATTAATCTGTGAATCTATCTGCTCTCAGTTGTCAGGCACTTGTCTCTTCAATAATTTGCTTGTAGGTAAGCCCTCTTTCAGACTCAATGGGTCTACCTGCAGGTTTTCCTGAATCAACATGAAAACAGAGAAGAAATAACTTGAGAAATCCCATCCTCGTCCCCACGATTGTTGTGGAAAAATAAACCAAGCATCGAAACAAAACAGATTTTCTGAGATTTATTGAAAGAAACCTTTGCAATGGGATCAATACAACACGAACAGTATCTGTACAAGCATTGACAAATAGCAGCTTCTTTATACCCATTATGTGGCTACAACCTTTGTCCACTCAGTGGTCGGGAGTTTGGGAGAAACTCTCACCATCATGTAGGCACCAGCTTGATAATGAACTGTGTCATGACCTTGAACAAAGCTTTCAGTTAGTTGTTTTCCCATCTCCTTGAACTCTTTCTTTGTACATGAATGTTACAGTTACATACCAATACTGCGCTGAGGTTAGATGAGTTGAAACACAAATTTTCCATTACAACATTCACACACGTGGTACAACAGCAGTAATTTCATGAATTATTCAGTCAGTTCTTCCTCACACAGAGACACTCAGGACTGTTTGATAAAGCACTATCTGCTTTTTTTTTTTTTTTTTTTAAATAAAAAATGAAGTTCATCTGTCAGAACTGCAGTTTTAAATCATTTTTATATACCAGCTGTCCACTGATTCACGAGTCCAGAGCTCCAAATAATAATATTTTATGGAAAAGTTTAATTAATTTAAAAAAGTTAGAAAAACAAAAATGTCTTTGTATGTTTACTTATTGAATAATTTTCCTGTTTTAATTTAAAATGAGTATTTGCATATTGCATCAATGTTCTGTGTATGGATGTTTTCCATCACTATCATTACTTCTGCAATACTTTATTTAAATACAGTAGCCTTATTTCCAGTATATTTATGTAAGTAAGTATGTGTGTTTGGAATCTAAGGAGGTATGGCAATGAAAACACATTTATTTGTCTGCCAACGATCATTTTTTTTTTAAGTGTCATTAAATTCGACAATCACGCCTGAAACTTGCCAAGAGAGAGACAAAATGATGACTGCTGCCTTGTCACCGGTTATGATTTTAGTTTAAGTGGTCCCTTTTGCCCCCACACAGTGATCATAGGTGAAGGTGAGCATTACATCATTATAACCTAATTAGAGAATTTATCATATACAAAGAAGAACAATGTGACATTTAAAGTGGACTACTGAGGCAGTTTCAGTCCATGCAGAGTCCTCAAAGTTTGGCCATCTGGTCTTCTAAAAAGTGACCTGCCTTCATTGTGTTTACAAAATGTAAATGTTACAAATATATATATTTAGAAATGCTTATGAACCCTTATTTATTCTTACAGTGTCGTTCTGGAACATTTTAGATGATATGATAAATGAAATATATAAACAAAACAAAAAATCCTTAAAGTTCACATGGTTGAAATCTAAGGTGGATGCAACGTTGATGGTTTCTTATCCCAGTGTCAACCATGGGCAGTACGTTTATGGACTGAAACCATAACAACCATAACCATAATCTGCTAATAAAGCTACCTAACGTTTGGCTCCCAAATGTGTCAAAATGTGGACAAATAATTATGTTGTATAGGTTGTTTAACATTAGTAAAACATGCATGTAGTGAAAAAGTGTATTTTTAAGTTATTAAAGGGAAGTGCCAGTTATACCTTTAGTGATAACAGAAGGTAAATCTTTTAATTCAAGATGCAAATCTTGAGTGGAGCCAACCAAGTGGAACCAATGTACTCTAAAGTGTTGCAGCTGGACTTCTTAAGGTGAAGGACCCCGCCCTCCCCTCAGAGGAAATTTGGGAAGCAACATAAGTGGTTCATGTCTTCTGTTTCATCTGTGTTTTCAGGTTAGTACACTATGAAACTACACAAAAACCTTTCACTGTATGCTAAACTTTTAGCACCGCTATTTCAGTTTCACTTTTATGGACACATGATTGTTTATTTTAGTTTAGTTTTGGCATCATAATGGGAAACACTGTGTTATGAACAATGCTTTTTTTTTCTAGGCTTTGAAATGTGCCAGTGCTGAGGCCCAAGGTTTTACATGTGATTCAGATCTTTGTAATGTCTATATTCATAAGCAGTCTTTTTGTAATTTATGCCTTTAAGTGAGATAAATAATTTCTAACTGGCTGAAAAGTTTTGTGTGATACCTTGAAGTTTTGACACACCTGAATTGATGTCAATGATCATTTAATTCATACAGTTTGAAACTGAAGACGAGTAAAACCTGTCATTGACGTACAGCAAGTGAATATTTGTGCATTCATTTAGTTTTTATGAGTCTTTGTAATATGAAATTTTACGGGTTTTGGGACCCGTAACATGAGCAAGTGGTAAAAAAGCGAAACAAAGTAAAAAAACACAAAGGTCTCGACAGGATAGAGACTGTGGTCTCCAAGATAACAAACCTGCAACCTCCAACCGTTTAACCACAGCCACAGCCAGTGCGTCTTATGAAAGAGAAGTGCCCCAAGATAAGAACAGGTTTGCTATTGAAAGCATTCTGAACTACTGGAGAACATTGACAACCTGACCAAAACACACAATGCCATAACCAGAGTTGACTTGGAAATGCTCCCGTCGCTGGTATATGTCTTTGTCAAAGGTCTTTTTAACTAAAGAATTTGGTTTCTCTGGTTGAGGGAAAATCAGAAAGCCCAGCTCCAGCTAAGTGCTTCAGGCTGCGTTCTGCCATCGTTGCTTTCACTAATGCAGAAGGTGTTTCTCTTGTTCTTGTCACATGTACATATGTAGTATATATGGAAGCAAGGCCAAACGTTCACATTGAGGGACTTGCATGCGCTAATGTGCATAATAAACCTAGCTCAAACAAATTGAAAACGTTAATGAAAGAAAGTTAATTAACCTGTATTTAATTCACACTGAACAGTGAACCACAGCATCCTCAGAGTCTCCTCTTCAGTCATTTCTTTAATCCAACATGCTTTAATCAGTGGTTTTAAAAGAAAATCCTCCTGACCAAATAAGTTCGGTTTACTCAGGCATTGTGCAGAGGACCATGTACTTTGATGACTTGGTGGCGTTAAGCCATTTCCAGATGAATACTTATAATTACTCCAAAGGACCAAAGAGATTTCAAAGGCTCCTAATTACACAATGAAATAAAGTTTTCAGAAATATGATCTAAGAGGATTTGCTCACGGTATTTAAAGTTGATGCAGCTCAATGAGACAAAACAGAGAATTAGTCTATACACAAATACATGGAAAGAATGAATCACGCATTACTTACCCAAAGGCAGTTTTATGTGGTCTACATAATGTATAAGCAAGCATTTAAAATACAAATTAAACTAAAAACAACATTCAGATTTAAGAAGAAGAAATGAGATCCAAAATGAGGCAGAGGTAGCTTAAAAGTTGCCTCAGGCTCTAAAGGAGAAGGCTCGATGTTTAATGAGATTTTCTTTTCTTTTTGCCATTTTGTGTCTTTACAGTTATAGTGTATCAATTTGATGTTTCCTCCAAAACTCTCAAGAAACTCAAAAGGCATCCATGTATAATACTAATCTGAATAAAGATATACTACATGTGTTGCAGAGCCACTCCTCATTTTCTGCAGGAATACATCCACAGAAACATAAATGTGCAGATTTCAGACCCCACGTGGAGAAGCTTAGAAACTTCTCAGCCGGGGAAAGTCAGTGAATCACTTCAGAGGACAGACAGAAGGCTCTTATTATCCAACACAGAGCGACTATTAGCAACCCACCCAGTTGAGTGTGAGTAAAGGCTGATTGGATCAAAGCTGCCACTCCCGCAGTGTAGAGGCTAAAATAATATGAGCTCATTAAGAGTGTAATTTAGGATAATTAATGGCAACTAATAAACTCTCTCTGATCCTCAAGTAAATCAGTTTTACAGTTTTTATCTCACTCTACAGTCACAGTCACTCTGGGCAATCAAAGTGAGAGCGTGCTGAACATGCTCAGCAGGTATTTATTGACAAGTATTTGTGATTTCAGGTTCGCAGCTTTTGAGGGTTGAACCTGTAAGGATTTTTGAGATGGTGGCCTTTTAAAGTGGCTTTAATAAATATTTTTTACAATACCCTACAAAATGACAGTGTAACGATGTTGTGTGAAGTCACCTACAGGCATAATTATTACCTAAATCCGCTCCTCCCCACGTTTCAGCTGTGTGGAAACGCAACAGTTTTTGCTCATGTCGTATTGCTGCCCCAGCAGGCAGCTGCTTTTAGAGTAAAAGCCCTAAAATACAACCTGCTCAGTATCAAATGTCAGACAGACACTATCAGGGGCCAACTGGCAAATAAAAGCCATTAAAGAGACACATTTCTCACATGGGTAGAGACCAAACAAAGTGTTAAAAGGGAGGGTTTAAAGGTTTAGGGCTTACATTTGTCAACTGGACACAAAGACACCAAACAAATAAAAAAAGAAGACCAGAAAGCTTATCATTTCACCCCAGCAGTTCTTAGAATGCTGTTTCTAACTGTATTAAGGTCAAAGGTCAACTACAGTGAATGTATGGCTAACTCTGGAGGGCCCTCCAAGGTTTGGAGGCCTATCTCCCCCCACCACTTCCCCTGCCGGTGGCAGACGCCCTCAGACATCGGTGCGTTGGTGGTTCCTTGTGTCCGGGGGTGGTACACACCGGCTCACTCCTTGGTGGCTGCTTGACTTCTGGAAACAGGGTAGAGCACTAACTGGAAGGTTGGTGGTTCGATCCCAGGCTGTGGTATTATTAATATGTGGGTGACATCAAATACAATGGTAATACATTCATGTAATAGTGATATAATAAAAGTTGTGATTTTTGTAGCACAAAAAGTTTGAGTCTAGGATGCAGGCAGTAATAGGTGGTAGTTATGCAAGGCAAATGGATGAAGGTGAAGCCAGGATGAAATAATTCCAAAGGCCATTGCCATAAAGGGATGTGATAAAACATGGTGTTGAAAGGTTGTGTCATGGAAAGTGGTGGGTCAGAAGATGAATCTGTTGACTGACCTGGGCCAAATCGTTTTGAATAAATTGGAAAATTTAGCAGTATTAGTTTATCATCTTTTTGAGCATTTAAAGATTTGTGTCCAGCACGCTGTGACTTGGGGAGCTACATATGGGCATTGCTAATAATTAAAACTGTGCAACAGTAGAGTGGACAGGACACTAAAGAGTTTAAGATTCATCCCTATTCAACAAATAAGGGACAATGCACTGCTGGCTGTTACAAAGGCAACAGTCTGAACCCCCCTTCCTTAGTCTTTTTTGTAAAATACCTAAACTTTATAGTATTATACCAGAAAATGGTCTGTGTATGTTTTTGCATGCTTTCCTTTTTTGATTTCATTCCAAGCTTATACTCTATGTAAATTCCCAGAATGAAACTGCATATAGTTTAATATAGTTTAATTGTGCCATTGTCACTTTCACATACTCTGGGGGTTGTGAGTCTAAGCAGATTTCTGAGACGCTTCAGCACCATGGACAGAGACAGAACTGACACTATTATTAACTATCACCTGCCTCCCATTATCTGTTAACCTGATAATGATGTCGTTAGGGAGCATGATTGGCAGCTAATGGAGCAGCTGTTTCACCCAAGTACTAAACACCACACCTGCAGCTCAAAAGTTAAAGCTGAAAAAGGCGGTGGATGTCAGGCTCTCTGAGGAGTCTTTGCTACACCTGAATGTTGACAGCAAGCATTAAAAAGCTTTGTTTCCAATTCTCCGTGCACTGAAAGTCCAAGGTCATTTCACACTTGCAGCAATAAGAACAACAACAGGGGATGTTTTTGTCCTGTGGGAGTTAGACTTGTACTGCGACTGGAGCTTGTTGGAGCGGACGGATGTCCTTGGCTAAACTCCAGCTTCACTGTCTGAGCAAACAGGATGCACTCTGATAAAAGACAAGCTGGCTGAATTTAAAAGTCAGTTAACGTTCATATGTGCACCAAGAAAAAAGTATTCTGAACAGAAGATCACTTTAATCTTTATTCAGTGCATTTTTAGAACTTTAGTTGCAGACCAAAGTCTTTTTTTGCTCAAAGTGAAACTGATTCTGCAGCCCCGGAGAACAGACGGAGGATGGTAACATATCCCAGACCTGCTGTCTGCCTAGAGGAAGCCAGAGGCATGTTTCTGTTTACTGCAGGGCAAAGTCATTATTTCATAATTACTTAATGTGTAAAAATGTGTCGACCGCTGCTGTGATCTAAAATAAAGAAGAAAAAAAAAAGACTTACAGAAAAGGCTAACCATGTGAAATTAAAAACCCCGAAGTGCTGCAATTTCAGGTTTGAATTAAACATCACTTAGATTGGAGAGTGGGTGGAAAGGGTTCAGCTTTTGGAGGGAGTGCTCAAAGGAAAGATGAGGAGGTTATTGTGGGGTTGAGAGGAAGCCGCAGTAGTAGCAGTGTGCTGAGCAATGGTGAATTTAGATTATGCAGGTCTAGTTAAACTCAGAATATCTCAAAAACTTCTGAACAAGTTGTCTTAGCAGACATTTGTAGTCTCAGAGGAAGAATCTTCACTGACTTTGGTGATATTGTGACTTTTCTCTAGTGCCATAGTTAATATAAGCAGTCATGCATGTTCAACATATAAACAAAATGTGACAGAATACAAGCAAAACAAAGCTGCAAATAATAAAGTCACCATATGTACAAATAATCACTATGAGCCAAAAGCTCAGGCTTCAGAGCTGTAAGCGAGAGTAATAGTTGACTTCTAATTAGATGCACTTTTTGTAAGCTGTACCAAGTTATAGATGAAATTTTTAAAAGTAACATTTTGATTATTACAGCCAATAAACCATAATACCATAATCAGACGTGCTTTTTCAAACTTTTGTAATTGATTTAAAATGAATATTTAAAATAAGGCGAAGTATTCTTCGCCTTATTTTGGTGATTTGCAATTTGGCAACAATTACAACTTTGAGTCTTCTTTGATAAGTCTCTTAAAGCTTTGCATAACTGGATTCTGGCACTTTGTCCCATTTTTCCTGGCAGATCCTGTCAAGCTTTGTCAGATTACATAGGAACCATCTGTGAACTGACATCTTCTGGTCTCTCCACATTTCTTCTTGAAGGTTTAAGTCTGGACTTTGGCAGGTACACTCAAGGACAATCTGACTTTCCTTGAAGCCACTTCAGTCGAGGTCTTTCCTTTGCAACTTTCTCAGCTCGGAGTGACACTGAATACTTTTTGATTTTTAATACCTTCGCAGCATTTGTATAAACTAATGTGAATCAACTAATTTTAATTGATCTATGATGGTTTGTGTTAAAGGAGTGACATTGTTTTTCTCTTTCTCTCTGTTCAACATGTCTGCATCCCCTGAACTTAAAGAAGTATATCTGCAATCTCCAGCTGTACATGTACTTGAAATCTTGAAATTTTGGCCTTTAGTTTGGTTTTTTTTATAACAGCATTAAGAAAAGATTTTTATTTTGCATTCTGTAAATAGAAACACAGCGAGATAATGGTGAGGTGTGTGTTGTAGGAGTGACAGATGGGTTCAAGGTGGGGGTAGGATTACATCAGTGATCAGCTCTGAAACCCTTCTTGTTTCTGATGGTGATGGACGGCTGACAGATGAGGTTAGGTGGGAGTCTCCGTGGACTATGATGTTTGCAGTAGCAGAAGTAGTGAAGGCAGAAGAGTTTAAATACCCGGGGTCAACCATCCAAGGCAATGGACAGCACACAGGAGAAGTGAAGAAGAGATTACAGGCAGGGTGGAGTGGGTGGAGACACGTGTCAAGGTCTACAAAATGGTAGTGTGAATCACAGTGATGTATGGTTTGGAGACGGCGGCACTGATAAACAGACAGGAGGTGAGCTGGAGGTGGCAAAGGTGAAGACAATCAGAGGCACAGCTCAGTGTTACGGATGACTCTCGTTGGACTCTAGTTGGTTGTGATCTGTTCCTGAGTTCACAGGGGTCACCCTCTGATGATAGACGCAGGACATTTGTGAAGTATAGGGGGTGTGGCCTCCTCCATAGCCCTGCCCCTCTCCATTGGCCTCACTTTTGCTGCCCAGCCTTTTGTGCTTGGTCTCTATTCTTTTTTCTTCCTTTTGTCAATAAATGACATTTATCAGAGAGTAAACAGCTCTTATATTACTCCTTGTATTTTGAGCCAGCTGTAACAGGTTGAGAAGTTTGAAGACAAAGTTAGTGAAGCATGGCCGATATGGTTTGGACATGGAGAAGTGGACAAATGTTGGCCGAAGGATGCTGAATATGGAGCTGGCAGGCAGGAGGAAAAAGGGAAGACCTGAGAGGAGGTTTATGAATGTAGTTAAGGAGGACTTGAAGAGGATTGGTTAGTGACATGAAAAGATGGTGGGGATATGGTGAGATGGAGATCCATGTGTAAGAGCCATCTATTAACCAGTTTTGAGATCCCTTCCCAGGTGCCTTAATGCCCACTCACATCTTGGGTCATTTGATCTCAGTAAGTCACATGGGGGGGGCAAGTTTTCACAATGGGTGAAAATGGCTGATTGTGACCCACCCACATTTTCACACCTTGGCTTGTGTGATGAGGCAGAGGATCAATAGGGGGTCCATGACCCTCTTAGGGACACTCCCATTAAGGCTTAAAAATCTGTGACTCTCCACCAAATGCTCTTAGAACTGAAGAAGCTTCTCAGATGAGAGGTGAAACATCTTCAAGAAACTTAAAGAAGTCCAGACACTTTTCTTTCCAAGCTCCTTAGACGACGATGATCCTCTGTGGAGACTGCTAAAGGGAGCAGTCAAAAGAAGAAGAAGAAGAAAATATCCGAAACAATCCAGTGCCTGGACAGTTATGGCCTCTTTTTACTTCCAGTAACTCCTTTGGTCTCGGCTGAGCCTCAGCTGACTACCACTACAACTTTCATCTTTTTGTTGTTGCTGCAGCTTTTCTCTCACACCTGGTCAGACCCACTTCTGACAACAAAGCCACTGGGTTAGAGTGAGTCACACAGGTGTAGTTAGGTTGTTGCATTGCTGAGTGTAGTGCTAGAAGGAGGTGAAGTGGTGAATGCTTAATTGTATGCTTTTAAACTGCAGTGCTGTCTCCAGTGCCTTGACTCACAGGTGTTTTAGAGTTTGTGGTGGCCTTTTCAGGCTTGCAGTTACTGTACGTACTCACATTACTGCATAAACAACTGCATTAGAGAAGGGTCATGCTAAACATTTCTTTTATTTGTTTGTAAAATACTTTCAGCTGTTAATATACTGAAGTATATAATGAAGCCATGCAAAACTGTACCTTACTGTAATACTGTTAAAATGTTCTGAATTACAGACCCTCACACTTTTTAATCTGTATGTTTTCTAGCATTTTCTTTAACTCTGATAAATTCATTAGTGTAGGAGAAGATGGAATTTTCAAGACTGAAAATCACATTTAGGGTCCATTAAAAGCTGCAACCAAATCAATTTACACTCATTCCAAGTGTTGCAAGTTAGAATTTGAGTTTTTGTTCAGGAATGAGCCGAGGTCTCAGATGGCCTCGGCTCATTTTCTAGACATGAGTCTAACAGTCATATTTTAGCGCTTGCCAATTTGTTAAATATGAGATTCTATTTACTTAAAGAATAAAAATCCCAAAAATACTGAGTAAGTGAGCACTATAAAAGGTAGACAAAGGCACTCACTGATTTTTCACTGAGTGAGCTGTTGGTGATGTTTATTTATCCTGGTTTAGCCAAGTGATAGCACTCCTGCTATATTTTTTGTCCCATTTTATTTTGGCCCGTTCAAACATCACTTCAAAAAGAGTCACAGAAAACAGCTAAATGGTCATTCACAGGAAAATGAGCGATACATGCTCTTGTCATATTAACACAGCAGTCGTGCAAAAACATTTAATGTAACTCGTTTAATATAAGTGCTGGGACCCGAATTTCTGGCCTATTTTATACCTCTCTGAAAATAAATAGATAAATCAGCGCTAAGCCCTCTGATGTTGACTGATAAGGACTGAATCAGCTAGCCAGAAACACAGGAAACAAACACTCAGGATGAGGAGGAAGATTAACATTGATGGTGGAGCTGCTGATGAAGAGCTAAGCGCGCTGCTGAGTTGATGTGAGTTAAATGCAGTTCTTTGTTGCCGCTTTAATCTCTAAGTAACTGAGACTTTGATTTTTAGACAGTGGATAATTAAAGAGGAAAAAGATTCTGACTTTGATTGGATTAAAGCTCGCCTGGGATTTTTGTTTAATACTGTGACATCTCAGAATCAGTTGAATTCATAACGTGAGGAGTTTCTTTCAATCTGTTGAAATTACAGCATTGTGCAAAAGTCCTGAGCTGATCCTCATTCTTTATGTTTTGCTTCCAAGAAGTCAGACTTTCTTGTAATTTTTATGGTGGTCTTGAGCAACAGTTCTCCAGGCTTTCTGGAGGTATCACACGTTTTTTTTTTTCCCAGTCCTTATACCTGAATATCTTCAGGTTTTTGTTTGTTAAGCCACTTAATGCTGACACATGAATCTTTTCAAGCGTGAAAACTGCCTGACTCAAGGGATAAACCAGTGTTGTCTACAGAAAGTAGACAACTTGGCAAAAATCACTTTTAAACTGTATCTTTAGGCAGCCTGTCTAAAAAATACGTGATCTTCTTTAGTTAACCTACAGCTAATAGTTAACACAGGTTGACACATATAAAATAGTATTTTTGCACCAACAAGATAATTCCCAAAGAATTATAATCCATGCATACAGTACTATGAAAAAATACTTCTCATACTATAATTTTTTAATGTTTAACCATATCAGTCTAGGCATCCCTAGAGTCTAGACCCTGACACTGTTGAAGCAATGTTTGGTCATCTTGACAAAAAATGGATCAAAAGGCAGCCTACATCCAAAGAAGAGCTTTGAATGTCCTATGCAGGTTACAAGCTGAACCTTAACTTGAACGCAGTGCGTCTAGTGTGTATACCAGCAGGCTCATATCTGCTTGTTTCACTAGTTCCCTGCTGAATATTTGGCAGTGTTACTAAACCTTCCACCTGACAGGGAGATGCTGTCATTATGTGTTGAAGGTATGACCATTTCACCCCAGAAATGTCTAACTTCACTTTTCCCACTGCATTCTGTGAGGTTTTATCTTATCAAATGTTTCTTATTCTGGGATTTTGGGTGGGTCACTTTTGTCTGATTTACCATGTTCGCTGCTAAACCTCAGTTATTGGCTCGCTCTGTTTCCATGGGAACCATGAATGGACAGGAGCATGGCCAGAGGACCTTTCCTTCTTCTCCTCCTTTCTGTTGTGGTGGCAGATTATTTTTATCACGTTATGGACTCGCCAATCGAATCAACTAATAAATAAATCATCGTTTATATTTCATCCCTGTGTTGAACATTGCACTTCTTCCCTCTGTATCATCCTTTTTCTCGTGCTTTGAAGTTTAAAGCCAAGACAAGCGACCACATACTACGTGAATTAGATATGCCCCCATTTAGCCTACAGCCTGAGTTTCCACCCACATTTTCTTTAACCACGTTTTCCCACTGGGGCTGCAGATCTCTTTCATCTGCCATCAACATAAGTGGGAAGGTGACACATGTGCAGCATGCAGCAAATCACCACGGGCAATCCAAAAAATTCATATTCAGTACTTAGTAATTTAGCATTTGAAAATAAGTTTGACCAGCTAAGTGGTAGAATCAGTGGTACAATCTTCTGTCTTCTATTTCCCCTTTGTGATGTTGAACATGACAAAAACAAGTCTTGTTTCCTTGTTTTACACATTTTAGTCCCGCATCTGCTTCACGTTTAATATGATGAATCAGCTGAGAGCCGGCAGGAAAGAGCTGAAACGCTGCCTGTGATTAAACCAGTTTATTTCAGGTCTCACAACTATTAGACAGTTGCTTAGAGGAATAAAACAGTTGATGTTAAATGATTATGCGCTGCACGTGAGAGGTTTTGAAGATTTTATCAGTCAGTTTTAAACATGCTGGTGAAGTATTCTTGGTGTTGGGTGTTGCAAATACCAAAGCTGCTGTTATGGATAACACTATGACCTTTTCATTGCAAACAGGAAAATTTGAAAAAAAGAAAAACTGCTGTTAAAGATGTCTCCGAGGCTTTGTAGATAAATGTTTTCTGTATATGTAGGGTCAAGCAAGAGGTATACACTTCCAGGATAAGAATTTTATTGTCACTGGAATTACTTACAGAAAAGCAGGATGCAGGGGACAGTGACTGATAAGAGCACAAATGTCTTTGGCACCTTGAGAGTTATTATTATTCCAAAGGAGATGTAAGAGGTGAAAGAAGACAGAAAAACGGCAACACAAAATGTACGCCAGCAAACAAGATCAAGCAGAGGGAACGTGGCCAGCAATGCGTGTGCCGCCAACACAGTCTTGTATCCAAATGTAAGAGCTACATGACTCTGAAGTTTTTTTTGTTTTGTTTTTTCGTTGCAAAAAGAAAGTGAGCAACAGATTTCACATGATGAGTAATTGAGGAAGAAAGTGTGGGACCATTATTTTTTTTATAATTTCTTAGATTTGTTTTTGATTTCTGCATAGCGTGTATAAAACCTTGATGTAACACTCACTGAAGTCACCCACTGGCTTTGGTCTCAGCATTTTGAAGCAACCATTTTTGTTTCCACCATTGGCAAATAACCATTAGGCCTGAGATACACTGCTTACCTGGTATATGAGTGACATTCAGGCTTCATTTTTATGAAGCATCCATGTGCACAACCTTTATTGAGCAGCACGACGACACTTCACCACATGTAATTAAAATCTTTATTACAACCTGCAGTGCCAGCAGTATATTTGATCTGCCCAAACACTGGAAACAATAGTAGAAAAAGACGCACAGCAGCATGTCATTATTTGTCTCACATCTCAGTGATCAAAGGGAATTTTCATTCCCAATCCTGCAGCATAGATTACCAGGACATAGGCTAAAAGTGTCCTTCACGCCTTCTCAACTTAATGCTCTTCAATTTTGTAGGTCATTAAAAAGTTTTCCGATGTGTGTAATTTCGTAATTCGTGTCCCCCACTCGGTTAACACGGGCTTACAAGTGAACTATATGAAACCTTTTTTTTTTTTTGACATTTGCACAGAAAGGAAATGTCATGGTTTGCATATAGCTGGGGTACATCTCATTAGGTCGCATTGAAGTGGCTTCACTACACTGTTCTCATACAAAAAAAGCATTGGATATTACACAGTAACACCTCTGCTGAAGTAAGAAAGCTCTGACGATCAAAGGAATGGATTTTATTTCCATCTACAATAGCAAAGGTAGTAGTGGCTTGATAACAGGGTAGTTCTTCCAATCTCAAATCTGATCTTCTCCTATTTAAGTCATAAATTTGGCCAAAAAAGACAAAAGAAAATTATACTACTGCGAGATGAAAAGCAGATTTTCTCTGCCAACATGTCCTGATGATTGAAATGTCAGATTTGAAAATTGTGTCATTCTAGAAGAAATGGACAAACAGTGCTTCTTGTTCAATATAAACTGCTTGTTTGCAGGAAAGTGGCAGAAACAAGTTGGCATGAAGGAATCAGCAGAGTAGCGGTGCTAATTTTTAAGTTATGACGGTGTCTCTGTACACCTGCACCAGAAGAATAGTTTCATGAATAAGAAAATGAGAAAAGAAAGGGGGGGGGGGGGGGGGAGTTAGGCTGAAAATAATAGAACAGATAGGAGGAGAAGAAAGAACAAAACGGCAACGACTGAGTAGGACGAGTGCACAGTGGGAGGTGATGAGGAGAGTAGAAGCAGCATGTTGACTCCAGCCCTCTCATTATAAAGGTCATTAGTGGTTCCACTGCTCCGGGTGGTGATTTATAACATAATTTAGATCAAAAGGCCGCTTAACTGAAAACCTCTGAATTATAGTTTAGAGAAAATAAGGTCATCAGAGAGCGAAGCAGAGAGTTATGAGGCAGTTCTTTCCCTGCAGTGAGCTTAACTTTCTACTCTTGAATGTAAAAAAAGCTTTTATCTTCAAACAGTCAGATTTCCAAATGTCTGAAGCTACATAATTACAAAACTATGGACTGTGTTTAATCATTTGGAGCCTTTGTAAAACCCAGACACTTAAAACGAAAAACAATTGTACAAATGTTTGAATTAGAAAGCAGCCAACTGCTCTTAACTACACTAAAAATAAAGAGAAATTTTCTTTTGTGTTCTCATCTCTTTAAATCCATCACCTTTGCTGTCTGATCTGGAACCAGCCATTGATGAAGAGAAATTGAAATTCATAAAGTGTCAGGCCAATTCCCACCTCTCTTCAGTGTGATTATTTATTCAGTCCCACCTCTTGGTCATGCTTTCTGTCTAATTTCATAAACCTGGCAACACATTTGACTCTTTCCCTCATTCAGCAGTTCACCTGCCTCACTTTAAATTTTAATTTCTCCTCTTGGCAGCGTTCATTATGTGTGTAATTGTCCTGTTTCTTTATTGACTGACTTTGCCTGCAGCTCAGAGAGCAGAACGGAGCTGCAGTGGAGTTGTTAATGACAGCAGAGAAGAGCCACACGACTGAAGGTTCAGTAGGCTTGCTGATAAACTGCTGTTAGCTAGCGCACTGATGTAATCAGCCATAATAGATCCAGATGTTTCCGCACGCTTTTTCATGCTGCACCCCTCAGTGCATGAACCTTTATTCCCATTATCCTCTTCTGCTTCAACCAAAGCTTTTACACATTAGAGCAATTCTTTGTAGAAAAAGAAATGTGGCATTTCTGACACGAGATTCAAGAAAACTTTCCAGGTGATAAGCAAAATATAAACCAGCGAATTAGGGTTTTTTTGTTTGTTTGTTTCTTTTTGCAACATAAAGTCAGTTAAAGCCATTAAAAGTTTTGATATAGAATATGTAAAGATGGAAAAAAAAGAGATGAAACAAATGAAACGCAGCAGCCAAAAGGCAACGTACCGTTTGCTGATCATATGTGAGGCTTGAATTATGCAAACTGAATAATTTATATTATTCAGACAACAAGAGAAAACAATAAAAATGCATTCCAGTTTTTTCAGTGTGATTAACAAATGCACAATATTTTAGCACACTGTGTGACTTCATCTTTTAAGTTCATGACAAATCAAACTATGACATGGATTTAACAACCATGAGTGGGACATCTAATCTGATGTATGTACACTGTGTGATGATAATACCCAGTGAAAACCAAAATGCACAACTGTTCTTTCTTTGCCACTTGTTTTCATGCCACTTCCTCGTGTCAGCTCGTGGACATATTGTCATGGTCCCTCCTGACCTCCAGGTGCAGCACCTACCTTTCTCCGTCCTCTGACTGCTGTTTCTCTCTCCTGTCTGTGAGTGTGGGTGTGACTGGAAACTAACCAGTCTCTTTTGGTGGTTAGCGTGGTCTTGAGAAACCTTCGAGCCTGCACACTTCATCATCCACAGTCTCCTGGCAGATTGGTAATCTATTCACCCGCGATCCAGAAACCCCAGAACAAAGATGTTTGAATTAGTACATTCCAGAAAAAGTGAGGAAAAACAGGATTTGTTTTGGTTTTTAAGCTAGTTAGAGTCATTCATCTATGGGTAGCAATACAGCGTAATACGTGGTTTTGTGTGTGTGTGTATGTGTGCTTAAAACAACAGTGGGACGGGATGGGCGTGGAGACTTGGGGGTCTGGGGGTGCTCCGCCCCCGGGCTGGTGCTCTGGCTGGGCCTTGGGGGCTTGGGTCCTGGTTGTTGTGTCACCGGGGTTGTTGGCAGGTGGGTGCATGGGGGCTCAGCCCTGGTGCGGGGGGCCTCTGGTGCATCGGCCCAACTGGAGGGCTCTCTAACTGGTGGGGAGGCTGTTACATCTTTGCAGGAGGTCTCCTCTCTACAGGAGTTCACTCTGCAGGTGGGGGAGAGATATAGGAGAGGTGGAGAATGACTCAACCCTGGGTGTCTATTATTTTGTGTAGTCTGGGAGATGATTGGATGATGGGGTGGGTGCAGTTTTCTCTGCGGTGGGGTCGGGTAGGCTGCCCTGGACTCTGTGGGGTGGGCCGGTGCTGCTGCTGTGGGCCCCGGTCCGGATGGGCCTGGGCCCCCTTGACCTGGTGGGTTCCAGAGTGTGGGGGTGCCTACTGGGGTCAGCGGGGGAGCTGGCCCCAGGGAGGGGCCGCTTACCCCTCCCTTTCTTCCCTCCCCATCCTCAGCTGCCTCCCTCTTCCCGCTCCACCACACCCACACACACAAGCAGGGCTTGGGGTGCAGGTGTGTCACCAGGGTCCAGGGGAGGCACTCCCCCTCTGTCCCCTTCTGGCCACCTGTGCCTCAATTTTATTCCACAACCTAGACATCCACATTACTCTCATAACACATACATATAGAGCCTTGGGGGTGGGCACGTCATACAGCGTCTAGAGGATGGTCTGTGTATTCAAACCCACCTCTGGCGCTGGTGCCCTACCCTCAATTTTAAATGCATATAGACACTGAGGGTTGTCGGGAGGAGCCGTGCTGCTCTCTGGCAGGAAGCACCATGCCCTCCTGTGTTTTAAATGCACTTTAGAACAGCACGCAGCAACACTACATATGAGCGGGCGGAGGGAGGTTTGGGGTCTTCACTCACCCCCGTTCTGTTAACCGTCGGGGCTGGGGGGCTGGGAGGAGGTGCTGGCCGTCAGATTGGGGTCTGAGATGCGGAGCCTCCCTGCTACTGTAGATAAGGAGGCGGTCTGCTTTCCTCCACCCCAGAGAGAAGGGTTACATCTCCTGGGTCCGGGTACGGTTTGCCCCTCTGGGGGCGGGGGTACCTGGACCTGGGATATAGAGTATGTTTGGGGAGTGTGAATGTGTGTACAGTGTCTATATGTGTCTGTCTCCACGTCGGGTGAGTGCCGAGTATTTGTTTGTGTATATGGGGATGGGAATGCACGTTTGTGTCTGCGTGCGCCTGTTCGTCTGTGTTTATATGTCAGCTTGGGTCTTAGACTCCACCTCGCTGGGAACATCTCAGGCCTCCATACCTCGGAGAGCCTATCTCCCCTCACCACACTCCCTGCCGGTGGCTGATGCCCTCAGACGTCGGTGCGTTGGTGGTTCTTGGTGTCTGGGGCTGGGCGCTCAGGTATGTACCGACTCACTCCTGGTGGCCGATTGGCAGGGCCTGGTGCCTGTGGCCCGGCTGGGCCCCTTCTGGGGGGTGGGGTGCCCTCAGGCCTCTGGGCCTGAGGCCCGGTCCTCTCTGGCACAGCTGGCTGCCGGCAGAGCCCGCGGGCACGTCACTGCAACCCCTCCTGCCTCTGCTCCGTGGCTGCTGGGTGACCTCTCGTTTGGAGCTCTCCTCAGCTCTGCCCAGGAGGGTGGCACGGTTGCCCCTGTGGTGGTCCTCCTTGGGTCCTCGTACTCTGGGGCCTCTGGATGTCTGGGGCCTGCATCTCCTCCATACCTGCTTCATGTCCTGGGGGACGGGACTATGGCTCCCCACACTCCCTAGCAGAAACCTTTTGAATACAAGCGTGCTGATCCACACAGGTGTGCACACAGGTGTACACACGGGTGTTCACAGACACAAACTACACCTTTCTTGGCTGCTACCTCAAAGCACATTGTGCGCTGTCGATCTTGCGTGCTGCACAATAACATTTAATATTTAGTATCTACTGTTAGCTAGTTTATTGTGATGGTGTTGTATTTATTATGTTGCTCTTTTTTGTTTGTTTTCTCTTCTTTTTTTTTTCTTATCTCCATACAGGTGATCCAGGTGTTTTGTTTGCTATACTGTTTTTTTTCTTCCCCCCTTTCTCACCATCTCTTCTCCCCTCTATTTTTCTTTCTCTCCCTCTCTTTCTTTCATTCTTTCTCCCTGTCCTAACCCCCAGTCATGTCTGTCCCGTCTGTAACAACCGAAAATCAAATCAAATAAATACATAATTATAATAAAGGTCAATCAAATGGACCAATATGGCAAGGTCCACTTGGTAAAGTGATGATCCACTTGGTAAAGTAAATCCGCTTGGCATCTTTCTTGGCCTTCAGACAACAATTCTGATGGCTAAAGGTCCAAACGGGACAGGCAAAAAAAAAAAAAATAAATAAATAAATAAAACAACAGTGACAGTCCAGATGAAAGGTTTTTGTTCAAAGCTGCCATATTGGATTGTTATCTTGGGGTTGTTGGGGCTGCTCCAACTTCCTGAATGAGAAAGAGACTTATTCAAGAAGGCAGCAGTACTGTAGTTCAGGCCTCTTGCTGTTTTGCTTTACTTACCTGCTTCTTTGAATCTTCATGAGACTTGTACTTACTCCTCCTTCTTCTCAGGAAACCCACTGGATAGTCTGGTTACCTGCATACCTGCTTGACTGCTGAATAACTTATCTGCTCACAAACTAAAGACCCTAGGAAACAGAGGAAAACTGTAACTGCATCCAAGTTAACCCCCTTACCTGGAAAATTACTTATCCACATATATGTGAGACCAGGCCCAGATCCCAACAACTTCTGAACTGAAGGCTAACTGGAAAGAATACTTACCTGATCTGAATCCCTGTTATTGTGCTACCTGATAATATTCCTTGCCACTGTTCATCAAAGATGTGTATTAAAACTACATTTGAGTATTTCAGGCGAACCTTGACACATGTATTACAAACAAGCTTTTGGTGCCACACCTCACCTAGAGTTTTTTCTCAGTTAGAACTCCAAACAACTTGATGAGCACACCATTTTAATGTTGCATTCACAGCAGTGCCAAAGCAGTAGCGACATTGTGAGGTCCCCAGCCTTAATTTACTGAGCATGTTGCAAGACAATTACAACAGCCGACTTTAATCCTCTCTCACTGTGTGATGTAGAACCGCCATGTTGATTGCCAGATTGCTACAGTTATTTAGTCATATCTCATCGAAGTTAATGCAAAACTGCTAGTGTACAGCCAACATTAGGGGGTCGAGTGGTTCAGCTTTTTTCCTTATGTTGTTCAGCATAAAAACAGTTGGGTTATAGTAAAGGAAATGTCCTTTGTTTAGTTGCCAATAAGTAAGCTGTAGTGTAGTGAAACTCAATTCCTTCTGATTTTTCTTCTCTTTCTTGTTTCTCTTAAGTTATTTCATTTATTTATTCATTCATTTATTTTTGGAGCTGAGCATGTGTTCTTAGTTTAAAAGCCGTGAAAAGCTTAAAAGTGCTTAATGGGATCACAAAAAAAGCCTGACTTGATGTGGAATTTAAGAAAAAGAGAAACAGCATGTGTTGGAGCAGGTGCAGTGAAACGCTTCATATTCAACACATCATATTAGCAGCGAGTTTGGCTCTGCTTTCACTCCTCATCTCGAATTCTCGCCTTTCCCCGCATACCGTTTAACGCCTCAACAGTTATGAAATCATTAATTAAGCCTGCATCAAATCTACTCCCACAGAGCCCAGGCTGTGTGTGAGTGCTTGTGTGTACGGACTCATGTGTTCTCATTTGCCCTGCAGTTGTGAACATACAGAAAGTTCTCCATGTTGAGGTCTGGTGTTTAAAGCTCATTGACACAAAGCTTGACTCCTCTGACGGGGAAATGCGATTAAATTGTTTTATACTATGAGCTGAATTAAACATGACAAGGAGCCGTTTCTGACTAAATGACAACAAACACATAAACCACTTCTTTGTACTGACAAGCAGTAGAAGATCAAACAGACATTCATGATGGCAACATATGACCTTACCTTCAATGCTGCTTCACATTCAGATGAATAACTAGACTCATTGTAGATTTATGTTGGCCTTTTTTGGCTTAAACCAGACCAGGCCTCAATCCAAATAGGTCATCTGTCAGAGAAATTGGCTAACATGATACCACAAGCTAAAGAAACACTTGGAAACCAAATCTACCTCTAACAGAGTGCTGAATCTGGATCAGCGGTAGGGAGACAGTTTGTTGGACTGTGTGGGAAGTATCTAATGAGTCAATAGTGGAAAGTTGGTGCTTTAAAAAAACAAAACGCACACAAATAAGAAGCGTGTTGTGCTTGGTCTAGATGCCACAAATGGTAAAAAAATAAACAAAAACAAAAACATCAATCAAACATCTTATGATACATCAGATTACAAGTACAACACATTTGTGCAGATATGAATGCAGTTGTGGAAAATATTAAACCATTTATTATGTAATTTGTATAGATATTTATTATTTTCACACCAGCCCAACTGCTTTTGGGCCAGATGATTAGCAGCCCTGCTCACCAGATTTGGCTCTAAATGATTTCATCTTCTTTCCCAAAATGGAGTTTAAGTTAAACAGTTGGTCTTTTGATCAAGGAGAGAACATCCAGTTCTAGCTGAAAACACATGTGCAGGTGGAGGGAACAAGATTTTCCCTGAATGATATAAAAATGCAAATAGTTTTAGTGTTGATATTAATGCAAGAGGAGGTTTGGGACTCTGTAGTTATTAAGTGAGCAAAAAACAGGAACGTACTAAATTCAGCAGTTACATTACAGTTACAATTATGTTGTTACTTGCGTCCATGCTGGGCATTAAAAAAAGTTAAATCAAATGTAAAACTAACATGTTTATTGTGCTAAAATCAGGTGATTTCAGTTTGTGTGCCAAAAAGAGATGGAGCAGTCTACAGCTTTTAATGAGTGCTGATAAGGACATTACTTTTATTTTTATAGCACGAAAAGACAAGAGTGCAACAGTGAAATGCAAACTGCAACCGGAGCAGAAACAGTTGCATTATGCTGCTTACACATTTTTGGCTCTTTGCAAGCATTTGCACATACAGCATGCTAAAGCAAAACTATAAAAGTAATGAGTCATGTGTAATACATTACTTTTTTGCTAAAAGTCAATCCAGGGAATACATTTCACAAACTGACAGTGGTGTCCAATGGTTTCATCCTATCACAGTACTCGGCTTAAAATAACTCGTCCTCTCACAAATCTATGTAAATGCACACTGCATGTATAGGCGCTTGTTTTGTACACCTGTTCAAATGGGGCTGAAAACACCTGAATTCAAAAATTAAGTGACTGTATGGCCCAATACTTTTGTCCATATAGTTTATATTTAGCTGGGACAGGATACAGCCTCCATCACCCTGAATCTCAGTGTCTAAGGGTTATCTGCCATGAAACATCCAAAACATTTGTTTTGGACTATTCATCTTAACATGATGCAGCTGTATTACCTTTGTATTTTGTAGTGTGTGTTCAGCACTATGAAGCATTGAGATGTAGTCATTAACTGTGCAGATTTAAAGAAGCTTGTCTCAGTAAAGAAATCATGGAAATTATTACAACCCCCCCCCCCCCCCCCCCCCCCCCCCCACACACACACACACACACACTTTCATTTGCTTTGATTAAGGTTTTTCCACCTTGTTGTTAAGTCAGTGATTCATTCAAACCTAAGGGGCTTAACTGAAAAAGAACCATATTCCCCAAAACCACAAACATTCATCTGTCAGCATAATAATTAATTGGAAATGAAAGAGCAACAGTATTCGGACCATTTCAGATTACAGCTCCGTAAGAGAGCTGTTTCAGCAGGAAATGTGTTTCTCCTCGCTGCCTCACAGATGCTGCACGCAGAAAGTGTCATGCTTCAACAGACCACGCAGACATTCTGTCAACATGCCGGTAAGCAGTGCTCAAACTGAAAACATCTGTCAACACAGCAATAAACAAACTCACTCTGATTCACTTTTAGCCTGAATCTGTGTCATCTGACTGGATATAGTAAGACGCTAAAGTGGAAGATAATTATGAGCTTTGGTGTAATGATGGATATATAAAGTCTCCAGCTGCGTATGTCCTCCATTCTTGTGCAACAGCATTCATGAAAATAGAGGGTATACTACATCATATGCAGATTTTACACCATTGCTTGTTTGTTTGTTGTTGTAATTGATCTTTTATGTGATCCTTTTTCCCCCTGACTCCTACATCACAGTAGTTTAAGAGATAATCAGGTAAGTTTGGGGATAAATAGTAACCCTAACAAGCAGGTATCAGGATCAAAGATTTAAAGAGATTAAAAAGAAAAATACATGTTGGCTTTAGCTATGAGCTAACGGAGGTTACACAAAAGGATGCACATGAAGTTTTGTTTGTTTTTATTAAAACCCTGAAAGTGTCAGCTTGTCACAGCATGAAGATTATTTGCAGTGAGCTTGTCTCACTAGCTGTCAGTTTACTCAGTATTAGAAAAAAAGGATGACACTTGCTTTTACTTAAAAAAAAATCCTTTCCAGGCATTTCTTTCTGACTTAAACAAATATCGTGCTTGGTATACGAAATTCACAGACACTAAAAGAGCTGTTATGTCCTGCAGATTGCCTTAGATTCTCAATGTTTTATTAAAATAAAGGAGATTTACCTTATTTATCCATAAAATTTATTTCATTTTTTTATTTTTATTTTTTGCAAGGAAAGTCCCTTTGAGTTTAACTTACGGACACAAGATGTATACTGCATGTATACTGTATGATCCTGTAATATCATGTATTTTGCATGTAACAGTAAGTAAAATCTATGTATAGGGGGGGGGGGGGGAGCATAATGTCAAACCGGGTGGTAAAGCTGGTGCAGGTGTCAGAATTTAACACTAGAATTCAACATTTTTATATGGTGCAGATAAATCTGTCTTTGAACCACATGCAAAATTGTGGTGGTTGTTTCATTGGATAATAATAATTTGCAGAACAGAAGGTTTTGTTAAATTCATATTAGATTCAAGCTACTTTCAAAAACATTTAATTAAGAATCAAACCCAAGTTAGCTGGGTAATTAAGTTATAACTTGTTAATGTAAAACTTATCTGAACCGGTCTTGTAGTTTAATATTTGATCACATCACGATATCACTTTTCTCAACCATAACTATAGTGATCACACAACCACACCCCCGTTCAAATTTATGACCACATAATGACTAATATGTACTCCATCAATACCAAAGCTGCTGCCTATTCTCATTCATTCTTGTCTTTCTGTTAAGTAGATAATTAACTTGACTTGCATGCGCATTTATTGTATTGTATTGTTCCCATTAATAATTAATGGTATTAGTTGTGTAACAATTTAAACCTTCAGCCCAAGAGGGCAGTGAAACCCTTCTTTCTATATTACTACCATCTACATATCAAAGTGACACATTTTACTGTTGATACGCAGCAATATGATAACACTCGGCCTTAAAGAAGGAAAGCTCAAAAGGTGTTGCTTTGAAAGAAATAAGACCAGACTGACTAAAAGTTCCCATCAAGCTTAGGATTATGCTGATTATCTTGGCTTTCCAATAATGCAAATCAGCATCTCTGAAACTTTGCCTGGATGGTGAATACCCATGCCATTAAAACTCAATTTGCAAAGATTTGTAGACTTTAAAATTAAACCTGAGAGAATCTTGATGAAAACAGGGTTATTTTTCAGGCTGAGTAGTGATCCCAATCATGGGTTAACAGAACTGCATGTCTATAATCGGTGGAGGGTCCTAAGAATCTAACAAGAGATGATGAAGATGTTGAAAGAAAGTTTTAGCAATCAGAGAATCTAAAAATACGTAAATCTACAATAAAATAACAAGCACAACTCAGAGCAGCTTCTTTTTCAGTAGCACACACTGCAGATTTTTTTCTTTCTAAAATGTAATCAGAGCTCTTTGATTGAGCCAAGCCTCTAAACTGACACAGAGCCTCTTCTGTCTCAGAGGACAGAAACTGAATGTTAAACTGTCAAACAAAAGGATGCCAGCAACCATTCAACACAAAGGGGCAAGGACAAAGAAGGGAATGATCTCAGGAACAGGTGGAAAAAGATTACGTTTTTTTTTGCATCTGAAAATATTTTTATGCATTAAACAAGATCTGAGAAAATCTGTTAGGACTCTGTCATCACATCCTAAAGTGAGAAAATGGACACAAATGGTCCAGTGGGAGCTTTTTGTGTAAGCTTTGGCCATTTCACAGTGAATGGAGAGTGAAAAGTGTAGAAAGCATTTGCGTGTTTCTCCAGGTTCACCCTGAATGAAGCCATCATAAGGATTCCTAGTCAACAGAGAGCCCTTGAAAGAGGCTTTCCTCTATAAAATTAGACACTGGTGGGGCTTGATCCCACAACCTTTAAGTGACATCTCAGGTTGTCAACTAGAAGGCCAATGCGACATCCATTGCGCCACAGAGTCAGTTGGCCCAGACACCCAGTGCCAAAAAACACTGCTGTATGACTGAGTTCTAAAACCCAGACTTAGCATTTTGTACTTCCGATTTTTTCAGTTCCTTAGAATCAGTTTTTAAGTAAGATGTTTGTGTTTAATATGAGCTTTTGAAATCCTCACATTTTGCTGTAAAATATAAAATATAAGGCTTATTCATAATAATGAAGAAGCAAGTTCAATAACAAAGATCTGTATTCACTCATTTCGTTACTTTCTTGAGCGTTCAGGCTGCTGGTTTATTCTTTACATGACTTTTAGTTTGCCACACTGTCAGACTTAGTAGTCACATGATTAGTCTTGTCCAATCATTTTTTTTGCTTGCCTTCTGTGAGCTAATCATCCTCTATTTCGTGTGCTTTAAATCTCAGTGCTCTTCTACCATTCTGCCTTTCAGCCTACCTCCTACCCATTTCCACCTCACCTTGCTCTCTCAGAGCCTCATCTAAGTCTCCATCTTTATCTTCACCATCACCAGCATCTAGACTCTGGGGGTGTGTGTGTCCTGTCTAAATTCCTGTTATTGTTGGAGTGAGCCCTTCTGTGATGGTTCCCTTGAGTCTAACCCCTACAAGCTTTTACTTGGATTCTGTATCTCAATAAAGCATGCTTATTTTATTCAAATTATTTGCATTTCATTAAGGAGCAATCTTGAATTTTGAAGCTATTATGTGTCCCAGAGAAGGCATTTGATTACAACAAATAGGACTATAGAAGTTGTCAGGTATCAGACGATGTTGGTTGTGAGTTGTCACTGTCCTTGTCATTCTTACACACTGTCTGTCTCTACGTACTAGCTTGGGGATAGCCTGCTTACCTGTCCAGAGCATCCCCCGTCTCTTTCTAAGATAGACTCCAGCCTCACCGGGACCTTTAAATGGATAAGCAATTAACAAAACTGATAGATGGACATTGCTGCACATTTATGTAAATAAATCAGACACATCATCCCATCCTCTTTTTTAAAAGCTCTTGTAGATTCTTTTGTGTTAATGGCGAGTCAGATTTCACTGAAAGGCTATCTCATGTAACTGCAGTCGGTAATGTGTTTACAGTAAAAGTGTTTATAGCAGCAGACTGTCTAGACTCGGTGAGATCTTAGGTCCTTTCACGCCAACACAATCACTGCCTTGCTCCTGGGTTCACGGGGAGCTCATCAGAGGATTAGATGACTGAGATGTGACCTTGATAAACGTGAGAGAGAAAGAGAATAAATGTGTGTGTGATCTCCCCGTGGAACTCCATTCACCAGCTGAACACACAGCTCCAGTGTCCTGTCTCACTTCATTGACCTCCTGCCAACAGATGAAATCTGCTCGGTCTTTTATTTCCACACAGGCACCTTGAAGGCTGATGTGTCGCACAAAAACAACCTTTATTCCTCTCCTTCTGTCTCTTCTCTGTTTCTGTGACTCTTTCATCCTGTTCATGTTGTAATATATTAAAGGAAAGTTGGCTGAATGTTGTCCTTTTGGTGTGTATTTCTTTCTCTTATTACCTGAAATCTGTGCTTTATCTCTTTCTTTCTCTACCTTTATCATTTCCTCCTGTTGGAACTCCATTATTATACCTGAAAGCAGTAGGAGTGTGATAGGGTTGTGGGGCCATGGCTGTTATAACCCACATCAGACACACATGTTAAAAAAAACATATTGTGAATCTGCTAAAATGTCTTAAAGTATACCTCGCTAGATTTTGGCAACAATGTTACATGTCCCACTCAAATTAGCCAGTTGACAGCAGATTTTTATTTTATTTTATTTTTAATGATGAATGAACTTCTTTTGTATTCTTGAACAATAAAAAGGAAAATGACACATATATACTGCAACATGGAGTACTACATCATAATTTGACACCAGTGTTAAGTTATTTAAAATGATATCACACTGCAGTGACTGAATAATATAATGACCAGAAGTGTAGGGTATAGTTGATCTTCTTTCCACTGAAAAAACAAAGTTGTTTAATAAAATGCCAAATAAATACAGGCTCCAAAATACAGCCTCAACAAAAACACCAAAGTACACTCATGGGACACCTGTTATTAGCTATTTGTTAACACAAAATTCTAAGCAGCTATTCACACATATTGCAGCAGCTCGGTGCATTCATGGACGTAGACATGCTCAAGGCAACCTGCTGAAGCTGAAACCAGGAAACAGGCTGGTAAAGAAAGTTGATTTTAGAAACTTGAGAGTGGCCTGGTTGTTGGTGCCACACGGGTTGATCTGAGTATTTCTGCTGATGAGCAGCTTCTGTTAACTCAATCAACCTCTAAGGTTTACAGAGAACGGTCCAAAAAAGAAAAAATATCCACTGAGCAGCATTTTTCTGAGAGAGAATAACTCGTTGATGCCAAAGATCAGAGGAATAACTTTCAGACTATCTAAAGCTGATAGGAAGATAACAATAACTGAAATAACTACTTACTCCAATGGAGGCATACAGAAGATGAACTTGGAATGCCAATCTGGACAGGTAAGAACAGGCTCACTAAAATTAGAGAATAAAACATCGCCTGGTCTGATGAGTTTCGATTTGTGCTGCATTCAGAGGGCAGGTTCAACATTTTGGTGTAAAGAACAAGAAAGCATTGAGCCCTCTCACTGTATCAGCTGTTCATGCTGCTGGTGGTGTAATGCTGTGAGGGATATTTCTGACCCCGTAGGCAGGTTTTGGCATTAAAATGATGCTCAGTTGGAACTGAGTATTGTTGCTGACCATGTCCATCCTTTTGTGACCACACTGTGGTCACCTTCTGATGGCTGCTTCCAGCAGAATAACGCTCAAAGCTTACATCTCAAATCAAATGGCCTCCACAGTCAGCAGATCTAAAGGCCCCTCTGTGATGTGGTGGAGCGGGAGATTCATATCATGAATGTGCAGCCGACAAATCTGCAGCAACTGTGTAATGAGGAATATTTCCATCACCTTGTTGAATCTATGCCAGCAGTCCCCAACCCCCGGGCCACGGACCGGTACTAGTCCGTGAGTTGTTTGGTATCAGGCTGGGAGAGTTGAGGCTGGTTTTTAGGGATTTTATCATTAACTCTGTTTCCCTGGGTCTTTTCTTGTGTTGTAGTTGTTTGTCTTATTTTGAAAGAAATATTTACAGGTTACCATAGCAACCAGAGAGCATTAAGGGCCAGAGAGGAGGATGTTGTTGGCGCATTTCAGGAGGACGCTGCTAATAAAGATATACAATTACACAGTGAATTCGCGTTTATTATTACCCATATGGAAAAGATATATATAAATCTTATAAAGTTTGTATCTGTCTTGTGTGAAACTTGTATGAAAAGCATATAAGAGTGAAAACAGATATAAGATCCCTCGAAAAATTATATAAATGAAACTTGTGTGTTTTGGATACTTACTAAAACAATATATCAAAGTGGCCATTTCATGAGTAAATCATATAAGCCTTATATGATTCACTATATGAAGTAGGCCGCATCTTATGCAAGTCTTTTATACGTTTTTACTATTTCTTTTCCATATGGGTATATTTACAAAATACCACAGTTTTTGTCTTGGTCGTATCATTTTATTTCCTTGTGTTTATCCGCGACACCTTAATGGCTGGTCTGTGAAAATGGACATGAAAAAATGTGCAAAAAAGGTTGGGGACCGCTGATCTATGCGATGAAGAAGTTAGTGTAGATTTTAAAACAGTATCACTGCTTTTCTGTGATTGTTGCAGTGTGTTTGGGATCAGAGCAAGTCTTTCTCATGCCAAGCGTCTTCAGACTGGAAGCCTGTTCTTTCAGTATTTGGGTTAACAAACTTGTATTCATAGTACTATGTATTTATTAATGTCATCTCACCAACACCCCATTTACTCAGACAGGCTCGCATGTGCACACACTCCCGCTTCAAGATGATGCCACTGCGGTGGTCACGGCCAGGTCTGTGCCATCACTGAACCCCATTTCATGCTTGATTTTTGTTTCCTCTGTCCAAACATAGTGCTGTCAGTATTCATCAGGCTTCTTTTCATGATTTCCAGTTCATATTGCACTTTTGTGACCAGTGTTTTTCTTCTTTGACATTATCTGCAGACCTTGTCCTTGTAGCTTGTCATTCACAATGAGCAACCAATATAACCCAAGTTTCCACTGACAGTATTTGTGGCAACAAAAAGCACTTACAGGTTTTTTAAATCCTAAAGGTTCATAGACAGCAAAATGCACAATGTTTTCAGGGTGGTAAATGTGAATTCTAATCTTGGAGATATGGCTCTTCTTGCAGAACCACTGCTGCAGCTCTGTTTTAGCTTATGTTTGAAAGCCCTGTGATTCTCAGACAGCCTGTCCCATCTTTATCAAGTATCTCACCCTGGTTTAAATCTTGTTCAGGAAGTTCCTTAACATGATGAATTACACTCCTTTAAAGGCAACATTAAGTTCTTTTATAGCCTTGCTCATGCATTCATTCTTAATTGCAAATGATCTGTTTTGAACCTCTGATGTTGCACTTGTGGGTAAATATTTTATAGCTCTTTATTTATATATAAGATCAAACATCCCATACTTCAGCTTATAAATAATACAATTGTAAGATGATTCAATTTTGAAGATGATGTTGATATTTTAGGGAGAAAAAATCTAGTATTGTTGTTTATGCAGTATTATGGTTTTTTACCAAAGCAATTTAAAACAAGCTCCATATGTTCTTACGCCAGAACTGTTTCACTCTAGAGTTAAGTGAAGCTCCTCATCTCAGTCTTAACAAAAACAACCAAATAATGTTATTTAAAATGTATTTCCATTTTTCTAAGTTTCTGTTATACATATATTCAGCATGGCCAGTGTTTCAAACAATGAGATCTTTTTATGTACTAAAAGCTCGGGATCGAAGCTGCTCTAAATACTCTGTCTGCAGCTTGTTTGTCTACTCTTAGATGTGTGTGATGTCACTGAGAAAAGATATCTGCCATGGGCTCAGTGCAAGGGCGTAGATTTGGTTTTGGCATTGGTGGGGATGGATGATTCAACCACGGAACCCTGCCCTGTTTCTTTTTTTTTTCCTTTTTGTTTTTGCTTCTTAATAAAAAAGAGGAGAAATATACTTGCCTACATATGCAATTCTACATGCTTTTAAACCATTTAAAAATCACAATTCATAGTTTTATATGTTAATTATATAATGTTAAATTACTATTAAACAAATGACTAAGTATTTTAGGCTTTAGTTTACTTCAGCTATATTCCATATAAATCAGGTATCATACAAACATAAAAATAGCTTCAAATACAGTCATGACAATAAAAGAATATGACTTTAAGGACTTAACAACATTACTTCAGTTATAGTACACCAACATCTCTTATACATTAGCACTAAGGGAACACTGAATGACCTCGTGGTTTTTGTCCATAAAACTACTCATCTAAGATGACCACAAAGTAAAAGATCTCTCAGCAAAATCATGCAACAGTTTAGGCACTGTTGCCCCAATCAAATCAGTGAGCTGGGATTTTTTATTCTAAACATGAACTACTGTTACAGCAACAGACATGGACTACTGGTGCCCCACACAACAACTCAATGTCCAGTATGTGAAGGAGCCAAACGCATGCCTTCTCCTCTTGTTAACTGAGATAAACTGCTGGCATATTTGTTTTACATCTATACTGTCCAGTCTCTCCTGGTGAACATGGCATACAGCAGCATTGTTTAATCTCATTTGAGTCATTGTTAACCTTAGCCATCTTTTTAGTCTTCTGAGACACTGAAGCTTCTTTCAGCCTCAGTACATGCGTTTTATCCTCAGATTAAAATTATTATTCTGTGCTTGATGTGCCTCACCTTTGGCCCTGGCTCTTCCCCTCTGACTGCACTAGGACATATTGTCACCTGATAAAATAACACATTGATTCGTGCCATATAAAAAGTGAGACATGTCAATTCAGATTCTTTGTCAAACATACACTAATGAATCAATTTACATCAGCAGCCTAACAACTGTCATGATAATAAATACTAGTTAATCTATAGCACCAAAACATCAGTCAGTCACCTGTGACCTCGCCTCTTCACCTCTGTCCGAGCTACAACATGGCAGAGCTGCCTCTGTCACCTGATAAATAACAGTGAGACACTCCACATACATGCAGTCACACATGTGCTTCAAATACAGTCATGAACCAACAAGTCATCATCCAGTTTCACCTGTGATCTTGTATCACCATTACTCTCTGAGCTTTGTGTTAGTTCTTCTGTCATCGGACAAATAGGACATACATGACAATAAGAATAAAATGTGGAGCTGCTTCAGTGTTTCTGTCAATTTGTGCAGATCTTGACTCATCAGTAATGTTTGTAGCATGAGTGCATTTTTAAAACAATTTGTGCAAACTGCACCACAAGGTGGAATATTTGCAAAATCACGACTACCTCATGATATTTTGTCTCAAAAATGAACCCTATGAATATGTCAGCACTATTAGGATGAAATTATTGTGTCACCAACATTTTAACGTTAAACATATAATTTTCTCTGTAAACTAATATCCTGGCTTGCTCGAGGCTGCCGTTTTCTCTGACAGTTTCAATCAAAATTAGAAATGCTGCTCTGAGACTGAGATAACTAATAGTGCTGCCTGTTGTGCAGTTAGTTTCCAAAACACGTTATTTATGGTTACATACAATTTTAGACTGATGTGGGCCAAAGCCTAGCATAGCCTGTAACGTTATTATGACGGACACATTTTATGAGTGAACTTGACTTTAAGTGACTTACAGGTTTCTTTGAAAAATACTTTCGTATATCGAGGTTCTTCCTTTTTGCTGCCATCCTCCTCTCCTCCTTGCAGGTCCAGCGCAGGCTTGCCGCTGCTAAAACTAAACAGAGCTCCCTGAAAGGCACAGCCAATCACATTGGCCATATTTGTCACATGAGGTAGAGAACGTAATTTAACTCTTTCTGCACCGCTGGGTGAATGAGACGTTGACAGATCGGGTTTTTTTTTCTTTCTGTCGGGTTTGTTTTTCTTTACTCGAAGAGAAATTATTATTATTGGTGGGGACAATTCAGTAATCGCTGGATATTGGTGGGGACGTGTCCCTTCTGTCCATGCCAAATCGACGCCCTTGGCTCAGTGTCGTGTTTTGTTTTGTTCTCCTTTTTTATGGCCCGAACTGCTGGACAATGCTGCAACGTTCAACACAGAAAAATGTTGTGAAATGTTGTGCACTACTTCCAGATTTGATGGCTTCTGTTTTAAAACTTAAGTTTCGAGGGGTAGCCAGTCAGATGAAAGTTGTTTTAAGGGTGGCTGTAAAGGAAGAAGTGCTACAATTGCTCATTTAAGATGATCTGAGGGACTACACCAACGCCTAGTGTAATGGCGTTTGCACACTTAGAGTTTTTCTACTCTGGTCCAAATCAGATGATGAGTTTTTAATCTTGTTGTTTTTCCCTCTCATTTGGTTTCTTTTCACACAGAGAAAATTCCAAGAATATTCAGTTCGCTTATTGGCCAGATGAGTCTTTGGTGGGAGCAACAAAAGTAAATACCGGAAGAAGGTGCTGTGTTCTGGACTGTATGAGAACATGGAGAATATACCTTCTTTTCACAGCTAGCTGCTGCTTTAGTTTAAACTTTCAACATATACATGGTAGTTGGGTCGGATCACGGTTGGATCATGTTCACACTGTAAATGAACCACACGGTGACCACCTTCAAAGGGTCTCGGTGTGGTTGTTTTGGTGCACTTTGTAGTGTGTTTACACCTGCACAAAGGAAGCCCACAAAGGGGGAAAACAAACCAGAATTCGATTTAAATGGACTAAACACCATAGGTGTGAAAACACTCTTAAGATAAATATGAAGCAGTGTATGATGCAAAGCTAATCCAGTAGAGTTCCAAAATAAATATATGGCTCTACAATGAGCACAATAGGTCCACTTTAAGAAGCTAAATCTCAATTTGCAAGTAAAAAAATCATAAACACTCTTTGTTTTGCTGTCAAAGCAGGGGCTGGGTTTTGTAAGAAAGTACAGCAAAAGCACCAGCATCAAATGTACATCCCTTATCATGTACTTATCCACAACTATAAAACTCTGCACAGGAGATAGAAAAAGAAAGAAAGCCACCTTTATAATGGCTTCAATTTGATTCTCCACTCACTCTTTGCCCGGTCTGTTTCCTGCCCCTCTTCACATGTGGAAAACTTCTGGTGTCAGATTTAATCGCTTCTGCCTTCAGACAGATGGTTGGACAGAGAGACAGTGCTGTGTAGGCTGGAGCTTGGTGGATAAAGGTCATGGTTGAGATGAAGATTTAATGATTTTGTTTTGCTTCTGTACCACATTCTGCTTGTCTGGGATTTATTTTAATTCCTCACACAGTATTAGTTGTCTGTCTTTTCAGCACTGCTGCAAACTCTTCGGCGCTTTAATTGGAAAGAGACAGACATTTGTCTGGCTTAAAGTCTGTTGAATCCTGGCATAATCTCTTCTTATAATTTTAATTGTGCTTCAGTGTGTGTGTCTACATCATCTGTTTGCATTAAATTTAATTTGTCAGTTAGGTTTATGGACTTTCTAAAATTAATTTGTTTTTTTTCCCTTAAGTTTAGTCCCTCAGCATCTGAAGTGTTGCATAATCGCTTGTTTATTCTTGTCAGCTCAGTGCAGCGTGCTGATGTGCAAGGCAGGGGAATGTGTTTATGTCAAAACTGGGGTGTATTTATGTCCATCGGTTGGATGTGCTTACTGTATACTGAATCCTGTAGAATTTATATCAGCGCACACTTAACACCTCTCTGTGAGGCTGTTCTGAGCTCAGATCAGTCTAAAACCAAACAACTGACAGTGTAAACAACAATAAGCAGCCAAAGTGTCAGCAACTGTAACAGCTCTGCCAATATGGCCCGGGATGAATGTCATTTATTTTCCATAAACATTAAAGCGTAATAAACAGAGTGGGCTGTGTGTGAAACAAGAAGTCTGTGTTTTCAGCCTCAAAAGTGTTTGAATTATATGACAGGAAATATAGACCTGAGCTCCCCTAGAAAGCCCTTTTTGGTCCCTGTGTGAATGGCATAGCCACTCCTACACTTAAGACTACCATAGTGAAATGAAAATCACAACTCTTACCATCACATCCAGGATGAACAGTTTTCTTCTCTGTGTTTTCATTTATTCTGTTTCTTGTGACAGTTTTCTTGTTGGGGGTTTTGTCATGGTTCCTCCACCTCCTGGTGCTTGCCTGCCATCACTCTGTCCTCGTTTTGCTGGATCCTTGACCCAGCGTTTTGTGTACTTTTGGACTCCTAAGTTCTTTTTATCATTATGTGTTTTCCACATTTGTGTATTTCCTTTGCATTTATCCCCAGTTACAGTTACCTGTGTGCCTTGTCTGGCCTCATCCCTGTGTTAGGTGTTATGTTTTTGTCTCAGGTGTTAGTATTCAGTTTTACTTTCCTCTAATCTTGTTTGCCCAATTATTTACACTTGTGTTTCCTGCATCACCTTCTCTGAGTGTCTCTGGATGTATAGTACCCTTAGTTTGTCTCTGCTTGTTGTAGCTTCATATAGTTTCTAGTATTTTCCCCCAGTGTTTCCTCTGATTAACCATGGACTTATTATTTAGTTGGCTGCTACACTTACAATAAAGGTTCATCTTTATTTTGATCCTTCATTGCTCAATAGTCTGCTTTGGGGTTCTCATTCATCATTAAGCATGACATCGTTCTCGTTATCATGTGCGCATGATGCGCTTACCTCCTCAGACTCCTGCTGCAACACCTGTGTCACATTAAGTGCTCATCTGGAGTTTATAAATTTGGCTCACCTCTGCACGCATTTCCAGATTGTTATCCTGCTCAATGTGGTAGAGTTACTCACACCATGTTGACTTGCTATGTAAACTTCACCTTGCTTTGTTACCGTTTCTTACCTTTGCTTCTTAGTTTGCCATAGGAAACCTACACACCACACCAGTCTGTCTGCCTTTCTGCCTTCCGCCTTGTCCGACTTACCTTTGCTCCCTGCCAAAGAGCACAGTTGCTGAAAACAAATCTGTGTAGTGATTTTGGAAATTTGCCCGCCTTTGGGTCTGTGGACACAAAATGAAGAAAAAAGAAACAAACAAGAACCTCACTGATCAATTCATTCGCTGAAAACATATTGTAAACTAATGACCTGTTGTGCTTGTCTCTTTAAACCTGTTGGAACAGGTTTTCTCTTCAGTAACAAGTTTACATTTACCACATAATAGACAGTCCTATTTTAGTTTTTTTTTTTCCAAAAGATGTGGGACCAGCTCAGTATCAAAAACAGGTTGGAAAATGAAGGACAATAACAATAGTATCCTTATGGTTTAAACCCTATAGTTTAGTTCTAACTGTTTTGTTTTTAAATATTTGATAGCAAATTTACGCTAAGGTACAAAATTTAACAATCTCTGATTTTTTTTCTGCGTTATTGCAAACAAAATGTGGTGGTCCAGCTGAAGTACCTTCAAGGCCCATGAGTTTAGGCATCACTTATTTTGCATTTTTAGTACAACTGAATGCTAAACAATGTGAAACAACACCTATCTCAGTGAAAGTGGATACACCTTAACCATATGTAACTTTAAGTCTTTTTTCCCCCATCCTCCTTTTTTGTGTTAGGCTTCAAGCTTGTTAATTTCTGCTGTAAAGTTGAGTTTTTAAAACAGAATTTATTGGGATTGAGTGACTTTTGGAGCCAACCTCACATGCCCACTCAGGGAACTGTAGTTTTTGTCACTCATAAGCTTTGGGGCCTGCTGCTTGACTTTTGATGTGGCTCTGTCTCAGTCAGTGCATGACTTTATCTGCAGTCGATGATGCCTATAACATGATTGATTAGTACATGTGCAGCATGTTGATGGTTTGCTAGGTGCTTTCATGGACTGTTCTCTGCAGCTATGCATAATTATTGTTCATTGATTTTGGTGTCAGCAATTTTTAAGGACACCTCCCATCTGTGCATCTGGTTCATCTTATCAGCTCCCCCAATTCCCACCTATGGCATTTTTTTCATATGTTACAAAATGAATCATGAAAGTAATTAGTTATAAAGCTTGAAATATGTCTTTTCTTCTCATGAGTAATATCTGATATTAGAGACAGGAATAACCTAATAAACCTTCTACCCTCCTGAGGCATTTAACTGATAACTGAAGTGCTGAAAGCATTAATAATACTTCTAAAATTAAATTATCTCACGCATTTTAAATTTAGAAATGATGTGAATGGTTCTATACTACAGCAGTATAACATATAATAACAAGATATGATACTTTAAGTATTGTATGAGGTATTGCGACAAGCTGCTTGTTAACATTAAAAAGTGTCCGGCTTGCCTTCTGTGGCAATGCAGCTCAGACGGCTGATAGTAACAGCTAGTTTCACAGTTTGATGTGTGTTGGTGCAGCTTTTTTTTAAAATATCTGGTTTACAGTCATGATTAAAGGGGACATTTTCTCACTAGTACATGTCCATGCTACAGTATTGTTTGGCATGTTTGTGCTGTTTGGTATTGATATACTTAATCACAATGAGAAAAGTAAAATATTACTGTTGGTAAACCTTGTTTACATTAATAAGATAGAAGATAAATATTAGAATAATTGTATAAGAATTAGGCCATGTTGTTGGTTCACCTTTAATGCCATAAAAGTTCCATTTTCATCTATTGTTCAGTGGTTCCCAGGCATGTCCTGGCATTATAAGAGTTCAAATAAAACCTAAGCCAAACAGCTTATTCTACTACTGACTCTTGTTCGGTGTTGTTTATTGGATTATATGATTGAAATAAAAAGAAACAAGACATTTAGCAGTTTATTTAACAAACAGGGGCCTCGGTGGCATGTGGAAGAACCATATGCATGGCACCAACTCCTCATGCTGGTCGCCAGCTTGGTCACACACCATTATTGAATGGCATCCCATTCTTCAAACAGCATTTGTCATCAGTCAGCCATTGTGGTTGTGTTGGTGACTCTGGCACAAACAGCACACTCAAGCTGATCCCACAAGTGTTATGTTAGGTCGAGGTCAGGAATGGATGCAGGCCATTCCATCCTCTCCATTCACAAATTATGGAGGTAGACTCTTAGTTTGGGCCCAGGCTAATGATGACAAGCCTTGTTTTTCCAGTAAGGGAGATGCCCACCCACACCATCACACTGTCTCCACCAAAGGCTGTTACCATATTAGTGAAGCAATCAGCACACTTTGATCCTACAGTCCAACTGCCAAGGATAGAATTTGGACTCATCACTGATAATGTTCCTCCAGATGTTCAGATTCCAGGGCACATATTGCTGACTCAAGTGCAAACAGGACTGATGCTGAAGGGCAGTCATGGCAGGCTTCCTGGTAGCCCTGTGATACTGAACATTATATTTTACAGTTTGCTCTGGGTTGTCTGGGTAGAGAGTCGTCGACCTGCAAACCTTAAATGCAAATCTATAGAAGACTGTCTACGATTCTTAAGTGCTGATAGATTGAGAAAATGGTCTTTTTGTGGAGTCGGCCCATCAGTTTTTCTGGCCTGCTAGTGCAGCTTTGCTTTGCTTGTTATTTAAGTTCTACGGGTTTGTGTGTTTAGTACCTAGCTTCCTATTATTTAGGTGGTTGTTGTTTTATTCCCTTCTGTTTATAAGATCTATTTATATTGTGATTTGTATGGGTTCCTTGTGGTTTGCTGCCTTGCTTTGTTATTGAGGTCTTCTGTTACTCTTGACTTTAGGCTGGAATTTAGTTTGTTGCTTTTTGTGTTTCAACGTTGTTTCACTTTCTGTCTTCTCTCTGGTTATTTTTCAGCTTTTCCTTGTGTCTGTCATCATGTGTAGTCTTCATGCATCGTATTCTGGTGTCATGTTTAGTATTTGGTCTTGTCTGTGTTTGCCATCTTTAGTTAGTTCCTATATTTACTTTGTGAACTTCAGTTCTTGATGTGGGTAGTTTTACTAACTTTGGTTGTTCTCCTTGTTTATGTCCCATCCCACCCATTCCCTCATCCGTTCGTTATTTGTTTCACTCTCCCATTCTTTATTGTTGTGTTATCCCTCATAGCTGTGTGTGTCCTCTGCAATCTCTGAGAGTTTGTACTTCCCAGCAATTTCAGTTTTTTGATTTTCTGCTATAATAATAACCTGTTTTATAATTCTCAGCTATTCTTACTAATCATCAGTCAGGAATGAGCAACTACTTTCTAAGCGTGATAGATAAAGTTTGTGTGAAACAGCTTTGACTGTACCACAGTAAAAACAAATCCACAACCATGAGTCTGTAACCTAAAACTGAAGTGCCATGTGGCCCAGCTTGGCATTATAATAACGCAGCTGGTCCTGTTGGTGGGTGGGAGGCTAGTGAGGAATGATGTCCTGGATTTTGCGAGTGTTCCAGTTATTATGTTACATAACAGTCATTACATTGGGAGTTTTTGCAGTGATTCATGTGTCAGTAACTAATGAGAAAACTTGCATATGAAATTTGTTACTGGAATCTATCATTCAGCATCTGCTTAATCAAAGAAAATAAAACTTTGTTTTTCAGCAGGTTCCCAATACAAGTTTTTTTGTTTTGTTTTCTTTGTTAGGAGTGGTTACTCTTCATTACACAAACCACAGCACACAGCAGCATGTTGATTCTTCCACCATGCGTGTGCTTTTTTTCTGTGTTTTTGTTGATTGCCGGCCAAATGAACTTGAGTCCACGACATGGCATCCTTCTAGCTTTCATTCTCTGAAATAGAAGCTTCTGAGGTCCAATTAGCCAGCAGGGCCATTAGCCTGCCAGTCCGGCCTTGACGAGGCAGCGGGGGCCTTCCGCTGTTTTTCACTGCAGGGCCTAATGATGCTTGTCAGAGTCAGCTGATCTTGGAAATACATTGTTTCTTAAAACTACAGTCAGAGCTGACAAATAAAAAATAAAAAAGACTAAGTTAGGACACGGTTTTAGACGGCGATGGTTATTCATCTTTCTGAAAATACCAGTGATACACATTATTCTGATACGTCTTTCAACCTTTACCGCCAGAACAGCCTCAGCAATTAACACGCTTCCCTTCAGCTACTTCAAAAGCGATTTGGTTTCTTTTGTCTGGTATGAGCATTTAGAAGAAGCTGAAACCAAAGGATTTCATTTACAAGGCTGTCTTTGTGGGTTTTGGATTAGCATATTTTACGAAGGTCAAGGCTAAAGAGGATGTTTGAAAGGCCTGATTTCTACTTTGGCTTGTCAAAGGTCAGCATGTGACGACAAAGTGCTTGTAGCTGACCTCTGATATGTGGGAAACAGATTCCCGTGAGACACAACACACACAAATCATTAAGCTCTTATTAGCTGCATCACTAAAAGCTTTTCACATCAATAGCAGGTCTGGGCTTTGTGCCAAACAGCCTCTCCAAACCTGCAAGACTGGCTGATATTTAGGATTTACAGCAGGGATTCAACTCTCAAAGGAAGTAAATGACCAGCTTGAAGATGGACGGAAGCAAAGTGGCCACAAATGAGATAATTGTTGTGTGTTAGAAAACGCTCGGTGAGGACAATGATGGGAGTTGAGGCGTTGATAATTCTTTCAGGTATAAGGCTCCAGTTCACTGTGATCTCTGTATTTTTATCTTCCTCATTCACATTCCAGACGAGATGCTCAGACTGTGTCAAATGGGTAATAATTGCACAGAGCGGAGAGAGTCCCACAGCCGATGTGATGTGACTGAGCCCTGTCCAGCACTAAGGATGGGAGGAGTAGTAGAATACCAACAGTATGCAAACCATAGCTATGTTTCATTGCAGCAACAGACTGCCACTGGGTGATTTCAGATGAAGCTGAGACGCATGTTTTGTGATATTTTCTGTGTAGCTTAACATTTATAAAAAATACACAGCCAGTCAAAAGCTACTGATTGTGGGGAAAAAAACAATAGCTTTTAATTACAGTATGAGCTCATTTCTGGTCTAAAGTTCAGTATAAACTGGCAGCAATTTATTTTTGCACTACTGGTAGCAGCAAAGAAAAATATATTTCTGTAAGCAAAGCAAATGCCACAGTTAGTTATTTTGAAAAAGGTCTGTGATTTGCACATCCAGCACAGCAGTGGGATCTACTGGTAGTACTTGTTTATGATGCTTGTACTGAAACTCTTTTCCTTTTACCCAAGTGTGTGGACTCCATTAATTCCTGGGTAAAACATTTTGCTCTTTGGCTGTTAAATGCTCAGCTAACTTGTCTCCAACTGTGTCTGTCTGCCTTTTGGTACTGATGAGGTGGAAGATTTATCTGAACCTGTTTTGCTCAAAGCAGGTGCCTGGAATTGACCCTGATGAGCGAGGTCAGAGTAAACCACAACGGTACATTTGTGAGTAAAAAAAGCAAAGTAATGAGTTCAAATATGCCAAAAGCTTACTGCTGAACTTCAAAGAGCTGCTGAGTTATATTTGAGTCATGTTATTATAGAAATACTCATAGAAAATGGGAGTTTAATGCATGATGTTCAAAAATACAACAACTTTTTTCTAGTTCCAGCAAATATTGGTCATAGTGTGTTTTGCATCATTAATTTAAACATTATAAACTTTAAATTAAGGCTGGACGCACCACATCCACAGCACTCCAGGTCAACAAAGCCAAAAAAGTTAAGGTAAAAAAGATGCAGAAAATTAAAGAAAATAGTTAAATAAATGGCACCCCTGTGTACTTTTAAATAAACTTCAAAATCTTCATAATGTATTAGAATTACCATACCATTTTCACTCAATTTACAAGTGATAACATCAGTGCAGTTTCAAATTATTGTCATTCACGCAGCTGCTAGCAGTCCCTTAAATTCAACATACATCTGTACATAGTACTATCACGCAAGGTTCTGGGATGATAAAGTCTTGGAGTGGGGCATACAATGGTGTAACACTTAAAAAAAACAAAAAAAACAAAAAACAAACACACACTGCAGCACTGCAGCATAAGTCATTGCCACATCTGCAACAGGGAAAAACTTGGATATTCTCTGTGGTTAAGGTAGTAAGCTGATTTACTGTAGAAGAAAGAGCTCTGATAAAACCAGAAGTACCTATGTGGCAGTACTAGTGTTTTTGTTGCCTAAACTAGACAACATCCTGACCATGTGACACAAACTGCAGTCTCTGTCACGAACATGCACGTGCCCAAGCTTTTCTGTAAACAACTTTTCAAACATTTTCAATTAAAAAGCACTAATAAAATCTACATTAGGAGGCAGGTTGGGGTTTGAGATAGAACAAAAGTTTCTCACTTTTAACACAGAGAGTCACATTGGGAAATATTTTCAATTTTCTGGAGCTGTGTTACTAGGCAGTAGCATAAGCAGAAGGACCTTTCCCCAGCCACCTCCTCCAGCTCATTCAGGAGAACAACAAGGTGTCCCAAGGCTAGCTGGGAGACATGGTCCCTCCAGCATCTTTTGGGGCTACCCCAGGCCTCCTCCTCGTGGACATGTCTATTAGTCTCACCCAAGAGGCATCATAATGAGATCAGAGCAACTTCAAACAGCTTCTTTAGATGTAAAGGAGTAGCGGCGCTACTCTGAGGCCCTCTGAACGACTGAACTTCTCACCACTTCTCATCTCTAAGAGGGAGGGAAAATTGTACAACTTCACTTGCAGATTCAGCACCAATCCATCTGTCAGTCTCCTTCTCCGCTCACCCCTCACTTGTGAACAAGATTCCTAAACTCCTCCACTTTGGGCAGCAACTTCCTCAACCGGATTGAGCACTCCATCCTTGAGAAATATGAGAAATATGGCCTCAGCCTAGGAGGTGCTGAGTTACAGCTGGTTCGCACTTGGCAGAAAACAACTCCAATGAAGCCACCAGAGCAATGTCCTCCACGAAAAGCAGTGATGAGATCCTGAGGCCACCAACAATGAAAGTTTTCTTCACTTAGCTCCACCTAGCAGTGCTGTATATTGTACATGTATTTTAGGGTTTAAGGACTGTAGTCTGGGTGAACTGACCCTTTAATATTTCTTTAAGCTTGCTCCATAAAGCCTTGGGCTCACAAGACGGGAGAATTCATTCCAAAATCACTTAAATGAGTTCTTAATTGTTGAACACAGCAGTCATTCAATCACAATTAGATTCTGATCTGCTCAATGTCAACATAATGGTCCCAGCTTTCATTTCAATATTTATTCATCACCGAAAGAAACAGATGATGTGGTGAAGGATTTTTTTCCTCTTCGGTTGGGTCAGGGCAGCAATTAATTCTACCGTGACAAAAAGTGAATATTAAGCAGCTAATTAGTCTTTGCAGAGCATAAATGAGTGTAGCTGTGATTAAATGACTTGCTGAATCTCAGATGTTATTCAACACCTTAGAGGAGACTGAAACGGAGGAAACTTAAGATAATATTTTAAAGAGAAGATGTAGACAAGATATAAGACTTTCTCATGGTTTTGTCTGTGAACTCTCTCATTTCCTTGGTCTTCAGCATATGATTTGCCTCCCTGGATCTATAGAAGAAACAAACCATTAACACTGAACCTGCAGCTACTGAAGCACTAACAGCTTCGCTCTAATTCAGTATAGTCCTTAGTGTCTCTATTAATTCAGCATTAATCAGTTCAGCTCCCGCAGACCACAATTCATACAGCCCGTGGACTAAACAAGCAGGTCGGTGGTTACTGCCAAGGATCATTACAGCAAAATAATTTACTTCTTCCGAACGTTGGGCTTGGAAGGAAAGTCACAATTCAAATACAGCAGTGCAGGTAAAATATCATGATGCTGAATCAACAGAGGAATGGTGACATTTTGATGCTGTGGCCTGGGACAGACCAGAGGGTTGAGAAATGGTGCAGATTGCCCATAAAACTGCTGAATTTCTCTATGATTGTTTGACCTTTTGTGGGAAAGTGCTGATGGAAAATGAGATGTTTAACTTATTCTCTGTCAGTCTGAACATTAGTGTCAGCATAGATTGAGTCTGACCTTTGGCGGGCCTGAGCTGCAAAATGACAGAGACCTGACAGTTTTACAGTGTTATCATTTTAAAAGCATCACATTCTTCTTCAAAGAAACTGCAGTGCAAGGTGTCATTACCCAAGGCTTCAGTAAAACCTTGGGCTTAGTGAGATCCTGCGTACAACAAAGATGTAAATGTTTTAGATGAACTGGCAATGACAGCATAGAATAAGGAGGAACAGATAATCATAACAGTTTTCAGAGTTTGATGCCATCAGTAAAGCAACAGATATTTTTCTCACAGTCTTAATCTTATTTCTAGCAGCAAACTTGAGTCTTTCGGCTGTAAAAACGTGTAGTTTGGCATCAAACTAGCTTTAAAGGTACTCTAATCAATATTTGATATTCAAAAAGAGTTAAGTTTCCCATGTCAATTGTGTTACTTGTTCATTTCATAGTGAAACAACACATCTATGGATTATTTTAGCATTTATCATCGCACTATTTAACTGGAAAGCAGCAAATAATACCATTACGTTCAATACACACTGATTTCTCATAGATACTCATAAGGTGTGCTCCTCCGTTTACGGCAACGCTGAAGTGGGTTTCTCTCACTCCTATCTCTTTACATGTGATTCTTGTAAAATGCCCCCTGTAATATATATTTAATTGCACTGGGTAACTGTAATGTCTAAGTAGTTTCCAAAACATCCAGTTTGTAGCCAAACACACAACTTACCTCAGTTTTTCAGTCGTCTGGTGTCACCAGCTCCCATGCTGTTCTTCCAGGATACCACAGCAAAGTGCATTGTGCTCACTACAGCTGACCAGCTGTGGTTCAGTCTACAGTAGGGCTGCCACAAACGATTATTTTGATAGTCGACTATTTTATTATAACCTTTATTTAACCAGGAAAAATAATCCCATTGAGATTAAGAACCTCTTTTTCAAGGGAGCCCTGGCCAAGAGGCGACAACACGTTAAAAATTACAAAGTTACATACATATTGTAAAATAACAATTACATTTTAAACAACAATTTTCTCTGGCTCTCTCAATCTAGACTTAAAGGCATTTAATGAAATAAGATCTGCTATCTTCCAATCTTTTTGCATCGTGTTCCATGTGGATGGGGCAGCATAAATAAAAGCCCTCTTTCCCAGTTCAGTTCTGGCAAATGGAACATTAAGCAACAAAAGATCGCTTGAACGCAAGCTATAGGAAACAGTGCTTTTCCGTGTGAGCAGATCACAAATGTAAGTGGGCATTTGACCAAGCAGGGCCTTATAAATAAAGATGCACCAGTGAGCAAATCTCCTGGAGGACAACGAAGGCCACCCCACACGAACATACAGATCACAACAATGGGTCAAAGCCCTACAGTTTGTAATAAACCGTAAAGAAGCATGATATACTGAATCGATCTTTTGAAGACACTGGGCAGAAGCATTCATATACAGCAGATCACCATAATCTAAAACAGATAAAAATGTAGCATTCACAAGACGCTTTTTTGTCTCAAAGGAAAAACAAAATTTGTTTCGAAAGAAAAATCCCAATTTTAATTTGAGTTTTTTCACAAGATTGTCTATGTGAGGTTTAAAGGTCAAAGAATCATCAATTAGAAAGCCAAGATATTTATACGTATGGACCACTTCTATGAGGTCACCCTCAAGAGTGGACACCACAGGGACAGTTTGAGAAGAATTCTTCATGTTTGAAAACAACATTAGCTTGGTCTTATCAGCATTAAGAACCAATTTCAGCTCCAAAAGTGTGTGCTGAACCACGTCAAAAGCTTTCTGCAAGGATTGTATTGGTTTTTCGAGGTTTGAGCCAAAGGAATAAATAACTGTGTCATCATGTGACTAGTCACCGATTATTTTTGCGATTAGTCGACTAATCAGATCATGCATCCATTGGACGTAAAACGTACAGCTTATTGCACCAGCATGCATCTGCTCTAATATAATTATCATTAGCTTACAGCTTGAAGTGTTTAAGGTACGTGCTAACTAAAAATAAAGACAAGATGATAGTTTGTTAAACTTTTAAAGAAATTTGCCGATTGTCTCGGTGGAGTTTAATAAACTCAGCCATCTGCTCTTTGCTCCCTAAAATTTAACAGGACACTGGAGTAAAATCTCTACCATCTCACATCTCTGTTTAATCAGTTTTCTATTTTTGACGTTTATTCAGCTGTGTAAAAACTATACCTTTAATCTCAGCCAAACCGATTTACTCAGGAACAAATAAAACAGAAAAAAGCCAAACAATAACATTTTTAAGTTATCTAAGTGACTTATATATCATGTTTAACCAGAGCAGTGAAAGATCGCGGGGGGTTTGAAAACGATGTGCCGGGAGTTCGCTGTTCTCGCCGGATCTAGTGAGCCTTGAACTCCCGCTAGCTATCGAGCTGGTGGGTAACAGACGTGTCCGAAAACGTGGGAGCACTTTTGCAGATATGTGATGTCTTGATAAACCGAGAAGATATTTGAAGTTTACACAGCTACATACTTGCCTGAAAATATGTTAAAAGTTTATTTTGTGACCCAGAAACAGTAATAAGAATAATATTAAAACTTAGTAGCAGCAGCCATTGTTGAAAGCTGGAATTGCCTGGGCCGCGCTATGAATCCTGGGATAGGTTGGGCCACGCTGGCGAAATGAAGGACGCATTTGTCGACCGCATTTGGAGGCGTCTTCGAATTTGGACAGCCTTCGTCCCGCCGCTGTAAGGTAATCGGCCTAGAAATGCAGCCTCCGAAGGATGCGGCCCCTGAATTTGGACACAGCTATGATACCGAAGACTGCTGCTTCTTCTGCGGGGTTTAACGGCAGCTGGCATCCTTGTACATGCAGTGCTGCCATCTTCTGTTTCACTCCGTTATTACACTCTTAAATCCTACTGCTTATTCCTGCGTCTTTCGGGATCTTACAAAGCTTCAAACGACGTGTCGCTATTAAATTTGTCGTTGACGAGCCTGATAGTCAACGTAGTTGTGACTAGTCGACGAATTGTGGCAGCCCTAGTGTACAGTTTTCTTTGTTTATTTGTTTTTAAATGTAGTAATGTAAAATTATCTGCATGATGGCCAGATGGAAGAACAAAAACATCAAGTGTCCCTTTTTCTTCATGCCATCAGGAGAATCAGCTAATTTCAGTTTGTATGCAGAGATGGGAAATCTTTAGGAAATAGAGCCTGCTCATCTCTTCCCTCGCTGTTGGTTTTCATGTTCTGCATAATGCAGACAACCAGGTACTTGAACTCCACCACCACATCAACATCCTGCCCCAGGATACACCACGCATAATACTCAATCTATCCTAATATAAATGACAGACCAGCAGATGTGTCTCTGTTGCTCTAATAACTTTATTGTTTCAGTTGTTATACAGTATTTTCTAGTTATCTTGTCATCTCTTGCCTTTTCTTTTGCTGCTGCTGTGTGTGTTGCCTCTGTAGGGAATGACTAATGCTAAGAGTTTTGATAATGGAAGCAGAAACCTTCTCACCTGCTGTGGAATTGAGGTCAAAGCTTTCAAGATTTCACGAGATGTGTTTTGTGGAGTACACCTGAAATCACATCAGCAGTGCATGGACACCTTGTGACATCGTACATCCCCCAGTTCACCCCAACCCCCCCTTTCTCGGTGGTCAGTAATGGATGTTTACACGGGAGAAGGAATGGTTTGCTCAGATCATCTCTATTACTGTCAGTAGAGAAGACTGGTGAAGGTGAAACAAGTGTCTGCTGTGACAGCAAGAAGCGAAAAAACGAGAAAAATGACAGACAGACAGGAAGACAGGAAAAGGAGGAGTGAGGGAAAGAAGAAAAATGAGCTGATGTGAGAGAGACAGAAAGACAGTAAAGAGACAGTGTAGATGGTGTAACAGGAGGAGAGGCACAAGAGGAAATTACATATGCAAAGCAGAAATTTAATCTGAATGGATAATGTAGCCTAAGGCAGTGCAAAATGCATTAAGAGTTAGTGAAGAGCTGGACATCATGTTAATACCAAGGAGTCTGAAGCAGGTTATTAGAATGAGTAGCTGTCAAAGTGTGTATGTGGGCAATTTCCCTTTCATAGGTTTGAGGCCTGAAACCAGTCTGCCAGTACTCCAGCTTTATAAAATAACTCCAACCACCGTCATGCAACACCTCCTGAACAGTTTGACTACAGGACTCTTCCAGCCAACACTTAACAGTCGAAACAGCTTTTCTAATTATAATTTGTAGCATGGTTAAAGTACAACAGCAGTCAAGAGCAGTTTGTGACTTCACATCATGAATGGAAAGTGCCTGGATCTGGTCTGAAAATCCACAATAATCTAAGTAACACTGCTAGGTAAGTGACAAACCAAATCAATCATATAGGCCTCTTGGCAGAGGTGGCACGCATGCTTTAGGTGAACACTATTACAATGAACCTCTATAGAAGTCAGTGATATAAAACCTTTGGGTGCCATGCTTGTGTTTATTCTCTTTTAGCTATTTTTAACACATCAGTGAGACCATTTCAATGAATCAAGCACTATTCTGTTTATCTGTAGTCTTCTTCACACGTTCAACCATATTTTAATCAAATACTATAACTCTTCACCTCACCCTTGCTGTCACTAATGGCCCAGCAGCAATATATGCAGTTACTACTAAGAATAAATTGAACAATCAGCAATCCATACCTTCAGAATGAAATGATTCCCTTCCTCTCTGTTATATTAGGTGCATTAATGAGTTTTGTTGGTGAACAGAGGCTAAGGCTGAGACTCTACAGACCTATTGCTACACTAAATAAGCCAATTGATATGGGGTTTTTTTTTCTTGCTCACCTGGCAGAGCTGGGAGAATTTCTATCTGACTACTAGAAGCTAGAGGTTTGAATGCCACTTACTTAATTTGAGTGGAGCCAGCAATTTACTTTGCACAGAGAAAGAACCTTAGTACAGTGGTCCAGTGTTGACATTTCAGGTGGTTTAGATAAATAGCAAGACAGGATGCACATTATTTATTAATGTGCAGGATTAATGTTGTTAAGACATATTTTGAACCAAGCCACAAGTTTTTCCTAAACCTAACTAAGTAGATTTTGGTGCCCTAAACTTAATGAAAGTAGTAATGTAAAAATAGCTACTTTCAGGTGCTTTTTACTATAGAAAAGGAAGAAAAAAAAGGATGCAGAAGTAGGACACCATGGACACAGTAAAGGTTCAGTAAAGAGTACTATAGGAAGGTTTTAGGAAAGAGGAAAAAATCTACCAAGGCAAAGAGGAGACCAATGAAAGAGCAAAAAAGAACTGGTGGTCAATAACATGGAAAAGATAATTGGAAAGCCGGGGCTATTTATACATATGGGGGCTGACTGGAACCAGGTGGAAACAATTACAGTGGGGCAGACAGTTAAAAAGGTAGGAAACAAGACAAAAGGAGAGAGCAAGAACAAAGACACAAGGTTATAAATATAAATATATTTCTAACTTTGTGCATATATACCTTGTGTTTATATATCAGAAACAAATAGGAAAGCAAAGGATAATAAATTCAAATTATTTCCCAAATGGAAAACTAACCATGGCCTCCTGATAGACAACCTTGAGATTTATTCCACCAACAGACCTTCAGTCTCCAAATACAGGTTTTTTTGCTCTTTAAAAGATTAATGCTGTCACAATATTGCTTCAGCTGTTGCTTAAAGGCAGTTACACACCCTTTCATCCATTCAGCAAAAAACAGTAAGGCCTGTGTTGAAGAAACCTGTGACATTAGTTGTGTCGCACAAGCCAGTTTCTTATCCTTACCCCCATCCAGTGACAACTGAAGTTTTCTCTCTTATCAGCTTGTGGGAGAAAATCTTTTTGTAGCCATAACTTGACTTGAAAGTATTCGCTACATCAAAAACCACTGTTCCACTTCCACTTCTGTCATCATGGCCCTCATTGATCGGTGGTCAAGAAATAAGCACTTTTCCTGGAAATTCCTTCCTGACCTGGACATTCAACCTCAACTTTCAGTTGTGTTATCATTTACTGTGATTTCTGGACACTGTCCTCTTAGCGGGTTTATAACCTGGTCTTGACCAAATCCACCAGTCTTTTCAGGGTACTCAGTAACCTGTGGACAATCACTTTCCTAATAGCAGGTTTGGTCCACTCACCAACTTCTTGTCCTTTCACACTTTCTGGGTAGCTTCTCTCTTTTAGCAGAGTTTTGTTTCAGATGAGAGCAACCGCCAGTCACAGCTGACAGGCCGGAGATGCTCAGAGGTTGTTAGGACTCTGAAGCCTCCTGCTGCGAACCTCAGGGTCTAATATCACGCTTCACAACACTCAACAGGCGCCCCAGCTGGATACAAACCTCAAAAATCAGTCAGTCAAACAGGCAGTCACCCGCTCAGTCATTCACTCAGCCCTGCAGTGAAGCTCAGGGCTAATGTCATGCTCCACAACACTCTCAGCATCCCGCTGCCATGAAAATAGCCAGTTATTTCATTCATCAGTCAGTAAAACAATGATATTCAGTCAAGCTGGTGAACTATCATCCTAAAGCACTGAAAACAGCTTTTCCCAATTCAAAAAGCAAAATATGGACTGTAATTTAAACAGGGAAAAGACTATTTATTTTCATAGAAGATACAGATAAAATAACTTCTTCATATAGGATAGTTTATAATTGTATATATATTTCACAGATAGAGATCTTTCAACACATGAAACACTTTCTAAACTACACTTGTTTTCTTACCTACTGCTCCATGAATCCATCTCAGTATGAATCCATCTTAACTACAATTTGAGGTCAAGAAGACCTGTTTTAAATGTGAAATGTTTGTTAGTACCAAATAGGCTGCTCTGAATCTTTTAGAAACTGCTGATCTACTGTGGTTTTCCCACACAACTTTCTCAAAAAAAGAGAAAATGTCCAGTGAGCAGCAGTTTTTTGGGTGAAATTGCCTTGTTGTCAGAGGTCAGAGTTCTTTGAGCTAATAGAAAGGCAACAATAACTCTAATAACCTCTCATTACAACTAAGAAATGTGGTAGAGCCTTGTAGCAGATGGGTTACACCATCAAAAGACCATACGGATGCCAGTCTGGACAGATAAGAATGGGAAACAGAGGCTATAACTCACATGGGCTCATCAAAAAATAAGAATAAGACTGAAAACATTGCCTGGTCTAAGTCTCTATTTCTGTTGTAACATTTGGATGGTCTGGTCAGAATTTGGCATAAAAACATGAAAGTAGGACCCATCCTGCTTGTATTACCAGTTTTGGCTAGTGGTGGTGGTGTACTGGTGTCTTAGCACAGCGGTCCCCAACCTTTTTTGCGCCACGGACCGGTTTATGCCCGACAATATTTTCACGGACCGGCCTTTAAGGTGTCGCGGATAAATACAACAAAATAAAACTAGTACCGGTACCGAAAAAAAGATTTATTCATAACACATGTGAAAAGACCCAAGAAAACCGAGTTAACGATAAAAACGATAACAAAATAACGCTGAAAACCAATAAAAACCCTGAAAACCATGCATTTCACACCTGAGCCTCAACTCTCGCGGCCCGGTACCAAACGACTCACGGACTGGTACCGGTCCGAGGCCCGGGGGTTGGGGACCGCTGTCTTAGCACACTTAGGACCCCTTAGTCCAAACGAGCATTATTTAAATGCCACATCTTTACTGATAATTATTGCTGTTCAACCCTTTATGACAACAGTCTACCAATCTTGTGATGGATAAGACGCCATGACACAAAGCTCAAATAATCTCAAACTGGTTTCTGACAATGACAATGAGTTCACTGTACTCAAATGGCCTCCACCGTTACCAGATCTGAGTTCAATAGAGCACATTTGGGATGTGGAGGAATCAGAGATTCAGCCGACAAATCTGCAGAAACTGCAACAACGAAATAAATAAGCCAGTTCTGAAGGCTAAACGGGGTCCAAGCCAGGACTATCAAGCTGTGCCTAACAAAATGGCTAGTGAGAGTATAAATTCAGAAAACTTTGGCTTCATTCCAGAGAAAGGATAAGTGGAAATACATTTGTCTGTCCTCAATAGACATTTTAATTTATCTGATCTCATTGTCCCCCACAAGCTCTTTAAATAGACAGGCCTAATTAATGGTAAATGATTGGATTTATGTAGTGCTTTTATCCAAAATGCTTTACAATTTGCTTCGTATTCACACACACTCACACAGCTCAATATGCTTAAATGACTATTGGGTGCAGTCTATGGTGCAGTGTTTTGCCCAAGGACACTTTGACAAGTGGATGAAAGGAACTCGCGATCGAACCTCCAACCTTGAGCTATAACAGACCATCCGCCCGCTGAATATAGATCAGTTAGTTTTTCAAGCAACAATTAGTCTTTGCAGGACTTGCTGTTTATGAAAATAAATTTTTAGTCCAAATCGATTCAGACTAAATCTGCATGTAAAAAAAGCACCTATATGCCCATGTGCCCCTGCTTGTAATCAATTCCTGAATGCTTAAGAAGGTAAAGAATGTGTTTAGTATTTCAAGCACACTTGCACGAACATTGGTACACAAACAAGCTTAACCTGACTTGTTCATGCAGCTTAGTTATTCAAAGAGCACGCATACTGAAACTGTCAGAGCAGTGATGTACTTTTGTTTACGATCTCATGATGCTCATGGAAAGCATATGATAGTGTGCTGAGAGAGGAACTGTGGTACTGTATGAAGAAGTGAAGCGTGGCAGAGAAGTATGTGAAGGTGGTGCAGGACATGTACTGTATGAGGAGAGTGAGACAGTGGTGAGGTGTGCGGTAGGAGTGAAAGATGGGTTCAAGGTGGGGGTGGGCTTAAATCTGGGATCAGCTCTGAGCCCCGTGTTTGAAGAGTTGATGGACAGGCTGACAGATAAGGTCAGGCAGGAGTCTCCGTGTATTGAAAGTGTGAGTAGGGATCAGGTGGGGGAGAGCCTGAAGAGGTGGAGGTATGCTGAAGTATAAGAAAAGAAAGAAAAAAAATAAATGTGTGTGTGAATGAGATGAAGGTGTCACAGTGAAGATGCAAGAAGTAGAGAGAGTGAATTTAGATGACTTTAAATACCTAGGGTCAACCATCCAAAGCAGTGGGCAGTGGACAAGAGAGATAAAGAAGGTAAAGTTCAGTCAGGGTGGAGTGGATGGAGATGGTTGTCAGGGGTGATTTGTGATGAAAAGCAGCAAGAGTGAAAGGGGAAATTTGCTAGAAGGTAGTGAGACCTGCAATAATACCTGGTTTGAAGACAATAGCACTAACAAAAAGACCGGAGGTGGAGTTGGCAGAGCTTGAGATGTTGGGCAAAGATGGAGTGAAACGGAAAGGTAAGATGGAGGAATATGATCTACTGTGGTGCCCATAAAGGAAGTGGCCGAAAGAAGATCTCATGCTGATCATCATGCCTCTTCTCTGCCTAGCTAGAAACAGCTTATCAGCGGTTAAATCTCTACCACTCACTCTCCCACCACCAACACACCAATGAGAAATTCTGTAAAACTATTGCAACATCTTATTTTCTCTGTGGAAAACATCAAAATGCTGAAGTACCTTACCAACTCCATATCTGTTTTTTATCTTTTTCTGCCCTGAATGTCTCAGGCAAAAAGCATTCAGCTTAAAAGAGAGTTTAATCCAAACAGCTAAATATAAAAGTTTTTTCCATTTTTATTTTTTCCATAAAAATGGAAAAAATAGATACGCTGTTGTGGCTGCAGATACACATGTTAATGCTGACTCCTTTAAACCTCAATTCAGGATACCAGTCCCCTTTACATCAAGAGAAATGAAAGTATTTTGCACACTGAGAGATAAGCTTTGAATCAACGTGACATTTCAGCCAAGCACCAGAAACTCTGTCACATTACCTGATCTCAGACAACAAAAAAAGTAATTGTATATCCTTCATATAGTTGAGAAAGCTTAGAGAGCTTTGCTGTCTCTTATCTTGAAAGAGCTGTTAGTGTGTCATGCAAGATAAACCAAACGCTGCTTCTTACTGTAAGTGAAGTCAATGCGCACCATTCTCATGTATATTTTTGCACCTCTGGACAGTAGATGGTTAAATCTGATATGAGGTAAGAACCGAGATCTGAACCACAGCTTTAACAAATAAAAGAACATTTCCATGTCTGAAGCCTTTCAGATTAAATCAGATACATTTGTAGACCTGCAGCCAATTTATTCCATATTTAGACATTTCCCTGTTTAGACTGTTTGAATAAATTCAATAGATACTAATAGTCTTCAGAAAAGAATCTTATACCTAGTTTCTGGAGTTTGATTTATATTCTCCTACATTTTTTCAGCAAAATAAACCATTGGAGAAAAGAAGCTAATCTCATAAAAAAAGGGCTGGAAAAAAACCCCCCACAACCTGGTTTTTAATAGTATACAAAAGGAATGATAACTTTTTAGTCAAACAGGAAAAACACATGTCCAGTATCAATATAACAGAGGTCATCTCAGCGGCAATAAAAAAAATATTTAGAAATACTTAAATCGTCCTTTTCACCTTCCCTGAGCCAGCTGGATTACATCCTGTTTGGGTAATGCACTAATGAATGGTTTCATTAGTTGCATTGGTAATTCATTCAGATATTAACAGGGATGCTAATTTTAAAGAGCAACAGACATACTTAAAATCTACTCTACTGAATCCTTTAAGCAGCCACAGCCCTAAAAACTAATAACTTAATGCTTTAGGACAATATAAAGGGTTGAGATACAAATTAAATAACTACATGCAATGCACAATTTTCAGTCACATAGCAACTCACTACCTTGGCAAATCATTACTCCATCATGATGGCCAGTAGTGGACATTTGGTAGTACTATTCTTCTCACCTGTGGAGCCGAGACTACTTGTATCATCTATCCGTGGAGGAAAAACAAATACATGAAGAGAAACTACAAATTTTGTGGAGTTATGCTCTATATTCTGCCACAAAAGCTTTATTTAAATCCCTTAAAGTGGTGACATCTCTCCCAGTTCAGTAACATCTATGTGTATCTTGTAGAGAATCTCTCTTCTTATACTGCATCCAAAAGGAAAGCTTTCAAAGTACAGACAGCTACATGTATTTCCTATTTGGATGGGTAAATAATGCTGCCGTGTGAGAGGTGAAGAACAACAAATTGTTCATCATTAAAGCAAAGGTAAGCGCTATATGGCTAGCTTAAGCAAACTACAACACATAAATCTTTAAAATTTTGTTGACTTGGGTTCATAAAAAGCAGTGTTATGTTCACTGGGGTTGCAAAAAGCAGGGACTGACTTGACTTTAACCTCTTAAGCCCCAAGCCTAACTGATCTCCTCCTGCCTTTTGCCCCCGTATCAGGGGGAGTTGGGGCTTAAGAGGTTAAAGTGATTAAAGCGGGATTTATGCTGCTGTGTAAAACTTACACCATAGGTATAACCAGTGTTGGGAAGGTTACTTTTAAAATGTATTCCATTACAGAATACTGAATACATGCCCCAAAATGTATTCTGTAACGTATTCCGTTACGTTACTCAATGAGAGTAACGTATTCTGAATACTTTGGATTACTTAATATATTATCATGCTGTTTACAACTACGTGAATGTACTATTGCTGTGATTTATTACTGTTACTGAAGGTCCGCGGCTCCGAACCGTAGTAAAGGGACCTCTGGCTAATACGGTGGGTTCCGTGTCGGGCTCGTAGCTGAAAACTAGCTTTACTTTGTTGTCTGGGTCAACTTTGCTTGCCAGAGACAGAGAGAGGCGTTGAAAGCCTGCTCCAACTGAACTTATTTTTTCCGGAGGAAAACACGAACACAGTGCACAGTTGAGTCTTAATAGCTTACTTACAAATGGGCTCGTCAGGCACTCTTCTTGGCTGCGGTGGTTATTATTATATTTACATGCTTCCAGCTCCCGTTTTTGCTCCGTGACAGCTCGGACTTTTCCTTTCTCTCCCTCCCTCGCTCACAGACACATAACGTGTATGGTAGTCCATTCTCGCTGCAGCACGGACTACACTGCCCATGAGGCTACATTCTTTAGGGCCATGCCTGTAGCATTCTGCCTTTTAGCTTAGCACAACAACAACAACAAAAAGCGCTCTCTCACCCAGGAAACACGCAGAGAGAGAGAGCGTCACCCAGTAACCATGGCAACCGTAACGCTGCCGCCTGGAATAACAGAACGTAGCTGTCAAACAAACCCAAACAGTCCTGACCCGCGATAATATGAAACAGGAAAGTACCGCCGTGTAATGCATTTATTTCAACAAAGTAACTGTATTCTGAATACCACCTTTTTAAACGGTAACTGTAACGGAATACAGTTACTCATATTTTGTATTCTAAATACGTAACGGCGGTACACGTATTCCGTTACTCCCCAACACTGGGTATAACTTAACCACAAATTCTTCTGAAATCTACACCTTACCTTTCTGGGTAACCTGAGGTGAACTTCCCTAGAAATACTGAAATTACAATGACTGTGGCCTCTTCAGTACCTTCAGTACCAGCCCTGTATTTCCGGTTACTTCTTCTTCTGCAATCAATTTTTTCAAATTGAGTGCAAAAAGATAAAAAAAAAAACCCAAAAACAACAGAACAAAATTTCAGAGCAACGAACAAATATGAATGTTGGTAACGGCCTCAGCTACTTCAGATGGGTACATCAGACTCTACATAGATTCAGCACAGAAGTACAAATTATGCTCAGTACTCACCTTAACTGCACCTGGACCCGTAAACATGGACAAACGCTGTTTCAGCTGTGTAACTGAAACTTTTTTTGTGCCTGTGTGTGCATGTGCTCTTATTCCCTGCTCCAACAGCTGTATCTGCTTGTTATTTCTGCTATGCCTTCTAATGGTATCTAATGTGTGGTATATTGGAGACATGACATGACTTGAAGAACAAAACCTCCTGTAGGAGCAACTGTGGGACAAACACGCATGAATTCCTAAGCCCATGCATGCGTGTGTTAGCATACTGTGTGTCTGGTTTTGTGTGGGTTGCTGTGCTACTGTCTCCTATTCTGTCTGGTAACAGTATTTTTTTCCTTGCAATAATCCACTGTACATGTCGACTAACGATAAGATTGTGTCAGAAATGAATTGAATTCCTCCAGAATAATTTCATCCATTCCCAGCTCTGCTGGCTGCCCATCCATACAGCTCTCAGTCTATCTGGCTTCTTTTCAGTCCTCCTGCTTGTCTGCTCCCCATGTTAACCAGCCAATATTCTGGGTAATTGAGCTATTTTGGATAAATGTTTTTTATTCTCTACAATATGGCATAGCTGTACTGATAGTGAGGGGGAACTGTAAAGTAGCAGCAGTGACTGTAACGAGGAACAACATCAACAGTTTTAAAAGCATCGTGCAATTAAAAGTTAATCCATATTTAATGTATGCAACATTAGACACACTCACTTCTTTCTCTGCATTGAATGTTGAGACACAGAGAGGGAGATTACAGCCAACATTCAGGTGGATCTGCATGGGTAATTCCTAACCAATGTTAAGCTGTTGCTCTCAATAATGGATGATTTGTTCTCAGATTTTTAATGAAGATGGTAAATTGAAATGCTATTTTGGGGTTAGTGAAAACCTATTTCCCTCCTTTTCTCAAATGAGGTCATTAATGAATAAAAATAGCGAGACGCAGGTGAAATCAAAGTAGGCTACAACCTAATGATTTATATCTCCTGTATTAGAGTATATTACATTAACTGCATGTTGCTGTGAAGGTATTTATAGGAATGGAGAAAAGTACGTATATCAGGTTATGAGAAATTGTAATATTCAATATTAATAATAATACAGAGCTTCCTGAAAAATCATAAGATGATAAAAGTTATGTTTTTATGTAATTCTCCTGAAGAGAAACTGTGTCACTTTGTGTTCATACAGTGCATCCGCAAAGTATTCAGTCTTTCACATTTTGTCATGTCACAGCCTTATTCTAAAATAAATTAAATACATTTCCCCCCTTTAAAAATATAAACAATACCCCACAATGCCAAAGTCAAACATGTTTGCTTTAAATTCTTGCAAATGTATTAAAACATGCAATAAAATATAACATGTACATAAGTATGCTCTGCCTCTGCTCAATAATGTGTTCAGCACCTTTGGTAGTAATTGCAGATTCAAGTCTTTTTGAGTACAATCTACAAGCTTGGCACACTTATTTTTGAGAAGTTCCTCCCAATCTTTAAACTCCAGGTTGGGCGGAGAGTGTTGGTGTCATAGACATGTTCAAATCTCTCCAGAGAGGTTTAGTCGGGTTCAAGTCTGGGCTGTGGTTGGATCACTCGAGGAAATTCACAGGGTGGCTTAAAAGCTACTCCTTTGTTATCCTGACTGTGTTCTCAGGGGTTGTTGTCCGGTTGGTAAATGAACCTTCACCCATTTCCAGGTCCTCTGGAGTCCTCTGGAGCAGGTTATCATCAAGGATGTCTTTGTATATTGTTGCATTCATCTTTCCCTTGACCCTGACTGAACAAAACCTTTTTTAAATTTTACTAACTTATGTTATACTTCTGTCACCATCTCTCATATTTCAGTTGAGGATTCTTCAAATGCCATGTATTTTTCCTTCAATGTTGATGGCAACACATATTTGTAAAAAAACCTTAATTTTAAGCAATATTCAAGTACATATATATGTTTTTATATACAACATAGCAAGCCAGCTGACAATGCATACAGGGTGAGTGAGCACACCAGAGAGTTTAGTGAAGGAAGGGATGAAAATGTATATCAGAATTGCTTGTGGGAATGAGCTACGCACAATAAAAGCACAGGCAGGTGCTAGAATACACAGAAGAAATAGAAAATACTGAAGACGGCCTGAGAGCAATAGACAACCACTATGGGTAACATAAGGGTCTGGCAAAAAGTGTCTGGAAAAGCTGGGGTAGAAAGAACTGTAGGAGCAGGAAATACAAGCAAAGACACACAATGATAAAATGTTTGTGTGGGAGACAGAGAGAAAAAACACACAATATTCTGACAATAAATCATACTTTTGGTCATTTAGCTCCCTTTTGTCACTGTCAGAAACAAAGGATGACATTTTGTATTTATTTATTTATGGAAACAATAAATAAACAAACCAACTGGATTAACATTATTGTATTAACTAAGAGAAAACTATCAACAAATTATTCTATTAAATTCCAGCATCACAAAGAATTAATTCTCCTTTGCTCAGTCTTTCTGCTTTGTAATTTTGATATTTGTTTGTTTAGGATTACAAATGCATGGATTAGACTGTGACATGTTGGCTTTATTACAATGGGAGAAGTTTTTACTCTGTGATGTGTAAGAGCTGCTGTCTGTTGCTGTGTAATCCATCAGTAAGCAGTATTAATTCCTGGAAGAGATGAACTGCGGTGAACCAACCAAAACCTCAACTGTCAGATGTTTCTCGGAGGTTGCTGCCAATCACATCAGCTTTGTTCGAAAACAACAAAATCCACCTCAAACGCTCTGAAAGACAAACCAACAGGATTAGCGAAGCTGCTGTCTGCAGCTGCCTAATATCAGTGTTTCGAGGATAAAACAGAGGAAAGTTATACCAAGATCACTTCTAATGCCTTTTGGATCTCCTTTCTTTTGTGGCCTGGTTTCGTAAGTCCGGGCTTACAAAACACCTTCAGGCTGTTTTTAACAGTATCATGTTAAAGCAATATACATATTTATAGCAGCAGCCAGGAGCAGTTGTACAAGGTGAGGGAAGGTCAGGGAAGATAATGCAGTCATGTTTAGTGATATGGTCAGCCTCGCCTCCAACAATCACAGAGATGAGTTCACCTACTTCAGTTTCATATATGAGGAAACGTTTTGTTTGTAAAATATTTATTGGGGTTTTTTTTCAGTTGAGTATTACCTTTGCTTAGGTTGTGTTTTTCCTAGTCTGCGTGTCTATTAGGTCTCCCACATTTTTTGTCAGTTCGGTCTGTCGGGTTTGTGCCGTAGTGTCCCAGTGTTTAGGCTTCCTCTTTTATTTTGATAGTCTCTCGCCTCGTCTATTATTATCAATTTTGCTTCCCTTCTTACTCATTAATTGCTCAGCTCCCCTCTTGCTCAGTTTTTCTTAGTTCTTTGTTGCGTCATCCTGTTTGTTTGCCTGAGTGTTTTTGCCGTGTATTACGTGCGTTGAATTACTTTTGATCCCTGCTTTCTTCAGCCACCTGGAGTTACTGCCTCACTTAAATAAAAGTCAGTTTTGTTCATTAATACCTATCTTGGAGTCTGCATTTCTTGGGTCCAGATTTTCCATAACCATAACATGCTAGCGCAATGCAAAAAGTGCAAAAGATGGGAATTTCATTCATTATTTGCATATTTTTTCATCAACAATGGAGCCCCAGTGATAGTAGTAGGGTTAACTGATAATAAAGTTCAATACAATTCATAGTAAAGTGTATCTGCTAAATTTCATAATAATTTGCCAAATTGTTGTTGACCTAATTCCTTTAAAATCACAAACTTTAGTCTCATGGTGGGTCTAAGAAAGAATCCATCCTGAAAACATCCATAAAATCATTCCATGGCAAGTAATTAAAGCTGTTTGGGTCTTTGCCAAAGCTTTATGTTCTTATTTATGATAAAATTCACAAAAGACATGAAAGGCACAAACTGGAAGATGATTATTCTTTGAACACCCGTATTAAAGCTGTTCACTGCTGACATTTAGGTTGGATGTATTGAACTTAATCTTCTTGTTTGGTGAGCATAAATGAGTAATATCATGTGTCAGGATCCTTGTCATTATTGCTCTGCTATTTACTCTGCAAAGTAAATAAACTCAAATTTCATGCTCAGCAGGCATCTGACATTTAAAAGCAAAGTCTGGAGCAGACCGGAGCTTTGCACCATATTTTCTTTCAGAAATTGGTTGGAGACAGGGAGCCACTTTTCATCAGACATTGTTGATATGCCTCTTTGTATTTTGGAATATAGTGTTACAAGACCATCAAATCCAGATGCACTATTCATAGGAAAATATTGTTGGTACCAAGAAAAGAAAAATGGTTTCATTGTTATGTGGGAGGTTTGGGAGAACTTAAAAGGCAAAAATAAAGTCATCATCTTTACAATTATTGTAATAATAATTGTTATCATAAGATTAGGGGTGTGCATAATACCAGTACTGAAAAGTAAGTATGAAAATTTATGGAGTTACAGTTATACCCCTCTTATATCCTTATATGCCACTAAAAAAACTCAGAAAGCACATTTCCTTGGCATTATAATTAAATAATACATTTTAGAAAGTTGTTAAAACTGTAAACATTAAAAATCTTTCATTTGAAACATTATTAATATATTTGTTATAAAGTATTAAACTCAGTATTAAAGTCCACCACACTATTATCATCTCTCAGTCATTCCACAACATCTGCCGATGCCGAAGCATGTGCTCCTGGTGCTCTCTAACTACCCCTACACCGTCACATAAAAAGATGCGAGCAGAATAGAAATAAAAAATCACAATTGTTTTGTTTGTGTCTGTAGATGAAGCATCAAGTTCCCCAGACAAACTGGAATAATGATTGCTGGCTTGTTGTTTGGGTTAGTAATACATCCCCTTAAAGAAGGTGTTCACTCTGCAGGCTTGCAAAGATTTCACATATGACTTTCTAAAGAGATTAGATTTTCCCCAGACTCCTTCCTGGTTCACCTTCATTTTTTAAAGTGACTGGGCACCACATTCAACCTCCCACTCAAGCTCGAGGCAGCCAGGTGCCCCAGAAGTCATAGGTGCGGTGAAATCTTTTGGTGATTGGATTAGCTGCAGATTTGCTGGGGCATTATCAACCAGTATGCCAGACTATACTGTATAAACACACAGTATGAAAGTAAATGTTAGGCTGCCACTGCAGAAGTAACAATGCATACGCGCTTAAACAGTGTCCAAATAGCCATTGCTATAGTGTCCACATTACATTTCTACATCAACCACTAAAAAACATTGTCCACACCAAACAATTCAATAAAATGTGGATTTTTCTGTCAGAATCTACCTTTCTTCTTTTTCCTATAGGAAGGTTCATTGTGTTAGCAGTGTGCAGAGGCAAGAAACAGTTGTTCATCCTACACTGTGTGAAACAGCAAAATGAACATGATTTTATCTGTCACAATTCCCCTAGCTTCTTCTGCTACCTAACAAACACAAGAGTGTTCAATCATGACACTGAAGCTAATCACAGGTTGTAAAGTGCTTTGAAGCACTACAAATCACAAGTTATCATTAAGCAGTAAGTGTTAATAAGGCCTGCCATATGTTGCCTTTCACACCTTTTTTTTTTTTTTTTTTTAAATATATGACCCACATGACATTTTACCCCCACTGTGCCTGAATTCTGCTTCATTAAATTGTGGGAACTTATTGAGTTCACATTAATGAGCTTACAACCTGTACTGGGAGGTCAAGCTTCTGATCTATGAACCTGTTAAACTAATCTACTTTAAAGTCCCCTGCTGCGTAAAGTACAGTTTTACAGACAAGTGCTTTTTTATTTTAATTATTATTTTGATTTACTGCACTTTGTATATAATTCACCATTCATGGAATATATTTCTGAAAGAATCCTTAGTTTGCTTTCAATAACTAAAAGTTTTGCATAGTACTGAATTTCTAGCCAGGAAAAAAAAGACAGAAATTATTACATCAAAGTGTGTTGGCAGCCAACACTGTGACTCTTGGGCAATTGAATGCCAGTTGGAAACTTTTTGTACTGTTCTGCCAAAGTAAAATCTGTAACATGAATAAATTAATTATCTCTTGATAAAACTGGAACAAGGCTGCCTGAAGATTCAGAAATGCACTGTAATGCATGGAAACTGAATGACTTTTGAAAATAATAATAATAATTAAAAAAAAAAGGGGGGGGGGGGGGCATTTAAATCACACATTGGACTTTTGTGAATGAAATATTCAAGTTCTTCACTAACATAAACTATACAATTTGTTGAGAACAAAATGACGAATCAGGCTTCACTTAGAACCAAATTACACACAAAATCAAAGTTGAGATGACTTTTATGTCATGTGTAGGTCATGTCTTTATCTCTTTTTAAGTCTAGGACGGTTTGGAGTTGTTTTCAGCTCTGTTTCAGGTGGAGTCTTGGTCTCCCTTTTGTCAGCTGTCACACCTGTGTCTCATTGGTCTCATCACCTGCCGATATTTAAGGAAAAGCTTCACCACCCAGTCTCTGCCAGAGACAGTACTCCACAGCAGACTAGTAATTGGGCTCTCTCATAGTTCTTGTACAATTGCGCAGCCAAAGGACAAACTACCTGCAACTCCTACTCACCTGTCCCCACTGAGCTAGTCCATGCCTTCTGGAAGTCCTTGGCTAAAGACACACATCACCAGCTTACTTGCCTGTCCACCCACCAACGATTCCAGCAACCCGCAGAGATTTGACCAGTGGCTCTCTGCACCACCTTCTCCTCCTTCTACCCAAGTAAGCACCATCACTAGTACTCATAAACACGAGCTGGAACCTTTTATAAGTGCCTCATCTCTAGATTCAGTGAGGACCGACACTCTTCTCTCCCAGAGTAACCCCTCTGAGTTGTCGTCTTTGTTCCTCTGGACCCTCCCTGTTGCACAATTCTTCTGTTTTTGCTCAGTGACAAAACAGTCACACCACTATACTTGTGGGGTCTAATTGTAGAAAGTAATCACAGATTTAGTTGCATGTTGTGAGCAGTTCAAACATCGGCTTTATACAGTATTTCACATGAGAGAAATAAAATTAAAGAAAAAAAAAAAAGCCAAAAAATATATAAGTGTTTTTTCCATGTCCTATACATTTTATTTAGAAAATATTTTTTTCTCATGGTCCTCAATTTGGAGTTTGTGGATTTTTTTTTTTTTTTTTAATTTTTTAATATTCTTTATTTGACTCCATGTTTATTTACATCTTCATGTCCCTTAGCATTTTCTAGTTTCTAGTTCTTAGTTTCACTTATGGTTTGTATTGGAGTTATGTCTATGCTTTTTCCCCATGTTAAGTTTCCTTTTGTCTGTGAGTTTCCCTGTGAAGTTATTGTTACTTACTTCCTGTTTTACTTTGCTGCCAGTTTGTTGTCTGTGTCTTCCTCCTCTGTGATTATGTTGATTACGTGCACCTGTGTCTTGTTTCCTCCTTGCTGTGTCTAATACCTATTAACCCTCTGTGAATATATATAGTATATTTAATCATATGTCTGTGAGTGTATTGCAGGTTCAAACAAAGAACTATGTTCTTACTGTAAGGAGACAGTGGGAAATAGACTAATTAAAACCTTAAAATTATAGGTTGCCTCGATGGAACTAGACAAAAAGAAAGAACCAACACAAAAGAGTGAAGCATAAATATGCACTAAATTTCCAGCATTATGTAGCATATGTATTATTGGTGAGGCAGCAGTTCTATGACGTGACATTCGTGTGATGGAAAACTTGAAGGAAATTTTCAGCCCCTTTCCGCTAGTACCTTTTATGGCTCGGCTCGGCTCGGCTCAGCTCGACTCAGTTTTTACGGTTTACTTAGTAACGACATAGTAAGGCTACATCCACATGACCAGAATCAACTTTTTGGGACTACTTGGCCTGGGTTCAAGTGATCTGTAGAGATCGAAAAATGTGATGTCAACAGACTGCATGCTACCGATTGGCCAGTCAGTGACCGAACACACTGAACAGCAGGTAAACCACAACGCCATAACTCAACGTCCTCCGTTATGTTGTGTTTGTGTCAAATACAAATGACAGGGATTTCTGGACTTGCTTTAATGACCCCATGCACATGTACTCAGTTGTTTGGAAAATGACCAAACCTGTTTTACATTTGACTGCGCTTTTGTATCGCCAACAATTCAAAGTGTGTTGGGCTGTATTTGTCACTTCACTGTCATGGCTAAAACCACCTCCCAGTGCCTGACATGCATCTATCTGGTACTTTTAAGGCAGCCTTGTATTGTTTTCCTAGGAGGTTTAACATGTCACTGCTGCGCTGACACTGCTGTATGTTTGATAGCCTGCAGTTAGCATCACTTTGTACCTCCTGTATTTAGGAAATCTGTTATAAAATCCACTCTGGCAGGCCATTGCGTAATTACAGGTCTAGGGCTTTTCAACACAAGTAGAAAAGCCTTAAAGGGTGTCAGTGTACAAAGGAACACTGGTCACAATAACTTTGACTTGAGTTGTTGTGGATTTAAGTATTGTATAACAATATTGGACATGGCGTATTTATTGATACAAGTGCTGGGATGTTAAAATGTAAATACAAACAGAATGCAGTGATTTGCATACTATAGCACAAAATATCAAAATATTTGAATATGAGACAGTTGACTACTTTACGAAATGTGGTCAAAAGATTGCAGGGATGGGATTGGCCTTTGAAGATCTTCTAAAGATGATCTACAATTCAGAATCATCACCTTATGGCACTCAACATTTTCAAAATGTAGAAGTCCCATTCTGTTCCCTTACACTTTCCTCCAATATGTAAAAACTGTGACTCATCAAATCAGAAATGAATTTTCTGTTTGTGTAAAAATACTCAACATGCACAACAGCACAAGCCATTTCCACCAAATGTTCTCCTTGGGAAATTTCAGCAGAATCATCCATTTACAGTCTCACTCTGGGAGATCTATTCATTTACTTGGTGATAAGTCTTGCTTCTAAGTGGACTTTGGAGATAAGGCAAATATCCATTCATAAAATGCAAAAGTTTACAGTAAAGACTTGAATTTTCTCTGAAGCTTGCTCCTCTTTTCTAGTGCACAGTAGCTCGATCTTAGCTCCAGTCTGAAAGAAACTCTGAGTGTCTCTTTTTGTTGTTCCAGCCAACTGGCCGGCCGGTCAGGCAGCAGGCCTCCAACAGGCTGCAGCTGCTGCTGTGAATATAAAGCAAAGTCAGAGTGCATTGATCACCAGCTTGTTCCATCTGGTTCTCAACATAAATACAAGTGTGGAAAGAACAATGAAGCAGGAGTTCAGCAATAACTTACATCATTCAGCAGTAAACTGACTCATGTCAGAGTGACTTTTGAGTCTAAAACGAATAGCTTTTCTCTGAGCTTACTGTGCATTTGGACTGCCAACAGTTCATTCTGGTGGCTTTCTAAGTTGGAGGTTTTAAAAGTACGTTTGCAAACCCAGATGGAAAAATGCGAAACAGTTAAATCTATAAAGAAAAGAAATACTCTTCATTGGGTGCAAATGTGATTATAGATATGATTACGGACATATTTGAGATCAATCAGGATACCACAGCAAAATCAAAACCTTCTGTTTGTTATAAATATTAATTCAGCGACTCACACAGAATTTCTAATAACCTAATAAATTCTAGTAAGTAAGTAAGGATTTTCTCAATCATTTACACTTCATGAATAGTCAGCTTTCTCACTATCAATCAAAAGTATTCCCAAATCACACAGATTAAAACCATCATTATATCACTCAGTCAAACTTTGTTGCTCGCCATATTTCCATTTGGCACTCTGCTCAGCATGTTTTGAGCTCTAAGAGCTCTTGGCTCTAAGAAGTCCCCAGCTAACATGACCCTTGGGGTCTGCATAGGGACACTGTGGGTAGAAGCAGATAGCCCTCAGTGAGCCCATGGTACATTACCACCACCAGCTGGGATGGAGTGTGGACCAGAATGTTGTGCAAAGAAAAAAGAAGTAGTTTTAGCTGCTCCCTTATTTGCAAGGGGTTACCATAGTAGGTACCACCACCTATTTGATTTAGCTAATTTTTACAACAGATACCCATCCTGACACACTCCCGAGGTATTTGTGTCTCCTCTCAGGCTCAAACTGGGGATGCTTCATTTGTTAGGTAAATGTGTAAACCACCACACTGAAGAGTTACTTATTCCAAAGTTTACTGAGATTTTGAATCAGTCCCCTTCTCTCAGCCTTTTGGTCAGCACGTACACTATAGACTGCTCTCAGAAAACCCTCACTGGAACCCAAAAGGGCAAAATTGCTTTGGGCTCCATATGGACTAGAATATATGGGGCCTTTGTGGGTTTTCCATATAGGACCCATAAAGAAGTCCCAAAGAATAAAACTGATGTGGCCCCTGTGAAGGCATGTCTACTTGAGCATACACGGGATAGATGTGAGTTTACCCTCCTCATACAGCCCCACAGTTCACCCACACCTATCTGCTGTGGGCCCGCATGGACATGTTTGCTGGGTCAGTTGCTGATTAAGTGTTAAATGAGATAAATGGTGGGAATACTTTATTTAATCTAGAAGTCTTTTACTCGTTTAGTTTGGTTCATTTGGCAAAGTGAGAGTGAAATCGTTTTTACTGCAGGGGCAGCAATTAGCAGATACACCTGCAAATTCAATTTAATTTCCTCTTTTAAGAGAATTGCTGTGTAGTTTGACAAGCATGAGAACTAAAGAGACTAGTAATGATATTTTACAGCTAGCAAGCTTAGAAATCTCACTAGGAGTTTACCACGTTTACTGGGATCTCATTGGTGTATCCTAACTGTTGGCTAAATCGCAGAGTAAATTTGTAGAGTCAGGACTAATAGACACACTGTCCTAAGTGGATATATGATTTGACAAGTCCTGCTTGGAGACATAAGCATGCGAGTCAGTCTATACTACCATTTCCAATATATCCAGGCAGCTACTGAGAGATTTCCAGATGACAGAAAGGGGGATTGTTGCAACAGCTGAAAGGATGAGATGTTCTACAATAAACTCTGAAAACTCTGGAATCACTGCCATTTCATCTATTTCATTTTCTTCATATACTAGCATTGATGCTAACGCTGTCTTTTTTTTTTTTTTTCATCTTAAACGAAGACTGCAGCAAACCTTAAGTGTCAACATTAATAGTTTTGGGGTTGTGTTGACATCACAGCTCCCACAAACAATGGCCAGCATGTCAACCAAGCAGCTTAATGTAACCATAACATTTGGCACACACATGCATGTAACATAATGTTAGGATACATTCTAATTATTTAGGATTTTTTATTGGAGTTTTAAATTCAAAATAATTCAAAATAATTCTTATTTATCTCATACTAGGTTTTGCTGCAGTCCTTCAGTTCAATTCAGTTCAGGTCTTTAAAGCCATTTTCAGCTGTACTAGTTTAATACAGACAGGTTATGCGTAATAAAACTTTATCGCAAAAGCATGAGGAAATGAACTTTAAGCAGCTAAGCTCGTAAATGAAGCAACATCATACACTGGAGTTACAAATCAAAGTAAGCAATAGAGACTGGAATCCTGGAGCTCAGATGTTGTGGTGGTGATGCAGAATAAGAAGAATGATGGAAACTATGGATGAGCCAAATGAGATGGAGCTGGGGAGATGGAGGGACAATAGATGGTCTGAAAGTTCCAGTAAAGACCACAATAAATATAAAGAACAGTAAGTAATATTGTAATCAATAAGCATATGTAGACAAGAGTGGTGTTATTTTGACAGGGAGAAATGATGTGACTGAGAGAGAAAAAGAACATCAAGAACAGGCCATATAACCAACAGAAATTCTAAACTTACCCATTAAATTCACACATTAACTTAGTCATGGTGACAAGATAAATTAAGATGGCGAACCTGGTAAATATCATACTTGTTAAACAAATGTTTTCCTTCAATTTAATGTTTTTTTTAAATCATTTATTAACAGAAGAAAAGGCACCACATTGACGTGGTGCATGTGAACATGTAAACTTTTGTATTATTAACCTTAGTCACACTTTACATTTTTCACCCAGTTTTAAAACTGTCTTAAATGATTCTTGCTGATATGTCCTGTTAAATTCATTCATCTTACAAGCATATCAGTATATATGATATAACTAGCTTATCACTTTAGCAAAGGAAAGATAATGTAATGTTATGCCCACATTTGTCACTAAAATATTTTATATTATCCAGCTGTTTCCTGACAAACATAGCTTCAACATGAAAATGTGATTTCCTCCTTCAAGTTAAAAAAGAAACCCCCAACGAGAGTGATTTGAGTCCTCAAAGCATTCATTTCTGCAATTTGGCTTTTAGGCTGTGCTAACAGAAAAATAACAAACTAAAACTAAATGAGCCAGAAACCATCTTGCGAGGGGATGACACCAGCTGTGAAGCCGATGAGCCTTCATTTTGATGTCAGCTACACACCTGTCAAGTTTTGCAACTGCAGGTTGCAAGGATGTGACAAAATCTGTCTACACACACATAAACACCTGCCAAAATACTCAAAACTGCCTTTGTGCTTGTTCCAATCACATTATGTGTCTCCAGGACCATATTTTGCCATGATGGCAGAAAAAATAAATGTGCATGCACTCAGATGGTGATAACAATTATATTGATGCTACTGCGATTACTTCTGCATACGGAGAGTTGTAGTAAAAGTTCAAAAGAAAGTAGGATAGGGGGATGAAGCATGGGGCTAATAGTCTCTTGGCCCTCTGATTTCAGTCCCATTTACTGTGTGAAGTACTCATGAGTCACATCCATCTTCAGACATATAAATTTCTTCCAAAGCACACAAAACCACCTTTGTGGTAGTTGCTGTTCCAGTAAGTGGAAAGCGCACGCATGTACGCGCACAAGACAGAGACAGACAGAGAGATAAAGAGATTCAGATGATTTTGATGAAAACACAACCAGCTGGTAATAAAGAGAAATAGAGAATCTTCACCTGGAGTCAACTTGCTTGAGTCTATTTAAAGCGTTACACAAAAAGTGCATGCTGACTTTAGTAAATGATAGTTGTGTGAAAGGAATCCACAGGAACTGGAGGATGTTGGCCTCTGACCTGTGGCTGTCAGACTGGAACCATAAGCTCCAAAGACAACCTATTATATGTGAAAATGGGAAAGAGACATAGAATACAACGTAACTAACTACTAGTGTAACACTGGACATAACATAGCAGTTGTACTCTGAGGTAAAAATCCCGTACTACTCTCATAACATGCACTATGTTCAGTTATTGAAACCCAGACCACCAAAAAGCTATTATAGGATCCACCATTGGTTTTTCAATCATTGTGTTCCCAAGACAAACCATAGAGCAAGGCACACCTGCATTCATATCTGTGCAAAACAGCATATATGGAAAGGTTGTCAGCTCTTTTGAGTGTGTTGTCAGACGAAGGCACTTTTAATCATCTAGACCTAGAGTGGCAACTGCTACTTTTTCGGTTTTCTACAAGTTCCACAAGTATACACAGTTCCTTCATTAGATACGTGTGAAGAAACTTACAATCTTCTTTGTCATTCTGTGGCCCATTTGGCCTCATTCAGCTTTTACTGACTCTGCTAACAGTCTGAATGTGGCTGCTACAAGTCAGTCAAAGGTCTAACATACATCGTCAGTTGTGTTATGATATTTAGTCATGGCCAATCTTTTGGCCAGCCCTGCAACTGAGTCATAAATTGTAAATATTCCCAGATTAGGCACAGATGGTGTCTAGGAAGATTGGCAGCTCTTCACAATAGTTTCTACTGATCATTTTTTTCTGTTCTTTAGGTGTTGGGTCATACTTGTATTTAGCTGTGGTTTACGGTTTATTAAAAACAGGGGTTCCACCACACGGATATATAGACATCCTCTTTCATAACGATCAGGGTCTATGACATGTCATGCTGCAGTAACTCTCATCATGTGGCAATAAGACAAACATCTTTTTTAGAAAAGGTTTTTAAACCAATTTTCTGCAATTTGCTTCTGTTTTCTAACTGAGCGTCAACAACATACAAGTGTAGGATTATTTTTATTATTTTTTCTGCAGTTGTATATATTCCAGTAATGATGCATGTGTGGCATAAAATACCAAGGCACAAGTGAACTTGCCTCAAAGCATTTATCACATAAAATAAAAAATAGGTTTGGTGTTTGCGAGGCAACCGGCTCAATACTTGACTTCACCGGGCTCTTACATCTTCTGGAGCCCTTATCTGTTAGGATATTCAAAACCTTAACTGGCACTTTGTAAATCAGAGCACTCTCCTCAGGCTTTGCTCCCTATCGACCTTAGTGCACCAACAAGACTGACATGCTTGATCCGTCTATCAAGCTTCTACTTTGTGAATAGGCTTGTAAGAAAATTAAACTCCTTAACTTACTAATCCAACCCCCTTTTTTCTGCAGAGGGTCATAGCCTCACAGTTTTGGAGTTGCAAACAAACTTCTCCTCGAATGACAAATTTCTGAGAATCCATTAACAAAGTCATTACCCAAGGCTTAATGGTGATAAAAATCCTAAAGTCTTTTGGTCCTGATGTCATTTTGCATGCGTTTCCATGAAACCACAGCTCAGGCGGCTACGATGTAAAGGACGTTTCTCTTTGAAATGAAACAAATTGCTTTTCCCACATTTTCCATTGTGGCTCAGTCGCACACAGGACCGCCAAATGATTTTTATCAAACCTTTGAGATACAGCAACAACTAATCTTTCCCTAACAAAACAGAAACGGCTCATTCTGTTTTTTTTTTCTAAGCTAAAGATTGTGAAATGATTTTTCAACACTAAAAGACGAGAAGAAGTAAACAAATACTGACATCGCCTACATCCACTACAGACATCAGCTTCAGACAATAAAAGTGACAGAACCATTAAATAGCCTGTGGCATATCTCACATTCAAATCATTTAAAAATCTCTCATTCGCCTGATGTGAGCATTAAAAAGCCAGATGGTTTCTCCGTATGAGACGTGTCCACAGGCCAACCAGGGGTCTGACACTCATGTTGAGTGTTGTCCACTTGCAAGGTGTGGTCCTCTCTCTCTGTCTCTTTCTCCCTCCCTCAGAAACTGACTTCAGTGTTATTTGATTCCCCTGATGTCTTGCTGTTTTCTCTCAACAGGTTTTTTTTATCATCTGATTCCCCTGCTGTCTACGCTCTCAGTAGGTTTTCATTATCAGATTCCCCTACCGACACTCTCTGCACGACTTCCCCTCTCGTCTTTGTTTTCAGGGCTCTTTCTTTTAATGTACAAATCCCAGTGAATGCAACCAAGAGCTCCTCTCCCGTGTAGGTTCACAGTTACCCCTCTTGTCCACTGAAAGGGGTGTGCATCTGAGCTAACACAGAGCTGTTTTATTCAAGGTTTTCACGGCCAACTCCGTGAGCTGCATGAAAATTGGGGTGCATTTTGTCATTTTTTTTTTTCTTTCACTCCATTTGCATTATTCCTGTTGCTGCTACATGCTGCTCTTATTTTGCTGGAATACATGTGCAATTCTGTGAGATGTTGGTCCAGATACATACAGTTTTAACATAATTATTTTCAAAACGACATAAAGAAAATAATGGGCTCAAAGCAGTAAAGAAGAATAGTGTTTACCCCCCCGGCCAGTTGTTATATTTCATAACAGAAGCCTTTAGAGTTATATACAATGTATTCTGGAGTTTGAGCTGCAACTATTTTTAAGCTTGCAGTACAATTGTGGCTATGTTGCTACCAACAATTCAACAGTCACCTCCTGCAGGCTGGATAAAGCTAGTAATTTGCAGACTATTTGCTGACTTCAGCCTTTGCAGAGTGTATCTAATCCACATTTTCTATGCTTATTGTCAATAATGTCCTCACAATAAACATAGCCTAAGTTTTCAATAGTGAGCCAAAGGCTGTGATCCATAAGCTCAGGCTTCAGATTGTTCTAAACATTTGGTTTCAATCATTTTTTTTCTAATCTTGGCTGTGTATGATGTCACTGGGAGCAGGTATTGATCATTTTGCCATCTCAGGCACTCGGCTCTGGCTGTCAGCACCACTCACCTGCTGTTAAAACTTTCTGTTTACAATGTGCAGCCAGGCAAAAGAACATTTTCTTAAAGGGAACTTAATGGAAGAGGAGTTCAATGATCTTGTTTCAGATTGCAGATGAAGTCTGGGGCTGGGGATGTTAATCATCCAAAGTTCTTGCTGTAGAATGCAAAAAAATAAAAAAGAAAATGAATCTGCAATGATCCATAACTTATCCTAATATGTCTGCATATTCAGCCCTCGCAGTTTGGAATCAAGTGGCGTGAAAGGTTCTTTTGTGACGACCAGTCTTTAAATATACAGAACCCAACTGAATTTAAATTGAGCACAATCACTTCACTCTTTCAGTATTACTTAGCAGGCAGTGGTGAATAATTATGACCACAATAAGGTCAAATGTCTTCATTGGCATTCATTTCATTTATGTTCTTAATATGTAAGGAATCTGATTCTTTTAGAAGAGAATAAAATGTGCATAAAGTTGCCGCTATCAGGCCATGACAAATGATACAGATTGACGCTTGATTTCATCCGCCAGCAAAATCCAACCCTTCCCTTCAGGAATGACACGTAACTGCTCAATTTATTTAGCACATTTGGTTTTATATTGTACCCATCTTCTGTTGTTTCTACTGCTTCTGATCAGAGAACTGGAATCTCTCACGACCTGAATATGACAATACAAATCTTCTCATTTCGATTCTAGGTTGGTTATTTCCTGTGAAGTCAGTATGATCAGCCTCCCACTCACTGTCATGCTCACTGCCTGCTATTGTCTTTCACACTACTGTACATGCTGTACATGTCACACTCAGCCTGGGGTAATACAGTCATGTGCTTCCTCTGTTATCTCTTCTGAAACACAGTCCTCAGTGTCACTGTTTGCTCCCATTGTAACTAGTTTGCACTAAATGCATCATAGGTTATTGCTTGTGGATATTATTCACTTTCATATGCCACCAAACTACTACACAACTCTGTATGAACACGTGTTCTTTATATTATTTATTTATTTATTTATTTATTTATTTATTTATTTATTTATTTATTGTAGCTATTTTGGGTTAACTGGTTCATATACAGTAACATTCAAAAGGGTTTAGCCATCTCTCATTTCTTTATATTTTGGATGTAAGGAGCTAGATTTTCTTGTAATCTTTAAAATTGGTGCTGGGCAATAGTTCTCCAGATTTTCTAAATGTCTTCAGAAACCACATGAGTGTGTTTTTGTGTGGATTCAAGTTGGACTCAGGATGCAGAAGTTCATTGCCAAATGGTCATGATGGACTCTGGGCTGGACCATACAATGCATCCGTATTGAGGTGAAAAGGAACGCGATTTGTCCCGTACTTCAGCTAGAAGGGGGGGAAAAAAGACACAAAGCTGGAGTTATTCTGTGTCGTTACGCTGCACAGCTGCCTCTTCTTCTCTGATTCTCTCCCTCTCTCTCTCCTGTTGCTGCTTCAATCATGAAACTGATCGGCTTTTCTCTCTTGTTTATCGCCCACTTTGTGCCAGAAAGAGGAAACCAGTGGATGTCGTGCTAAACAACAGCAGATTGATAAGCTGTTGTTAGAATTAATTTAATCTTACTTTCTAGTATCAGCTGATGTTTGCTGGAGCCACAGCCATAAAAGCTGCTGGTCATGATATCGGTTTGGATATGGTGAGAGGGAAACATGAAGATGAAACCAGGAGATGTCCTTAAGTGGTTATCTGATGTAAACTGTATAGAAATCATACATATATACCAACAAGACGGTGTACATCACTGTCACAGCAGCGTTTGTTTTCATTCAAAGGCTTTATGGTTTTTCCTATAATACCTGGTGGGCTGGTCTCTAGTTAAAATCCCCAGCGATTTTTTTTGTCCCAGTCCAGCCCTGTTAGTAATGCGAACATGTAGGCAAAAATGGAAAGTGCTAGCACACTTAATATGGGGCTATGGCAAACCTTTACAGCTAAACATAAATGACAATGACTATTTTAGCATGGTGATATTAGCATATTGCTAAAAAATACCACACGGTCCCACACGAATTCCTTGCTCATTTTTCATCATGTAGCTACCCCTGTAAATATTTTTATTCGTTTATTTCTTTTGTAAGTCTATTATTATTCATGGTGTAACACAAGTAAGCCTAATTTCTCCCTCTGTGGGGACTAAAGGTTCCGAATAGCCAGCTCTGCATCTGTGACCTGTTTGTTTATAGGCTATGCTTAAAACCTGTGTACAATTATCTTTGACTGAAACATCCAGAAATATTTAAGTTCTGATAAATTGGACGGGACTGCACAGCACACTTCAGCCACCTCTCTCCCTCTCTTATTTTCTCTCTACTCCGTCCTCCTCCTCCTCCTCGCTTCCCTCGCGCTTGAGGAGATCTCTCTTGTAGCTGGAGAGGAGAGGTCGACCGTCTCTCCTCCAGCAGCCGCCGGGCTTCTCTGCAGCCTCCTGCCGCTTCATCATGGATCTGGGGACTAAAAGAGTCGCTTGGATTATCGCTCAGGTCGCCCTGCTTCTCGCCATCTCTTACGGGACAACCGGAGAAGGTGAGCCGGCTGCGCGCGTCTTACTTTTCCCGGAGGAGATGCGGGGAGTGCGGGCAGCGCAGACCGCACAGAGCAGTGTTTAATTTCTTTTTGGAAAATCAAAGTTTCTTGTCTCTATACTGTGTGCAAATGTGTTGAGTTTGTTGTTTGGTGAACTTGTTGTGGTGATGAGGAAAATGTGGTGCTGCTCTGAGAATTGGCGCGCCTCTGTTGCGCATCACTGTACTGAAGTGGTTCGCTGTAGTAAGAGTGATCAGATCTCCTCTTGTTTACTAAAACTCTATCAGCATCAATATTACACACATAAAGTGAAGTCGACCTTATTTACAATGCAGATTTTCACCTTTCCGATATTAAATATTTAATCTTCACATTTTATTCATTGTAAAATATTTCCTCTGAGGGAGCTTTGCCACGTAAACAGGGACGGTGCTGCTCTGGAGGGGCATCAATCCAACATATGTATTTTAATCTAAGCTGAAGACGGCAGTTAATTTGCTTTGTGCATGCTGTAAAAGCACATTGTTACTTCATAGTTAATTTGGTGTTCAGTACACCGTGACGATCATCCTGGAACTGAGCCACGTCTGTTCGTACACACACGCACATCTGACAGGAGCCAGGTGTGGGAGAGAGAAAAATGTGGAACGCAGATCGGAGAGACGATTTGATTCCGCAACTGCTTTATCTAACTGGGCAGTTATTTTATAGCTCAGGTCATCTGTAAACGGGGAGGCAGGTCTGAGACATTCCGCTGGAATTAAACAAAAAAGAGGAAAATGGAGACGAATTGATGTGAATCTTTATGTATAATAAGACATTGCAATCTTTAACTGAAACAGATGTAAAAGTTCTCTCCATGGTTTTATTCTCCTTTTCCACACCTCCCTGATATGAGACCAGATGCTCTATTTGTTCATTATTTTCATTTCCTCTCCTTCATTCTCTTCCTTGGCTTTTCTTAGCTGAAGAACCAACGCCATCGTCTTTGTCCATTTTCAGTATTTCATTCTTGCAGTCTGCATCCTTGTAGCCCTCTCTGTGACACTTTGTGACACACCTTTATGATAATGTGCCACATTATCATAAAAGTGACAAAGGAAGCAATCTGCACCATCATTTGTGGTTCTGCTGCAGTTTGATGGAAAGATGGTCAGCTGAAAGACAGTAAAGAGAGTGAGTTGCAGACAGATTCTTTCTTTCTTCTGTAGCTGGATGGATGAGGGGGCGCAGGTGATGTCAAGTTATCAGATCCACTATACACTACAGCTTCACCAAAATAGCTTAATTTTCTCAGCTGTTCCGCCGTATTATATCCTTTCTGCTCCTTTTCCTCCCTCTGCGCCTCTCTTCTCTTGCTTAAATGCACTCATGTCTCTGCTCATTTCTGTTCTCTCTCTCTCTCTTTGTCCTCCTGTTTGGTGTCAGCTTCGTCTCTATACAGCAGATTTCCTTTTTTTGTCTTCTCGCGCCGCTTCTCTCTATAATGCCATCCTGTTGTGCTCCCCATTACCTGGGTCTTTGCTCTCCAGCTGCATCTGAATAGAACGGCTGCTTGTATCGTGTCACTTCCTACCTCTTTTGATTTCCCCACCTGCTTATTTTGTCAGCGTCATGGCCACATCACTTTATTTTGCTCACTATTTGTACTCTTTCTCCTGACACACTCCTTCTTTGGGTCATTTCTGAAAACTCATTCCATGCACTTTTGTTCCTCCCACTACCAAGCCTTTTTACACCATTTCACTTATCAGTAGATAGAAATATATAAATTTTCTATTGGTCCAGCTTTAAATTGTTTTGGCCCCACTTTCGCTTTCTCTGCCTGTCTCTCTCTGTTTGTGTCGCACAGCCTGACCCAGCAGCACACTCATCATGCATGGACCATAAACCACAGCAGCATAATAAGTTAGGACTGCAGGGGTGGAGGGGGGAGAGAGAACACCAGCTGCGGGTTTTAGACTTAGCCTTATATCTACATCTCCACCACCCCTGGAGACGGTTCACTGTTCATTATGGCTGAGGTACTAAATGACAACAAAGTAGAAATACATATTTTAACAACCACAGATGGTGCTCCAATGACTTATTAGCCGGAGGAGTGGAGCGCTGGGTTTTGTGTGATGACATTCAAGAAAGTGAGTGTGTGAAACAGCTACCAGCAGTGCTGCAAAGTCACTGCACATTTAATCACCTTTTGATATTAACAGCATGACAGAGTTCTGTGTATTTTGAAAAACCTCATTTGTGAAAGTAGAGCAGTGAAGGGCAGGTCGGTGCAGTCTCAGCAGAGACCAAACATATTACTAAAAGATTTAATCCAAACCACAAAATCTGTCTCGCATAACAACGTCAGGCGCTGAAACTTGTTCATTACTTTTGATTTCTTATGATTCCAAACCAATAAATTGATTCTTGGTACCAAAATTGTTTTTAAAAACATTTTTTATATTTCCCCTATATTGGCTTCTCTTCATTTGCTTGCTGTCAAATCTAGAATTAAATTGAGAATTCTGCTCCTTTCATTTAAGGTCTCGAATAATCAGGCCCCATCTTATCTTAAAGAACTCATACTACCATATCATCCCAACAGAGCACTTCGCTCTCAGACTGCAGGGTTACTTGTGCTTCCCAGGATATTTAAAAGTAGCATGGGAGTCAGCTTTCAGGCCTCTTCTGTGGAACCAGCTCCCAGCTTGGATTCGGAAGGTAGGCACCCTCTCTACTTTTAAGATTAGGCTTCAAACTTTCCTTTGCGACAAAGCTTATAGTTATGGCTGGATCAGGTGACCCTGAATCTACTCTAAGTTATGCTGCAAAAGACCTAAGCTGCTGGGGGCTTCCCATGGTGCACTGAGCATTTCTCCTTTTCTGAACTCTTTTCACTCACCATGTGTTTATACACCGCTCTGCACTTAATTATGAGTAATGATTAATCTCTGGCTCTCTACCGCAGCATGTCTTTTGTCCTGTCTCCTTCCTCTCACCCCCAGCCGGTCACGGCAGATGGCTGCCGCTCTCTGAGCCCTCTTCTGTCAGAGGTTTCTTCCTGTTAAAAGAGAGTTTTTCCTTCTCACTATCGCCATAGTGCTTGCTCAAATGGGGTCGTCTGATTGCTGGGGGTTCTCTGTATTGTTGTAGGGTCTTGAGCTTACAATATTAAGTGCCTTGAGGTGACTGTTGTTATTTGATGCTATATAAATAAAATTAGATTAAATTGAATTGAATCAGATCTCGAAGGTAAACAACTGAAACACTCTTACTTTTAATCATATCTGGATGAGTCTGTGAGGTACTTAGATACATCTGAGCTGTAGTCCCTGATTAACTGACACAATTACTGCAAACAATTTCCACAACTGTTTCTACAGCTGTCTTTTATTCTGTCATTTGACAGTTTTTCTTCTTTTAGCTTCTTCCTTTAGGACTTGCCACAGCAGATCATCTGCCTCCACCTCACCCGGTCCCTTGCATTTTCCTCTGTCACATCAGCTTTCTGCATATCCACCTTCATTAATTTTATAAATCTTTTCTTGGTCTTCCTCCTTTCCTCCTGCCTGAAAGCGCCATCTTTTGTTCAGTACATCCACTATCCCTCTTTTGTCTGATCCATCTCAGCGTTGACTGTTTTATTCTCTTCCAAACTGCTCTGCCTGAATTGTCCCTCTGATATGCTCATTTTTAATCCTGTCCTTCCTGGTCACTCTCTACAAATGCTTCCATGTACAGTTTTTACCATCTGTTATCTCCAGTGCCAATGGCTTTTGAGAAACTCACAATACTAAAACAAATGTCATAATGTTTTTGGACTCGTTCTCTTCAGTTTTGTTTCCATCAATGGCCAGGTGACAATTAATGCTATTTTTGACACTTGTTTATGTCAAAGCAGTAGACAGCAGGTTTATCAGAGTGGTGAAATTGAAACAAAACAGCAAAATTGTTGTTTATTAGTCACTGTTTGAGTTTTCGTCTTTCCTTGCAAATATTTTATTTATAACAAATATCGAGCCAAGCAATAACGTGAGTTTGTTATCAAGAGAGTTTCTCATTCTGTGAGTGAACTTGGACTGCAGTTGGCACAATTGCCCTTGCTCTATTTTGCAGCCTTGTTTGGGTCAACATACTGTAGTGGCCCATGAATGAACTCGTTCTCCACCTCCTCCAGGATGGAGTTAGAGTGGCCCTTGAATTTGCTGTAAACTACTGTCAGCTATTTTGACCAAAGTGGCTGAAAAACACTGTAAAAAAGAGATTCCCTATCCCACAATTATACATGTCCTTGAATAACATTATCAATAACAGAGTAGGTACTCTGGCACAGACCGCTGTCTTTATCTCTTTGATCTAATTGTACCCTTAGAAAGTTTTCATGTTTCACTTTGTTCAGTTTTATTTTGTGTGTCCTTAAGCAGAATGTAGGAAGTATGGCTCAGCCCTGAATATATTTCTAGATTAATTAGAGGCTTGTTTAATTAATTTTGATGTTTTATTGGGACATAATAACTTGCCAGTGTTTGGGGAAAAAAACCCTCAAATTTCCTGGACTATTGCTTTTTGTGGATAACGCAGTTTTTTTTTTTTTTTTTTTTTTTTTTTTTGTTTTGTTTTTATCAGAGCAGAGCTTTGGTACATGTAAGATATACCCGGTTTGGTTATTTAATTACATGGTGCGTCTGTTACTGTTAGCAGCTGTGAACGACACAACTAAACAGTGTTGTACCCATATCCAAAGATTTATTAGCAGCTTGCCAAAGGACAAACCAACTGAGGAATGTATACAACTGTATTAAACTCTGTTATTGATCCGCTGGCCTTGATTTCCCCATGGCTGTTGTGTACTAATAATGAAACACAAAAGCCTGTATTATTCAAAGCTGGGTGTGGTTTCAGCAGATGCACTACAAGCCATCTCTAATTAGTAAATAAATTCCACTGGACACTGTTCAGTGTCTAATGTCCAGTCAACCAAAAGCAGTTATTATAAGGATCAGGTTCAAAATTCATTTCCCCTCTTCTGTCTGTGTTTACTTTTTCCCCCCTGATGTTTATGTCCATGTTGCTCGGCAAACCCAGACAAACTACTTAAGTAGTTTATTTTATGATGGGATTCATCACTCATAAAATCGAAAAAAAAGTTGGTTTTCAAACATCTGGTAAACATATTTCAATTCAAGCACGGAGCTTGGTGGTTCTGTGTGGTGTTCTACCCCAAAGACATGGCTGGTGTTGGATTAATTGGTGATTCTAAATTAGCTGTAGCGTGAATGTGTCTCTGACACTGTTTGATTGCATAGCACTGTAACAGAACTCTAATTTAGAAGCATGACATTTGTGATATTTAACCTGGAAAGTGATGTCTAAGATTAAAGGGGCTGAAGGGCATTTTCCCTTTAGGCATCTAAACAACTTCACTTTTTGTCTTATACCTAATGAAGTGCCTTGTTACGTAAATCTAACAAACAGCCAAATGGAAGAACTATAACCCAGTTCAATAAACATGACTCATTATATGAAAGTTTTGATCAGTTTGCAAACTGCTTTGAGTCTACTACAACAGCTAATAAATATCCATTACAAAAGCATAATTTTAGAGTTTGACACATTTCTACATGAACACACTCATAACACCTTTTTATCATCTAGTGCTGTGCGCTGAACAGGTTGCAGAACCAAATGGAGAGTTTGAGAAGCCAGGTGTGAACTCACATAATAGCTTTAATGCTGGAGCTTCATCAAAAACACATAATATAAATTAAAGGGACCACTAGGTGGGGAAACAGGTGGGGAACACAACTGGAAACTATAAACATGATGAGGCAAGGAAGTAAATGACATGAGTCATAGGAAGCAATGGTCAGCACAGTAAAACTGGAAGACACAACTGAACAGGAAACACGAGCTAACACAGACAAGAACAGGGGGACTAGATAGGGGAACATGGAAAGACAATAGGACAAAGATGATATGGGGATGCAAAGGAACACATAAGGAAGCAAATCAGGATTAATGAGACAGGGGAGGCAAAACTCTCAATACCAAGCACAAGACCATCAAAATTAATCAGGAAATTACTAAACACAGAATCAAAGACAGGCGAAAACTAGACAAGGCATGGGAACACAAGGGAAGAATGACAGGTCAAATAAGGAATACGAAACAACCTTAACTGATAAAAAAGAACACAAATGAGAAAACTAACATAGAGAAAACAAGAACAAAGAACAAGACACTGAGGAATAACACCTAACTCGGCACAAGGGATTACAAGACAAAAACACAAACGGAGCTAGACCAGACATGGGAACAAAAGGAATTCAAGGAACACAAAATAAACTAAAACCCAGAAGTAGACTAGATGTGAAACAAACCTTTAGGGTATCAATAAACAGAGAAACTAAGAAATGCAAAATTTAAACAAAACTCAAAACACCCAGGGATTGTAACACTTTTGCATGTTTCCATTCTGAAAAAGAGATCAATTTATCTGTTGCACTTCCTGGAAATTCTTCTTTATCCAAACTATGACTGAAATAAAGCAACCAAGATATTCAGATTTTAATTCTTGCTTTGGCTCATTTCAGAAATTATACAACTATAGACCACATAAAGTTTACCTTCCACAGAATGGCAACCAAACTGAACATCTTGAGTAAAGTCGCTGGTGTGCCCTTTAAAGACAGTTTCAATCTGCTATTTCCTGTGATGACCATGGTGTAGTCCATCTGGTTGATGAGTGTTTCAGTGAGTAGGTGCATATAATAATTTATGCATGTTTCTCTTCTCGGGGTAGGTTTAAATTAATTATATTGGCCCGAGGTGTTTTAAGCAAACATGAGGTTAAAGTTTATGTAAGCACATTAATATGAAGATGTAGCTGCCTGAAGTGAAGGAGACACTTCTGACCTTCTGCTAAATGCACTAATGTTTCTCCTAGGATAAGAGGACACTCCCTGCCTTTGCTTCCTCGAGCTGAGGCTGTAGATTACGGTGTATTCACGGTCTAAATGCTTGCTAATGGCTGCTTAAGTGCAGAATTAGTTAGAAAGCAGAGGATATAATAAACCTTAAAATTCCTCAATATGTATTTATACAACCGGATTAGAGGGTGAATATGTAGATACGAGCTGGGCTGTTTGGAATATTATACAACAGACTCAGACTCTTACAAAATGATTGAATGAGCAAGGTGAACAAATGAAAGAAAGCAAACAGCTTTCCAAGAATGAAGAGAACAGCTAAAAATATAAGTAATGATTTTAAAGGATATCTAAATCTACTGTCAACTCTGATTCCCTGCAAATGGATTTGGACTGCCATCTAAGAGCCACAACCAGAGGGGAAAAAAACAGCCCATGGCTTTCTCAGTCCAGTAGCCCAAGTTGTCCTTCAGCCTTTTATTCCCTAGAGAGTCCCCACTATTGTTCATCATTCATCTAATAATTGTCCATGACTTCACTCCACAAGTCATTCGTTTCAGTGCCACGGGCAAGGTCTGGCTGAATCTGTTTATCACAGTGAATTGAAAGGTATTATCGTATTTACTGAGGGTTTCTGATGTTTTGTTCTTTTTTCACTATAGGTACCGTCTTTCAGTTAATGTAATTTTTTTTTAAATTGTTTATTATCAATAATCACGCTATCTTAATATGTGCTTATTTACTGAGCGTTAGATAATTTATCTGGTACTACAGCTTAGACTTGCTGCAGATTGGTCACTTGTAATTCAATTCAATTTTATTTACATAGCACCAAATCACAACAGCAGTCACCTCAAGGTGCTTTATATTGTAGGGTAGACCCTACAATAATACAAACAGAGAAAATCCCAAAAATCATATGACCCCCTATGAGCAAGCACTTTGGCAAAAGTGGGAAGGAAAAACTCCTTTTTAACAGGAGAAACCTCCAGCAGAAACAGGCTCAGGGAGGGACCCCAACCGTTGGGGTGAGAGAAGGAAGGCAGGACAAAAGACATGTGGGGTAAATGTGTCACGTTTGGTCACATTGTATTAAATAAGTCTTGAAAATAGTAACTGAGGACATAATATTGTAGAAACTTTCGAAAAATGAGTTGGATGAAACAAAGCATCTACTCAGGCAAAAAGAAGAAGGGTGCATTTCCTTGCTAAATTAATTACTTTATAAATAGGGTACTAAAATGTAACTGTAACTCCAAAACATTCAACATGATACTTTTGTTAAAACACTTGAATTAAATCCAAAGGTCTTCACTTTAGTCACATTCTGGCTTTTGGATTCTATACACCACTGTGGTGGTGTGTATTAATTTGCTGTGGTGGTGTGTAGAGGCAAAATAATGAAAGTCGTGTCATTGTCCAAATACTCATGGACAAGTTGGTCCCATTTGACTGTGGGTATTATCATTTTAGACAGTGTAACATTATGAATGGAAACATATTGTAGCTTGTAGTCACAGCTGGGAATTGTAAACATAATTGCACTCTTCCTCATCTCTGGACTTTCAGCTCTGGATCATGTAGGTGGTGTGGGAACAGTGGGAAGAAATATGGAGTCGGCTTTCGATCAATAGATGGGTCAGCTATGATAACACACACCCTATTATTTATTAACGTGACACTATCTTTCTTAGCAGCCTCTGAAATAGTTTTTTTTCTTATCTTGTCAGTCATTAATCATATTACTCATCATCCACACATGAAAGACTGATGATTGCACTCACTTTCCCAGCTATCATCTTCAGGTATGTTCCCAGTCTTGTGCTTGCCTTCTACTTCTCAGTCTCATCAGTCTTTCTTGAGGTATTTATCTCCCCGCAGAGCTGATTTAGAGCCACTGGAGTGTGTGCTATAATCATAGCCTAATGACAGATAATCTCAAGAACACTAAATGACTTTAATCCTAGCCTAATGACAGATAATACCACCACACTCCTACTTTAAGTGTGTGTGTGTGCATGCTCATTTGCATTTTTCCTTGGCGTTTCAGTGATGGTGACTCACTGGTTTCTGTGTCCTCAAGGAGAGAAGTTTTCAACCTGAAGCTGTTATTAGTTGTCAGTTTACTTTCTGCCTGCAGAGAGAAGGAAAGGTGTCCTCTCCTGTCGTAGCTTCAAAGTCAGTTCGAAAAGCTATTTGGGAGTCAGACGTTTTGTCATGTGAAGCAGACTCCTGGGAAAGTGGAGGTAATGTTCATTCATATTCAATCTGGTCGTGAATTTTTTTTTCTTACCACCTGCTGCTATTCTGTGCATTGATCATGCTAAACTGAGGCAGTCACCAAAAAAGAGTCTATTATGCTTTAGTTATCTTGGCACTAGTGTTTTTGCTAATTACATCAAATTAAAGACAGCATGGTGTGTTTATTTATGCAGATAAGTACTCAGATATTGAATGCTGATTGGTAGATTAAATTATGGTATTTAATGAAAGATTTTCAAAAAAAAGGGGGTCATTTAGGCTGTGGAGGCTCCAGGGGAATATTAGGGAGTTGTAAATGTAAAAGTATACCGTATCTCTTTCAGTATTAATACGATAATGAAAATGCAGAGGATGGTGTAGACTCAGCAGCATATTTCAGGTGTGTCGCAGTCTTGTCTCAAGGGAATTTACTGCTTCTCAATGAGCTGCTTGTTTGCACAGAGAAGAACATAAACATTTGAATATTGAAAAAAGTGGCTGAGAATAAAACCTTGTCATGGATTCTTAATGGTCATTTATGGAAATGTGTGCAATATAGAGTCATGAATGGGGTATGATGGAGTCAAGGTTACAGAGGAAGCGAGAAACCACCAGCCATGAATCTGGATTTAATATCATAAGAACCAGTAAGTGAGGACCTGACAGAGGATTAAAGTGCAGTCATTTGACATTAGGACATGGTGGATGGGTTTATTTTTTTCCAAGGCCACCCATAAGAAGAAACCTGGCTCCCAAAAACAATGAAACCATTTATCTTGTGAGGTAATCATCATCCCAGAGAACTTGTTGTCACTTTAATAGTCTTCTGGAAGTGCTACTTCTACTGAGGTCTGTCCTTCTGCCACGGCGGTGCAGACGTTTTCCCTTCATTCTTTCTCTTTGGTTTTCGCTGTCAGGTAACTTTTCATAAAGTTTTGAAAATGTTTGCATACGTTTAAAAAAAAAAAAAAAAAAAAAAAAAAACAACCCATGTATTTATGCATGTAAAAACACAGAGATCTAAATGCAAGTATGACCAACAGTATAAACAACGTGCATTGGTGATGCTTAGAGCAACAACAATACAACCATAAAAAAATATTAAATAGTAGCTTACATTTACAGTTATTTCCAAAATCTTGTGCCACTCTTCATTTTCTTTATATTTTGCTCCCAAGGAGCCAGACTTTCTCATCATTTTATTAAGTGGTCTTAAGCAATACTTCTCCCACATTATCCAGGAATGTTTTTTTTTTTCTGAACATTGCCTGCTTTTACACTAATTTTTCTTTTTCTTTTTTATTATTTTCAGAGGATTTGTTTTTCTTGTTAAGCCACTTAACACTGACCTATGAAACATTCAAGAATCAGAAAGGCAAGGGATGAAGCAGAGAACCAGTGTATACACAAATCAGACAGCTTGGCAAAGAACCAGTTTTAAATATCTTTAGGAACTTTGTTACTAGGAGTCTGTTGCAAGAGCACAATATTTGTATTTTTGCACAAAAAAGGTGATTCCAAAAGAGCTTTTGCATATGTATGCACTGTGTGCAGTGTGTCCTTGAAACATTTTGGGAAACTGGACAAGATGAGAACAAAAGAAGTAGCCGGCCTACAAAACTACCTACAGCAGATGAACAGCAGCTGAACCCAGCTCAGGTCCTGTGTCAGCAAAGACCGGACACAGGACCTTAGATGTACGTTGTCCTTCAGTTGATCCATCTACTATTTGCCAAAGCCTCAATAAAAATGGTCTCAATGGAAGGTTTGCTATTAAAAAGACAAGGAATGGAAACAGTGTGAAAAGGCTTTTAAGGCCAAATGTGACTCAGTGTGAATTAATTATTGTTATATTCCTAGAATTTAATACTTACAACTCATGAAAACTATAAATGTCCCTATGGACACAATGATAAGAATGCATAAAATAAATTTGTCTAGTGTACTAGAGTAACAACATATACAGAAGCTTCTCTAGACATTTCAAAGTATTGTTCTCTGATTAGTTATTGCCATCATTTATGTCAACCCTCCACTACTAGCAAGCTGGAAAATGAACAACTACTCTGTGACAGTTGTGTCATTGGCTTTACCCTTACTTGAGCCCAGTAAAAAATGATGAAAAACTGGCTCAACATCAAGTCGCAGAAGGAGACAGGTGGTGTCACTGAGCTCTGGAGACACAGTCCGCTATGAGAATTTTTAATGTCATATTTTCATATGTCTTTCCCTTTGCTGAATAGGTTTCACCTTGAATTCCAGCGTGCTGGTCCGTTAAAATGGTACTTATGACTTCTGCATTATTCTCCACTTTTGCAAGGCTAATTAGCGAATGTGTGTTCAGCGTCATTACATATAGTAACTTCATGCCTCACGCTCCTAATGTGCCCTCGTTACAAAAATAGATGCTGATCACAGCTTAATGCTGCCACTGCTGTGTATTTTTTATGAAGTCAGTACTGCATGACCACAGCTCTGCAGCCTGCTCCTCTGATATTCTGCAGCGACTGCTGATGAGAAGAAGCACGGCCAGTCAGTTTGTATTAGAGAGGAGGACAGAGCTGAGTCAGTGGCCATTAAAGACAGAAGGGTGAGGCTGAATTTCAACACAATAAGACAGCGGTAAATCAGAACTAAGCACTTTGAGGTGAAACAGAAGAGGACAAAATGAAGAGATGGGTAGTGAGAAAGAGGAGGAATGAGAAGTGGGGAGAGCTTTATAAAGTGTGGAAGGATAAACTTTAGGGGTCAGAGTCTGCAGGCTGTCTGGATGGAGTATTCCCTCTGTGTTTCTCACAACTGCAGTGACATTTTCCTCTGCCTTTCCCATTTTATCCCTCACTGATTTTGCTGCATGTGTGTATGTGTCACCATCTGCTTTCTGGATGCACCCCCTCACTTCAATAAGATGAGCTGACTTGACTTCAGGAGACGAAGGAGGAGGACAATGACAGGGAGGATAGCAGCAGTTATGACAGAAACTAAGGAAGCAGGATCAAGATATGTAGAAAAGGGGAGAAGAGCAAGGAAAAAAGGAAAAAAATAAGTATAAAGTCAGGTGGGAAGTAGGAGGGTCAAGAGAGGTGAAGTAAAGAACAAGGAGGTGAAAAAGAAGACATTGGTATGAGAGGATAGCTTTGCTCAGACCTTAGCATATTCCTGTCTCTCTGTAGTCATATTGTCAAATGTCTCTATAATTTAATCCCCTGCTGGCTTTTAGTAGAGTGTGCCTGGGTTTTCATGTTCAGCTCTTTGTTTTTGCAGACCCCTGCAACTTTGTGTGTGTGTTTGCTAAGACTGCACTGGTATAAATATTAATGCCTGGACATAAAAAAGTAGATCCAGCCATATAAGAAATCTGAAGACTGAACCGCTTTCAGACTGAGAATATTACTGTTTCTTTCTGTATCTTCTTCCTAATTAGGTAACCAAAGAATACTGCATTTCAAGTAAAGACCAGGTTGTGCTTCAGTAGAAGGTAGTTAATGGTTTCTTCCTTCACCGCCTCTTCGGGATCTAGTCAGCTTCACATTCTGGGCTAGTCTACTCAAAGTATTATAATACCCCAAGCTTAGCATTAGCAACCTATTCAACACATGTCAAGTAATACTTTTGGGGCGACCACCTTCAAGTGCTTCTGGACAGCTTACCTGATCTTAATAAATATAACTTTAATAGAATATAATATTTAGAATATAATTTAATTCTAAATATAACCAACAGAAGAGGTGAATGATGGATGAATCCAGAGTTTCTGCAAGTGTATTACAAACCCTAGGACCACCAGGCTGCTAATGAGGGTTGTTTTCTATTAACACAGCCTTGTGAAGTAGGTCTGTAGACAACCTGAGAATTTTTTAGCTGGCTAAAGTCCATCTAGTACTTGTCACAGTTAACTGCCAGATGCAGACGATTTGTCTCTGCATCTGCCTCAGTGTGTGGAGTGTACTTTACCTGTTAACCATTTGAGCCCAAATTAAAATAGCACTATATAAGAACCAGTCCATTTACCATTTACACTATTTAATAGGTAGACAGATCTATTATTTGGAAAAAAATGAAATCACTTTTTTACGTAAGACATTCTGCCATTTTAATTTAAGGAGAAGTCATATCCATCTCGGTTTTGGTTGAGCAGCTGCTGCAGATACTTGAGCTGGTAAAGACATGGCATGTATATGCTATTAAGCAACTATTATACAAAACATAATAAAATATACAAATGGTAAGATTTATATTTTGTATATATCACATGAGAAATATTTCACGTAGAGGTACTAACATAGATGTATTATTCTCCACTTATTACGTTGATATGAATGGAATCTATTATCTTGCTGCAGTAGTACAGTAAAAGTCGCAGTAGAAGTAGCGCGTTGTAACATTTTGAAATACTGAAATGCCCCAAACTTGCAGTATGTTAAGCCAATTTTAAAAGTAGCTTGGCCACATTGACGTCAGATATCAGCTCGTGACTTACAAAACTGCCTATACGCTGCCCCCGATTAAGCGAGACTCACTGACAGATGTTTTTTGACCATAGCTATAACATTCACAAATGTAATAGTCACACAAGAGAAAACAGTGGTTAGAGCCTGTGACATTAACTAAATTACTGCAAACATGTGCAATGAACTTGCAGTCTTGTTGCCTTTGAAATGGTTGCTTTGAAGATGGAGAAGATGTCTGCTGTTGTCTTCAAAGTAACATTGGTGCATTAAGACAGCGATAAAGCTGCTAACACTTTGCATTTAAATAGGGTCAAGCTGGCTGTTAAATTGTGATAATAACCGTGGTAAATTGTCAGAAATCACAATTTTGTTGCTGTCAAAATACACAGATGTACCTACTAAAATAGAAACGGACATTAACTACTTACATTCAGAGTCCAGCCAGAACCTCACTTGCTTTTATATAGTAATATAACTACACTACAACTAGTTGGCAACCAGCTGAGTCAAGTCACTTGCTGCAAAGAAACACATCACAGATGAGTTGTACTCATTCATGCAGACTAATTACAATGTGTTGGCAATCTGTCTGCATTTATAATTTAATTGGGAATTGTTTTCAAACCTTCACCAATCTGTCTAAGACTGACTGCAGTTTGTTCAAGTCAGGTCATGATTGTTTGGAGGTTGCCTATTCAGTGCAATCACCAGTCATCAGTTTTCAGTCTTATTTTTACTCTAATGTGACAAAGCCATAAGTGAGCAATAAGTGATTAGACGTCATTATTTAGAGTGGACAACCATTGTGTCACTAAGCATTGTGTCACTAAACCTAACAGCTACATTTTGTGCCTCAGTATTTCTGCAGGATTTTATGGTTTCCTGAAAAGAATTAGAGCTTTTATACGAGCAGATTTTTGGACTGACAGTGGAGTCTGTTATTTCTCTGTCTTCGGGGAGTTCAGAGTAGCTGCAGGAAGTTTTCAAGTCTTGATCGCTCATATTGCAGCTGTGTGATAAATTTCATTCAGAGATACCAGGAAACAAAAAATTCAATTTCGGTGAAACACATTATCAACACAAAGATAAAATACTTCAAGCTGGAGTGAGAGATTAAATCTAAGGCAGGCACAGAACAAATGTGCGCAGTACTGCTCTTGAGTGATGTCATCTACAGCCCTCTGCTCCGTAATTACAATCATCATCACCTGGATGAGCATTTTTCTGAGGAGGAACTGGAGTGCTTATTTGGTGTCAAATGGGTGGTTTAACATTTTATGTGTGTGCTTCTCTTTATTTACACCTGAGTTTTGGATTTTTCAGCTTGCTATAGATTCAAAAAGCAACCGTGGTCTCTCAGTTATTTATTATTTCTGAGCAGTGGTGAACTTGAGTCTGTCTGCATTTTCATCCTCTGCTGCCCACACTTACATTGTCCTATAAAGGCTAAGTCTGAAAGCTCTGCCACTCTGGTCACAACTTTGGACCAAATCTCTTCGCTAGTCAAAGAAATCAAAGTATTCTCTTTTTCCCCAAGCCCTTGAAAAAGCTGAGTGCTCGAGAGGCAGAGGACATTTGAGAACATCAAATTATCTGCAAAGAAGTTTTTTTTGAAGAGCACTTGCTGTTCTAACGACTCCCCGGGGGTGATGGCTGTAAAGTAAAACTGAAGAGATGCTGTGACTGCAGCTCTTTCTGTGTTTTAGTTGAGGTATGAAGAGGCTGTGCACATGTAGAGAAAACGTAGCTGTTGTGCAGCTTATATAAAACTCTGACATTAGCAATAAGTAGAATATTGTTTGTCCGAGGTCATTTTTTTTTTTCTTTTTTGTGATGCACTGGCTGCTGGAGTTTTGGTCATGAAGAGATAAGAGTCTTCTTCTGAATAGTGGCAAAGTGTGCACAGAAAGGCAGGGTGGCTATGTAGTAAATATCAAGTTTCTCAGCTTGGAGAATGCATTCTTTGCCCTGTTTGCTTTTTGATTAGATCACTTCTTTCCCCACCTGTGGATTCTTCCTCTTGCCGTTTTGTCAGGATCAGATATAAAAAAACAAAACAAAAAAACATAGACCTATAAAACAGTAAAGTCCAGTGTGTGTGTGTGTGTGCGCGTGTGTGCGCGTGTGTGCGCGTGTGTGCGCGTGTGTGTGCGTGCGCTTTTCTTCTTAAATAAAAGGTACAATAGTAACATGCCCGCCACGCTGGTGTTCTAATTAAACGGACCCAAAACGCAGACGTGGGAGGAGACGGTGCTGAACTTTAACCAAAAGTAAGCCTTTATTTGGGCTGATGAGAAGAGTGCAAAACAAAACATTAACAGTGGCAAGGGCTAAACTGGAAATACTAGAAATGACTATGACACTATGAACACGATTTTGCGCAGGAGCATGAATACAAACATGAATTAAAAACATGGACATGCCGTGAACAGAATCATGAAAACCTTAGAAATCTGGAGTGACGTGGAGGGTAGGAAAACGGACGACCTGACAAAGACTGAATGAAACACAAAGACTAAATACACACAGGAGGCGATCAGGGGAAGTGGAAACACATGGGGAAACAGCTGACACAAATTAACATCATGACACCACAGGGAAAAGTAACACTAACACAATGAACATAGAAACAGACGTAGACATGACAATACCGGCTTGACAACATGGAACACACAGGCGATACAGGACAAACTAACACAGAAGACAAGAACAGACTCACACAAGGGGACATGGATGAAAACCTAAACTAGAATAAAACCTAGTAGATAATACCAACACCAGAACTTAAAATATTTTCAATATAATATAGGAAAACAAAAATACAAAATGGACTCAAAATGCTGGGTCACAGACTCAGCCCTGACTGTGCCGCAGTGGTAAAAATAAAGCACGTAACCATGTAGTGTGACTTTACAAACATTTGTGGAAAAAATGGGTCATTCTAAAGAATTCACTGAATTCAAGCAAAGTAATGTAATAGGATAACACTCCGATATTTCTCTCCAACAAACCAAAATTTTTGTTGTTACACTGTCACTTAAAATTTTTATTATATCACAAAAAATTTGATGATCTAAGATACATTGGTGTTCAGTAAAATGAAGAGTAGAAAGATTTTTATACGTGCTTAAATTTAAATAAAAAAAACAAAGTGCAGAAATTTGTCTTTGGTTGAAGGTTATAGGTTTAAATTTATATAAGTTTATATAAACTACAAAGTACATGAATACCTGAAGTGCATTTGGTTGTTTAAAGACAGATTAGTTTTCATTTATTTACTAAAACGGTATTTTTGGTTTGCTACCTCAGGGCAACATTATACAGTTATGGATCATTTCTTGGGGCAATAATGCTAAAACTCAGGTCCTTGAGACCGTTTGTTTTAGGCTTTTAAGTGCTTCCCTGCAACAGGACACTTATTCAAATGATCATCTTGTTATCAAGAAGCTGTGACATTTACTACCCAGTTGATCTTTTGAATCAGGTGCATTTGAGCAGGGATCAGGGTCTTCTGGAGAACCTCTGTGTTTGGGGGTGGCTGTTGTTTAGGAGGTAGAGCAGGTCACCTACTAACTGTAATTGTGGTAGTTCAAGTCCTGGCTGCTCCAGTCTGTGTGCCACTTATCCTAGGGGCAAGATGCTAATTGCACTGGAGTGTGAATGTTAAATAGAAAGCACTAGCATGTGCAAATAACTAGGAAATGAGTATGCTACGAAAATAGATAGGAAAATGAGTAAGATTTAGAAAATAGAAAAAAGTGTTTGTATGAATGGGAGAATGATGCATGTTGTATAAAGTGCTTCAATAGAATAGAAAAGTGCTAAATATATATGTTTATGAAAAATGGGCACAAAGACTCTGTACTCTTGTACAGTTAGGGTCATCCCCTCAGTGAGGATAGTGAACTTAATGAGAGTGACAGTAGGTAAGAGTGGGACCCAGACACGGGTTTGAGGAACATAATGATGATGCATGTGTAGACACATTCAGGCACATGGAAAGACATACAACTGAAAAAACAGAATAACCTGTTATGCACGCACGACACACAAGCACAGTTATAAAGCTGTTGGATTAAGTGCTTATAAGAAAATATAAGCAAACTTGATGTTTGCTAAAATAAAAATGAGAATGTGTAATAAATAGTATGTTTTCCCCTAATTGTATTCAGTTCAATTAAGTTTTTATTTATATAGCACCAAATCCCAATATCAGTCCTTTTAAGACACTGTACAGGTGTTGGTGCTAATCATTAGTATATACAGAAAACTGTGACATTTTGGTACCCTCATAGCATAAAAAAATCATGCCATAGATGGGTGTTATTGTAAAGCGGAAGCATTTAGGAAACCATAGCAACTCAGCCTTGAAGTGGCATACCACCTAATAACAAAATCTGTATGCAGGAAGTTTAGTGGCATTGACTGCATGGCTGAGGAGCTTCTGTACATGGCCAAGTACTTTCCACCATATACAGTAATCAGCTGCCTCTACAGTGAGTTTCCTGCTGAACTGCTGATGGTCTACTTCACTGTCTTGGATTGTAGCTGAGGACTGTAATCCCCATTCTGGCCCTTATTTTGTTAAACTGCCTGTCCTATCGAAGTCCAATGCAGGAAAAGGAATATCATCCAAGCTGCAGTCCAAGATGATGTTAGTGTGTCCAACCACAGGAGAGACCACCGAGTGATCTAGAGGACTGCCACAACAACAACCTGGTAGGCCTGCAGGGAGGGAAACTTGAGATGCTGAACTTTCAAAATTTGAGAGAGAAGTTTAAACCGGCAAATCAATTTTTTTCTCCTCTTACATATGTGGAAAACACTGGTGATGCAATTTGTGGAAAACTGACTGTCAGTACTTGTTGACCTGTTTAGAGAGTTTAGTTGAGTGATACAGCAGAAATAATTTTCACAATATTGGGTGAAACTACACCCTTTGTGGTAAGGGTTAAAAGGAAAATTATATCTATTGTATAAAAGTTAATCCTAAAGGTCATTTACCTCAGTTCCTAGTACAGTCCAGGAGTTTGAATCAGGTTGTTTTAATCTTGAGTACAGTTGGTGGATTGACTGTTTCTTAAGTATACTTGGTCTTTATGTGGTTAGTATTTTAGCATAATGGACAACACTATAGATCAGTGGCCTGTGCTGAGTATGTTCTTTAAGCATCATTAACTCTAATGAGAAAATTGCTTTTCCATTTTTCCTTTTAAATCCGGAGTGTGCCATTCAGTTTAATGTCTTACTTTTAAAATAAGATGCCTCGGTGATACAAATATCTGGGATCCCTTTGCCTGAATGCTAGAGACAAATTAATTTTTTCTTTCTCTGAAGATGTGTTGATGTTTTCAATTAAGAGTCAAATATATTCAAATCATTTACTTACTGCAGCTGACGGATTAGTCGATTTTTTATTATACACATTTCCCCCCGGAGCCATCAGTACGAGTGATTTTGCCTGCAGCATTCCCTCTAAATCTGCATAATTCTGGCATTATGATTCACAGTGAGTGAATGCTTTGGGTTTCAGCTGCGGTTGATCTGAACCCTCGAGAAAATCCTGTTTCTCAGCAGTGTCTTTCAACTCTTCTGTGCAGTGGTTCAAGTAAGATAAACCCTGCTATTTAAAGATGAATAGATTTTAAATGTTGCTCTGTCATTGTGGCCGCTTCATTTGGTTGAATCCTGTATCCCACGATGACTCTCATGTCATTATTCATTGTGGCATGTCTCAAAAAGGAGAACGATTGTTCTCTTCTTTGAATGGCAGTGATATGTTATAATGCAGACTGGCTGTGCATTAGGATGCAGTTTGCGTGGGCTGTATTATGATGTTGACACGTCTGTTGACACCAAAGGAGAAGGCCATTACGGGGCTGATTGTACTTATGATTTAAGCTGATCAGACCAGGAAAAAGATCTAAAATTAGCACAGAGTGTTTATTGGTTAATGAGAAGCTTAGCAGTTTTAGCCTGAATGCACCCCTTGCATGCATTTGAATAAATACATTCAAAGACAAATTATCACCTAATGTCACTTTTCGGTATCTAACCACTACTTTAACAAAACTCTGGAGTGTTCACTGTGATGTTACCTGGTACTTTTAAGGAAGTCCGATGGGTGGAATTTCAACTGTATCCAAAACAAGAAAAATATTCAATATGTAAAGTTTCAATAAGGCTTCCATATGTTGTTTCAGATGGTACAGAGGGATGGCTGAAGTGGTTGTTTATATGGAGGGCTTGTTGACTGGTGTACATGTTGTTATGCAAAGGAATGGTATGTCATCTGGGAATATGATTTGACTGAAAACAACTACCAGCTTTATCCAGAACTGGCCAACCAAGCCTGCAAAACACCTGTAAAACTCACTCAAGAGTTGTTAGCAGGTATATTTTGTTGCTCTTGGACAAAGCTAGCCAAGCTATTTCCTTGAAGTCTTCATGCTAAGCTAAGCTAGTGCATCCTTATACTGGGTAACTTCTACTGTACGAAAGCACGTTTGACCCCCAA